>NC_137783.1:138931037-140131037 GCF_963455305.1 Plecotus auritus
CTGCAGGCCGATGCTCTATCCACTGAGCAAAACCGGCTAGGGCTAAACCAGCATTTTAAAAAGCAGTTAAAAAAACACACAAAACCCAAGGTAAATTATTGGACGTGCCAATAATTTATCAAGTGCCAGTGATTTGGGTTTTTTTTTCGTGGCATTATACTAGTATACAAAAGACACACTCAAGGCCTTATTTAACTACATTAAATATAATCTCCTGATTCTGGCTTTGAGAGTTTTAACTTGTTAGTAAGGTTATTAGTTATAATTCACCTTTATAGTTTTTAAATTAAATTTATTTCATAGGTAATAACTTTTATTATAGAAGGTTTTTTTTTAGTTTTTTTTAAAAGGGTCTTTCTAATACTAGAAATGCACTCTCTGTATCTCAGGTGCTTTATGCATCTTTAGACCTAAATTCAGTGAAGTGCTAAAGCCTGGCCTTTAAATTCTAAGAATGGAGTCTGATAGGGCATAGCAGTTTATTTAAACTATAGTATAGTCAAAGTTTTAACAAGCCAAATTAGGAGTATTTCTCGTTGGTAGCATTCATATGTGTTTGTCATTTTGTGTGGCTCAGACCATGATCTACAGTATTTTATTATTTCTTGTAATAGTCTTATAAGTGTGTATAAAGGGCTCAGACAATTCATATCATGGATGGCAAAACTGAGGCACAGACAAGAATTAGAGTAAATTAGTGTCAGAGCCTAATTTTCCTGACTCTTATTTTAATTTCAGTCTTCTTAATCTGTAGTCTCCAAACTTTTAAAAATTATGGCTACCAGTGAATGTGTATTTATATATAATTTTCTGAACCTAGTACTTTACGAATGTTATAAAATGCACAGAAAATGTGAAATTTAAAAAAGGATGAGATTTTAAAACATAAGTTGTAATAATTTTTTCCCATGGCTGCCTTCCTTCCCCAGGGTGGGTGCGCCCACTTAGAGACTAGTGCACTGGATAGGCCATTCTACAGAAGAGGAAGCCATAGGGACATCTGGAGGACAGTTAGTATAAGGTGTGGGGCTTTTAAGTTGGAGTGTTCTTTTGCAGCTTTTTAATTTTAAAGAAATAGCCTTCCTTTCTGAGAAAGGCTGGAAGATTGAGAGTCAAGGCCTTGAGAGAGGTGAGCTTAAAAGACGGAAATCGAAGCCTTATTTGTTTCCTTCAGAGTTGACCAAAGGGAGAAGACTGCCCCCTGACAGCTCCTACTCCCACTGTGGAGTGCCTTTTCCGTTGTTGTTAGGCAGTTTATAGAACGCAGGATAGCTTGGTAAGCGTCTGCTCTGTGCCTGACGTGACGTAACATTGTGGAGTATGCAGCATGCATGTTAAACACAACTGATTGTATTTGGCTTTTTGCTGCAGCGTTTTTCGAGGATGCCTTAAAAAGCAGCTACCACTCGATAGAGTTGGATATGTGAAAATTATTGAAATCATCATTTCATGGTGACCAAACTTTTAGCTTGAATTATTCTATTTCGTACTTGTTTACTTTTCTTCCTTTCCCCTCCCCCCAGCCCTTCAGTACCTCAGAGCAAAGAATTCTTTTTCTGAAAGGAACAGATGCTGCTAACTTATCAGGACCCAATACTAAAAAGCCTACAAAAATCTTTGTGCTGCTTATTTTCTTTATTTCATCTATATGCAAAGCATATTGTAATTATTGCTGTTAGAGGGTTTTAAGCTGATGGTTTCTCCCCACCCTTTTTGTGCTCAGGGGAGATAGATTAGGAAAGCCAAATTGACAAGTTGGTATAAAGAAATGACCACTGAAATAAAACAGTAGTTCAAATAATAAGCAAACCAGATACAAATGTAGAATGAAAATATCTTTTAGTAAAATGTTAGCATGCTGTACTTGGAACAGATGCCACATTAATTCAAAAGAGAGCCCAGAAAATGTGGCAACTTTACGATGTCAATGGAGGGAGCTGCAATAGTTCCTGTTCTCACTGTGTCAGGTTCTCAGTACCTCTAGGTCCAGTCCTGTCCTAGATATTTGTTTTCTATATATGTTACATGTTAATATAAAAATACTAAGTCCATGCATAATATTTTGTTTATGTAATTAAATACATTGTCATATTTATTACATTAGGGTAGAAAGCCCAATGACTTAATAATGTAAGTAATGATTCTTGTGATAAATATGCATATCAAGATATGTAGAATTGGAGGCAAAATTGGGCTTTTCTCTGCACCCTTCAAGGGACATTTATGATAATGAGCTAGTCTAGGAATTGAGTCTTTCAAAGAGGCCTAGTGGGTTTTGAATGTAGAATTTGGACAAGTTGCAAAACTATGAGAATTTTGCATTTTTTTCTCATTTAAATTTGTAGTTATCATTGGACATTTGTTATGATTTTTAAGTAGCTTTGATTCATTCATTTCTTTTGTGGTATTTTTTATGGTGTTGGAAAGGAGAGAAAGGGTACTGTATACACTTGGATACTTCCAGAGTGACATTTATTTTATAGAAGGTTGCGCTGGGACATCACTGAATTGCCCGTGTCTTTCATTGCATGGTTGGTGTGGGTCTGAGTGTAGAGAAATGGGCTGGGGGCTCTTAACCAGATTTATAGTGTGCGACTTCCTGAACAGTGTACTAGTAGTGATCTAATCACCGGGGGCATATCCTGTAAATAAGTCTGGTGCGCATGCTTAGAAAAGCGCTACCGTTTTCTCTCAATTAGTCAAAGTACAAAGGCATATAATTTAGTAATATTGTTAAAAAGGTTTAAAGTTCTGATTTCTTGCAATTCAAGTGAAGGGAAGGTTTTAGCATGGCAGTGGTTGAGAGTATCCGAGCTGGAGCTGGAGCTGGAGCTGGAGCCGGAGCCAGTCTGCATTGGCTCAGATCCTGGCATGCCCTGTATTAGCTCTTGTGACTGGCTAAATCACTTCACCCTCTGTGCCTCTGCCTCTGTTTCTTCATCTGTAGAATATGAATAAATAATAGTACCCTGCTGAAGTTGTTATGAGGAATAAATGAGTTAATGTGTTAACAATTAGAAGTGCCCAACACCTAATAAGTGCCAAATAAATGGTAGCTGTTATTCGGTATTATTACTTACTTTTAATTCTGGACTCGTTCCTTCTCTTCTCAAGGCTCGAGACAAATGTTGGATAGTGGGGCAAAAGCATTAGCTTTGGGGCCTGACCTCTGGATTGGAATATCAGTACAACCACTTAAGTTGAGTGTGTGACCTTGGACTAATTATTTAAGCTCCCTTCAAAAAAGATTTCTCCCATACATGTTGTGTACCAAGCACTGTGCTGTTCACTTTCTATGATATGGGGATGATGATACCAACCTCCTTGGTTTGATGTGAAGATAAAATGGGGAAATCTTGAGACATTTGAAAAGCGATAACTGCTGTTATCATTGTTAGTGTTACAGTCCCACTAAAAGTTTATGGGAAAACAGTAAATATGGGAACAGCTTAGCTGGAAAGGAGAATATTTTTTCTGAAATGTCATAGTGAGAAAATGTGTGGATGGGAAAGTGTATCTAATGAATTTTTGTTTATGAATACCTCCAAGAGAAATAGAAAAAAAAAAGGAATATGTTAGATTTAATAGAGACTTTAAAAAGTATTTCAGGGCACTTTATATTTATTAAAACGCTTAGTGATACAAGCTTTTTTAATACCAAAAGATTGTTGCAGCTTACAGTAGGTCACTTAGCGTCAAGGTAGTAAGTAGTAGACTAGTCATTGTAACTCAAAAGTCCAAAATACTAATTAACTAGTCAGTGCATTGGGTCTACTGCTCAGGAAAAATTGTATGTGTGTGTGGTTAACCCTTGGGAGCACATGCTTGGATTAGTAACTAATGGAAACAATTATAGAACCCCAGACATCGAAAAGTGGCACAAAAATGCTTTCTGGTAATGATGGATACAGTTTTATTTGCCTTTTGATTTGGGGTATTTTGACTTTGTGAAGTTTCCTTTCATCTGGTACCTGGCCTTTTTTATGGCAATTGTTATTTTCTTTCTGTATTTAATTGTCATGTGTTACCTATATTGAGGCTAGAAACTGGGCCTGAGAACAAGTTGATTGTGATAAAAACCACCCTTTAAGTCACTGCCTTACAGTGATCTCAGCATTAAGATTGGGTTTGTTGTGGTTCTTTTTTTTTTTTTTTTTGCTAAGAAATTTGTGTTTTTAATAGTATGTTTATATGTATATGAGTGTGTATGTGTATCTATCTATTTGGTAAGTAAAACCAGTAATAGAGGAAAGGGGAATGATCATTAAATGTGAAGTAGAATTACTTTTATTCTTTCACTACTAATTTGGATCAGAAACTTTTTTGATCTTTGTATAGTTTCTTTTTTTTTTCTGGGATTCAACAAATGAATTTGTAATAGCATCTCAAAACATCCTGAACATGCTGTATATTATCACCGGTGAGCATTTGAGTTAAAGTAGAACACAGCTGACCCTTGAGCAACATGGTTGGAACTGCACAGTCCACCAATGTGGGTTTTTTTCCTTCCCTGTATAAGTGGACCTGCACAGTTCAAACCCATATTGTTCAAGGGTATATTGTAATAACTTCCCTTAACTTTTTGTTCTCATTTACCCAACTGCACCATTTGATAAAGGTCTTGTAAGTGGATAGAAGTATTTACTATATTTTGTTTTGTCTGTGTTCCTAAAACATTGTTTCTGCTCTCTGAGCAGAAATTCCAATAGGTGTGTACTTTAATTTAGCTCAACATATATTTTTAAAATTAAGCAGTTTTATAGCAGGCTGTATAGTTATCTTTCAGTTAAAAAATTGTAGTGTTACTTTACAGTAGCTAGAGTGGTCAGTAAGTAAAGCTTTGCAGCTTTAGAATTAGCATAGCGTATGTACAGTATTAAGTTTTCTTTACTTCAGCCTGTATGCAGAGCCTGTAAAAATTGCTTCTCTTGGGTAAATGGAATTATAAAAAGTTTAGCTGCTCCTGCGTTGAGCATCTGCCCCCAGGTGGTCAATGCACATCATAGCTACCGGCCGGTCAGCTGGTCGGCCGGTCAGCTAGTTGGCCAGTCACTTAGGCTTTTATATATATAGATACTACCATCCATTGTGCACACTCCTCTGTTGCCTTTCCTCTTTCTCTCTTCCTTATTATCTCTTTGCTGTCTCTTCTCTGCCTACTCCATCCCCAGTGTGCTGCTGTTCTCACTTCCTCCAAAGCCACCACCATCCTATCCTATTTCTCTTAAAAATAAAACACCACAATTACTAGTTTTTAAACAGAGAGCTGTTATCAAGACCTTAAGGCTTTAATAGTTTGTGTACCTCCTTATTTTGGGCCCTCGGCCAGGAATTGGATAATGGATAGCTTAAAATCACTTGTGAAGTAGCTGAGTGTGAAAGATTGTATAGCTGGACTAAGGGAGAGAATAGAAAAAGACCTTTTTACCTCAGAAGTTGCTGTATGTCTGATAGGGGGGAGGTAGGGGCATAGTGTGGGAAGGGGCAGCCTTGTTACTGACGTAAGATAAGGGAAATAGGAAGCATTAATGTATTCGATTGCCCTCTGTAGTCCTGTGGATCTATAGGAAAAGAAATTGGAAATGTTGGTGTTTCTGAAATTATTTTGATTTAGTAATTGGGAGGGCTAATATAATTTCTTTTAGCTTGTAAAATACAAAATATGACTATGATGCCTAGTTATTATGTGTTGATTGTTTACATTCATTAGTAGTTGCAAAATGGCAGACCCTTTACAGATTTCTCCTAGTGGCTTTGAATTGTTAACTGAATTGTTTTGGTAAGAAAAGTAAAACTTTGAAATTAGCTGTGGTTACATGTTAAGTTAATGGCTATATTGGATTTAAATTTAGTAGCTTCTAAAGATCTATACCAGGCATTTCATTCATTATTTAATTCTATACATAGAGACAAGAGCCTTAACTTAATCTGTAGTATTTAAAAAATTTATTTATTATTATTTTTAAATATGTTTTTATTGATTTCAGAGAGGAAGGGAGAGGGAGATAGAGATAGAAACATCAATGGTGAGAGAGAATCATTGGTTAGTTGCCTCCTGCACACCCCCTACTGGGGATCAAGCCCGCAACCCAGGCACGTGCCCCTTGACGCAAATCAAACCTGGGACCCTTCAGTCCGCAGGCCAACACTCTATCCACTGAGCCAAACCAGTGAGGGCTTAAAATTTATTTTTATGGAAATGTAAAAACATACACAGAAGTAGAGTGAATAATATTAACAGACCCCACCTATCTGTTACTCAAGTCCAGCAATTATTAGCATTCTGCCAGTCTTGCAGTGTGTAAAATATACAAGTTACATAACTGTATTTTTAAAACATGCGATACAAATAGATACATTGGTGTACTCAAAGTAAAGTTTGTGTGAGAATGTTAACCCTTTCCATACATTGTAAGTTTAATACTGTTAGTCACCTTTAGGTGGGAGGATGAAAACAAAGGTTTTATCACAGCGTTACCAAAGGCTAAATGTGCCAAATTGAACCATGTTAGTCCCCATAATCGGAGGCCCCCAAACAAATCTGCTCCATTTACCCTAGTGTGGAGAAATTTAAAAGATTGTATGGAAGCTCTTACAATGAGAACTATGGCCAGCAGTTCCTTGGAGCAATAGTCAGATTGGTTTGTTAGCCACCTTTTAGGATAATATGAATTAATTTGTCTTTTAACTTATTAAAGATGTCTGAGCCACCACTAACTTAATGGAGAACCACATCTGCTGTAAAGATTTTTGTTTTCTTACCTCTTACAAATCACATTTTATTTTATATACACTTGCCTATCTGTAACTTTTTTATGGGCCACCAATAATAGTCATTTCTAGAATATGTCGGGCAATATTTGAGTCAACTTGAAGTTGGAAATTACTAAATCTTTTTCTGCACTCTCTCCATCTCCGTGTTCTCTCTCAGCTGCGCGTATGTATTGATTGATGAAGGAATACATGTTACAACTCATGAATAGTTTGTTAAGGAGCGAATGTTGACTACCTGCTATCCCTGGACCTAGTAACAGTGATTAGGAACGTACATTATTTGCTTTCCTGTTTGCTCCTCTTTGGAAGAATATTAAGTTGTCTGTGTGCCTGCAGTTGTGGGGTCTGTTCATTACTAGTCGCTACAAGGTGATGGTAGCCTTAGTTCTGAATTTCCTTGCTTTTATTAGTTTAAATTAAACCCATTGGGGTAATTATTCTACCCTAGTGCATGGGGAAGCATAGTCTTTGGAGCTGTGTATCTAAACCCCTGTGTAGTGCACTGAAAAGGTATCTTTAACATTATGATGCTCTTTGGCATGTTTAGTTTACTGCAAGGAGTGTTCTTATTAAATAGGACCCTTAATAAGCTCCCTCCACACCAAAAAATATTTTAAAAATTACACTTAAGACAACTTTGTAGTATTCCCCAATAGAGTGCATGTAAAGTAGCCAGACCTTTCTAAAATAAAACTTATTCCTTTAACCGGTATTCATTTAAGTGGGTTCCTCTGTACTTCGTTTCCATGGAAATAGCGAACAGCTAACGTTATTTATAAGGTGGAAGTAAAATACGGTGCCTAATGGGACCCCATGCTGCTCTGATGAAGAGACTTAGGAAAAAAATCCATGCTCATGGGATTTTTTTTTAAACAAGGTTAATGGAAGCCCTGATTTCAGTCTTCTGTAACAGAACATATTTTTGGTTTTAAAGGCTAGCATTAATATCAAGCAAACTTCTCTTTTTGGTCTGTATTGCTTTCACTTTCAAGTTTTAGGGCTGTGTACTTATCAGCCTGATGGAGGCTGCATGCTTCAGACTCCTCTGTTTCTTTGTGGTTTTTGTTTCAAAAGTTAAAAATCCCCAGCATATTGTAGCTGTTTCAATTTCTCATTGACATTTCAAACTACAGATAAAAAGCTAAATGTTCATTAACGATAGCAGTGGTGATAAAGAATCAATATGTTGGACTATATAGATTTTTTTTTTTAATGTGAATGTTAAGGAACCATTTTTAGTTTTCAGGCCTTCTCAGGTTCTTTCTTATTTGTGTTGTGGAGCTGAATCTGTGTACTAAGAGAGAAAAGATCCTAATTTTCTTTTGGTGATAGAAATGGGGAAAATCTTAAGTTCTCTTTTATTTATTTTAAACAATGGATTGTTTCCAAAGCCTTTTAATTGAAATAAATGTTAATTCTTTTAGTCTTTGTGGATTTGGGATAAACCTTGGCTTTTTCCTCACTTCTTCGGTAAGGCCTGCTCTTAGTTTTCTAGGCCTACCGCAAAGCCTTACGTTTCGTAAGCCCCTTCAAGTGAAAGAATATCATTCCCTTTGTGTTTGTGATTGGTGTGTGTGTGTGTGTGTGTGTGTGTGTGTGTGTGTGTGTGTGTGTGTCTAATTTTTCTATAGCCTGAAAGGCACCTGCTCATTTTCCAGCCTGGTGAGTTCAGCAGTGCTATATTGAGAAGGGAGGCAGTATGGAACACAATAAGGTGCTATAATTTTTATTTAGTTAGTTTTGGTCGTCCTTGGCAGCTTGTGATCATTATCCGTTTGTCTGGAAGTACTCTGTGATTATTCCTGGCTATCAGTGCAGCAGGAGTTTTCTTCTGTGTTTTAAAAGCAAGGATTGTAGTGTACTTAGGGCTCCACCAGGGGAGGAGTTTTTGTTTTGTTATTTTGTCTGTGTGTGTGTGTGTGTATGTGTGTGTATTCCTTTGGACAAGGTTCTGGCTAATGTGGGTTTACTGTGCTCTGCTTTTAAAAATTTGGTGTTTTAATTTTGTTGTGAGAGGTATTTTATCTCCAGCAGTTCACTAGTTTCTTCTGTGCTATTGGTGCTATTTTATAAAATTGTCTTAAAGTGTTAATCATTTCTTTAGTTTAGCTTTTTCTGTATTTTTTAAATCAGGTGTTTACCAGTGACCTTCCTTAGTGACTTTTGTTTGAATTATCTTTGTGCTTTAGAGACATAGGAATTTGGGTCTATTATCCCATTTGTGAGAGAACAACTCCCAGTAGTTGCAGTTAGTGCAATAGAAAGGGCTTCCACAGATGCAGGGCTGGGCATTGATCCTCCTCCTTGGTGTTTATGCTTTACACCCAAAACTCATTAGTGTTAATCAGAGGCACTCTCTTAAATCCCTGTACACCAAGATAGACCCAAACTCCTGTAATGCCGTACAGATACCCAAGTTACTGTTTTTTGTTGTTGATGACAAGAGTTTTGGTCCTGAGGTTAACTTATTATTAAGATAAGAGTTTGAGTTGTCTTGGGATATGGGGTGATTTACTAAGTCTGACCTGTAATTAAGTTTATGTTATGATTAGACTCAGAAAACATTTATAGCTTTGTGAGCTATGGATGTTTGTGAATAGGATTTTTGTACTTGATAGCATGATGAAAGCAAGATTTCTTCTTTTTGTTCTTCCTTCCTAATACTCCTCACTTACAAATATAAATGATTTTACAAGTTTTTGTGCATATTGTAAGAGGACTTAGTAAAACAATTTTTTATTTGTAAGCCTTTCTACAATTACTCTCTGGCCTCTTAAGTCTTTTGTCAGTTAATGTTGCTCACATTTTTCAAGCATGTTAGAAGCTAATAATGTGCACTGTCTTAGAGCTCGGAAAATGCAATCATTGGTCAAGTATTAGATAATCACTGTTTACTACACTTATCTGTGAATTGTGGATTTTTATTACTTTCGTTTATTTATTCACAGACGAGTGGAAAGACTTCTAGATTGAGAGCAGTAAATCTGGGTTTTAGGCTGGGCTTTGCCTCTTTTTATCTGTGTAGCTTTGGGCTAGTCATCTAGACTTCTTGGGCCGTTCTTCCCCTATGAAATGATGATATGGATCTGGGTGTCCTTCCTAGCTTTAGGCTATTTGAGAGCCTTCTTTCCTGGGTACTAAAGGAAATAGAAGATTGTAAGGATGTAGTTCCTCATCCTGGCTACAATTAGAATCTTCTAGTTGAACTTAAAAAAACACACACAGATATCTGGACTTCAAATCAGACATAATAAAATTCAGAATCTTAAGGGTAGGGCCTGGTGAATCTATTTTTTTTAAGTTTCAGATTTATCCTACTCTAGGTTTGAGAACTACTTGTACAAAGCATTAGTTCTATCCTGTGTGTGTAGTTCAGTTAAAGTGATAAGGCATATAAGTTACAATGTGAGACGTGAGACAGTATATGATTAAATTCTAAGATGAATGAGAAAGATGATAAATATCTCAAGAATTCAAAGAAAAAGAGAACTGGGAGGTGGGATGGTTAGGGAAGGTCTCCATTAGTCAGAGTGTTTATCTGCGCCCAGATGGCTGGGTGAGATTGGATAGGCTTAGAGAAAGTAAAAGGGTATTCTTGGTATAGGAAAGATCATCCTCAACATTTGAGTTTGGGGAGGGAAACAATTCTGATGACAGTTTTAGTCTTTATTTTAGTTTTCTAATCTTGCAACTGCTGTAGATTTTCTTAACATTTTGAGAGAGTGAGCCATGAAGGTATTTGGTGGAAGAGAGTGTTCCAGCCAGAAAGAAAAACAAGTGGAAAACCCCTGAGAAGGAAACTCATTTAGAGTTTTTGAAGTACAGAAAAGAGGCCAGTGTGGCTGCAGCTGATTGAGCAATGGAAAGAGGGAAGGAGATGAGGTCTGAGAGTGGCAGAGTTCCAAATCGCTTAAAGCTTTGTGGGCCATTGTAAAGGACTTCAGCATTTTCTCTGAGTATGATGGGAAGGCACTGGAGGATTTTGACCCAAGGAGTAACTAAATCTGTCGTGGATTTTGAAAAGGTCGTTCTGAGTGCTGAGAGAATAGATTGTAGTGGGACAGAGATGGAAGAGGGGAGGCCAGTTAGGAGGCAATTGAATAATCTAGGTCAGTGGTCGGCAAACTCATTAGTCAACAGAGCCAAATATCAACAGTACAACGATTGAAATTTCTTTTGAGAGCCAAATTTTTTAAACATAAATTTCTTCTAATGCCACTTCTTCAAAATAGACTCGCCCAGGCTGTGGTATTTTGTGGAAGAGCCACACTCAAGGAGCCAAAGAGCCGCATGTGGCTTGTGAGCCGCAGTTTGCCGACCACTGATCTAGGTGAAAGATGATGGTGTCTTGGACTAAGGAGGTGGTAGTGGTGTTCAAAGTCTATATATTTTGAAGGTAGAGACAAGATGGTTAGCCCTTGAATTAGATGTAGGGTGTGGGGAAAGGGAGAGTCAATGATAAACTTAAAGTTTTGGCCCGAAGGGATAGAGTTGTCATTTATTGTGATGAGGATGATTCTGAGGAGGCGGTTGGGGGATCAATAGCCAAGAGTTTAGTTTTGGCAGGTGTTTAGTGGGCATTTGGGAATATGAGTTTGGAATTCAAGGGAAAGGTCTGGGCTGGAGATAAAAATTTGTCTGTCACCAGTACACATATCCTTTTATAGCCACAAGACTGAGTGAGATTACCTAATGGGAAGAGTTTCAAGAACTGAGCCCTGGGGCAGTTCAACATTTTGAGGTTTAAAGAGATGAGAAGGGACCAGCAAAAGAAACCTAGAAGACTGGTCAGAGAGATTAGGAGGAAAATCAAGAGTGGGTGGTCATCTGGGAATCAAAAGAAAGGGTTTCAAAAAGGAAGGAATTATCAACTGGGTCAGATAATACTGATTGAACAGGAGGTAAGGGCTGAGACTTTTCTATTGTATTTAGCAACTGAGAGGTCATTGGTGATCTTAACAAGAATGGAAGAAGGCAAAAGGCCTATCTGAGTGGGTTCAACAGAGAACTGGGAGACCACAGTGGGTGTGGTTAACACTTCAGGGAGTTTTTGCTATAAATGGGAGTATAGACATGGGACAATAACTAGAGATGGAGTAAAGGAAGGCTTTTTACATAAAAAATTAAAGATAGAAGGAACAAAATGACCCAGTAATGAGGGGGAAAATTGATGCTTAAGAGTAAGGGGAGAGTGCAAGAAGGATGTCCATGAGAGAGTAAGATTAAGAGGGATGGGGCAAGAGGGATGATTATGATATTGGGGCCTAAAGGACTAAATCCCATTAGGCAGGATTCTGCTTTTTCTTCTGAGCATTTACATTTATTATGCTTACTGTTCAGAAGTTAGGTTGATAAAAAGCAGTAAAACTTACTGTATATAAAATTAGTGTATCAGCTTGGTATAGTGCAAAAAGAGAAGAGATTGAATCTTCTGTGTAAGGTGACATTTTAAAGTGTCTTTGAATGACAGTTATCTGTGCTGTTCTAGTCCTTTACCAAAGTTTGTGATTGAGCATACATTGTAAACTTAATAATTTGAAATTTGTAGTGGGATGAATTTTAGCCTAATTTAAAACATGATCTAGGCCCTAGCTGGTTTTGCTCAGTGCATAGAGCATTGGCCTGTGGACCAAAGGGTCCCGGGTTCCATTCTGGTCAAGGGCACGTACCGTGTAGCAGGCTCCTCCCCGGCCCCAGGCCCTGGTTGGGGCTCATGCAGGAGGCAACCAATCCATGTGTTTCTCACACATCGATATTTCTCTCTGTCTTTCCCTCTCTCTTCCACTCTCCTTAAAAATCAATGGGAAAATGTCCTCAGGTGAGGATTAACAACAAAAAAACAACAACAAAAAAAACATGATCTAAAAAATAACCTCAAAAACCCCATGATATAGTATGGAACATTTTATTTTCTCTGCAAAATTTGCTTAATATATATTCTTCATGTACAGAGGTTTTAGACATTATATAAAGATAATTAATAAGTAGTTATTAATCACCTTTGATTTATTGATATTTTAAATTTTACAACCATATCAGAAATCTGAATAATTAATTTCTTTACCAGTTCTAAGTAAAGCATCTGACTGTGAGGATCTGAGGTGAACAATCTTCAGTTTGTAAAATCTCATGTAAAGTTATGTTAGCAAGTTAATATGACTAAAGCAAAAGTAATTTCATTCATTCCAACTTATATATTTTGAATGTATTTTTCAAGAACATTTATGTATTTTAAAAATTTGAGCAAATGTGAACATTTTTAACTACTTTAGCCAAAAGTGTGAACTGTATGTCAGAAACCAGTAAGTGGACTTTCAGTCAACTTAACCTGAGAAAAATCAATCTTGCATTTCAGACTTAAAATAGGTTTTTTGTATCAATAGTGCAAAAAGTAAAAATTTATATATGTCCTTTTTTGCGGCTAATTTATTCATATTAAATTATAGAAATAAAATATTTTCTTTTTTTCTCATCAATTTCCAAATAGTAGTCAATTAATAATCAGCCTTCAGAGGAAACACTTTGGTAGTTCTGATGTTGTGTCTAAGAATCACTAGTCTAAAAGTAATTTACTCTTTTGGGGTATCTGAACCTCTTTGGGAATCTTTTTAAAACTGTGAATCCCTTTTCCAGAATTTTCATACATACTAGTACAGAATTTAGCACATAGTATCATGGCGTTGGCAAAGGTCTCTGAAGCCCATTCCCAGGGATCCCTCAGGCATAAAGGATTGCAGGTTTTAAAACTTGCCCTAGATAGATAGCTTACTTACGTGATTTTTCTTTAAACATTATATGCAGACTTTTCGAGAAATATTTGGCCATTATTTATTGTAGTTTGTTTGTTAGAAGAATAACTGCTGCTTCTGGTTAAGAGGAAGTGAGGTCTAATGAAAAGGCCAGCTCAGTCAAAGGAATCTCGGGCCATAAGCTTTCTCCAGCTTGACTACCAACTACCTGTGTGACATTTGGGGAAGTCACTGAACCTCTATTTGTTCCTATGTGACTCTGCAAGCAGTTGATATCATGGTAAAATTCTTTATCAGTTTGGGATTGATTCTGCTACTGCTTTTTGGAGAAATGTCCTGGAGATAAGGTGTGCCTCCATGGTGCCTTTTTACTGAATATGACTTTTCAGAAGAGTTTATGTAGCTATACTTTCTCACATGCCATGTACTAGTAAGTGATAGTTAACATCCCAAACCTATCTGATCACTTTGAGTTTAAACATGTTTTATATATTCTGAGTATAAACCATTGTTATTATATGTGTTGGAATTAGCATCTCTAATTCTGTGGTTTGCTTTTTCATTCTCTTAATGTTGTTTTTTTTTTTTTTTTTTTTTTGATGAACAGAAGTTCTTAATTTAAATTTAGTCCAAATTATCAGCCTTTTCCTTTTCATGATATTTTAAAATTGTAATAATTAACTTATTAATCAAATATTTTTGTCCAAAGTCATTCATTGACAAATAATGCTGTGGGGGATTGATGCATAAGAAATTATCCCCAGCATGAAAAAACACCCTGCAACAGAGAGTTAAGGGTCCACTCAGTGAATTCATTCATTTAACAAATATTTACTGAGCATTTGCTATGAACATGATACTATTTTAAGTGCTACAGAATCTGTAGGTATCCATAATGTTAAGAATCCACTCTTTAAAACTAAGATATTATTTACATATAACATTGTATTAGTTTTAGGAATACAGCATAATTATTTGATATATGTATGTATTGTGAAATGATTATTACAATAAACTTGGTTAATACCATCACCACACATTGTTAACAAATTTTTTATTTCCTTGTGAGAATCCACTTTTTAATAACCATATTATTCTACAGATTTTTGCATGATTTTTCTTTTGTTTGAGAGTTTTCTAATCTTGGTGATTGAAATTGTCATTTTATATGGACTTGAGAGCTTCAAAAAAGTACTGCTACTAAAGAAAAGGCAGGATGGAACATTTTGGAAATGAATGTTAACTGCACGAATTCAGGCCCTTTGCTAGTAAATTACTATATGTTTGGTATGACTACATGTGATTAAATAAACATTTTATGATCTGGATGACATGAAGATTTCTTGAAATATCCCCTGAGGAAATGAGACCATTATTGGAGTAACATCAGTCAACAAACGTACTATGTTTAAAGCATAAGGAAGGTATTTGTAGGTTTAGAGCAGGGGTGGGCAAACTTTTTGACTCGAGGGCCACAATGGGTTCTTAAACTGGACCGGAGGGCCGGAACAAAAGCATGGATGGAGTGTTTGTGTGAACTAATATAAATTCAAAGTAAAGGAGTGGAGCAGAGAGCAAGAGAACCGGATAGAACAGCCAGATCCGGCCCGCGGGCCGTAGTTTGCCCACGGCTGGTTTAGAGCATGGTAGGGGGGAAGTTTAAATTTCTGTTTCCTAATTTTTTTTTGAGAGAGAGAGAAATTTGGGGCAGGAATAGTTAAAAGTAAACAGTATAGCCAGGCTTGACTTTTCTGACCTTGAAGTCAACTTAATGAAGTTTATTAATCTTTTGAAAACACAGTTGATAAAAGCATCATTGGGCATTGGATTGGGATCCCAAAACCTTGATTATTTTTTCCTGGTTTTACTACTGACTAAATAAGTGGCATAGAGAAAGTCACTTTTATGTTACATGGTTTATAGTCTAAAACAGTGAGACTTTAAGAATGTGAATGAAAAGTTTAGTTAAAATTATGACTATACATATAAAATGCTGTGAATTCTAAAGCCTCATAGAAGACAAGTCCATTTCAAGATTAATTGAAAAAAGGCCTTTTATGTAGACCAAACTAAGGGCCAATGATGATAGCTCAATTTGTTAATATAAAACAACAAACAGTGAAGGTCATTTGTTGGGCATGAGAGTGTATTTGTGTGTTGTTTAGTTGAGGTGCATTTCATTTCTGTGTGTCTCTTAGGAAAGGGAAATCATCAACTTTTCCTTGTCTCGAAAAAAGTGGAAAAGTGAAAAAAACTGGAAAATTAGAGCTTTAACTGCTCTTGAATTCTTTCTTGCTGTAAAAACTACCTATCCCTTTCTTTCTTTTGGGTTTTAGTGCTTTGGAGATTTTTGTGTGTTTTGTTTTTTTTCTTAAAATCAGATAGAGGTCTTTAAGTCTTCAGCTTTTGATGACATGTCATAAATCTGTGTTTGTCACCTAATTCTGTTTTCCCCTTCTTCTGTTATAGGGAGCAAGAGTGCTGAAGGAGGGCCAGTTTCCCCCAAATTGGTAAGTACTTTTGCCAGGCAGGCATAGTGTTACTGATGCCAGTTGGATAATAATTTAAATGTCCAGTGAATTTTTGCGATAAAGCTCTCTTACCAGAAATGAGGCTTTGCTGTTTGCACCAAGTTCTCAAATGCATTTATGTTTCTAATCATACTGCTAGGCTTGCATGTTCCTGCATTCGATAACCTGTTAAAATGTAAAGGTCCCCTGTGTCAAAAATGTCCTTAATGCAGTGGTTAGAGCTGAAAATTCAAAAGTCAAGAAATACAAAAGTTAAGGTTCCTATTGTGTTTTGTATTACTTAATATGCTGTTAAATTTCCTGGCCTTAGTGTATGTGCAAAATGGCTAGGTAAATGTAACTATGGGAACCTTGACTTTGAAATTTGGGACTCTTAAGCATTTATATTCTTAAATTTAATGTTAGATTGGCTTTATGATAGATACTACATTTTTAATGTGTGTTTTGTATAATTCTTAAAGAGGAAAAAAGAAAAAAAAAGAAACGTAGCAGTGTGGGGCATATAGGTAAACATTTTTTTCTCTAATATCTACTTTAAAACCTACTTTAACAGCTTATAAATCATCACACTTAATCGTTTCTTTGAATGTCTAATTCAGAATCACAGATTGCTCAGGGCAGTCTAGTGATTAAGGATCAAACAAATATTAACCTTATTTGGAAAGCATGTATTATGATAAAAAATTACATTCAAACAAGATAGCTGGAATAGGGTAGTCCCCTAATGCAGTGGTTGGCAAACCGCGGCTCGTGAGCCACATGCGGCTCTTTGGCCCCTTGAGTGTGGCTCTTCCACAAAGTACCAAGTGCGGGCGCGCGCGTACAGTGCGATTGAAACTTCGTGGCCCATGCACAGAAGTCGGTTTTCGGCTCTCAAAAGAAATTTCAATCGTTGTACTGTTGATATTTGGCTCTGTTGACTAATGAGTTTGCCGGCCACTGCCCTAATGCAAAGCTATCCTTTCTTATTTTTTTGTTTTATTTTAATTCTCTCAAATAGTAATTAACTTAATGTGTGGAGTAGATACTTGGTTAAGGCTTCTTTTTGATAATTTAGGGTCCTTGTGGTGTCTTTCTTTCCTTGTAGGGATTGGGATTTGAACATGAAAGGGAGGCATTTGAACCAGTTAACCTTGCATTTACTCCTTTTTATTTTACTTGCCTTTCTCTCATGGAACCTTTTTAAATAAAGAATCAAGACCCCAAAGCCCTTTACTCTGAGATGTGATGGAATCATACAATCTTAGAAAAGGGACCTTAAGAGGCCCTCTCTTCCAGCCTTTTACCCGATGTGGCAATTTCTTTTTCTATATCCCTAACAGATTGTTATTCGGGTACATATCGAATATTACAGTTATTTAAAAATGTAGCTCATTATTTTCTATAATATATTCTGAGGAACTCTAGTTCCACAGAAATGAATAAATATTACTGAGGTTGGGTGGGGGTGGGAAAATGTTCTGTAGTCAAATAATTTGGGAAATGCTGCATTAAAGTTAAACAGGTTTCTTTACTGCAGGACTTCTCAGAACCTTTAATATGCTAATGTGCATTGTGAATCTCCAAGAGGGGGATATGATATGCAGCATTCTTGAATACTTCTAATGACAGGGAGCCCACTACCTCATAAGGTAACCCATTCCTTTTTTGTACAGCTCTAATCCTTAGCTCTTCCTTAAACTGATCTGAAATCTATCTCCCATATCTTCCACTTCTATTAAGTACTTACTGGTTATGACAAGACCACCATATCCTCTGTGTTAATCTTTGTGTAGCAAATATGTATATGATTCTGGCCATGCTTGTCTGGACTATTTTTTTTGTCATTAAATAGTATTCTGGTAAATGTGGCAACCGATTCTAAAATTTTAGCCTCATTGTCACTATGCTTTTATACACTGCTCTCCAGCCTTCTTCATTTTGAATTTCTGTGAATTTTTAAATTTATGTCAACATTCTGGTTGTTGGGTATAGTTGGGATGATTTTAGTAAACATGCTTGATTTCTGTAAAGAAAGGTGGGAAATAGGAGAATGTGTGTGTGCGTGTGTGTGTGTGTGTGTGTGTGTGTGTGTGTGTGTGCGCGCGCGCGCGCGCCAGCTAGGCCTGGGCCCAGGAAGCTGAGGTAGAAATGGGATGTTAGAGTCAACGCTGGCGGTAAGGAGAAGTGCAGGACGCTGCCCCAGACCTGGGAAGGAGGGTGCTGTGGGGACTTGACCTGACTCAAAACACTCACACCCTTGGGTTGTAATGGTATGACCTGTGTCGGTATTACTTTTTTTTTTTTTTTTTTAATGAGGACCTGGCCTCCTCCCCCAAAAATACAAATGGGAAAGATGTATATTTTTTCCTCGAACACATTCAGACATTCAGATAATCATAAATCTAGGTGTGTGTGTGTGTGTGTGTGTGTGTGTGTGTGTGTAGAAGTTTAATTTAATGGTTAGGAAATACCAATCTCACTAGCTGAAGTGATTTTTGTCAGCAGTTATAATACCAGGATTTGAATATAGTAACCTTGTCAGAAACTTCTAAAATCAAGATTGTCCAGCTCTGTGCAGGAGCATTTTTTTTAAAAAAATACATTTTATTTACTTTTACAGAGAGGAAGGGAGAGGGAAAGAGAGTTAGAAACATTGATGAGAGAGAAACATCAATCAGCTGCCTCCTGCACACCTCCTACTGGGGATGTGCCCGCAACCAAGGTACATGCCCTTGACCGGAATCGAACCTGGACCCTTGAGTCTGCAGGCTGACGCTTTATCCACTGAGCCAAACCGGTTAGGGTTGCAGGAGCATTTTTTTGTTGTTGTTGACCTGTGGAGTGTCACCAAAAAGATACCACCATGAAAAACAAATAAACAGATATTACATTGGGTTTTTATGTCATTTTTATTGATTCCTGTTAGTAAATGTTAGTTTTCAATAAGTATTACTAAAATAATTTTATTATTTTTAGCATCCATGATAATTTTTAGCATTATTAGTTAAAAGTTATTGTTTTATCTCCTAACATGTTAGATACATAGTATTTTGCACAAATTAAAACCTGATATTTTAGTATTAGGCATGTGACAAGTAAGGAGACATTGATCTGTCAAGACTTTCTACTTTTTTATATTTAAAAAAATTATACCTACTCAAAACACTGTTGTGAGATGATAGATTAAAAGTGGAGTCTTGCCGAAACCGGTTTGGCTCAGTGGATAGAGCGTCGGCCTGCGGACTGAGGGGTCCCAGGTTCGATTCCGGTCAGGGGCACGTGCCTTGGTTGCGGGCACATCCCCAGTGGGAGGTGTGCAGGAGGCAGCTGATCGATGTTTCTCTCTCATCGATGTTTCTGGCTCTCTATCCCTCTCCCTTCCTCTCTGTAAAAAATCAATAAAATATATATATTTAAAAAAAAAAAAAAGTGGAGTCTTACACCAAGTAATTCTATAGTATAGAGAACACAGAACTAACCATTTCTAGGGAATTCAGTCTGGGTGCACAATGTATTATGGACTTATTGTTAGTTAAAGAAACTTGGTTGACGAGTGGAGTTTTGATTGATAAAGGGTTTATAAGCAGTTCAGGAACAGAGTAGTGTTTCTTAGCAGTGAATTCAAAGTTACAGCATGACAACTTTATTAGAATCATAATGAAAGACCTGGCAGTCACATATCTCCAAGCAGAACTATACCCAGAAAAATAGTTGGAAAGCCTTTTTTAAAAAAATTCTTTGTTGTATAAAGTATTACGTAAGTCTCCTTTTTCCCCCATGACCTCTCCCCGGCCGTCCCCACACCCCAGCACATGCCCTCACTTCCCTACTCTCTGTGTCTGTTAGTTATGCTCATATGCATGCATACAAGTCCTTTGGTTGATCTCTTACCCCCTCACCTCCCGCCTTCCCTCATAAGTTGGACAGTCTATTCAATGCTTCTATGATTCTGGTTCTATTTTTGTTCATCAGTTTATGTTGTTCATTATATTCTACAAATGAGTGAGATCATGTGATATTTATCTTTTTCTGACTGACTTATTTCGCTTAGCATAATGCTCTCCAGTTTCATCCATGCTGTTGCAAATGGTAAGAATTCCTTCTTTTTTCTACAGCAGCATGGTATTCCATTGTGTAGATGTACCACAGTTTTCTAATCCACTCATCTGCTGATGGGCATTTAGGCTGTTTCCAAATCTTAGCTATGGTGAATTGTGCTGCTATGAACATAGGGGTGCATATATCCTTTCTGATTGGTGTTTCTGTTTTCTTGGGATATATTCCTAGAAGTGGGATTCTGGGTCAAATGGAAGTTCCATTTTTAATTTTTTGAGGAAACGTCATACTGTTCTCCACAGTGGCTGCACCAATCTGCGTTCCCACCAGTGGTGCAAGAGGGTTCCTTTTTCTCCACATCCTCGCCAGCCCTTGTCATTTGTTGATTAGTTGATGTTAGCCAGGAAAGCCTTTTTTTAAAGAAAATGTAAAAATAGGAAAGCCTACTATCCTCTCAGCAATCTAATGTGTTGAGAAGTTTATAACTAAGTTACGTGCCTGAATAAAAGCACTAAATGTGTTAGGAATAGCATAGAACCTTACAGTTTACAAAGGAGTTTTCACGTGGTATTTACCTTATTCAGACCTCATACCATTTTTATGAAGTAGGCGGTACTGTTCCCATTTTCCTGATTTATAAGCAAACATACATACAAATTTTAAAAACCCTGAGGCTGAGAGTGATTACATGGTAAGTGGAATCAGTTGGGTTTTTTTTGTTTGTTTGTTTTTGGGGACAGACAGTGTTCTTTCCAGACATCACAGCTGCCTTTCTCAGTGAAACTTGATTATTGTTTTGAATGGTTGATGAGTGAAGTTTTTATTTGTCTATGTTTTTGGTTTTTTATTATTTGAAGGTGAGAGGCTATTAGGTGTCCCAGTGGTTTGAGATGGATAGTTTTGAAGATAATACATGTTGATATTTTGTGCTAGGCAATTGTCCTTTCTGATGGTGGTATTTAGAGCTGTTGGGTGGTGAAAGGCATTGTACTTCAATAAAGTGTGTCTATTAACTATTTTTGTGAAGCTGTTTATTTTTACCGTACAACTGATTTGTTATTTACAACTTATTAGAGTTGGTCAAAGTACGATAAATCATCTTTTTCATATTTAACAAAATCATACCTTCTTTCTGACGCTATAAACTGCCCCCCAATGGTCTTTACATGACAGCTGCATGAGTTGTCTAAGCCTCCAAAATATTTTTAAGAAGGTTTCAACATGTGCTTGCACTGTTTTTGTAACCTATAAATATGTGTATATAATTTGTTCCTTTAGGCAGCGACCAATCTCTTAAAATTGCTATCCACAAAGAGACATTTTGAAGAAGAATATCAAATATATCTTCTAATCCTCCATAAGTTTTTCTCTATAACAAGTCATTACCTTTTTAATCCTTCTTTTAAATGTTTTATTTTGAAATGAAATGAGTAATTGGCCTTTAGAGTTCTTGATAAATAAAATGTGTGTCTGTGGATCTCTAATAAGTAGACAACAATCTGATGAAGGAAGTAAAAGCTGTCAGCTCCTCAGTAACGTGAGCTGCATGCTTCTTATCCTACCAGGCATTCTGACATTTAGAGCCTCCAGGTTTTACTTTTTCATTTCCTGGACATTTTATTTCATCAGCATAAAATTTTCTGATGCTTTATCTAGCATTCCTCAGTTAATTTTTTGTTATTTAAAAATAAGTGCATATTTTAAAATAACAAAACATGGAAATTTTTATACTCTGAAAATAAGAAAGTAAATAACCCTTAGTACTACCCCCTCCCCCCGCCCCCAAGATAACCAGTGGCAAATTAGGAAAGTGCCACCTGACCTAAACTCTAGAACGCTCATGGTATTATTATAAGTCTTTGTCAGTTCGATAGACAAAACTTACCTTCTTAAGACGTACATTTCAGTGACTATTGAAGGTGGGTGTTTTTCATGTTTGTTGATCATTGTTATTTCTTCTTTAGTGAACTGCTTTATTAGTTTTTAAAAATTAATTTGTGAGCATTCTAACTGTAAAATATGTTAACTCTTTGTTGTTTATATTCTAAGTTCTTCATGTTTTTAACCTGCTGTTTGTATGAGTTGAGTTGAGCTATGACATTATATGTTAACTACCAATAAAATAAAATATGGCCTTCCTGGTGTTGAAAATACCCCTTTACTAATACTTCAAGATGATTTTTAATTTGACAAATACTGTGACATCATTGTTGGATACATTTTCTGCAAAATTAAAACTAATTTAAGACTGTTTTCAGGAGGAACTTGAATATGTAAGTCAAGAATTTTAGTAGATTATTTTAGTATTTAAAATTGAAATGGCTGTGTAGTTTTTACATGTGAATTTGTATGTAACGTAAACTTACATAACAAAAACCTTGGTCTAAGTCAGTAACTTAATGATTCTTTTGTTTGTTTGTTTGTTTGTTTGTTTATTTATTATAGTTCCAAAGATTTTCTAAGATAATAGATAGCTGAAAAGCCCAGGTTTGTTCATCAAAGTATGTCTTCTTTTCCAAATTATATCCCCTAAACATATCATCTTTATAAAATGTTTGGTTGATAATATTTTTGTACAATAATCCTTTTCTAGCCTCCACAGGTGAGTTTGAAGGAATTTTACACTTTTGAAATTTATTGTTATTTTAGGTTAGAGTATTTTGATACTACAAAGCAATGTATAAACCCTAGGGGAGAGATTGTCAGTAGTGATGTTTTAAGCCTAGTGAGGTTAAGCAAACATAATAAAAAATAATGACAACTATATAGTCTGTAGTAAGTGATTTTATTATAACTGTCAAATCAGGTTTTAAAGAAGTTTTAAGAAAATGTCTATAGATAAATAATTTGTAGAAAGTGTAAAGATTATGAATCTCATTCCCTTTGTTTAAGGGAACTGATTGTTCCCATCCCCAGTTTCTAAGAATGCTGAAAAGTTGCCCTAACTACAAGGTTTATAGGTACAAAGATGAAAAGTTTAAATTTATTCAGACAGAAGCAAACTTTGCTTTGGGAGAGTACCTAAAATCATGTCAAAAGCTACATGCAAGAAAAAATAAAAAATATTAAAAGAGAAATTAGCCACTGGGTTAATTTAAATTGCAGTAGTGAGGAGCGGAGCAGGATAGGAAGGTTCACATTTACACATCTAGACTTTTGACATTTCTCCACATGCAGTTATGCACCTAGCCAAAGCGATGCACTCAGCCTCGAAAAGAAGATAGTGTTAATTGTAAAGCCGGAAACGTCTGTTCCATTGCTAGACCATCTCATCTGTTGTGCACAATAGATTTATTTTTAATACTACTTTTATAACTTTGTGGAAAACATAGTTACATTGCCTTGTCTTTGTGTTAAGTATTAATTTGTTGAATGTGAACTTCAGTGAAGTTTTCCCGTTTTCAGTTTAAAAAAATTTTTTAAATAGTTAATCCAAATGAAAAAACTACTTCGGCCTTCTGTAACCTCGGAGAGATCCTGAACTTTCCAGTTCCCTCTGTGTGATGTTTAAAAATGCATGACCCTGTTGTTATGTGTCTCTTTCTAAGGACAGAGTGTGAAGTGAGTCTTGGATGGTTGTAGTCTCCCCCTCTGAATTCCCAGCTCTTTTAGGGCAGAAGGGGTCTTGTTCAGCTCTGTATCCTCAGAATTTAGTGTGTAGTATGGTACTGAGCACATAGTAGGTGCATAGCTGTTTTCATGACCAGGTTAAACACTTATTTTTCCCCCTTTCTTACTTCTTTGAAGTGTTCTGTAGTGTAGAGGAATGTTCAAATAATAAAAACCCAGAAAGTTTTTATATCAATTAAATACAAAACTATTCGTTTCAAAAAGAATTCTGTTTGGGAAATTTCTTGTCCTGTGCTAGAGAATCAAATATTTTTCAACTATTACAAATGTATTGTATTTAACATGAATATTTCCTTTATACCTAACATAATGATCCAAAACATTGATCTCTGCAGCTGCAGTGAGAAGAGGAGTTTGTTATTTTAAACGGAGGCTGAAGAAACTATAGAATTAGCAGACATAAGAGAAAGTGGAGAAGGTGGAGGATGGAGTTGCAGACTCTACAGGAAGCTCTTAAAGTGGAAATTCAGGTTCACCAGGTATGTTGCATTATTGTCTTCTTCCACATCATGTTATTAAGTAATGGGTAAGATGAGTAAACAGGCCCATCTCTGATTTTTAGTACAAATTGTTAATCATCTTTCAGACAATTACTGCCAAGTAGTCATGCCATTTGCTTTTTATCACTACTCAGTAAACTCATTGATAATACTTTTAAGAACTTCAATGAAATATTCCTGATTTCCTTTATACAGAAATGAATGACAAATATTTTTTTATATACCAAAGGCATTAAAAAAGAATTTTTTTCTGGGGTGATTTTTTGTTGTTAATCTGAGGGACTTTGTTCATGTGACTTATGACTTGTCTATTTTAAATGAAACATGTTTGACTTGACTACCATGTATATCGAAGTTTTTACTCATTCACTTTTATACCTCTAGTCTAGTCATTAGTAAATAAAATGTGATTACTTTCACGGATGTTTAAATTTCAAGTTTCATAATTCTTACATTTTACCTCATGTACTTAGGCTAAACCTTTAAAATATGGAAAATTTAAAATATATCCATGATTATATTTATATGACAATAATTTTAATAAAATACATTGTATACTAAATATAATTTATATATTAAGTATATATAATATTTTGTTTAATATAACTGTAACTAATACAAAAAGCTATCCTTAAATAACTAAATCATTAACATTTTTATATAAACAGAATATCACTGTTTTATATCTTTCTGTATTCTATACATTATCTGAATGTGGTACTAGGTTCAAGACATACACATATGTAATGTTTGTTTAATAAAAAGTGATAAATGACAATGAATTAACTACTTTTGAATGTTTGGGGTGTTGGACGAGGAGAAAGGAATTTTTTTTAAAGGTGTTTGTTCTTAGGTATGTTTTCCTTTGTTTTATCTGAATAGTCTAATGTAAGGTTAATTTCTGAGATTGTTGGAAGAACACCTTGGGCTTTTGATAACTACTGAATTTGCAAGTTGCTCAGAATTAATGGAAGAGAATTTATAGGAAAGCTTCAAAGGCATATGTAATCTATACATGTACATATATAGATACACACACGCATTTTTTTTATGTTAAGTCTCTGTATGTTCTGCTACTTTGGATCTTGTTAAACTCTTGCTCAGCAGCAGTGTTATGGTTTGCTGTGTACAGGCAGGTTTTGTTTTTATGGTAACTTTAAGAAGTGTGTTTTGTTTTTATGGTAACTTTAAGAAATTTAGTATGTAATAAGTAAGTTATCTATTTAAATTTAGTATATAATAAAATAAGCACATTTTGTTTTATTAGGCCTTGCTTCTGTTACAAATGGAGGAGAATAAAAATTTTTTTACAAAAACAAGCTTGTCTTTTTCTAGGACAAAAGTATTTTTAAAAAATACATTGTTTTATTGATTTCAGAGAGGAAGGGAGAGAAACATCAATGATGAGAGAGAATCATTGATTGGCTGCCTCCTGCACCCCCCACACTGGGGATTGAGCCTGCAACCTGGGCATGTTCCCAGACTAGGAATCGAACCCTGACCTCCTGGTTCATAGGTCAATGCTGAACCACTGAGCCACGCTGGCTGGGCTGGACAAAACTTTTTTAACATAGAGGTGTACTGATTCCCAATTTGGCTGTATGGCAAATGATGACAGTTAAGTTCACAATTTGTTCAAAGCCGACATCTTTGTAGAATAAATTCCTAGAAAACAATAATCAATCAAAGTTGCATGGATCAGAGATAATATAATGAGGTTGTATGTGATTTTTGGAGATATTCCTCCTCTCAAGAAATTTTGAGATGGCAAAGTTGACATTCTGCTTTTAGTTCATCCTCACAAGATCTGAACAAATCCCAATAAGATTTTCATGAAAGACTTATGACCTAAATTGAACTAAATTACTAAAAATTAAGTAGAGTTTTAAAGTATTTTGTTTCATGTTTTAACTCAAGCATACCAATTTTATGAAAATAATTATGAAAAATTTAATGCTTAATTTGTTTTAAAATCTAATTTACATTTTAAAATTACATTTGTTGACTCAAAAGGGATATAATATTCTTCATAAAGTTATCCCAAACACTATCTTAATATTCACATTAACTATGTTCTTATATATTTATTTTTAGCATAAAGTTAATAGCATTTATATTCATCCTTAATTATTATACATTTTGTTTTTGTAATAATAAACATATTTATTGATAGTATTTTAACATATACACTCTATAAGATATTTTTATTCCAGTTACATTTAGAATATTTTTCTCTTTTTAAAAAAATTTAAGTTTTATAAATAAATCCAAGTGACATGCCTTGTTTGTAAATTGGATAACGTTGTTCTGATGAGATATGTGGTAACCTGCATAATCACCAATCATGACAAGTTCAGGGATGCCAGGAATGACACCAAAGTAGGCACTGGCTGTTAGGCTGGGGCATAATTCACCCCTTGGTGCATTTCTAGTTATAGGATGAAGTTAGAGCTGAGATTGAGCTTACTGGATAGAAAGTATGTTATGAAACTACCTGGTATCGTGTCACAGAAATACATTTTTGTTTTTTTATGGATAGGGAGACGGTTTAAAAAGTAGCAAGCAATGGGCATAGTTGATGTTGCATAAATGTTTAAATAATAATGGCTTGTGGTGGGCATCTCATCCTTTTTTGAGAAATTGCCTTTTTGATGATCCTTATGCAGAATTGATAAAAGTAATATTTAAACTTTCAGAGTATTTACATGGAACAGAATAGTATAAAGCAGAGGTTAGCAAATATTTTCTGTGAAGGGCCAGATAGTAAATGAAAGTATTTTATACTTTGTAAGTCACTTATGGTCTCTGTCACAACTACTCTGCCCTGCTGCTATGCAGACAAAGCAGTCATAGACAATATATAAATGAATGGGTATGGCTGTGTCCCATGTAAAACTTTATTTACGAAAACAGGTGGATGACCAGTTTGCTAACCCTTAGTATAAAGTATATCCTCATGAAAAATTGTATTCTTGCAATAGAAAGTAACCTAAGTTTGACAACACAGTGTCAGCTTAAAGTCACTAGGGATTTGGATGGTCTAGTTAAGTTGCCCAGCGTGTTCAGTCCTGCCTCTGATGATGTAAAATGCAGCTTGACTGCTTACAGATAGAAAAGTTATTTCCTCAGAGGTGGAGACTTAGTGTGGTTATCAGTCAGTTCTTAAATTCTAGTGTCGTGGAAGAAAATCCGTTTTAGCTTTAAAAAGGCAATTTTAATATAGTCCACTCTGTGGTAATCAAATCAAAAGGAAAACCAAATTGAAGAGTGTGGTCAGCCTTTAAGCGGTGTTAGTGAAAATGCATATGTATAAAAGCCTTGCTGTCCAATTTCACTGAGTTCTTGGAATGTGTGTTATTACTGTTTTGTTATTAAGACCAGGATACACAAGAGTTACTACTGTCACATGTGAAGTAACATGTGCTTGTGTGGAGGTCACATGGTTGGCAACTTCACCTTTCTAGAATGTAGCTCAGCACGTGAAGTAAGGCTTCTGACCAACTAGAATAAAGTTAGAAGTCATTTTCTGAAGATTATACAATAAAAGCTGACAGGTTTTTAAAAATATTTTTTAATTAATTTCAGAGAGAGAAAAGGACAGGGAGAGAGAGAGAAACATCAATACTGAGAGAGAATCATTGATTGGCTGCCTTCTGCATGCCCCTGTGGGGGAATCGAGCCCACAGCCTGGGTATATGCCCTGACCTGGAATGGAACCGTGACCTCCTGGTTCATGGGTCAATGCTCAGCCATTGAGCCACATTGGCGGGGCCACAAAGCTGACACTTTTAAATGTAAGAAGGGAGATAAGTATATAATACATATTAGATTTTATTTTATGACTAACAAAATTTAAAAGTGCCTTGTTACCCAAAAAGAGGGACAGATTTTTAGTTAAATAGAACAGCTTATTTCCAGATAACTTTTAGGGATCAGCTTTCCGATACACCTTTATCCTTCAGGTTCTTTTCTCCCTGATTATGGTTATCTTTGGACAGTGATGCTTTTAGAAGTTGGATTAGATCAGACAGCATCCAGTTTCCTTGGTTTTTCATTTGTTTGGACTTCTGCTTTCCGTAGTAAAGGACTTTTCTCATTCAGTATTCTGGTAGCGCACTCTCTCCCAGAGGAGCCCAGGTAGGTAGAGTTTTGCATTATTGTTCCTTCCCTTCTTCACTCTTTAGATGCTGAGCCTCACCGCCCCTCCGAGAGTACATCCCATCTGCCCCATGGAGAAGACAGTGGCAGAGTCAGACCTGACACGAGGCTCCTCTGCACTTCGTTGTGTGCAGACCGGCCTGTTCCGTCTGGGAGCAGCTTCTTTGCAGGCCTTAGTTAGGACGCTCCCAGTGACAACATTCTAGAGAGATGTTTGGCTTTTGGAGCATCCAGCTTGTGTAAATTGCCTTTTAAACTCCGTTCCCCACCCTCATCCCATCTTCAGACTTGTTATAAAGCAGGAGCATTGCATTTCAAATATGAAGTGGTAGTTTTGATTCCCACCCTATATTAAGAGGAGTGTCTTATTAACCTTTTCTATAGATCACAGAAGCTTTTTGTTCTGATTGTGGTATTGCTCATTTTTGTGTGTGTGTGAATCTTAAAACTCTAGATTTGGGGGGCCAAACCTGATTTGCCATAGTGAGTTAATATGGAAGATTGATGGCTCTTTTTCTCTTTATTACCAGAAACTGGTTGCTCAAATGAAACAGGATCCACAGGTAAAATACTACTTTAATTCATTTAATTTTTAAATTAAAATAATGTAAAGCAAAGTGATCGTAAGAATACTAAAATATAGACTAGTACATAAGTTTTTAAAAACTATCTCATCTCTCACAACAATTATATTAGCATATTGGTCTTCATGTTTTAAGGGTTTAGAAAAATCCAGTTATTATCTTATAATATAGCTATCATTTCATCTTTGTTACTGTTACTTGCTTTTGTGTTAATTGCTTTGAGTATTGGGGGGGAAAGTTGAGAGTTTATACTCTTCATAGAGCTTAAATTTCATTTCTATATGCCCACTTACTCAAAATCAGTTTGTGAGGCTTTCTATAGTCTCAAAATTATTGAGTAAAGCCCAGAACCATTCTTATTTTCTCAGAGTTTATAGTAGAGATATAATACAGAACATTTAAATACTTAATCACACTATATTCAGGGTAAGAATTTTAGAATACATTTTAAAAAGCATTTAATTTTTATTTTTGAAAGAGCCCTTAATCCAGCAAATGTTAAATTTTCTTTAAATTCTCATAGGAGTTTTTAAAAAATATATTTTTATTGATTTCAGAGAAGAAGGGAGAGAGAGATAGAAACCTCATTGATGAGAGAGAATCATTGATTGGCTTCCTCCTGCACACCCCACAACAGGGATCAAGCCCGCGACCCAGGCGTGTGCCCTGACCGAGAATTGAACCCGTGACCTCCTGGTTCATAGGTCGATGCTCAATCACTGAGCCACGCCAGCTGGGCTCTCATAGGAGTTTTTGACTTAGACATTTTATTCTCTATCCCTGAAGAGAAACCTTCCTAGAAAGTTATCTTGTCTTCCATGACATTATTTATTGTTTTTTGTTTTTTGCTTATTTATTGTTCAGGAAGTGTCTTTTTTGCAGCCTTACACAGTAGGTCATAAGTGTGGGGAGTATTTATCAGACTCTCTTAGGATTTCTCCCTTGCATTTGTTGACTCATAATCTGGTCACAAAACAACTAAACCCATTGATGGGTACTCAGATGTATGTGTATGTATCTTTAGCTTGTTAACATACCATACATGCCTCATTGTAACTTTAAGTAAAATAAATTCTTGGATTGAGGAATGTTACTGAGGCAGATTGATTTTTGGAAGTAGGAATAATAGTCATTTCAAAAAATTTTGTACCCAGTGCTTTAACACAATCCATTGATAGCCCACACTTAATTTCTATTTAATGTTTGAACTTTGAGAAGCTTCTCCATGTTTGTTTATTTTTAAAAGATACTATTTAAATTAGATTTAGGGAACCAGGATGTAGACCTTAGATTAATAGGTTCTTTTATATTTAATACTAGAGGCCCTGTGCATGAAATTCATGCATGGGGGGTGGGAGCCCTCAGCCCGGCCTGCACCCTCTCCAATCCGGGACCCCTTGGGGGATGTCCGACTGCCGGTTTAGGCCTGATCCCCACACAGCCTGTTCAGTCGTCCATTTGGTTGCTGTGGTCGCTTAGGCTTTTATATATGTAGATGATAACCTTTATTATCAGCAACTGAAATATTATTAGAAATCATTAGCATTTCCCATAGAGCTGGTGGCCAGGTAACAGCAGTCTTAATGCAAAAAATCTGAGAGAGCAGTAAATTGTTGGGCAATCTTGTGGGTGATTTCATTATATGTCTATAATAATAAAAGCATAATATGCTAATTAGACTGGATGTCCTTCCGGACAACCTTCCGGACAAAGCCGGGGCTGCAGCTGCGGCTGCGAGGGATCCAGGCAGGCACCGCAGTTGCGAGGGAGGGATCCAGGCAGCCACCAGGGCTGCGAAGGCCCACTCTTGCACGAATTTCGTGCATCAGGCCTCTAGTATACATACAAACACACACACACTCACACACTCACACATTCTTATTTTAAAAAGACCACATGGCATAATCATGAGAGGGAGGATGTGTGCCCCAACCTTATAGAAGACCAGGCAGGGCTATTGGAAAAAATTGCATGTGAGATGATAAAGAAAAAGTAGTCTCTCATTGGGGTGGTGTTCAGTCTGCTAGTAGGCTATCCAATATTAAGCATTAATCTTGCTTTTTAAATCTTGGATATTTTTGTCCCACTTGAGTAAAACACAAGCATATTCAGTGTATCTCATCTAAAATAGTATTCTTTTTTGAATCCTAGAATTTGAAAACTCAGAGAATGCACTGGTAGTCGCTGTGTTAATTTGAATGATATGGTGTCAAGGCAGTTGTAGCACTGACAGCTTTTCAAATCTAGGCTAAAATAACAAATGCACTCTACTAAATAAGGGAGAGGGCAAGGTTTTTATCTTTATTGATAATGCCATTGAGTGGCATTATCAATAAAGACACTTACAACTTCCATTTTCCTGCTTTTGTCTGATTAGTGGAGCTTTGGGTTTTCTGTCAAAGAATAACAATATTTTTAGTAGAAAGGTGCACTATTTTACATAATGCTAAAACATAAAACTTCTTATAATTTAAAACAATTGCAAAGGAGCTTCCCTGGTTCTAGTGTTAGGAGCCTACATTTAGGATCTGTGCATTAGGTAGTGATAATGTGACTACAATTTAATGCATGATGAATTTGATTGGCTAAAATGCTTAAGTTTGCTTCATCATTTGTAATGCAATATGCATAACATCTTCATGCTACTATTCTGTTAACAAATGAAATATCTTTCTCACAGATATTTTTTCTTTCCAATCAGAATGCTGATTTAAAGAAACAGCTTCATGAACTCCAAGCCAAAATCACAGCTTTGAGTGAGAAACAGGTAGGGGAAAAAGGAGGGGGGGGGCGCGTATTTTTAACATTGTGTTCTAAAGATATGTCTGCTTGAGGCTTCTAGGAGAACTGCTATTTTTCCTCATGTGTGAAAGTAAGTGTGGGCAGCCAGACTCAGTTTTAATTTTGTTTGAGCTCTGTTTATCTATTTTTATTTTTGGTTGAAATCAGTCTCTAGAGTATCCCATGGGTATATGTTACTGGCAAATATCTAAAAGCAATGTGGCAAGCTGCTGTTAACTGTGTTAAACTATACTTTACCCATAGGGGAAAAGGGTAAAGAAAGTTAGCGGGAGTAGGTGATAGCTGCTGGATATGCTTGTTACTGTTCTGAAGACTTGAAATAATATTTAACTAACATGGAGAGAATGGTTGTAAACAGATCACTCTAAATACAGGTCTTTCATTCTGATTTTTGTTATACCTTTATGTTAATCTGTATTAGATATTGACGTGAAAAAAAACTTTGATTGAACCTTGTTAGATTTATTCTTTATAGAGCAAGAGAAGAGCATCTTGCTTTTTGCCAAAGACATCTGGAAAGCATGTTTTGGAATTTCTTGTATAATGACCTCCACTTCACCAATTCAGGCAGCTCCTGCCACCAGGTGGAGTGTGACAATTGATAGAGCTGTATAAGTAAATGCCTGTGGTAATCTGACAAGTCATTGTTTTCTTGTTCCTCCCCCACCCTTCCTCTGATTAAAAGGAGCAGTTTTCTATTTTGGAGGAGGTGAACGTGTGAACCAAAATGATTAGTTGATTTGCAATTGATAGTTAATGCTAGTGATATCTCATTGAAGATTTTTGACTAAATAGTTCTCAGTAATTGATTTTATGTTGTTTTTTAAACTTTTATTTAGTGAAATAAAGGCGTTGAGAGTAATTTATTCCTGGAGATTTTTTATTGTGTTTGTATTCTGTTACAGTGTGTGAGGAGAAAAATAAATCTTGAGAACTATGTGGAATAGATATGAGTTGTTGCTGTTTCAGAATAGAATATTTTTCCAGCCGAGTGAACAACGGCTTTTTCTCCCCCTTCCTGTTTTAAGCTACTATGTTTCCCTGTCTTGTCTTCTCCAGAAACTAGAGGTGTTTTGGATTAGGGAATTGCCACACTAAAATTGGGAGACGGTGGCATGGTGGAGAACAAGTGGAAAAATATAAACAGAGTTTATTATATGTTTGACTCTGATAGTGAGTCAGTTCTCTGAAGTCAAAATGATGTATGTTAGTGAAAGTGTTCTAGCTTTAGAATTGTGTTAGCGCTGGTTTCAGGATTAATTTGACAAGATGCCAATGAATGAGTCATTTGCTGAAAAATTCACGTGTTCCAGCTGAAAATTGATTAGTGAAGTAAGGGATGGGGTCTGTTGTCACAAAGTTAACCTAAGGCTACATTTGAGGAAAATGGGGCAATTAAAAATAAGTACACTTATCTAAAGTTTTTGTTTGTGAGCATTGATATAAAGATTTGCTTTGTTTCTGTAACTTTTTATTCTTTAATTTTTTTCTGTTAGGGGTCTAGCTTAATAGAAAATTGTAACCATTTATGTTCAGTAAGGCATTTCATCAAGTGATAAGTTCTGTCATCTGAACTAAGTTTGGATTTTAGAAACTAGAATTTAAAAAAATGGGTCTAGTGTCAGTAAAGAGACTAGAGTCAGAAACTGAAATGCAATCTTGCAGTTTTATTTGCTTAACTATTTACACAGCCTTTTTGATAGAACAGAGAATGTATCATTTTTAGGTAGGATAGTACTTGAGGAAACACAGCTGTAAAGTTCAAAAGCTGGTCCTTCCCCAGACTTATTTCCAACATGAAACATTGATGTTTAGTTTAAAATAGTATTATTTTAGAACAAACTGTTAATGCTGAATGCTCAGCTTTTTGTGTGTCTTTTTTCCTCACAAGATCCACTTAGCCTCTGGGAAAAACTTAATGATTTTCCTTCAACTTTAATAACTAAAATCTGAATTACCCTACTTGCATGACTAATATTTTAATTTAACATTAATTTTTTGGTTGTGAGGAAAAAATGTAAATACAGAATACTTCAAAGAATGTCATATTCCAGAATTAACAGTGATTAACCCTTTGTCATTTGTTTCCATTCTTTTTCTATATGCATTTTTCTATAATTTTTTCTATATCCACTTGAAAACTTAATTATACAATAGATGCATACATTCTCTTACTTCGCTTTATTAAAAAACAAAATATTGCAGATAGTCATTAGTTCTTACAGTGAGCACTTATTCATTTTTATTTGTTACTAGAGGCCTGGTGCATGAAATTCATGCACGGGGAGGGGGTGTGTCCCTCAGTCCAGCCTGCACCCTCTCCAGTCTGGGACCCCTCGAGAGATGTCCGACTGCCCGTTTAGGCCCGATCCCGGTGGACATCCCTCTCATAATCCAGGACTGCTGGCTCCCAACTGCTCGCCTGCCTGCTTGCCTGATTGCCCCTAACTGCTACTGCCTGCCAGCCTGATCACCCCCTAACCACTCCCCTGCCAGCCTGATCGATGCCTTACTGCTTCCCTGCCGGCCCGATTGCCCCCAACTGCCCTCACTTGCTGGCCTGGTTACCTCTAATTGCCCTCCCCTGCTGTCCTGGTCTCCCCTAACTTCTCTCCCTTGCCAGCCTGGTAACCCCTAACTGCCCTCCCCTGCTGGCCTGGTTGCCTCCAACTGCCCTCCTCTGCTGGCCCGATTGCCCTTAACTGCCCTCCTCTGCCAGCCTGGTTGCCCCCAACTGCCCTCACCTGCAGGCGTGGTCACCCCCAACTGCCCTCTTTTGCTGGCCTGGTCACCTCTAACTTCCCTCCCTTGCCAGCCTGGTCGCCCCTAACTGCCCTCCCCTGCCGGCCTGATTGCCCCTAACTGCCCTCCCCTGCTAGCCTAGTTCCCCCTAACTGCCCTCCCTTTCCAGTCTGGTTGCCCCCTACTGCCCTCCCCTGCAGGCCTGGTCCCTCCCAACTGCCCTCCCTTTCTGGTCATCTTGTGGTGACCATCTTGTGTCCACATGGGAGATGGATCTTTGACCACATGGGGGCAGCCATCTTGTGTGTTGGAGTGATGGTCAATCTGCATATTACTCTTTTATTAGATAGGATAGAGGCCTGGTATATGGGTGGGGGCCAGCTGGTTTGCCCTGAAGGGTGTCCCGGATCAGGGTGGGGGTTGCCTTGGGGCATGGGGCGGCCTGGGCGAGGGGCCTGTGGTGGTTTGCAGGCTGGCCACACCCCCCGGCGACCCAAGCGGAGGCCCTGGTATCTGGGATTTATTTATCTTCTACAATTGAAACTTTGTAGCCTGGAGCAGAGCCAAGCTTTCTGCTCGCTCCATGGCGGCAGCCATTTCTGTTGGGATTTATTTATCTTCTATAATTGAAACTTTGTAGCCTTAAGTGGAGGCCTGAGCCGGCCAGGGTGTGTGGAAAGCTTGGCTTCCTCCATTGCCAGGGAAACCCAAGCCTCCTCCTGCTCTCTCCGTGGCTGCAGCCATCTTGGTTGGGTTAATTTGCATACTCGCTCCTGAATGGCTGGTGGGCGTGGCTGGTGAGTGTAGTGGAGTGATGGTTAATTTGCATATTACTCTTTTATTAGATAGGATATATTTGCTAAATTCTCCACAATAAATGTTTCCTTTATAACTAGAAATAGTCAAGAAATAACAATAAAAAATTTAACACTAAACTCTTGTCTATATCAGGAATAGTTAGCATTTAAAAGTCTAATGACATTCTCTTCATGATATATCAACCTCTCTAATCAGAAAATCCAGCTATTTTAAACAGTATTAATACTGAAATATGGAGAGAAACCAAGATGGTGGCATAGGTAAACACCTAAACTGCTGCCTTGCACAACAATATCAAAACTACAACTAAAAGACAAAATGGACACCATCTAGAACCACAGGAAAGCTGGCTGAGTGGAAATTCTACAACTAGAAGAAAAGAGGAAAGCACATTGAGACTCAGAGGAGCTGCAAAAGGCTGAGGTACGGAGACTCGCACAGGGAGAGGACGGGCGGCTGTGTGCATGGGCAGCTGAGTGCGCGGCTGGCTTTCTAAAGCGGGAGGGAGACGGAAGCTGCCGACTGCACTGAACTCCAGTCCTGGGCGAGACCCTGGGAAACCAGACTCATTTGGGGGGAATCTGGACTGTCAGGAAAAGGGAAAGCACACTGAGACTCGGGAGCTGCGGAAGGCAGAGGTCCGGAGGCGTGCGCGCAGAAAGGACTGACTGCTAAATGCACGGGCAGCTGAGTCCGTGGCTGGCTTTCTAAAGCGGGAGGGAGATGGAAGCTCCCGACTGTGCTGAACTCCAGTTCCGGGCAAGTTTCTGGGAACGCCGACTCATTCGGGGAGAAACTGGACTGTCTGGCAGTGGGCGAAATTCAAGGGCGGCTTTCTCTCAGAGGTGCTTGCAGTAATTACCGAGGGACACTGAGACCTAGGGGCCTCATAGGGCAGGGTTGACGGGAAACCAAGGCTGTCTGCTTTGCCCTGAAACTCCGCCCCATCCAAGCTGAGCACAGAAGCTTTTGCAATTTTGCAAGTCTTGTCTCATAAGAGTGTCTCCAGCACAGAAGTTCTCCCAGCATAGACTCAGCTGATCCTCACAGCCAATTGGCCTGGAGGTCAATTCCTCCCAGTGATACCAACAACAATCAAGACTTAACTACAACAAGGCTGAGCACACAGTCCACAAAGGGTTGCATCAAGAGTGTCCACCTCAGGTAACTGGGGAGGCTGAGCCACTGTGCCCTAGAGGACACCTACCACGCAAAGCTACTCTACCAATTCAGGGAAGCAGCCAAAATGTGGAGACAAAAAAACAGATCACAAATGAAAGAAATGGAGGAAAGCAAACAACTGGATATAGAGTTCAAAACCACGGTTATAAGGTTTTTCAAGAATTTGCTAGAAAAGGCCGATAAATTTAGCGAGACCCTCGAGGATATGAAAAAGAACCAACTAGAAATTAAACATACACTGACTAAAATAAAAAATACTATACAGAGACCTAACAGCAGACTAGAGGACCGCAAGAATCAAGTCAAAGATTTGAAATACAAAGAAGCAAAAAACAACCGAAAAAGCAAAAAGCAAAAAGAATCCAAAAATTTGAAGATAGTGTAAGGAGCCTCTGGGACAACTTTAAGTGTACCAACATCCGAATTATGGGGGTGCCAGAAGAAGAGAGAGAGCAAGATACTGAAAACCTATTTGTAGAAATAATGACAGAAAACTTCCCCCACCTGGTGAAAGAAATAGACTTACAAGTCCAGGAAGCGCAGAGAACCCCAAACAAAAGGAATCCAAAGAGGACCACACCAAGACACATCATAATTAAAATGCCAAGAGCAAAAGACAAAGAGAGAATATTAAAAGCAGCAAGAGAAAAACAGTTAGTTACCTACAAGGGAGCACCCATACGATTGTCAGCTGACTTCTCAACAGAAACTATGCAGGCCAGACGGGAGTGGCAAGAAATATTCAAAGTGATGAATAGCAAGAACCTACAACCAAGATTACTCTACCCAGCAAAGCTATCATTCAGAATTGAAGGGCAGATAAAGAGCTTCACAGACAAGAAAAAGCTAAAGGAGTTCATCACCACCAAACCAATATTACATGAAATGCTGAAAAGTATTCTTTAAGAAGAGGAAGAAGAAGAAAAAGGTAAAGATAAAAATTATGAACAACAAATACATATCTATCAACAAGTGAATCTAAAAATCAAGTGAATAAAAAATCTGATGAACAGAATAAACTGGTGAATATAATAGAATCAGGGGCATAGAAAGGGAGTGGACTGACAATTCTCGGGGGGGAAAGGGGAGTGGGGGGTGCGGGAAGAGACTGGACATTTATTTAAAGGAGTAGATGGATTGTACTGGTTGAGAAATTATTAGATTGTCAAGTGAAAGGGGAGGTGTATAAATAGGACAGTGGTGGGGAGGTAAGGGCAGAGGGTGGGATGGGAACCGGGTGGAGGGGAGCTATGGGGGGGGGGAAGAGGAACAATTGTAATAATCTGAACAATAAAGATTTATTAAATTAAAAAAACACTGAAGTATGGAAGCAATTATTAATTTCTTTAACATGGTTTATTTTCATTCTGCATTCCTCTCTCTCTTTTGACATGCATATGTGGTCTTTTGCTTGTCAGAGTACAGATTCTGATACTGGGAGCACAGCACTTGGTTGCTTTAGTAGTTTGCTTTCATTTTAATGCATTGTAGAAGTAATCTTAACATCCCAAAGTATGTTGCTTGACCCTATGGTGATTCAGTCTTAAGCCATAGTAGTTGCATTTTTAATTTCCCCTTCCTTGACTAGTTTGCCCCCCACCCCCACCTTCCTTCTGGTGCTCTCTGGCTAGGCATCAGGTAGCAGTTTAGTTACTTCCTCAAAGGACCTATATCTGAAACCCCATCCTCATGTTGAAATGAACTGTTTCTATTATAATCTCTCCTTGAACCTTTCACTTTTACTTTATAGCTATCCCATTTAGGATTAGGTTCAGCTGTGAAATGAAAATGGCTTAAACAAGGTAGAATTTTATTTCTCTCTCATGTAAAAGTTCTATGGGTGGACTGTGCTGGTGGTAGTGGTTCCCCAGTGTCAGGAACCCAGGCTCCTCCTATCCTGTTGCCCTGCCATTCTCAGCATGAAGCCTCCACATCACAGTCCAAAATAGCCGCTCCATCTGGTAAGAAGGGAAAAGCAACAAAGAGCAAGCCCTTTATTTTTAAGGATGTTTACTGTAAGAAGTTGCACGTGCCACTTCCAGATTAGATCCCATTGGTCAGAATTTAGTTAACTAGGAGCAAGGAAAGTCAGAAGTGTAGTCTATCCTAAGTGGTTACTGGCAAATAAAACCCAGGGACTGTGGTACTGAGTAAGAAGGGGGAATATACTGGGGATCATCAGTAACTTCTGCCACAATAGCTTATTACAGTTTGGAATTATATGTATGTGATCATTTTTTAAAGTATCTGTCTTCCTCACTAGACTGTGATTTCCAGGAAATCAGAGAACATGTTTGTCTTATTTATTTTGAGTATAATACTTAGTATAATATTTAGCATAAGATAACATTTAGTAAAGAAAAGCATTTATTTCTTAAATGAATTATTTTATCCAACTGACCTTTTTCTCTATTTGTATATAATTTTTTAAAACAGTACATCTTGTTTTATAAGCTTTTTAAATTTAAAGTATGAATATCTTTTTTTAGTGTTCTTTAAAAACATGATATTTAATAGCTTCAAATATTTAATGGTCTGGCTAGATCATAATTTATTTAATTATTCCTTTATTAGTTGATGGTAGGATGTTTCCACTTTTTCACTAATATATAAATATTGCTGTGATAAACACCTTTGTATTGTGAACCTGTTTCTTTGTGATTGCCTTGGGTATAAGATTACTGGGTCTAGTGGTCAGCTACTGCCATGACAGTTCTGTATAACAAATCTCAGTGTTTTGTTGAGGGGCTTATAACAGTAAGTGTTTATTTTCACATTGGGTCTGTAGATCACCTGGACTTCTGATCTAGGCTAGACTTGGCCAGGCACATCTACTTCAGTTTGTGGGATGGCTGGTCCTGCCTCCAGACTGCAGATTGGGTTAGATCCACTCCAGAGTTTTCATTCTGAAACCTAGCATGAAGGGGCAGCAGCTCCTTGGGCCATCCTCATTTCATGGCTTATAACCTGAATGCAACAAACAGGCCAAACTACTGAAACATGTTTTAAGCCTCTGTTGGCATCAAGTCTTTGAACATTTCATTAGGCCAAGACAAAGGGTGTGGATGTATAATTTTATAACAGAGAGATTATGAAGAATTGAGAGTAATAATCCATTGACCATCCTTGGTCAAAGGGCATAACAAAAAACTTTTACTATATTGGAAAAAAAACTTTTACTGATTATTTCCAGAAAAGGCTGTTTCAGATTAACAGCATATGTGAGAGTACCTAGTTTTTCCCAGGAGGTACCCTGGGGAGGGGGGGAGCACTTTGCTTATTGGAAGATGGATTAATATGTACCTGATGCTTTCTACGGGCATATTTTTCATGCTGTTTGACCATGCTACAAATATTCCATAATATTCCACAGAATTACCTTTTGGTTTTGGGTTTTGTTTTTCTTTCACTTTCTCTCCTATTTTTCTTACTCCTTTTTAGGAGGTAGACCTTTTCATAGTCTTTGGTCTTTGCTATTGTTTTGCTTTTCTGACTCTGTTAAAAAATTAGTCTCTATTTTTTTGCCTAATGTGTAACATAGTTCAAGATGAAATACTTTCTTGGTTTTGCCAAAACCGGTTTGGCTCAGTAGATAGAGCGTCAGCCTGCGGACTGAAAGGTCCCAGGTTCGATTCCGGTCAAGGGCATGTAACTTGGTTGCGGGCACATCCCCAGTAGGAGGTGTGCAAGAGGCAGCTGATGGATGTTTCTCTCTCATCGATGTTTCTGACTATCTATCCTTCTTCCTTCCTCTCTGTAAAAAATCAATAAAATATATTAAAAAAATACTTTCTTGGTTTTAATAAATAGTTGTCATTTATGGAACCATTCTCATTTTAAATATGAACATATTTTAGTAAAATGGATTCTGAAGCCTTTGGAAGAGAAGTTTCTGTTCCTGTCATAAATAATTATGTTTCTGATGCATAGGACAACATAATTTAAGCTAAGTAGGTGACTTGAACAATGGATTTCATGTGAGGGGACACTGGGAATTTGATTCTCTTCCTGACCCTGTAACAAACTTGTTGATAGATTTTGAGTTATTAAATAATTTATATTTCTATTTCCTTATTTATGGAGTGTTTTGGTAATGCCTTTTAGGAGGTAATGGACATGTATCTATTGAGTCCACTAAATATTTTTGGAGGTAAGTTCTATTTGAATGGAAATTGTTGGTTTTAGTTATGATAGCTAACTTCATTTCATATGTAACACCTTCATCTTACATGTGAAGTACTACTCTTTTAAGAAGCTTAGCCCAGTGTGGCTAAGTTGGTCAAGCGCTGTTCTATGCATTGAAAGGTCACTGGTTCGATTCCCAGGCAGAGCACAAACACAGGTTGTGTGTATGGAAGACAACCAATGGATGTTTCTCTCTCACATTGATGTTTCTCTCCCTCTGTCTCTCAAATCAATAAAAGTATTTTTTGGGGGGAAAAAGAGAAGCTTAGAACATTTCACATTTAATTGAGTCCTGAGGACATCATTGTAATACATAAACTAGGACATGGACTGTTTGTGACTTAGCTGTGATTATATAATTAATCAGTGTCCTATTCAGGACTAGAATCCAGATCACTGTACTGTTCATTCATTTTTATTTAGTAAATTCTTAAATTACTCTGTGGACCTTTATCTATCAAATATTTTTGAAATAGGACATTAGGCACAATAATTACATTGCCTTTAGGCTTCATTGCTTTGGAGTCAAGTAAGTAAATTAGTTTTTGTAGTCCAATAATGGTGATCTGATACATGATTATTTCTAGTCTCTGATACCAGTAACCATGGAATGTTACCCTCTCTCATTCACAACCAAACTAGCGTGATGGGCACATCACATTAGGATTTAGAATTATTATTTTCTTAGAGATCCTTGAATTATGATGGGACTCTGACCTCATCTTTATTCAGAGTTGAGAAGTTCCCTAGGATTTAGTCTAGTTCATCCCTCCTCTGCAATATTTATGTGAAACCATGGGTCCAGTTGATGTGAATGTTTATTTCATTTTTTTTTAATCTAGAGAGAAATCTCCCACACTATTATTCATACCTAAACCCAACTAATGTCAAGATAGGCCAAAGTAACCATTTGGAACCATCTGTGAACATCTGTCATAAAACTTCTGAAGACACACACACATTACTTATGCTGATTTCTGTTGGTCCTAGATGTGAGTTAATTAGTTGAAACAGTGTTTGCCCTGAGCCTCATCTGATGCTAATAGCTGAAAGATTACATGACTTTTAAAAATTACCAGTATTCCTTTTTTACGACTTCCCTTCCCCTTTTTACTTGCTTAGTTACCTTTTTCACTTAATAAAACATTTTATAGCCATCACTTCTGAGGAGCGATTGATTAGTTCTCTGGAGATGGAAAGACTAGTATGATTTTCTAGAGCAGGGATCAGCAAACTCTGGCCTGCACCTGGGCCAAATCGGGCCTGCCAACTGTGTTTATAAATAAAGTTACTGAGAAACAACCACATTTTTCATTTACATGTTGTCTGTGACTGTTTTGGGGCTACCAACAACAAAAGTAGTAGTTGAGACAAAAACCTGCCCACATATAGAAAAAGTTTGCCAACTCTTATTCTAGAGAAATTAACCAGAGAGGCACTTGATTCAAAGATATTAGGCACATTATAGCAGTCTAGGACAGGAGTGAGTACCACACTGGAAAAGGGTATACAGTTAACTCTTAAACAATGTGAGGGTTAGGGGCGCTGACCCCTATGCAGTAAAAAGTCCACATGTAACGTTTGACTCCTCAGAAACTTAACTACTAATAACCTACTGTTGCTTTATCGATAATATAAACAGGAAATGAACATATTTTTATGTTATATGTATTATTTACTGTTTTCTTACAATAGAGTAAGCTGGAGAAAAATTATTAAAAATAAGGAAAATACATTTACAGTAGTGTACATACATATTGAAAGAATTTGCATGTAAGTGAATTTTTAACCCACACAGTTTAACCCCATGTTGCTTAAGGGTCTGCTGTACACTGAGTAAGGAGAAGGCCCTCTTATATACATGCCAGCCCCACAGTTTTTGTTTTTAGCACCTTATTTTTTTAAGCGTCTTTTACTTTGAATTATTTTTCTCTTTCCCTCTTGCTCCCTCTCATAAATTTATTGAGGCATAATTCATGTTAAATAAACATACATTTTAAAAATAGTTTAATTTTGATGGGGTGAAGTCATAACCACAGCCAAGATAATGAACCTCTAAAAGTGGAATGATGCTTTTGAAATTCTGAAAAACAGTAATTTCCAATGTAGAATTCTATACTTAACCCAACTTTTTATCAAGTCTGAGGCTAGAATAGAGACTGTGTCAATATGCAAGGGCACAAAACTTATTAGTCATGCACCCCTCTTTTTTTAATCCTCCTCTGAGGACATGATTAGAGAGAGGAAGGGGGAGAGAGAGACAGAGACAGAACATTGATTGGTTGCCTTCTGTGCCCACCCTGACTAGAGAGACTGAACCTGTAGCCCAGGCTGTTCCCTGACTGGGAATCGAACCAGCAACCTTTTGGTGCACAGGACGCTGCTCAACCAGGTGAGCCACTCAGACCTGGCATCCATACACCTTTATTGAGGAAGCTACTGGAGGATGTTTTCTGCCAAAACAAGTAAATAAACCAATGAAGATGAAGACATGGATCCAGAAAACAGAGAATCCAGTACAAAAGAGCGATGAAGAAAGTCCCTTGTTTGAAGAGGGGAGAAAATCTAGATGACTGTTGTACAGTAGGTTTAGAGAACAACCATTTTACTTTGGACAGGAGGATGGAGGTGTCTAGGAAACATACAGTGAAGGAAAAAATGCACTGATAGATTACATGATGTGTTTTTGAGCCATTATTTACTAGTAGAGATGTTTTATAGCTTCTTTGGACAGTATGGGGAAGAATTAATGGTAGGAATATAGAAAACCAGGCAAATGACAAAACAAGACATTTTAAGTTCCAGGAATAATAAAATGAACAAGAATATAAGTGTAATCATAATATACTAATTGTCTCACGAATTAAAGTTATTTACATGATTCTGATAATACAGGCCTTATTAAATATGGATTTAATTAAAAGTTGTGATGTGACTGTAATGGGCATAGCGGGTGGGAGAAGAGAAGGTAATATAAGAACTAGATTTCAGTTATCTGTAGTAGAAATTCAGTGAGTAATTTTTAAAGTGAAAAACCAAGAAACCATGAATATTTAGTTTAAAATAAGATAAATACCTGAAAAAATCTCTAAGAGTTGAAAGTGTTTCCTGAAAGGCACATAGCTAGAGAGTTGGAGAGGATTGATGCAAGAGACTGCTGTTTTTATTATAAGCCTTGTGGCAGTTTTTTTTTTTTTTTTAAAGCTATGTGTATATATTCAATTAGAAATAGGGTGGTGGGAGCGGGTGGGGAGAGGTTGATGGGGGAAAAAGGAGACATATATAATACTTTCAACATAAAGAATTTAAATTAAAATAAATAGAAATAGGCCCTGGCTGGGTAACTCGGTTGGTTAGAGCACTATTCTGGTACACCAGGATTTGGGGTTCGATCCGCAATCAGGGCACACACAAGAATCAACCAATGAATGCCTAAATAAGTGGAACAACAAACCTCTCTCTCTCTCTCCCTCTCTCTTCCCACACCCCTGCTCTCAAGTCAATAAAAAAATAGAAATAGAACTAAAAAGGAAACTAAACAAAAAAAGCAAAAGTCTGGAATATTATTAGAGGGGATGTTTGTTTAGTCTTTGGGGAATTACCTGGACTCCTGAGTCAGGTCATCTGCTGACTAAGTCTTTGGCTCCCATCTATCCTGGGCTGTGTTAGGGGCTCTGCTCTAATTCTCCCTTTGCCTTTTCCTCAATGCAAGCCGCATGGTGACTCTGAAGCTTGGTTAAGGCATTCCTTAAGAGTCTATAGGAGAGATGAATGTGTCCTTTTTACTTGGTTGCTCTACTCTTTGGGACAGAGAATAGATTTAGGTCTAATAATAATAGTAAAATATAATAAAGCATACTACTACTCATGACTTTAGCCCCATAGGATTTTAGTCCCTTCTGCACTTTAACTGATACCTCTAGGACCATACTCAACGCCCAGAAACTGTAAACTCCAGGAGGCCAGGGACTTGTACTTGTTTTGTGCATCCGTGTATACTCTCAGTAAATGGATAAATGATTACTCCCTGAATTATTTAAGTTACAACAAATGTATATTTAGAGTCTATTTTGACTGAGCTCAGAATTTTGTAGGGGATTTAAACATGTAAACAATTATAATAAATTTGAAGTCAGAATATGTGTGGCATACAGAAAATGAAGATTATCTTGGTGGGGCATTATGGGAGCCTTCACAAACTGATATTGGAATTGAGTGCTGCAGATGAGTAGGGATTTGTTAGGTGGACAAAGGTCTTACAGGCAGAAAGAACAGCATGTGCACAGGCACAGTAATAGGTAACAGCAGGCCATATTCAGTGAACAAGTCATTTAGGATTGCTAGAGCAGAGATTTTTTCAGGTGAAGATCAGAAGGTCAGCTTGTATAGTTTGAAAACAAAGCATTTTGTACTATTGTACATTAATATTAATATTAAATATTACTATTTATATTTACTATTAATATTATCATTACTATTAATATTAAATTGTAGGAATACCTACAATTACATAGCGCTCACTATTTGCCAGACACTTCTCTGGGTGCTTTAAATACACTATTTCATTTAATTCTTACAGTAGCCCTAGGACATGGGTACTGCTTTCCCCATTTTATGGATGAGAGGTTAAGTCACGTGCCCAATGTTTCAGAGCTGGCAATCCAGGCCACGTGGCTCAAAACTGTTTTAAATTAAAATAACATCAAAGAAGAATAGGATATTTACATTTATTTAAAGGAGTAGATGGATTGTACTGGCTGAGAAATAATTTATTAGATTGTCAAGTGAAAGGGGAGGTGTGTAAATAGGACAAGGCTAGGTCACAGGGGCTCTCTCATACCCATTTCCTTGATTACTGTTTGCTCTTTCTGCTTTTGTTTCAGGGCTGCTTGTGTTCTGAAGCTCTATCTCTCTGAATGTTTGCTAAATTATAAATAACCAGAGGCCCGGTGCATGAATTCTTGCACCAGTGGGGTCCCTCAGCCTGGCCTGCGGGATCAGGCTGAAACCAGCTCTCCGACATCCTCTCAGGGGTCCCAGATTGCAAGAGCGTGCAGGCCAGACCGAGGGACCCCACCGGTGCACGATCGGGGCCGGGGAGGGATGCAGGAGGTTGGCCAGCTGGGGAGGGCCCAAAGGGAGGGCTCCAGGGCATGTCCGGCCCCTCTTGCTCAGTCCTGATCCGCCAGACCCCAGCAGCAAGCTAACCTACTGATCAGAGCAGCTGCCCCCTGGTGGTCAGTGCACATCATAGTGAGCAGTTGAGTGGCCTTAGCATATAATTAGCATATTATGCATTGATTGGTTGAACAGACAACCAGACACTTAGCATATTAGGCTTTTATTATATAGGATGGCTGGGAGTCTTTCTCCTAAAATCCACCTGCTCAAAAGGGTCTCTTGTTTAAAGTCAATGAGTTACATTTTAATAATTAAATTTGTTAATACAATACAACTTTTTTCTTTTTTTTGCCAGACCTGTGAGAGTAGATTGAATAATTGGCACTGGGGATTGTAGTTTATTTTTCCTTCAAATATTTTTTCTTCTTATTCTAACAGTCATGCATGTTCATTTGGAGAAAAATAAAATTTAGCTATGATTTTACTTCCATATTTTAGATTCTTTTTTTTCTTTTTTCTATGCCATACATTTGTATTAAAAATAGAATTGAGGTTGGTATTACACTCATTATTTTTTAAATACTTATTTTTATGTCTTGAGCATTTCTCCCCATTTTTAAATATTCTTCAAGAATATTAGTTTTTAGTGGCTTGATAGTATCCTGTCATTTGGGTATAGAGTTTGTTTAGTCAGTTCACTATTTTTAGACATTTGGATTGTTCCCAGTATTTTACTGTTTTATGCCTAGCTCTGCAGTGTACATACTTGGACATAAATTATTTGGACAATAATTTTGATTATTTCCTGGAAGTAAAAATGACAGGATCCGGAGTAAATAAATGTTTTTTACATGTTTTTGTGAAGACTTGTTTGTTCTGTGTAAAGGACTCTTAACTAGAACTAGCCTAAGCACAAAGGAGAATTGATTGGAACCATATTAGGACATCTCAAGAACCCAGCGGCAGCTTTGGGGACTGGAACTGGAGAGTCTCTGTCTCTTGTGTCCCTTTGTCCTTCTCTGCATCTGCTTCATTTCCCCTCTCTACAGACTGGCTTTCTCAGTTTCTCTGAACACATGGCAGGCAGAAGGCTTCTGGCTACTGCATAGTTCCTAAGTTTCTTCTCTATTCAGGAGACCATCCCAGACTCACTGGCTTGTTCTCTTTGGCCAGGGGACCATGTCACCAGTAGACAGGCTAGACCAGGAATCACCTCTTAGAGAAAAGGATTTGTGAGTTAGGCAGGTATCCCAAAACGTTTCTGAAACCTATGTTTTACCTGTTTGCTTGCTTTCCTGAAAGGCTGTGTCCATTTTTAGGGTCATTTTTGTAAAAGATACACTTTTTAACATGCTGGATGGAATTCTACCTTGAATGTAAATTAAAAGTTGTAATGATCAATTTATTTGGCAAATACTTATTGAGCACCTTTTATATGCCTGCTATGCTTCTCGATGCTGAGAGCATGTCAGTCCTGAAGACCAAGTCATACCCTTTCTTTTAGTCATGTGTTAGAAGTTTGATACATTTTGAACTGACCTTTAAAATGTGTGTTTAAAGTTATCAATCCGATTTTATTTTACCAACATACAGTTAAGCTACTGTAGAAAGGGAATACATAATGTTTCCTTTGTTGGATATATCCATTCATTTTTTCTGAGTAAGTGATTGGAAGTTGTGAGGTTATGATACTTGATGTCTTAGATTATTACCAGTTTAACCTTCCCCCTTGCCTCACCCTTGTGGTAGGGCAGCAGTAGAGTGCCGGAGGTGCTCAGGCAGTGGCTCTCTAAGTTTGTTTTCTACAGAAATACTTGAGGTCCTTCACATTCGATAAGGCTTCCTCATAAGGTAGGATGTTACAGAACTAGAGTTCCTCTCCAGTTGGAAAATGAACTGACAGAAAAACCTTAGCACAGTAGGAAAAAGAAATATGTTTTGAATTTTCATAAAGAACAGATTAGACTTTTTTCCAGGTAAGTAAAAAATGACAGGATCCAGAGTAAATGTTTTTTAACATGTTTTTGTGAAGACTTGTTTGTTCTGTGTAAAGGACTCTAACTTAAGCTGTAGTTTAGGATTGCTAGAGTAGAGATTGTCAGGTGAAGATCAGAGGGTCAGTTTGTACAGTTTGGAAACAAAGCCTTTTGTACTATTGTTTTCATTACTCTTAACGTTAACTATACTGTTAAGAATACCTACGATTATATAGCCTCACTATTTGCCAGACACTTCTCTGTGTCTAGGAGCTTTGTACCCATCAGTCAGGTTAACAGTTAAGTCTACCCAGTGACAAACTTGAAAACGTACTCTGCAGGCCTAGAGTTGTAGAGGGAAATTCCCCTAAGAATCATATTTTTATACTTTTCTGTCCTGAGTCGGCTTTCACCTGGAAAATGTGTGTTGCATTGAAGCCAGGGTTAGTTGGTAGTGCCTTCTCAGGAGACATGATCTCAGTTAGGATGGGTCAAACCTCCGTTAAGTGAGCTGGGGAAGCTCTAAGCAGCCTGCTGCCTGTTCACACCTGTGAGGCTCTGCTGCTGCTGGGGGTAAGGTTTTAGTTTATTTTACTTATTTCAGCTTGAGCCATATTATAGATACCTTTAAAAACATATTTTTTTATTGGTTTCAGAGAGGAAAGGAGAGGGAAAGAGAGATAGAAACATCAGTGATGAGAGGGAATCATTGATTGGCTGCCTCCTGAACGCCCCACACGGGGGATTGAGCCCACAACCCAAGCATGTTCCCTGACCAGGAATCAAACTGGTGACTTCTTGGTTCCTGGGTCGACACTCCTCCATAGAACCACACCCAGCTAGGCTAGATGACATTTTTAAATTCTATTTTTAATGATTTTTTACAGAGAGGAAGGGAGAGGGATAGAGTTAGAAACATCGATGAGAAAGAAACATCGGTCAGCTGCTCCTGCACACCCCCTACTGGGGATCAAGCCCGCAACCAAGGTACATGCTCTCGACCGGAATTGAACCTGGGACCTTTCAGTCCTTGGCCCAATGCTCTATCCACTGAGCCAAACCAGTCAGGACTGGACTAGATGACATTTTAAAAGAGACACCAATTCTCTTTTTTCCCATCTATTCATGAAGCAAAACATGGAGAATAAAAAGTATGTTTTCTATATAATTCAAGAAGTTTCATTCTCTTCTGCAGTTGCTAAACCAACCTGAATTCCATGGGAGAATTAAGCCCTAAAACGCTTGGCATCTTTTCTATGTTTTGAAATAACATTCCTATGGATCTAGAATGGTGGTACTAGTTATGTACTATCCTTGTGATCATTGAAAAAATAATTACTGAATTAAGTTTTTGTGATCTGTAGTTCTAGTGAGAAAGGCTATTCTAAAATGATAGGAAACCCTCACCTGTAAAACTCATAGACACCCAAGATTGTAGCTGTGTGAATGTGCAGTGATATAGCAAGTGCCATGTTGTTCCAAGATGGGAATCAAAGAAGTCTTGAGCATTAATAGCCCACTGGACATGATGTAGTGAAAGGAACTGTTCTTTCATTTCCTTTAATCAAGCACAATATGAACTTGGGGGAAAACCCTCAGTTACATTTTTCCTGTAAATCAAAACAGATTAATACCAATAATATTTTTTGTGCTAACATTTTGTTTCTCCCCCTGCCCCCGTACTTTCTCTTGATTTTTTTTACTATGTTTAAAGCAAATAAAATCAGTTATCTTTATAAAATGTGGCACTTGATTAGTTTTTAAAATAGAGAAGTAAAAAGCCCATCAGCTCAGCGAAAGGCTAAAAAACTATTTGTGCTTGTAAATAATGTAACTGTTTTAAGGAACTGAGCCCTGGGGAGAAGGACAGCACATGGTTTGTTTACTAACAGGAAACAAGGATTCTGTAGCAGATCTTAATGTGTGTTCCCGTCTAACGGTTTTTTAAACAGGAGTGTCTATGAAATCTACATTCTATTTTTACAACTAGCCCCTGATTTATTGATTGGAAGAGCCATTATTGGTGAAGTAAACACATGGGTTAAAAAATTTCATGGAAAATAGAAGCGACATGTCCATCTTGAGCAAGTTTCAAACCCTAGAAATTAACTGTTGTTAAAAAATTTCTCCACTCTCCTTTAAAAAAAGGTTAATGAGGACCAGTTTTTTAAAAGTTCAGATCCTTAAAAATCTTGACTGTGACACCAGATGAGACTAATTTGAAAATAATCAAGGTTTACAGATCCTTAAAGTGAAAGTTTTCATTTTTTCCATTGTCATCACCTTCATATTTAACCCAGAAATAATTTTAGTTAATTTGTCATGGATCCTGAAAATGCAAAGTCTATCTCAAAATTTTCTTCCAGATGTCCAGTGGAATAAGGTTGGAATTATCAGCGTGGGAAAGGTTTAAATTTTAAAAATTGCTGCCCAATGAAAAAAATGTTTAATACTTATCTTTTCTTATTACAAGATAACATTCAAAATCTGAGGTCTTATTACCTGGGAATAAGGAGCAGGAATGCTATAACTTTATTTAAAAAAAACAAAACTTTCTATGGAAATTTGTGTATTTGCAAAGGTATCACATTAGCTATAAAGAAACAAGAGCATTTTAAATTTCAAGACTTTCAATAAAAGGTACATTGTAGAGCCTCCTGGTGGCAGCAGTTCTTTGTTGCCAGAATGTCCTCTTTTGAGACACCTGCCGAATGGGAGCTGACTCTAAATAAGCAAAGCAGACCTATTCTTGTCTGTTTCTTTTTGAGGCTTTTACTACAAAGACTCTAAGTAAAATAATGAGTTGAGCACTTCTTAAATTCGGATTTTAGGCTCATCTATTATATTTTAAATGGATCCCACAATAGTTTACTTATAAATGCCTTACCTGTGAACTAGGGAACCTGGTGTACCTCATTGGGGTGTTTTGTATTAAGAGATCCCTTGACTCCTGCTGCCTCTATGCCTGATGGTCCTCCGATGATGCAGTATATGAGACTTGGTGATAACCTTTTGTTGGGCCTCAGTTCAGATGATCTGCTACTGAAAGGATGAATTGACTGCCCTAGGCCAGTGGTCGGCACACTCATTAGTAAGCAGAGCCAAATATCAACAGTACAACGATTGAAATTTCTTTTGAGAGCCAAATTTTTTAAACTTAAACTTCTTCTAACGCCACTTCTTCAAAATAGACTCGCCCAGGCCGTGGTATTTTGTGGAAGAGCCACACTCAAGGGGCCAAAGAGCTGCATGTGGCTCGCAAGCTGCAGTTTACCGACCACGGCCCTAGGGAATTGGAAAGGTCAATAGGAAGAAACCTGTTGCCAGCATTTGTATAACAGTAGAAGCTCAGTGGAGGAAAAAAAATCTCAGTGACACTGGCTTAACTGTCATTTCTCACTCCCTCTCTATGCCTGTGGCCAGTAGGTTGTTGTGTAGGGTACTCACAGCGTCTCCCATCAGTTGTAGAATGGTTATCAAGAGTGAGTTGTGTTTGTCCCCAAAACTGTTTATGTCATTTGTTCTTCTTGTAATTCATTACGTAAAACAATTCCTTATGAAAAACCAAATTGTTCCCAGACAAACCAAGTTTTAAATGCTTTGGAAAGAGTTAAAAAGGTGAGTTAGTAAAATAACGCTGCCCAGTTAAGTAAATTGAAGTAAAATACTAATGTCCTAGATTCTACATTCAGATTGCTTCCAATGTCTTAAGTTCTCACCAAAATGAAAATAGTATTGGATGCATCATGGTTATGATTTACTAGTATGAAAAAAGATATTTTGGCACTCTTTAACATATAGATCCATCCATACAAACAACAGGCCAGGTCCTATATTAGAAGACTAGAGGCCCAGTGCATGAAATTTGTGCACTGCGGGGGGGTGTCCCTCAGCCCAGCCTGTAACCTCTCCAATCTGGGACCCCTTGGGGGATGTCCCTCTCACAATCCAGGACTGCTGGCTCCTAACAACTCACCTGCCTGCCTGATTGCCCCTAACCACTCTGCCTGCCAGCCTGATAGCCCCCTAACTGCCCCCCTGCCGGCCTGATTGATACCTAACTGCTCCCCTGCGGGCCCGATCACCCCCAACTGCCCTCCCCTGCAGGCCTGGTCGCCCCCAACTGCCCTCCCCTGCAGGCCTGGTTGCCCCCAACTACCTTCCCCTGCTGGCCATCTTGTGACAATGTGGGGTGGCCATCTTGTGATAATGTGGGGACGGCCATCTTGTGGTGGCCATCTTGTGATGACGTGGGGATGGCCATATTGTGATGACGTGGGGGGCAGCCATCTTGTAGCCATTTTGTGATGACATGGGCGTGGCCATCTTGTGATGGCCATCTTGTGACAACATGGGGGCGGCCATCTTGTGACGCAAGGGCGTGAGGGTCAATTTGCATATTACCTCTTCATTATATAGAATTAGCAAGTGAATGTGCATTTAAGTTGAAATAAAATGCTTACCCTGTCCAGCATGGTTCAGTGGTTGAGTGTCAACTTATGAACCAGGAAGTCACGGTTCGATTTCAGGTCAGGGCACATGCCCAGGTTGCAGGCTTGATCCCCAGTGTGGGGTGTGCAGGAGGCAGCCAGTCAATGATTCTTTCTTACCATTGATGTTTCTATGTCTCTCTCCCTCTCGCTTCCTCTCTGAAATCAATAAAAAATATATATTTTTAAAAAATAAAAAGTAAAATGCTTAGGTATGCATAACAAATCTTTATGCCTTGATTTAGGTAACTTATTTATTTTATTGATATCAGAGAAGAAGGTAGAGGAAGTCAGACATAGAAACATCAGTGATGAGAGACAATTACTGATAGGCTGCCTCCTGCATGTCCTGCACTGGGAATCGAGCCTGTAGTCCAGGCATGTGCCCTTTACCGCAGTCTTAACCTGGGATCCTTCAGTCCACAGGCCAACGCTCTATCCACTGAGCCAAATTGGCTAGGGCTGATTTAGATAGCTTTTTTTTGTTATCTCATTAATTATTGGTTCTGATCGTTACTGGCTTAAGAGAGCTTCACTGTATTGCTTCAAGCTACTAAAGCTGAAGTGTACTTTTCAGCTTTTAACTCATTCATTCACAAATATTTATGGAGCACCTATTATGTACTAGGCATTCAACTTGGCCTCAGTGCTGAACTTGGCTGATAGGGTTTCTGTTTTTAAGGAGCTTATCATCTAATGGCATATTAGTGAGAGTATAGTGATTTAAATAGTAATGATTTTCTCAATAGTAGTAGGATAATTATCAAAATAAAATCTAGTCTTTATATTGAAGACCAAAGCCACATCGACATGTACCAAACTAGGTGTTCTCAGCCCTAGCTTGTACACTAGAGTCACCTGGAGAGCATTTGAAATATGCTGCAGCTAGGGCTCCCTCTTAGACCAGTTGAGTTATAATTCCAGGATGGGGTTTGAGGAGCCTAAAAAGATGTGTAGGAAAAGGCAAGTTGATTTTAGTTAAAGTTGTTTGGTATTGCCCACACCAAATCCAGTAATCCTAAGCCAATGTGACACAGCATTTTTATTCCTGAAACACCTGGGAGCAAATTTCTGTGGTATTGGTTTGACAGAGCTAATGATTTGTTTGAATCTTACTAGAGAAAAACTACATACTGTAATTTATAAGAATGACTGTTAATACTCTGACTTACAGCTTTTCCTTTTAGAAAAAAAAATGTCAAGAAAGATAATAATTGAAATTCTTCTTTGACTCCTCTCTATAGTTAGAAAGTATGCAACTTTTACCAATGTATTTTAGCTTTCAGAAACATTTTAGTTGAGTCAGAAACCTCTAGAAAAGAGGTGTTTTTTGTTTTGTTTTTTTTTTTTTGCTTTAAAATATTAGTGTTCCGCTTATACACTGATTAAGATTAGGAAATGCTGAACCATGGCATTCTCTGTACCAGTCATAGCATGTAGTTATAATTTTATGTATAACTAGAGGCCCGGTGCACAGATTCATGCACCAGTAGGGTCCCTCAGTCTGGCCGGGGGGGATCGGACCGAAATTGGCTCTCTGACATCCCCCCAAAGGTCCCGGATTGTGAGAGGGCGCAGGCCAGGCCGAGGGACCCCACCAGTGCATGATGGGGCCAAAGAGGGATGCGGGAGGGCTCCAAGGGCATGTCTGGCCCATCTCGCTCAGTCCCAATCAGCCGGACCCCAGCAGCAAGCTAAGCTACTAGTCAGAGCATCTGCCCCCAGTGGTTAGTGCATGTCATAGAGACTGGTCGAATGGTCGGATACTTAGCATATTAGGTTTTTATTGTATAGGATGAACAAAATTAATTAATGTAAAAGGTATTGCCATCTTGAAATAAAATCTACTCTTAAGAGTGATTTCATACTTAATCTTTAGGCCCAGAAACTTCAAAAGTTGAAAGTATAGTGCATTCATTATTTTTCTTCCTAGCTCTTATAAAATATAGCTGTGCTTTTCTTGTTTATTTCTTTTCCCACTTACATCACTCACAAGAGGACTGGAAGTTAGTGCCTTTACTTTTAGGTATTTGTTTCACTAATAATTTTTTCATATTAACATTTTGTAGGTCAGGTACATTTTTGCAGAAAGTTTTTTATTCTTTCTGCTACCCATGAGAGATGTAACCTGTGAAACCAAGCATTTTTCAGGACACTACAACAAAGTCCAAAATACACATAACATATAATTATGAATTTTGAATTGAAAGTGTAATCAGTAGTTCAATTCTGCTCTTAGAATATTAATTTAGTATATTATCAGTTGAGGCACTTAGATTTTCATATATAGGAATAGCATCTTTTCATCCCTAAATTCATGTGAGAATTTTTCCTTTACCTCATCTCCCCAGAGCATGTGTATATGCATCATGGACACACGTGTGTGCGCGCACACACACACACACACACGCACACACACACACACACCTTGAAAATGGAACTGTTAATTTTCCCTCTGCTCAGCCATCATGGTATGCTACTCAGGTAGCTTGTCCAGTGATGTCCAAGAAAGCTGGAAGTCTTGTCAGCTGAAAGTAAAAGGGAAAATACGTAAAGATTTACTAGGTGATTAACTGGTTTGATAAAGATTTCACAGGCCCTACCAGGGCATATGATGAGAAAACTGATACAAGTAGAATGTTATCTTAGCACTAGCAGCTAGGAGCAATTTAGCCCATGAATATCTTATTTCTTCTATCCCTACAGTCTGTTTTAGTTAAAATATCAATGCCTCCTGTGTAGTACTTAACAGTTTTCAATTCTGTAAAGTAAACAAACATGATTTCCCCCCCTCCTTAGAGTTTAGAAAACTGATACACAGTGGGACTGAGACTTGTCCAAGGTTATTTGGCTGGTGTGTTAATGAGGACTCTGTTTCAAGTGGTAAAAACTCAACTCAAATTGTTGAAGCAAAAAAGAGAATGTATTGACTTACATAATTAGTAAGTTCAGGGATGTAGCTGGTTTCGGGGCATGGCTGGATTTAGGGTCTTAAACTGTGTTTTAGGACAACTTTCTCCTTTTGGCTTTATTTGGATACAGGCTGTCCTGTACTGGCAGTGGTTGCCTTTGGCAGCTTTTCATTTACAACTTGCCATATTGTCAACCCCAGTGAAGAGAGAAAGGTTTGTTGTTGTTGTTTTCAGGAAACACCAGCACAAGATATGAACATGATTTTTAGGTTTATTCTTGAACCAGTCACTCTTCACTGTGGCCCTCTGAAGCAGGATTGATACTATTTCTAGATGAATTAAATGTACTGAGAAGTAGTTCTCGAAAATGCTGCTTGGTAGACACACACACACACACACACACACACACACACACACACAAAGGTATATTGAGCCTAGACTTCTAATTCTAAAGCTGATGTTATTTTCTATTTTACTATGTAGTTAAGACTAAAAATGACAAGAGAATACAACTACAAAAATATAGTTGTCTAAGGATAGGACATATAGTCCTGAAATTTGTAAATTAATATCAAAACCCATTTCCTTCTTCCTGGCAAGTTGAGTATTATCCTATATAATAAAAGGGTAATATGTAAATTCACCGAAAGGCAGAACGACTGGTTGCTGTGATGCCACTGACCACCAGGGGGCAGACGCTCAACTCAGGAGTTGCCCCCAGGGGGTGGTCAGTGCACTCCCACAGTGGGAGCGTAGTTCAGCCAGAAGCTGGTCTGACAGCTGGCAAGCACAGTAGCGGTGGCAGGAGCCTCTCCCACCTCGAGGGGACCCCACCCCCGTCCAGTGCATGAATGTCGTGCACTGGGCCTCTAGTCCCCTGTAATACCTTAAAGTTTAGACACAATTAATAATCTGATCTAATTTTGACTATTACCAGAAGAACAAGCTTTGGGAGGCTACATTAGTTTTATAGTCTACTACGGTACTAATTTGGAATACTGTGGGGGAATGGAGGCTTGACAGAAAAGCTATGTTTGGGTTGTTTTAATGTTCCAACACTGCAAGAGGCTCCTGATTTCTAGACAGAAGGGTTTTTCTCCTGTTTCACCCTGTCTTCTCCTGCCCGTTTTCCCATCACCTTCCTTTCTGTTTCTTGGCTTAAGTCCATTTCTTCCTCCAATGTTTCTCTCCCCGGGAGCAGAGACTGGATGATTTCCTCAGCCCCTTGAGTAGAGGCATGATGGCCACTCTCTTACTCCAAGGAAATTCCTACAGAATGGAATTGCATGTTGACTTGCTTAAGAATGGTTAAGAAGAACTCCTTTCCTGTGTGGTCAAGAAGCTTTGTGTCTCTGAAGTTCAAAGTCAGAATATTATGTCCCAGATTTCCTTGGGTAGCCGTCAACTCTGGAAGCCTGAGAAGTAGCCTAAATGCTGGAAATATAGGCTTAGGAGCTTCTGCAAACTCTTTTGTGCCCAAGATGGCTACGAGAATGGAGGCAGAAGGTAACGTTAAATGCACTGGCTTTCATCCCTGCTGTCACCGGAATAAAAATGACCTGTATTTTGGGCCCCCAGGCAGCACTGAAATGACATGCCACCTGCTGACCTAATCCATTTCATTTCTGGTACTAGGATAGCCAAAGCAATTTGCTCAATTTGCAATTCACTATTTACTCTTTAAGGCAGCAGTGATTAGATCTAATGTAAGAAATCACATACGCTATCAAGAATTAAAACTTTAAAGGTGGAAAGTTATCCTTTTTGGAAGAAGTCATTTAAATATGGTGTATTTTACCTCAGAGACCATGCTTTTAGAAAGCGACTTTTTGCTGTTGTTCCCCAGGAAGGAGTACAATCTGCTGATGAAATTTGAGATAACAGAAGTGTTTCTCAGCAGCAGCTGAATGGAACAGAGAACTAGGATACTGCTATATTTATCTTCAGGTAAATTTTGCAGTTTACTAGGGAAAAGTCTGTATAGCATGCAAGCAGATTAACTGTGTTAATCCAGCAGCTGCTGCTCTGGCAGCTAGAACAGAGGCTGTGTAGCTGCAGTCCTGCACTCAGGTGCGGTCATACTTCCTTGTTGCAAAAACTGTTCCAGGAGCCACGTATGCTGATGAGTTCTGGTTTTCTCAGTTTTAATTAATCCTGACTCTCATTTTTTTTTTCTCTTTCCCATCAAACTGAGTTGATTAGAACTTCTCTAAATGGTAGTTTCAAGAGCTTGGACTCTGGTTTTGAACATGGTGGTTGATAGTTATGTACAGTACTGCAATTGATGAATCAGTTCTAGGAGCACCTACTCTGTTCCCCTCCCAGAGGTCCTTCTATCAGTGAGTCACACGCTGGCAGAACTAAGGTGTCTGCTTCCAGGTCAGCCCTCTTCTATATCTTGTTGCTTTCTGTGATTCGGCAGCTATGGAATTTGCTTCCCTGCATGGGCCTCTCAGAAGCCAGCTCTCCTGCTCTCCCCAACACGCTCACAGTCAGCAGAACAGGGAAATCACACTGATCAGCACACCACTCAGTTGATCAAAGGAAGCCAGCCACTTTTCTTCAACAAGACCCAGCGGTATTCGTCACTACGCCTTCTCCTGCCGTGAGCAAGGCCACTGGAACGCTGCTGGCAGCATTAGTCTGTGTGTAAAAAGCTGCTTATGTTTCTTTTGCCTTGGCTTTGGCTCAGGCCTCGGCAAGAGCGGAAAAAAGAGGAAAATGCCCCAACTGCTGGCATTTTTCCTTTCTAAAACTTGGTGTGAAGCATTTCCCTCCCTTGGCAATCCCTAATGGCAGTCCCCAGTTCTGCTGGGGAAAGATTTGCTAATTTTCTTTTAATTGTGAAAGAGCAGAGCCCCACAGCAAATTGAACCTGGGTCACTACCTGAAATATATGACAGAAGACACTCCCACATTGATTAAGTTAATCACAGGTCTGACACACCTACAAAATTAAAGCAAACCACATTTTTTTAGTACTTAATCTCTTGAATCTGTTGCTTTTTGCTGTTTCCTTGGTAGCCTTTTATGTTACTGTGTAAGGAACCTACGGGTCTTAATGCTAATTTGTTGGACATAAATGGTAGTTTGCTACTCGTGGCTCTAATGGGTGCATCATTTCTTTTCTTGTAAGCAATTGGCATTTCAGTGCAGTTTGCAATATGGAACATGGAAAGGACCCCCTGAGTAGGACAGGGCTGCTCTTTGTCACTTGCAGCTGTGTTTGCAAGGGAGCATGCTGGCAGCCAGCAAGGAGATTGCTGTGACAGGTGGGAAGAGCAGAACCAGAAAATACGCTTCTCCTTTCTCTTACCCTCTTTCTATTCCTTTCTTTCCCCCCACCCTTTTCTACCTGACCTTCTGTTTTTCTTCTCTTACCCTTTTAGAAGCCATCTGTTTCCCTCTATTTGGTTTACAGATGCCACTATGCAGGAATACACTGTGCTGGAGCTAGCATATGCTTGACCTGTACTGATTGCATGTATTGGGCTGGGCTCAGCCTGATGCACTGAAGGGACTGGTGAGGGCCTGGCATATGAGAGCTAATGCATTTTACATACCAATTCTGGAGACTCATAAGGACAACATATCCTACTGCCTGAATCTGGGAAGTGGTAGAGAACTTTTAAAAGCTTGTTCCGCAAGTTCTGCATTACCTGCTATTAGAGATTGGAGCAACATTAGTCTGTGTGTAAAAAGCTGCTTATGTTCTCTTAGCCATAGCCTGGGCCTCAGCAAGGGGGGAGGAAGGAGGAAAGTACCCCAACAGGCAGTGTCCCTTTTTCCTAAAACTTGATGTGAAGCATTTTCATCCCTGTTGTCTGTGACAAAAGTTGTCATTCTACAGAGCAGGCACCCAGTTAATGGTTCTTTCTGTGGTTTCCCTTCTGTTATCTTCTCCTCAGGCATTGCTGGTGGGAATGTAAAATGGTGCAGTCATTTTGGAAAACAGCCTGGCAGTTACTTAAGTTGTTAAACATAGAGTTACCATGTAGCTTAGCAATTTTATTCTTAGGTATATTATCCAAAGAAGTGAAAACATATGTCCAAACAAAACGTGTACACAGGTGTTCATAGCAGCCTATTTATGATAGCCAAAAAGTGGAGCCAGCCCATCACCTGATAGATAACTAAATAAAATGCGGTATACCCATACCATGGAATGAAGTACTACTGCCCTGGCCGGGTGGCTCAGTTGGTTAGAGCATCATCCCATACACCAAAAGGTTGCGGGCTCTACCCCCAATGTGGGGTGTGCAGGAGGTAGCTGATCAGTGATATTCTCTTATCATTGATGTTTCTATCTATCTCTCCCTCTCCCTCTCTGAAATCAATAAAAAATATATATTTTTTAAAGCCACACATATCCTTGGGTGAGGATTAAAAAAAATGAGTGAAGTACTGATACATGCTACCACATGGATGAACCTTGAAAAATTATGCTAATTGAAAGAAACCAGTCACAAAAGGCCACATACTGTTTGATTCCATTTATATTAAATATCTAGAATATGTAAAGCTATAGAAAAAGAAAGTAGATTAATGACTGTTCAGGGCAGAGAGAATTGTGTGTGTGTGTGTGTGTGTGTGTGTGTGTGTTTGAGAGAGAGAGAGAGAGAGAGAGAGAGAGAGAGATGGGGGAGTGAGGAGTGACTGCTCATGTGTTCGGCGTTTCTTTTCAGGGTGACGAGATGTTCTAAAATGAATTGTGGTGATGGTTGTACAAGTCTGTGAATATGCTAAAAGCTTTTGAATTGTATGATATGTGAACTATATCTCAATAAAGCTATTTTAAAAATTATTACTGCATATTTCATTTCATCTGAGGGCACGGAGTTGTCTTTACTGAAGTTGTAGAGGCTAAGAAAACCCATATTCTCAATAAGAATACCAATCTAATAAAGGTAATAACTTATTTGCACAGTGTGTCATTGCTTGCCCATGGTTTTCACATGCTTTAATTTGATCCCCACTGAACCCTAGTGTGCAGATGAAAGTAACACACATAAAGAAAAAGTGACTTCTCTAAGATTACACCACTCATAAACAGTAGAGCGAGTATGCACTCTCAGGTGCTCTGATTCCTGCCTGGTCACTGCACTCTTGTCAGAACATGGCAGAGAAAGTACTGTTGACCCTTGATGTTTCTCAGACTCTTAATCATGCTTACCCCTTTCACCTCTTGAATATGACTAGAAAAGTCACCCAACTTTCTTGGTCTTGCTCTACTTATCTGGGATATGGAGATAAGAATACCTTCCACGTTTTAAAAGTCAGCTACCTGCCTTTCTCGGTTTATTTATATAGGAGAGGGAGCTAGGATTGTAACTCTTTCTCAGGGCATGGAATAAGGACTAACTAATAAAAAACAATTATAAAACATTCTGCCAGACTATAAACATTCTTTATAATAAACTATCAAAGAGTGTTGCTTCTCTCCTTTATGTCGTGCAACTTCACAACCTCTGTGGGATGTAATAATAACCACTTATATCAGTTTTCTCTAAGGAGCTCAAAGCACTTTACAGACATCATCGCATTAGTCCTCCCCACATCCCTGTGAGTTACGGATACAGAGGGAGCTGGTACCAGCGGAGCTGGAGCACCGAGCGGTGAACAACTTGCCTGAAGCCTTTAACTCAGGCCGGGTCTATACTCTACCGATTGCTCATTTATTTGCCCCAAGTGGTATTTATTTGGTCAATTGCATTTATTCTCTCTGAGTTTGTCACTTGTTAAACATGAAAAAATGCTTGAATAGCCCCCCTGAATCACTTAAAGATCAGCTTAAATTTTATCGAGGGTAAAGCTGTTTATTTTGACCTGGCTGTGTCCTCCTGGATCTGGACTAGAAAACAGTTCAGAACTCCTGAATATATGCTCTTGGTTTGAACATTTACTGTGTCTGTCCTGCTGTGTAGACTGGAGAAATCCTTGATGCGTCTTCGGAAACTACTCTCATTTGTCCAGACACTTCACAGGGTGAAGGCAGACTTCCTTCCAAGTCGTTGAGTTTTACAGTGTGTTTATATGTGGAAATCTCATTTACCATCTGGATTACAGCCTAGATCTTCACCACCGCCATCATCATTTAATATTATTTTGGTCTTATGGCTTAATCCCATTACCATCCCTTCTGACAGAGAATATATATGAGGGGAATGTAAAATGATGAGAAAGGCCTGCATGGTGTTGCCTTAGAGTGGCTTCTAATAACCCACTAGACAGCAGAATGAAATTCTGGCTTTTCTCTAGTTTCTTGCCGAGGCTGTCCTGGCAAGGATTTTGGTTTGGGTGTTTTTGTTTTTGTGGTGGTTTGGGGTTTTGGGGGGGAAGACGACGTTCTCTTTTGTCTTAATAATCTCTCATCTTACTTGATGGTGACACATTTCCTCCCCAGAAGTGGATTTCTCTTGCATATTAACCTCGTTGGTACGCTGCCCCCCTTCTTCCTCTACCCCCACTGCCCCCCCCCCCAGGGAAATGGCCCCAGTGCTGTTGGCACTGTCCCGTGTGCAGTTAATTAAACCACCTGCTGCGGACCTGGGTTTCTGCTGCCACTGTTCACTGATGTGTGTGAATTGAGTGGAGCACATGTACGCGAGCTCAGGCGCACTCGTGGAAACAAACCCTGAAAATAGCAAAAGATGGAGTTGAGGGAAAGCCTTCTGCTTTTAAATAAGCTTGGTAATCTGGCGAGTTGAATGCCAGAGCTCACAAAGCTGAGAATTGCATTTCTGAAGATAAGACGGCCCTTTTTGTGTTTTTATCTTTTCTTCTCTAAATATATTGAGGTTTAATATGGTGCTTTATCTCTGTGAGCAAAAAAACAGAGCCAGAGGTGCACTCGTGGGCCACTGAGTCCAACCCAAAGAGGAGCTTCCCCTTATTTCTCTGGTGACCACATCCCAAGAAGACAAACCTTAACCAGTCTTCCTAAGACATGTGGCTGCCGCATCCTTACTGCGGAATGGACGGGCTAGGGAACTCCCAGCCGGCAGGAGCATGGCTCTCTAAGCCTGATCACCTATGCGTTTAGAGGACAGGGATGTCCTTTGAAGTTAGGCCTTACCCCTTTTTCATTAAATAAACGTGCAGAGAGAGAGAGAGAGAGAGAGAGAGAGAGAGAGAGTCTTGATTTCCAATCATTTTTTTTTCATGTTCTATTTTTACTTTTTTTTTATTAATTTCTTTATTGATTAAGGTATCACATATTTGTCCTCATCCACCCATTCCCATCCCAAACCCCTTCCCACGCATGCCCCCACCCCCCTGTTGTCCGTGACCACTGGTTAGGCTTATATGCATGCATACAAGTCCTTTGGTTGATCTCTCCCCTTTACCCCCACCCTCCCCTACGTTCCCTCTGAGGTTTGACAGTCTGATCGATGCTTCCCTGTCTCCGGGTCTGTTTTTGTTCATCAGTTTATGTTGTTCATTATTTCCCCTAGATGAGTGAGATCCTGTGATACTAGAAATACACTTATAAGAACCAAAAATGAGACAAGCAATAATGGTTATGCTGAGAGGCAAATGAGTCAGTCTGTAGTGAGTTTCTTTCTGGGCCAACAGTCCCAACTTCAATGTCAAACAGATCCTTATGTGTACATGTCAGCAATGATATCTCAGTTCTGGATGGTGGACAAATGGTGGTAATGCAGGTCCGACCCTCTCTGGTTTGGTCCTGGGCAACCTGCCACGACGCACAGCTGCTGACTGCTAGTATGGCAAGGCGTCGTCAGTGTCTTCCATCTCTGGACTGTTTCTCTTCTGTCTTCATGGCTGGAGCATGAAGGAATTTACAATTCCTCTCTGTAAATACTTTGTAGTGCTTTGTATCCTTCTTGTGATTCTGTTTACTGGGACTTGACATGCTTATTTAAGAAGCTCTGATAAGTTTTTTCTAATTCCCAGCTTGCTTACTTGTGTCAAATATAGCAAGTAATCAGGCTGGGGTAGCAGTGAAGTCTTTAACACATCAGTCGCTGAAGCAGGCAAGCGCTCTGTTCTTTCTCCACCCATCCCAGTTCCCCTCAGCTATGTAATCTATCATAGACCAGACAGCCAAATGACCTTCCGGACGAAGCCAGGACTGCGAGCGAGGGCCGAGCCCCTTGCATGAATTTCGTGCATCGGGCCTCTAGTTTTATATAAAATCAGCAGCCAGGACGTGTGTTCTTCAGCCCCTCCTTATGCTCTTTTGTAGAAGGGAATAAACACACTTACAGCAGCACAAGTAGCATGTGGTATAGATGAGAAGAGATAGGACAAGGAAGGCTTGAGAGCTCAGGTGGGACTTGGATCCAGAAAGGCAAAGAATGGCAGTTTGTAAGTCAAAGGAATCAAGTGAGCCAAGGCAGGGATATAGCAATGAACATGCTATGTAAGAATAAACATAAGAACTTTACTGTATGGAAAACTTTTTTCATAAAAAGTGTTGGGAGCCCTAGTCAATTTGGCTCAGTGGATAGAGTGTCGGACTGTGGACCAAAGATTCCAGTCAAGGGCACGTACCTCAGTGGCAGGCTCCTTCCCGCAACCTTCCCGGTCCAGGCCCTGGTCAGGGCTCATGCAGGAGGCAACCAATCAATGTGTTTCTCTCACACTGATATTTCTCTCTGTCTTTGCCTCTCTCTTCCTCTCTCTCTAAAAATCAATGGAAAAATGTCCTCGGGGGAAGATTTAAAAAAAAAAAAATAGTGTTGGGAAACAAACCAAGTTAAGATTAGATGGTGTGATAGGGCCTGGTTCTAGAAAGCTGTAATTAAACACACAGTCCCCTGCCCAGAACTAGATGTGCTTAGAAAGCTTTGATCGGTACCTACCTTTTGAATGGAAGGCTTGAGCGTCTGAAGGGTGGAATGAGTTTGAGGGAAGTAAGGTTTCCTTGTCCTACTGGCTTTGTTGGTTTTACTAAGTGTTTTCGGGATACTGAATCAATACCCTGTCTTGTAGAAGGAAGTCACCTCTGCAGTTAAGAAGCAGGGCTTTTCCCCTTAAAAGGAATTTGGTTTCCTAATTGTGAAATCTTGTCCTGTTTGCTTATAAATTGGGATGTTTGTGAGTGAACGGACAGGTTCAATGTTTAAAAGAGTTTGCATAGCTGTTGTAGAAGCAAAATTGATTTATAACATTGCTTCCTGACCTGGGGTTGCCTGAAGGAATAAGAGAAATATCCTACATTTACCTGTGATAAGTTACACAGGCTGTTACTTAGAAATGCTGTTTGTTTGGAAGATAAAATATAAGATCCAAATGGGGATGGGGAGAGGTTGGGGAGGTAGTAATTCCTGAGGGGCTCTGGCAATGTAAAGATTTGGAGTTCTGTTATAAATGATAAATTTGAGTAGAAACAGATGATCCTAAGATTTACTATTACCTTGATATGAATTTTCTGATATTTATTTTTCCACTTATTTAAGGTACATTTTCATTTAATAGTGTATTCTCAATAAAGCCAAAGGGAACCTATAGCTGTAACATAGGTAGGCTTTTGAATAGTTGTTTGATTTACTTTCCAGTTCTTTTTCCTGTATATTGTGTTATATTGACAGTTGCCATTATTTATCTCATTTAAACTGTAGTGCTTAGGTTGAAATTTGATTCTAGTCAATTTTATTATGCTGTTTACCATCTTCTCAAATATAGTACTCCTCTAATGCGTTGTTACTATATCACAAAGGTAAAAACAAATTTACAGCTGTTAACCACAAACCTAACCTTTCCTCAGTTTGCTTGATTTACTACAAATTAAATTATATTATGCCCGATATAAATCATTAAGTTTATAATTTAAAGCAGTTGCTGGGATCCATCTTTTACTGTTTTTTTGCCCTCACATCCAAATGTGGAACTTCAAGTGTGAAAGGCAGCAAAATGATTAGAAAGCTGCCCTTCTGGAGGCCCACACGAGCATTCATTTCCACGTTGGTGTGTGACAGCAGGACCCTTTCAGCTCGCACACGCTGCATTCAGGGCGGAATGTTTGCTCCTTGACTTGTCTGCCTGATTTAAATATTCATACTTCACCAGAAGGAAAAAGCTGCTGACTTCTAAAAGTGGGTCAGTGTTGCTTTTTTTTTTTTTTTTTAATGGCCCTTTTGGCACTTTGTAATGTGTTAATACTGCCTTAGAGCTGGGGCATAGTTTGGCAGAGCTCGTCTCTATCCCGTCAGGAGCCAGGGCTTCACTGCGCCAGTGGAGGGAGAGAGCGCTGCAGATATTAATAGCTAATAGACTATGATACGGGTTTTACTTGCCTTTCTGTTTGCTTTTCTGGATGTGGAATGTAGTATGTTAACCAGAAAGGATTAATTTGAGAAAAACCTTTTATGGGTAGACAAGTTATAAAGATGATGAGGTACAATAAACGACAGTAGCCTGTGTCTTCTGATGCAAAAATTCCACAATTACATACACTTGTTTTATTTCTCTACCTGAATATAACTTTGAAAGAGGTCTTTGGATAGAATAGGATCATTCTTACATTGTGAATCTTATTCCTACATCATTTATTCACACTTAACGATTAGCTAAAGTATACTTTATATTGATTGAGTTTCTTATATGTAAGCATCCCCCCCCCCCCCCCCGTGGCATTTTAAAAGTGACTGTCATTTTTCTTATCCTCACAAAATTAAAAATGTAAATATCTTCTGTGGAAAGGAGGGGTAGAACAGTAGGGTGAGAATAATAGGAGGTACTAGACAGAGAGAGATCTTTTGGAGATCCAGATTTGCATGTCTTAGTCTTGGGACATCCGTGAGACTGAGTTCAAATGACTTGTCCAGGAGAAATGTTATACATTTCACCAATCTCTTCCTTCAGTTACTTAGGGTTTGCATACTGAGCTGATGGTTTCAGTCCAGTCATATAATGTGTCCATGGCCTGTCCTATACCTTATACTAGAGCAACTCAAGAACTGATAGATTTTCCCAGAATTGCATGGATCACACAGACTAATATGGCTTCTTCTTATCTCGTTGTCAAATTCTGGCTCCCACTTTAAAAGGGCCAACAACTTATTTAGTGATCCAAAAGTTTGGTTCAGGTATCCCTAAAATCTGGCATATGCCCTGTTGAGGAATATGTTTGCTCATATGGCTCTTCCACAGGCCTGAGATATGTTTGCTTTTATCAAAATGATATGTGTTATATTTAGTTGCCTCACATCCTGAAAAATAATCAGAATATTATTGAATTGGTCATTCTGAGGAATTATTTATTTACCTTCCTTTAGACATTAATTGTATTCCAGAAGATTATTCTGTAAATCTCAAATCACATTAAATATAGTAAGGGAAATTCCCATTTAAAAAAATATTTTTTTTATTGACTTCAGAGTGGAAGGGAGAGGAAGAGAGAGATAGAAATATCAATGATAAGAGAGAATCTTTGATTGGCTGCCTCCTGCACGCCTCACACTGGGGATCGAGCCTGCAACCGAGGCATGTGCCCTTGACCAGAATCGAACCCTGGACCCTGAAATCCACAGGCTGACGCTCTTATCCACAGAACCAAACCAGCTAGGGTGGAAATTCCCATTTTTAATAGTTAAACAAACATACCGGATTTTAAAAAATAAATTAGATCAATTATGTTCTCCAGGATCTTATAGTGTAGAATTTTAAGGGATTCTGGGGTATATCTTTACAATAAGGTACCAGAATCTTTCTGAAATATAAACGCCTACTACTGCAGTGCTTAAGGATTGAACACCATGTTGTTTACTTTCATTAAGGTGGTTCGTGGGGAAGAAAGATAGATTTGGAGCAGGGTATAAGGACATAATTGGCTCATCTAAGGGTTCATTGTCCATTTCTTTGAACTTTTCTGTACGTTTGAAATTTTAAAAAACAAAAATCCATAATAGTAAAACTAAGAAATGCTTCCTAATTTATTTTAAGTCTGGGTCTTTATGTATTAGGCATGGGCATGCTGATAAAGCAGCAAATTGGGCAGAACCTGCACCTTTGGAATCCTGGCATATGTACCTCACTAAGTAGATCATACTACCCCAGAAAGAAGCAGGTAGTCTTGGCCTGCCTATAATTCAAAGCAAGGAGAAGAAACTTCTCACTTTCCGATAAATCCTCAGTTAATATTCCCAAGATAAATTTGACCCAGATGACTAAAAAGCAGTCTGTTTTTAGTATGTTTAGTAATGTGCAGCAAAAAATGTTATTGCTCAAAAGACATAATCACAACACTCAAATCATTGTCAACAGTACTTTCTCTATACATTCCAAATTTTTCTAAGATCTCATTTGTTGAGTGACTTGTCTTTTCTATCCTGCTGATTCCCTCCCCCCTTCTGCTGTGTATTCTAAAAAGCATTTGTGCTTATGTTGTGAAACTTAAGTTTTTAAAAATATGACCAGCTCTACTTCTAAGTTTGAAATTGTGTCGGGGGGCAGTGAAGAAGGAGGTGACAGAGAAAGGAGAGAAAAAAGGAGGTTGGATTTTTGTAGATGTTTTCAAAAAGAGAAAGAGACATGAGTACATGTATCTACTGCTCACTGTATTATTGTCACCATGAAAAGTCAGCAAGAATGACCTATTTACTGTGTGCAAGCATGTTCAACTCTAGTACACTGACAGAGGATAGGACCAACCTGGAAAATCTTTACTCTGACTAGATCAGGAGCCTTAATGTTGTGTACAGGGGAGTGTGTGGGTATGAGTGTATAGTATCCTACTGTGAGCTCTGTCAGCTCTGTAGTTCTAAAGGTGAATAGATTTATATTTAACTCTAGAGGAAAGGGAAACTACTTCTGAGTTTTTACTAAGTAAATAATCCATGAGAGAGAATCAAAGGTTTAGAAAAAATTACAGTGGTGTTTAAACTTGAGCATATACAGAATCCTCCACTCCCCACCATAGTATGAGTGTTGTATAAGATATTTTATGGTTGAATCGTGAGCAAGTACTAGTATTTGTTACCAGCAGGACCTCCGAATGCACTCCTTCAGCACTTATTCTCCATGCCAGGGATCCTCAAACTTTTTAAACAGGGGCCAGTTCACTGTCCCTCAGACTGTTGGAGGCCGGACTATAGTTTAAAAAAAAAAAAAACTATGAACAAATTCCTATGCGCACTGTGGGCCTGGGACGAGTCGGCTGCTAAGCAGGACAGGCAGCGGCACCCGGCGGGCCGGATAAATGTCCTCGGCGGGCTGCATGTGGCCCGCGGGCCGCAGTTTGAGGACGCCTGGTAGACCAGCGGTTGCAACCTTTCAGACCTTATGGACCAGCAGTGGTCCGCGGACCTCTGGTTGGCGACTGCTGCCTAGGCCATATTAGTTGCTAAACTCTAATTTTCTAATATACCTCCATGAGTAATTCACCTATTTTACTTTCTAACTTGTTTTAGATTGTACAGGGCTACAGAGGCCTCACTCCTCGCTACCTTTTGAAAATCATTATTCAGACACTGTCTCTTCTACTTAGATTGCTAAATAACTTTGAAATTAAAGAATCCCTAAAGAAACTTTATTAGTGTCTAACATACTGTTTTTCTTTGTTTATTACGACAATTGAATCATCACTGTATAGTATAGGTATTTCCTTCCACCACTGCCCCGCCCTGCCTCCATCCTTCCTCCTTTCTCCACTGAGGTGGGACCATTATGTTTAATGAAATTCCATTTCCTATGTGACTTGTATTATGTTCTACCCGCTAAAATACAAGAGTAGAGTGAAAAGTCACTTGGGATTACTGCCAGAGGTTGTTCAGAAGAAACCACATCTAGTAACCCTGTTATATCTGGCACAGTTCTTACTCAGAAGCCAGCACAAAAAGACTTGGAACGTTAAATTCTCCTAGTGGAACATTTTTAGTTACATGCGCTTTAAGCTTATAAAAAAGCCTAATCTCTTTTCCCAAAAAATGCTGTTCGTATCAAATAATAGTAAACTTATTTGAGGGCCTTTTTCATAGCTGTATTGCTTGGAAGTCTTCAGAAGATGTAGAAAAGGAAACAGATTGATAAGCACTCAGTATTTTTCATTCATGCAGATACATTTAATCATAGAAAAAAATTTAAATTATTTTCTCTGACTTTAGTCAAGGACTCTAGGAAACTGCAGATTGTGCAGTTTTAACTGAGATACTGATAGTGATCTGTAATTTTAGTTTGCTCTTTATAATATTGACCTTTTGTCTTCACTATGGAGAAGGGTAGAGTGAAATATAGAACTGAAGTCAGTCTTTATAGGTCTACAATTGAGCCTAACCTATTCTGATTTTTAAGATATTATTGAATCATATCAAGAGTATGACTATTAGAGTATAGGTCTCTAGGTTTAAGTTAGAGCTCTCCATGTTGATCCTTGCATGCTTTCTGAGAATTAATAGTCTAATGAAAATTATAGCGAACTGCTTCCTTCAAGATGGGACCTATACTTACTTGTCTACACCCTCACTTTGTTTGGGACAAAGCCTTTTCCTGGCCCCACATATATTGATAAGTATAAGCAGACACAAAAAAATTACCAGTTGGATGAAGCGAATCTGCAGCTTGAAAGTGTGGAATGAAGCTGAACAATCAAAACAAATTTTCCACCCCCATGCAAGAAAATAGGATATAACTTTTTAAAATTTTTATCAGTATCCTCAGTGAGGTTTGAGAGGATATTATTTCATCACTAAAACAAAACAGCTTATCCTTATTACCATCAGAGAGAAAGTAAAGTTCTTAAGTGCCCTGTAAGGCCTCAGGGCCTATTCTCATCTATTCTTGTCCAGCCCGCTCAACCTGCTCCAGCCACACAGGGCTCCTTGCTGTTCTTGAACAGGTGGGCTGTTCCCACCTTCTGGCCATTCTGTCTGCTCTTGAATAGTCAGTCACACAGCTAACTCCTTTACCCCTTCAACACCCCAGACTGACACAAGGTAGGTGCTCAATAAATAGTTGTTGAAAGAATGAAATAAATAGGAATATTCAAAAGGAACCTCAATATGAGGATATTTCCCCCTTTTAAATGAGATTGGCATCATTTTGTGTAACAGGGTCCTAAGGACACTGGTTATTGCTCTAGACTTACCTAAGTCAAACTCTGGTGCCTTTCCTTTTGAGAAATTTATAGATTAGGACAGTTTTCCTTTAAAGCAGCACTTAAGATTTGGGCTTTGCCTGTGATTTAAGCTGTAAGCTAACAGAGCTTTGGCTTTCATTTTGGCATGGGGCGGGGGCAGGGGGGGGATGGCACGCGGGGAGAAGATGTGCATTGGATAACTGTGACCAAATCCAGGACCTTGGACCTGTAATGGTTCTGCTAACTTCAGTCAAGCGTTTTATGTTTCACCCCATTTCCATAGTCCAGGTAAGTGTCACTCCTGAATACTTAAGGATAATTCCAGGTTTGGGTACAGTGTAAATAAACTCTATGGGGGGGAAAAAAAATAAGATTATTGCATTCTTTCCCAGACACTGTTAGGCCTTACAGGCAAAACCAGAGGAAGCATCTCAGCCAAACCCTTTTGATTTGACCTGCCTCAGAGTGCCTGTGATTCAAAGAGAAAAGAATCTGCTAACTAAACAGCTTACAATATATACTGCCTTGTTATGCATGTTTATTTTGAACTTTTTAAAAAGATAATGAATTTGTGCAGTTTGCATGAACAATTAGGTGAAATCCTGCCAGATCCTCACTTCATTGGGTCCGGTGGATTGTCTTTGGGTTCCTGTTTTTAGTCTTCAGCTCCATTACCTTCCTTCTCCCTCTCTCTCAGCAGATGGTTTTGGGGACCACCAGGGTCCCTTTCAACTGTAAAAGTCTATGATTTTTTTTCTGCTGATTTTTTAAAAATCTTAATATTTATTTATTTATTCATTTATTTATTTTCAGCCAAGGAAATAACACAATCAATCAGATTTATGCTTTCTTGAGATAACCTGGCAGCATTGTATGGAAAGGGAGAAAGGGGATGCAGAGTGCAGTTAAAATCATTTTATTACAGTTGAGGGATAAGGAAATTATTTCTGACAGAAATAAAGGGACTAGAGGTCTGAGGAGGAGAGGTTGGACTGAGCAGGACTACAGATGCAGAACAAGAATACTCAGGATCAGGAATTGATTGAAGCTGGGCCACAAGCAGGAGGAGAAAGAATGAAAGATGATTTTGAGACTCTGAGCTTGGGAGGCTAAAAAGGTTTGGCATAAGAGCACTTCTTTACTAAGTGCTCCCTTGTACATGCATTTCTTATAGAATGTCATTCACAGATATAGTCTCTGGCCCCTTATGGTTCTGCATTATTTGCTATTTGAAATGTTCATTTACTTGTGAGCAAATATGGATATATGTTACTGTTCTGCAATTGGCATTTTTTCCTGGTCAGTCATCCCAACCCTCCCCAAAATAGTAGAAATTGCTGGAAGGGACACGCACACACAAACACACACACACACACACACACACACACACTATAGTTTAGAAAAAAATGATATTCAGTTTCTGAAAATTGCAAATTAAAAAAGAAGTATGCAAAAAATAGTTGAGCTCTGACCAGTTTGGCTCAGTGGATAGAGCGTTGGCCTGCAGACTGAAGGGTCCCAGATTCGATTCTGGTCAAGGACATGTACCTTGGTTGTGGGCACATCCCCATGTTTCTTTCTCATCAGTGTTTCTAATTCTCTTTCCCTCTCCCTTCCTCTCTGTAAAAAAATCAATAAAATATATTTAAAAAAATAGTTGAATGAAAGCATAAAATATTACTTGAGAATAAATTTGAGATTTAGTGAAAATTGGTTTTATTATGCTGCCAGTTGTTTCTTTAAAAGATCTAAAATTATGTATGTTTTTCAGGGTAAAAGATCTTTTTGAGGTTTATGTTCAAGGTTGTTTTAAAGTTAAATTTTAATGACATTCAGAGAAGAGTAGACTAAAAGTATACATTTTGGACCAAATAAAAAATACTTTACCCATTATCTGTTTTCAGATTTTTTTAAAAATCTCACCCGAGGATATTTTTCCATTGACTTTTAGAGCGAGTGGAAGAGAGAGGGAAAGAGAGAAATTTCAATGTGAGAGAAACACACCAATTGTTTGCCTCCTGCCCGTACTCCAACCAGGGCCCTGGCTGGGGAGGAGCCTGCAACCGAGGTACATGCCTGGACCCTTCAGTCCACAGTCCAACACTCTGTCCACTGAGCCAAACCAGCTAGGGCTCAGATTGTTTTAAAAATGCTGTTATTAAAATCAGATTGTAGTCGCCTCTGGTTTAAAGAAGAATCTCATGATCATAATGCTAGACAAATGTTAAAAACCTGGGCAAATCATATGATTAAAGATTATGCAGTGTCCTCTTATAATGAAAGAAGCACTCTTGATTGGAAGAGGAGAGCTTATAAAGAGAAAAAATAATTTTTGGTTGTTTGACACTCACTTAAATCAGAGAATAGAAACCAAAAATGTAGCTTGGACACATTATCTGGATACTTCTTTTCAGAGGCTGGGATTCTAAACCTGCAATAGCTTTTAATGTATTAGCAAGATGCTGTCCAGATAGAGTCAGCATTTTGTTCTATTGTTTAGTCTTGATTCTTTGTCCAATGACTGTAATGAATAACAACCTACTGTATTAGTTGTATATGTCAGGACTTTATTCTTGCAGAAGGTAGTGCATTACATTTCAGTTTCAAGAATAAATTTCAGTGAGAAGGATAATTATCCAATCAAGTTACAAAACACCATCCAAAGAATAAGTCTTTAAAACACTTTCATAAAGAATATTTTATCTGCCTCCCTCTCCCAATTTAGGGATTCACATTCTTATTTTCTTTTATGCTTTAGTTGTTATTTTCACTATGTAACTGCAGGATAGGTAAGGTGGAGTAAAGTTGAAATACTTTAACTAAAAGCATTCTAGTGGTAGGTGGTTGTTTTTATTTCAGGTGCACTGTTGGAAATGACAGAATTGACGGCTGTGTTTTAGGTTATAGTGAAGGAAATACAGGTTAACAGTGAAGACGGTGAAGCATTTTTTGAACCTTAGAGAACTGTAGGGTTTTCAGAACAGTTACTTAGTTGGGCCTCTAGAATAGAGTAGAGTATTGTTTTGGGAACCTATTATATGAGAAAAAATTAAACTCAAGTAATTGTTAGATTTTGTGAAACTCGGTGTCAAGTAGAATTCATCAGTGACAGAACATTAAGTTAAAAAAAAATGTCCAAAGATTATGGGACAAGAAGTTTTCATTGACTTCCTGAGTTAACTTCTAATCAATCCAAGATTAGTTCATGATGGCAGATACCACTCTTTTAGGAGCTACATTTTGTTTTGAAAAGATAAAGCTGCACTATGAGGGAAGGAAGGGGTAGGGGGGTATGGGGGGGAGGTGAGGGGGTAAGAGATCAACCAAAGGACTTGTATGCATGCCTATGAGCATAACCAATGGACACAGATGGGGGGGGGGTGCTGGAGTTTGGGGGAGGCCAGGGAGAGGTCATTGTGGGGGGGGGGGGGAAGGAGACTTACATAATACATTCAACAATAAAGAATTTAAATTTAAATTTTAAAAAAAGATAAAGCTGCAATTAGCATGATTGCGTCAACATTGGATTTTTGGCTTAATTTGGAGATCCCAAAGGATTAAAAGTGTGTCTGACAGTCTGTCGTCATCCTGTGTTCTTCAAGGGGTGTATAACTATACATACTTAAGCCAATGAAAAATTAAAAACACCTTTAAAAGGCAAGCTTTTAAAGTGTAAAGAAGCATTTTTACCTATAGATTTTAATGTGAGCATTACAATAAATCAGGAAGCCTTAAAGTATAAAGAGGGAGAAATATGTTTTCACAAAAATAAAGTAGATAGTGTAATTATTCTAGTTAAAAATAATATATTTTATTGTAAAACCTTCAACTAATTCAGCAAGGCAAAAATTGCCAATAAGCCAATGTATTATCATTTTTATAGAAATTAATGTGAAATTGTTCCAAAAGAACCAAGACTTTTCAATTAAAAGTTCAGGGACAACTGAATGTACTTGAAAATTAAAATAATTTTGCATTCTGACACCAAACAAATGTTATAAAGTTGAAGTTTTCAGGATAACTAAGAATACCAGTATAGTGTTTAGGCAAGTTTTTCAAATCCTTTTTGGTTGTATCCCACAAAGTTCACCCTTCAAAAAAAATTTCCTCACAGATTTCCAGCTCAAGCATTTAGAAAATGAAATCCCAGCCTATTAAATAATTCCAAATGTAGTAAATAAATGCTATCCTGTTTGTAGTATTAGGCTGACATGAATTCCTTATAGCAAAATAAGAATTATAAACAAGAATAAAACCTTGGCCACTTTGCTTATTAAGTATCTTCCCAAGGTGAATTATATGCTAAAAATAAGAGAGGGAGAAGATAGGAATCATTCTTTAGAAGGTGTCCCCTGAATACTGATTTCTGAGGAAGAAGCTTTTCCATGTGGGAACAAAAGGTGTCTCCTTATAGCTTTGGCTGTTCGTCCTCATGTGGTGGAAGGTGAATTGGTGATGTCTTTAGCACTTGGGTATTTTAAAGATCTTATGCAGTACATTTAGTTGATAGGTTTGCTTCATTCTTGAAAGAGTTGTATGCATTAAAGACTTCATCAAACTGCATTGTATTTTGTGTGTTTCCTGTGCAGGCATCTGCATTCAGGTGTAGGTAGTACTGTTTTCCAAGCCCAGGAAGGGCAGGGTGCTCAGTTGCCTTTATAAAGGCAATTTCTTGGTTGACTGCGATTGAGTGCAGAATTACAATACTGAGGGCCTAATTTATAACAGAAAATGCAGGAGTGCAAACCTGTTAAGCCCCTTATACTTGTATAAATAAGGTAAACAATGGCAGATTAGTATGGAATATTGTTTGATGTGGATAATCTTAAAAACAATTTTTCTTGGCCTGTGCATGTTTGTACCTGTTAGCACAGAGAAAACTTGTAGAAATCTGTGCATCACCTTTGAAATATAATAAAACCAGGGAGAAAAAGAGGAGCGATGTGAGACAGCTGCTGCTCGATTGGCAGCCTGTTTATAATCTGGAAGGCTCGTAGCTAGATTGCTGTGCTGTGTGCTGTGCTCTCACACGTCAGATAGGAATGATGATTTGCGTGCGCGCGTGTGTGTGTTCTACTCTCAGACTTTTAATTTTCCAGAAAAGGTTTCCTTTTCCTGCATAGAAATGGAGCATGCTAGCACAAGCATATTTTCTCTGTTCCAAATACTCAACAGTCTCTGCCAGGACCCCTGGGCATTTTTCAGTGCTGGGGAAAGACCTGTGGTGGACCAGGCATTTAAAGATGTGCGGCCTCCTCAGCATTCTTCATGAGCCTGCCTCTGCTGAATGAGTGAGTCATGTGGGACAGAATGTCGCATTTCAGTACCTTTTGGCTATCTGTGCACGTTAGACAATAACGATTGCCAAGCCAACGTGTCTCAGGTTTTTTAATTACAGATTTAAATGCCCACAGGAGCTCTGCTCATATGTTAATTCCACTGTTTGACTTTAAAGGATTTTTTTTTTTTTTGCATTTTCTAATTCAGATTATAAAAGGCAGTCAGCCATTCAGAATGGAGACAGCTTACCACATAAACTTGTTTGAGGGGCAAGCAGGGTATATAAAGCTTTTCCACATTTTTATAGAGAAGGGAAAAAAAAAAACCTCCTCAATACTTTTTCTTAGATTTATTTTAAAGGGACAAAAAGAGTTATATTAATAAAAATAACCTTGACAACTGTTTTTGCAAAGGATCATAAAGCATTGGGATAGCATTCTTTTTTTTTTTTTTAATAAATCTTTATTGTTCAGATTATTACAATTGTTCCTCTTTTTTTCCTCCCATAGCTCCCCTCCACCTGGTTCCCATCCCACCCTCTGCCCTTACACCCTTCCCCTAGCCTCATTCATAGGTGTACCAATTTTGTTCAGTCTCTTCCCGCACCCCCCACACCCTTTTCCCCCCGAGAATTGTCAATCCACTCCCTTTCTATGCCCCTGATTCTATTATATTCACCAGTTTATTCTGTTCATCAGATTTTTTATTCACTTGATTTTTAGATTCACTTGTTGATAGATATGTATTTGTTGTTCATAATTTTTATCTTTACCTTTTTCTTCTTCTTCCTCTTCTTAAAGAATACCTTTCAGCATTTCATATAATACTGGTTTGGCGGTGATGAACTCCTTTAGCTTTTTCTTATCTGTGAAGCTCTTTACCTGACCTTCAATTCTGAATGATAGCTTTGCTGGGTAGAGTAATCTTGGTTGTAGGTTCTTGCTATTCATCACTTTGAATATTTCTTGCCACTCCCGTCTGGCCTGCATAGTTTCTGTTGAGAAATCAGCTGACAATTATATGGGTGCTCCCTTGTAGGTAACTAACTGTTTTTCTCTTGCTGCTTTTAAGATTCTCTCTTTGTCTTTTGCTCTTGGCATTTTAATTATGATGTGTCTTGGTGTGGTCCTCTTTGGATTCCTTTTGTTTGGGGTTCTGTGCGCTTCCTGGACTTGTAAGTCTATTTCTTTCACCAGGTGGGGGAAGTTTTCTGTCATTATTTCTACAAATAGGTTTTCAGTATTTTGCTCTCTCTCTTCTTCTGGCACCCCCATAATTCAGATGTTGGTAAGCTTGAAGTTGTCCCAGAGGCTCCTTACACTATCTTCATATTTTTGGATTCTTTTTTCTTTTTGCTTTTCCAGTTGGGTGTTTTTTGCTTCTTTGTATTTCAAATCTTTGACTTGATTCTTGCGGTCCTCTAGACTGCTGTTGGACCTCTGTATATTATTTTTTATTTCAGTCATTGTATGCTTAATTTCTAGTTGGTCCTTTTTCATAGCCTCGAGGGTCTCACTAAATTTATTGGCCTTTTCTAGAAAATTCTTGAAGAACCTTATAACCGTGGTTTTGAACTCTATATCCAGTTGTTTGCTTTCCTCCATTTCTTTCATTTGTGACCTGTTTCTTTGTCTCTGCATTTTGCCTGCTTCCCTGTGTTGATAGAGTGGCTTTGTGTGCTAGGTGTCCTATAGGGCCCAGTGGTTCAGCCTCCCCAGTTACCTGAGGTGGACACTCTTGGTGCACCCCTTTGTGGACTGTGTGCACAGTCTTGTTGTAGTTAAGCCTTGATTGTTGTTGGTATCACTGGGAGGAATTGACCTCCAGGCCAATTGGCTGTGAGGATCAGCTGTGTCTACGCTGGGAGAACTTTTGTGCTGGAGACACTCTTATGAGACAGGACTTGCTTCAGTGGGGCTTTGGTGCTCTCTGAGTCTGCCCCCTGCGTGTGTCCCTTATGGATCTGAGGAGTTGTAATCTGGATGGTCCCACTCTGACCCCTGGGTACACTGGCTCTTGGATCTCCAAGGAGGTGCTAATTTAGCTTTTGCCTGAGGCCACCCAGCAGGAGCTACAGAGAGATCTGCAGATTCCTCTTCTTTGTTTGGGTTTTGGAGGTGCCCAGATGAGGCCCAGCTGTGAAGCAATGCAAGCTGCTGCAGGGCCTTGGGCCTTCTTTTGGATGTTCTGGATCTCACTGACTCAGCTGCAGTTTTTTAGGTAAGTTTAGAATTCAAAGGACCAGGCCATTCATATACAAAAGCCTCTGCACTCAGCTTGGATGGGGTGGAGTCTCAGAGCGGAGCAAACAGCAGTGGCTTCATGGGGCGGGATCTCAGGGCGGAGCAAACAGCAATGGCTTCCCGTCAGCCCTGCCCTAAGAGGCCCCTGAGTCTCAGTGTCCCACACTAATCGTTGCAAGCACCTCTGAGATAAAGCCACCCTCGAGTTTCACCCACTGCCAGACAGTCCAGTTTCTCCCCGTATGAGTCTGGGTCCCCAGAGTCTTGCCCAGAACTGGAGTTCAGAGCAGTCGGGAGCTTTTGTCTCCCTCCCGATTGAGAAAGCCAGCCTCGTACTCAGTTGCCAGCCCTTTCCACACGCGCCTCCGCACCTCTGGACTTTACCTCCGTACCTCCTCTGAGTCTCAGTGAGCTTTTCTCTTTCCTTCTAGTTGTAGAATTTCCACTCAGCCAGCCTTCCTGTGGTTCTGGATGATGTCTGTTTTTCTTTTAGGTAGTTTTGAAATTGTTGTGCGAGGCAGCAGTTTAGGTGCTTACCTATGCCACCATCTTGGTTTCTTTGATCGGGATGGCATTCTTAAGTCCCTGTATTGTCCGTATGCACGCACCTTGTACATGCTGTCTATGTCACAGATTGTCAGCAACTGAATTTTCCACCCAGGGCAGTTTTCTCCAAGGTGCACGTTGCCATAAAAACACTTTCTATGCCACTGAGCTTGAATGTTTTCAGAAAATTATATTGGAATTTTAAAACTCAGTTAAGACATAATCATATAGATATTCTAACCCCAAAAGGACTGACAATTTAAAAGTCAAACTTGCCCTGGCCGGGTATCTCAGTTGGTTAGAGCATCATTTCAATATGCTAAGATTGCGGGGTCAATTTTCCAGTCAGGCACACACAAGAATCAACCAATGAATGCATAAATGGGTGGAACAACAAATCTATCCATCTATCTCTCCCTCCTTTCTCCCCCCCCCCCCCCACCCTTCCCTTTTCTCTCAAATCAATAACAATTTTTTTAAAAAAAATCAAACTTAATTTGGGGTATTCGGGTATTTTGGTTTATCCTTAGTCCAGGTCTCTCACACAATCATGAACAATCAGAAATTGGACTTCCTCCAGTGCTTCATCAGAGAACTAGAGAAAATAGGATACATTTAAATAACTTACAAGTCATGATCTGGAATTTTCTTTTAAAGGACATTATTGGTACATTGGCAAAAATCTATTTGAATAAGATCTATAGATAATAGTATCAATGTTGATGTTCTGATTTTTCCCCTAACATTTTGTTTTAAAAATGTTTAAATATACAATAAAAGTGGAAAGAATTTTTAAACAAACATCCAGACAATCATTTCTCCATCACCTGTACTTGCTTTATCAACACGTTTTTTCCTGAATCCATCTGATTGACTTACAAAATAGTAATAAAGACATATTGTTCCTCCAACTTATTCTCGAATGGTTCAGGGGGGAAAAAAGTGTGCATTTGCATGCGCGCATAGGAAGAAAGAATAAAACCAATGTGGCAGTGTTAGCATTTGGGGAATCTGGGTGAAAGGTATATGGGAACTCTGTGCCATTCTTACAACTTTTCTGTAAGTTGGAAATAATGTCAGAATGAAAATGTAAAAGAAAAAATAAATCAAGATCATAAGAAAAACGTCCCTAATCAAATCAGACGGTTTTCAGGATATCAGAGAATCCCTCCTCAGATAGAAGGATTTTCTTTTTTTTTTTTCTTTTTTGTAGCACAGAGCTACAAATGAGTAGGGTTTTATTATTGTCTTATCAGGAGGATGACCCTCCACTAAACCTGTTATCATGGAAAGTCTAGATTTAATGCTAAAACAGGATGAAAGGGCTACTTCATCAGCAAGAATTTGACTTTTATCTAAAAACCAACTGAATTGTTCACCTGTCTATTGGCCATGTCTGAGTGAAGGAGAGATAGTAAGTTTGGGCAAAGAAGAAACTTAGTGGTGATAAGATATGAGAATATTCCTTCCTTTTTTAACCATGGTATAATATTGTACTCTATTGAGAAATGGAGAATTGAAAAAAAACAAACACAAACACTATACAAGTGCCTTAGAGAAAATTCTTCCCCTTCAACATACCCATGTCAGTGTTAACTCTTTCAGAGAAAACTCCTTGCAGTAGGCAATGTGTACTTAATTTCATAGTGTCTATTCTACCGTGGCATAGCTAATGAATAGTATCTAATAATGACAAGAGTAAGATGCAAGAATGGAACAGCATAGCATAATGCTGATCTTGAACAACTTCTCATGAGGAATTTTTTATTGGAAGGGATGTTCAGTAATAAGGGATGATGGTGTCAGCCTGCAGACTAAGGAGTCCCAGGTTCGATTCTGGTCAAGGGCACATGCCTGGGTTTCGGGCTCAATCCCCAGTGGGGGGCGTGCAGGAGGCAGCCAATAAATGATTCCCATCATTGATGTTTCTCTCTCTCCCTCTTCCCTTTCTCTCTCAAATAAGTAAAATATATTTAAAATAAATAAATAAATAAATATCAATGGAAAAATATACTTGGGTGAAGATTAACAAAAAAAATTAAAAAGGGGGGGATGATGGTTTTATGGACTAGTTGAGAGAGAGTGAGTCACTGTGCTGGAAAAAGGGGAAATTAAAGAATCATCAGAATAGCAGGTTCCGCCTTAGAGAAGTCCCAAGTCTTATACAAGTAAATGAATGTATAGAGGAAAAATAGAAGAGAATATGAACTGGATGGTTACATCAGAGAAGTTTAATATTAAGTGAAAAGCAGTGACAAACACTTTTTAATGGAAAAAACATGTTTCTTATTAACAAGTAGAAAGCAAAGGAAAGCACTTTTATGGAAGAAAGAGGACTGCCAACAACAAAAAGGGGAAGAAAAGAATGAGGTAGGGAGAGAGGGAAGGTTCTTTTGGTTTTGTTTTTAAAGGTCAACTATGTAATGATTTATCAATTTTTAAAATATGTTCTTTTAGTTGATTTTTTGGAGAGAGAAAAAAGGAGTGGAATATAGAGAGAGAAACATCAATGATGAGAGAGAACCATTGATCAGCTGCCTCCTGCACGCCCCTAGTGGGGATCGAGCCTGCAACCCAGGAGGCATGTGCCCTGACCGATAACTGAACTAGTGACCTCCTGGCTCATGGGTTGACACTCAACCACTGAGCCACACTGCCGGGTGAGGGAAGGTTTTGATAGCCTAGACAAGTAAATGAGAGAATTAGGAAAAATCATAGAAAATAATAATTTAATAGGAGATAGATTTATGCCTGGATAAGGCATAAATGAGGAGGAGAAAGAAAGCGGATCAGCATCCCAGTTGGCCCAGTACATAAAATCATAAAGTTGGGAGACATCCGGAGACAACAGCTGGTCCTTTCTTGGCATTCACATTCAGTTTCACCTAAACCAGCATTTCCCAAACTGTGTTCCTTGGAACATTAGTGTTTCAACATGTTAACAGGTTGTACCTTGAAAAAAGGCATTCTGTAATTAGAAAATTTTAAGAAATGCTATATACTCTCTGCTTCCCACAGATACTTAACACACATTAGCAATTAAAGACTGAAATTCTATAGTAAAAAAAAGAACTGTTTAACTGTATTTAACTTGTTATTTGGCAAACTTATAAACCTCTTTTCCAGGACACCACTCATAGCTCAAGGGACACCACTATTTCTCATTATGCAATTTTGGTAATACTTACCTAACCCTTTTTAGAAGAGAACAGTCTTCCTTCTTAATCCCCTCACCTGTTTTTGGAAATGGAATTTGGCACTTCCAAATGTCAGTGTGGTTTCAACATGTTGCCCACATTCCTTCTCCTTAGGCCTTCATACTCTTTGCTGGAAGGGACCTGAGTAATTATCCATCAGCCCCCCTCTGCTGGCCCCTGTCTTGCCTTACAGAAGGCTAGGAAACCAAAGCTAGGACTTACATTGCATCCTCTCCTAAGTCACTTGTTGTTTTTAGACTAAATAGTACAAATTTCTTTAAATTTTTCTTCCGTTGATTTTCTTCTTTTATTATTATTTTTATTATTTCTCCTGATTGTCCACATCATTTAAGATGTGAGACCTCTGCCTAGATGTGCTACAATAGAAACTAGTAAAACATGGTTTTGTTGTGCAATGGGAAAATTACAGAATCGTACGCATGTGATGAATTTTCAGTCCTTTCATGTCATTCTCTCATTTGTTTCTCTCATTATAGCATTGCATCTCTTTAAAGAAGATGGGGGACATCTACAATAGTGTCAACAACAAAAAAATTAAATAAAAAAAGAAGATATCGTTGACTTAACAGTTATCTGTGTTTTGCTAGAACACTACACACACACACACACACACACACACACACACACACACACACATTTCTTTTCAATGCCCACTTAGTTTGATGCCTGCATTGTCTATTCTTGTCGTGTGTGTTTTTCCTTCCAAAGTTAATTATTCTGCCCCTCCTCTACAATTCTTGAAATGTGAACTCAAAGAAAATAAAGGTCTCTGTCTTTTGACTATTTTCTGTGGCACCTTCTGTGATGCTCAGCTCAGCACGATACCATTCACAGATTCACTACCCTTGTGGAGGTGGTGGTGTATGCTGATTAATAGCTAAAAACTTGGTGAAGGTATTTTAAAAAATCTACCTAATGGTCCCTTTTGTGTGTTTGAAATGCCTAGTTTAGGGATAATGTTTTTCAATAACAACTTCCATGGGTTTAGCACATCAGCATTCAATGTAAGTTACTTTTGAATTTGGAGTCAGTATACTTGGTGAAGATCCCAAGAGATAACTTAAAATATAGGCAGCCAGGAGTCATGTTCATATTTGAGAAATGTCATAACTTCTGGAGATAAATGGGACCAAAGAGGATAGTTTATATTTTAGATCTCCAGGTGGTGTTAGAGACAAAGGGAGCAGAAAAGTGAACGTGGAAGCCAGTTGTGTGGGGAGCCTGCTGTAAGACACAGCAGTAACACACAGGCCCAGTGAGGACTGTCACCCACTGCCTGTGTACAAGGTGCTCCCTCCCTCTGCTGCATGGAGACCAGCCCAGCAGTGTCAGAGCCGCTCTCCTGTTTCCTGATGGCAGTTCTAATGAAAAATTGGTTTGCTGCAGGATATCAGCAGCCACTTCAGGGAATTCTAGTGTTGTCCCCAAACATGTCGCAGGATCTTACTCTGCAGATGCAATATGTGTGAATGAAGTGCCATGTCCAAGAATGTCAACTGGGAGCAAAAGAATACATTGGGAAATGATACCACTGATGCCAAAAAATAGGGACCAGTGTGGCTGGGTTGGTTGAGCATTGTCCTATGCACCGGGAAGTCACCAGTTCGATTCCCAGTCGGGGTACATGCCAGGGTTTCAGGCTCAGTCCCCAGTGGGGGGTATGCAGGAGGCAGCCAATCAGTGTTTCTATATCTCTCTCTCTCTCTCCCTTTCTATCTCTCTGAAATCAATACAAATGTATTTTAAAAAATAGGGACCAAATCCAAGAGAAAGTAATCATATTCCCAGAGTATTTTTGAGTAGCAGAGTTTCCCTGGTAGTAAATAACCAGGGTAAATAAAATAGATTAGCAGAAAAACCTGCTTTCACTAGAGAGTATCATTGCTTCTCAGAGTTGGCTTAAGGGTCAAACAGTCCCTTCAAAATGATGGTCAAAAAAGGGAGTTAAAATGTAGAGAGAGGTGATATGCCCTTTAAAGAAAAGGCTTTGAGATGCTATGTCATGATGATTGAGATTATTAGGCACCCTGAGAGTCAGGCATGTTGGTTTCCTGCTTTTAATGGTTATGTGGTTCTTTTCTACCTATATTTAGGTAAGGAGGTTTCATTTGCCTTTATATTTTGGTGGTGTGCTAACATTTCTAGAGCAGAGTTGCTGTTTAAGTCTCAAGCAGAAATACAAAAACAATGCAGCCAGGCAAATCTAAACAAACTGATAGGATGCAATTTCATTGCTAAGATTGGAATGTAGTCTGCCTAAATTAATACAAAATAAAACATTTAGATTTTGTTTTGTTTTTTGTTAGTCCTTACTCGAGGATATTTTTTCCATTGATTGTTAGAGAGCATGGAGTGGGAGGGGAAAAGAGAAAAAGAAAGACAGAGAGACATTCATTGATGTGAGAGAGAGACATTAATTGGTTGCCTCCTGCACGAGTCTTGACTGGGGCTGGGGGTGGAACCTGCAACCCAAGTGTGTGTCCTTGACCACACATTGAATCCACGACCCTTTGGTGCCCAGGCCAATGCTCTGACTACTGAACAACACTGCATACTGTGACAAGTTGATAGAGTATAGTTTATAGCATCAGGAATAACAGGATACTCTGTAATACCAACTCCAGAACTTATTCAGGAGTGGGGCAGTGTCTTCTAACTATATTCCTCTGATTCCTACTTGTAGCAGACGGTACGTATGGGCCTGGTTTGTTCCTACGTAGTTTATTAAAGGCCATCTTATTTTTTGGTGTGGCATGCATACTTACCAATAAAAGTTAGCTTCCAGGTTAATCTAGGTCTCAAGTGGAAAAAAATTAAGATTGATTTGCTGTGATGCTTAATTTTGATATGACTATTTGAACCTCAGATCCCATACTCATCAAAAAGTGTCTTTCCTACCAAGTTAAAAAACTGACAATCTTTTCTCCTATCTCCTGGAAAGCATTAAAAAACACTTCTTTCTTTTCCTCTTCAGGGAAAATAAAGCAAAGACCAATAACTGAGAAATTAGCATCCACAAAAGTTCAAAAATGGAGTATGTGATTTTTAAAAGGCTCCAAATTATGTATTTTTTTTAAAAAAAATAGACTAATCTTCTAGAATGGGAAAGGTTTATTTTAGTCTCCCTTTTTTCTGGCCTTATTTTTGACCAAATGAGCTTGTCTTTTACCTTCTTACATGATTTGTGTATTCTGCTGCTTATGGTGATAATACATTGATTTTGTCATAAAAAGTCTTGCACTGGGTTGCATTACTCTGAGATGTTATTTTAGAAATTGGTGATGTGCATCTGTGAGAGTGTGTCACGGTATGCAGTAAGCGGTGCCATTAAGCAAGTTACTGCCATCTGCTCCTACCTGCAGTCATTCTCAGCACAGCATCATCATTTTTTCTACAAACACCAATTGCTATCTCAGTTTTTTTTTAATTTGGTGTCCATTTCAGTATTTTGTTTCTACTTACCAAATTGTCTTTTGCCAAGTCATGTGATATATACTTGTAATTGTACAGAATCCCTTCCATAAGAAATTGAGTCAAATAGGTTAGTGGGATTTTTAAAGGCACTTGAATGGGCTCATAAATTAAATTATGCACAGACAGCTATTTCAGGATAGCTGTTTACTCTGAATTAATAAGCGTTGAAGTCCTCAGACAATTTTATTTCAAATTTAGGAAGCCTCTTTTACTTCTCCCCCACAGATTGCCCAACTGGCAAAGGTTAAATGGTAATAGTATGCAATAGACAGTGATGAGCTTGAGCCCAGACCTTCAGAGTATCCAACTAACAGGTCATTAGGGCATCCTGAGAGGTACATTTTGATGCTTTTATAAGGAAGCTTTTAAAGCATAGGACACTTTTTTAAAACCCCTACATCCAGTTAGAATAATTTCACTTACCAAATTTTTTTTTTTTTTGCACCAATTGGGATTATAGAGTTGGAAAGGAAAAGTACAACAACATGCAATTTGGGCAGCTGATTGCATTGTATTTTGCTATTTGATAGTCTTTTTTGTTAAACCCTAGTTTATTTTTAAGGAAAAGATTGGTTTCTTCTATCAGTCTGCATATTTACAATTAACAGTTTTCAGGGGCAAAACCATTTGCATTTTGATTTGTGTATCTTTGTTGATTTTGTAGAAACTAGGAAGAAAACATTATAGGAAATGTTTTCCAGTGCTTTGTTTTTGTTGTTTTTAAGAGCAAATCGTTAAGTGTTAGTTAGAAATCTGGAGCTCTTCGTTTGCGAGGATTTTCAGCTTACCAAATAAAGAACACCTCTGCAGATAGACAGAAAATACCCAGTCACATCACGGCCAAGAGAGAGCACAGCCAAGTCCTCTCTGCAAGGAGTGGTCTGGAGTCTAGTTAGCTGTCAGTGTACCCTGACATACTTAGCATTCTGCGTGCTAATAAAAAATCTCATTTTTTCATTGTCATAGAGCTGTGAGAAGGTAGCAGGTGTATCCTTTACAAATTAACAGGTACACATTTTGTGAATTTAAAGTCTACTTAATTTTTTTCTCTACATGTACATGTTTATTTTTTCTGATTTTTGTAGGCATCATGATGCTTAACCCTAAAGACGTCAGCATTTATCGCCAACATAACCACAGTTTAAGTATCACACTCAGGAAATGTAAGACTGGTACATTATTGTTTTCTAATAGAGTACTTCTCAAACTATCCATGGTAAATGATCTGTTTTAAATTTCCAGTCCAATGCTGATACTTACAAAATACTATACAATGAATTACTAGAAAAATGAGGTAAATAGCACCTATACAAAGTATATTATTAGATTTAACAGACATAAAATTATTTTGTCACATTTCTATAAAAGTTTCTAAATGTTCACTCTCAATTTTTGTAGTTAACTCACTGTGTATTAGTAACCGTTTACAGATGGTTTGCATGGGTTTGCTGGCTATGCTTTTGGGTAGCACTAATCTCATATTCATATTTCCCTACCAGGTGACCATTATGTTAAGAATCCAGGCTCGTGGTAGTGATAAGTGCCCTGCAGTTTTATCTAGTTGTTTCCTCCTGATTAAATCCACATTAAATGGTTTTGGTAAGAATGCCACTTAGAGTACATTGTACCTTCATCACAGCAGAGCACTCACGTCTATCTGCCCCATTTTTGTGATGTCAAATTTGATCATTGGTTGAGGAAGTGTCTCTTTATTTAGTTTTTAAAGTGCTATAGGTCTGCATTCTAGGTGATAGAAGCATATAATTCTTTTCCCTTTAACAATCACCTATGAGGGCTACCAAGTTCCAGGCGATGGACAATGGACTACAAAAATGAGTAAGACCCAGTCTCCCTTGTCCTTGAGGCACTGGCAGCAGAGTAGAGGAGACAGATGTCTAAGTTACAGATGGAAGTGTAAAATAGGTTATGGTGCATGCCATTATAGACTTACCAGCAGGATGTTCTACAAATACCGAGAAGGGAGATATTAATTCTGAGTATGGGATTAGGGAAGGATTTGTGTTAAAAATGGTATTTGTTCTGGGTCTTCAAGAATGAGTGAGGTTTAGACAGGTAGGAGGAGTGTTGGGTGGGAGGGAAGGAGGAAGTAATTTAAACAAAGGTACAGAGGCAAGAAAAAGCATTTTGAGTTCCAGAAATAGATAATTCAGAGAAGTTGAAGGAATAGATATGGTGGGAGATGAAGTACAATTGTTAAGGGCCTTTAATGCCTCACCTAGGAGTTTAGGCTTTATTCCATAGTTACTAGGGAGAAGACACAGGAAATTTTAAACAGAGAAATGACATGGTGAGATCCCTTTTTGAGAGACTGTTTTATCAGCAAAGGGATCTGTCTGCTCTAGGTGGGAGAGATAACAGTTAGGAAGGTATTATAAATTGTCCTGGTAAGAGGCCTGAAATACAGCAGAGAGGCCTGAATTACAGCAGTGGGATAGAAGTACAAGACAGTGCAAGGACTAATTAGATGTAAAGAGTGAGGGGGATGATGGAGTGAACGTACTTAGGATTCCCAGCTTGAGCTTTTAGGCTGTTATTAAGATAGGAAACTGCAAGAGTGGGGAGGCAATGATAGGTTTGTCTGGCATAAAGTTAGAAGTGTAGGTGTGGGGTTCCAGGAGAGGCCAGGGCTGGGGCGTAGTCATCTCTACTATGTTCCAGGCACTGTGCTAGGTACTCTATATGTGTTACTTCATTTAATGTTCACAGCAGCTCTATGAGGTAGATACTGTTATTCCCATTTAAAAGAAGTAAACTGTAGCTGAAGTTAATTGCCTGAAGTCAAACAGTCAGTCATGAGGGTAAAAAAATCTGTCCCAGTTTTGTGGTCTTCCATTGTTTCATGATGGAGATAATTGCAGCATTGAGATTGAATGTAGTTAGCTAGGAATGAGTATAGGGAGGGAAGGAAAGAGGGCCTGGGATAGGAACCTGAAAAGCATGTGAATATAGGAGGATCTAAACTTAAAGGAGCTTCCAGGGCCGTGGAAAAGAGAAGTAAGGAGATACTGACAGGTGAGGGTGTCCCTGCAGAGCATGGTCAACAGTGCAGTTGCACAAGGAGGTCAAGAATGTCAAAGATTTGAATAGCTGTTGAAGGACATGGATAGATGAATGACCACATATGGGTGAATAGAAGAAGGTGGGGGTAAAGATGACATGAACTTCGACAGAACTTCTGACCTGGTTAAAGGATTCTTTCCAATAGTTGTAAGCAGCCCAGGAATAGGGATTGTCAAGGTCATAAGGAAGGAGGGTATCTTAGTGGGAAGGAGAGCACAGTGGAAGTACTGGAACCATGATTAGCTGAGAGTCTGGAAGTCTAGACAGAGCAAATGACTTTGAGGGTACAGTTTGCTTCTAATTCTTGTGCATGAAGTTTTAAAATTAGTGTTATACTAAAGAAACTTTTGGTTTTTCCTTTTTCTTTTGGTGTGTGACATATACAGTTCTAAAATTAAAAGAAGGGCCCTGGCTGGTTTGGCTCAGTGGATGGAGCGTCAGCCTGCAGACTGAAGGGTCCTGGGTTCGATTTCAGTCAAAGGCATATGCCCGGGTTGTGGGCTCGATCCCCAGTGGGAGGCGTGCAGGAGGCAGCCGACCAATGATTCTCATCATTGATGTTTCTCTCTCTCGCCCCTCTCCCTTCCTCTCTGAAATCAATTTTTAAAAATTCTTTTAAAAAAGAAGACATGAATTAATCAATTTCATTTTGTTTAATTCAATCAGTAAATAAAAACTGCTCTAAAACCCCTTTATGCCAAACTCATGGGCACCCCACATTTTTTGCTTTGGGGAATTTTGTTAGCTAAAGACACTGCCTAAAATAACATCTCTATTTTGCAGAAGTCAGAGAATAAAAAATGATCTCAGCCAAAATTCTTTCATGAATTTAGAAATGAAAAGCAATACTTAGTACCAAGTGAAAGATGTCATGAAATCCTAGACTTCACGAACCAGAATGTATCTTAGAAATCACCAATCTTCTTATTTCAACAATTGATTCATTGAACACTTCTTAAACACCCTACCACTAGCCAGGCTAAAAAGTGAAGTTACCAATTAAAACCGTTTATTCTTGCCTTCAAGGAGTTCACAGTCTAGTGCGAAGATCAGAGTCCAGTGACTCCATTAAGAAGTTAGTCAAGGTGCTCAAATATTTGCTGAATGAATGCAAATATCCATACTTTAATTGATAGTCTCAGACCACATAGTTTTAAAATTGTGACTGACTATATATAGTAATCTAATACAACTATAAAATGCTTTCCTAATGAAATTAATACTTAAAAACAGCAACAAAAAAAGTTTAGTGATAAAGGGGGAAGGGAATTATGATATAGTGCCCATTTTCTTTTGAGCACTCTACTTATCACACATTTCATTTTCATCTCTCGGCAAAGAGAAGGAGAAAGAATAGTGAGAGAAAGAGAAAGAAAGGGGGGGTAGAGGGTTAGTTTAATACGGAGACTTGGACATGCTTATTTATAATTGGGAGGAAAGGAGCTGATAAGAGGGAGATACTGTTATTGTCTGGTTACTTTTATTGCTGCAGTACACCAGCAACGCAGCCTTACAAATCAACTAATCATTACTACCCCCAGTTCACTGGAATGGGGTGCAGGGTAGTTAGAGGAGGGGGACAGTAAACTTCTAAAATAAAGGGAAAAGAGAGGACAGACATATTTATTTTGACTTATTCTCCTCTAATTTCTGTGTAAGCCAGGGCTGTGCACACTGGCTTAGGAAACCTGCTGTTTCTTCCAGAGCCAAGACTGGTTTTCTTTTTGTTTTATGGCTGTTAATGACTTGCAGTATTATGAATTCCCAAAAGATGAGACCCTCCCCAAAAAATATACTCCAAAGCCAAATATAACTTAATTTTGAGTTATCCACACTACTATTCCCAGGTGTGCACATTAGCTGAATCAGCGTGTCTAAATTGTCCTAGCCTGAGTGAGCGTGGGTGCGTGTGATGTGTGTGGCCATGTAAGGGTGCCCTGTCCAGGGTGGATTCCTGTGCTCTGAGCTATAGGGAGAATAAGTGGTTGGTAAATAATGATCTTGGGTTTTATAACTTAATCTTAAATATATGTATAGCTCACATATATTTCCGCGTTTAGTATTAGAAGTGTTTTGGGTCTTCATTCAGAAGTTTGGTTATGTTTTTGTGACCAACAATATACCATAGGAACTTAACTCTTGTTTGTATCAATTAGCCAAAGAAATGGGATAAAAGGCCGCAGTTTCCAGAAACCTATCAACGACGTTAAGTGAGGACTTACTATAATTGTGTATCTTGGACTGATACTATACCCGGTCCTAGGTGACTTCATAATTGAATTATTAAATCTTCATTATTAATTTTCCTTACAAATGCTCAAGAGACTGCTTCATGGGTATAAATCAGGAGAGAGCTTCCATTTTTATCTTTAATAGATTATTCATATTCCTGCAACTAACTCTCAAAGTAGGCATATTTTCCCCCATTTAAGAGAAATTTATTGTTAAGTAACTAAATGAATGTTCCTCAGACATCCCTGAGGTTGTTTTTTTATTCTGGGCTAGAAGTAGAAATAATTTTTTATTAGAAGCTGGACAAATTAGGATATTTACTTAATGATAACACCAAAGTCTGAAATGATTCATTATAAAGTTGGACTTTTCCCCCCAAATTATCAGTGACTGATGGCTTGTCTCTACTTTCAAAGAAACACTGAGTCCCTCTTATATTGTAGAGCCCAGAAAAATGCAAGGTGATGGAAGAGTTACACTAGAGGAAATGCTCTTATCCTCAGAAATCACATTCTGGATCAAAAAGCAAAAAATGCACGTAAACATTTAGCAGCAGAATTCATACTGTAAAGTGGATAAGAGCATGGGTTTGGGGCCACGTGGACTGAGTTAGAATCCAGCTATGGCTCTGCCACTTACTACCTTCGGAATCTGGGAAAGGGGCTTACCATTTCGGTGCATCAGTTTTCATTCTGTGAAATGGGATACTGACAGTACCTGTCTCATAGGATTGCTTTGAAGATTAAATTACATAATATGTAGTTAATGTGCTAAGAACTGTGCCTGCCATAGTATGTACTGGAGAAGTGTTTTTCAGCTGCTGTTATTGTTATGTTTAGATTTTACACTTTATGAATCAGACATTCAGTGTAATAGGGTTTCACACAGCATTCTAGGCAGAGAGTGTCAAGGAAGGTTTTATAGAGGAGGTGTGACTTACCAAAACCCTCAAGTGGATGGACAAACAGAAATGGAGATGAAAATGAAAGGGACCATCATCAACAAAAGCTTAAACATGGGAGCCAATTTAAGTTCACTGAGCAGGGCAGAGACCAAGCTTACCGAAGGATCTGATTAAGGTGGAGGGTGAATAGTGGTCAGATGAGTGGTGGAATGAGAATAGATAGGGTAGATAAGATTATTAGGCTGAAAATTGTATTTTGCAGTTTGCATTCACATTTATTCATTTAAATCTAACTCTATTATTCAGATATATTTATGTATGATGAATACATATATTATCATGATTATTGTTGTTATTATTTTCATTTTGAAAGTAAATATACTAGAACTCAGAGAGGTGTGCCTTGTCCAGCAGCATCAGGTTTTCATACTCCAAACCCAGCTCCATTCCACCATATTTCTCTCTCTCTCTCTCTTTCTCTCTCTCTCTCTCTCTCTCTCTCTCTCTCTTTTTCTCTCTCTCTCTCTCCCCCCCCCTTCCCTTTCTCCCCTTCCCTCCACCCTTTTTATCTCTTGTTTTTTGTTAGATACACAGTTAGATTTGACAGTCAACCCAGCCAGTCAGGGTAGGCTCTCTTCCCATTTGACATGGAACAGCTTCCAGGCCATTTGCATTTCTCTAGAGAAGCAAGGCTGGGTCCAGAAGAGATGTATGCCACCCGTTTTCTGACTCCTGTAGGAGAGGAAGAAAGACGTTTGGATTAAATTTAGCTAATCTTTTCAGCACCCAGGTCATTTATGGTTCATATCAGCCCGGATATGCTTTACAATATGGATCTCTTTAATAAGAACACACACACCAAGGGAAAAATTTGATACCCTTGAAGATCCCACAAATGTTGCTAAATTTAATTGAATTATCATCTGAACATTATTAGCCTAATGTTTGACATTCTGGAATATATGAGTGTACGTGTGTAAACAAATACACAGTGTAAAGGAAAATGCTGAAATGTTAAAGTTAACATTCCCATATAGAAAATAGAATAGCTTGCAGTTTATTATTTTGAACTTCACTGTGTTAATTAATGCCCACCTACCAATGAACAGAAAAACAATGAACACATTTTACTTGAAGTTCCTTTCTATTATCTGGAACATGGTAATCTGAAAAAGTACAAAGAGAAGTAGAAGCAGAGTGCTCTTAGGAATGTAAATAACATAATAGCACTATCGTGATAGATCCTGTACCTTATGTGAGAATCGGACAGTCCACTGAGGAACGAAGTGAAGAAGCCTATTATCCTAAGACTTGCAAATGATAAAAATAAATCATGTTTATGGAAGTTAAAGGAAGAATATTTCCATTGTTAGGTCATGTGAAGGGCACACATCTTACTTTTTCTCATCAATTTTTAATTTAAATTATGTACCTAAATCAAAATCATGATGGATTTAAGATTCATACTAGCAGTTTATTTTTAATGTGAAGAAAATTAGCAGTAAAACTATGATAAAAGAACATTGTAAATATCTTCTGTAAAGTGCACCAATTCCTGGCTTCAGAGCTGTGCCTGAGCTTCTTGAAAAGCCAGGGCCTCTCTTCATCTCCGAACCTCAGTATCACTTGGCATATTTCTGGGCGCTTGTTAGATAGAGCTAGTATTTTAGATGGGGCATTCACGTAATAGACGGAGGGAAGAAAGATCACTTTTTTGATTAGTCACACTGGGTTTAAGTGCTTTGTAATGGAATTGTCCATAGAGCTATAATGCAAGACAGCTTTAAAGCTGAAAACTTTGTGAAGTGCCTGGTATAGTCTAGGTACTTAATAAATAAATAATATTCATTATTGTTATTTAAAAGTTTTTATAGCCCTGCCCCATGTGGCTCAGTTGGTTGGGTGTTGTCCTGTGCACCAAAAGGTTGCTGGTTCCATTCCCGGTCAGGGCACATGGTGAGCTCGATCCCTGGTAGGGAGTGTGCAGGAGGAGCCAATGGATGTTATGCTCTCACATCAGTTTTTCTCTGTTCTCTCTTCCTCTCTCTCTAAAAATCAATAAACTATTTTTTAAAAATAAAAATAAAAATTTTTATTGACAGAATGTTGTAACTTTTTCTGAGATCTTTGAAAATATATATTGTTGGTACACATTGATTTAATTTTGTTCCTTTGAAGGAAAGCATATAAATGTTACTCCCTTTGAAGCGAGGATTGCTCATCTTAAAATATTATTGTGCATGTACACAGACAACAGGGAGGTGAGGCCATGAGTGGGGGGGGGGGCAATGGGGAGATAAGGACGCATATGTAATACCTTAATCAATAAAGAAAAATAAATAAATAAGATAAAAAAGTTTAATGTATATAATTTTAAAAATGCAAACTTTGGAGGCAGATAGATCTGAGATAAAAATGTTAGCTCTGTTGCTAATTGCTGTATGGCCTTGAGTAAGCTACTCAACCGGTCTGAGTCTATTTACTCATCCGTAAGCAGGAATGGAAATATTTATCTTGTGTTATGTGAGGAGGTTAAAAAAATAAGCTATGCATTATAAAAAAACATATTATTGTGCAATTTTTATTGCAGGCAAGTTTACCACATTTTTATAATAGGCATTTGAGATAGTTCACTTACTAATACAAACATATTTTTAAAAATAAAATATTTGACCAGTTGAATAGATTGTAGTAACTTGTAGTAAACTATGGCTGAAGTCTCACTGATCCCACTAGATGGCGTTAATTCATTAAGTGATAACTTCATCCTCTAGGGGTCTAAGCAGACAGCCTCCTCTGGAGTTGAACTGATTTTGAGTATCTTTAGAGGGTGAGTGTAGCAGTACATTCTTAGACCCCTTGCTATTTATATAGAGTGATTTGTGGAGGTTATTTGGAAATATCAGGAAGATCAAATGCTGAGGCAGATTTATTCAAACTAAAAAACTGTAATAAGCTACAGCATTTTGTTAGGTGCTTGTTAATTCTAGCTTTGACTTAGCCTTTGCCCTAATTTTATACCCAGTTAAAAGATTCTGAACTTAATCTTTTCTCATAGTTTATTGCCCTATTGTCATAATTCTTGTTTGGGCTTCTGGAAACATTGGAAAACAATAGAAAATGGGAAGCAGATACTGCTTAAATAAGCACATAGTTTATAACATATTTAATTTTAAAATTATTTGGTTCTTATTTATAGGAACCAGATCAACAATGATCCATTTATAGGTTATTCTGGTTCTTTAGTTATAAATGTAAAATAAAGTGAACATTCCAATTCTTTAATTCTCTTTTGTCTGATTTGAATTATTTATTATCTACAAAGAGCATTTTATATTACAGATTAGCCCATTTTCAAAGTTTAAAAATTGTGCTTCTTTCATAGTAATTTGTAGGCTCTAAATAATTAAGCTATTTACTTATGTTTTATTTTCTTTTTCTTAAGAGTTCTGAAGTGAAATTGAAAAAAAAACAATGATTAATACATTTCACATGCAAAAAAGTCATTTCACATTTCATTAGAAGTGGTTTTCTTTCTTTATGATCAGACTCTTACGGCTAGAAAAATTGTTTCAAAATTGATGGGATGATCCATCTTGAGCCATAGTAGCTTAATTGCACTACAAACATTATTCTTTTATTCATTGCTCATGGGGAAAAAGTGGTTGGTGCTGATAGTCCCTTTAATGTTTATTTAACTATTCCAGTGTAAGGCAGTTCAGATTTCGTAGTGAAAAGATTGCTGATCATTTCATTCAATAGTTGTAATAAAAAGCTGAGAAAAGGCTATAGCTTTTGCCAATAGTCACAATAACCTGTTTTATAAGTCAGAACAGGACTGTCTGAATATTTGGTACCCATTAATCAAATTAATATCCCAAATGAGGATTTTGGTTTTTCTTCTGATCTTAGAAAGTCTTAACCAAAAAAAAAAAAAAAAAAAAAAAAAAACAGCAAATTCCTAAGGTAATGTACTATATACAAAGCATAACTATTTTGACTGATGAATTTTTTGTGTGACTTAAGAAAATTAGTTCATTTTGTTCTAATCAACCTTATACACATATTTGTGCTATGGTTGTCATACAAGCATGTATTAAAATTACTGCATACTCTCATCTTCCATATTCAGAGAAACTTCTGATGACAGAGAAGAAATTCTGTTGTAAAGGAGAAAAGTAAACATTGTTGCATAGCGCTTGTGCTTATCTTCCTGCCTGTGTTTCTTCTTGGGAGTGGACCTAAGAAAGAAGAGGAGTAATCTGAGTGCACGTAGGTGTTTTGAGTAAAGTGAATGAGAGAGGGAGAGATGGTCTTTTCAGGAGGCATTAACTCCATTTTACAAAAAGATCTTTGGGGGATACATTCCTTAGTCTTAAGGAGACACTTTAATGGAATGCCATGCAGTCCTGGCAGGATGTAGCATTCATCCACAGTAAAACTTAAGTACTCTAACAAAATAAATACTCTGTACTGTGCAAACCAACGTGAAGGAAAAGGAGCTTCTGTTGGATAAGAGTCAAATGAACACAGTTCTTTAAAACTGTTAGGTTGAAGAAAAGGATATAGGATATTCCATTATAGCCGCTGATCAAATGTTTCAGTTCATGAAATACCATTACTTATCTGTGGTGATATTTTAGTAGCTTTTAATATAATCTTCAAACAAGGACTTCCTTTTCTTCTCTGCCCTCACCCTCCAATATGTCTTATTGTTTTCTTTTTATTGAGGTTTAATTGACATACAACATATTAGTTCCAGGTGTGCAACAGAATGAGTTGATGTTTGTATTTTTTATTGAGGTGTAATTGAAATTATATTAATTTCTTATTTCTTATCTAATTAAAGGTGAGATCCTTTACCTTTGGTCCAAAGTACACTTTTCTTTTTTGCTGTGCCCAAGGCATCTCAGGTTGGTTCTCAGTGCAAAGCAGCACCATCCAGGATGTCAGAGCACATTGGCTGTTGATAAGTGCTTCTGTGCATTGGGGTATTTGATTTTTATGAAGATGAATTTCTGAGGAAATTTCTTACCAGTATTTATAATTTGGTGATTTTTTTAATTTAAGGGAAACTTTTTAAATTTAAGTAAAATGGGATAAGAAAAAGGAAAGAAAGGACTTTAATCATTCGTATATCTTTTTAATGTTCAACTTTGTGACTCAACTTTAAAAAACCAACTCTGTAATTTTGTAGCAGAATTCTGAAATTACCACTTTTCTAAAAATATCACTTACAGCTGAAAACTTAATATAGCTAAGAATTTTAGTTTGGGGGATAATACATATTTTCATAAAGATGTATTTCCAAATGGAAATAGCACTGAGACTTCTGACATAGGGAACCTTTCCAAAGCAGACTTGTGGTTGCCTGAGTGAAGAATATTAGGTTGCAACACTCAAAAAGGAAATCCTGGCATAGGAAGCAATTGGTGAAGGGCAATATCCACAGAGCGCAGCTTTGAAAGGCACCGCGTGGGCCTGAGTGCAAGGCCTCACCAGTGCCTCTCAGATTAGTGACCACCGAATGCTCCAGAGAGTGCTGAGCCATGCGTACACTTCACCTTTGCTCTGTTTTACATCATATATCATTCTTAATTTTAACCTTCCACGAGTACTAGTCATCATCCTCGTGAGAACTGCAGCCTTTTCTCCCTCTGCCCTTTGTGAAGATGTCATCATCATAATGGACAGCAGGGCAGCTTGGTGGTGTCTTAAAAATCAAGTTCATCAGCATTTTTAGACTCTCAGTTTATTATTAGTGCTAGGAATATTGAGTATTCTCTCATTCTGATTTCATTAAAAGGTTTTTCCTTTGTTCTTTGAGCAGGGGTGAGCGCTATGTAGGTGTTGTCCTCATTTTGCAGCAGAGAAAATAACACTGAAGAGAGGCTGAATGATGAGCAGAGCCAGTAGGTGGGGTGAAAGGAAAGCCAACATCCTGGTTTGTGAAGGTTTTTAGCCTTTGGCCCAAGCTCCTTTCTTGTACAGGACAGGTCCAACATGGCTATTTTTGTTTAAATGGTACTCTACATATATACAGATTTCCTTTTCAAAACAAGAGGCATCTGAGTTTTTAAAGGGTTCTACTAAGGAAATTATTATAGTCCTGTTTTTATAACCTTCTCCTATTTCAGACTCTCTCAAAATAATTTTAAATGGGTTTATGCCAGTTGGGGGAAAAGAAAAAGTCAGAAACAAGCTTAACCTGATGATGGGAGTCCAAAAGCTTTGGAACGCATAGTGTTCAAGATTTAGTAAAATTTCTGCAACAGGCATGTTTAACTAATTTATTTTATTTGAATTTATTTAATTTGAGCTTCACTTGAAGTAGTAAGAAGGTACATCAGTCTACTTAATGTTGAAAATGTTAAGGTTTTGTTTTGCTTTGGCAACTTCCTTATTGCTAATATGGAAATTTGACTTTTAGGAAGGAAGGACCTGAATAATATGTGGACTAGATACTCAGTGGAGGGTGTCTGGTCAGGGATAGGGATGGGCAATGTCTCATCCTGAAATGGGGGCACAATATGTATGTATATGTTCATGCTCCTATAGCATTTTGGGGCAGAGGCCAAAGTTCTTCATTATGATCTTAAAGGGTATGTAAAACCCCTCTCCTCAGTGGCAAGACCCAGGATCTGAGTCAATTCCCTTGTGAGTATAAAGCATTTTATTTCACCCTCAAATGAAGAAGAATACCTTTTTTCAGAATAGTGCTTTTTAAAAAAAATTCTCACCTGAGGAGGACATGTTTTTTTATTGATTTTTAGAGAGAGAGAGAGAGAGAGAGAGAGAGAGAGAGAGAAACATTGATGTGAGAGAAACATCCATCAGTTGCTTTCCATGCTTGCCCTGACAGGGAACCCAACCTGTGGCCTTTTGGTATATGGGACGATGCTCCAACCAACTCCAACTGAGCCACCTGGCCACGGCCATACTAGTGCTTTTGAAAACTAGAGTGATCGCTGAGGATTATTCTCAAATAAACCATAATTTATAAATGGAAAGAGGTATGGCAATTACACTTACATTCTGTTGAAAAGTTAATAAATTTCACAAGTTACAGTAAATACAAGTTACAAATTAGTTCCTTTCTGAAACATTAGCCATTCCACAATTATTTTGAGGACTAAGTACTCTAGTTATAAAAGCCACATATGGAAACAAATCTTGAGGATGGAGGAAAGGAAAAAGTCGCTTACAGGCACTTAGCTCACCATTAAAACACAGCCAGTGTGCCAGATTGTAATGATCTAAATCACTAATGAAATTCATGTTATTTGAGAGGGACTTTTTTTATTTAACATTAAGTGAGGTAGTAATTTTCCAGTAGTCAAATTTAATGAAAACATTTACTCATGTAAATTGGAGCTTTATTTTTATATATTAGTTTTACTGTTTTATTTGTTTTTACTAAAAATAGTTACTATTTTCCTTATATTTCCTCATGAAGTCTTTCAGAATCACTTCTAGAAATGGCATCATTTTGCCATAAGTATTTTGCTTTCTCCCCCATCTAGTTTTTATGAAGTAGTGCTAACTCTGCCTTAATTTGATTTGGCATCCCTGCAATTGAACATTTGTAAGTATCTTGTATTATGGCCCATCTGGGTTGTCATAGAAACCAAAGACCTCCATCCTCTTCCCTCTAGTTAAAAATGGAATGCAAACAGGGCTTCAAAGTGACGTTTTCCTAGTACGAGTGACAGCCCTGTGAAGTGCAGAATAGAAAGATTTCTTATTGGTTCTATTCTCCCATGGCCTATCGTACCAGTTAACTCTGATGCACACAGCTTTTCTCCTGAAAGTCTGGCAAGATACTAATGGGATGTTTAAAATGTACACATCAGGGAGAAAAATGCATTTAATCGTCTTCTACTTTTTTCTTACACAAAAATGGAATGTTAGCTAGCTGTTTTTGTTTTCTCCCCTATGTTATTAGCTGGCCTGTTGAAGCTGTGAGACACGTGGCAGAAACATGAAAGTCACGACAGCTGTGGTTTTCATTATTCGTCTCGTTACTTATTTCTCAGGTCAGGTGAATGTGGTTTTATCTCATCGGAACCAATAGGCCCACTGGCTAAGTACAGTGCAGTAATTTATCCTATATAATAAAAGGGTAATATGTAAATCGACCGAACAGCGGAACAACCAGTTGCTATGACGTGCACTGACCACAAGGGGGCAGACGTTCAACACAAGAGCTGCTTCCTGGTGGTCAGGCTGCAGCTGATGGCTGGCAAGCGCAGCAGCAGTGGCAGGAGCGCTAAGGATGTCCTACTGTCAGCTTAGGGAGTGGTACTAAGCTGACAGTCGGACATCTCCTGAGGGCTCCCAGACTGTGAAAAGGGTGCAGGCCGGGCTGAGCCTCCCCCCTTCCCAGTGCACGAATGTCATGCACCGGGCCTCTAATTAGAATAGAAATTTGTTGATATGGCAATTCTCATGGCCTGTGGTCATTGGACTTGATTCTAAAACATCTTAGAGCCCCATTTTCATCTGGTGGTCACAGAGTCCTTGACTTCACCCTGATGGTTTTTCAACTTCCACATTCCCTTGGGCTTCTCTACTAGAACAATACATGACTTCTGTGATATTTCTGCTTCTAAACTAGCTATGTTAGTAAGTCCCGGTGTGTTCTTTCAGTTGTGTTAGCAAAATGTCTGGGTTGGAGGGTTAACATTTGTTGATCTATTGATGTGGCATTACACAAAGTTTAGAGTGTCTATTTCTTATTTAAACATAGCTTTTGAATTTAGAAAATGACACTAATAGTGATCTCAGACTGAATGAAAAACTGACATATTTAATCCTAGTACGAATGTTTCAGAAGGGTTTGACTAAAATCCTTAGACAATTGTACTTGATGAATTCTTGGTCACTTTTAAGTTTACTGTTTTTCAAAAAGGAAAACATTAAAGTCTTTAAAAAGCATCTACAATTTGACTGTTAGCTAGTTGCTGGTAATTATGTACTTTTTTATCTTTAGTCCCACCTCTCAGCTAATAGTCATTTTCAGCAGTGGATTCAGAAGTGTTATTAGTATTACCATATTGTGATGAAAGAGACTCTTCAACTCCCAGGAGAGTATGAGTAAGAGGTAGAGTTTAGCTGCTGTTATGTCTAAAGGTAAGAGAATATAGCTTCCAAATAACACTATATTCCTTGGCATACAGTGTAGAAGTGAATGATTTGTTTTCATAGCATAGTGTGGGAAATGATGTAGCAGTTTCTTCATGCTAAGCAGGTTGCTTTCTTTATTAAAGTTTGCTGCCTTCTCTTATAGTTTGGTGCTATTATTTTTCTTTTTTGCAAGTATCAAGCAGTTGAGAGGGTTAGCATCCTACTCTCAATTCTTCAGTCAGTTTAAAAATTAGAATTTTCCCTAGATCATTATTTCCATTTCTCAGTGTCTGCTAAAAAAAGACTCGAGATGTTGCTGGTTGTTTAGTAAATGTCATATCTCTGGCAGCCTTGCAGAAGGTTGTGACTTTGCCTTAGCACAGAGGAATAAGACAAGCATTTCTGTTCACCACTGCGGTGACTCATCCTCAGGGGGACAGTTAAGAAGTTTGTGTACACTGAAGACAGTAGGGCCTTGAGCAAAATGAAATGTGATGAATTTCTCACCCACTAAGATACAGAAATTCTCATGTAGGCATCAATTCCTCTCATCCTGTGCTTTGTCATCTACAGTTATTTGTTGCTAAAAAGGAACATAATGTTTGAGTCTTTTTCAAATCTGTTTTTAGGTATATTTCTGCACATTATCAACATAGTTCTTCTAACCACCAATCTAGTAACTATTCAGCTCCTAAATTATACATTTTTGGTCCTTTATAAGTACATTTTAAAATTCACTTAAAAAAAAAAGACTTGCATTTTTCAGGTACATTAGTTAGAAACAAGATAGCAATTCTACATTCTATATTCTTTTTTTTTTTATTGTTTAAAGTATTACATATATCTCCTTTTTCCCCGATTGACCCCCCCCACACCCACACCCAAGGACAAGCCCCCACCACCCCATTGTCTGTGTCCATTGGTTATGCTAATAGGCATACAAGTCCTTTGGTGGATCTCTAACCACCACCCCCCACTCCACATTCTATATTCTTAAAGAACAGTCTCCTTAAATGTAAAAACTAGAGCACCATGGAAGTATATACATGCTTTTTCATTGGGTACATATTTTTTTTATCTATTAATGACCTGTAACCAACCACTAGTGTCTAAACTTGCCTTACTCCATTTCTCCAAAGGAATAATTTTTAATTATTACTGACTAGTGACCCGGTGCACAGATTCATGCACATTGAAAGGCAATTAATTAGAAAGTGGCTGGCAGGGCGGGACTGGGCAAGATGGCAGGACACGCCTTGGAGCCAACCTCCCTCGGTCCCTCCCTGGCCAGCCACACCTGGGGTGGCACAGTGGCTTAAAGGGCATCTGCAGAGTGAGTGGAGTCCCTCCAACAGATAGGGTCCCTCTGCCTGGCCTGCAGTGATTGGGCTGAAACCGGCAGTCTGACATCCCCCGAGGGGTCCCAGAGTGCGAAAGGACACTCTGCAAAGTTGCTGTTGTACAGGGTGTGGGATGTAAACACAAGTGTGCAGTTAACCAGATTCAGGGCTGACAGTACCCCAGCAACAACATAACCCATGGCCGAAGGTGGAATCGTGTGGCCCCGCAAGGAATCGGGCTCCCTCCTCTCTGGTTTCAGGGTGTGTCTTCCAAGAACTGCCACTGCCAAGTCACTGCAGCTCAGCAGCTCCTGCGTTGAGCGTCTGCCCCCTGGTGGTCAGTGCACGTCATAGCAACCGGTCGGACACTTAGCATGTTAGCCTTTTATATATATAGACTAGAGGCCTGGTGCACAAAATTCGTGCACAGGGGTGTGTGTCCCTCAGCCCAGCCTGCACCCTCTCCAATCTGGGACCCCTCAAGGGATGTCCAACTGCCCGTTTAGGCCCGATCCCAGTAGGATCAAGCCTAAACAGGCAGTGAGACATCCCTCTCACAATCCAGGACTGCTGGCTCCCAACTGCTCGCCTGCCTGCCTTCCCGATTGCCCCTAACTGCTTCTGCCTGCCAGCCTGATCACCCCCTAACCACTCCCCTGCCAGCCTGGTTGATGCCTAACTGCTCCCCTGCCAGCCTGGTCACCCCTAACTGCCCTCCCCTGCAGGCCTGGTCACCCCTAACTGCCCTCCCCTGCAGGCCCGGTCGCCCCCAACTTCCCTCCTCTGCCGGCCTGGTCACCCCTAACTGCCCTCCCCTGCTGGCCATCTTGTGGTGGCCATCTTGTGTCCACATGGGGGCAGGATATTTGACCACATGGGGGCAGCCATCTTGTGTGTTGGAGTGATGGTCAATTTGCATATTACTCTTTTATTAGATAGTATAGAGGCCTGGTGCACCGGTGGGGGCCAGCTGGTTTGCCTTGAAGGTTGTCCCTGATCAGGGTGGGGTTCCCTTGGGGCATGGGGCGGCCTGGGCGAGGGGCCTGTGGTGGTTTGCAGGCCAACCACGCCCCCCAGCTACCCAAGCGGAGGCCCTGGTATCTGGGATTTATTTATCTTCTATAATTGAAACTTTGTAGCCTTGAGTGGAGGCCTGGGCTGGCCAGGGTGTGTGGAAAGCTTGGCTTCCTCCATTTCCAGGGAAACCCAAGCCTCCCGCTCGCTCCATGGCCCCAGCCATCTTGGTTGGGTTAATTTGCATACTCACTCCTGATTGGCTGGTGGGCATGGCTTGTGGGTGTAGCAGAGTGATGGCTAATTTGCATATTGCTCTTTTATTAGATAGGATAGCCCATATTTAATTGTTTTTCTTTAATTTTTTATTTTTTTTATTTAGCACTCTTCAAAGTGTACACCCAGGTTTTATCTTGTCTTCTCTTTGTGACTCCACTTTTTCTATTACTGCTGTCTTTACATATTTTTTAATCTTCCAATAATTTTTCTTGTTAATACTCTATAAGAAATGATACAGTTCTTTTGCATATATAACTTCTATTTCCTGAAATACCTATGTGAACTTCTTAAAGAATTTAACTTTTTAATATTATGCCCCAACATCTAATACAATACTACATACTCTTAGGGATAGTCAGTAAATATTGCCTTCAAACCTTATACCACTCACTACACTATTCGTGGCCCTAATATCCTTTCAAATCTAAGATGAGTGATTAGCAAAATGCATGCAAAACAGCAAGCAAATTGGTAGTTGAGAGTGATTCAAAGGATGTTCTGAGAACCTTTTCTATCTAATACTGCTTTATATTTGTGTGCTAATCACATGAATAAGTTGCCAGTCTTTAAAACAAAGACCAGAATGGTTTGTATTTGCAGGTTATGCTCTTGTCCTCTGGGATTCAGTAATCTTTTAGCCTCTCTCCAAGTAGTACAGGCATATGCCTGGGTAGCAGGCTGATTGCTGCCGATAGCACTAACATGTTTTGATAGGAGCAAAACTGTGCTGCCACCTTCCGCGAGCCCAGGGTTCAGAGATGACCTGTGTGGGCATGGGCCTATGGTGCATCATTTTTTTTGAGCAAGGGCTGACTCTAGTTGATTGAAGCGGGAGTTTTAGATTCCGGTAAGAGGGCCTATTGCTGGTGAGGGAGGTTGAAATTGCAGAATGAGTTTGCAGTGTGAGGCAGGTCTGCCCAGCAGCAGGTTAATTTGCACCGTGAGACAAGCAGCACACGTAAACAGATGGCCCAACAATGAGTCAGAGTGACAGATCCATGCAGGTAGATTGGCTTTGCCTGATTCTTTACATGGTTATAGAGAGTGGAATTTCAATGCCTGCCACTTTTCAAACGGAAAAACAAGTACTTGAAAGAAATTCTGTTCATTGGGAAATGAAAAATATGCATTATTAGGCAGAAGAGAAATCTGATTATCACTGGGTCTGGACATTGAAAAAACCAAGATTTTCGGAGCTGCTTCCTATAGGCATGGCTGGCTTTATCTCTTGGCGTGTGATCATTCAACATTATTATGCTGAATGCTTCAGCATGTACCATGCAGCAAGGAAATACTAAATTTGTCTTTGATACTGGGTTTTAAATAATTATGACTTATTTTGTTGCAAACACCAATCTGATATTTGCATTAAGAAAAACATTTTTTAAAAAGATACCATGGTAGTGTCATAAAGATATACAGTAACCTAAGTTTGTAACAGTGTTAAGCAAAAGAAAAATATTAATGGAAAAATCCTTCCGTTTCATACATAAAGCATAGAGAAAAGGAAGAGTGTATGTAGTAGAATTCCCAGATCTAATCATCCATCTTCAAAATGTAAACAATCATTTCTCTGCCAAACACTTTCAGAAGTACTAAGCATGTCATTAATTTTCAAAAACAAAATTTGCTGTAATTTTAAATCTCTAGAAAAGTGTTTTGAATATAACATTTGAGGAAGGAAGTGCTGTCCCTATATTTTAATTATCTGGTTGTCAGATTACACTTAACATAGACCAGCATCCTCAGTGCATGCATTTGCCAGAGAAAGCGAGTTAGTAGTGAGAAGCACTGTCAGGATACCTGTTGACCTTCCTTAGGCCACTGTGGTTGGGGATGTGCCCAGAAACACAAACTATCATGGGAACCTTATTCCAAGATGTTGTGAGGGCTATGAATGCCATTGGTTAAGGCAGAGGTATAAATATAGCTATCTTTTGTTCCCCAAATAATTGGGATCTTATGCAAGATTAATTGTTCCACCACCTATTTCCCAAATTGGCTTTCATGTTATCTGCTCAAGCGTGTAACACCTAGCCTTTGCTCAGGCTGGAGAAAGCACTAATCTATCTCTGTGCATATGGCAAGTAGCATTCCGGGTACTGAATTAAAAACTCTGGGAGAAGGCATTATTCATGGACTAGGTCTCTCGCTCTCTCAAAAAGAGAAATTACTTATGTGGCCACTGTCAAGAAGGATAGAGATAGACTAAGGGCTAGTTCTTAACCTGTTTTCAAAAAACGAGTTACTGAGAGATCCATAAGGAGAAATACTGTAGCAAGTAAATTACCTGTACAACGTGCAGTTTGTAGACACCAAGATGACCTAATTGTAATGTAGATCACCCTGTAACTGTATCACCCTATAAACTTTAGTAAATTGAGTACATTTCTTATGGGATGCTACATTATCAAAGGTTAGAAAAATAATAATAAATTTGGTTTTAATATTGTGGAGATTATCAGAAGATTTCCGAATCACTTTTGGTTTAAATAAGCTCCCATCATATGTTTGCTGGTTTCCAGCTTTACGTTTTTGGTTTGTTTTTGTCTACACATTGTATAATTGAGTAGAGTGGCGGGGCTGCCTTCAGCTTCTGCTTGAGTCTGCAGTATTAAAGTGTTCTTTTTGTTGCATGTGCTGGTCTTGCAGACTCTGTAGAGCCTTATCAAATGCAGCCAGTTGGTGCTGCTGGTATGAAAGCGCAGGGGAGCTCTCATGTGGAAGGTTAATGGAGTGTAATTATAAAGAAAAATGAACTGCTCAGCCACTCTATTTCACTCTACCTGCACCAAGAGTGACAAGTGTTCTGATCTTTTATAAACCCTGGAGCAGAGGTTTAACCATCTAAAATTATGACAGTATAACTGTCACACAAACAAACACCCTGTGAAGTATAGGTATGCACCCCTGTGTAGGAATGATGCCTTCCTATTATAGGAACCTCAGGAAAGAGCACCTTCAACCACCAAGAAAAGCTCCTTGTTAAACATTGTACTTCCGTGTCACGTCTTCATTTCCACTCAATTTGTTCCATTTTCTTTTCTTAAAGATGCTTTCTCTCCTCTGGTTAGTGGTGAGGCTGACAGCCTGCACATAAGTAGGTCCCTTCCACCGTATCCATCCGATGACAGATATCCTTGCTTTCTCCAAGCAGGTCCATCACACTTGTCCTCACTGCCCTCCTTCAGTCAACTGGGTTCTTTTTAAAGGGATGGAAATAGTCGTCTCTTTTCATCAGCAGCATTTAAGCAGAGTAGGCTTCAGGAAGCTCAGGTTCTAACAGGTCTTTGTCCCAGAACCTACGTATCGCACAGAGATTACACACATTTTTAATGATCCCAAGATGATTTAGATCCTTATTCCTTTGCTTGAAAGTGTCACAGGAAACACTTAGTAAGAAAAATGCAGCCGCGAGGAACAAGGACAGAGGAGAACCAACGAGACATTCAAAGGGTGTGATGACTAGACAGATCTGTGTTCCTGGTGTGTCACATTGCCAGTGAATGTAGCAAAGTTGTCCTGCCACGGAACATCCGAAGGGTAAGCGGAGCTGGATTGCAGACCTGGTTGATGTAGTGCTTTTGCCAGCTCAGCAGAGTTGAAATAAGGTGTTGCAGAGTGATGCACCACCAACAACACCCCTGACATCTTGTCCTTACCAAGCTAAAAACATAACCACTCTTGGCGAGGCTGTGCTGCCTACTGAGCTAAGTAAATTCAGCATCACAGACATTAGGCCTGTGGAGACTAAGCAGAAGTGATGGCTTGTCACTTGCACAGCAGTCTCATTGACTGAGCCCCCGTCTTGTGTGATGTGGGGGAGGGGCAGCCGGCATTTCTGGTAGCAGCTCTGAAAGCCGGGAGGCTGATTTTAAAAACCTCTCAGTGTGCTTTATAATGTTATTCCTCAGCCCCTTCACATATGGGTTTTGATAACCTGTGCTCTAGTTTATAAGCAAAATAGTTGTATAGTTTTTATGGAAGTCGGATAAATCTGTTAGTGAATAAAAATTTAAAACCCAGCTTTATATGATTGGCTGGTAAGTAAAGTTTGCTGTGATTTCCCTCTCTAAAAACCCACTGGCACCCAACATTCTTCCAGTCTAAATGTTGCCAGCATCCGTTCCATTACTAAACTGGAGCCATTGTTCCAGTATTAAAGTTTTTGGCTTGAGGCTGGAAGGTTAGAAACAAAATCTTAAAAGTGTCCATCATACTCCATAGACAAGGAAGCATGTCATTATGTTGGGTTGGCTCCAGAGTGTATTTCTGCTCAGCTGCCAGAGAGAGTATCTTTGATGACAGAAATACAGTCTCTCTGGCATTTTGGAGCGCGTTACCCAGCTCTGCACACTCCCTTGAAAAACATTCCCAGCCCCTCCAAGTGCTCAGAGCAGTTTATAGGAACTTCACCTCAGCATGGACGTGATGGGTGTAATTTGCTCCAGACCCACCTCTTGAGCTGTCCGTGCCTCAGCTCTGGCTGTCCCATTTCCGGTCTCGACTGCACCCTCTGGCTCCTCTCCTTCTTGGCCCCTTCACTTTGTTGCACAAGTCACTCTTCTTCCTTGTCTCTCACAGCCTGTTTTTGATTCCCAGCTCTTTACTGTGTCTGGAGGCTGATGTCCAGCAAAGGACACCTCTCCCCTCAGCCCCCCACACCTGTGTACTGTACATTCAGTCAGCCCGTTTGGATGTCACCCAGCCTCCCGTCAGCCCCAGAAGAGCTGGCTCAGACAAATGAGCTCTAGCCCTTTCTTTGTTCAGTGAGCAGAGCTTCATTCAGTTAGTTCTCCAGAGTGTAGGGATTCTACATTCTGATGCCCCGTTTACTGTTAGGTAACCATGCAACTTCGGATTGGTCAGCAGTCACCACATGCCTTAGTTTCCTGTCTGAATCAATGGCATGACAGTTGCCTTAATCCACCCCGCACAATTGCGAGAATCTTATTTGATAAGAGGGTGTGAAAATTTACGATTGTAGAGAGTGTATAATCGTATGATTACTTGAGCTAAAAAAAAAATTTACACCATGAGGAAAATATTTGTGGAAAATGGTACCATCATGTTTCATTTAGGGTTACTCAGAAAACAGAATTCTTGAAAAATTACTATGTAATCCATATGTTTATAACATGAATTCCTTTCTTCTTAATCATGTAAAGGAAATGATTTTGAAAAACCAGAGTACTCAGAAACAAGAACCAGTTAAGTGCAGGAGATGTTTGCAGGGTTCTGGTTGGATTCCAAGTCTGATGATTGCATTTTGCTTACTCGAATTCCCTGGGCAGCTTCAACAAGGTAGCCTTCATTTTTCTGACCTCTACAATGCGGCTGTTTAAACAGCTGCTTTCTTCAGCCCTGGAGACAGCTGTGGTTCAGTGATGGAGAAACTGATTCCAGCTCATGCTTCCGTCAGTGTTACACGGTGGGAGGGTTTAAATGATCTCTAAGTACTTGAAACTGTTTTGATAAAGTCAGCACAATTATGGGACATACTACTACTGAAATTTTCATTCTTACCTTTATATTCTGTATGTAGTTATCTGTCTCCCTTGTATCTTACCTTAGTCTCCTCAGTCCCCATTGAATGCTTGCTTTTTATGTCTGTCTGTGATTCTTCCCACTAAAAGTCACACCCCAGTCTTTCATGGTGGTGAATTTAGGTCAACCAGTAAGCCATTTTAATTTTCTGGTTATCTGAAATCCTTTTTGACTCACCTCTTATTGTTGAAATTTTTTCTAAGTTATAGTTGATTCCTCTCCGAGTAACTACAGTTCAGTGTAATTACTACCTAGGGGTTGAAAACCAGTAGCCCTTGGGCTTAATCTAACCAGCAAATGTATTTTATTTGACTCAAAATGTTAAAAGCAATTCTTACTTTAGTGCTTTTAGACAAGGCACTGCCTCTCCAGTTGATCTTAGTCCCCATCACTCCTTATCTCAGAGCTGGCCAGCTTCATTCACATGCATTACCTGCCTGACCCCTGTTTGTGTGAATTCCCCATCCCTGAATGAAGCCATCCTTTAATGATTTAGCTTCTTTATAGTATTTCAGGATCATTATGAGTATTAGTTTTCAGTGCTTATTTATAGAGGTAGAAAGTGTAGATTAAGAGATTGTATTCCTACCCGGCCGGCATGGCTCAGTGGTTGAGCCGTCGACCTATGAACCAGGAGATCACCGTTCGAGCCCCATTAGGGGGCGTGCAGGAGGCAGCTGATCAATGATTTTTCTCTCATCATTGATGTTTCTATTTCTCTCTCCCTTTCCCTTCCTCTCTGAAATCAATAAAAATGTTTTTTTAAAAAAGAGATTGTATTCTTGACATTCAGAGATTCATATAATTTTAAGCAGAAGAGAATGTTGGAGCCCAAGTGAAGAAGCTGAGACCAAGATCAGGTAAATAATTTACTCAAAATCACAAACCTAGTTTAATAACAGATATGAGACCAGAACCCATATTTCTTGATCCTTTGTATTATTTCTACTGCATAATACTGCCTCTCTACTCATTTTTTCTAAAGCAAAATGGGTATATATATTAATGAGGGTTTTTTTCTAGGTTCTTTTGTGTTTTGTGCTATTGTGTAGTGTGTAGGTGTGGGTATGGAATTATCCTATATAATAAAAGCCTAATATGCTCAGTGTCTGGTCGACCAGTCGGCCATTCAATCAATCAAAGCATAATATGCTAATGATATGCTAAGGCTGCTCAGCTGCTCACTATGATGTGCACTGACCACCAGGGCCAGACGCTCCAACCAGTAGGTGAGCTTGCTGCTGGGGTCTGGCCCATTGGGACTGAGCAAGATGGGCCGGACACGCCCTGGAGCCCTCCCGCAATCCCTCCCCAGCTGGCCAACCTCCTGCATTCCTCCTGGCCCTGATAGTGCACCGGTGGGTCCCTTGGCCTGGCCTGCATCCTCTCACAAACCAGGACCCCTTGGGGGATGTTAGAAAGCTGGTTTGGGCCCAATCCCGCAGGCCAGGCCAAGGGACCCCTCTGGTGCAAGAATAGGCCTCTAGACTATATATATAAAAGACTAATATGCTAAGTGTCTGTCCGACTGGTAGCTATGATGTGCACTGACCACCAGGGGGCAGACACTCAATGCAGGAGCTGACGAGCTGCAGTGATTTGGCACCCTAAAACCAGAGAGGAGGGAGCCCAATTCCTCGCGGGCCCACATGATTCCACCTTCGGCCATGGGTTATGTTGTTCTGGGGCACTGTTGGCCCCAAATCTGGTTTACTGCACACTAGCGTTTGCATTACACACCCTGTACAACAGCAACTTTGCAGAGTGCCCTCTCGCACTCCAGGACCCCTCGGGGGATGTCGGACTGCCAGTTTCAGCCCAATCCCTGCAGGCCAGGCCGAAGGACCCCACCTGCCAGAGGGACCCCACTTACTCCCTTCAAGCCATGGTGCTACCCCAGGGGCGGGCGGCCAGGGAGGGACCATGGGAGGTTGGCTCCAGGGCATGTCCTGCCCGTCTCTCCCAGTCCCACCCCACCAGCCACCTTCTAATTAATTGTCTTTCAATGTGCAGGAATCCATGCACCAGGTCACTAGTATATCAGAAACTAGAACTATTAAGTCTGACTCTACCCCTTACTTGAGACCTAGGTCAAGTCACTTAGATGCTCAGAGCCTCATTATCCTAGGTGGCAGGTAATATCTCCCTGATATTATTGCTGTCATTTTCATTGTGATCATTTTAGAACTCACCAGCTGCCACATTAGACTGTATCTAAAAATCAAGAGAACTACTGTGGTACATTTAGACAACAGAATATTATTCAACACTGAAAAGAAATATGAGCTATCAAGGCATGAAAAGGCCTGGAGGAACTTTAATGCATATTACTAAGTGGAAGAAGCTAATCAGAAAAGGCTGCCTACTGTATATTTCTAACTATATGACATTGTAGAAAAGGAAAATTATGGAGACAGTAAAATGACAGTGGTTGTCAGAGGCTGGGGAAGAAAGGGATGAATAGGCAGGGCACAGAGAATTTTTAGGGCAGTGAAATTATTCCATGTAATACTACAGTGATGGAAATATGTCATTATAAATTTGTCAAAACCCATAGACTATATAATAGTAAGAGTGAAGCCTAGTGTAAAACTATTAATTTTGAGTGATAAAGATGTGTCAGTGTAGATTAATCAGTTTTAGCAAATGTATCACTCTGGTGGGATGTTGATAGTTAGGGAGGTTGTAGGTGAGGGAGAAGGGGATATATGGGAATTCTCTGTACTTGCCACTCAATTTTACTGTGAACTTAAAACTGCTCTAAAAAATAAAGTTTTGTTTTGTTTTGTTTTGTTAATCAAGGGACTGCTCTTATATTCAGTTCTGTGTTCTCTTTTCTTAAGAACCTGCATCTCAGTAATTTTGTTGGATGTGGAACCTGGAGAACAGTATAGTAAAAGAGTGAGCTACCCCCTCACTACTAAGAAATAAGCTAAAAGAAGATAAAAATAACAAATCATTTTTACTGCAGCCGCTCCACATTTTCTGAAGCTTGGAGTATGTGTGTGTGCATGCACATGTGTAAATACTTTAAATATTCATATAGAGATTTGTCTGTCGGATTTGGTTATTTTCATAGCCTGTGAAAAATTATTTTCTTTACACTTGAGATTTAATAAAATACTTAAAATTTTAACCAAATGTTTTTTATTAAGAAATTATTTATGCTTCTATTTTGCTGATTCTCTCTCTTTAATAAAATTTCTAGTACTGACCATTTAAAACAAAAATGCAAGCCTGCTCTGAAATTCTGAAAGATGAGTGCAGGCTTCTTCTGTCTCTGATGCAGAAAACCTGATTAAATACAGAACAGTGCAAATCATCCTTTGTCACATGTCTTGGATGATCCAATCCCTGAAGTTACCCATCCCTCACTCATCCTGGCAGCCTATGAGGTGATGGAATTGCTCTTCCTCTTTGTTGTTTTATGTGGTGTCTTGTCAGAAAGTAAATTTGTAACACTTCATTTCTCTCTTCAAGTGATTGTAACAAATACTTCCGTGATAAATTAAACTACTGAAAAAGTGAATGCTTTGTAAAATTAAGAGATTTGGAATCTTTTTAAATCTATGTGTTTATGCTTTTACAGTAGATAATAAACATTATGTTTTTAAGTAGCAAGAGTGTCTTGTTCAGGATGTACTTTTTGTTCAAATGCTTCCCAATTCAAAATGTTAGTTTAGTGATTTATAAGACTTACTTTTGTTTAAATGTAAAGAAAATGTTAAATTTCACCATAGAATATTTTCTACCTGGTGTATCCTGCCTGACTTAGTATATTGCCCTAATACCATTATGTGTCTTTTTTCTATCTTTTAAGAAAAACTGCAGAATTGAGGATTGTTAAACAGTATTCTCACCTTTAGAAATGATTGATTCATGTCTTAGGACATGTATTCTGTGTAGAATTTAGTTAAGTAATCTATTATGTTTGCCTCTTTCAGCATCTGATTCTGTCTCGTGTTTCTGTGAAAAGAGGGCTTCCTGCATTATGTCACATTGTACCCAGGGCTCGGAGTAAGCAAAACAGTCTGTTTTATCTGAGCAGTGTTCCATAAAATGATAGGGGTTTTTAGTTTTGTTCCTCTCTTCCCATTTTAGGATCGTTACTATGTTTAAATTGTATTTTCATATCCAACTTGTCAGGGACAGCTACTGTGCAGCCATTTTCAACCATAATTCTTTCGTAAGGAAAACCACAGCATCTTCAGGGCAGAGCAATGAGAGAATCTTGTAGTGTATGGGACAGCCACATTAACAAGGCAGTGCTGCCTTTTAAGTTGTGGGGAGAGCCATAGACTGATGAATGACAAACTGGTGGTGTGTGCACGTCTGTAACAGAGGGCTACAGAGGGGCACGCCTTTTGCTGAACTGCAGCTGAATTTACTAATAGTAGCCTCCGTGTCATATCTCATTGAGTGCTACAAACATAATGATTCAGGCACTTTTTTATATTAGCAAGCAGCTAAGTTATGCAGATTATAAATGGTTCTCATGTTTTTTCTGCTGTCCTCATTATGGTATCTAGGGTCTCTGCTGGGTCAGGTTACATTTAAATTGGACGGACATTTCATACATTCGAAATATGGGCTGCACCTATGTTTTTACACAGGGAAATACTCCCCAATGTGTTTGATTCCTAAGATCAAAAGGCAACAGGTGGCTTTCTCTTCCTTAATCCTGTACTTTGGGCAATTCCCATTTTTAAAAAAGTAGTTTGAACTAACATAAAAATGTTTGACTAGATGTTAAAAATCAGGTGATTAAAATATAATTGGCATTAGAAATAAGTCACATTTAGTTAGCTATTTTTTGGTGCAAGTTAAAGGCAATGCCCAGGTTCTTAGAAGGGTCCCTACATTTCGGTGGGAGCTTGACTACAGCAGTCCTAGCAGTCTTTTATAGCGATGCATCAGGGTTGGGGGAGAGTGGGGTTGGGTTTACCTATTAGAGAGTGAATGGACTAAATAAGAATGCAAACTGCCTTTCAATCAGGCCATCAAGTAAAGGGTCTAATCCCCTGTGGAGATGTAATATAAATCCCATTGATATGAATAAAAGCTCTATTCTCCTGTGGATGGGATGTAAAACCTACTGATGTAAATATCCGTGTGTGTGTGTGTGTGTGTGTGTGTGTGTGTGTGTGTGCGTGTTTTGAAGGAAGAGTAAACCACAAGAATATTTTTTAATTAAAAAAGTAAGCCGAAGTCTAATCAGTACCATGACATATGCATTCTCCACCATCTGTTAAGCATCCATGTAGAGAATTTTGAACTTTATCGAAAATAAACTCTGATAATTCCGACTGCTGCTGTTCCTTAATTCGTTTATATTGTACTGTACAAATTCCATGACACCTTGCAGAACTATAAAATAATTATTTATGTTCCCAACTCTCCAAGGCAAAACAAATCCTCTCCAGTAGACAACATACGCAGTTCACTGTATAGAGGAGGTGTAGATACTGCTTCTGTCAAACAGGTGGCATTTTAAAGGGCATATCTCTTTTAAAAGGTTAGAAGCTATTTGTTAATTCTAACCCCCAAACTGAATATTGGAGTGTTTGGAGAAAACCTCGTAGTACCTTACAAAATGAGTAAAGCCCAAGTCTTTTTAACTAAGTATTTTTATAGCTGCTGCCGCCAACATTCCTCCTCCTCTTCTTCAGAATCCGGCCAGAGTGTTCCCCTTGGAGCATTCCTGCTAGTGGCGCCAGTGCATACTCTCCCACTGACTTCCACCTGCTGCATTAGGAAGGAACTTATTTTGAGTTTAGTGCTTTCCCCAGTGTTTTATTTCACAAAATGGTGGAATCTTCATTTAATTTAATAGCACATGCCTTTTACTGTGGATCGTAACTGTCATTGTTAGGCCAGTAACACGTTCCCTATTCTTTATTATCTACTGTAAAAGCATAAACACATAGATTTAAAAAGATTCCAAATCTCTTAATTTTACAAAGTAAAATAGTAACACGGAGGCTACTATTAGGGGATGATCCTTGTGTGGCAGCCTTCTGAAGACTGTCATCGTATCTCCTGCTGCCTCTTCAGCGTTGAGGAATATTGGTGTTGCTCATAAATGCAGTGATTGCATTTCAGTCGAACAATAGAAAGTTTTTGTTTCTTTGAGTAAATTCTGACTTCATCAACAAGTGTAAATTTCTCCATGTTGGTTTTCCTGCACACAAAAATTTTAGTTTCTCTAGCTACCTTTGAGCACTTGGTGAGTCTGAAGACCTGGAAAAAATTTTCACTGCATTTTAGGTATAAGGATGGGTAAGATTTGTCCTTGACTTTCTGGATTTGTGAAAAATTTTAAGTCTCTATCAGCCTCTGGTGTGAAGGGTAAAGGTTATGTTTTCAGATTGTATGGTTGATTCATGGAGGGGAAGGGGTGAATTTTTAAGGCAGTACTATGCAAGAAGAAGTCTGAGTGGGTGTGGTCCTCGCATAATTGATATAAAACAGATAATGTCAGCCAGAACACAGACAAGTGGAGTGACAGGCTGTGGAGGAAAACAGAGACTTCGAGCACTGGCATCCCAGAGGGCAGGGCCTTGGGCTGGGAGTGCCTTTCAAGAGAAGCTTTCCAAAATTTGTGAGAGTTTGTACAAGTAAACTGGTGCCTTGGCTGGAGGGGTGGGGGCTGCCCTTCCATTTCTCCATCTTTCTTCTGTGCTGACCCAGGCCATGGAACATGGAATGATTGACTTAGGAGAAAAGGAACCTGGTTTTCTGTTGAATTGGACCTGTAAACTTCTGTATTTTTCTTTGGGATCTGCCTGGCTGTCATGCGAACACGTTGATAGTATCACCGAATGTCACAATATTGATCAGCGTGACCACCTGTCTCAGAAACTGTGACTCGAAGCGTCAGAGGTTCTGTGAGCTCTTCTGCGTGAACAAGCCCTGATGGAACCTGGTGATGCGGAGGTCCAGGGAATCTGAGGCTCAGGATTGCACATGGGTTGGTGGAGCAGGTCTGACAAATGGATTGAAGGGGGTGATGCCAGCCTGGCCCACTGGCCCATTGATTATATTAAGGAGAGAAGATGATAAGTTGTTAACTTTTCTTCCTCATTTCTGCCATCGTTCTCTCCAGCTTTTCCTCTTCCATTTTCTTCATTTCCCTCCTCTTTTATTCTCATTAACTTATTAGTGAGTGACGCATGGCAAAGCTTCAGGATAATGTTCCAAGATAATTAGCTACACTTAAAGTTCTGCCTTACATATGAATAACATTGAAAATATCCAATTGTTTATGCCAGCATAACATTCATTAATTACCACAGAAGTTGATTTCTTTGTTTAAAACATGTAATAGTGGCCAGCCAGTGTTGCACAGTGGTTGAGCGTTGACCTATGAACCAGGAGATCAAGATTCAATTCCCAGTCGGGACACATGCCCAGGTTGAGGACTCGATCCCCAGTAGGGGGTGTGCAGGAGGCAGCTAATTGGTGATTCTTTCTCATCATTGATGTTTCTATCTCTCCCTTTCCCTTCCACTCTGAAATCAATAAAAACATATATTTAAAAATAAAACATGTATGCCTAACCAGTGGGTAGAATGTCGGCCTGCGGACAGAAGGGTCCCAGGTTCGATTCCGGTCAAGGACATGTACCTTGGTTGCGGGCACATCTCCAGTAGGAGGGGTGCAGGAGGCAGCTGATCAGTGTTTCTCTCTCATCAATGTTTCTAACTCTCTGTTCCTCTCCCTTCCTCTCTGTAAAAAAATCAATTATATATATATATATATATATATATATATATATATTTAAAAAACATGTAATAGTAAAAGTAAAAGTATAGGCTCACTTTCTGTAGAGATGAGAGGCTACTTAACAACTTCACTGATACCACACAGCTAAGATTTAGGAAATATTATAGCTTTATTCTCTTGCTGCCACCAAAACTGGTCGTGACCCAGATCAGGATCCTGCTGGAGTTACTGTGACTTCTTTGTTTACCAGAATGAACTAGAACAAGTCTGGATTGTTAGACGTAGAAAAGCCAACAAATTCGCTCAGCAACCCTCCCTTATTAGCCAGTCCTTCAGAGTGTGCAGGGCCTCTGAGCGCCTGAAGAGCACCCCGTGGCAGAGCTTCTTGACTTTAGATGGTTGGTTTTCAGTCTGCAGTGAGAGAGGTTTGAGTTATAGAAGGCGTCAGCATTTCCCCCAAATCTTGATTTTAAAAAAATTTCACAGACATGCACAACTACACACTTGGTATTCTAATCTTCCGGTAAACAGCGCAAGGGGTACAGCGGCCGTGCGTTTCTGAGCAGTACTCTGAAACATACCAGACCCTCTCACAGAAAATTTACCCAGCTTGTATAATCTGACCCATGTCCAATCTACACAGCTCTCTTTTTCTTCTCTTGCCTTTTTTTGTGTGTGTTTTTTTTTTTTCTCCTCTCAAGGACTAATGTAAGTGTGCAAGTATTTTGAACCCTCCCCTATCCCAGCCCCCACAAGTTCCACAGGCTGACTCCCACCTTCTCATGCTCGTTCTGATTGGTCATCACCTGGCTCCAGCCATATGGCTGCAAAGTACTCTAGCCTGCGTCCCTTTCTCCTTTCCCCTACTGTTCCCTTCTGCTGTGCACAGCCCTGGGAGTGGGTTCCAGGCTTTGTCTCTTGCTTGTAGTTTACCCCAGTTAGACAGTCAGTGAGAGTGAACACTGTATTTCCTATGGATGGCTGTAAAGGAAAAAAACACCCTTTCCTTTTATGCCTGGTATAATAATTATTTAGTTTACTCTGTCACATTTATGGGGTATGTTTTCCTCCTGGTTTCTCTCCTCCTCCTGATTTGAGCTGGTTTTTTTGTAGGTTTTTTGTTTTTTTTTAATAAAGGTTTTTTGAGTCTCTTTCTCTCACTGCTATGTTACACATTTGTTAGTTTGTTATGTTTGATTAATGCTGATTAATATGTTTGGGGGGGGGTAAAAGCAACTCTAAATACTTATTTATTTGTTAAATGTCTGGCAGTCACCAGGCAATGAAATCTATCTGTGATTTTCAGAATTATCTGTAACACCCCTACTATTACTTTCCCCTCTCCTAAGACATATCAGTTCAATTACTCTGCCATTTATACTTGAGACATGAAAGTCAATTTTTATAAGCATTTGATATTTTTATTAATTTGCATTTTTATTATTCTGTAGATGGTTTCTACAGAGACATTGGACTCTGCATCCTTTTTTCTTTTTAATATTTAACTAGGGAAAGAGGAAGTGCTAGCAGAGTATATAGTACAGCAGACCTCCCCCACCCCATTGGCCTTTATATGATATTTTCATTGCCCCAAAAATCAATAATAAAAATATTTAAAATTCTCTCAAGAATGTATTTTGTATTGACTTAAAGTTTTTAAAAATCCATTTTGTAAATATTTTAATATTCAAACAATGTTAAGCCAGTAGCCTGCAGGTTTGGATTCTTTAGAGAATACAAATGAAGTTGGTTAGAATCATACGCAGGAATTTGAAAATCAACCTGGCTCTCTGATTTCACTTAACTCTTTATTTAAAGATTTTTATTCACTCCTTTTTCTCTACTCATAATCTATATTAGAAAATAGCAATTAGTTTTGTCAGAAATAACAAACCTCAATTGATGAACTCACTTGAAAGTGAATGAGAGGGGTGCTGCTTATACTTTCAGCCATGAGGGCAGGAGAGTCGGAGCCCAAGTCTGGCCCCAGATGGTTATTATATATTCTCTGAGCCTTTTGCTGGTCTTTGGATCCATCACTTTACGTGTCATGTGAACAGAATGAGGACATTGACTTAGCTACAGAGTATAGTTGTGAGCAAAAGTCCTTTCCCTCATGCAGCTTACGTTCTATTGAAATGTATTCTATAGTAACAAAGGTATCCAAGTAGACATTTTCTTGAATTTGAACAGGTCTAGAAAATTCAGCAAACGTTAATTTAAAATTTTCATCCCATGTAACTAAATCCCTACTCTGCCTAAGCAAATGTATGCATTTCTACAGATCTTGGCCCAGCAAAGAAGTCCAGCTCATGAGTTACCCTTTTTAGTGATTTAGAATGTCTGTTGTTTATATTGCCTATTTCTAAGATCAAGGTTTCTTTGTTTAAAAGTCTTTAATATTTGAATCTGAGATAGATACATGACATTTGATTGATTAACAAAATTAGTATGGCTAGTATCTGTGTAGTCAGATGCAAAAAGAAAAATGACCATCCATGTGCCAATCATAGTTCTGAGTACTTTACAACTAGCATCTGGTTTGGTACCTGTAAGAATCCTAAGGATATTGTTAGTCACCTCACTTTAAGAACAGGACATTGATCCATAGATAGGTTAAGGAACTTGACCACCGTCATGTGACTGGTAAGTAGCAAAACTGAACTTTGAATTGAGGCAGCCTTTCTCCAGAGTCGTGTCTTCACTGCTATGCTCTACACTGCCCTTCCGGCCGAGCATGCTCAGCTAATAACAGTAAAGAAAGCTGAGCTCTGCTGCGTGACCTCCTTTAGCTTTTCTTCCCACCTGCGAGCCTCAGTTTCTCTTTATAAAATGTTTCTTATGCCATGGGTTCTCCTCATTTGTCGAATCCGTAAATTTTAGATGTAACAAATTTTAAAGGTGTCAGAGGCATATAATTATTGCATATTTCTATACAGCTGGTAGGACAATATTCTGATAGCTCTTCTTTCTTTTTTTCTCATTTGGTAGAAAAGGGTCGTTGAACAGCTTCGGAAGAACCTGATAGTAAAGCAGGAACAACCAGACAAGTTCCAAATACAGCCATTGCCACAATCTGAAAACAAACTACAAACAGCACAGCAGCAACCACTACAGCAGCTACAGCAGCAGCAGCAGTACCACCACCATCACGCCCAGTCGGCGGCACCCTCTCCCAACCTGACCGCTTCACAGGTAAAGTGTGGGAGGAGCCCTGCAGGCTTTGGGTTGTGGATGGATGTGCTATTGGTCGTGTGGAATGAGGTCCTGTTTCAGGCTATATTAAGCTCAACCAGCCCTACACAACGTTATTTTGGTTCCTTTTTTGTATTCTAACTGGGATAGGAACCACTTGAAATTGATTTGCAGAGGGAAATAACATTACTAAGGAGCAAAAGTTAAATCATTTTCCAACTGTCCGAAGAAGGAGGAAAAGGTAGTGGGTGACAAAGAAAATTTGCTTCTCAGTAACGTCTTATTTTCAGTTTCTGGAAATATTTATTTGAGCTTGTTCTAAAAGTCTGTGTGATTTCACCTCCTCTGGAATTGTTTTTCTGGAATTCTTAGCAATTAGGCATGGAGATATTACTGGATCAGGTAGAAAGAGCATTTAGAAGGGTGATATATTTCCATTATTCATAGAAACAAAATATTCATTTGTAAGTACATATTCATGAGAATATGAATCTGTTCTAATGCACAGAAGGAAATCTAAAATGGAAGCTGCAGGTCACAACTAGCACTAAGAAGTAGAAGCTTAATAACATTCTAACTTGGTGTAGCTGTGCAAATGATTTTACTTTAAAGGGCACGTAAGCTAGAATATAATGTAAGAATAGGGAAGCAATCAAGACACACAAAAGGACATGTTTGGGAATGATATTCAGTTACTAGTAAGAAAATTATTCAAGTTTGATCTCCACACACTTAGATATAATATGGGCACAGCTTTTTAAACTATATTTTTTATTTATTTCAGACAGAGGAAGGGAGAGGGAGAGAGGGAAACATCAACAGTGGGAGAGAATCACTGATGGGCTGCCTCCTGCATGCCCCCTACCAGGGCTTGAGCCAAAAACCCAACCATGTGCCCTAACTGGGAATTGAACCATGACCTCCTGGTTCATAGGTCAGTGCTCAACCACTGAGCCACACTGGTGGCACAGCTTTTAAAATGGGACAGTTGAGCAGTGGTTCTTAATCCTTGGAGGTCACAGACCCCTTTAAGCCTCTGTTGAAAGCTATGGATCCCCTCCCCAGAAAAATACACATTTACACGTAATACACTTATTTTGCACATGATTTCAAGGACTTAGATCTTTTGAATCCTAAGTGTGGATATCTCTGACCCATCAACACCAAGTCTTCACTGTATCTTTATATGTAAAGGGAAAGGTTTGTACATTCATTTTGCAAGTGAAGAATGCGTTTCTTATAAAAATACTAAAGATTACTGAAGATTGTTAACATTTAATAAAGATTACTATATATTGGTGCTCTCCTAAGTGCTTTATATATATAACGTACACAATCCTCACTCCAACTCTAATAAGGAAGGTGTTGTATTTTTATCTCTTTCTCCCTTTTTTTTAAAGAAAGAAAACTAAGACACAGAGAGATTAAGTAATTATCTAAAATCATCTAGGTCATATGTAGTGGAGCCAAGATTTGAACCCAGATATTCTGGCTGAAAAATCTATTCATCACTCTTCTGTACTGCCATATAATACCAAAAAATATATAATTATATAAATGCCAAAAAAGGAAAAGGAAGAATCCCTGTTGTGAATCAGATAATAGAGCAGCCGGCAGAATGTTTACCCTGATCTCCAGCCCAAGGTTATTTGAAAATTAGGTATTCAAACTGACTTCTGAAACCCCCGGACCAGGACTTGTATTTCTTCTGAAGATTGCTTACCAGATTACTTTGTTGGACTTTTAAACAGAGTCGGATTAGGTTGTTCCCTTTCCAAAGTACAGTTTGATCAGAAAGTGTTCACATGGGAGGAAAGTGGTAGACTTCATTATTTCTTGGTACGTAGGAATTTTCTCTCTTGATCCGTGAGAACTTTCTGTTCAATAACATTCCCTGTCACACAAATCAGAGAAAATGCTTAAGTAATACTTAAAATCACTACTCCCTTCCTGGTATGATCGGAGTTATGTGCTGCTTTGAGGTGATGATAGGGAGGGGTGTAGGGCTATCCCCAAAACAGTGTGTGTGGCATCTCTCCATCTGAAGCCCACCTAATATAGTTGACTGGTTTGGTTAAGCTTGTTTTACTAGTATATTATTTATTTTATGTAATGCAAATGTTTAATGTTAAAAGCCAAAAGATCCTCTAGGTTTTTGGGTTTTGTTTTTACAATAAACAACCAATAAGTATTTATTGGGTACTTTCTATGTGCTAGATTCTGGTATACAAAGATAATGGTCCCTGCCTAGAATCTGGTATACTGTAATTTTCATTCATTCTCTAAATATGTATGGAGTCTGTACTATATTAGGCAATATAGAGGATAGATTCACAAATAAGACAGAATTTCTGTCTTCAAGAATTTAAAAACTTTAGAGAAGGAGAGAAGATGAAAACAGCTAACAAAGAAGAAAATGAAAGAGCTGAGAAAATACCAGAGGACAGTGATTTTGAGCGTACTTCACAAAGGAGGTGGCATTTGAGCAGGACCTTGACAGACGAGTGAAATTTCTGTGGTGAGCAGCGGGAGATAGAGCATCACAGTGAGGGGTGGAGTCAAAAAAGTAAATGCATTCCCGGGGGTAGAACGGAGGCTGATGTGCCTGGAGTGTGGATCCAGGAAACAGTGGAGAGGGAGATGAAACCATACAGGGAGGAAGCGACTAGCTTGTGGAAACCCTCCAATGCATGACAAAACTTGGCAGTTATAGAGAGTCATTAGAGGTGCATGAGGGCAAGAACAAATGAGAAGTTGTATATGGCGTATACTGAATATCCAAGTTCTATATGTTGGTACTCCCCTAAGTATTTTACACAGTTCTGGTAACTGGTAAGTAGCAATCACAGCATAGGCAGGGAGAAGAAAGTGTTTTATTCTAAATCAGGTTAGCAGGTACCATAGTGGGGGGGAATAGGCGGACCAGTTCTCTTCATTAACTCCAACTCTTAAGTTCTGATTTGTGCATTGGAGTCTCTGTGTTTTCAATCAATATCTCATGCTTTGTAGATATAGAACAATAATAACTGAACAAAAAATAAAAAATAAATGAAAAGGATTTTGCAGTTAGTGTTTCTTGCCACGTATTTCTGTATTAACTTCTAGTTCATGCAGTTCGGGTTTTGTCAGAATTAAAGAACCTTTTCATGAAATTGAGGGGAAGCTGCCTCTTCTCTGGAAGGCACCGGCCAGCCGCAGACAGCTTCCATAGACATAACTTTCTTTGTTGTTGGAGACCTTTCCTCTGTGTCTTTTTTCCTCCTGCCAGAACAGTTCAGAGGTTTTCATTAGGTTTGAATTTCAAAACTCTAGAGTCTCTTTGTCATCTAAACTCTAACACTGCAAGATTGGTTTATGCTCTTAATGGTTAAAATAGAAGAAGCACTAGGGCAGGAGTAAATATCCAGATAATACCTGTGTCAATACCTGGTGTCAATAAATAGTAAATACATTCTCCAAAACGTTTTCCTTGGTGCACATAGTCCTGAGTCTTGTGCCTGTGTATAGGAAGAGTTGTATAGCTGCTAGAATCCATATAGTAAAATGAGCCACAACCAAATAAAGTAGAATAAAAATGCTAACCTAAAGATGTGAACAAGCTTGTTAGATTTCTGTGTTTTTTAAGTGTTGCAGTTAATGGTAAGTATATAATTCAGGTGAGTTTGAGATTTACTTGAAATAAGTATGTTTCAGAAAAAAAAAAGTATATTAACCTCTTTTAAAGCAGTAACAACATGCACACTTTAAAAAATCTCGTCAGTGAGTTCTGATTAGAGTTTTACTTCCATAACCCATAGTAGTACTAAGATGTGATTTGCTCACCACTTCAAAAGTTTTTTGTATGTATATGTTTTAAATTGAAAGGTAGAGCTAACATCACACTGAGTTAAAAACTTTTATTACAAATAGCTGGTAAAAAAAAAAACACCACACCCACAAATAGCTGGTAATGTAAAGTCAGTCCTTCTGCGGCACTACAGTAACATTTCTAATGATAACTAGCAGTTAGCTTTTCTTTGGTTTTCATCCCTGATAGAGAGTAGAAGGCCTGCTAACCCCTAAAATACATATGAGTGTTACCCTTTCGCTCTCATTTTGCGTTTGAGGAGGCAGTGGCAAGGAGAATAAGCCACTCCTGTGTTGTTGACTCAGAGAAGAGGAAACGGTGATTTGGGTGTCAAGCATTAATTAGGATTGCTGATTAGGCTATGATGGGATAGATCAGGCCAGATCATTAAATTTTTTATTAAAAGAAAAAAAAGATGTTAAAAGATTAGGTCATACATATACTAGTATATGTGTTTAAGGCAAAAAATGGAAATAAAGATTACCTGTAACCAAGCAATTTATACACAAGTAGTTACATCGACACTGAAATAGAAATTCACAAGGGAATTTGTCCAGATCTGATTCAGGGAGAGTGGGGTCCTTCTCACTGCCTAGAGCAACGTTATCCAGCCGAACTTTCCGCACTGGTGGAAATCTCCACCATCCCATTTGGTAGTCACGAGCCACCTGTGGCTGCTTAACACTTGAAATGGGCTAGGTGACTGATGAACTGATGTTTTGGTTTTATTTTGTTTTAATGAATTTAATTTAAACAGCCATTTGTGGCTAGTAGCTACCAAATTGGACAGTGCAAGTGTAAAGAAGAAAAAGGCGGGTGGTATCCAAGTCAGAACCAACAAGTTGTACCAGATAAACTTCATGTCCCTGAGATGTCTGTACCTTGAGCGACTGACTGTAGCACTAGATGGATGTGTGTGCCGTGTGCCTGGCTCCTTGAATTGCTCCGGCGGAAAGCGTCGAAGAACACAGCCTCACAGCTGCAGGAGCCACCATGGAGCACCAGTCAAGCCCTCTCACCTCCATCCGTCCTCTCATCGATGAGGCTTTTTGAAACTCAGGTGTTTGTTTCCACCTTGTCACGTTTCACTGGACCTTGGTCACTCCTGCAGCAGTTCTCCACAGTAAAGATTATAGGTAGTGACTCAGGTCCCTTTGGTATCAAGAGCTGGCATTTACTATACTAGTTGGTTTTATTATTGGTGCTTGGGATTTTACTGCCTTTGAGGCAACAATTACACTGATCCTCATATGAGGTTCCCTTCCACCTCTCCAGAGTGACACTCAAAAAATATATATATATACTGTCCTTTTATCCCTGCCTTTTGTCACAGATGGCAGATAATCAGAATCACACGATGGCTTTCTTCCTATTGATGAGATCGTAGCAATTAAGGATAGCGATAGTGTGTTCCTCATTGATTGGAAACTTCTACAAAATTTAAATTAATTGAGAGCAAGCTAAGAATTAGAAAAGCCAAAAGATACACTCGTATTCTGTATCTGTAAACCCACCCACTCGTTATTGAAAACCTTGTGCCCATATTAGTTGCAGTTATTACTGTGAGCCTAATGCTAAATTTGAAAACGCTGGCAAACTAGAAATCATTTTTCTCTGTAGTAACCATGTGCTCTGTGTACACAAAAGAAGTGTTGTTATACCGAGGAACTTGATTATGAGAATTCATTGCTTTGTTTTCTGCTGGGTGTTAGCAGGATATTGTTTATTAGGATCACAGTTCAGTGTCCTAATATCTGTTCTCCATGTCTCCTAGAAGACTGTAACTACAGCTTCTATGATTACCACAAAGACACTACCTCTCGTCTTGAAAGCAGCAACTGCAACCATGCCTGCCTCTGTTGTGGGCCAGAGACCTACCATTGCTATGGTGACCGCCATCAACAGTCAGAAGGCTGTGCTCAGCACTGATGTGCAGAACACACCAGTCAACCTCCAGACGTCTAGTAAGGTCACTGGGCCTGGGGCAGAGGCTGTCCAAATTGTGGCAAAAAACACAGTCACTCTGGTAAGCCAGCAGCTGCTACTCATGTGTGCCCACATGAGAGGGATATGCATTTGCAGAGTATATCCATTTTATGCTCCTGCTGGATTTTTTCATCTCCATCACTATCCTTTGGGGCTGACCAGGGAATATGGCTTTCCTACTGTCTATTCAAAAGTAACTATAGAGGTATCCTGTCACCAAAGACCAAAACCCATCAGTGCATAATTGGAGATCAAAGTCTGACTTGACTTGAGGGGGAAATGTCCTTCACAGAGGCATGCGCACTGTTTCGTGTTCCTCTCCCTCCTGTCCACGGCCCAGCCTGTGAAACTTGAGTGCTGAGACTCTGGTGCCATATTATTGATTTTGGGAAACTCCCTGCTGAATTCTTATAGTTCACTATACCTTGAAATTATCACCCACGAAGTACTGGACAAAATTGCTCTTGATATTTCTAGGGTAAAACACTTGGAAACTGATGTTCTCAGAATCTTGGGGAAGGATGTCCAAATTGTGGTTTAAAAGTTTGCTCCTAAAATGGCAGCTAAGAGTTCGTGGTGGCTTTTGAATGATGACCAGTGATGAGTGAAACTAGAGAGCAATGACAGGAAGCTTCACCACTTAAACCCAGGAATCTTTAGAGAAGCAACCAGATAACTCAGCCAGTTGCTGAGAGTGAGAAACTTCTTATAGGAGTAAAGGCATTCTCTGTTAGACAAAGCTCTACTGGTATGTTAGGAACGGGCCCATTTGGCCAGGAGGCAAGTCTGATTTTACTTTGGATCCAGTCTTGACTTTTAAAATACTTAAGTGCAAAAGTTCTTGAGTGTCAAAGGAAATGGCCTAAGCTTGCTGAGCCTGCATGTTCCACGTTAGGTATGTGAGGGAACAAATGTGGTTGGTTCACTCCATGGGGTAAAGCATGCAAGTGGGAGAGTGTTAATTCAGGTGGTTAATTCTGTAGTGAAAGCTCATAGAAAATATTGTCTGATGCAGAGAACAGTGATGCTTTGATATTGAACATTTATTGTCCCCTCTGGTTTACTTATCGTCCTCATTTTTCAGCAGGTTCAGGCAACACCTCCTCAGCCCATCAAAGTACCACAGTTTATCCCTCCTCCTAGACTCACTCCACGTCCAAACTTTCTTCCACAGGTGAGTGGACCACTGACAAGCCAATAAGGGTTAGTTGGACAGAAATCCTTGAGGGCACTTTCTACACAGCCTGTAATGCTCTTGTCTGATCAACTGTAGACAGATCCCTCTTAGCTAAAGATTCCAGCTGCTGATTTCTATACCATGACGAAGCTTATTTTATCATTGCAGTTTCTTAACGGTGACCAGTGGCAGTAGCAGGGGAATGTAAGGGAAGGACATTTTCCTAAATTTAATTAAGATAACACCATTTTAAACCTTATAATGTTAACTTACTGGAAGAAGTTAGCGAATACCTGCCTGCCAGTGGGGAAGGAGTATAAATACCACTTTTCCCTCCCTATTTGCCAAAGAGAGCAGGGAAGGAAACAACAGCCAAACTAACTAGTAGGAACCATTCAGTTCTACTCTGGAAAGTGATGGTACTGAACACCACACTTAAACACAGAGCCGTGCTTCTGAGGATTTAGACTTCAGGTCTGCACCGCTTGCCCATCTTATCTTGAGAGCATTCCTAGCAGTTGGCCTGAACTCACCATTCTCAATGGCAGAGTGTCGGGATTGCCCCAGTCTGGGTCTTGAGGGGAGTTGATTTGCCTGATGGAAAGGTTGGGAATTCCTATCTGAGGCCCCAAGTTACAGGCAAAGAGAGAAGAGAAAGGAGTTTTGTGGTCAGTTGCCATAGGTGATTTCTGAACTGCCTATATGATTTTAATCATTTATCAGATAAATTATTTTTTTAAACTGTTTTTTTTAATTGATTTCAGAGAGAGGAAGGGAAAGGGAGAGAGGGATACAGTATCAATGATGGGAGAGAATCATTTATCGGCTGCCTCCTGCGTGCCCCCCCCCCCCCCCCCGGGGATCAAGCCCCCAACCCGGGCATGCACCCTGATTGGGAATCCAATCGCAACCTCCTGGTTCCTGGGTTGATGTTCAACTGCTGAGCCACACCAGCCAGGCTATTAGATAAATTCTTAATAAATACCTTGTGTTTCAAAAATGGCACTGAACACTATGGATATGCCAATTTTCAAGACAGCTCCCTGCCCTCAGAGCTTCAGACACATTACAGGCAATTACACTGTCTATTAGGGAAGGATATCCAACTCCTTCTTAAGAATATTACAGAGCATTTCCTTGAAGAGTTGACATTCTATCTGAAACCTAAAGTCCTAGTAAAGTCAGCCTGACAAAGTTTTGGGGGAAGAATAAAAATGCTCCAGGCTGAGAACAGAACATAGACACAAGTCTGGGTTGGAGAAATGAATGGAACCTTAGGAACCAGACGTGATTCGGTGTGGCTGAGACAGTGGGCCTCGGGCTAGAGTAAGCAGTGGGGCTGGAGAAGCCCATTGGGCCAGAGCCTGGGGAGCAATACAGGCTGTGTCAAAATTTGGGCCTTATCCCAGGAACAGCGGGGAGCCATGAAAGCATTTTCAGACAGGTACTTGGCATGATCAGATTTTTGTTTTAGAAAATTTCTCCTTGCCACTGTGTGGAGAATAGATTAGAGGTGGTCAGGCCTGTGGGAGGAAGAACAGTTAGAATACTGTCAACAATAGAGAATATTGCTACATGCCACTGACTGTAGCACTGTACGTGGATTATCTATTTTAATCCTCACGGCAACCGTGTGAAAGTGGGTGTTGCTCTTTTTTAGGTGAGGACTCTAAGGCTTAGTCCATGTTTTTTAAATGGTGGGTTATGACTCATTAGTTGGCTGTGAAGTCAATTTAGTGGATTAAATGCAGAGTTTTTAAATAAAATGAACAAAACATAATAGAAAAACTAGAGTACATAGCACATAAGGATTGTTGCATGAAGTTTTTATTTTTAGAGACAGAGATATGTGTCTATGTGTGTATACTGGTTACAGTGTGAAATGTATTTCCTACTATATGACTACAACACCCACCACAGGATCACCTTAAATTAAGCTGAACATTCAGACTCGCCAGGGGCCACACTTGGCAACTGTCTACTTAGAACGCTGCAAGACAGAAACCAGCTTTTTCTCAGCATCAGCCATTTTTCTTGAATGCGCGTCCCTACAGTAGCCATATGCAGTCTCCGCAGCTGCCCAGGGATGGCTCAGGGGCGGGGAGATCAGGGCAGTGGTGGAGCCACTCTGCCATAGAAACCTTATGCCTCACCGAAGCCAGTGTATCTTACAACAATTCCACAGGCATGGTTTTCAAGGTCCCTGCAATGGACATGCCCAGTTATAAGCATGACCCACTTTGGGAAACCCAAAGTATGGTGTCCCAAGTATTTATAGATCTCGCCATTAAGATTCGATTTAGCAATAGGGGTTCTTTTCACCATAAGCAATGTTGCCTGGTAACATAGCTGATATTCTTACCGTTATTGGGTTTCAGGAAAACAGAACTGGAGAGTTAACTGAAGGTCGAACTAATGCATAAGAGGAAACGATTTTGCCCATAAGATCACAGTTTAGAAAGTTTGAAAAATACTGGCTCAGAGAGATTCGGTATGTTGCCTAAGGTTCTACAGCTAGCAAGTGGTAGAACCAGGATTTGAACCCAGGCAAGGCTGACCCATGTTTTTAATTATATTTCTGCCGCTGTGTAAGTAAGCCAAACACAGGGTAAGGTAGTGGCAGCGAGAAGGAAAAGCAGGACATATTTGAGAAGGATTTAGGAAGCTGAGGTGGAAGAGGAAACATCAAGAATTGTTCTGAAGTTTATGTAGGAAAGAAATGAAAATTTACTGAGGTGATGATTACAAGAGGAAGAGAAGGTTGAAGGAATAAATTAATGAGTTTTAGATACGTTAGTTTTGAACTTCCTGTGAGATTTCCAAGTAGAGATGTCTAGCCGGAGATGAATATGATTCTGAAATTTAGGAAGTGTCTGGTCCTAAGATACAAGAGCGGAAGTCTTCAGGACAGTGATGGTAACGGAAGCCCCAGGGCGGATGGGAACTCCCGGGAGGAGTGAGGACACTGGGAAGAAAGGTTCCAGGGCAAAAGCCCAAAATACATTTAGTATTAGACAGAGGAAGAGGAAGCCCACAAAGGAGACTGAGAGAAGGGGTGGCCACGACGGGGGTTAAAGGGCCAGAGGTGGAGATGAACTGAAGTGTGGAGAGGAAGAAATTTAGAATGTGACTTAAGGCCATTGGCAGCATTATTACCATACTCTGGGCACAGGTTCTGGGTGAGACCAGTCTCTGGACTGGGCATTTGACCTAGCCTGAAGAAACAGCTTATATAAAAGAAGGAGCTAGGTTTAGAATCAGAAGAACTGTGTTCTAGGGTAGCATTTGGACCCTCTAAAGAGCTGATGAGTATTTTATAAGATTATATATCCTGAGTTCTATAGAAATAATAAAACCAAAGTGAGTATTAATATTTGTACTAAATAACATTTCACATACATAGTGTGGACAATCTGATAATGAGACTTATAGGAAGCTTCTGTAAGTAATATGGTAATTTTTCTCTCTTTCCCCATAGGTTCGACCCAAGCCTGTGGCCCAGAATAACATTCCTATTGCCCCAGCACCTCCTCCTATGCTTGCAGCTCCTCAACTTATCCAGAGGCCTGTTATGCTGACCAAGTTTACCCCCACAACCCTCCCTACCTCCCAGAATTCCATCCACCCCGTCCGTGTCGTCAATGGGCAGACTGCAACCATAGCCAAAACGTTCCCCATGGCCCAGCTCACCAGCATTGTGATAGCTACTCCAGGGACCAGACTGGCTGGACCTCAGACTGTACAGCTTAGCAAGCCAAGCCTTGAAAAACAGGTACAGGCAAGAGTATGCACCTGCTTTGGGCATTAGCCTTGCCATTGAGGTTAGGCTATCTCTAAATACATCTTCTCAAGGGCTTTTTACCTCAGCACCATTGTCAGTGACCTGTTGCTTATCATGTGATAATTTATTTAAAATGCAAAAGGGCCATTCTTACTGAAGAAAGTTGGGTTGCTTTTTCCATTATCCCGGTATAGATGGATTCATAGTCCTGTGTGAATGAGCTCCCCCTGCTGGCTGTGAAGCAGAAATTCACAGATGGGTTCTTTAGTCAGGAGGCACAGATGAGTTGGTAAACAGAAAATCCGTATTATTTTTGGCCCAATAAGAATCCAGATGAAGATGGGACTGTGAACATCAGGAATAATAAACCTCAAAGTTTCCCCCTGGTTATTACAGATAATGAAGAGTCAAATGAAAAAAATTAAAATTTCTAAAAGGTATTCTTTTAACTCTAGAGGATTTTAGTTCAAATATTGAAGCCTTTCATTTATATTTCTAAAAACAGATGTTCTCTTAAAAACATGAGGCTAGAGAAATACAGGTAACCTTCAAAAATACTTAAGGGTTCTATGACAGAAAGACTTCTAAAAACAAGGAAACAGATTTATAGGCAGTCACCATGTATTCTATTTAAAGAAAAACCAGTGATGATAAAGAAGAATTTTGCAAAGAAAAGCATCCTCTTTCAGAAGTTGCTTTAAAAAGTCATTGACCTATTTCTAATTGCTCAGGCTTGAGTTCTCATTCACGTGAACATAGTCTCTGGTGATCCTGAATTGTGTGCTTCTGGGTGGTTGACTGGTTCAGAGAGGCCGGCCAGATGGCGGGGATGGGAAGGCTTCCTGCTGCCTTGCCTTCTTGAACAGGAACCTTACGCATGGAGCACCCGGCTTCCTACCCGGGCAGCTCATCACGGCAGCAGACCTAAGAGGCTGGGTACCAAAATGGAGAACATACCTCTGTTCCTTGGTAGTCTACTCAAACCCCATGAAATGTTTTGAGGAACATTCAGAAATAAATTACTTGCACATATTTTAGGTCAGAAGTTTTCAAACTTACTATCAGCGGAACTTCGGTATTAAAATCTTGAATGTAGAATGCTCAAGCTTAGGAGTCTGGGTAGAGGCATAGTTGACAGTCATCTGGCCTTGTGTACAGGGATGGCTCTCAGAGTACCTCTGAGGACCCTTAGAATTATAAAGGATGTGGTTTCAAAACCCTAGTTTAGATTGCTAAATATGATTTCTCTTTCACCTCTTCATAAAGAAATTTTTAGGAGACAAGAATTTTTTCAATTTTATTTTTACATTTCTTTTTTTGGATTACAAAGAAATACATATTCATTGTAAAAGAAAAATCCAGACATTACTGAAATATATGTTGTAGAAAGTGCATCACCCATAATTTATGAAGAGTAAAATTTGCCCATAATTTACCCCTCCCCAAAGTTGCTATTAACAGTACAGGTTACATTCCTCCACATATTTTTTTATGCATATACTAATATTTTAAAAGAAAAAAAAATCATTATATATTATTTTGTAACTTGCTCTTTTTCTTATTAGAGCTCGAATGTCTTTTAGTGTTCTGGCCTTACACATTGATAGAGCTTTTAATTTTAGTTATAATATCATAGAAAGGTACCCTGAATTCTTTTCTTAAACATTCCTTCCTAGTGGTAAATTCTGTGGTTTATCTTCCTGTTGACCTAATAGAGGGCTCCAGTTCCTCGCTGTTGCAGTTTAGTAGGCTACCTGGCGTAACAGTCTTACTGGTTACCAAGCTCAGCGAGGGTGCTCTTTGTGTGTTTTATCCAGTCCTGAGATACGTGTGCTCTTCAGTGTGAGAGAGAGAGCTTGGACCCTGGATAATTCCTTGGTGGAGAGGAATTGGTTTGCCCTTCCCTGGAGGCGTTACCACTCCATGCTTTTGCAGCCTTAGAGATGGGAGTGAGTGACCTCAGGAACTTCACAGAAGGAGCAGCAACCCTTCCAGTTGACCTTCTTGTCTCCCTCCTCCCTCAGACTTCTGTCCTTCCACATTAAGAGAGCTATGGTCACCCAAGACCTTTAAAATGTCATTATAAACTGCTTTCCCTTGTAAGTGTGTTTGGTGGTTTCTTTTATGGAGTCAGTGTGTCCTTTTTGGTTCAAATATGAGTGGTGTGAGAAAGAGGAGACACAGTGATTCTCCGGGAGGTCATGCTCCCCACAGGAGATCAGCGTCTCTTTACAGTGCACCTGCTCTACATGAGGCACTGTACTAGGCACCAAGGGTGCAAAAGTGTGTTGAACAATCCCTGCTCTCAAGTGTGTAGAACAGAGGAGGAAATATGACAAGATACTGGTATAAAAAAAAAAAAGACAAGGCAGTATTTGTACCCAGAAACAGATGCTTACACTTTCTCAAAGTAATATGAGAATCAAGGAAGATATGAAAGTAGCCAGGAAAGAACACAAAAGACCTTTGTGATTGTGTAAAATGTTTTACAGCATAATGGTTCTTGAGAACTTTTGATATCCTGCCTGTAGGACTGAAGTCTTTCATTTGGCTCTGCTCATCGATAATCAGTTTCATTCTCACTTATTTAATTACTTATTGTTGCCATATAAAAAGACCATTGGCATCTGTTTTTTTTTAATTTTGAAAAAATAAATTAGGTGTGTGTTTAGTTTTTCACCCACTGTTCTAGCATTATTTCAGGGTTTATAGAGGGCTTCATAAAGTGAATTAGCCATTGGGTCATGGTAAGAATAGTAACGCAAGCCCAGTCTACCAATTTGCTAGCTGCCATTTGTGTCTGAAGATGATAATGCTGCTGGTGTTTCTTTGTGTGAATGGATGCATTTGGAAGACAAGGTTGCAGGTAATCAGGATGTCAGCCTCTTGCGAGATGACCTTTCCTTGGCAATTGCATCTCCCTAATGGGTGATGCAGACAGGTTTTAAACATCCCAGGTGAGGGCACTTCTGCAGCCTCTCTTGGATTGTAATTAGAAATGTTCTGAAATAGAAGTGTGTACATGTAAGAGTTTTTTTTACATCATTCGGATCTTAAGCATGCTGTGGACTGGAGCTTGACCCATATGTAACAAGAGGGCTTGCTTTTGGAAAACTGCCCCTACGTTCTAAAATACATTAAAATCAGAGAGAGCTGCCTATATTTTATTTTTATAAACAGGAATAAGCCTTGGATTTTTCTTTTTGTGTAATTTAAACTGTTGTATTTATAGATTCATATTTACTCTAGTTATGCAATTTAACCATTTCCACTGAGGCCTTACATTTTACATTTCCTTTCTTCCAAAATGAAGTCTACATTCCCTCCTTTATTACTGTTTCCAGTTTGAGAATGTTTTTCTTTCCTTTCCTGTTGACTACAGTCAAACTGTGTTTGTTTTCATTCTTGTAATAAAAAGTGAATTCTGAATTTTCATTTAATTTTCTTCTCCTAGACAATTAAATCTCACCCAGAAGCAGATGAGAAACAGACAGAGAGCCGCACCATCACTCCACCGGCTGCCCCCAAACCAAAACGGGAGGAGAACCCTCAGGTGGGTCCAGCTCTCGGAGACTGGCTCATTCTCACACTCCAGGAGGGACACTTGCTCCTAAACACTTTGTCTGTCTTTTCTTTCGCTTTCTCACTGTTCAGCAATGTTACTTCCAAGTTAGGTTGGCCTAAGGCAGATGAAGAGTATGGCCGTGAGTGTCCATGAGCTGGCATACGGGCATTTTGTACACGTCACAAATTTGAAATGTAAGATTGGGGATCATTTTCCCAGCTATCCCATTGCACCTCCAATGATCACTGTGTTTATTTGTCTCAGCCAACATTTACAGGCTGCTCAGGTCACTCAGCTGAGGTCTTTTACGGTATCGATTACTGTTGTCACATCTGCTTTTTGTTGTTACTGGTGTATTGCACCAGATTCCCAAATCCCCGATGAACCAGTAGCTCAAAAGTAGTTCATTGAAGCATAGAAGGAGGGATGAAAAGAGTAACATCTGTACCACAACTTAGGATAGAATTCTAAACTTAAATAGCAAACAAGACTCTGGTACAAACATAGAATGTGAATTTATATGTCCATAGACAAGAGAATTTTTAAATTTGGTGACTTAGCATAAGCAGCTATAAAATAAAACTTGGACAGGTGATCTGATGATGAATATTTGATAGTTGGATTGTATTAGACGGGTGACTTCCTTCTGTCCTCAGTGCATTCACTGTGATGAAACCCTGCCAAATAGTGGCATGAAGCCATCAAAGCATCATGTCATTAAGAAAAACAAAACTATGATTTATTAATCCAGGAAGGTTTTTCTTTTTTTTTTAATATATTTTTATTGATTTCAGAGAGGATGGGAGAGGGAAAGAGAGAGAGAAATATCAATGATGAGAGAGAATCATTGATCGGCTGCCTCCTACACACCCCCTGCTGGGGATCGAGCCCACAATCCAGGCATGTGCCCTTGACCGGAATCGAACCCAGGGCCCTTCAGTCCAAAGGCTGACACTCCACTGAGCCAAACCAGCTAGGGCAAGCCAGGAAGGTTTTGATAAATGATAATTCTTTTTGATATGAAATAGATTAATTTTTACTGTATCTTGAGGGACCAAAACTTGAACCAAATTGCTGGGAAACTTGTAAAATCATCCATAAAATTAAAAAAGTATAGTACTTGGAGAGAAGAAAAAAAGAGTAAGCTGTTAGCAGAATTTCCTTATCAAGAGAAATTAAAGGGTATCTTTTGTCGGTGGAATGGTGTAGGCAAGCAGGTACCAGCCATCATAGGTAACAGCAGTATTTTCCCTTCTGGTTGGGCAGAATCACTGCCATAAAGAGGGTACATTGGTTCTTGGCACATGTGTGATACATAGATGAGACAAAACTCCTTGGCAACTTTTTGTTTTGTTTATCACTGAAAATCTGTTCCACGGGAGAGGATTTTTTTAATTTAATAATTCTTTCATGAACTCTCAGTCTAGGCTGGCAGAGATGAGTTGGACGTGAGTGGCCAAGAAGGGCGCAGTCACCGGATTAAGAGAAAGTGCATCTGAATGTCAGTCCTCACACTGCTTTAACAGAGAGCATTGCTAGACAGCCTTCTAATTTGATTACCTTTTGAAGGAATACTGGGAATTAGGATGTAGTTATTTTTGGCAGCCATAAAATGTATGCCATTTCAATATACAATGTGGAAAATGGGCAGCAACTCCAAGACTGCTTTTCCCTGCCAAAGAACTCTGGCTGTTGGAGGGAGAGGTGCCCACCTAACTTTGGAATAAGAAATAAAAACATTTCTTCAAGATTCTGAGATAATAGTAAAGGGCATTTCTGTTCTCCAGTGCCTGCCTCAATGACTGTATTTTCATAAAACGCTATCTTGGGTAGCCTGAACCTGTCACATCTGGCCAAAATATCATGATATTTAATGTTGAGGATGAAATGTCAGGATTTTTTAAGACCGAACTGTGGTATAAATAATTCTATAGGAGTATGTCTCCTAGCAATTGATGATATTCTTTATTCATCGGCAAAAAAAAAATTGACGATGCATTCTTTGGCATGTATACCGCCCACATGCAGTGGTACAGCAGAAAATGGAGATATACTTTCCAGACCACATGCAACCAAAGAGCAAAGTAGTCATCAATTTGTTGCTTTCTCCAGCTTTAAGCATCTGATGTGTCAGCTATGAGGTGCAGTATCCTAATCAATCTAGTCAGAGAAAAATCACTCTATATTTTTAGGCCCATGTTTGAATGAAAAATCATAGTATTAAGCAGAACACCTGCTGTCGTTCCTAAAACTCACTGAGCTTTGAGTTAGCGTTGTCCAGTCAGTGGTAGCAAAAATGTAAGAAACCCTGACTTGACATGACAAGTAAAGGCCTAGTCATGACAAGTAAACTACTTAGAATTTTTAGCTTGTTGTATGGGAGGTTCTGTCTGTTTTTCGAATATGAAATCCTCTTTTAAGAGGATTTTAAAAAATACTTTCATTGATTTTTTTTTTATATATATTTTATTGATATTTTACAGAGAGGAAGGGAGAGGGATAGAAAGCTAGAAACATCGATGAGAGAGAAACATCAATCAGCTGCCTCCTGCACACCTCCTACTGGGGATGTGCCTGCAACCACGGTACATGCCCTTGACCGGAATCGAACCCGGGACCCTTCAGTCCGCAGGCCGACGCTCTATCCACTGAGCCAAACCAGTTTCGGCTGATTTTTTTTTTTTTTTTAGAGAGAGAGGAAGGGAGAGGGATAGAGAGAAACAGCGCTGTGAAAATAAAACACTGACTGATTGGCTGCCTCCTGCATGCCCCCTACCAGGGATCAAGCACACAACCCGGGCATGTGCCTTGACTGGGAATTGAACCAGCAACCTCTCAGTGCACCGGATGACATGTAACCAACTGAGCCTCACTGGCCAGAGCTCTAAAATGATTTATTTTTTTAATGAAAGAAAATATATTGGGCCACTCAAAATGCTGATTTCTGCCATTGAGGAAGCAGAAGCTGTAGGCCCTTGTCCTTCTCTTTTGGTCCCTGTAAGCCAAGGAAGTGGTGGAGTGACTTCATAGCTGTGAAGAGTGGAGGATGCCCCGCTCTTTTTCACCTGAACCTGCCTCCTTCAGGCCACCAGCCCAGTGGGCTGCCTTTCTCTAGAATTCTCGTTGGGAACATGTGGTTGGCTCTGTGAGAACCCAAACTGAAGCATATCCATCTTCTGTTTCTCTGGCACAGAAACTTGCCTTCATGGTGTCTCTAGGATTGGTAACACATGACCATCTAGAAGGTAAGAGAAGATATTCATAATGTTGCCTTGCTTCTGGCCCAGAGCTTAGTTCTTGACAATGGCATTTTATTGGGAGAATAGAAAACTGAAAACAAACTGATGAACAAAAAGATAGATACAGAGGCGGTAAAGCATCAAACAGACTGTCAAATTACAGCGGGAAGGTTAGGGAGAGGTGGGGGAAATAAGAGATCAACTGAAGGACTTGTGTGCATGCATATAAGAGTAACCAACAGATGCAAAACATTGGGGGGTGAGGGCATGTATGGGAGTGGGGGGGGGCAATGGTAAGATATGTACACATATAATACCTTAATAAAAAAAATAAATAAAAAAAAAGAAGAAGAAGTTTAAGTTTAAAAAATTTGGCTCTCAAAAGAAAACTGAAAACAAATAGTGTCATGTAGTCAGTGTGGACTTTGTTTCCTTTAGAGTGAAATTGGCTACTGTTCAGCCCTCCCCTTCCTTTCGCTTTGTATCCACACTACTGTCCTGGGCAGACCACCCAGTTGCCTCGATTAAGGTGACTTCCGCTCACTTGGGGAACTTTCTCCCCAAACAGCATGAAGTAGCAAATGCCCCTCTGACTTTGTACTTTTCAGTACTCTTGGTTACTAGAATCTTAAGAACAGTTGCACAGCTACACCTGTATTGCTTACTTAATTGAAGAATGGTGAACTATGGTTGCTCAGTCTCAGTCTGTGGATAAAGTTCATCCACACCTATGTCACGGTGATCTAAAAATAAACCAGGACAGCTTGTTCACAAGCGTTGTCTACCGTTAAGCACGCGGTCAGAGAGCCTCCCAGGGGACAGCATAGTCTTGCTTTCCGAGGGGTGAGAGTAGACGTCCTGCGTGTGTGCTCCCAGCCGTGTGCTTGCCTCTGCTGAGGCTGCAGTGAAACAAAGAGGCTGGCCCATCTCTAATTTGTCTGGGAAAAACAATGAAGTGAAGTTGTTGAGGTTCCCTATACCTCTCTTCTAATTTAAACCTTTTGCTTTCCCAAGAAATCCAAAGTAAGAGGCAAGAGCGAAAAAGAAGAACAACAGCAAACCCAGTATACAGTGGAGCAGTCTTTGAGCCAGAGGTACTCCTGGCCAGCGCTGGCCCTTCCCTCACCGTTCACTTCACTTATGACTTATTCAGCACCTCCCCTTGGAAACCTGGTTTTACTTGCTCAGCTTTGTAAAGTGATGATTTTTCTCTGGCTGATCCCATTATTTAATTTTTATTATTCATTGCTTTCCCCTTAGTTTTTGCTTGCATTTGAACAGATATAAACCTTCCTTAAAAATTTAACTCACCCTGGCTTCAACACAACTGTCATCTGGAGCAGAGGCAGACCTCCCTGGAATATCCTATCTAATAAAAGAGTAATATGCAAATTGACCTTATCTCTGCTGCACCCACAAGCCACGCCCACCGGCCAATCAGGAATGAGTATGCAAATTAACCCAACCAAGATGGCTGCGGCCACAGAGCTGCAGCAAGCAGGAGGCTTGGGTTTCCCCGGCAATGGAGGAAGCCAAGCTTCCCTGCTGCCCTGGCCAGCCCAGGCCTCCACTCAAGGCTACAAAGTTTCAATTGTAGAAGATAAATAAATCCCAGATCCCAGGGCCTCCACTTGGGTCGCCAGGGGGCGTGGCCAGCCTGCAAACCACCACAGGACCCTCGCCCAGGCCACCCCACACCCCAAGGGAACCCCCACCCTGACCCAGGACACCCTTCAGGGCAAACCAGTCGGCTCCCACCTGTGCACCAGGCCTCTATCCTATCTAATAAAAGAGTAATATGCAAATTGACCATCACTCCAACACACAAGATGGCTGCCCCCATGTGGACACAAGATGGCCAGCAGGGGAGGGCAGTTGTGGGCGATCAGGCCAGCAAGGGTGGGCAGTTGGGAGGGACCAGGCCTGCAAGGGAGGGCAGTTGAGGGCGATCAAGCCTGCAGGAGATGGCAGTTAAGGGTGACCAGGCCGGCAGAGGAGGGAAGTTGCGGGGGCACCAGGCCTGCAGGGGAAGGCAGTTGGGGGGACCCAGGCCTACAGGGGAGAGCAGTTGCGGGGAGACCAGGCCTGCAGGGGAGGGCAGTTAGGGGTGACCAGGCCTGCAGGGAAGGGCAGTTAGGGGTGACCAGGCCTGCAGGGGAGGGCAGTTAGGCATCAATTAGGCTGGCAGGGGAGTGGTTAGGGGGTGATCAGGCTGGCAGGCAGAAGCGGTTAGGGGCAATCAGGAAGGCACGCAGGCAAGCAGTTGGGAGCCAGCAGCCCTGGATTGTGAGAGGGATGTCCGACTGCCCATTTAGGCCCAACTGCCCGTTTAGGCCCGATCCTGGGATCGGGCCTAAATGGGCAGTCGGACATCCCTCGAGGGGTCCCATATTGGAGAGGGTGCAGGCTGGGCTGAGGGACACACCCCCCATGCAAGAATTTCGTGCACCGGGCCTCCAGTATGTAATAAAACACGTTAGCACTGATACCTTGGGGTGACTGGCACTAACTAGTTGGCATGTTGACAGGCGTGCTGTGCTTGGTCTTTAGCTTTTGCCAGTATTATTAGTAACCATGCTATTCAACCATCCCATTTCCTTCTTCAATCCTCACAGCGTAAGAAGAGTGCAGTCACCTACCTGAACAGTACAATGCACCCTGGGACCCGGAAGAGAGGTGAGTACCTGTTATATCTCTCCCTTGCCTCTTGCCTTTGCTTTCTGTGTTGTGTTTCTTCCCTTTCCCCTAGAAAATAGTGTTGTTGTTGTTATTCTCTGAGAAGGGGAGAAAGGAGAGTGAGATTTCCTATTAGAGTTGTGTATACTGAGTCGAAACCTGCCTTTCCTGGGATTCCAGCAAAGCTGCCTCAGGGGAATGGCTTCGGGCAGCCTTTCTGCCCCCAGCCCACCAGGCTGTCCCTGAACATAGCACAGTGAACAGAACACCGCGCAAAAGGAAGCATTTTAGCGTCACTGAGCAGCACAGAGCCACACTGTTGCCAAGGTGCTCTTGGTCGTGTCTGAGTCATCCCTCTGCAGGAGAAACCAGAGCATCACTTAAGTTTCCATGTGCTGCAGGCTTTCCAGGAAAGAGAAGTAGCCACACTGGAAACTTAGAATCTGTGAGAAGAAAAGGTCACTGTCAAACAGGCTTTCGAAAGCAGAAATTCTTAAAGAGCTTCCTCCCCGTATTTTAGATCTCCCCAGGGCAGGCGTTGCACCTCCTCTTAGGGCCGAGACATGACAGCAGCAGCAGTCTCACTGTGCGAGTCTAAATAGGGCTTAATAGCTCAGAGTTGGAGCTCATAAACAAGGTTCTGAAATTGTTCTTTGATGTCAGTAATACATCCCAAGGTCCCTTTCTCTACATGATAATGTGTCCCTGAATTATAGTTCCAGGCTAGAAAGGTTGCAGAGTGAGTGGAGCAGCATACTAATTTTTGCGTCTGCACACACAATCTCCGAGCTGCTGGAAGCTTAGGAGGTCATCCTGACCCTTTGTCTGCCTTAGGGAGGCTGCAGCCACACCACTACCACCTCTGCCCGCAAAGAGATAGCGTAGCTACCCTGAGTGACCCGTTCTCATGCTGCATCAGCCCCGTCCTTCAAGTGGTCAAAAATATTTAGATGAGAAACCCGAAGCCATTGCTTCATATCAGTTCCTGGGCCACAGTTATCAGTGTCATGGATTATTTTTTGTTTTTAGCAATTTTTCATGACCTCTTACACAGTTCTCAGAACGGAGCCCCCAGCCAGAAGCCACAGTTAATTGGCCTGCTGGTGGGCTGTATCTGCTAAAAGAAAAGGGGTTAAATGAGCCAGAAAGACCTTGGCATCTCTTGCCAAGGTCAGAGGATGAAAGCCTGCATCTACAAGCCTAGGATATGCCTTCTGTGGGTAAACAAAGAGCATTCATCTCCCACTTCTCCCCGCAGCACTAATTCCCCAGGAAGACACACCAGTATGACCTGCCTTTGTACTGCAGACTCCCCCAGTCTAACACACAGAAGTAATGTTTGTGTATGTCTGACAGTCAGCATTCCTGCATGGTTTTGATATAAATTGTAACTGTTGGCAAAGTCACGATTCTGCGTGCCATTACCAGTGCTCAGTTGTGCACCTCCCTGGCTCTTTCTTCCCCTGTGGTGGTCTAGGCATTCACTTTGTTCACTCACAGCTTGGGAGTGTGACCCTGACTTAGACATGGCAGGCAGGAGTGGTTGGCCTGGACTTGCCACACCCACACGGGCTCATTTATGATCCTCTGTAGCATGAGGTGTGATGCAGAATGCTCTTGCTCATATCAGGCCTCTCAGTTAGCAGTGTTGCTGATGATGGCCTTCCTGAGAATGGATCAGCCCAGTCCTGAGACACGTGGGTCACCAGAATGTGGTAGAAAGTGGGGAGATAATTCTTGATCAACTAGGGAGGACACTTGAGTCCAGACCTACTTCAATTTATATTTAAACTCAGGACATATTTTTAGCTCTTGGGTTCCAGATACCCCTTGAACATATCTCTCACTAGCTCTAGCAGCAAGGGGTAAGAGTAGTTAACTTGAATTTTGTTTCCTTGCTTCACTTTTCTCCACCCTTATAGGCAGTGAAATGACCAAAATATAGGCAGGCGAGAAAAGGAAAAGCAGAAATCCTAAATAAATCCATTTGTGGGGGCTGAGAATCATTAATATAGTAAGAATGATGGTTGCAGAGAAACATTAGAGAACAACATGCAGAAGATACGGGAAAGTAAAGTAAATTCGTATTTCTGGCCTTGGCTCCCTGTAAGCTTTGGTTCTCGCCTGAGAAATCAGATTGTCACAGCCCAGGAGCCTCACTGTTACCTGCCCAAGGCAAGGCCCTTTTACATGTCCCAGTGTCTCTGTCGTTCTGCAAGCTCTCTCTTCTCCTCCCTTCTTTTGAGACTCAGGCAGTTTCTAATGACATTTAAATCTTAGCTTCTCTTCCTCTCTTTGGGACTGTTGTATTAACCTTCTGTCTGCTACCTCACTTCCTTTTCCATGCTAGCCAATGAGGAACACTGGCCAAAGGTATGTAAGATCATTTTCCCCCTCTCTTCCCCCCCCCCGCCCTTTTCCCCTTTTGTTCCCTTCTCTTGGCATATAGGTCGTCCTCCAAAATACAATGCAGTGCTGGGGTTTGGAGCCCTTACCCCAACATCCCCCCCATCCAGTCATCCTGACTCCCCTGAAAATGAAAAGACAGAGACCACATTCACTTTCCCTGCACCTGTTCAGCCTGTGTCCCTGCCCAGCCCCACCTCCACAGACGTAAGTAACGTGGGAAAAGCTCACTGTCTCTGAGAGCTTCCCTGGGGAAACTTTGTCCTGTGTTGTCTCCTCCAGCAGCATCACCCTGACTAACCCGGGAAAGCAGGGACCCCGACAGGACACTATGCTGGGAAGGCAGCTCTGGTGGGGCCCAGGTCCTGCTGTGTCCTTGGGACTCGTGCTAAATATGTCAGGAGGCTCAGTCGTTTCCGGAGGCTGCATTTGCTGGGCCGTGAGGGAGTTCTCAGGCAGGGGTGGGTGGGAAGTCGGCTCACGTCCCTGCAAGGTGTGCCGGTTTCCATCATCAGTGTTCTGGAGGTGGGGAAACGAGCAACGTGGAGGTTCCCTTAGCAGTGTTGCCTGCTTCAAGTGGAATTCAAGAAGTGGAAACTTTGCCGTAGAGCAGCTGTATTCAGCAGAGTTGGTTAGAAACAGGTTCCAGAAAGAGTGTCAAATACTCAGTAGTTCTTCACCCAGCAACTGCAGGAGTGTCACCAGTGCCCTACATTTTCAAATGAGCATTTCCAAAGCGGTGAATTCACCCAGCAAATACTTACTGAGCACTTCTCTGCTGAGCAAGCGCTGTTCTTGAGGCTGGGACAGAACAGGAACAAAACCAGCTCCCGGTCCTCATGGAGCTCGTGTGGCACGGTGGGAGGCAGGTGATAAGCAGATGAACATATAATGTGCCAGGGAGTGCTAATGCTGTGGAAAGGTGGGACAGGTAAGGGGCATAAGGGATATGGCAGGAGGTTGCTCTTTTTTGAAGATGCTGAGGGGGTGGGGGAAGAGCACTCCGTGAAGAGGGAACAGCACCGCAGAAGCCCTGAGGTAGAAATGTACACGCATGAAGAAAAGAGGCCAGGGCGCTGGGGCAGTGAGCAGGTGCGAGTGGTGGGAGCTGAGGACCTAGAGGCGGCAGGGCCTGCGGCTTTACTCTAAATGAAATAGGAGACCGCTAGAGGGTTTTTGACTTTTTATTTTGAAAATTTCAAACCTGCAGAAAAGTTACAGTGGCACTACAAGGAACAAATGTATACCTTCACCTAATTGACCAGTTATCATTTTGCCACATATGCTTCTCTCTCCTACACACGCATATACACACACTTATACATACACACATGTACACACACATACGTACATATATATACACATACATACACACAAACTTCTTTAAAACCCTTAACCAAGGATATGCTTATTTAGAGAGGGAGAGAGGTGAGAGAGAAACTTTGATCAGTTGCCTCCCATACTTGCCCTGAGAAGGGATTGATCCCCTGACCTAGGGATGTGCTCTGACCCGGAATCAAACCCACAACCTTGCGGGGTATGTGATGACATTCCAACCAACTGAGTCTCTCTGCCAGGGCCATACTTTTTTTTTTTTTTTTTTTTTTTTTTTTTTGCTGAACTAGTTAGGAAATTGCAGGCATCATGAATCTTCAGCCCAAATACTTCGGTTTATATCTCCTAAGAATAAAGATATTCTCTGATATAGCCACAATACAGTTATCAAATAGAGGAAATTTAATATTGATAAAATGTTATTATACAATATACAGTTCATATTCCGCTTTCTCAATTCGTCTCAATTATTGCCTTAGTGGCACTTACATTTTTCTGCTTCAGGATCCAATTCGAGATCACTCTTGACATTTATTGTCTCTTTAGGCTCCTTACTCTGGACCAGTTTCTCGTCTTTTCTTTGTCTTTCATGGCACTGATATTTTTAGGAAGATAGGCCAGTTGCTATGTAGGGTGTCCCTCCATTTGGATGATCTGATTGTTTCCTCAGGAACAGATTGGACGTTGCATTTCTGTAGGAACACTAAATAAGTGGTGATGAGTCCTCAGTGCTTCGCAGCAGGAGGCACGTGTTGTCAGTCTGTCCCCTTGTTGGTGATGTTAACGCTCATCTCTTAAAATAGAGCCCATCAAATGTCTCCACTTGTACAGGCACCTGTTTCTTCAGCTTTGAGTCTGTAAATAATCCAGTTCCCCAGCAAACTGCTACCCAGTGGTTTTAGCATCCTTTGCTGGTTCTTGCCTGCAGTCATTATTCAAAGGTGTTTGCAAAATTGATTGGGATTTTAAAAGGACTGATGTGTGTGAAATATGGAGACGAGACTGTGGGAGGATAGGACGGGAGCAGGGAGACCAGTGAGGAGGCTGTTACAGTCGTCTGATCAGGAGCCAGTGGTATATTGGCCTAATATAATAGGTAGAAATAGAGATGGAGGGAAGTCATTGAGTCTGCATCTTTTTGAAAAGCCAGCAGAATTGGATGATGGGATATGAGAAAAAGAACAGTCAGAGGTGAATCCAAAGATTTTGGCCCCAACAGCTGGGAGGCTGGAGCTGCCCTTTACTCGACTGACAGGAGAAGCAGGTTTGGCATGTCCCCTCTCTCTTGTGAATGACAGAGCTTGTCTTTAGGGTCACCTTCAGGTACATTATCCCTTGAATTACAGGCTCTTAGTAGTCTAAAGTCTGCCCCTCTCCAAAGAGCAAAAGAATACCATCTGCACATCCCGAGTTAAACGTCCAGAAACAACAAAGGGAGTGTCATCTGTGGAGGACCAGGTCATGGAGGAGTTCTGTTCTCTGACAGGCGTCCTTCCGTGAACATAGCTGGTGGCCTCAGACCCAGCCTTGCTGTCAAGACTCAGCCTTTGTCCAGCTTTCCTTTGGCAGGAGTCCTTGGTTGGGTTTCTGCCTCTCCTGTTAACTAGCACCAGGAGTCCCTGTGGTAACCTTGTTTGGTGGCAGCAAAGATTGCCCAGGGGTGGACAGCTCTTGGTGGGGCTGTCCCCCAGGTGTTCTGTGGTTCTGGATGTGAGTCTCTTTCTTAAACAGTGTTGTTTTTACTTTTTTGGCTTTGCGCTGAGGGGGTTTATAAAATGGTTTTCTTAAAAGGATCCACTCAGCTCTAATCACAAACTAAAAGCTTCTGCCAGGTTTTGTGTCAAAATATAAACACTGTTCTTCTTAGAAATCTAAAGGTAAAAGGAAGCTTTTCTAAAACCACTAAATAATGTTGATAACTTCCTAGGTTAAACCTAGTAGAATGGGTTTTTCTAAAAAGATAATTGACTTCTACTTTTACAGTATCTCAACTGTGGCAGTTATTAAAATCGACACACAGGGCTCTGTATATTAGCTTCTGGGTGGCATAAACCCCAACAACATTAATTAAATAGTAAGAGCTGAGAGGCAGGCATTTCCTGGAGATCAATACCATCTAGAAGGACTTGGTACAAGACACGGCTGGGCGCTAATCCTCAGGATGTGGCCACTATCATCACTTTTATGAGAAGGGAAGATGAGTTGACATAATTATACAATTTCTTTAGCAAATGATGAAGTTGCCATTGATACAACCAGGGTTTTTTTTAATAACCTAGGCCTCAGCCCCTAGCAAAGAATTGTGGGTCAGACATCTTTCAACTTCCCGTTTCGTTTATGGTAATTATTCGGCCCTTCACCAAAGCCTAAGCTTTCTGACCTGGTGCAGCACCTTCATGGGACTGCCTTTCTGTTTAAGCAGAGAACCGATTCTGTGTGGATGAAACACATGACTCACATTTCATACTCATCTCTATGGGTAGTGTTCTCAAGTATGGCCTGGGGGTCCCTGAGACTTTCAGGGGGGTCCATAAAATCAAAACTATTTTCATGATCATATTCAAACATTCTCTTCCAGTTTCATTCTCATTATCTCAAGCGTGAACAGTGGAGTTTCCCAGATATTACATGACATGATGATGTCATCACTCTGATGGCTAATGGGCAGTGCACCTGTGTGTTCTGGGGTTTAAAATTTTCCAATACATATTTTTGTAACTTCCTGGATTCTATAATTATTTCAAAACTAAAATGTTTTAAAACTTCTATAAGTAAATATCAATGTATCTAACTCCCATAAACAAAAGCTCTTTGAGGTCTTTAGTAATTTTAAGAGTGTAATGGGATCCTGGCCGGTGTGTCTCAGTGATTAAAGTGTCAGCCCACACACCCAAGGGTTGTGGGTTCGATTCCCAGTCAAGGGCACGTACCTGGGTTGCAGGTTGGATCCCTGGCCCCCAGTCGGGGCGCGTGCGAGAGGCAACCAATTAAAGTGTCTCTATCACATTGATGTTTCCCTCTCTCTCTCTCTCTCTCTCTCTCTCTCTCGCTCGCTCTCTTCCTCCTCCCCCTCCCCTCCCTCCCTTCCACTTTCTCTAAAAATCAATGGAAAAAGTATCCTTGGGTGAGGAGCTAACAACAACAACAAAAAGAGTGTAATGGGGTCCTGACACCAAAAGATTACGAGCTACTTTATGGGCTAATAAAGAGGATACAATGTGTTGTTGTTTTTTCCTTTAGCAACTGAAATAAATTAAGTTTTATTATATATGTACTCTCCACCTTCCACTTCTTGACGTTCTCCTTATTCAGGAGAAAAGGAAAGTGAGCAGAATTCTTTACCCAACAAATACCTCTGAATAAAATGTGCAGTTTGTCTCATATACTTCATCGCTGCTAATTCTATCTATGGTTCATGTAAAGACTCTCTGAAACCCTAAAATTTGTGTAAACTTCATAAAGATGCAGACTTACAACATGGGGCTGAGTTTTAAGAAAAACTAACCCTCTAGAGAAGAGCACCCTCAGCCTGATTCTAAGAATGAAAAGGAAGTCACGGTCATCGAGGGGTGAAACTGACCTCTTCCGGTGCCTGGAAGTTGAACCGTCGGGCATTCTCATGTAGTATTTTTGCACATGTACTGGGTTTCTTTTCTACTGCCCAGAGGTGACATTTTCTTAGAAAGGTTAAAATCCACCCACACTGGTTATCCTACAACTTTCCAGCATCTTCTAGCTGCTGGGGAGCCCGGTGAATGACAGAGAAAGCCTCCTTTCCTAGAGGAAACAGGCCTGGGAAGAAAGGTTCTTCCCGGGTGGTGGAGGGTTTATCATGGGAGGAAGCCCTGCTCCTGTGTCATTGCTTCCTGTGCACAAGTTCTGCGTTAAGCCTTTTGGCAAAATAGCCTAGAAACCTAAAACAACACATTGGCAGGAAAGGGTCTGGCCCAGGCCGGGCACTGCCTTTGCTGGCTCCCCTCCGACGCTCCCTCAGCCTTCCCTGCCCTGGGTCCGTTCAGCGGCATTAGTCCTGTTCAGAGGACGGGTCAGGGATTCACTTGCTGAAAAATACCTCTCGAATAGTTTTTCTTTAGTGTTCTCTCCACGTTTTAAGTAGAGAGAACACTGCTTTTTTTTGATGGTGCCTTCTGTTCAGCGGCTCCAGCAGCCCTACCTGAGAACTCACTGGTGGGCGGGAGAGTGCGCAGAGGGCCCTTCTCGCCTCACCTGGCGAAGTATTTTACAGGGAGGAATACAGCCTCCAGAATAGAAGGGTCCATTGAACAGCAAATGCCAAATGCTGGTTTTAAGGGAGAACATTGGCAGCTGTTGTTTTGGCTTTTAAAGTCTTCATATTAGAAAGCTCGGTTTAATCAGTTTAATTGGCTCCTGACTTAGTCTTTTCCCATTTGAACTTTCACTGTTATCTTTTCTCCCTGAAGAGGCAAAGTGTTTAGTAAAATTCCATTTCTTACCTGTTGACTTTCCCAATCCTAAATTTTCTCCAAAAATGATAGTTAATGAGAATTGTTTGTATCTTTGGTTTCAGAACACTTTGATGGATGGGTTCAATATCATCAAGCTTTCTGATTTGTGGGTTAGACTCTACCAAAATATAACAAATGCTGAGCTGTCACCCGTAAAGTTAATTTTGGCCTAGACGACTACAGAGTTTCCCATGAAGTCTGCTTTAAAGCTAAGAGTGCTGCCCCTGCCCAGGGAACCTCAGCTGCATAGGGCAGGTGGGGGCTTGTGCCATCGGTGCTTTTCTTGCATACTCTTGCAACATGTTAGAGGGGGCACAGCTGATTGTCCTAACACATGTATATGTATGCAGAATGTGCATGTTAACATTCACATTTTACCTTTTTGTCCTTTCTCTTACCTCTCTTCTCAATTTCATAGGGTGATATCCATGAGGATTTTTGCAGCGTTTGCAGAAAAAGTGGTCAGTTGCTGATGTGTGACACGTGTTCCCGTGTGTATCATCTGGACTGCTTAGACCCTCCTCTTAAAACAATTCCCAAGGGCATGTGGATCTGTCCCAGATGTCAGGACCAGGTAGGGGGACAGGGGTCAGACAGAGGGCGGGGCCAAGGAGGAGCAAGACATGATCAGGTCTTCCGTTCCCCTCTGATCTGGGGGAATGGCAGTCTCTGCCCTTCCTGGGAGTTCTCAGGCCACGTGATCCCTGTTCACAGAACAGCTCTCACCCACCAGCATCCCTCCCCTCAGAGATGTTCTGTCGTATTCATGAGGCGGTGACTCAGTGTGCTGGTGGAGAGACCCTGATTGCGTCCCTTTATTTGAAATGACTTACTACCTTGACCCTAAAAGTCCATAAGACTTTCTGCCTCATTCTCTAAGATGGGTACAAACCTAGTATATCTTTTTGAAACTCTATATTGAAAATAAAATTCTCTTTTGTTTGTTTATTTTTGTTAATCCTCACCTGAGGATATTTTTTTCCATTGCTTTTCAGAGACAGTGGAAGGGAAAGGGGGAGGGGAAAGAGAGAGAGAGAGAAAGAGAGAGAAACATTGATGTGAGAGAGACACATTGACTGGTTGCCCCCTACACACACCCCAACCAGGGGTAAAGAGCAAACCGCAGCCCAGGTACATGCCGTTGACAGGGAATCAAACCTACGACCTGTCCGTGCCTAGGCCAGTGCTCTAACCACCGAGGCACCGGCCAGTACTTTCTTAAATGAAAGTACTCAATCGGTTGTCTCATTCAAATAACAACAGTTTCACTTTTAACCTATGTTGTCATCAGGATCAGAGAACTAACTACAGTGGTATCAATATTTCAGGGGCTTGAAAGGCAAGCACAGAATCATGCGCTACTTAACGACAGGGATACATTCTGGAAAATGTGTCATTAGGTGATTTTGTCCTTGCGAGAGCGTCGCAGAGCGCACTTACACCTCGATGGTAACCTGCTGCACACCTGGGTCTGGCCTATTGCTCCTGGGCTGCAAGCCTCTGTGTCTCATTACTGTACAAACCACGCGAGATTAAGTCAAGCACAAGAGAAAATGATGCAATCAAGAGACACAGTTAGCCCTAACCAGTTTGGCTCAGTGGATAGAGCGTCGGCCTGCGGACTTAAGGGTCCCAGGTTCGATTCCAGTCAAGGGCATGTACCTTGGTTGTGGGCACATACCCAGTAGGGAGTATGCAGGAGGCAGCTGATAGATGTTTCTCTCTCATCGATGTTTCTAACTCTCTATCCCTCTCCCTTCCTCTCTGTAAAAAATCAATAAAATAGATTTTTTTAAAAAAAAGACACAGTTAACATGAGACGTATGAGGCTGTAGCCAGTGTAGCACAGACTATTGCTTTACAACAAGCTTCTTGTTTTTAATAAATAGAACTGTATACTCTAAAGTAAAAAGAATAGTATAGCAAATACAAAAACAGCATAGTTGTCTGTTATCATTATCAAGTACTAGGTACTGTGCATACTGTATGTGCGATACTTTGTGTGACTGGCAGTGCAGTAGGTTTGTTACACCAGCAGTACCATGAACACATGTATTCTCTGATGTTACTACCAGGCGTCCTCAAACTACAGCCCGCGGGCCACATGCGGCCCGCCGAGGACATTTATCCGGCCCGCCGGGTGCCACTGCCTGTCCTGCTTAGCAGCCAATTCATCCCGGGCCCGCAGTGCGCATAGGAATTTGTTCATAGTGTTTTTTTTTAAACTATAGTCCGGCCCTCCAATGGTCTGAGGGACAGTGAACTGGCCCCCTGTTTAAAAAGTTTGAGGACCCCTGTTAGGCCATAGGAATTTTTTAGCTCCATTATAATCTTATGGGCCCATGTAGTATATGTGGTCCGTCACTGATCAAAGCATCGTACAGCACCTGACTGTATGATTAGCTACCCCAGCTTTTCCCTCCTTCTCTGCTTAGTTTCTGATTTCTTTTTCTCACCTATCCATGTATCTTGATGTTTTTATCATAAGCGGTCTCATGTCGCTTTTTTAGAAGTAGGCAAAGTATAAATAACAAACAAGTAAGGTCAGTAGCTCAACAGACATTGGGATCCTGCTCGGGTCTCTGGAATTCTGATCTGAGAGAATTCTGGTTTTCCCCTTTTAACCTTGGTCCTTTTCCTACTGTCGCCTGATGTAGTTATAGGGACAGTTCTCTCCTTGTTCTCTTCCAGTTGCTGCGCTGTGACCCTCTGATCATTTGCCACATGGGGTCTAGATTATATGTGGTGTCAGAGCTGAGACTTGATTTCCTCAGCCAGGCTGCCACTCAGGGCATGGAGCTAAAACAGATAGGCAGCCCGTGTCAGGTCAGGGACGAAGCCGCCCGTGGCTGCGGCCACAGTGCCGACCTGCCGCTTACGCTGGTGGTTCTGCCTGTGGGAGTCATCAGGAGCCTGTGACACGAATGAAATGATAGGAGGGCCCAGCCTCTTGCTCAGGGCTCAGGTAGCTTGGCTGTCCCTGCTTTGTACCTCATTGTCTCGGGCTGATATCTGGAACTTTATAGTCCAGAATCTATAGAGCAGCATTTTGCAACACTGCCCTCATAACCCCTCCTGGATTTTTATCTGCCCATAGCTACAGATACCCTTGCTTGTCATTATACAGGGAATGTGTATTTATACCTCCTTCTTAAGGTAAAATTCTAAAAATCTTTTCAGATGCTAAAGAAGGAAGAAGCAATTCCATGGCCTGGAACTTTAGCAATTGTTCATTCCTATATCGCCTACAAAGCAGGTAAAGAGTTACCCATATGCTCTCTTGTGTAATCTTCCCTTGTTTAAAAAAAAATAAAAGGAGTACTGGAAGGAAGTATTTGCTTTGTTTTAAAAAGGAAATTTAACATTAAAAATGAAAAGCTTCTAGTGAATGAAGTGGAAGATTGTGTAGCACTTTCTTGGGAGGAAGAATGAGAAGTAGATCTTGTTCATATGAAGCCCCTGACAGTCTTCTTAGCATGCCTGTGCTTGGAAAGGGGGGAGGGGACTCCTGTGCGCTGACTGGGGCTCGGGGAACTTTGGGGAGAATATCTTCTTTGGCGAACATTCCGAACACTGGCCTTTTCAAAGAATTTATTGTTAAAAACAGTTCATTTTTTTTTTTTCAGCTAAAGAAGAAGAGAAACAGAAGTTACTTAAATGGAGTTCAGATTTAAAACAGGAACGAGAACAGCTAGAGCAGAAGGTGAAACAGCTCAGCAGTTCTATAAGTGTAAGTGAGCCTCCTGCCTTCAGCGATAAAGCAGACACAGAGCTCCCCATGCACATAACAGCTCATGTGGCTCCCAAGGGCCGGTTCCCATCCGTTAGCTTATTAACACAGCTGACTTGGGCAGATGGAAAGTTTGCCTCCAGTTAGAGTGGCCCTCAGGTACAGGGGGCCCGTTGGTGCCTTAGCCAAGCTCTGGAACATCCTCTTGGTTTTGGTCTGAGAGCAAGGATTTTCGGTCTCCTGGCGCAGAGGTAGATTAGAAGCTGCAGCCGTGTACCCACCACCCCCGGGCATCCTGAGCGTGTTTGGGAGGAGTGTGGAGCCTGACCTGACAACAGGCAGGCGCAGACCAGCCCCACATACGAGTCTTCCTAGTCGCCCAAGCTAGTGAGTCCATCCACACGGCCCGTCCCTTCCACTCTTTCTTCCCCACCATGCTGTTTGCGTTTCCAGGTTTTCCTGACCAGCCTGAGGAAGAGGGGTTTCTAGAGACAAGTTTGGAAGTAAATACTGCCCAGCCTGCCATGTCCAGGTGGGAAAGAGAGTTGTACTTGTAACAGAGATTCAGAGGCTCCTCCCGACGGGCAGGTTCCCCGCTGAGCAGGTGCCTGTCGCAGTGAGGTGGCCTCAGCCCTCAGACACTGGGTGGTGTCCTGGACTTGGTGACGGTTGAGCTGTCCCACTCACCTGCTTTCGTCCCTCCCCACCATCCTACCCGTGGCATGCAGGTCTCACATCTCTTTCCCTGCCTAGAGCAGAAGCCAACAGGTGTGAGAGGCTGAGGGCAAAAGACTGCAGGTGACAGCAGGAGGGGTTCTGTTGGCCGAAGTCTGATTCTCCTAACATGGCTGTCCCGCCCCAGGCTCTGCCTCTAAGTTCTTGCTGACCGAGTGACCCTCCGGTCGCACAGACACCCCTGGCTTGTTTTCTACCCTGAAAAGCTCAGTCTGGTCCTGACCATGTTAGCACCGGCAGGCGGTGGAAACACACCTGCCCAAACCAGCCTCAGCGCGACTGCGGCAACTTTTTGTTGTTTTTCATTCTTACCTGGGGATATGTTTTTATTGATTTTAGAGAGGAAGGGAGAGGGAGAGAGAAGCATTGATGTGAGAGAGAAATAACCAGTTGCCTCCTATATGCTCCTCGAACCGGCAACCTGGGTATGTGCCCTGACCGGCAATCAAACCTGCGACCCCCCCAGGGCATGGGATGATGCTCTAACTAACTGAGCCACACCGGCCAGGCGGAATTGTGTTTTTAAAATGACTTATTTCATAGTATTAGAGCAGTAATTCACCTTTGGTTTTAAGTCCCAGTGTCAAGTAGAGCTGGCTTTTAAACCACTCATTTGCCCTCTGTCTCTTGCCTCTGGGGCCTCCTCCTCCCTTGGGTGGTGGCTCCCACTCCTGTGGAGCAGAACAGGTCCCGGGGCTGCACTCTAGCCAACGAGGCTCCTTCCACCTACAGAGGCTGGCCGGCCTGGCAGCAAGGCCGCAGGCTCAGTGCCACCGCCCTTCTCGTTTGCTGCAGAAATGCATGGAAATGAAGAACACCATCCTGGCCCGGCAGAAGGAGATGCACAGCTCCCTGGAGAAGGTGAAGCAGCTGATCCGCCTCATCCACGGCATTGACCTCTCCAAACCCGTAGACTCTGAGGCCACTGTGGGGGCCATCTCCAACGGCCCGGACTGCACCCCCCCTGCCAACGCCGCCACCTCCACGCCAGCCCCCTCCCCCTCCTCGCAGAGCTGCACAGTGAACTGTAACCAGGGGGAAGAGACTAAATAACAGAGCCCTGCCAGGAGAAGCCACGGGATCCCGGCGGCCAGGAGAGCAAAACACTGAAGACTCTAGAAAAGCAAAGCCGGATTTCTTCTGGAAAGTACAGAATTCTTTTGGTTCTTTGGTTCCAGAGAGAGAGAAGATGCTTGTGCCAGGTGGCACCAGAGTTTGCCAATTGATCCTTCTTATTCTGTGTGTACATGCAAAGATTGGACCATGTTACATGAAATAGTGCCAGCTGGAGGTTCTTTGCCAGCACCATGCCAAGTGAAATAATATATTTACTCTCTCTATTATACACCAGTGTGTGCCTGCAGCAGCCTCCACAGCCACGATGGGTTTGTTTTTGTTTTGTTGGGTGGGGAGCAGGGACGGGCGGAGGGAGGAGAGCAGGTTTCAGATCCTTATTTGCCGAGCCGTTTGTTTAGGTAGAGAAGACAAGTCCAAAGAGTGTGTGGGCTTTTCCTGTTTCTAAACTTTCACTACTATAAAACCAAAAAAAGGAAATCGAGATTTAACCAACCCCAGTGCCCAGAGGAGGGATGGGGAGGGAATGGGAGGGAGCCGGGGTGGGAAAAGTATATCAAATAAGCAGTATTTCTTCTTGTGTGTGGTGGGCCACAGTGTGCGGAGAGATGGGCACAAGGACAGCCATCGGGTTCTCTGAGCACTCGCTTCCCCGCCGTGGGCGCCCCACCACTCCCCAGGTTCCTTCCCTGCTCTGGCAAATGGGCGTGCACCCCGTGGATGGTGGGTCCCTTCCCTCTCCAAGAACAAGCAGAGCCAGGCTCAGTCAGCCCTTGCCCAGGGCAGGGAAGAAGGGTGTGTGTGTCAAGGAAGGAAAAAAGGTGGATCAGTGATTTTACTTGAAAACAAGCTCCATCCCCTTTCTATATTTATAAAAGAAGATCCTGAGCGTAGCAGCACACGACCAGGTGTGTGTGAATTGAATGGAGACGTCTCTCTTTTTCTTTTTTTAATTTTTGTTTTTGTTCTTTATTTTCTTTTTTAAAAAGTTTTATTTTATTGTTTATTTTACTTTTTTGGTAACAAAAACTAAAATAAGGAATAGAAAAGCTGTTTTTCAGGCTGACAGTCAGTTAAGGGTAGTCGAGACCTTGCATGGTAGAATAGGAGCCATAGTGTCAGTGAGGTCCAGTGAGTCTGTGTGAGTCCTTGTGTCATCGTCGGCACTGTTTTTTTATGCAAGGGCAAAATCTTTGTATCTGGGGAAAACAACAACAACTTTTTTTTAAATTAAAAAAGAAAAATAAAAGATATTGAGGTCTTCCTAGTGTTACTTAAATTAAGATCAAGGTAAGAAACATTGTAAAAAAAAATTACGAAAGTGCTATTTGTTTCCTAAAAACAGTGATTTCTATTAAAAAAGGTGTCAGAACTGGAGAAAATGCTGTGTAGTTATAATTTTTTAGCACAGAACCTGCTGATCATGATGCCATTTTGCTGTGTTTGTGTCTCAAGACCGGTGGGCTAGTCTCCATGATTTCTGACCTGGGATGGCTGCGGCCTGACGGGCAGCGGTGGAGCTCTCCTACCATCCCCTCCTCAGAGAAGACTGCCCTCTCTTCTTGGTGCAGGGATCTGGGCTCCTGTTTTTGAAGCCCAAATGGAGTGTGGATGGTATCGAGGTCCTACCCACTATCCCCACGGATTTTGCTAGAGCAAAAGGCTGGTGCCTAAATAAGATCCCTTCCTTTGGTGCTGCTCTTGGTCTTTCAGCCACCAGCATTCCGAGTGCCTGGGGGACAGCTTGGAAGGAAATGGCCAGTGAAGCTCATTGGTGCCTGTGCACCCCAGCCTTCTGGGAGGGGGCAGGGGGCAGGCTGGCTGCATCAGCCCTTGGTGCTTAGAAAGAACAAAGGAATGCGGTTTCTCAAGGTTACATGGTGTGTCAGAGACAGAGAGCCCCAGGGTGGCCTTTGCATCTGTCTTGCCTTTGAAGAGAGGTCTAAATTTCCAGCCCCTTTTTCTGCCTGCTGGCTCCAGGCACCAGAGATGGACTTCACTCCACTTTGCCCACCCACAGGCTTCCTGGGTAACCTTTGGCCAAGATCTCTGTGCTTGCCTTGGCTGGCTTGTCTCCTTAAAAACCAGGGTTCTGAAAGGCTCGGGCCATTTCTGTCATCTTGCCTGTGGAAAATAAATTTTGTCAGGTGTGTGCTCTGGCTGGAGTTCTTGGCCCAGCAGGAGGGAGGCAGAGGCCGTGCACCCCAAGCCCTCCCAGGACCCCTCCCCCAAGCCCACCCTGTGCCTCCTACTGGCCAGAGTCTAGGAGGGGCAGGAAAGGTCTCATTAACTTCTCCCTCATCCAGTTAGACCCAGAGAGACACTTCTTAGGTGAAATGTCTCACCTCCACCAGCGATTTTCATCCATCTTCCCAGGGAGGTCCCAGGAGGGGACTCAGTGGCTGCGCAGACCTCAGAGGCAGGACTGAGAGGTTGCCTGGTGGGGACGGAGAGGAGCTCCCTTTCCTCATGCAGAAACCAAGGTGCTATGTCTCGTCAGGGAGCTGAGGAAGTGCCTGGACTAGTTGGAGGAATAGCTGGCGGAGGTTCAGAGCTCAGCGCCAGGCTTAGCCCTGTCTCGGGGCCCTCGTTCGACTTGTCTGGGCCCAGAAGCTGGGAAGTCATCATCACGGGGGCCTCGCTCAGGAAGGAGCTGCCTGAGGATTGGGTGGGGGCAGGACTGGGAATTGGCAGGTGCTTTGCCTGCTGCTGTGAGCAGTCCTGCTCTGACTGTGCCTCGGGTCGGGGGTCGGAATGTCGATTCTTCCTGAAGTTCAGATGTGAGCCATGTGGGGAGTCGGCCAGTATAGAGTACAAAAATGCAACCCTAACCAAGCCCACATTCTGGACTCAAATTTTAAGACACCCCTTGCCACAAAGAAAATGCCCTGGTCACCCAGTCTCCTCTTCCTCTCTGTCCCCCAGGTCTGTGGGTGCCTATGACCACCTGAGACACGCACTCATGACTGCCCCACCCAAACGGCCTCCGCCCCCTTCTCCCTCCCCTTCGTTCCCCACACCTGAGGTTAGCCGCTGCCAGGTACATCTGAGACCAGCTGGCTTTGTAGTCATTTTAGAGTTCTGGGACCAGTTAGCTGCCCACCTGGCCCTTGATCCTGGGGCCCATTGTCAGTCCTGTGGAGGCAGTGAGGTCATATTGCTGTCATCTTCCCGCTCAGCTCACTTTCTTGCCAATGTGGCCTGCAGGTCCTTTTTCTTTCATGGAGCCTGCCCGGTCTTGTCTCCCCTCTGCTGAGCTCATCCCGAGTTCTGCTTTCTTCCTTCCTTATCAGGCCCTTGGGGGCAAACCTGCTGGTTGTGCCTGGCAGGGAGGCCCGTGTGGGGCCTGCAAATGGCTATGGCAGCCTCCAGCTGGCAGCATCTGAGTGCCCAGTTTTCCTCCAGGAACTGCCTCTCTGTCCCTGCTGCTTCTTGGCTCAGCAGGTGGCATGAATGGGTGCATTTGCTTCCCCCCGCCTCTCCCATGAGGAGGACCGTTTCTGCTCACCTGTCTGAGTGTACTTGCCTCTCCGCCATCTCCTGTACTTTCTCTCTGGGGCCAGCAGAGCCTCCTTGGGCTCTCACTCCCAACTCACACAACACACCCTAAGTGGTTTCCTCCCTTCACTGCCTCTTAGGGTGTGGTCTTATTTTTCCAAGGGCTTTGTAGGAGACTCACTCCAGGGTCAAAAGGCTCTTGGGGTGGTAGGATGGATGGTGGCCCAGGAACATTTTCCAGGCCCTGGGTTCTCGATTCCATGGCCTCTGTTGGACGGAGGCAGCTGTGCTCTGTGGACATGACTGGGCCTCACCCCACCCCTCAGCTGGGCACCATTGGCAGGAAACAGGAGGCCCATTCTCACCCTGAGACACAGCCATCCTCAGTGTCAGCGCCTGGCCAAGCAGGGAGGAGGTGGCCGGAGAAGACAACTGACCCTCCCACAAATGTGAAGGGGAGGAAGCTGGGAGTCACACCCTGCCTAGAACTGGGGTGGAACTCTTAAAAATAGCCCTTTTCAAGGGAGAGCAGGGCTCACCAATCGCATTGGCCCCCCCCTTTCCACAAGGCTCTCTTGAACCCTGGACACCCTGTCCCACACTGCAGCCTTTGGCCCCTGCCCTCCCAGTGTCGTTGGGTCTCAGCCCAGGGTAAGCTGCAGCCAGGCAGGACAGGACAGGCAGCCAGAGGTCAGCACACTCTGAGCAGAAGAGCCAGCCACCCCCACCTGTCTTTGTCCACGCCCTTTGTGATCTCAGTCTTGGTAGAACTTGTATTTGGAGTTTTGTGCTTCAAAGTTTTTGTTTGTTTGATTTTTTGTTTTGAGGGGGTGGGGGGGGATACAGAGCAGCTGATCAATTTGTATTTATTTATTTTAACATTTTACTAAATAAAGCCAAATAAAGTCTCTCAGCCTCATGGTGTTGGGTTTGGGGCCAGGGAGGGAGGGCAAGACACACTCCAGTCACAGCCTCTGGGGGAGGCCGGGCCCTGCTATGACTCCAGCAAGACTCAGGACCTCCCAGGCACTCCCTGGGCTCATGGATGCCCTCATGCCCCAAACCAAGAAGAACATAAAACAGAGCTTTTAAAACATTAATTATGAAAAAAAGGTGTACAGTTGAGGATGAGGGAACCAGCCCCAAACCAGCTGGGGCAGAGGGAGAATAGACCCCAGTGACAGAACAGCAAAGGGAGGCCCCAGGCCCCACCCCAGATGCTCCACTGCAGCCCTTCCCACAGAGACCTTAAATAATTTAAATAACGGAGTGAGTGAGGGCCAAGGCCAAGGGCAGCGGAGAGCCACACAGGCCCAGCCTTGGGAGGTCAGGGCTGCTGCAGGGCAGTGAGGTATTTGAGGGCAGCAGCCCCATAGTGGCGGGACAAGTCCTGGAGGAACTCGTCCTTAAGGGCCTGCAGGCAGTCTCGATAGGTGGTGCTGGAGCGGAAGCGGGAGATGTCAAGACTTGGGGTGTGTGGCAGGTGGATGGTGAAGGCCTCTGGCAGCACCAGGAACTCGTATTCCTGCAAGGGTAGGGCAGAGCAATGGTCAGTGCCTGGGCTGGGGGATGGGGAGCAGGCTTACCCAAGAGCCTCTAAGAGCCAAAGGGCAGATAATTGTAGTTCTGTAGAAGGGTGGGACTTCCTATAATGCTGCCTAATGGGGCAGTGTGCCACACTGAGACACGGTGAGCTCCCCGGGCCTGGAGGTATTTAAACCAAAGCTGGAGACATTAAGGATCCCCCTCACCTGTGCATCCAGCTCCATGATGTGGGCCACCTTGTTCCAACCAAAGCCCACAAAGCGGGGGTCATAGCGGGGACAGTCACGGGGTACCACCACATAGGGCTCATAGTCCACGGCCCATTGCACACGGTATGGGGCCTGAGCCTCCCGCCAGCGGGCATAGTCTGTGGGTGTGTGACCCCGGGGCCACTCGTGGTACCTGTGGAGTGGGACAGGGCAAGGAGCCAGGCTGAGGCTGGGAGCTTGTGGGTGGTGGGGGCTGGTGTAGGGAATGGGGACAGAGCAGGGTCCTCTCCTACCTGAAGGTGTAGACAGAGCCAGCATCTAGCAAGGCCAGCAGGTCAGCCTTGGAAGTGGGGAAGCTGAAATGGTAGTGCAGGGTCTCGAATGCTGGCACCACCAGGGCTGCCTTCCGCCTGCTGCCCAGCTCCAGCTGCTCAATGGAGGCCCTGAGGAGGCAGCACCGTGAAGGAGGGATGGCTCTGCCTCCAGCACTGGACCAGTGGTTCTCTTGCTTTCGTTAGCCAGGGGCCCGATCTTAAAGGCCAGCTCACCCTGACGCCCACTAGCAGACAGACATGAGTGGGACTGCTGTGGGAAGCAGCCCATCCACCCTCACCCCCCGCCTCTCCTGTGGCAGCCCAGAGAGAAAGTGTGACCCCAGCCCTAATACAAACCCCATTCTACAGAGAACACTAAGGCCCAGAAAGGAGCAGGGACTCACTCGCCTAGGGTTCTGATTCCAACCATATACCATTCTCACTCCCACCCACCTGAGGTAGTCGTAGAGGGAGTAGGCAGGCAGGAAGTCAATGTCGCTGAGGAAAACATAAGGCGTGAGGGCCTGGGCCAAGGCCACGTTGCGAATCTGGTTGATGGGGTAGAGGGGACCCTCACGGTACACCACGTGGTAGGCCACATCCTGCCGGGCAGAGAGCACCTCCGAGGCCTCGACGAAACGCAGGAACTGCTGGGCTTCTGCGTCTGTCAGATACAAGGCCAGGCTCATGGGGCCCGGCCAGTGCCTGCACAGGGCCTCCAGCATCTGCAGCCTGGGGTGAGGGGGGTGGTCAGCCAGGGAGGGCTGGAATACCTCCCAGGTTAGCTGCTACGGACACCCGCTCAAATGACTGACTGAGCACCTTCCAAGCACTTTTCGAGCTGGTCTTATTTAATCTTCACAATTACCCCACCAGGTGGGTCATTCTCGTTGGACAGATGAGAAAACTGAGGGCAGATATTAAGACCTGCCCCTGGTCCCACAGCTACGGAGGAGCATCTCCAGCCAGCGGATTGATCCCCAAAGCCCATGCTCTCCCACCATATCCAGTGTTTCCAACTTCTGGAACTCCTGAGGTAGCAGGCACTGAGAGCTCTTCCTTCTACCAAATGACACCTGCCTCTCAAATGCCCAGTCCCAGCCCACGCCATGCTCTCTGGGGCTGCCTTCAGCATCCTCACCGGTCCATGGAGAGCTGAGCCACAAGGGTGACATCGTGGGGCCGGGGTGGCGGTGGCTCATGGGGCAAGAAAGTGATGTGCACACGGTGCACAGTGAGCTGCTGCTGCCGGAACTCAAAGCAGGCATCTTCCTCGTTGAGTTGTGCCAGGGCCTGCTGCAGCTGAGGGGGTCGAGGGCAGAAGGACCAGGCTGGGGCAGGAGGACAAGTCCCCAGACCAAGCTGGGTCCCACCAGAGCAGAGAGGGACAGAATCTCCCGAAGGCCAGGGAAGGGGACTCCCTCTCACCTGCTCAGCCTCAGGTGAGCGCGGGCTGGGGCACCCAAAGAGCTCTCTCCGCAGCAGGTTCCCATCGTACGCCAGGAAGGTCAGGTAGAGGTTGCGGAAGAATTCCACATGCTTGTTCTTCACACGCAGCTTCTTCGGTGAGTTCCAGTGGATCGCCTGGGACCCAGGAAGGTATCAGTGGGGGGATGGGAGCAGGAGTCCCCATCCTTGGCCCACTACCACCACTCAGCCCCCCATCCCCACTCACCTTGATGTCAGCCGCCTCCAAGTAACAGCGCTCGGCCAGCGTGTGGTCAGACAGCTGCACATTCCAGACACAGGGCAGGGGCTGCACCAGTGCCGGGTGCCCCTTGATTACAGCATTGAAGATGTCCTGGGCAGAGACAGCCATCTCACCTTGGCCCTGAGCCTGCCCCACCCCTAGCCTAGGCTTCCCCGCCCCACACCTGGTCGGCCAACGAGGTGGCGGGCAGGGTGAGGAGTTCCTGTGTAGCTGTCAGCTTCCACATCTTCTCCCAGCCAGCCTGCCGAAGCCGGTCCAGCCACAGGAGGATCACACCTGCCCACAAGGAGAAGAAGTCACCCCCACCTGGGACGACCCAGCTCCCAGAGCCAGGGGCATGACGGATTCTTTGGAATGTTTATTTTTTGACTTGGTACTTTCTGTCAGACAGGAGCAAGGACAACCTCTATAAACACTCAACCCTCTTGGGGGTGAAGGGGAGTCACTGCACAGCTTCCAGAGCATGTCCACAACCATCTTCTCACATTCGGTGATCCGGGGGCTGGTAAAATCCCCATTTAATGGATGAGAAAACTGAGGCACAGAGAGACTAAGTGACTTGGCCAAAGTCATCCAGCATGTACAGCCAAGGTTGGCACTGTCTTCTGGCTCTTCTCCCAGGGTTCTTTCTACAGCACTATTCTTCCTGGGGGCTTCCTAGTATTCTGTGCCCCTGCCCAGTCCCTGGAGTCCAAGAGCCAGTGGCCACCCCCACCACCACCACCACCATCCCCACCTGTGTTAAATCCCCTGCCCAGGGCAGGCCAGGGCTTGTGGTTCCTCCAGAGGTTGCCCAGGTACCAGTTGCTCTGATTCTCCACGAGACCGATCACCTGCTCGTCTGGGAGGGGAGGGCATGAGGGAGCTGCTTGAGGCTACCACAGGACCTTGGCTCAGGGCTAGGCCACAGGGGGGCTTGGACGGGCTAGGGAGGGGGGTTGGCTGGGGCAGGTCCCAGGCCTCTCACCAGAAAAGTGAGCAAAGAGTGCCCAGAGCTCTGCAATGTCGGAGGCGAAGGTGACATCTGTGTCCAGGACAATAACACGGGCCAGGTCAGGAGGCAGGGCACTGGGCAGCACTAGCTTCATTAGCCCGTAGAGGCCAGAGTAGTGCTTGTTGGGGATCCAGGAGACCTGGGGCTGTGGGTGGGAAGGGCAGGGCATGAACCTGGCAGAGAAGAGCCCACGAGCATCAGAACATACTCAGTGAGACACAAGGAAAAGAAGGCGTGAGCACCAGGGCGGGGTGGGGTGAGGGATTTGAGCTTCAGTAGGCCTGAGGGAACTGTTCCAGATAGCTCTAACCTCTCCTCTCCTCCCCCTCCCCCACTCCATGCCCTGGGAGGAAGGGGTGGGGGATAGCTGGGGAGGAGTTGAAGGGCCAGGGCTCCTGCCTTGAGCTCATCAGCGTCATAGAAGCTGACACGGAGAGCGGGCACCATCCATGTGTGAAAGAGCGTCTCCAGAATGTTCCTGGCCACGGCATCGGTCACCAAGTGGAGGTGCAGTGGGTTTTTCCTTTGGGAGGGACAGGGGAGGAAAGCTGGGAGGGCCCAAAAGGAACAACATGGGACAAGCCCCACCCCAAGCGGCTCAGAAGTGGAAACACCAACTTGGCAATCCTGCTCAAGACTTCTTTCCTGCCTCCACGCCTGACCGCCCCTCCCCCTCAACACCTGGCCTACCTGTAGAAGAGCAAGGACTTGACCAGCGTGATGACATCTCGGCTGCTGTTGTGTCCAGCACACACGATTGCCACGTGCAAGAGCTGGGGGAGGGGGAGACACTGAGGTTGGCAGATCTCGGTGAGGACCACGGGCTGGCCTGGCCTATCGCAGTGCAGCCCCGCCAGGCATCTGAGCTAGGAAAGAGTAGGGGGCGGGGAGGGGGGCAGAGTCCACCCCCGTCATTTCACAAGTGGAGAAACTGATCCCTGTAAGGGGAGGTGCGAACCCCAGGCGCCCCCAGCTGACTGGCCACAACGCCAGGTGTTGTGATTCCCACAGGTGGCCAGGTGGCCGCGCGGGGGCTCGGCGGCCCCGGGTTTCCCGCCGCCAGGGGCCCTGCACACCTACCTCGCACTTGGGAGGCAGCGGCCGCGGCAGGACGCAGTCCGAGCGGTTGTGGCCCCCGTGGTCCGTCTGCGGGTCTCGGTCGAGGGCAGGCCCCCGTGGCCGCCCGTCTTGGGGGATACGTGGCGTTAGCGCACAGGGGAAGGATCCCGGGCCGCCCCGCACGCGGCGCGCACACTCCAGGTCCCCGCCGAACAGGAAGAATCCGATCAGAAGCAGCAGCAGCAGCAGCGCGGCGGCCCCCAGCGCCCGGGGGCGCCCTCGGGGCAGCATGGCCGTCTGCGGGGAGCTCAGGGAGGGGCGCGACCCCGGGCTGCGGGCTCCATCGCGGGCCCTAAGGATCCGGGAGGGAAAGAGGAGGGTCAGCCTTGGGCGGCGGAGCCCCGACGGCCGCCCGTTCCCCTCCCGCGCTGAGTCGCCACCTCACCTACTCCTGTGGCTTGGGGACCCGGTCCTTTCTCTTCCAAAAGCCAGGCAGGGTGCCGGGGAAAGGGGGGTGAAAGCGCAAGCCAGCCCTGTCCGTGCAGGAGCCAGCCCCGCCCCCAACCTGGGTTCAGGTTTCACCTCCGCTTGGCTGAACCCGAAGGGGCGGGGAGACCCCCGGGGCGGGGAGGCCTGGCCCCGCCTCCGCCCCGACATCCGACCCCCACCCCCAGCTGGGAAGGGACCCAGGAAACCTGCCCCCCGCCCCCCCGTAGACGGGAGGAAGTGGGGGGCCTTCCCCTTCTTGGCTGCTCTGGGGCCTCACCTCCTCCTCTTAACCTCCCTCTGGGGGTGGGGCCTTGACCCCGGCCCGCAATGAAAGGGGCTGCCGAAGTAGGGAGGCTGGAATGCCGGGCCCCAGGGGTCAGGGACACCTGCTCAGAAAACAGGGGGGCGGAGGACACCTGCTCTGGGGACTGGAGACCAGGCCGGCCAAGATGTGCCCGGGAGCCATGGAGCGCCTGAGTCCCTCTTCCTCCCTGATCTTCTATCCGCTCCATCCCCCGCTCCCCACGCCACCTCCCGCTCAGTCCAGGTGGCCTGGCCAAGCCCGGTTGGGGGCTGGGACAAAGCCCCTCTGGAAGGTTGCCTCTCGCCCAGGAACTGGCGAGAGACCTCACTGACGCGGGGCCTGGGCCGCCTGCGCAGGGCCTGGATTTCCTGACTCTTGAGTGGATGAGGAGATTGTGCGGGCGCCCGCCTGGATCTCCTCCTCCGCTCCCCCACCCCCGCACCCCACTGCAGGCACCAGCCTGGTCTTTGCCCTGAATTGGGGAGAGGAGTGGGAGGGGGGACGCTATGGACCACGAACTACAGCCGCGGTTGATTGAGCGTATTACTCCGTGCCAGGCTCTGTGCTGTGGTTCCACAAGCTTCATCGCAGTCAACGTCCACACGAGTCCTGTGACACAGGCGTTGCCCTCCACCGAGAGTTAAAGTAACCTGCCGGGGCTTCTTCCGCAGGCTCTACCCTGCAGGCAGTTCCCTGCTGCTCCTCCCTGAGGGTTTCCTGCCCCAGGACTTGCCCTTGACGTTCGTTCTGCCTGGATTCTGCCAGATTCTCACCACCTGCCCCTCCTCCCACATCCCTAGATTTATTTTCTTCCTAGCACTCTTGAAATTGGGCCTTGTTATGTAGATACGTAGATAACCTGTCTCTCCCACAGCTGGTGTCTGCTCAAGGGACTGGGTCCCCAGCATCCAAGCAGAGCCTGGCACATACCAAGTACTCAGTAAGTGGTGCTGAAAGTGGATGGGACCCACTGGGCCCTCCCTGACCTGGAAGGGGGCCCAGTCTGGGTCTTTTAGCCCAACATCCAGCTCTAAAAAGTGAGGGCCTGGGAGGTCCCAAGTTCCCAAAAAGCTGTAACAAAGCATCCCAGCCTGAGACCCTCAAGCCTCCTCTGAGAGGCCAGGATGCCTTTCTCTGGGAGATGGGGGTCTTTGGGCCTTTGGAGGCCAGAGGCAATGGTTGTCATGGAGATTGATGGCAGCCCCTTGTAGATCTGGGAATTGAGAGGTGAGGGGTTGCAGGGGCCACCCAGGCATCTGGAGCTTTGAGCCGCCAGCCCCTCTGACTCTTACCTCTAGCCTGGAGCTGGATGGGGAGTGGGTGAATCTTTCTGCAAGACCCTCCATAGACTCTCTGTGGGGGTTAAATTTGAGGGAGCAAGTAGGGTACACAATCAGGGTCTGGCAAGGGAGTTTGTGGGGGGAGCTGGGTCAGCACCTGGGACTGAAAGGGACTGTGGTCACTCACAGTGCTGGCCCTGCTCCTTACTCAACCTTACCATTTAGGGGAAACCGAGATGCTGAGATGCCTGCTGGGCCTCCAGGAGGTTATCGGGGGGGTGTGGAGGGGAAAGGGAGACTGGTATGGACAGATGAAGTGTGCTGGTCTTCTAGACCTGAGACCTGCGTTTGCCCAGCACTTTGCTGTGTGACGCACTCTCTGGGCCTCCGTGTCTTTATCTGTACCTGTTGGACTAGTCTAGCTCTGGTCCTCTGTGGCTCAGGGCAGAGTTAAGGAGGGGAGACCCGGCCCAACCTGCCCAGAGGCCCTTCCAACCCAGCAAGGTGACCAAATCCAGGCAGTGGCCCAGCAGGGAGGAGCTGCCCTGGGCGCCTCCCCTACACAGCCACTCTTTGTCACTGGGACCTAATCAAGCCCAGAATCTGGAGAGGAAATTCAGGCAGCCCGCCAGCAGTCAACCTGGCTGGGCCCAGGATCCCCTCCCAATCGTAGAGGTGTTGTAGGCAGTTAGACTGACCTGAGCAGAGCAAGGACAATGGGCCAGGTATAGAAGGTCTTCAGGGTGGAAAGCCCAGGTGCCTAGCAATGGCCAATCAATTGTAGAGTGGGACCTTGCCCCCAGGGTGACCTTTCCTCTCCTAGCATATCACCGGCAAAGTTGGAATCCCCTGACCTTTCCTCCCTAGAGATAACACTTAGGTCTTAAGTTGTATTTCAGCTCCAGGCCCAGATAAGCAATACAACCAGCCATGGCTGACCAGCTGCATTGAATAATGACCTCCCCACCACCACCCCGCCCTGGTGCCAGCCCATCAATCAATAAAGACTACAACCCTGAATGGACACACCTGGAAAGCTACTGAATATTTAAGATCTTTTCCGAGACCTCCCCTAAAATATCTGCCCTTAAAACCCTTAGGACAGAGGGCCCAGTGCCTCTCCCTCCTGGGAGCACATCCACACCTTTCCCTTTCTTTCCCCAGGCACATTACCATTAGCTTCCACTCCCAAGTTCCAAGGACCCTTCCTTTTCCTCCATAACTTGTTTCCTAAGCCCATTTCTTTTAGAAATCACTTTTTCTACCTCTTTAATGTACCCAATAATTGTTCTTTTACAGTTTGGATCTGGACGCTGAGTTCTTTCCTAGCCAGAACCCAAGTACTGAAGTTGCTGAACCCAGGTGTGGTCTGACCCCTCTCCCCCATCAGACATAATGGTGCTGTTCCCACCGCCTACAACGGAGGGAGGCAAGAGAAACAGGCTCAAGCCTAAGAACCCCTCATATTCTGTCTGGAGGAGGCTACCCCTCTATTTTCCATGCCTCTCTCCTTTCTAGAAGCCCAGGATCACACACTCTCCCTCCAGACTTCCACAGCCATAGAGGGGAGTGGAGGTGTACCCACTGGTGAGGTTTGGGGAACAAATTCATTAAGATGGTAAGGTACAGGGAGGAAGGGAAAAAAGCCCTACACCAAATGCCCTGAGCCCTAGTCTTAATTCAATGGCAGTTGCTAACTTGACTCATAACCAGTGGCTCTTGTTGGGCTGTGAGCCAGAGGAGAGAGAGAGCACTGCCACGGGAGACCTACATTGTTGTCCTTTTGGCCAATGCCATTCTGTGTGATCTGGGACCAGTCCTTTCCCTTCCTTGGGCCTCTTATTCTCCATCTGTGGAAAGGAGTTCCTAGCAACATGGCAAGGTTGCTAAGAAGAGCTGAGTGAGTGAGCCGGGGCATTCAGGAGGTGGAGAGAAATTGTGCTAGTGATGCCCATGCCCATCTCCTGTGTTCTCCAAGGCCTTTGCTTCTCCAGAGAGCACTGGACACATCTCCTTGGGTCTTCATTCCTTGGTCCGAGTAATGTTAACGTAAAAACATTCAAACCTGTAAAGAATTTTTGTTAGTTTATTTGAGCCAAATTGTCGACAATTGCCAGGAAGCAGTGTCTCAGCGGATTGGGATAGTGCTCTGTAGAATGGCGGTTTTCATCTATTTTCATACATTGCAATCAAAGGAGGAGATGCAGGTGGGTTACATGAAATCCACTGGTGATAGAGCAAATGGGAGAAAGCAAAGCAGGGAAACCTCTGGTGCCCAGGCACATTAGGTTGTGCCCCAAGGGGTTCAGAAAAAGGGAAGTTACAAGTTACCCAGACATTTCAAGGATATCTATATATATAAAAGCCTAAGCAACCAAACGACTGAACGACCCAACGACCCGTCGACTGGTCACTATGAGTGCACTGACCACCAGCGGGCAGAGGCTCAACACAAGAGCTGCCCCCTGGTGGTCAGTGCTCTCCCACAGCTGGAGCACTGCTCAGCTGACCATCGGGCCCCAGACGCAGGGCTCACAGCTGGCAGGCGCAGCTGCAGTGGTGGGAGCCTCTCCCGCCTCTGTGGCAGCGCTACTGTGGCTACTGAGCGGCAGCAGGCACTGCAGGGCTGGGATGAGTGGGAGCAGCACCAGGTCTGGGCTCAGGCTCCTCCCCGGCCGCCTGGCGCACTACTACATCCCTCGGCCCGATCAGAAAACCGCAGTCTGACATCCCCCGAGTGGTCCTGGATTGCGAGAGGGTGCAGGCCAGGCTGAGGGACCCCCACCAGGGGGTGTATGAATCCGTGCACGAGGCCTCTAGTGTTGTTATAGATGCAAAAAGACAGATAGGCTCAGTTATGGTAAAGATTGGCCTTGTCAGTGAAGATACAGGCTTAGGAGGTGACTACCCACCATAACTGCTTTAGTTAAAGTTTAATTTCAGACCATCCTTTGTGGTAATTTAGGTCTCTGAGTTTGCAAGACTGCCATGCAGGCCTTCCCTGAGCTTGTCAGGTTAGCATGTGGCCCCTTTAGTCCAGTCGGGAGGGCAGCTGTGATTCCTCACCCAATATAGAAGAAAGTGTGCTGGGGAGAAGGCTCGAGGGAGGGAGAGCAAGGAGGGGCTGTGGCTTCCTGGTGAGGTGTGCTGCTTAAAACACCTAAATGGTCAGATTAGACCAGGATTCGAATCTTGAATGGGTTCTTCTTCTTTTTTTTTTTTTTTTAAATCCTCACCCGAGGATATTTTCCCATTGATTTTAGAGAGAGAGAAAGACTGAGAAAAATATCAATGTGAGAGAAACGCATAGATTGGTCGCCTCCTGCACGAGCCTGCAACTGAGATATGTGCCCTTGACCCAAATGGAACCCGGGATCCTTCGGTCCGCAGGCCAGCGCTCTTTCCACTGAGCCCAACCGGCTAGGGCTTGACTGGGTTCTTAAGCGGATCCTATTTTCTTCATCTGGAGATAATATCTGGTGGAGGGGATTAGGTAAAATAATGTATTACTATTCTCAGGGTACCACAAACCTGCCAGCAGCCTCGCCCCCTTCTCCACAGCCAATCGGCAGCTGCCTCTCCGGAGCGTTTGTTACTCTCGCCTCTGGCCACTCTTCTCCCGGCGCTGCCCCTTTCTAGGAGGCTACTGGGAAGGGATCCCCAGGATTTGCCCCCATCGCTTACGGAGCAGCTGAGCACCGGGAGGTGCGTCGAGGCCCGAAAGCGGACCAAGTCTGCCCTCAAACCATTTTACAGATGCGAAACCCGAGATCCAGAGAAGGGAAACTCCCCAGCCGAGAGCCGAAGCTCGGGCCAGGGTTTCTCCACGGAGGTGGGAATGCAGGTGCGCGCTCTTGGTGGGCAAAGTCCTTGCGGCAGCTTGGGCCGAAGCAGGGCACTGACGGTGCTGTCTGGGGGATTGAGCCTGCGTGGGATGCAGGATCCATCGCTGCCTCCGTTTCCCTAGCACTGCCTCTGATGGGGACGGAAGACGACGAAATTGGCGACACGAGAGCCTGCCGAGACTCTCTCGGCGCCCCCTCAAGTCTGATAGAGGCTCCTTTTCGCGCGCTACCTCCCAGCCCTTTAAAACCCGGTCCTCCCGTTCGAGCCTCTCGGCGTTCTATTGGAAAGACTCTAGGCGCCCGGACCCTCCTCTAGAACGTGTGGCTCTGACCGCCCGAGAGCTTCCCTGGAGCTGCAGATGCGCATGCGCAAGGACAGCCAACCGGGAAGGCGGAAAACCGGTCCGGACTTTGCTGAGTTGCCGGGGGTGGGGGGGGGGGAGGGGAGGGGAGGGTGGAGAGAGTGTGTTAACCAATGACCTGAAGGAGCGGGGAGGGCGGGATTAGGCTCTCAGTTGCTAGGCGCTACCCTGGGGGGTGGGGAGGCAATGTAAAAAGATGGGGTGATCTGGGGTTCAATGGCCCTTCACGTCACGGTCCTTCCAGACCGCGGAAGTTAAGCAACGGAGAGGCGGGCCTAGCACCGGAAGCAGGAAGGAGGGCACAGGAAGCCAAGCGCCGCAACCACTGGCACAGTCGGTCAGTGGGTCTGTCGGTCCCAGGGCAGGATGGAGAAGCTGCGGCTCCTGGGCCTCCGCTACCAGGAGTACGTGACTCGTCACCCGGCCGCCACGGCCCAGCTGGAGACGGCAGTGCGGGGCTTCAGTTACCTGCTGGCAGGTGCCACCCCGACCTTTGACCCATCCCTTTGAGTCTCTGACCTCTGACCCCACAGGTCCCCTTCCCAGAGTAGTGATCCCTGTGCTCGAGAAGTTCCTTCCAGGTTCCCGTAGGGCGTAGGGAGGGGACTTCCAGGGACCCAAACCCGCAGGGTGGGACAACGCTCACAGACGCCTCCTGTGCCTTCTCCTCAGGTCGCTTCGCCGATTCGCACGAGCTGTCAGAGCTGGGTGAGCCGGGCTCAGGGGGGCGGGGGGGGGGGGCCAGGAGTGCCTCCCCGAGGGGTGACCTCCCCAAGTCGCAGTCCCGGCTTCCCGTTAGGTCATCCTGTGCTATGCCTGACTCGCACAAAGGTCCAGCATTCACTCTCCTGGGCCCTCGGTGTCCCCATAGTTGAAAGACAAATCTGGGCTCCTTGACTGGTCAGGCGGCTGGACCAAGTGTTTTCTTTGCCTTTGCCCAGTTAATCCTCCCAACAGTCATGTAAGGTCAGTACTGTTGTCCTCAGTGTCCAGTTAAGGGAACAGAAGTTCAGTGAGGTTAGAGAACAGCCGCTGATGATCCCAGAACCAGGATTCAAATCCAGATTTCCCAGGTTCCAGGGTCCCCAGACTGACTCTGCCTCTGTAGTGTTTGCCCGGTGAGTACTGGAGGTGATGGTGCTGAAAGGAAGAGCTGGGTTTTGAAAGGTCGAGTTGGAATAGGCCTTCAGGGACAGGCCGCAGAGAAAGCGGAGGCCAGGAGGTGAAACCACACATCTGTGGCTATTTGGAGCACAGCGGGCAGTTCTGGGTTGGTTTGTCACTGAGATCAAACCATCCTTTCTTGTTCCACCTGCCACACGAGATCATATTGGGGAGTGTGGCGCGCTGAAGAAGTGGGCAGGGAGGCAGGTTGGTTTCCACATAGTCTGTGGGTGGCTGAGCACAGCAGGTGATGGGTGATCCAGGCATCTCTGGGGAGAAGGTGAGGAGGTGGAGGCTGCAGAGCCAGCCTCTCAAGACCACACTCTATCCCTCAGTGTACTCTGCCTCTAACCTGCTCGTGCTGCTCAACGATGGGATCCTGCGCAAGGAGCTTCGGAAAAAGCTGCCTGTGGTGAGAATTCTGCCAGGGACTGAGGGCGGGAAGCATAGGGACTCAGGAAAGAAATAATAACAACCAACCTGTGTGTGTAGCACATGCTGTGGTCTCAAGGAATACGAGACATGCCTATGTCCACTTGAGCCTCGAGTCCTCTCATTAGGTGAAGTGTCAAGGTGTCGATGTCCCCATTTCAGATGAAGAGACTGTTTCAGAATCATGGAGTAGCCTGTCCCAGGTGGCAAACTCAGGCCTTCACACTTGGAAAGGGGAAAAGCCACCTCCTGTCAGAGGCGTGCCCTGGGGGGAGGCTTGGGATGAGGGAATATCCCTTGATCGCTTCGCCTGGGGTTCTTGCAGTCGCTGTCCCAGCAGAAGCTGTTAACATGGCTGAGCGTGCTGGAGTGTGTGGAGGTGTTCATGGAGATGGGGGCCGCCAAGGTGTGGGGTGAAGTGGGCCGTTGGCTCGTCATTGCCCTCATCCAGCTGGCCAAGTATGTTGGGACTGTGGAGGGAAGGTCCTGGGTGGGGGTAACCAAGGCCAGCTGTACAGATGGGGTTCAACAGCACACCTCTGCACCCCTGCCGGCTAGTCACCTCCCCACCAGCCCTGCCATACTCCCAATCCAGGGCAGTACTGCGAATGTTCCTGCTCATCTGGTTCAAGGCTGGCCTCCAGACCTCACCCCCCATCGTTCCACTGGACAGGGAGACCCAGGCACAGCCCCCGGGTAAGCTGCTTCCCCACTCTGGGGTGGAGTGAGCATGGGACTACTCTGTGGATTTAGAGCTGACCCAGTGAATCTTGTCCATTAATGGAGCACATCTGTCCCCATCAACTCATTTGTTCTCATCACCCTGCATTTTACAGAGAAGAGAGAGAGAAATTGGGTTGGGACAGAATCAGAACTTGAACTCAGGACTTCTGATATCAGAGTCCCCATCCTTTTTTGTGGGCTGCATGAAGAGGGGAAAGAGCATCAGCAGGAGATGGAATCCTACCAACCTCGTCTCTGGGCCTGCCTCCATATTCAGAACCCCAAGCTCATGAGGCAGGACACCCAGCAGATCTATCCCTTCAGAGCTTTGGGCCCATCACCTATTGGGCTCTGAGCCTCCTTCTCCTGGCCTTGAGTGGAAGCACTTCTTTGCTTCTCTTCTAGATCATGTTGAAAGCCAAGGATTAAGAAGATACAGCCCCTCTAGTGCTGTGGTTTCTGTAGATGTGGTTGGGTTCTCCCTACGTCAGTGTCCTTGCCTCAGCTGCTGCCTTCGCACAGGCTCATCCATTCTCCCCTGAGCCCACGAGCCTTCATTCACTGCACACAGATTCTTTGCAGGCTCTGCTGGAAACACGTCCCTCTGACAGTGTGGCCTTCTGTCTGTTCCTGCTAGATGGTGAGCACAGCAGTAGCAGCCAGGAGCAGTCATATGTGGGGAAGCGGTCAAACAGAGTGGTGCGAACGCTCCAGAACAGTAAGTGTAAAACATCGCTGGACCGGGCATCTCAATGCGTAGTCATGGGCCTGAGGGCCTGGCTCTCATCACCACCCGCCCTCCCCATGCCCACGCTGGGCCTGGCTGCTCATCTGCCTTTGTGTTCCAGCTCCGTCCCTGCACTCCAGGCACTGGGGAGCCCCCCAGCAGCAGGAGAGACGGCAACAGCAGCACCAGGAGGAGCTGAGCATCGCCCCCACCCCTCTGGGGCTGCAGGAGACCATCGCAGAGTCCTTGTATATTGCCCGGCCCCTGCTGCATTGTATCCTTAGCATCGGGCTGCCGGCACTTGGGGGTAGGGATCGATGGGAGTGAGCAGGGCGGGCCCTGTGCTGGAGACATCCTTGACGCCTTGGCCGTCAGTGCTCAGCCTGGGCCTATGGGGGCAGCGGTCGTGGAAACCCTGGCTCCTATCTGGTGTCGTGGATGTGACCAGGTGAGCCTGGGCCTGCCTGGGGACTCCACTCCCTCCTCCAGGCTTTGTGCTACAGGCCTGGCCCCACCTGGGCAGGCAGGCGCCCCTATTCTTCCTGTTGCTGTCCTAACTATGTTCCCTTATCTCCCCAGTCTGAGCCTCCTGAGCGACAGGAAGGGCCTGACCCGGAGGGAGCGGCTGGAGCTGCGGCGTCGGACCATCCTGCTGCTCTACTACCTGCTGCGCTCCCCATTCTATGACCGCTTCTCCGAGTAAGGGCCCTACAGCGAATGGCGGGGCCCACCCTCAGCAAGAGAGAGAGGCAGGAAGTGGATACCAGTGTCCCAACCCCTGTTCACGCCTTCCTCCCTCCCGCTTTCCCCCATCCCAGGTTCACTGAGCACCTGCTGTGTGCTGTCCTGGGATGTGGTCACTTGTTCATTTATTGGATCCAGCCTAGACCTGCTCTCCGAGCTCTTGGGACCACCAGCCCATGGGTGTAGGAGCTTAAGCAGTTGTTGGCAGGAGACACAGAGGACCATGCCCCAGGGATGGTGGTGGGCTTGGGCTTGCCACACTCTCCAGGTCACTTGCACATTCCTGTCAAGTAGTTTGGATTATCCCCACTTCTTACAGGAGGCACTTGAGGTTCAAAGAGGTTGGGCAGTTTAAACAAAGCCACTCAGCGGGCCAGTAGCAGAGCCGAATCCCTACATCCAAGTTCTCTCTTGGCCTGACCTTTGCCTTGCCCTACTTTGTCACCTGTGAGGGTCCAGAGCTCTTAGCCTCATCCAGACACAGGGAGGCCTGTTGGGGGTGGGGGAAGGAGGAAAGGAGGGAGGGAGGGAGGAAGGGAGGGTTGCCCAGGGCCAAGTCTCCCAAGGGCCTGCTCATAAGGCACTAAAGCCAAACCCTCTTCCATACTCGAGAGGCTCACAGGAACCTCATGACCTCCCTCCACAAATTGCCTGCTCTGTACAGAGGGAACATCACAGCCCCAGTATCTCATTGACAGGCATTTTGAAACAGTAATTGCAGAGGTGGCTTCCCAGGCTCCAGCTTGGGTCGCTCTCCGCTGAGTTGATCAGCCTGGCACCCTCAGAGCAGTGCTCAGACTGAGAGGGGTCTAGAAACCAGTCAGAGAAATCCCTTGTTTCCCCAGAGGACAGGAGCAGGGTGCAGTCTGGAAAGGCACCGTTTTTCTTCCCCTTTTCCTATTGTCACAGAGACAGTACAGTCTCTGGAGCTGGACTACCTTCCAGTCGTGAGCATCCCAGGCCCGTGGCTGGGAGCAGGCAGGACCAGAGCTGTGCCCAAGGTTTCATCTTTGTACTGGGGTCTGTCCTTGCCCCGTAGTTGCTTTCTGTCTCATGACGCACTGCCTGCAGTCAGGTGGTCGGGGAAAGTGTTTTAGCACCCTCATTTGCAGGGACCTGGACACCCCACTCAGCCTGCTCCCTGTTTATCTCCTCGCAGGGCCAGGATCCTCTTCCTGCTCCAGCTGCTGGCAGACCATGTCCCGGGCATCGGCCTGGTGACAAGTAAGCATGGGGCAGGGTGTGATTATTACAGTGTGCTGTGGATCTCATGCGTGGCCCTGTCCCCCTGACTGCTTTCTCTTTGTCTCCTTGTAATTTGATTCTTGCCATAACCAGAGACGGGGCTGGAGGTCACGTTAGGTGGGGAAGACTCCTGGACATGGGCCAGGCTGGTCTGTAGCGCCTGGGGCAGCTGGAACGAGGGTGTCTGCTGTGGGAGGAGTTGTTAGACCTTATCAGACGTCAGCCTTTTCCCTGCCTCGATATCCTGGAGTGACATGAGACTCTGGGTGGACACACTCAAGCGAGATTGAAGCCCACTGGGCTGCTTGCAGATTCCACCTCAGCAGAGAGCCACTGGGCTGGGCTGGCAGCATCTGTACAGCTGGACACACTGGGTGGCTTCTGGGCATGAGCATGTAAATGGAGACAAAGATCGCTGCTGATACTGCCTCCTCGGGGTGAAGAGGTGAGAGAGCAGGCTCCAGGCCGTGTAGATGTGAACAGCTGTACTTGAGCAACAGTGGCTGACAAGGAGCCTGGGCAGAGCTGAGCCAGGAGTCTGGCCCTCAGTCCTGACCTTGTGTTCTCTCTCTCTCTCTCTCTCTCTCTCTCTCTCTCTCTCTCTCTCTCTCTCTCTCTCTCTCTCATTGCAGGGCCACTCATGGATTACTTACCTGCCTGGCAGAAAATTTATTTCTACAGTTGGGGCTAACAGACAGTCTGGGAGTGGGGCATGGGGCGGGGCAGGGGGAGCCTCAGCCCTTTGGGCCCCTGGGCCCCTGTGCCCTAATAAAACTGACTCTGCCACTATCCAAGTCTGTGGCCTCTCCGTGCCCACAGCCTGGGGCGCCTGGCACTCCCACCCTGGCCAGGCTCTGTGCTCAGCCCTGGGTGCCACCACAGCCCTCTAACACCTTCTCAACTTTGACTGCACTCTCCAGTGGTGGAGCCACTGCAGCTGTACCTTGTCGCTGGACCAAGAAGCCTCTGCTAGGACTGGGACCCAGGTCCCTCAGCCACAGAAAGCATTGAACCTCGAGCGTGGGGAGCTGCTCGTCGTGGCAGCTGCGGGAGTAAACTGCCTGTCTCACTGGTCCCTGGTGACAAGGCTGAACCTAGGCAGTGATGGCAGCTGCCTGCCTGTCTTCCGGCCAGAGCCTCTGTCTGCCTCTCCCCCTGCAGGGCCCTGCTGCTCGCCAGCTTCTGTGAGGGAGCCTGGTGAGTGGTGGCCCAGCTCAGTGCAGTGTGGTACATCAAGCCCTGAACTCCTAGTTGAGAGCAAAAGGCTTTTCTCCTTTGGGAAAAGAATGCCAGGCAGCAGCGAGCACTGGGGTTGACGCTGGGCTGGAAGGAACAGCAGCCTGAGTAGCTCGGGGGAGTTGGGTGCTGCTTCTGCCTGGTCTTTCCCTTTCCTGCCCCCCTGCCCTGCCCCCTTTTCCCTGTAAACAGACCACACTGTGCTGCTGGTTTCTAGCCAGATGGTGGTCCCTTAGGTTCCGAGAACTCGGTCTGCATTGGTGTCTGTTGTGCATCACTTCCTAGACTCCCAGGTGAAGGCTCCCCCCATCCCCCAGAGGGGCCAGCCTTTCCCGGACTGCTTTCCCTAGTGCCTCAGAAGCCACCAACCCCAGGCCCTGTCACAGCTTGAGGCCCACAACCTTCCCCGTGTCTAACAAGGATTGCTGGGCACTTGCTCTGTAGCAGGCTCTGCTTTGTGCAATTTGTTCAGAAATGAGTACAGCACAGTTCTTGCCCCCAGCTCTCAGCAATCCGTGAAGGAGACTGGCATGTAAATGCATGCAGTGCGCGGGTCACTGCAGCGGGTGCAAGTGTGTGTGAAAAGTGGTCTAGACTCGGGGTGCGTTCTAGCTCAGGCTGATGACTGGAAAGGCTAACTGGTCAGGGCAGCCTTCGTTCAAGCAGGCTGTTAAACGGGTAAAGCTCCATCCGTCTTTTGATGGCCGACGGGGGAAGAGGCCCAGTGTGCGGAAAACAGCATGTGCGGTGTTGCAGTGAAGTCAATGCTGGGGCAGAGGGAAGTAGAGGGTGGGAACAGAGGGGCTGAGGCTGGAGGTCAGGGCCAAATCCAGCAGGCCATCAGGTACCAGGTGAAAAATGGACCTGCCTCAGAGGCAGTGGGGAAGCTGGTTGGTGCAGGGTGGGCTGACGGGCACAGACAGAAGATGGGGGCAGTGACATCGCTGGTGGAGACCTAGAACAGTGGATGGAGCTGAATTAAGGCCATGGCAGGGTGATAAGCTTAGGAGTAGCCCAGGCAGGCCTTGGAACTGGTTGTAGATAGAGAGGAAGAGGTGGCAACTTGGAGGCAAGAAGAGTGAAGGACGAGGAATTTGGAGTTAGAGCGTTGGGGAGCTCAGTTCCCAGCAGAGGTGAACTTTGCTGGGGACCGGATTCAGAAGCAGACTGGTGTTCAGGACACAGAAAGGATGGAGGTGGTCAGTGAGAAGTCAGTGGGTGTGCTCCAAGCACAGGGAGCAGGGTACTGCAGACTCCAGAGCTGCTCGGACTCGGCAGGGGCTGGACCAGGAGCCAGGTTGGGAAACCTCTCTGGGCCTGAGGCACCTCAGCAGTTGAAGGGGTTGGACCTGCCAGCAGATCCGCTATCTTAGAAGCAATGGAGTTTCCCAAGTGCAGACCCCTAGCTCAGCCTCAGGTTCTGATCCCACAGGTCTGGGTGGGCCCAGAGTTTGTGGTTCACCCCAGCATCATTTGGGTTCAGAGCTTCTGCAGTGAGCCAGGTCAGCCCCACATTAACAGGGCCGACTGGAACCAAAGACAGGGTCCCCCACTCAGCCACAGGCTGTGAAGATTCTCCAGCACACTGTCGCATTGCATTTATTCATTCAACAAATCTTTATTGAGTGCCCACTAGATGTCAAGTGCTGGGGATCCCGTAGTCCCTCTGGAAACTTATACTTGAGGAGCAGGTCCCAGCCTTTGCCCCTGAACTTGCCCTCTGCCCAGGCTCTGCGGTGATGGCAGGGCCTGTGGAGGCCCTGAGCCAGGCTGTTCCACGCTATGGGGAGCCAAGTGGGAAGTTCCTCAGAATGCGCCCCCCAGTGGAATCTTGGAGCTGGCCAAGCTGAGTGGCCGCTCTGGGCTCTTAGCTGGCCAGCAGGAGCTTCCTGGAACGACTGAGCTGTTGGAGGGAGACAGTGGAGGTGATGGTGGTAGCAGGAGGCAGGGAGGAGCTGAGTGGGAATGGGTGGGGCTCTGGGGGATGAGGATTCAGTGACTGACTTTTGCTGATGGCCTACTGTGTGCCAGACCTTGGAGACATTATGTGCCTTACCTCACAGATGAGGAAACTGAGGCCCACAGAGATTAAGTGACGTGTCCACCTAGCAAGAGGCAAGGTAGGGATCTGAACTGAGAGCCGACTCCAAAGGTCTATGCCCTTAAACCTTGGGCATTGGCACTAGAACAAGATGTGATTTGGCACCTGCTGACCTACATCGTCAGTAAAATCCAACGAAAAACCTCAGTGTGGAGGTTTCTGGCCTAGTCAGGAGCTGGTGCTGACGCTCAGCCCTGGAACTAATGTCCTTTGTGAGGTGGCCCTGGGAGTTGGCAGCAGTTCCGTCCTGCTGGGGGAGGGGCAGCAGAAGCCGGGATCCGGGACCTGAGCAGGAGATGGCTCTGTTCTCCAGGGCCGGGCTAAGCCTCTGCCTCCTCTCCCTCCTCCTGGCAGCTGTACTCCTCCAACCCCAGCTGCTGAGGTAACTCCCAGGAGCACAGGGTCAGGGCTCAGCAGGGCCTAGGGCCTGGAAGGTGGGGGGCAGCATGGCAGAGGAGGAGAGGCTGGTGTCATTATCCTGGACCACTCCCTGCTTCACAGGGAGGTGACAGTGGCTTTTGGGGCCAGCATTGAGCACCCCATCTCCCACAGGCCTCAGCGATCTGTTCCCGAGGAACTTTCAGCCCCCCTGGAACTCTCACAGCCACTGTCCGACCTGGTGGATGGTAGGATCCCACATCCCTCCCCTTCCCTGAGGAGACATGTCCTAGGGGAGGGCATCCAGGTCCAGCCTCAGGGTCATCTTTTCTCAAACAGCACCTGTTCAGGGGCGACTTCAGCAGATTCAAAACCAGAGTCTCCCTCCACCCACACCCTCTTGTGTCTCTTTAGACTATGGGATCCAACCCAAGCACCCAAGGCCACGAGGGCCTCGGCCCCTCCTCTCCCGGGCCCAGCAGCGCAAGCGGGATGGACCAGACATGGCTGAGTATTACTTCGACACACGCCTGTGATGGGAATCACTTATAAAGCTATTCTGTGCAGTAAAGCCTTGGGCTTTCCTGGGATGGAAATGAGCTGAGCATGGGAAGGGTCCAAGTATACACCCACTGCAGTCCAGACAGGAAATGGCACTTTAATAGTTGTGGCCAGGGTGACAGGACCAAGATGGGGCTACAGCCAAAGCAGCCAAGAGGCCAGGCTGGCCCGGGCCAGTGGGAAGCCACCTTTTCCTGCCAGGGTGGGGCCCTGCTGCGGCTCTCTCCTTCCTTGAGGGGCCCTACAACTGCGGGGGCCAGCATGCCAGCAAGGTTGGAGGTGGAGCCAGCCAGAGGCCACACAAGTGACAGAGCTGGGGACAGGGATGCACCTCCACCCGCTGCTGTTTCCTTACTGGAAAGTCCTTAGGAGGTGCTGGTCTCAGCCTGAGCTCAGGGCCTTTGGTTGGGGTTGGGAGTTGGGGGCAGGATGGGCACTTGCAGGTGGCATGGGTTTCATCAAGGCAGAAGAGAGCCAGAGGCCCTGGCAGGGGAAGTGTGGCCCAGGGTGGGACAGAACCCTCTGCTCCTGGATGGGCATCCTTCCTGGCCACAGGCCTGACCAGCCCTGCCCCCACCCAATCCCCGGGCAGCCAGCTCTGTCCTCCATAGATGAATCTAACCCCTTATATTACAATAAACTGCATTTGCCTCTCCCCATAACCCCCACCCTCCCACCCTCGGCCCATGGCCTCCACTTCCCCACCCTCTGGTGATGGCGGGTGCCCCTCCTCAAGCAGTGCCACGTCCTGTCAGCAGCCAGCTGTCCTGGCACTGGCCTGAGGGCCCGGGGATGCAGAGGGCAGACAGCGCTGCTACTCCAGGTAGATGTCTTCTGTGGGGCAGGCGTACTCCACAAACTGCTTGTAGAACTGCTGAAACGCTCTCCTAGGAAGCAGGAGACACATGCTGACTGGGAGGAACAGGAGCCTTCCCCAAGTTCTCAAACTGGAGCCTCAGGGTGCCTGGGTGGGCTCCAGTCCCCTGGCTGCTCAGCTCTGTTCTCTACAAACTGTGTTTCCTAAATGAGACTGCAATTGGCGAAAGGGTCTAACAGCTAAAACGTTTGGAAGCTACTCCTCAAGACCACGCAGGCCTCTCTCGAGGTCCCTGCACTGTGACCTGGAGGCGGTGTGCAGAGCTGGGGTGGGCTGAGGGTGAGGCTGAACACGAGGATTGTGCTCGAGGGCTTGGGCCTGGGCTGGCTGGTGGGCCCGTCCCTTGGTGGGACACACACATACGTACCCCACAGATTCCGCCAAGACTTTGGTGGATTCTTCAGACACAAAGACGTGGCAGGCAAACCGGTGGTCAGCAGGGTGCTTAGTGATAAACCCAAAGTACCTGTGGGAGGACAGCAGTCTGTCTGGGTAGGATGGGGGCTCAGACCCCTCCAGGCACATTCGTGGCCCCTTGTCCTGCCATAATGGCTCCAGACCAAGCCCACACCTCGGCCTCTGCTCCTCCCCACTTACTTGTTGTTCTTTGGATGGTATCCACAGAAAGAGATGTTTTTTAACTGGAAAAAGTGGCTACATTTATTCCCCTACAGGAGGAAGAGTAGAAGAGGGTGGTCATCAGCCTGCAGGGGGCAGAGGAGGGAGAGCCGGGATGGGGCCAGGGGGGTCACCTTGGCCTCCTGGGAGTCATCAGCCTTGACGCCGATCTTCACACCCCTCACGCTGATCTCTAGGACGCAGCTGGAGGGTGGGTTAAAGTGCACGGTGAGCCGGCGGGTGGTGGCGATCTGTGGTGAGGGACAGGAACATCAGGCGTGGGGTGTCCCTCTCCCAGGAGAGGATGGGGACTAGGCTGGGGGGTGGGCACCCGCTTCAGGGGAGCAGGAAGCAGGTACCTTTTGCATAGCGGCACAGAGGACGTCATTGCCCTTGTGGTAGGGAACCTGGACAGAGCCCAGGAACTTTACCCGAAACTGGTCCACCCAGTCGCTGTTTTTGGTCAGGGCTGGAAAGCAAGCATGAAAGTGAGGCGTGGCAGAGCCAGCAGAGGGTGCCACTATCCATGTATGTCCCAAACTGGCTGGGCTCACTTCAATCAATTGTGAAACTGACCCAAAGTCGCCTCTGCTTGGCCCCCTCCCCGGGTGCTGAGAGCTGGAGCACAGGTCCCCCTGGCAGCAAGTCAGGGCAGGGGAGATGTGTGGCCGGGGGCATCAGGCAGGGGGAAAGGCACACTACCTGCCATCTGTTCAGGCTCCTTGGTGACCTCGATGGCGTAGTAGGCAGGAAAGATGCCCCGGGCCCCCGTGCGCATATTGTAGGCCTCGTACCAGTAGTCCTCAGCCTGTAGCTCCACCAGCAGGGGGTCGTCCACTTCCAGCTCAAGTTCATCTTCATGTCGAGGCACAAACCTGTTCCCAAAGAAAGCATGTGAGGACTTCACCACCGGCCTCTTCAGCCAGGCCTTCCATCTATGCCCCACCCTGCTCTGGGGTCTGGGAGCTGCACTGGCATCATTAGTTCAATGAACACTTGCAAAGCGTCTGTGAGCCTGTCAGTGCTAGCTCCTGGGGGAAACCAAGGTCAATCAGATATGCATCGGCCATGGAGGAGCGCACGGACACGGGAGGAAGTGACCGGAGCCACTGATAACATGTGAGAGGCGATGGGAAGCAAGCACTCCCATGTGGAGGGAGGGAGGGTGTGGGTTTGCTGTGGGGTCAGGTATCGGGTGCTGGGTGCCCTCCTGGGCTCTGGTGCCGTGCAGATCGGGTGCTTGCTCCTGCGTTCTGGCAGCACAGCAAAGGCCACAGGGTACTGAGAACATCGGCTCCAGCACCCTGCTCATAGTTCCGAGGGGACAGACACTGTCCCCTGGGGCTGAGAGGACGGATGAATGCCAGTGGCAGGTTGGGTTTAGGCCATGTGGTGATGGCAGAGGCAGGGAGGGGTGGCCCGGGGGCTGCCTGGCCAGCCCAGCTCTGGTGCTCGTACCTGAAGATGGCCCGATGGGTCTGCTCCTGCTCCTCCCCGTTGATGACACAGGAGAAGAGCCCAAAGGACTCCGCACCTATGGATGAAGGGCACTGGCTGGAGGAGGAAGGTCCCAGCTCTGGTCGAGTTTTGAGGGGCAGGTAGAGAGCTCTCAGTCCTTATGCCTTGAACTGGATGGGCCTGAGGCCTCCTCCCAGGAACACCCTCGTTTCAGCTCTTCCCACCCAGGTCCCCCCACAGCTCCCGCTGCAGACTCACTGGAGGAGCGAGAGCGGCCACTCATGAAGACGTTCAGGAACTTCTTGGAGAAGTGGACGTCGGGCTCGTCGGGTGTGGAGTCCTCAGAGAGGCAGGCAGAGGGCCTTGGCCGGGGCGCCTCCTCATATTCTTCCCCAATAGCCGACTCATAGGGCGAGGAGGCAGAGGCGCAGTTGTCATAGACAGTGGCCGAGTCACTCTCGTCACTGTAGTCTCCGAAGCACGGCCGCAGGCTCACAAGCTCCAGCTGTGCGTGCTCATCCACCACCAGCGTGTACTTGACCGAGTCGTAGGACAGCGCACTGGTGTCCGAGCTCAGAGAGGCCCGTGGAGGCGGCGGCGGCTCCCCCATGCTCCCCCGCCACCCTCCACCTAGTGGCTCAGCCCGCTCTGGGGAGGACAAGCAGTCGAAGCCCTCATCCTCCTCACTGATGGAGGGGTGCGGCCGCCCTGCTGTTGAGGGGTAGGCAGCAGGGTCTGGATCGGAGCTGACCGACATCCGGCTCTCAGCTGGCGGCAAGAAGGCAGAGGTGGGCTCTGCAGGGTCTGGGGGCCTCTGCACTGGTGTCAGGTAGATCTCCTCAGTGGCCTCCAGCCTCACATCTGCCTGGTAGTGGATGCGGTCTCGATGCGAGTGGCCCCGGCCACCAGGTGGAGCAGCCTGAGGGACACTGGGAGGCGCCATCTGGGTGGCAGCACTGCGGCGGCAAGGGCTGTCAGTGGAGGTGCCTCGGTCTGTAGTGGGGGCGGGGCTGCTCTGGGGTGGCAGCTCATCGCTCAGGCAGATGTGTTCGTGTGCAGGTGTCTGCTCCCCTACAGAGCAGGCAGGTCAGAGCTGAAGGCAGGTGCCCTCACCCTTGGTTCCCAGGCTACCTGCTCCCCACACTCAGCACTTTTACTCAGCATGTCACGCAGGAGCAGGCCCATGGCTGGCTCTGGAGCCAGCCCTCTCACTCGCGCCACAACTGACCTCAGATGGGCCCACTCACAGCTGTGGGACAGGCAGTTTACCTCTACTCACAAGCTGGAGACTATTGGGTTTGCCCTCTGCATGGGGACTGGGTCAGGGCAGGTAGGAGTCCAGGTAAGGGGAAGGGTACTGACTTACCTGTCTTCAGGGGTGAGGATGATCGAGACACCCGATCCTGCCAACTGTGCTTCTTGCCCAGAGAATTATTATTCAGCGTGTCCTGTGCAGGAAACAAAAGGCCCTGTGACAGAAGCAGTCAACAGTGCCCGGCACAGAAGGCCCTGGCCCTGCCCCCATCAGGCCATCCCTAGGCCATTTGCTGCACCCTACCCTCACCACTTGTCCAGGGCCTCACCCCAAACCCTCTCTGGAGTAGGCAGGACAGGCAGCAAGTCCCAGTCTGCCCAGCCAGGCCTACTGGCTCTAGCCAGCCCTTCCTCCTGGCTCAGGGAAGCTGGCCAAGCCTTAGGGAGATGCTTTAATCAGCCTCCACAAAAGAGGTGATGGCCGATGTGTGTGCTGGTGAGTGGGGGAGGAGGTGGGGAGAAGCAGGAGCCATCTGGGCACAGGGTCAGACCCCCAGTTCCAGACACTGAGGATTAGGTAACATGAAGACTTTCACGTCCAACCCAAGTCCCTGAAGCTCAGGAAGCTATGGGCAGAGGCAGCTGCAGAGCCTGGAAAGAGCACGAGGAAGGGTCTCCCAGCAGCTGGCCTGGGGACTGGGGATGAATCATCCAAATGATGAATCCACAGCGCGGTACCATCAGCCCCCCAGGAGCACATGACTGAGGAATGACAGATGTAGTTGTCAGGGGCCCTTCTTGCTGGATCTGCTGGGCTGCCCATGCCACATTCTCAGCCCCCAGGAACCCTCTCCACAATGCCTGCATACAAGGCTCCCTGCACACAACTCAGGCCCCCTTTCCTGGGAACATCCTCACAGGCCCTCACATTCATGAATTTGGCTGCCAAAATCCACCCCTGAGGATCCTGGGAAAGGAACCAATCCTTTCCCAGCAGCCTCTGCACTCTCCACCAACAGCCCACCTCCCTGAGCTCCTCCATACCCCTCCTCACTGGGCCTGGGAGACAAAGGGCCACAGCCACTCTCCCCCACCCTATTCAACCCTCCTTGGCATCCAGCCACCCAGCCCAGGGGCCCTAGGCCCCCAACTCAGCAGAGCAGCTCCACCTCCCATTTCTCCGCTTGCCTTCTGGGAATTCCCAGCTGCCCACATTCACACTGGCTGCTGCCTCTGAGCTCCCCATCCCCAACTCTTACCATTTCCCTTGATCTCCCACCACACCGGCCACTTCGTATGCCCTTTTCTCCAGGCCCTGCTTCTTGTCCACCTTACCATACCCTAAGCAGGAAACCCTGCCACAGCCTGAGGTCCCAGGCTCCAAACCCTGGCAACCCCTCAAGCCCCCTTCTCTTAATGCCCCGCTCCTCTCCTTGCTCAGATCCGAGCGCTGCTCGGGCCTTCACGCCTCCTCTCCCTACGAAAGATCTTACCTGCGCCACCCCCACCCCCCACTCCGAGACCACTTCCCCAGGGACCTGCCCCCCCTGGGAAGCTTTGGAAGGTCTCACCAGCCGGAGACTTCTCCCCACACCAGACCCCGCAAGTTCCTCCTCAGCACCTCCTCGCGCGCCCACCTCCCGGGGCCTGACCCCGGGAGCCGCCCCTTCAGCCCCGCCCCACGCCGCTCGCGCCTCACCTGAGACCGCGGCACCTGCGGGAAGAGATTGAGCGTGGTGGGCCGCTTGGGTCGGTACGTGTCCCCGCCGCCCTGGCCCTGGCCCTGGCCCTGGCCCTGGCCGCGGGGCGCCGGCTCCAGGCGAGCCTCGGCTTCGGGCGGTCCCGCTCCCGGACGCCGCGCCGCGCGCTCCTCCTCGTCCTCCTCCTCGTCGTCCTCGGCGCCGGGAGTGTCCCCCGCCGCGTCGATCAGGTCCATCTGCAGCATCTCGGCCTGCAGCCGGCTCCCCGCGCAGCCGCCGCCCCCCGACAGCAGCCCGGCACGCGGGGGCTTCACCGGGCAGACGGAGGGGTGTCAGGGGGCGGGGCCGGGCCGGGGCTAGGGCGGGGCCGAGGCCGCCGTGCACCGCCCCCCGCCCCGGCGAGTCCATTCCGCGGCCGCAAAGAGGGGGAGAGAGGGAGCGAGGCAGGAGCTCAGGGAGAGGAGGCCGCGCCCTCCCGCCACCCGCCAGGATGCTCGAGGCCGCTTCCTCCCCACTCCAGTCGGAGCCTTTGACAGTCCACACCTCTCCCCTCCCCACGGTCCCCCGCTTCCTGACTCTTCGCACCCTCCCGTTCCCTTGGCAACAGCCCGTGACCTCACCCGGCTAGTAAGCAGAGCCCAGAGTGAGGTCACCGCTGTTGCCATGGGGAGGAAGGGTCGCCTAGGAGTTCGTGCCCCATAAGGGATGGGGTAGGGGTTAGTATTTGAAGGGGGCAGTGAGGAAAATTGGGAAAACAGTCTCAGTTAGGCGAGGGATTACGGAAGGGCCGCAGTGCAGACCCGAGGATCTGAGCGAGGCTGGAAGAGGGATGCTGAAAGGGAGGGGCACGTGCGGGCACCGGCCCAGGCACTGGCATAACCCACCCTCCTGTCCACAGGCCTTGGCCGCTCCAACCTGAGATTTTCCCTCAGGCCAGTCTAACCTTGAGAGTTACGAGTCCTATTCTAGTTCCAGCTCTACCACTAACTCCCTGGCACCTTGGACAGATTTCCTGACCCTCCAGTTCCCTCACCAGTTAAACTGCCTCCCATATTCCCAGAGAGGTGTGAAAGCCCTTTGGAGCTTTCTAAGGCTCCACAGGGTATACCCCAGGGCCTTAGGGCCCTAGCTGGTTGCAGGACCACCCTCTGCAAAGCTCTGCCTGTGCATGTTGGGAGAGTGGGTATTGCGGGAAGAGAATAGGTGTATGACCTTAAAGAAACTATGTCAGGGCCCTGGGACCATTCCCCAAGGCCAGCCAGAGTAAGTGACCTCTGCCTCCATCCCTTCCTAGCCTGGCCAAAGGGTGGAGGGTTGGGGTACAGGTACCTGAGGGTTATCCTCCCCCACCCACTTGGTTTCTTCTTTCCTGGCTGGCTTACAGAATCTCTTGGGAAAATAGGAGGTCAACACAGAGACAGGAACCCCGTCCCAACTCTCCTTTGCTAACCACTCTCCTAACATCATGTCTACTTTGGCCAGCCACCCTCCTGGGGGCTGAGAGAAGCTCTGGACTCTGCAACCAGCCCCATGCTTTGCCTTCCATTTCCTGACTAGTGGTTCCTTCTTTTGATTCTGAAAAGATACAGGAGATCTCCATCTGATCCAGGTGCCCCAGATGCTGAGGACCTCCTGGCGGGATTCAGAACTTTAGGGACAGAGAGAGCCATCTGTCCTATGACAACGCCACGGGGTCAAAAGCAGTAACAATGCTGGGTTAACCCTCCCAATGGGCCTTCAGGACTGTGGGCCAGAGAGGGTCTGCGAGGCCACGTGGTGTGGTTTGGTGCAAGGGCAGCAGAGGGAGTGCTTGGCTCCTTCCTCCTGGCCCAGAGCACTGCAGAGCCCTGACTCCACCCTGCTCTGCCTCAGGCCCTCCGCCAAGGCCACTCCCGACAGGATTTAGGGTCTTTCTGAGCTTTCCCTTAACTAAGGCCCTAACTGTTACTGTCCTAGACCTCAAGACCTCCTGCCCTCTCCCTTCTTGTGGGCACTTGAAGGAGCTACCTCCTGCCTTAACTCCTGGCCAAAAAGAAAACAAAAATTCGGATGGAGGCCCAAGATGTGCCAAGCATTGTACTGAATGTCTCCTGTATGCTATTTCATTAATGAGGGTGCCATAGAGACCCTGAAAGCCCCTTAGTAGATGTGGGGGTGCCCTCAACCCTGTCCCTACCCATCCTGCCACCCCACTTGGGCTCCTGGGAGCCCACCCTTACCCGTAAGGACAGGGTGTCTTTGCACTGCAGACTGATGCCACACTCATCGGTGATCTCTGAGAGGTCTTCATCCTCAAACTCCTCCAGGCTGATATCATGGGTGAGCCTGGTGGGGACAGGAAGCCAAAGTTACCACCCAGGGGGACCGCTCAGCCCTCTGATGTCTCCCCAGTACATTCTCCAAGGGGCAGCCCCTCGAAGGCAGATCACAGCCCCCAGAGGATGGGACCTGGAGTCCACCGGTACCAATGCGAGGGGTAACCAACAGGCAGGGAAAGAGTTTTGGGCTCATGCCAAAAGGCAGTCTTCCCGGGGTGGCAGTGGAAGGGGAGGCTCCAGGTTACCCCAGCTCCTCCCGGCTGGGAGCTGTCCATCCTGTTGCCAAACCAGAAGCAGTGCCTGGAAGGCCCAGCTGCTCAGAGCCTCAGCTCTGCCAGAGAAATGCCTCCCAGGGTCAAGGCAGGTGCCAAGGCCAGTTCACCCATGGAGAATGCGAAGAGCTGAGAAGAGACTCCGAGGGATGCCTGGAGTCGGGGGCTCCCTGTCCAATCCCTGCAGCAACAAAACCCCAGGCGCTGGCAGAGGCCACTCCCCAGCCCCAGAGGAGTGCGCCATTCCCCCAGCCGGGAAGACGCACGCTGCTTGAGTCACAGAGCAAGGAAGGGAGATCTGGAGTCAGTGTGGGTCATTCCCATCCATTCCAGGACAGACTAGGCCACTAGTCTATGTTCTTGGTCTCATCTCTTCAACCACAAAATCACTTTGCCCAGATATGGACCCTGAACAGGCTACAGAGATGGGGTCAAGGAATTGGGGCTGGAGGTATGCTGAGCTCAGGAGGCAGTGTTCCCCAGCACCAGGACACTCACTGGCTGCACTAGAACCCTCTGCCCCAGGCCAGCCCTGTGCCCCCTCTCACTGCGGTACCCATCTGCTCCAGCCCTAGGCTCCACCTGGTTTTTGGTGTGAGTGGGACATTAAGGAGAATTCTGTGGGGAAAGTTGGGAACAATTCTGAGCCTTTTCCCAAATAAGACCAAGAGACTGAGACTTAGAGAGAGACCCACAGTCCAAGGTCACCCAGGAGAGGTGGTGGCCCAGCCCCCAGGGGAGCCTAGGAGGCCCAAGCCCTCTGCCTCTCACCTCAGTCAGCCCCAAACAGAGACTCAGAGCTCAATGGAGCTGCCCCCCAAACTTCCCTCTCCCCCAAGCCCCCACTCCCCTACCAGTGCTCCCACTGATCCTCCAACCAGCTGTCATTGTCTGGGCTTGAATCCATCTTCAGGAAGAGCTGCATGGAGAGCCCTGCCCGGCCAGGGGGCTTCAGGGCCCCAGGACCGCCCTCTCATGCCCAGAAGGGTTGGGGGGCCAGGGCTCAGGGCAGGGCTGGGGCCACAGGCCTGGGCCTGCCTTTCTGCATGCTGCCCGCTGCAGAAGCCTGGAGAGCTCATTAAAAATACATGGGCCGGGAGAGAAGGCAGCGGCTGCCGACCCAGGCCCCAGCCCAGCTCTTCCAGGCCCAGCCCTCAGCTGCAGGCAGCTTCCTCCCCCTGCGATGCTGATGCCCAATGCCGCTGTCGCTGCCGCCTCCCCGAGGGATCAGGTTACTGCAATCAATGCTACAAGCTCCACCTGCCCTTCCAATGCCCCTGTCGGGGGGCTGGAGTGGCCCCCCTCCCTGGCCCAGGCTTGTAAGCAGATCACAGAAATCTGGGCGGTTTACCGCCAAAAGCCAGCCCCTGATCTGCTTTAAAGGGCCAGCGCCACACTCAGGGTGCCTGATGACCAGATCGGGGTGAGGTCCTCTGAAACTCTCCATGAATGGATGGCCCACAGCTACATGCTCAGCCCCACACCTCATCAGAGAGGTTTCTGTAGGCCCCGGCAGTATACAGACAGGGCTGACCGGGCAGCTCTATTGCCCACTGAGTGCAGCAGAGAACCCTGCCCCCTGACTAAGGCTCTGTCCTTCAAGCACCCAGGAAGTGTCTATGGGCACAGAGGCTCCACAGCCAGGGCAAGGGCAGACCCTGTGTGGGCCCTTCGTCGCAGAGCTGGCAGGGTGGCCTGGGAGGCAATGAGCCTTCTGTCACTTCAGAGTGACATAAGTAGAAGCTGGAAGGCCCCTGGAGGGAACTGCAGAGAGGAATTCGGACCAGGGCAAGGGGGCCTTCTCTAATCTGAAGCCGGAGGGTAGGGAAGGTGTGGTGTGGAAGTGGGGGTAGGCTGGGGAGGACCGTGCAGCCTACAAGCCAGAGCAGCTCTGTTCAGCCAGGCCAGCACAGGGTGGTAACTCCGGCCCTGAAACCCGGTGGCTGGCACTAAGTAAACGATTAATATACACGGGCGAGAAGGCACCCCTGGGACTCAGCCAGCATTAGGGAACCCTGAGATGCCCTCAGAATCTTCCCGCTCTGCTGGTGACCCCTGCACACATCTACTTCCCTTCCTCACTGCCCAGCCCTGGTCCAGCTCCTGCCTCTGCAGACCTCCCCACTGGCCTGCCTGCATCAGTCTCCCCAGCCCTGCACCACTCCACCCCCTCTACCACTATCTGGCCAAGCTGTCTGAAATACCACCCCTCTGCCCTCCACCCAGGGGCTCTGCTGGCAGCTGACTCCGTGGCCTGGCATCTTAGGTCTCCAGCTCCTCTGGGTCCCCAGCAGCTGCCTCCCCAGGGTCTAACATAAGCTTGTATGGAGCACATGGCAGGCTCTCACCTGCGCTTGCTGGAAGAAGACTCAGTTAAGTTAAGCCGCTCCTCAGAAAGCCCCTTGCTTCCCCCCCCCCCCGCCCCCGCCATCCCCGTGCTAGTGCCTTACAGCCCTCCTGGCCACACTCACTGGTTCAGTCATCTTCTTGCTTGTGGTAGGTGTTGCCAGCTGTGTGGGCTCAAGACAGTGCGGTGGAGTGTCTGCCCTCAGACACTCCCAGATCGCTCCAAAGGTGGGTGGAGCTCACATCCCCCACTCGGTGCCCAGCAGGTGATGACTACAGGTCCCCTCCCTCCCAGCTACATGCCCGAGGGCAGAGCGGCAGGTCCTCTTGCATTCACTTGGTACTCGGGGCACAAGCCTGCTAGATGCTTGTCAATGACTTCCTTAGCTTGCTCCCAAGCTCATCTCCACACCCTTAGACCGCTGATATTCCCACTTCGGGGCACAAGCCTGCTAGATGCTTGTCAGTGACTTCCTTAGCTTGCTCCCCAGCTCATCTCCACACCCTCAGACCAGGTCTGGGGTCGGGCAGGGACAGCTGTTTCATCCTTTACAGAGGAGGAAGCAGAGGTCACCTGGGGATCAAGAGCACCTGCACTTGATCCCCAGCTCCATCGGGCGGGTTAAAGGAGCTCCTTATCTTTCTTTTCTCTCATAAGCCAGGCAGGATGGTAGAACGGTCACCATATCAGGCTTGGAGGCCAGAGGCCTGAGATCAAATTCCGGCTCCACTTACGAGGAGCAGCGGCTCCATCTCCCAAGCAGAAGCCGGCCATGGCCTGCCTCTCCCTCAGTCCTCACTACAACCTTGGGAGAGGGTTTATTTTGCCCATTTTCCAGATGGGGACTCTAGGCTCAGACATAAGGTGTCGTAGGTCCCATATATAAAATGGGGCCACCCACACCCACCTCCAGGGTGCTGGCGAGGATTCACAGAGCAGAGTGTTTGTGAATTGCAGTGCTGGGACCAAAGATCAAGGATGGACTGGTCAAGGAGCCCCCTTTGCAAGCCACCCCTCTCCACCCCCATCCCCACCCATCCTGGTCCCGGCCCTTTCTCCTGCTCCTCGAGGCCCCACGAGGGAAAGCTAAATAGACCCTTGGTTCCTCCAGGCTCAAGGAAGGCAACTGTGGGCAGGAAGGGGGAAAGAAAAGATGGAGGGGGGGAGGGAGCAGAGGAAGGGAAGAAGGAGGGAGGTTTCCTCTGGACCCCACTATCCACCATCCCCATGGAAACCTGAGCCCTGAGCCCCAGGAGGCGGCCTCAAGCTGAATCACAGGAGCCCTGCAGGTCTCCATCCCTGGCCTCTAGACCTGGAGACTCAGCAGCTTCCCTTCGCTCAGCCACACAGGTGAGACATTCCCGAGGTCTGATCCATATTAACCTTGGTGACTCTGTGTCATGAGTTTGGTCTCTCCAGACTGCCCTGACCTGGGATCTATCTTCGTTAACCTTACCCTAGTCCAGGGCCGGGTCCTGCCTTCTGACCCAGCAGGCTCCTTGCTGCATTCCGCACATGCCATTCTCCACACTCCCACCCTCCCTGAGCCGAGTTCTGACATGAACATGCCTTTTGTGTTCTGATGTTTATTTCATGGCCTTTTCCCTTGCCGTGTGCAGTCACACCACGCTGTTATCCTCTTTCCCCCCACCGCAGCCCCAGCCCTTTCTAGTTTGCTGTTGCAACCCAACAGTGGTCGGCAAACTCATTAGTCAACAGAGCCAAATATCAACAGTACAACGATTGAAATTTCTTTTGAGAGCCAAATTTTTTAAACTTAACCTTCTTCTAACGCCACTTCTTCAAAATAGACTCGCCCAGGCCGTGGTATTTTATGGAAGAGCCACATTCAAGGGGCCAAAGAGCCGCATGTGGCTCGCGAGCTGCAGTTTGCCGACCACTGCACTAGCAGGCCGAGTTAGAACTGTATGCAAAGTAAGAGTTACGTGATGAAGTGCTGAGGCTTTAGCTGAGCAAGGTCAAAGCTAAGCCAGGCATTGGGCTGTCCAGAGGCCATACTTGATTTCCTGCTTGTGGCTCTCCTGGAGCGAGGTAAGGATGCTGCTAGCTGAGTGACCTTGGGTCCTGGCCATGGTGCCCCACGCATGGGCCCCTCTATCGACAGAGAGCATGGGTGGTCCAAGGGTCCAGCCTCTCTCTGCCTTCTGAGTGCTATGGCTCCCAGTGGTTCTCAGGACACCTGTGGATCGGCTGCTCATTTCCCTCTGGCTCCCCTACAGGCCATTCTCCCCTGGGCATCCAAAACCAACATTTGAAAGGCAAATTTAGTCTTGTCACCCCTCCCCAGCTCAGGATCCTTTAATAGCTTCCCCTGTCCCTTAGGGAAAGGGGCCAAAATTCTCACCTGGGGCCTGAAGGCTCAGCAGGGCCTGCTCTTCCCTGTACCTATATCACCCAACTCCTACCCCGTACGCCATGTCTCCAACTCGCAGCTCTCTAGGCCGAACAGCCCTGCTACTGGTCCTCTTAGTCCCTCCTGCTGGGTATTTCCGATCACTATAATTTTACCTTTGGGTTCTACAAACTCCGGTGGGCTCCCCTTAGAGGTGGCTGGTCCATAGGGTGGGATGAACCATGTGTGGTGCCTAACAAGTACTTAATAAATGGTGCTGAGTGAATGAACCACTGGAGTCCCCAGGTCTTTCTAGATTTTCCCCCTTGGAAATCTCTAAGTCAGTTCTCCTTTCATCTCAACTTCCTGTGTGCCCACCCACATCAGAGTCGGGGTAGGATGTGTAGGCCTCTGGGAAGGCAGGACTGGCTGAAACGGTGCGGTGGGGGCGAGCCGGGCCCAGCTGCACCCTCAGAACCTTCTCTCCACCCACCCCCAGCTCTGGATGGACACAGGTCGGGCTGCGTTTGTTCCTCTGATCTGGAATTCCCTTCCCAACCATGTCCACATGGGGTCATCTCCAGTGGAAACTGAATCCAACCCAAGAAACCCAATCCAAGCAACAACCCCTACTCGCGGTTACCAATGTCTGATCTGGTTAAACTCCTTGGTGTCCATACGCAGCAAGGACGCTGGGATTGGACTTTTGGGAAACTCCCCTGAGAAGACAATCCCACATGTGGAAAACCTTGTACACAGGATTGTATTCCTCACACCAGCAAACCACGGAAAACAACCACAACAGCCCAGCACCAGGGCTGGTTAACCATGCCCACCCAGTGGAGGGAACATTACGTAGCCTTTTGGATGAACGTTATGAAGTCTGTGTATTCATGTGGAAAATGGCAACCAATATAGTGAGCAAAAAGCGAGAATGCGTGTCCTATGGTTTCACGCGATGACTCACACACAGGAAGCAACATGAACAGGAACGTGGTGGTGAGGTGTGATGCGACCTGGGTAGCGATGTCCTCTCTGAGGCGTCAGTGGCCATCTCTCTCACTAAGATGAGACTCCCACGGGCTTTGGGCTCAGCCCAATCCTCTCCAGACCCAGACCCAAAACCAGCTGCCTCCTTGAATCCTCCTTTTGGGTCCCCCCGACCTAGAATGCAGCAGGTCTAATAACAATTTCACCTCACTGCTCGCCAAACCTCTCCTGTTGGGCACCACATCCCCGAGGTGCTCAGAAACAACCAGGATCTCTGCCTCTCCTCGCTCCTCACACCAGATCCCTCCACACCTTCCTCACATCCTCTCCCATCCTTCCTCACCGGCAGCATGGCCAGCAGTCCCCTGCTTCCCTGTCCACTCTCTACCCAGCAGCCGGGGTGATCTTCCCCACACGTGGAACTGTTCCCTGCCTAAACCATGCTGTTCCCACTGCTTGTCAGTGAACAGGCCAGGTCCCCACATGGCCTTCGAGTTCTGCTTTCCCTGCTCTCCACACTCATGCCAGACTGGGTGGCAGGCACCCTGCCTACTCTCTCTGGTCTTGGGCCCAGGCTATCCCCTCCCTCTTCACCCCTCCTCCTCTTTTTTTTTTTTTTTTTTAATGTATTTTATTGATATTTTACAGAGAGGAAGGAAGGGGATAGAGAGTTAGAGACATCGATGAGAGAGAAACATCGATCAGCTGCCTCTTGCACACCCCCTACTGGGGATGTGCCCGCAACCAAGGTACATGCCCTTGACCGGAATCGAACCTGGGACCTTTCAGTCCGCAGGCCGACGCTCTATCCACTGAGCCAAACCGGTTTTGGCACCCCTCCTCCTCTTGGGTGATACCCACAAGGCCTGAGCTGAGAGGACCCTATCCTGACCTGCTGACCCCCAGGCCCCTGACCTTAGCCATGCACCCCTAACAGCCTGTGTAGGAAGGCCTTGTCCATCTGTCTGACACCACCGCCTGCATGACGGCCAGGCCATGCCTGCCTCTGGAGGGACTCTCTGGGGAGCCTGGCAAAGGGTAAATATATGTTGAGTGAACCAAGGACCAGCCAAGTGTGTCGCCTTGTGAAGAGGTAAGTAAGGAGGCCCCTGCACCCCCCGGTGGCCTCTCTCTATCCCTGAGGCACTGTGTTGGGGTAAGAGCACCACCATCCAAGGAGTCATGAGGCCACTATCCCAGCTCTGCCACTCACTTGCTGTGTGTTCTCGGGGAAGCCACTCAGCTTCTGTTTCCTCTGAAGTAAGAGGAGAGGAGTTGGTTTGGATGAGCTGATTTCTAATGTCTTTCATCCATAAACCCAGGGCAGGCTGCTCACTTTACTTTCCAAGCATCTTTTAAAAACATATTTTAAAAAGTTATGCTTACACTATAATGTAGTCTATTAAGTGTGCAATAGCATTATGTCTAAAAAAAAAACCCCAATGTATATAACTTAATTAAAAAGACTTTATTGCTAAAAATGCTAAACATAATTTCAGCCTTCAGCAGGTCATAACCTTTTTGCTGCTGGAGGGTTTTGCCCCCAATTTGTAAAAAAAAAAGCAATATTTGTGAAGTGCAATAATACAAGATATGCCTATCATGAACATGTATCTCTTTCATTTTAAAATTATTGTGTAAGTTACACAATTTGTTGTAAAAATAAGTTACAATATTTTTTGTAAAAATAAGAAGTCAAATAATACAGCAGTATGTACAATAAGTACAAATCCCTCCTCCTACATCATGTTCACAGGCAACTACTACGGTAGTAACTGGTTGGAGAATTTATACTCAGAAAAGAGACTCCACATGTTTATTTACACCAACTACAATGAACTCCCCACCCTTCCAGGTCTATAGCATGCTGACACCACTCCCCCCACCCCCACCCACCACCACCAACAACTCTCTTTCAACATTCCAGGGAGCTCTCTCTTCAGGGTGGCTCTCAAATCAGACTGCCTGGGTTTAAACCCCAGCTCTGCCACTTACCCCACTTTTTAAAAAATATATATTTTTATTGATTTCAGAGAGGAAGGGAGAGGGAGAAAGAGATAGGAACATCAATGATGAGAGAGAATCATTGATCGGCTGCCTCCTGCATGCCCCACACTGGGGATCGAGCTCACAACCCAGGCATATGCCCTGACTGGGAATCGAACCGTGACCTCCCGGTTCATAGGTCAACACTCAATCATTGAGCCACGTCAGCCAGGTGTTACCCCACTTCTTTATGCCTCAGTTTCTTCCATTGCAAAGTGGGAATAATATGTGGCTCGGGAGGGAGTCCTCTTGTGCAAAGAGTGCTCAGAATGGTGCCCAGGCAAAGCGAGCGCCTCGCAGGTGTCAGCGCGTCCACTGTTACTCTCTGACAACGTGCACTGTTATTTTCTGTTCTCCGGTAGGGCAGCACCCAATTTTATCCTTAATTAAGTAAGAAACCAATAAAGCACCATTGAGCACCTGCTCTATGCTGGGCATTGGGTGAATCAAAGTTCAGGCACTGACTCCTTATGCCTTCTGGAAGCTGACAGTGGTGTTGGGGGCACATGTGCACACACCAGATAATAATAATAATAGCAACGACAGCTCTGCATGACTGCAGCTCTCCACAGTTCTTGAAACTTTCAACATGTGTTCCCTCATCCAAGTCTTAGGATGGCCCTGTGCAGACACCAAAGCCGGCATCGTGGAGCAGAAGCAGAGGCTCAGAGGGTTAGGTGCCCAGCCTCAAGGCACACGGATAAGAAGGCTAAGCTAGGACTCAAACCCAGGCCAGCTGGACCCACGACTCTCCAAAGATCCACCAGAGAGCAGTAACCATCCAGGGTTAAACCGAGCGAGGCTAAGGGACCTGAGAGGCTGGGCGAGGGAAAGGGCAGCGGGGACTGCTGGAGCCAACAGGGCAGGCCACGTGGGGCTGAGGACACAGCTCTGATTATTCCCACCAGCCGGCCTCGTCTCCACAGCCAGGCCATGGTGTCCTGGAGGGCCGGCCCATGCCCCCGCCTGGACGTGCTGCCACCCTTGCCCAACTTGGCCGGGACTGGACACACTCACTGGCTGGCATCCACCTTGTCACTCTTCTCCCTACAGTGTCCATAACCTGCCTGCAGGGGCAGCTCCGATGGAGAGCGCTGTCACCTGGGGACCAGGAGGCAGCTGAGGGGAGGAGGCAAAGCCGTGCTCTGGGCCAGAGACAAGCCTGGAGGTAGAGTGGATTGAACACACAGACCTGGATCCAGTTCAGCCTCAGGCTCTGACTTCCTCAGGGTCCTTGGGCAAGCCTCCTGCCTCCCAGAATCTCAGCCTTCTTGTGTAGAGAATGGGTAGGCGGATCCCCACGCCCAGGTTGGCTATGAGAGCTAAATAGCCAGCACTGGGAAACTGTTTGAACAGAAAGGAGCTATATAAGTGCCCGCTAGTACGAAGGAAGGGCTGACACTTGTTAAGCACCGGCTTAACAAGTACATTAAGGGATCAATAATATTAATTAGCTCACCTAAGAGATGGGACTCAAGGAGGACAAACACCTGCCCAGGTAATGCAACAAGAAAGTGGTGGAGCTAGGATTTGAACCCAGGTCCCCCTAAGCCCACTGTACTCCCACTGCGGGGGGCCTCCAGGTAGGAGGGCAGTGCTTGTCCAGAGGCAGCGTGTGTCCTGCCAGGTGGAGTCAGTCTGACCTCAGCCTTGTTACCCTGAGGCACTAATCACAAAGGCCCTATCCCTTGAGCCTTCAGGCCTGGCCTCCTCCATCTGGTCCCCTCCCGCCGGTCCCCCCCAGCTCAGCTCTGGGCCTCAGGGGAGGTTTCCAGTCCTGATGATGCCATTAGAAACCCACAGGGGTCCCTGCCCACCTGAGGGCCAGGCAGCCAGCAAGCCCCTAGTCGGAAAAGGGGCTGGCGCCAGAGCCCAGCTGGGGCCTGGCTGGGATGGGAACCCCAGGAGAGGGGAAGGCATCAGCTCATTAGATGGAAAAACAATGGGGTATGTCTAGGCCTCCTTCTCCTAGGCTCTGGAGCAGTGATACCTCCTCATGCTCCTCCACAACTAAGGCCAGGATTATGGGGAAGGCACAGCAACCCTTCCCCACAACACCCACTGTCCACTTCTCTGAAATCCATCTTCCAGTTGCCTAACACCAGGGAGGCGGCAGGAAGTGGGATGAAGAGCACAGATCAGGGTCCTGGGTACTTACTCCAGCAGGGATCCTCCTCCCACAGTGTTCCTGGCTGTACCTGGGCCATCCATTCCAGACTCCCCCTCCTGCAGCTGGGCCTAGGATCTCTGGGCTAAGACTGAGCCTTCTGCACCTGCACACACCTGACAAAGTCGGTGCTTGTCCAAATCCACAGAGGGTCCTGGCCAGGCAGGGCTGGGGGAGGGGCCTACGACTCCCTACTTCCAGCACCAAGGTTGTCGGTTGCCCCAAGAAACTGGTCCCGCGGGACACCCAGTCTACTCCCATCTTTATGGCAGGCTTCGGACTGGACACAGGCAAGCCTACCTGCCTCTTCTTAGATCTCAACCAGATCTCAGGCCACAAAGTAGGGGAGAAGGCAGCCACCGCGCCCCCTCCTCCGATTTCAGCTCAGAATCTCTAGCCTAGGACATGGAATGGCGGAGGGAGCTGGCTGCACCACGGGTATGCAGCGGCTATAAGTCTGGACTTGAGGCTGAGGGGATTCTGGGAGCTCTTTCCAGGAAAGAGACCCCATCCCCAGGCCGCCCTCTCATTCCCGGAGGTCTGGTGTGTGTGAACTGGGGGCGGAGAGGGGTGGGGTGGCGGGTGAGTCGGAGCAGATCAGTCCCGGCTGAAGGGCGGGGCGCAGAGGCCAGGGATTCTCACCTGAAATTGGGCGGCGACGCGATGTGGAGCCCCAGGAATGGGGAGGCGGCAGGCGGGGTCGCGGCCCCCCCGCTCGGGCCGCCGCTCTCTCGCTCCGCCATTCCCCGGCACAGCCCTGGCCATCCGGGCGGCGCACGGCGCGGAGGCGGCGGTGGAGGCAGCGGAGAGGAAGGAGGAGGGGGCGCGGCGAGAGGCCGCCGCGGCGGCGGGGCTCGGGCTTGACCCCTGCGGCCCGACACCAGCGCAGGGCAGAGCGCGGTTCTAGACGGCACCCCACTCCCGGGACTGGCGGGAGCGCCGCCGCGCGCGCCCCCGGGCTCTGCCGGGGGTCTCGTGCGCCCCGCTCCGCCCCGCCCCGGGCCCGCTAGCCCCGCCCATTCGCGCTCTCCATGGTGCTGAAGTCGTGGCCCCCGCAGCCCCCAGGGCTTGGCCCAGTTTCACCCTAAATCACACATGTTCTTCTCTGTCTCCTGGCTCTTCCGCAAAGCGCCCCTCCTCCCGTGCCTTTTCGGGCTCTGCTAGTAGGAGGGGGTGGGCCTAGCGCTCAGGTATCAGGTAATTAATTGCGGGACCACGGACACAGGGCCCTACTTGGCCCCCTGCAGCAGCCAAATAAGGTGGACTGGAAAGGCGGGTAGTGGAAGAAGACAAAGGTGAGAATGTGTCCGGAGTGCGCTCCCAGAACAGACAGGTTTGGAGTCTGACCCCCCAAGTGAATAGGTGATGTGGTCTTGCATTAGTGACTTAACAATCCTAAGGTTTGCTTTTCTCATCTGGGAATGGGAACAATAGTGATTCCTCACGTGGTTGTTCTGGGGTTGAAACGTAATATCAGTGTATTGTTACAGAGGCTGAAAAGAGCGCATCTCCTGTTGGGGTTCAGGTCACACCCCATCCTGTCCCCTTACCTTAAGGAGACCCTCCTAAGGACTCTACCTAGAGGGTCTTCTCTCTAAAGATTGACCCAAGCCCCATTTCAGCCCCAAGCAGCTACTAATGGTGAACTAAACCCTTCCTCTTGGCTTCTGCCTTTCAGCTTCTCCATGTCCAGACTTTCCCAGATTTTTCATTTTCTCGACATCTCAACTGCAGTTCCTGCAGAGCATCCCTCTTTTGTACCCACAGACACCCCATAGCTGGCTTCTCATATCCTTTTTAAAAATATATTTTTATTGATTTCAGAGAGGATGGGAGAGGGAGAGAGAAACATCAATGATGCGGGAGAATCAATTATCAGCTGCCTCCTGCATGCCCCTAAGTGGGGATCGAACCAGCAATATAGGCATGTGCCCTGACTGGTAATCAAACTGTGACTTCCTTGTTCATAGGTCAACGCTCAACCACTGAGCAATGATGGCCAGGCATGGCTTCTCACATTCTAAGACTCTGGGCCTTTCCTTTTACCGCCCCTCCCGCACCCTACCCAGTTACCTTCTTGTGATTCTTTTGGTGTTTTTTGTTGTTGCTCCCTCCAGCACCTCTATCCATGTTAGGTTTACGCTGTGATTTGTTTCTTCTGGTCTTCTCTCCCCTAAGGCTAGTTCTGCAAGTTCTTTCACAGAGCATGGATTGATGGACACATGCAGGCTGCTGGCCAAGGCCAGGGCCCCAGCTTTGGTGGGTCATAGAGCTGCTAGCCAAACCTCACTGGCTTCTCTGGCCGCTCGAGACAACCAGACAGGTCCTGTCTTTCACCCCTCCATGAAGAAGGGACAGAGCAAACTGTTTCACAGCTTGTGGAACCCTATGTACAAACCTGGACTGCCAACTGGTTAATCACCCCCTTTTCCTTCAATGTAGCACCCAGAAAAGAGCTGCAGGCACCAGCCCTTCAGCAAACCCCCAGCTCCAGCCCGAAGAACAGATACCCCATGCATGGAGCCAAAGGCCTTGGTTTCCCTGCCCCAGGCCCAGAGGAATGGCCACTTTACCTTTCCTGCTATCTTGGCCCAGACTCCTTTCACTGTGCCCAAATAGTAACCACCTACTGCTATGATGCCTGGCTTTTCCTCCCAGGAAAGCAATCTTACCATCACAGCTAATAATTGTTCCTTAGAGTGTGTGTTTGTCTCAACTAGGGGGTATCTCAGGTTAGAGGTGTGTGTGTGTCTGTGTGTGTGTGTGTGTGTAGGAAAACTCCATCTTTCGGAACATTTTGCTCAGGAACAAAGGTATCCCTTGTTCTTAGCTCCTGAGACTAAGCCAAGGCCACATTAGATAGAAGCCAGGAGAAGGAGAGAGGGAAGGGGGCCATCAGGGGCTTCAAAGCAGAGCCAAGAATGAAACAAGTCCCAGAGTCAAGTTCCTCCTTTCCCCCTTCTCACTCTATGCAGGGCAGCTTGTGATATGCTTCCTCCATGCCTGAGCCCCTTCCCACAGGAAGTTGGCGTGTGGACTAATGTTCTTACTTCCAGTGGTCACAGGAAAGCCCATGAACACTGCACAGAGAGGACCACTCTGGTCAGATGGCATGAGACAATCAGCTTCCAGGCCCTGGTCTTGGCTGTGGGCAGATCTCGACCACCTAACCAAAGCCAGAGGGCGTGCATCCCTTCTGCACCACACAGCTTTGGCTTAAATGGTGGAGGTGAGGTAAAGGATGGACCAAAGGCCTGACTGATCCCCAGCCTGGGGGATTTAAGCAGACCGAAGGCTGGCCAATGCAGAGATAACTCAGGAACCTCATCCTGGGCCTGGAGTGCTCCGTGCCATCCTGGCTGATTGACCCCCAACTCTAACAAAGATCTGGTGCTCCAGTTGCTCACCGAGAAGTCTCCCCCTACCTCTATCGCTCCCCAACCCCACCTCCCTGCCTCCTCCAAGGAGGAGTGAGAGGCTCCTGGTTCCAGCAGAACCAAGATGGTCTGGCTTAAGGCTTTGCTCAGGCTCAGCCTTACTCTCAGTCCTCGGACCTCCCACAAGATTGACGACAGCACAGCTTTGCTCAGACAGGATCAGGCATTTATGAAACAGGTGAATGTTCACAAACAAACTGTGGGAGAAACACACTTTCCCAGCAATAGAAAATCTCTATATAAAGTGCATTTTGCCTGTGACCATTTCTTCCCCATGCTGGCCCTTGGATCAGGATTTGGGGCAACGCTCTGCAACAGCCCCCAGGGACACCTGGGCCAGGAGAGGGGAGGCACAAAGCCATCATGAAGCTCCAGGCCACCGGATGCACCCTTTCCTCACCTCACTCTGCCCAGCTTCTGCTGTAGACCACTCTATTGTCTACTTGGGAATGGGCCAGCATACCAGGGGTGATGAAGTAGGGATACGTGGTCTGGCCAACTTATTATATCTTAGGGAAGAGAGCTAGCATCAAATAGGTAGGAGAGGGGGCTTATCCTGATATTTGAAGGTGCTGCTAAATAAATAGTGACCTGGCCCTAAGCCCTCTGGCTTTCTCAGTTTCTCAGACCAGCCCTTCCAGGCTTGCTCTAGTCCCCTTCTGGCAACAGTCCCCAATTCTCTTTCCTCCTGGCTGGGGCTTAGGGAAAGGTTTCGAATACACGCTATCACCTGTGCCCGGCTCCCCCACAGGATTACGGGATAGTTCTAGTGAGGGTGACATACATACAACAATTGGACTGCAGAGGCAGCTCTCTGGCTGAGCAAATCTCAGGAAGAGGTCTGTCAGTGTGCTGGACAGCTGACGGGGACGGGCCTGAGCCCAGGGTCTGGCCCCAGGACAGAGGACAGTGAGGGACAGGGCTGGGGCCCAGGGAGTTAACAGCTAGGAGGCTGGGAAAGGTCACAGGGAGGTAGAGGAGAAGGCCCAGAGGCCAGCTTAATGTTACATGTGAAAATAAAAATCCAGAGGAATTAGCCTCTCAGCTGTAAGTGCACACACACACATACACACATGCACACACACACACACACACACACACACACACACACACACACTCATACTTTGTGGCTCAAGTGCAGGCCACAGGGTGGAAGAAAGACTTGCTGCAGCTGATTAGTCCTTCTTTCCATTATTTTTCTCAACACAGGCCTTCGACAGTGGGAGGTTGAGGTGGGAGGCACAGACCACTCCTGGAATGTAAGGACTTTGCTTCTCTGGGTCAAGCCTCCCGTCTGCTACTTCTGGTGTGTTCGGTTGGCTCTCTACTTAGACCATAACCAACTCTGCCTGGCAGTCCCCATCCCAGTCCATCTGCCTGGGTCCTTGGCATCCAGCTCCTGGCAGGGCTAACATGGCAGCCTGCAGAGCAGACTAGAAGGGCCCCCCTGGATGGGTGTCAGCTGACCTCAGTGGCAGCACTGTGGTGCCCTGGAGTGTGGCCAGAGGAGCTAGGAACCTGGCCTCCTCCTGGTGGAGGCCCTGGGTCTCCATGGTCAGCTCTAAGGCTGGCTCTCAGCTTCTAGGGAAGGAGCAGTGAGTGCTGGGTTACTATTTCTAACCTTAGGTTGGCAGCCCCACAAGGTGGATGCACTGCCTTCCTAGGCTCCATCTACAGTACTGTGCACACAGGTACTGGCGTGCTTCTGTATGATGGAAAGTTTACAGATCTGTTCACAGCCTTGTGCTCTGTCCTAGATGCCTGAGGAAGGGTCTGGAGGACCCAGTGACAGGGAATTTTTAAAAAAGAACAAAACCAGGCCAGGGGACTGTGTCCAGCACTCAGGAGGAACTCAGCAAGGCTCTGGCCGCCTCTAAAATCCCACGCTCTGGATAAGAGCCAGAAATGTTGCCCTCCTGCTCCTCAGTCTGATGTGAGGAGGGAGGGAGGAAGGGCTGGGGGAGGGGCAGATGCTGGAATCCCAGCTAGGGCCCTACTCTTCTGTTTAGACAAGGCAGGGACAGGTGGTGGCTGAAAATTACAGCCCTGATCTCTAACCTGGTGTCTGAAGGCTGAGGTGAAGCTGCTACAGGTACCTCTCCAGCCCAGGCAGTGTTCAGAATCACCAGAGTGTAACAGATGCATGCACACGCAAATAGGCACACCACTCCTTCCTCTGCACGCGCACACACACACGTTCGCTCGATCTGTCGATGATCAGCTTTTCTGTCGGTTGCTCTCTGCTGCCTGGTGGCTGTTCGGGCACCTAGGCTTTGCTCACGGAGCCACAGCGCTGCAGCTGAAAGAGAAAAACAAGTGCTAAGAGGAACATTCAGGAGGCTGCTCAGCTGCCCAGGGACACAAGCTCCTCTGTCTGCTGCTCTGGGGATGCTCACACTGAGAACTAGGACGAGCAAACCACATGGGCCACAGAGCCCAGGGACAAGGTTGTTGCTGGGATGCCACTGGGTGCCTGAACACTTCCCCTCTGAGGAGGACAAGGAGGAGGAAGAGGAGATGGAGGAAGACAAGGCCATGTGAGGATCATATGAGGTCTTTGGGATACTGCTCGGATATGACAAGGGCAGATTCTGAATTGAGGCAGAAGTGGCTGCTGCCAGAAATGGAGAGTCAGAAAAAAATGGCTTGAAGAGAAGTCAGCCGATGACAGTGATTTTGAGGATGAAGGCAGTGGCTGAGTTTAGGAATTTCCACATGTAGGTAACAGAACCCTGGTACTGTGCTAGAGGTTGAGGGGAGGAGAGAGGAGACACAAGGATGACTCATTTCAGAGAGTTATAACCTCGCTAGTCTGGGACAGAGGGAAGAAATGGCCTCGCACCTTATAACAGAGGCCAGGGTAAGCCTGTCCTAATGCTGGGCTGCCTGTGTAAGTGGTCTGGTGTGTCTGAGAGTGTGCAGACACTCGGTGTTCTGTGCAAAGTCTGTACAGTGTAAACGCTAGTGAGGCAGATAAGAAGGCTTATTGGGCCCATGGGTCAGGCCCTATACACTTGTGCTACAGCTGAATCATGTCTCCCCAAAATTCATGTTAAAGTCCTAACCTCAGAGTGTGACTGTTTTTGGAGTTAGGGTCTTTCAAGAGGTAATTTAATTAAAATGAGGAGATTAGGGTGAGCCCTAACCCTATATGCCTGGTGTCTTTATAAGAAGAGGAGATTAGGACACAGATATACACAGAGGGAAGGCCATGTGAAGATACGGGGAGGTGCCACCATCTACAAATGAAGGAGAGAGGCCTCCGAAAGAACCACCCTGCTGGTCCCCTGCATCTAAGACTTTTAGTCTCCTAAACTGTGAGAGAATACATTTCTGTTGCTTAAGTCACCTAGTCTGTGGTACTTTGTTATGGCTGCCCAAGCAAACAACCCATTAACCCTAAGGATATGGCCTCCATTTTTACAGATGAGATTGAAGCCAGAGAGGTAAATAAATTGCCCAAGACTGCAGCATTCAGAGATGGCAGAGCCAAGGCAGGCAACCTAGGCCTGGCTGACTCCAAACCTGTATGTTTACCACTAAGCAACCTCTATAGTATAGTATTGCTCACTAAGACTTTTAGAGGAGCCCGGCCAGCATAACTCAGTGGTTAAGCATCGACCTATGAACCAGGTCGCAGTGTAATTCCCAGTTGGGGCACATGCCTGGGTTTCTGGATCAGTCCCCAGTAGAGGGCGTGCGGGAGGCAGCCGATCAATGATTCTCTCTCATCATTGATGTTTCTCTCTCTCCTTCTCCTTTCTCTCTGAAATAAATAAATATATGTATTTTTTAAAAAGTCTTTTAGAGGATAGAAAAAGAAGAAATCAACAGGGTGGCATGAAGACTAACATCCAAGCAACATACATGGAAGTTTGGATGTTAACAGAAAAGGAAAAATGCTGTCAAGACTCAAAGACACTGAACTCAGAATTTAACATTAGTCTTCCGACACATGCAACCCTTTCAAGACAAATGTTAACTCTGAATTTATTATCAGAGAATTTCTCTGAAGCTGGTAAATTAAAGAGCAAATGTACGAGTGGGCGCCTATATAGGTCAGTACTGAGTGCCTCATGCTTTAATATGTGTACTATTTTCAACCATTTCCCCTTTAAGCTTGTACGATATAACTTAGTCATATATTTTCACTACCCATAAATGTTACCAAAGCGTATGTATGGTTATTGAAACATGCTGACTGTGTATGTATTTCAGACACAGGTCTCTCTGGACCCTGCTGTTAAGCCAGAGAGCTGGCTAGTCTGCAACGAAAAGCTCCAGGAGAGGACACCACAACAGCTCTACCCCATTCTTCCACTTCCTGTGTTTTCTTTCCCTTCAGGCTTGGGGGAGATAAACAGCGCTTGAGGACTCCTAGGACAAGGGCTCTTACTCTGGGGTTCCTTTAGGGGCCCAGGGAGAGGCTAAGGGCAGTCCATGACAACCCTGAACAGGTGTAATTTTCTGTGAACAGGTGTAATTTTCTGGGGAGAGGCTCCATCCTTCATCAGACTCTCAAAGCATGGGTAACCCAGAAATGTTGAAGGACCAATGCCTAAGTTTAGAAGGTAAGGGGGTTAGATGCCCTCAGGTGTCTATAATGATAGCAATTCAGACTTATGTAGACTCAGCCATGATTTAGTTATGGGACGGGCTCATGAAGGGAGGTGGCAGTGTCTTGGCCTTAGATAAGCCCCAGGGACCCAAGTTCTTCTATGATGGGTTAAAAAACACAAACATGGTAAACTGAGGTCTGGAAGAATCAGCTTGTCCTTGACTACAAAGCTAGTCCAAGGCCTGTTCAAGCAGTTACTTAAGGTGCAGGATCAGCAGACAACTAGATGGTCCCTGTGCTGTTGTTCTCAAGCTTTGACACAGGTTTGCAGACCGAGGGGGTGGGGAAACCAAATGAGGCCTTGCAGAAAAATGATGACAGCAGCACGAAAGGAAAGGGAAGAACAACCAGGGGAGAGGCACCAGGGGGAAAATCAACGCATGAAACATGCACTGAAAAAGCAATCTCTCGATTGCTCAACTCTCTCACTCTGTCATTAATACAAGAAACACAGAAGCAGCTAGAACACAAACTAATGACTGCCTCCCTCAGTGTGCCCACTGTTAGTTAGAACGGCCACCTGGGTACTTGGGGCCTCACACCCCTTCCTGTCCATTGGATGCTAACAAGAAACCCAAATCTGTAAGTCCATCCTTTCCCCATCTAAGGATAGAGGGGTGGGCATGAATGAGCTTATGTCAGCAAAGGATACCACACTGGCTCAAGGTCTGCAGGAAACTTTGGATCCTATAACCAAGTCTCAGGTGTCACCCTCTCCCTACCTACTGGTGTGACACAGTGCCCTACTGGGGACTGATACAGAAGAAGTTGAGAGCGGCAGATAGTTTGCCACCAGCTCCCAAGTCAGGAGCAGGGAAGTACAGAGGTGCAGCTGAGTCTGGATGGGGCACAAAGCTGAGCTCTTAAGCTCAGTCTCATTCCTCATATCATGCACCATACAAATCATACGCCAAAAGGGAGGGCCCTCAGTCAGCAGCCACTGAGTAAGTGCCAGGGAAAGGGCGAGGGAGAGTCCCAACTTCTTATCTCCAGGTCAGGAACTGAGAACCACAGAGTGAGGAAACTTGTGCGATGGTTCACTGAGTAGGGGGGTGGGGTGCAGACACTTATCAAGGTGAATGTAAGGCCGGGCTTTTTTCCTAAAACCACACCACCTCTCCTTGTGTGTACTATTTTACAGAGTGCCCAATGCCTTTCACATACATCATTCCATGTAAGGAGGGATCTGCATAAACAAGTGTCAAAAAGACTATGAAGAGATTCCAGAAGTCAGGGTTTCCTCAGTGAAGCCCCAGGGCTAACCATCTCTGGTGAACTGCCGAAGGGGGAGGGGGAGAGGTGATCCCTGGCCATGAAGCTTTTGTATTGGATTGGGCTTCTCTCAACAGATCACTATGTACCAGCAGAAGACAAATGGATCATGTGAGCTGTTCCCCCTATAGTAAAACATTGGCCAATAGGAAAAATCTGTACACAACTGAGGCTAATGGAATCCTGGCAGGCAGCAGCTTTGGGGGTCATGGGGTGGCAGCTGAAATGACAACTATTGGGAGGCTGGCTTAGTTTTTAGTGTGGTGAACATGGTGCAATAAAACAAAATGCAGAACAGACACTGGTGTGGGTCTGAAGTAGACATGGAACCTACTGATATGAGGGCACGTTTTCCTACAGACCAGGTTACACTGTAAGTTACTGTCTGCCCAGTGAATGGCCACAGGCCTGAGGCATTAGAATAGAACCATAAAACTATAGTGTGCACAGGTGACTATGGCCTCCCAAGGTCCAGGATTGAGCCTTCAGGCTGGTAAAGAATGATATTCACACCCCACAGCTAAAGCATCTCAGAAAGATTACTAGACTAACCCAGTCACACAATTACTGACATAGAGGAGAGGGGACACGTCTCTCGCCTCTCAATCTAAAACTGTATCCACTTTGGCCATGAAACCACTGCTCTGCGACCCATTTAGCCCAGTGTGCTGGCTCTGACTGAAGAAACAGTAACACAGTCAAGGACACCCTGAGAAGCATGTGCAAGATGGTAATGCGATTTCCATTGCGTGGTGAATTTTACTTATTCAATGGCTTTTCACTTATGGTTTTTAATTTTATTTCCATAACGTGTTTTCTCAGTGGGTATGGCAGGTGACAAGATGCTCTTTTACAGACGAGGATGCTGCAGATCTTTAGGCCCAGGAGCCATCACCAGCACACAGTGAAACACAAATGTACTCTTTTCTCTCAGGGCGTCCAAAGAACACAGGTGGTCTCCTCAGTCTGTCTTATCCTCTGACCTCCTGGCCCCTACTTCCAACTAATTAGCCATGAGGAAGGCCAGAGCAAATCTAGAGGATTGGTCCTTAAGATACCAATAGGCTGATGGACAATCTCCTGGACTGTGAGGCAAGAAACAGGCACTGACCTCTACATCCCTGTAGTGTCACTGGGAATTGCTGCTACAACCTCTCAGCTGGCTCGCTCCCGCCCCCATTTCCTCTGTGGGTCCCAGCCCAATGCCTGGTCAATCTTCCAAAATTGCCAGTTTTGTCATTTCACTCTCCTGTTCCAAAAGCCTTTTGCTCCCAGAGAGTAAACCAAAGAATCACCTGACTGACATTTAAGACACTCCATGATCAGACCCAACTATAACCTTATGTTCTTTTAAAATAATGATAACAATATCTATTATCATCATCATCATAATCATCATCATAGCTACCATTTCCTTTGCAACACTTGTGTCTTATGCAACACTCCTGGCTGTGCACACTTCCTGGCTAAGAGAACCCAGATTTTGTACAGTGGGTCATAGGCGTGGGCCTGGCAAAGACATGGATCATGGTTGGTCTACGTCAGTGAGTCTCAAAGTTCATCCCAGAACAGCATCATCAACTGCTGGGAACTTGTCAGAAATGCAAATTCTAAGGTCCTGCCCCAAACCTACTGAGTCAGAAACTCTGTGGGTGGGGTCCAGCAATCTGTGGCTGAACAAATTCTCCACAGGATTCCATTGCTCACTCAAGTTGAAAAACCAATGGTCTACACTAATCTGGACAAAAGCAGGATTGTCTGCTTCCACCTTGGGGGTGGCTTTTTTACTTAGCCCTGGCTCATGAGACCAATGTGAAAAGCCGAGGAGGGTACTCTGAGAAAGCTTCTATTTTCTTGATAAAATGAAGAGAGGCATCCACTATATGTGTTATGCTCCCCTTTCTCACACACCTGTTGGCAACAATTTCATGCTGAATTTCAAGCTTACTGAGCAACCTTGATCTAGACCAGCCGTGGGCAAACTACGGCCCGCGGGCCAGATCCGGCCCGTTCGGCTATTCTATCCGGCCTGCAGAGCCGGAAGAGCGGAGGGTTCTCTTGCTCTCCCCTCCGCTCCTTTACTTTGAATTTATATTAGTTCACACAAACACTCCATCCATGCTTTTGTTCCGGCCCCTGGGCCCTCCGGTCCAGTTTAAGAACCCATTGTGGCCCTCGAGTCAAAAAGTTTGCCCACCCCTGATCTAGACATTCAACCTCTCTGTTCTTTGGTCTTCTCACCTAAAAGTCGGAATATCAGCCTGGCAAGTTTCAGATTTGTAAAACGGGATGAACTTTGCTTAGTATCACCGGGCTAAGAGATAACTGAGAGCAGTATCTAAGGCTGCTGGGGCTCCTAGAACAAGATAGCAAAAATCTGTCCCCCAGCAAAGAGCCTGGTGGGGCAAAGGGCACAAGCATCAAACACTTGCTGTCTCACCACATTCAAGCCTGGATGCTCAAACCAGCGGGCCCTGCCCAGCCCTGAAGCCGAGGGGTTTGGGAATAAGAATCAATGGGCTCCGTGGAGTGGAGCCACTCGCCCTCCAATCTCATGGTACATAAGGAACAGCCTGAGATGATGACTCAAAGAGGACAGTAACTTACATTTCTCCAAGAAAGGCACAAAAGGCTCTTCCTGCTCTAGGGAAGGAGGAAGCAGGTTTGCTTTTTTAAAAAACAATTTTCAGGAGGTTTCCAAGAAAGATGAATGCTAACAGGAAAGCACACAGCCAAAGCCATAAGGAAAGTGAGAATGGAGGAGTGGCTATAAGAGGCACAGAAGAGGGGAGCTCGGGCACTAGGCCTTAGGGGGCGGCTGGGCTGAGTGAGCCTTTCTTCTGAAGGCAAGTGCTGCCCTCCCCTGGCCTACCTACAGAACACAGCCTATGGGGTGATGGCAGAGGGGCCTGGAGCATCCTCAGACCCTGCCACAGGGGCAGTTCTCCCACAGCTTCACATCTGGGTCTCTGCTTTCTTTTTGTTAGATTTGACTCACTTTGAAAAGTAGAAAGAGTCCCCCCCCCCCATTTTTTCCCCTTAGCTGGCAAAGAAAGAGCTTTACTTTAAAATTTCCTTTTAAATTTTAGAAAGTATAGAAGTCAAAATGGTAGAATTTTTGAACTGAATTTCTAAAAAATCATGCAGCTCCCTCCCACCAACTTTTAATCTAGTTTGCTGGGTTTTAACCTTCAGTTAGAAGGAAAGTAGTTTTCCACACCTACCCCCACCTCTCTCCCACCTTCCCTCCTGAAGCTGAATGTCAGTAGCTGCCACTCACTCTCAGACATCCCTGCTCGGCAGCTCTGGGGCAGGAAACTCCGCCACCCTGGCCCGTTTGCTGAGTTCTTCACCAGGCGGCTCCTCAGCTGCTTCCAGTTTGCGTTTGGGGGATGCTGGGCCACCACTGGGTAGTGGTTTTGGGCCTGTGGGGAAGCAGGTCAAAGTGTCACACAGGCTGTGTGTAGATGACCTGAAACCTTGTAGTGGTAGCTCTTTCGAGGCAGGGAGCCTGTCAGCAATGCAATGTGGCTCTTCAGGCCTAACCCCTGCCCTTCCTTTCAGCAATGACCTCGCCTGGAAACGTTCAAGGAGAGCATAACCAGGCCTGTTGGCAGCAGAGCCAGCTTTTGGGCCCCAAACCTCCGGGCTCCAGGCCTGATTTGCCTGTCTGCTGTCCTTGCTCTGAAGGTGAGGAATTCCCTCTGCGACCCTGGATGTGCCTCCTGAAGCAGGAATGAGCAATGTCCTGGCCAGCCTTGCTGAGCAAACTAGAAAAGGTGCTGGAGTTCTTGCCAGTCTCACCTCACTGATCTTCACCCCAGAGCCCAGGGAGGAGGATAAGAATGCGGCAAGTCTACTCTGCTTTCCTGCCACCACTGGGCCATGCTGCCATCGCCTGCCGTCTAGCCTCCCTGTACTCACTCCTGCCCACACTGTCCCGCCCCACAGCGCTTTGTAAAACATAAATCAGATCACGCCCCACCCTGCTGACCACCCGTCAGTGCCTTCTCAGTGTACTGATGACAGAATCGGAATGCCCCTCGTGGACACCAAGCCTACACAAAGCTACTCCTGCTACATCTCATCCTCATCGCTCTCATTCCAGATTCCAGCTCCTCACTTAGGACATGCCAGCCACACTGGCCTCCGTACTTTTGTTCCTTGAATGGACTAAGCTCATTCCTATCTCAGACTTTTCTTGCTTTTCCCTTTTCTGGGAAAGCTCTTCTCTGTTCTTGGAAAGGCTGGCCCTGCTCACTACTTGATCCCTGTTGAGAGAGGTGCTCCCTGATTACTCCGATCTAAGCTAACCCGAAGTAATCCCCCTGCCCCAGCCTCTCTCTTATCAGGTTACTCAATTTCCTTTTCCCAGCACTGTCATCTGAGATGATCTGCATGGCTCCTTTACTCTGTCTGCCCCAGGGGCACTAGAAGCTCCACTGGGGCACAGATTCATTCTGGCCTGTCATCAGCCCTCAGTGACGGAGCTGGTGGTGGTCCTGAGTGCCCTCGGGATGGGACAAGGCCGCAACAGGCCAGCTGCTACTCACCTGCACTGCTCATGCTCCCAGTCTGACTCGAGCTGGGCTCTGCCACCGGGTTGCTGAGGTCTTCCATGCAGGACGGGACGGACGCCAGCAGACCTGGGAGAGAGGCAGAAGACACTCTCACAGGACTGCAGAGGGCTGCAGGGTGAAACAAGGTGGGGGGTTCTGGGCCATGACACTGAGGTTCCATCTCTTCCCTGACTACTCAGAGGCCTGATCCAGCCCAGCGTGCAGTGTCCTGTGCCCCAAAAGTCAAGTCAATGTAACAGCCTGGAAGACAGCACTCAGTCTCCCTGGACAAATATCTGGAAATCCCTCTCTAGCCCCCCCCAAGCCTGCAGGTGCTGCCCTTCCTTTCAGTGACCTGGGGGCTGGCAGTGGAGTAGGGGCTCCTTACAGAGTCCCCGGTAGCGAGAGAGCTGCTGGTAAATCTGCTTCATTCGCTCAATGTTGAGCCGGCTGGTCTCCGCATGGTTGACGATGGGCCGTGGGTAGTCCACACCGATGATGCACTTGGCTGCCTTCTGAATGGACTCTGGGGCATTCCAGGGCTCATAGATATATCGAGAGGGGAACCCCTTCAATTTGGGCAGGTATCGCCTGAAACATACACACCAGACAACCCATCAGAACACCAGACCCTCCTTCAAAGGGTCAAGGGTATCCCGCCCTAGGAGGAGGCCACAGTGGGCAGTGGCCAGAGAGCTGGTCTACATCCTCACCTAATGTAGTCACCACTGGGGTCCGTGCGGCGGCCGAAGCCCACAGGGCAGTAGCAGTGGAAGAACTGCTGGAAGAAGGCACTGCAGGACAGCCACATCCAACTGCCCGCGTTCACGCTGAAGTCTGCGTCCAGGAGCAGCTCATCAAACACCTAGATGGGGCGGGTGGGACTTCAGCCGACCTGGGTACCGACTGCCATGGTTCTCCCCAAGCCGCCACATGCCCCATGGAGAAGAGCCAAAGCCCTTCTGCTGGAAGGCTTGGAGGGGATATCCTGGACCCAGGGATCCCATTCCCCAGCCCAGAGGGGGCTGCCCTTGGCTGGGCCCCATGGAGAGGCACTCACCCGGACCCCGCTCTCCCAGCTGACCCAGAGGTCTCCGCGGGTGAGGAAGCAGGCCACGGCGTGCCGGGCCAGGTGGTGGATCCAGCCCTCCTGCCTCAGTTGGGTCATGATGGCGTCAATCCAAGGGAAGCCTGTCTTGCCCTCGGCCCATTTGGCCAGGGCCTCAGGGTTGCGGTCCCAGGGGATCTGGATGCAGATGGGGTTCCCCTCCATGCGGTCAAACCTGGGATTGTTGGTGGCTGCTGTGTAGAAAAACTCTCGCCACAGGAGTTGCCCAAACAAGGAGAGGGGGGGTGTGCTGTTCCGCTTCACCTGGGGGTGGGAGGAGCCCGTGGATATAAATGCTTGCCCAGCTCTCATCACGTGTCCCCAGACCTCTCCCACAAAGGAATTTGGAGCTTCCATGAACCTGGTTGCTCCAAACTCCCTAGACACGTGAGGGACTATCCCCTCCCAAGCATATCAACCAGCGGGCCCTGAGTTTGACATGCTTGTGATGCGCACAGTGTGCCCACAGGCTGAACCCAGGCCCAGCTGTGCCCTGCTCTGAGCAATGAGAATGGCTGCAGAGAGGTGGGCAGAGGAAAAGGATATCACTGCCCAACTCCACACTGGGAACCAAACTCCCCAGACAGGCTCACAATCCTCATCCTCAGGGGCCCGTGTGGCTCTGCTTTCTAGAATGTCAAAGGGATTTTCTCATCACCACGTATAAAAACTGCTCAGTCTAGATTTTGGTTACATAAGTTATACACAATAAGAAGATCAGACCTTCAAGCAAATAATGATTTTCATAAAATCAGAAGATTACCCACTAAACCATCAAAAGCCACCCTGTGCCACAGAATCCTGATATTGGCAAGGATGGGGCAATGTGAAACAACGCAGATGCTGAATAGCTGTTGTGCTGCCCACTCTGTCTGGAGGCACTACCACAGGATCTGCCTATGGTCTGTATGGCACAACCTGCATGCAGCCCTCCAGGCCATCTCATCACTGATGGGCAGCAGCCACTCCTGAACTTCCCTTTTGATGCTCTGGACACAAGACCAAGAGGGCCACGGTGCTCTTCAGCTGAGGATGGGCTCAAGCCTCGCCTTCCTGCCTCCCACGCCCCCTGCTCGCCCCTGCCCACCTGCTGCCAGCAGATCTGCCACCTCTATGGACACACTGAGGTCAGCTTTCTGCATGCCCTGTTCTACCTGGTAACCTCGATTTTATGTGGTTCAGCAGTTTGGGTTGTGCTCAGCTCCGCAGGTTCTTGAATGTGGTCTCTTCCCCACCTTCTCTGACACAATGCTCACTTAAGCACCTCCAGGATCCACAACCCAGTCCCCACCCCCAGGACCGGAGGCAAGGCCCCTTTTTAGGGTGACTGCATGGCCTGGAAGGCCCTGATCCAAGCTGCTGCAACTGGGAGCAGACGGGCTGCCCTCGCGGTGTGCTCACCTTTTTATACAGGTCCCACAGGCGGTAGTAGAAGAGGCGGCAGGAGAGGCAGCCAAAGCGCAGGTAGGGGCTGAGGCCTGTGGGGCTGGCCAGCAGTGAGTTGGCGTTCATTCGGGGTCTCTCATAGTTGGCGACCCAGGCCTGCATCAAAAGAGAAGGTGAAGAAAGGAAAGGTCTGATGTTACAGAGGAAAAAACTGAGGCACTAGGTGGTTAAGGTCACAGAACAGAAAGCCAGGAGCCAGGACTTGAACACTGCACACATTTCACCCCTTCATGCTAGTAGAATTTTCTATGGGACCACCATTAGACCAAACAATGAGGCCCAAGTTCTTGTCCCGACTCTGCTATTTAACTTGTGGGATGATGGTGAACAAGTTTCCTTCCTCAGCTACATATCTATTAAATGAGAACACATTTCCCACCTCCTGAGGATTAAATAAGGTGACAGACATGAGAGAATTCTGTAGGCACAGAATGGTCTGTGATTAAACAGAAGAAAGGAAAAAAGGCTTCCACTTTACAGAAAAAAATATTCCACTCATGTCATAGGGCTGCTGAGGCTGCTGCTGCATTGGGGCTACCCAGGGACCAAGTCTATAAACTAGCTGCAGGCAGCAGGAAATGAGGAGCTGACTGCTCTGTCATGAGCACCCTAGTGCCAGGGGGTGGGGGCCAGGTGCCAATGTTAAGGTGTGCCTCTGGGACCTTGGCCCCTTTCCTTCCCCTTGCTAATTCCCACTTCACTGGGAGGCATGCCTTTGTTCTCTGTGTCTAAGCAAATAGAAATCCATGCCTTGAAGAGAACCCAGCAAAAGGTGGGGGGCACATACACAAAAAATAATTAATCTTATGGACTTTCCTGATCCAATATCCTCTTAGGAAGAAAAACATGCCCACAGATGAAAGAAAGCAATCTAACAAAAGTTTTAGGATCACATCCAACGAGATCTTACTCTACCACTTACTATGTGACCTTAGGCAAGTTTCATAATCTCTCTAAGCCTTAATTTCCTAACCTACAAAATAGAGAGCTGAACACCTTACCTCATAGGGCTGTTGAAAAGATTAAAGTAATGCAAGCAGGTACTTAACCCAGATCTGCTCAGCCCAGTGCCCAGCAGGTGGGAAGCACCCACAAATGGTAGCTGCTATTGTTGCTGTCGTTGCTACGGCCATCAGGAAGACTTTTTATTTTTCAACCACTGTGAGCTAAGAGGCACCAAGAGACATGAACCTACCCCATGCTCCCCACTGCATGGGTGCCAGCATCTGAAGTTCTGGGTCTCAGAAATGGGGACCATACCTTCCGTTCCAAGTGCTTATCCAGGCGGGCCAGAGCTTCTGTCTCTCCTCCTTGCCAAACAGCTGGGCCAAGTCCTTCAGTGGGGAACCCTACAGGGGAGGAGCAGGTCAGAGGCCTGGAGGTCAGCCTTTCCAGTGTTAGCTCAGCAGGTCTTGGCACCTTGGTCTGCTCTTTGAGCTTTGCAAGAACTGAACCGTGGGGTTCTTGCTGCTACTGGGGCTGAGGTCATTCTTAACGTTCCAGTGCTTTCTAGGTCATCCTGGTTCTCTTCCCACTGTGACTTTTCCCTCTCCTCTCCCTTGCCTTCCCATCCCAGCTACCCTTCCTTCCAGGCAGATGAGAGCAATCCTGGACTACTCGCCCTTTCAGGTTCGCTGACAACTGCAGTATTCAGGTGAGAAAGCTAACTTTGTTCAGATACAAAAAAAAGGGGGGGAGGGCGGGGTTTAGGAAGGAAGGGGTAAGGGAGAAAGGGTGTTGTAGTCAGTAACCGGAGAGACTGAGAGACCCTCCCCTTCAACAGAAGCAATCTTAGCTATTTTGGTATTGAAAGCCCACTGATGCCAGCACCAGACTGTGCCTACATCATTTGAGAGGGAGAAGTACAAAAAACAGAAGCATCAACTAGAAACATAAGATTATTTATGAGTGGGGGGAAAAAAAAAGAAAAAAAAAGATTACTTATGTGTACGAACGGAAAAAAGACCAGAAGGACATATTCCAAAATTAATAGTGGTTATCTCTGAGTGATCGGAAATAGTGATTGTTATCCCCATTTTCATTTCTCTGTATTTTCTAAAGTTGTCTATAATAACATGCATTACTTTGAAAAAGAAGGAAAAAACCAACAGGTATTTCACAAAAAAGGAGGTGCTGGCCTAAGAGGCAGGAGCACGCACCCAGCTCCTCCAGGGAGGGCACGCCGTAGGTTTCATCATGGTTCTCCTGGATCTCGGCCGGGCAGCTCTCCATCTGATGTCTGGTCACGGAGGCCACAGGTTTCTTGGGCAGCTCCATGCGGCTGATGATGGCCTGAAAGCGCTTGTAGGTAAGTGGTGGCTTCTGTCCATTTAGCTCAATGATCCTGGGAATCCCAAAGTACACTTAACGTCACTCACAAGGCCTTTCATTTCAGGTCCCTGCCCACCCAGATAAGAAGAGCCCAGCCCCCGCTGGTTTGGCTCAGTGGATAGAGCGTCAGCTTGCGGACTGAAAGGTCCCAGGTTCGATTCCAGGCAAGGACACATGCCTGGGTTGCGGGCTCAATCCCCAGTAGGGGTTGTGCAGGAGGCAGTCAATCAATGATTTTCTCTCATCATTGATGTTTCTAGCTCTCTCTCCCTCTCCCTTCCCTTCTTTTTTATTTTATTTATTTATTTTTTTTAAAGAAGAAGAGCACAGACTTCAAAGGCTTGGAGGGTACCTTTCCTTATCTGCTCATAGGTCCTACCCCTAAGTAGAAAGGAGAGGCAAGGGAAGCTATATCTCCATTTTACCGAGAGAGATGAAGCCCAGAGAGCTGGAGCAGGTGCCTCAGGTAATGGAGCAAGGCAGGACCAAAGCTGGGACTCAATCCCAGGTTCCCTGGTCGACGTGGAGCCGCCTAAAGACAGACTGACCAGATCTCTCTAATCTCAGAAAAATCCCCATTAGCCTTCTTGATACTCGGCCTGGTTGTCCAAGCCCTAGGAATCCCCGTGGAGCTTCCTCTATATCCGGGCAGAGTAAGCCTTGAGGAAGTTCTTTGGTAAGGGCTGTAAATGTGTTCCTTTGTGGGACAATCATTCCCTTGTTGGCCCGCATTTTCTAGAACAAAGAAGTGCAGAACAGCCTCTCCTCCCTAAACCAGAGACTGGGGCTGGGGTTATTAATAGCAACAACTAATACTTAAAGGGTATTTTGCAGTTTACAAAGTATTTTTTCACGAACAAGAGAAACATAGCTGTACTCAGGTAATAAGAAAAGATATAGGAGAGTGGAGAATTGAGGCTGTTTATATAAAGATGAATTGGGATGGGTTAGAGCCAGATTCCTGGGGCTGTTGTTGGCCAAGAAGCAGCTTACGCAAACCAACTGGCTGGGTGAATTCATTTCTCAGTCCGGCTCTCTCTCTCCTCTAGTGGAGATATGAGGCTGGCTGCAGTACCTCCCCATTCCTCCGCACGTGGCAGAAGGAGGAGTTCCACACCCAGCACCTCCTCCAGAGAGCTCAGCTCACATGCAGAGCTGTGTGACCCGCCTTCTGGCAGCTACCCACTGGGTTGGGGAGAGGGAGATGGGGAGAAGCAGCGGATGCAGGCTTGGCAGCAACAGCAGCAGCAGGAGGGTGACAGCTCTGCCAGGGAAGGGGAGGAAAGGGTTTCCTCCTAGAATCTCTGAAAGCACAGAGGCCTGTCCCCAGGGAAAGAGGCCACTCTAGTTATCAGCTCTCTGCAGGGATCTCTAAATGCCTGACCTGGAAAACCAGATAGTCAGGGGAGCCCAGGGAACTTGTACTGGGTACAGAAACTGGACCTCTAAGAACAGAGATCCTATGGGAGGGGTAACATTTAGTGTCCACTGAGGTCAGAGGGCAGCCTTTGAGGAGCAGGACTGGAGTTGGGAGTATAAGGACTGGATGGGACTGGAGCATATTAGGAGCAGGTCTGTGAAGACCTTCAGTGGGGATCCTCACCGCTCCATCTCTTGGACCTAAAGAGCCTCTTTGCACCCAAGTCAGGTAAAGCTCTTTGTGACCTGTTTTACATATCCAACTCTGGTCCATTTTCCTCCAGCTTCTAGAAAACTCCATAAGTCATGTGTTAGGTGGCTCTATTGCTAAACTGCCCTGAGTTCTGCTCAGCAAGGGCACAAATCACCAACACCCCTGGGGCCTATCTCTTACCTGTCCAGGTCATAGAGAGTATGAGAGTTCTCAGTCACCACCTCCACACCAGCCTCCTTGGCCATCTTCATGATGGCGGCATCCCGCTCTTTTCCAAAGGGTTCAGAGTCATATTCAAAGGTCAAGCGGGTCACCCCCCATTCCTGTGGAGAGAGAATCTGTTACACTAAACACTGTGTGGGGAGGAGGGGGAAGCTGGGGGCTGGGTGCTAGGTGCTCAGCTCCATCCTGGGAAGGAACAGAGCAAGTCAGGAGAACTGTCAGAATGGGCTGCAGAACACACTAGGGACAATGATTTGAACTGGAAAGTAAACCACGTGAGGTTCACAAGGTTTGAGGACAGGCCTTTGAGGTGAGGCCAACGGCATAGCACCACTGGAGCCGGAGGCTAGGGGTCTCTGTGGAGTCAGGAGAGGTGGGTAGCCCTGTGCACTTGCCGTATCCTTGCGGTAGGAGAATGCAGCAGGAGGCTAGAAATACATTGCTCTCAGGGGAGCCCTGTCCCAGCAAGAGGCAATGACTCACTGGTGGAGACAGCGGAGGATGGGATTGCCTCCTCCCTCCTGCTCGGCAGGCCTTTCCCAGAGCTCCTCACAGCCCTGCAAACTTCTGGCCTAGTTTTCTTGGCAGACTTGTACTATGTGTGGTGCCCTAATGGTTTCCACAGCAACACTCCTGAGGCCAGCAGCAAACAGCTAATAAACTCCAGCTCTCAGAGTCGCCTTAGTCCAGAGGTCACAGAAATCAAAGCAGACAGGCCACATGTTAAAAAAGAAGGGAATTCTTTTCTAAGTATTTACTTTTTTTCTGATAGAAATTTCTAGATTTTCTAGCAATGTTGAAAGAAAGCTTGCCTTGTGAACGGTTGTACAGATAACCCACAGAGCATGCAACTTAACAAAAAGAAAACCATATTCTAACCAAAGTCTCTAGTCATGGTGTATTAAAACTGTCAACCCCTTGGGGCAAATATCCTGCCATGCACAGGCTGGTCTGGTCCTGACTCAGTCCTGCCTGGGGTGTGGGTCCTGAACAGGGTGGTTATCCTTGTCCAAGGATAATAGCACTAAATATTTATGAAGCCCTACTATGAGCCAAGTACCAGGCTTAGCAGTTCATACAGATTACATTGTTAAATACTCATTACCTTGTGGATAACAGTAAAGTGCTATTAGATGACACCTTCTCCAAGAAGCCTTCCTTGACTTTCTCCTTCAATATGATTCTCCTGCACCTTGCCCTTTTCCATCACAGCGTTTATTATATGGCAGTGGGTTTGCCCATTATCTGTTTACCCCATTAGAGTGTGAATTCTCAGAGCAGAAACCATGCTGTCTCATTCATTACCCTAGTGCCTAGTATGGGGCGTAGTACATAGTAGAAGCTCAATCAATATTCTTTGAATGACTGATCTGTGTTTCTGGGCTGTACTAGGTTGGCCTTGGCTGTGCTAGGAGAGAGGGGGGCAATGCAGAGAGAGATGAGTGGCAAATGTTTAATGGTGTGGACGTTAAGAACACAACTTTGAGTCAGAGAGCCTGGGCTTGAATCCTAGATCACCATTTCCTAGCTTCATGACCGTGAAGTTATAGTTTCCTCATCTGTACAGGAGGGATAGCAGCACTTCCCTCTTAGGGCTGCTGTGAAAAATAAGAGAATTAACGTATGTAAAGCACTTACGTAAAACAGTGCCTGACTCACAGTCAGCCCTGAATGAAAGGTGGCTATTATCAACACTGTATGCTTTGTATATGTGCATTTGTGGGGAGGTGCAGGGAGGTGAAGTGAATGATGAAGTGTTTACTGAGCTGCTTGCCTGGACATTAAACCTTTCCTCCTGTCTTGTCCCCCAGAAAGAGTAGGAAGGAAGTTGGGTGGAGAGGGGCCTAAAAACAATGTGCATGCTGAGGATGAGGGGAGACTACCCTAGAGCCCTCTGTCCATGAGTACTTTTGCCTCTGTTTGGACTTTAGAATGAGCTTTATAAAGGGACTGGGGGAGAAGGAGAAGTGGGCTGGCTATCTGATATAGCAAACAGGCCTGTGTGGTAGCCACATGAAGATGTGATCAGCCACTTACCCCAGGGGAAGCAGGGAAACTCCCTCAGAAAGGCGACTCTTTTCCCAATTAGCAGAGCAAAGAAAGACAGGAAACGCCCTTTGCTGAACAGGAAGCCTCGCCCTCAGACTCCTGGCGTGGGAAGAGCCCTAATAAATCTTGCAGGCTTGAGCCAAGGAAACATCCAAGGAAGTATCCAGGGTGGAATAACTTGCCACATCCCATGTCTGGACTGAGCTGGGAACTTTCCAACAAGACACTGGTTACACCGAATTTTTTCCTTAACACACTTTCATTCTGTCGGCAAGCTGACCGGCTGCCTTTGTTCCAACTCCTCCACCAGCGGTCAGACCAGCCCTGACTGTTTCCATTTCCTTGGTCACAATATCATCTCTTTTAGTTTGGGGGAAACCCTCGGGAGCGGACTCTCACTGTCTTCTCTCAGACTCTGCACTTACCTTGAATAGCCTTGGGAACACGTCCGCTGGCTGTCCCCGGACTACAAACAGGCGGGAGTTCAGTTTCCTTAAACTTGTGTCCAAATCTTCCAGAGACTGAAGTAAGAACCTGCAGAGCCCACAGAGGCCTTGTTAGTGGTAACATCATACAGAGTGGCTCTCTTTCCTAACCAAGCAGGGAGAAGCTGGCCCGTTTATGCCAAACAAGTAGCATCATTAATACCAGGACCGAGAGGCCTAGGGTCTAGGCCAGCAGTGATATGGTAGGAGATCAACTGAAATCCTGGTTTTGCCCCTTACTAGCCACATGACTTTAGGCAGTTACTTAACCTCTTTTGCTCGTTTTCTAACCTGCAGTGTGGAGTTGATGTTAGTGCCTCTCTAACATCAACTATAGAATCGCTAAGAAATGAAAATCAAATAATGCATGAAAAACATTTAGTACAGTGCCTGGCATAAAGAAAACCTGGGTTAAATGTGAGCTGCTTCTATTCTTGTTTCTCTGTGATCAGAAGCAAGTCACTTCTTCCCTCTCAGCCTCAGGCCCTGTGTGTAAATATCCACTCATCACAGGGCTATGAGAATCAAAAAGGAGAACAGATGAGAAAACCATCAGAAAAACAAGTGCAATAGTGTAGTAGGGAAGGCTGAGGTCCTATTAGCAGACCCTGCATTAGCTCTGAATAATCCTACCTACCCGGGTCCAACAGCTGCCCTGCCTTCTGCGGTCCTGCTTTGGGCTGCGTGTATATCTACTGCCTCAGCCCCACAGCCTGGGCGGGGTCCCCACTTCCCAGGGTTTTGTTTGGCAGGTGGTTCACTCTCCAGGGTTCTGGCCACCAGGTTCTCATCCAGAGGGAGAAGGCCTTAGAAGGTACCCCTTTATAGGATAACCTCGCATGCTTCTGGGGATGGAGATTGGGTTGGGGTAAGGAACTCCAGATACTCAAGTCACCTAGCCTGAGTTCTGGATCATCAAGGAAAAGGGAAAGAAAATTAGCATTTTTTAAATGCTTTCAGTGGTTTTAAATTTTTTTGTTATTTATTTATGTATTTATTGTTGTTAATTCTCACTCGAGGATATTTTTTCATTTATTTTTTATTTTTTAGAGAGAGCTGGAGAGAGGGAAAGAGAGAGAGAAACATCAATGAGAGAGAAACACATCATTGGTTGCCTCCTGCATGTGCCCTGACCAGGGTCTGAGCCGGGGAGGAGCCTGCAACTAAGGTACATGCCTTTGACTGGAATGGAATCTAACCCGGGACCCTTTGGTACACAGACCAAACCAGCTAGGGCTAAAATTTTTTTATATGACCACAAAAATTTACTAGCTGTTCAGCTAGGCAGAATCAACTTTCTGAGAAATTCCATCAATATATCTTATAATATGTTTTACTTTTAAATAAAATGAAATTAACATTTTAAACAGATAGCTATTCATATAGTTCAAAGTTCAAGGCACAAAAGGGTACAAAGTAAAAAGTTCCTCCCCCTGAGTCCCTAGGAATTTAATTTCTCTCCCCAAAGGTGACCAATGTTATCAATGTTATTATATAACTGCCGTGCATTTTAAGTGTGTTTTCTTTTTAATTCCCTCAACACATTTTGAAGGGAAATATTATCCTCTTTATAGATGAGGAAAATGAGACACAGAGAGGGTAATTAATTTGCTTAAGATCACAATTATTAGGTGACAAAGCTGTGATTGGAGACTATCAGTCAAACAGTTTTCTTCTCTGCCCCCCATTTCTAAGGCTTCTTAGTGACACAAACACTGCTCCAGGAGCTGAGATTCTGCAGGCCCTCATGTGTTTGGAGTCCCTCTCTCTGGCAAACACAAACCTGACTACAGGTAATCCACTGACATTCTGATCTTCCTCAGGAACTAAGCCCTGACAGGTCAGACTCCTGCTATCTACCCATTAGCATCTCCCACCCATCTCTGACAACAATGGGAATCGCCAGATTTTATTTTGAGCACAGCAAAGCCCCGTGCCTCTGGGCCAGCACGTCGCATACCCCAACTATAGACACATAGTTGGGGTAAGGAACTCCAGATACACAGTGACTGTTCCCAGGCTGCCAACTAGAACCCGCCCTCGCTGCTGCCTCTGATGTCAGCAAGCAACACTCCCACAGGGTGAATGCCACAGACCCACATTCCAGCAGGAGCTGAGTCCAAAGCATCATACTAGACAGAGAGCGTGCAGAGACGCTCCAAGGGCTTGTGAAGGGAGACTGATCCCCACGGGGCTGCGATGGGAGACTGACTGAATGGTGTGTATGAAAACCAAAAGCTCTGCCTCTGTGAATTTCTGTTTTTGAAAAGCTGACACCCTCAGAAAGGAAAGCTGAGAGACGAGTGACGCACTTGCATTGGCCTCCTCCCAAACCTCACCACTCCTCTCAGGAGGAAAATAAGAAAACCACGTACATAGCCTCATGCCACCTGAAACCTGGGCCCTGCCACACAGGATGCTAGAGATAACTGGTGACAAATTACACAATTACACAACCCCAGGACACACTGTCCTCCATCTGGGCTCCCAGGAATTTCCTTGCCATGCACTTTGGGGGCCTCTCCCTTCACAGTCCACCAGGTCGCCTAGGACTTTCACTTGAAGATGTAAATAAGGCTGATATGCACATTTGAAAGCTATCTTCTAGCGCCTTCTATAGAACTTTATTTCTATACTTCATGTACTAAAAGAAGAGATTCCTGGCAATATCTCTTAAGTATAGATAACTCCATGAGAGTCCTTTTCATCTTTGACAAGAGATATCTATAGCTGAGGCAAGGAGCAGAAGGCCCAACTCTGCTAATAATGATGATAATAGCAACAGTGAACATTTAAGGAGCATTTTCAATAAATGAAGCACTATTCTACTTGTTTTACATACATTACCTCATTTTACAGATGAGAAAACAGGCACCAAAGAGAGTAAGTAATTTGCCCAACTCAGACCTAAATAAATGGGTCAGCATCTACCTTCTTAACCACCAGGCTCCGCTGCCTCTTGCCAGGACTCACTACCTGAGCACTGACGCTACGCTGCCCAGGACCTTTGCTCCCAGACCCTTGCTCCTCTGAGGATCAACATCGTGACCCACCCAGAAGCTTGGTGAAATGCAGACTCTCAAAAGCTCCATCCCAGACCTCCAGGACCAGAATCTGCATTTTAGCAAGATCCCTGGTAAATCCTTTGAGCGTGAGCGTTTCAGAAGCACTGTTCTAGAAAACAGAACCTTACTCCTAGCTCTGTTTATAAGGTTGCCTTTCTTCTCTTCTCATTTGTTCCTACTAAACTTTTTCTCTTTTGATCCTGGTTTCTGCCTCTGCTTTGGCATTCTAGAAATATTATTACTTCCAAGTCCCTCTTTCACCAAGCCCTGCAGGGCTCCTCCAGGAAGTGAGGCCTCGGGATGGCCCCCACAGGAGGCAACAGACCTCTAGGAGCCCCAGCCTTCAGGCAGCAATAGCACCCCCTTTGAGGCTTGCCAGGTGATAGCTTTGCATAACACCAAAGGAACCCGCAGCAGTGCTGCTACTGGACAAATGCTCAAGGGGGCAGGTGTGCGCACAGAAGCTTGGGCCTTCTGTGCTCCCTTAGAGCCTTCTCTCCACCTGGCCAGTTTCTCTTTATTTCAGTGAGGGGGTGCTCTAAAGAAAACTGGCCTGGGCTTTGGAGATGGCAGTGCTTGGGCTGGTAGCTCACCCTTAGAAGCTCCAAGCTGAGCTCACATGGCCAAAATTCAGGGCACACGGACCTGTGTGAGCAGTTAAAGATCACCCTTTGGATCAGACATGTGCAACTGAATTACATTACATAAATGCTCTGGAGCCAGAGGCAGACAGCACTGGAGAGAACCAAATTGGCATTTCCAAAAATATAGAGAGGACACTGTAATTCATGACTCTATGAGGCTAGCCCGTTAGATAAGACAGGCAGATCCTTGGGCTGAGAATGAGACAAGCAGATATCTAAGGAAGGCCTTCCTAGAGATGGCAGATTCTGTGTTGAGGAATATTTTATTTGTTACTAGGAGAAGAGAGGATGATAGTGAGAGAGGAATATTTTATTTGTTAATAGGAGGAGAGAGGATGATAGTGAATTCTTTTTTGGGTCCAGGTCACCCTGGATCAAGTTTTTCTGCTTCAAGCCAAGGCTGTGTAACTACGATGATATGATAGGCTCACTCAATCTGGATACAGAGAATATTAATAGACATTAATTTCTCCTAAGTAAGAGAGCTTATTAACCCCACAGAAAGGATAACACAAACTCACAACCCATATCACAGATTGATCTCTAAGTATCACTCAGGTAAAAATATATTCGTTCTTTCCTAATTTCAAAAATAAAGATAAAGATGAATCTTTTCATCTCTTTTGGACAAATGAAAACATTTCCTCAGCAGCAGAACCTTAAAGTGACATGCTCAGTACCAGTGCAAATGGCTCAGAGAAAAACAAATTTTCCCAGCAATAGACTATGGTTCTCAATCCCCTTCTTGCTGACTAAATTCCAGGGAAGAACCACCCACGTCACTGACAGCCCAGCAGTGTTAGGTCCCAGTGCTGGGAAGAGAGACACATTGTTCTCACTGGGCATTCTCGGGAATTCGCAGTTTACATCATTTATTAATTCTGAGCCATGTGGGCTGACACTCTATTTCTACCAACTCCCTCTGTCCCAAAAGCTCCTGAATGCAGGTGCAGCACAGAGCCAGGGAGAAAATGACTGAAATAAAAAGTGAGGTGGATTATAGCCAGCACCTATCTAAGTTGCATTAGGGAGAGAAAGGTATCTTACAAGGGCCTATTTTGAGTACCTATTTTTAAATCTAAAAGCTGCTCACACCCCATCTTTTTTCCCTTTCTTTTGTTCTCACTGCAGTACCTCCTTCCAGATGCATGGCAAAGGGCTGCCATGGCTGGGTGGCTCAGTTGGTTGGAGCATCATCCTGGACACCAAAAGGTTTTGGGTTCAATTCTTGGCCGGGGCACGTACAGAAGGCAATTAATAGATGTTTCTTTCTTCCCTCCCCCCGCCCTCTCTCTCCCCCCCACCCTTTCATCTCTCTCTAAAATCAATAAACAGCCCTGGCCGGTTTGGCTCAGTGGATATAGCGTCAGCCTGTGGACTGAGGGGTCCCGGGTTTGATTCCAGTCAAGGGCATGTACCTTGGTTGTGGGCACATCCCCAATGGGGGTGTGCAGAAGGCAGCTGATCGATGTTTCTCTCTCATAGATGTTTCTAGCTCTCTATCCCTCTCCCTTCCTCTCTGTAAAAATCAATAAAATATATTTTAAAAAAATAAAATAAAATCAATAAACATACCCTCGGGTGAGGATTAAACAATAAAAAGGCTATAAAGGATTTAGCCAACTAGTGCTCAACAAAAGAAAGTCCTGAGACACAGCTACAATTAGCTCATAAGCTTCCCACTACCACCAAGGCAAGGAGTATGCTGGTCCTTTTCCTATACTAATAAATATACGTATTTCTTGGTTGCCTGTCTCTGTCTTCTTTTACTCTTAGAAAGTGCCATTCATGGTTATTTTAATCTGATGCATCTGCCCAAAATGCTGTGAGGGAGGCAGTGTAGGAGATGCAGGAGGACAATAGAGATTGTGCCCCCCCCCCGCCCCCTTGCAGATGGCCCAGGGCCCTCCCTTTCTAAGGAGGCTTCTCAGAGGCAGCAGCTGAATGTTTGCAGAGCTAGGATGGCATGCTGCAGCACAGTTCTCCCAGACCACTCCCAGATCCAGAAATAGCCACCGGAAGAAGCAGTTATGCAGAGGTACTGCTGGCTCCATCACTCCCCCAACCCCCAAAGGTGTGCATAAAGCAGTCTGCAGCTCTGCCCTCCATCTGATTATGGGAGCAGAGAGTGTGGTTAGGTGGGGGTAGTAGGAGTGTTTTCAGGCCCAGGAGCAGTTACCATATTCGACTTGCTTTGTATTATTTCACCTGTTTCTTCTGAATGCCAAAACTAAAGACTTCCTGCCAACGCACTGCGACATTTACCAAGTTGCAGGGCTCAATTTGTGGTTCTCTAGTCCAGTGCTTCTCAGGCTTTGCTGCACGAGAGCCTTAAAAACCCTAGTGCCCAGGCCATAATCTAGAACAATTAAGTCGGAATTGGGGGAAGAAGGAGCCCAGGCATCTTTTAAGGATGCTCCAGTGATTCCCATGTGCAGCAAGACTGAGAACCACTGCTCTAGTTCATCCCCTATTTTTATTTATTTCATGACATTTAGTTCTACTAAATTACAGTTGTTTACTTGTCTTCCTCCATTAAAATGTTTGGCTCCAGAGCTCTGGACACCACGATGCTTGTTCACTGCTGTGTCCCTGGTAGCATCGAGAGCAGTGTCTGGTACTCATTAATTGCTCAATGAATATCTGCATTGCTGCACAGCCTCTGACTTCAGAACTGGACTCCAGCACCAACTGCTCTATCCTTTTCTCTTTTCAGTGGCTGAAAAGCAAAACCACAAAAGGGCCACCCACAAAAATCCATAAATACCTTATTCCTAGCAAATCTGAATTTAATCAACAAGTTTTTGTTGTTGATTTTTTAAAAAATATATATATTTTTATTTATTTCAGAGAGGAAGGGAGAGGGAGAGAGAGATACAAACACCAATGATGAGAGTGAATCATTGATCAGTTGATTGGCTGCCTCTGGCACACCCCCCACTGGGGATCAAGCCCAACACCTGGGCATGTGCCCTTGACCAGAATCAAACCCAGGACCCTTTAGTCCGCAGGCCAATACTCTAGCCACACAGCTAGGGGCTGTTGTTGATTTTTAACCTCCACTACCACAAAGGAGTAGGCAGTCCTATGCAATGACCCCTACAACCCAATAAAACAAGAAACTCCTTTGTGACAATGTAACAAGCAGGTAGCCTTATTCTATTGACTCTGCTCGGGTTGGCACACTGCCACAAGATGACAGGCAAAGTCTGAGGCTTCGTTTAATGTCCATGGTAGGGATGGCCGTTTGAGGATGTTTGTCAAACCCAAGCTTTTATCTATGGAAACTGGAGCAGAGGCAGAGCAATAGAGCAGGCTGAAAATGGTGTGGGCAGGCTCTCCACAGGACTAATTTTAGCCATTCCCTCTACATAAACGAGGCAGGAGGGGGCATTTCATAGACCCACTGCGAGGAGCACTTACTCTCTTGGAAGGGCACCCACCCTGGAGAGGAAAGAATGGTGGGCTGAGAGCCACTGTATCCTGGGAATAACCCTGCCTATCAGGGCAACAAGGCCACAAGCAAACATCCCCCAGAACAATGCAAACAAACCAAATGACTGCTGAGAGACATTTTAAAGAGAGACTGGTACACGATGTCTCAAAACTCCTTGGTTTTCAACACTGGTTACAAAGAAAACACATCTACCTCAGTCACTCCCATGATTCTGTGGACTCCATCTCCTGGGAGTCATCAAAGCGGGCCTTTGATATCACAGCTTTGCTGCTCCCTAATCCCAGTGCATCAGTTGTTAAAAATCTAATCCAACTGTTGCTGCCAAGGTTCCAGTGCAGATGCAAGAAAAAAGGGTCCTCGCGCTTTCTGTCTGTCTGATTGTGGCAGCCAAGATTGCATGGGGGAATACAGTGGGAAAAAAAAAAAAAATCTAATCCATAGTGGTTTAACTGTCCTTTAAAATCAATCTAATGAGGAGAGGCAGGAGAAAGTGATACTTTGTTTGGTTCCTTTTTTTTTTTTTAATCCTCACCCAAGGATATTTTTCCCATTGATTTCTAGAGAGAGCAGAAGGAAGGAGGGGGAAAATGGGGAGGAAAGAGGAGAGGGGTGGGAGAGGGAGAGAGAGAGAGAGAGAGAGAGAGAGAGAGAGAGAGAGAGAGAGAGAGAGAGAGAGAACATCGATGTGCGAGAGACACATGGATTGCTTCCCCCCCTCTGTACGCGCCCCTGCCTGGGCTGGGGAACCTGCAACCAAAGTTCATTTGTGCCCTTGACCAGGAATCGAACCCGACACCCTTTGGTCCGAGGGCCGAGGCTCTAACTACTGAGCGACTGGCCAGGACTGGTTCCTTTTTTTTTCTCTTTTCCTTTCTTCTAGCAACCTCCTACTGCTCTCAAGCTCAGGACACACTGTGCCTCTAACTGAGTTGTTTATAATAAAGGGGAGAAGGGCACTGGCCCTATTTAATGCTAAGCCAGAGTCTCTGGACACCTTCAGAGGCAGGACAGTCTTGGGGGAGGAAAGCCAGGATGGGTGAAAAGGACAAATTCAAACAAACCAGAGGCTTAGAAAGGACCGCCAGGAGCCCAGCAATGGGCTCTTTACTTGAAGAATGCAATCATCTTTGTGCCATAGATTCAGAGACCCGACCCAACCCTCACACCATAATTCCTATCTCCTTTCCTCCCCTCCCTGAGCACTAAGAGCGCTGGTGCCCCTCACTGGCTACAGGACCTTGGGCAGGTCAACTCTGTGTCTCTAAGGCTTAAGAGTCTCATCCATACCGTGGGGATCATGACCTCTGCCCCACAGGAATGTGTGAGGCCCAAAGAGGATAACACACAGTGCGGAAGCACTTTGTCAGAGGCCCAGCCCTGGGCCACCCAGGCCATTGGTGCGAGGACTAACTGCTTCCCTGGTCCCGGGTTCTTCTCTGGAGACGGCCATCTCCCGGCCCCACCGCCCCCAGGTGGGGTCTCCGGGCCGGCCGTGGGAACTGGCGGGCAGGACCTCTCCCTCTTGGGGAGCCCCAGAGGCTAGGTTGAGTCCCTCCGAGCCCGCGACCCCACCCTGGGCCCCCTCACCTCCATCTATTGATCCCGACAGAGGAAGAGGCCGCGAACCAAGGGTCGAGGATGTAAACGCAGCGCACACAGCGCGCCCCGCGCACTGCCGCCAGCAGCGCCGGGTTGTCGTGGAGCCGAAGCCCCTTGCGGAACCAATGTACTGAGGAGGCGCCATCTGTGCCGGCCGCCGGCGCCGGGGCCGCTGCTGCTGCCGTCACCGCAGTCGCCGCCATGACTGCCCTGACTGCGCTGGCCACTGCCGCTTCGCCCCTGTCAGAGCTATGGTTCCCGCCCCGCCCAGTGACCTATGACGCCGCCGCTCCTCTCTGTGTCCCCGCCCCTCTGGCTCTGAAGCATCTCTGCCATTGGCTGAGAACCTCCCGCCGGGCCATTGGTCCACCGGCACCAAATCAGGCCCCGCCCCCTCACGTTCCCACCATGTGTCCGCTGGCCTGAGAGCGGCGGGCGGGCGGGTAGGGTGACGCTGGCTGGAGCTCCCCGCGGAGATCTGGGCACGGACCAGGCAGAGTCTCGAGGGACAGCGGATCTCTTGTTTGCGTCCTGTTCAAGGCCTGTCGCTGGAAGAAGCTGCCTGGGCTTGGGCGGGGCGGTGGGGAGGGAAGGGTTGGGTTGCTGGAAATGACCTACGGAACTGACCACCCTTCGGCCTGCATCACCACGTAATCAAAGTCGTCATCATTATCTACCACAATTACATCATCTACAACATTCTACGACAGCCACCATTTACTGCATTGAGCGCATTTTATATGCCAAACAACGTGGTAATTTCCTTATATATACTGTCTCATTTACTACTCTCATCCCAGGCCAGTTGCATTCATTCAACAAAGCACAGTGAAAGAGTTGTTATTCTCATTTTACAGACAAGTAAATTTTGAGGCTGCCGTAGGTTGAGTGACTTGCTCAATATCATAAGAGGACTCCAGCCAGATTATTGTGATTCCTCATCTTCTGCTTTTACCCAGAAAGCTATACTTCCATCTGTGCTGAGCAACTTGACATTTACAAGTGGCCTAGTCTGAGGAGGGGAGGGAGTGCCCTGATGGGCAGCAGTAGAGGGCTGGGGAGTAGAGACTGGGAATGTGGAGGATGTAGGTTGAGATAGTAATTATGCCATCAGATGAACTTACTTTTTTCTAGTTCTATATTTAGTAGACCCAATGGTACCATTGTGCACAAAACACTACTGGAATTTCCGGTGGGATTTAGAGATGTGAAGGACACTGTTGCCACTCCTGGGGGGCCAGATGGAGCCCTATTATTCTTTTGGAGGCTAGCACTGGGCTTGCTGATTAACTGACAATGGCAAGAGAAGCATATGAACACAGGCGATGACGTGTTGATGGTAGGCTAAGATGGTCTGGTCATGTTGGAACTCTGGGGTTATCAAGTGGAGAACAGTCTGTTTTCATTTTGGCGCTGTTGTGCCCATGCTTGGAACCCCTCCTGATCCTGGGAATGAGTAATGAAGAAATTTAGAAATTCACTGCCATTGATTGGCACCACTCTGCACACCAGAGTGTCATTTTAATCCTAGGCTCCCTTTCATTTCCAGGGTTTTGCACAAGCTGTTCCCTCAAGCCTGGGTCACACTCCCCACCCCACCTCCTTTCTAATTCCAGTTTGCCCGATGTCACTGCTCAGTATAAATGTCACCTTCTTGCTGTCTGGTCCCAGCCTGCATAATGGCCCCATCTCGTTCTCTGCTTCTTATTTCTGGTCTTAGTACATAGTTCAAGAATTTCTTGCCAAAACCGGTTTGGCTCAGTGGATAGAGCGTCGGCCTGCGGACTGCAGGGTCCCAGGTTCGATTCCGGTCAAGGGCATGTACCTAGGTTGCGGGCACATCCCCAGTAGGGGGCGTGCAGGAGGCAGCTGATCGATGTCTCTCTCATCGATGTTTCTAACTTTCTATCCCTCTCTCTTCCTCTCTGTAAAAAATCAATAAAATATATTTAAAAAAACTGTCATATCCAAAGTGATGAAATTACAAAAAAAAAAAAGAATTTCTTACTTGTATGTCTGTCCATTAGAGTATAAACTCCTAGAGGACAGGAACCATGCCTTATTTACAGTTTTATTTCCAGGGTCTAGCTCAGTGCTTGGCACTTAATGGAGTGAAGGTTGAACAGGAATAGAGTTTCCGGTTGGCAGGAACCTAAAGGTTTATTCTAGTCCTGATCCTGTTCTTATTTTTGAGTCCCCTCTCCAAATGCTTGCTGAACAAATAGCTGCCACCTCTTGTCACTTTTCTTTTGAGGCGTTCTATTCCCCCTCTCCTATCCCTTTTCTTTCCACAAGGTTGATGGTCTTCTAGGAATGGAACAGAGAGTTTAAGAAGATGGTTATTCCCTATAGCTTCAAAGATGGGTACTCATCTTTTTCTCTTCTGCACTCCCATGATGCTTTCTCTATAGACTGTGACCTCCACGAGGGCAGGGACTGTGATTATCTTGCTCATCAGTGTGTTCCCAGCACCTAGTTTGGTACCTGACATGTAGTAGGTTTACAATAAATATTTGCTAAATACCATTTATCCCTATCTTATTAGGCTATCATGAGAGGCAGTGTTGTATAGTGGTTAAGCCCAACGTCTTGCACATTTGGAATGGCTGTGTTCAAATTCTGGTTCTACTTTGACTCTGTGTGACTTTGGTGAGATAGTTAATTTCTCTCTTCCCTTCTTTCTTAACCTATACAATAAGGATGATAATAGTAGCTAAGATACAGATGCATTAAGGTGACAGCTATTATTATTCTGAAGAGCAGAACTTGTTTTTGTCTTCCTTGCAACATCTCACCCCTGGTCTTACACATAATGTGTGCTCTAGTAGTTGCTGAGTGAATGAAAGATTTTACTCATTTGTAAGAAACACTCAAAATTATATTAATAATGAAAAATAAACAGAAGTAATCACCATCAATTCCCCAAAACAAACAAGTAAATTATTTTTATCTTTATATTGCCTCCTAGACTTTGTCCACAAATACCTTTTTATAGCTTTATTCAAAGCATAGGTGCAGTATTGCATGCATTTTAAAATATATTTTTTTATTGATTTCAGAGAGTAAGGGAGAGGGAAAGAGAGCTAGAAACATTAATGATGAGAGACAATCATTGATTGGCTGCTTCCCACAGCCCCGAGACTGGGGATTGAGCCCACAAACCAGGCAGTTTTAAACAAAATATTGAGCATGTTCTATTTTGCTGAGTCATTGTCCTCAATAAGGATATAATTTATCAAGTTGATAAAGATGAATTATTTTATTGAATGATTACTTATTGCCTGGGTATATTAGCAGGGTAACATTTAAGAAGCAAGAATTAAGTCTGGCACTGGATAGAATACAGGAGTGCAACGTCAACTTTTGGACTTTACACTTTAAAAGAGACATGGAAACATTGGAGAGACCAAAGGAAAGTGTAAATTGCTAAGGAGGCGAAATGTAATGGTGTGCTATTAAATCTTTGAGAGAATTGAGATTTGACTCCATAGCTATATACATCGCTATTTACAAACATCTCTGAAGAGCGGTTGCATGAGGATGCCAAACAGTCGCTCCTTGTTTCCACTAAGGGTAGAACAAAGAATCTTGTCTATGTTGGGAAGAGTAAGAGATTTAAGAAAGGACTTAGTGTAAAGTGGTTTAGGAATGAGAGAACTTAGCCGGTTAGGGGGAGGTTTCTTTCCTTGCTGAAAATGTTGAAAACGACAGAGATCAGTTCTGTTTGTCTTTTTGTTACAGTCCTGCTTGGAAACTGGATTAGGCAACTTTTGCATTCCCTTTGCACTACGTTTTGGGTAAATATTTGATGATTGGTTGAAAGGTAACTAGGGGTGGGAAGGAGGGTGTCCCTAGCGAGTCCAAGTTACCCGCGCCCTCTAGTGGTGGGACTGGGAAGAAGCGGCGGCTCCGTCCTAGGCTGCACCCTTCTCCCTTTAGTTAAGCTGTACAAGTACACTCAGCAGAGTTGCGGCAGCGGCTTCCAATTTCCAAGACTTAAGGCGGAGAAACTTGGGAACATGGACCTAAAAGCCAGGCTCCTTGAGTTCCATTTCCAGCTCTACCTTTAACTAGCAAATTACGTACGTGAGCAGGTTACATAGAGCCTCCGTGCCTCAGTTTACTCAATTGTAAAATGGGGATGATGATGATGATATAAGGGCAGCATGGTATTGGAGCAAGATAAATAGGCAGAAATCTCAGAATTGAGAATCCAGAAACAGATCCTCACATATGTGGTATTTTATTCACGACAAAAATGTCTGTGTAAAGGAGTGGGGTACTGGTGGTTTTTCCTATAATGGTATACCAATCAGATATACCAATGTAAAAGTTTAAAGTTGACCTCTATTTCAGAACATACAAACCAATTCCAGGTAAATGGAATTGATATGAAAGGCAAACCAGCAAAGCTTTGAGAAGATTATAAATATAGGAAGACATTCTTATGACCTTGGAATGGACAAAAAAATTCTTAAGACATGGAAAGGAAAAGATGAATATATTGAACTACATTAAAATTATGAACTTCTCTACCAAAAACATTATTTGAAAAGGCAAACTATGGAATGGAAGAAGATAGTTGTAGCACATAATTCTTAACGATCTCAAATCCAGAATATTTAAAGAACCTTTACAAGCAAAAAGATAAGGAAGACAGGCAACCCAATATGAAACTTGTTAAAGACCAGAGACTTGTACAAACTCTATCTCCTTCCTCACAAAGGGTCTGTAAGTGGCCAATGCATTTGTCAAACATCCAGGGAGGAGGCAACTTTGGCTTGGGTTGGACGCTGGTAACCTTGAGACATGGGCAAGTGAGTACTTTTCTGATCTTTGCCAGAGCGGACTAAGAGTGTACAGGATGTTCCTTTCCTGACCAGGTGTGGCCACAGGACTGTGGGCCCAGTGGCTGGTGGGAGGGGGTGGGGATGGGTGCCTATGCCCAGATCCCTGGGGATGCTATCACTTAGGAAAGCTGCACTCAGTTCTCCCCTGGGAGGCAAGGTCCTAATCTCACTGTTCTAATAAAAGCAAAGGCATGAAAGCAAAACCTGGGGAGGAGTGTAACCTTTCTATACCATTTGACTTTTAAAAAATACACATCGTTCAGTTTGTGGTTGGCCAATTAATACAGTTCTCCAAAAGATGTTAGGTTAACAAACTAACTTAAAAAAAAAATGCCAAGGACGCCCTAGCCCAGGGGTGGGCAAACTTTTTGACTCGAGGGCCACAATGGGTTCTTAAACTGGACCAGAGGGCCGGAACAAAAGCATGGATGGAGTGTTTGTGTGAACTAATATAAATTCAAAGTAAAGGAGCGGAGGGGAGAACAAGAGAACCGGATAGAACAGCTGGATCCGGCCTGCGGGCCGTAGTTTGCCCAAGGCTGCCCTAGCCGGTTTGTCTCAGTGGATAGAGCATCGGGCCCACGGACTGAAGGATCCAGGGTTCAATTCCCCGTCAAGGGGTACTATGTACCTGCGGGAGACAACCAATGGATGTGTCTCTCTCACACCAATGTTTCTCTCTCTGTCTCTCCCCCTCTCTTCTACTCTCTCTAAAAATCAATGGAAAAATATCGTCGGGTGAGGATTAACAAAACAGGTTGCAGGCTCCATTCCCAGCGTGGGCATGCAGGAGGTAGAGAGAGCTGAGTAGAAAAACACAAACAAACATGCCAAGGACAATGGCATTGCTTAGTCCTCATTCAAAGTTCATGCTGAACCTCCATGGCAAGGGACTTCCTATCCAGGGCTCTGTTATTATTGTTATTGATACTGTTATTGTTAACTATTCTTGTAATCCTCCGGAGCAAAAGGAACAACAGAAGCTTTCTAGATCCTGTTCTGCTTCCCTGTGGCAAGGACACAGTAGAGAAGGGTGGTTAAGCCTTTCACACACCCTCAGGGCCTGTACATGTGTATTATAATCCCTGCTGCTGGACAATGATGAGAACAGCCTTCCCCAAGCTTCTCTTTCTGGGGAGGTGGGAAGACAAGGGTGCTTTAACTGGGATAGGCCACAGGGGCAAAACCATTAGCTCTTAGAGATGCTGCATCCTTGGACCCAGGGTTTCTGTGTCCTCAGCCTCTCCACAGACGTGGGAAGACTGCCAAAGAAGTCGTATGCTAAGAAAGAGGTTGTGAAATGGTGGCCCGAGCCTGTCTAGTCCATGTAGGTGCCACACAGCCCACACAGTATATTTTATAAATTTGAGCCATTGTTTAAAAATCAGGAGATAGCCCTGCTGAGGTGGCTCAGTGGTTAAGTGTGGACCTATGAACCAGGAAGTCACGGTTTGATTCTGGTCAGGGCATATGCCCAGGTTGTGGGCTCAATCCCTAGTAGGGGGCGTGTAGGAGGCAGCCAATCAATGATTCTCTCTCATCATTGATGTTTCTCTCTCTCTCTCCCTCTCCTTTAATCTCTGAAATCAATAAGCATATGTTTTAAAAAATCAGGAGATTGCACATAAAGGTTCAAATTTCCAGCTTCTTTTGCAAAATGAGAAGTTTTGGCAATGTAAACCCACACTCCCAATGGCAAAAAATGATGGGAACTGAGTCGTGTCTTCCCTGTTTAGAACTGTCCAGTTCACCGAGGTCCCCCTTCAGCTCCCCTTCCTCATTATGTTACTGGTTGTCCCCATGGGTGTTTCGTAAGGAGTTCACTCCTGTGGTAAATAAAATTTCATTTTCCCCATGATTGCAGCAGGAAGGAAGGAGCAGAGATCCACTTAGCAGATGAGGGCAGCAGGGGTGGGCCCTGGCACCACCACCTCCTGCCAGGGCAGCTCTCTCTACCCAGCAGGCTGGAAGGCTGCCCTGGGCAGGCCTCAGAGCTAAATCCATAGGCCTGTGTGGCCAAGGTGACAAAGTCCCGCCATTCTTTGTGCTGTGAGCTTCCATCCAGTAATTACATTAGCTGTTTATGTACCAGTCAGTGTGCTAAATAAGCATGCATGCAACATGCATTATCTCATCCAGTCATGGAACTCCCTCTGGAGGAGGAACTATGACCATCCTCACTCTACCTATCAGGTAACGGAGGCTCAGAGACAGGGAGTCATTTGCCTCCTATACTATCGTGTTATCTCACTCACGCAAAGACCCAGCCAACAGATGGCACAACTGGGATTCCAGCGCAGGTCTCACTGACTCCAAAGCCTAGAAGTTGGAAACTGGTGACCGGAGGGGCAAACTAGTTTGGCCAGCAGTACTTTGGGAAATTAGGAAGTTCTGGCTGGGCTTACTAGCCCCGTTTGCTATAGGCTCCAACAATACTTGTTTACTTGCACTCTTTCCTCGTGTATGTTACCTCCTGGCCTCTGCAAAAGGTGACAATTGTCATGTCCGCTTGCCTCCCCACAGAGTCCAACTCAGACGAGTTTGAGCTCTTGATTCCAGGACAGAGCTGGAGGTCTGTGCTTGTCTCTGCTGACCCCACCCCGCCAGGTTTTATGGGAGCTGAGAGCAGAGATCAGTGAAATATACAGTAGTTTGAGTTCCGGTTCAGTTTTATGACCCGAGCCTTAGAGGATAGATTGGGTTGGTTCCAGGATCCACTGATCAATTGATTTCACTATTTTAAATAATTTCTTTCCCTTTGAGATTTAATCCAATGTGACCATGCTTTAAATCAGGGTTCATTAAATAAAATTCATTTATGTTAGGTAGGGTTCTCAGTGTCCCACTTCCTTTCCTGGAGGAGGAGGGGTCAGGACAACCCAGAGGGCATGGGACTACAGGAGTGGGTATTAGGGCAGGAATTTTGGATCCGGGGCTTGGTTGTTACCCAGAGTAACCAGAAAGTCTAGGAGGCAAGGGTGGGTGGAAGTCCAGAAGAGAAGGTCACGTTGATTGATACAAGGCGATGGAGGAAAGCCATGGCCAGGTGAGAAGTTGGGAGAGTCAGGAAGCACGGCTCAGGGTGGAAGGCAAAGAAGAATATTGGTTGAGGTTGGAACTGGCAGGTGCCCAGGAGCTTGCTCTGACAGGTGCTGTTGGGTGATGGGTTCAAGTGAAGCTCTAGCTGGGCTACACCATCCCGTTATTCTAGTCATGGGTTCTTAAGGCTCAGTTCCCATCATTTTTTGCCACAGGGCCATGGTAACCACAGAAGAGAAATGGTGCTAAGCCAGTGAAGGTGTTTTCGGCTGCAAGGATGGAGTCTTACATAACTGGCTGGTCCTTAGTAAGGGGGTGGGGGGAAGGGAGAGTAAAAAACAGGGCAACTGGCCATCATTGACCAAATCCTGACTGTTCTGGGCTCATTGTTGAGGAGGTGGTGGTTTGACTTGTAGGGCTGATTGCTGCAGAGGTTGTGGTCAGAGTTCTGTTGTCAATGTCCGTTTGAATATTCAGTCTCATAGTGTGCAGAGAGGGGACCCAGCTATGTGATTCGGGCACACTGCTAAATTCTGTAGGCCTTGGTTTTCTCATCCATGAATTGGGGTTGTTAATAGTACCTGTCTCAGATGTTAATATATAGCAAATGCTTACAATAGCACCTGGTGAGTAGCCAATAAATGTTAGCAATAATATTATTTAATATTTAGTAATATAGTTATAACGATATATTATGTATTATAATACAAATTTTAATCATAATAGTAATTATTATTTTAAAAAATGATGATGGCCCTAGCTGGTGTGGTTCAGTTGGTTGGGGGGTTCTCCCATGTTCCAAAACAGCAGTCGCCAACCGGTGGGGCCGCAGACCACTCGTGGTCCGTGAGGGCCAACCACGACGCTGCTCCAAAGGGTTGCAGGCTCGATCCCTGTTGGGGGCATTCGGGAGGCAGATGATTGATGTTTCGCTCTCATGTTGATGTTGCGCGCGCGCTCTCTCTCTCCCTTTCCCTTTCTCTCTCTCTAAAAATCGATATTCTCTTTTAAAAAAAAGGATGATGATGATGGTACTCAGTGGAAAAGGCACTGGCTTGGGAGGAGGAGGGTTCTGGGTTCTTCCCCATCACACTGTGACTTTGGGCAAGTCAGATATGATCTCTCTGAGCCTCAGGCTTGTCTGTGGGATTTGGGGCTGGACTCTGATTTTCAAACTCATTTCTAGCTCTAATGTTATAAATTCCCCCACGGGTGCAGCCACACCAGTACCCCGCTTCCCTCCCTCACACAGCCGTCCTCCATCTAAGCTCTCAGCACACCTGGACCAGGTGCTCCAGTGCAGCAGGCTTTTCGGTTCCCATTTCAGCTGGTTTCAGGTCCTCCACTTATCCCCTTCACAGGAACCAAGGTTTGTGGTGGGGGTGGGGGCAGGGCTGGGGCTGGGCTAGGGCTGTACCTGGTGAGGCAGCTTCCCCACCCAAGAGGCACTGTGGAAAGCCTATCAGACAGGAGGGCCAGGAGAGCTGAGTACCACACTCTACTTTATCATTGGTGTATTAGGCAATGGTGTAATTAGGCAATTAGCTAGGTGTAAAATATGGGTAATCCTCAAATGTTAAAACTATGCTCAAAGCTCAAAGATGCTCTGTTAAGTGTAGTCAGATTCTTGATTTCTTTCTTAAGTTCTGTTGATGAACCGTGGGAAAAGGTCAGAAAGCAGTTGCGTGACCAATACTCAACAGAAGGTCCAGAGAAAATTACTATTCCTACTTTAATTCTTGGTTCAGCACAGGAGAGTTTAAGAATGTCTAAGCCAAATGTGGCCACAGCCTTTCATTTTGTTGGAGGCTCAAACTACTTGTATTAGTAGAAAGGATTAAAGGAATTTCTCAGCAACTGCCAATAATTCTTTATCTTAAATCTTTTTCTTTCCTTAAAAATAAAAATAAATAAAAATTGAAAAAAATAAATAGAATAAAAACAGTAGACGCCAGACCATCACTGAATTTTCCCCCCAAAGAAAGGAGGTGGGGGAAGGGAGACACGTGGCAATCCAATATGGACGCCTCTCCCCGAGAAAGCCATTTTAAAAGGCCTCATCTTCGCCATTTTTTTTTCCAGCTAGTGACTTAAAGCTTCTACAAATTCATAAATGCATCGGGGATTTCTATGCACATGTAAAAGGAAAGGCCAGTTTAAAGACAGTGCGCCCAACTGTCCAGTATTTGGACATTTTAGGCAGAGTTTTTGAGCTGAGCTTAACCTTTTACTGTGTACAGAATAAAAACCTGAGACTGTTATTAGCCTAAGAAAGATGGCGGATATGAACCGAGAAAAAATACAGGCTAGCTTCCCAAGGCAATCTAAAGTAGCTCTTTTAAAATTTCCCGCCCAGAGGCATGTAACCAGCAGGAAGTAGATAGCAAGTTTACATGTGAATAGCTACCGGTTTGCTTCTTGACTTCCCCAGCAGGAAAATTGTGACCATTTTGAAAGTTAGCTGCTGGGCCAGGCCTATCGGTTACAAACTTAAAAGAACTTGGAAGTTTACTAAATCAAATGATAAAAACTTAGATATAAATGTATTGAAATGATATAATACTGAAATGTTGATCTAAGTATGCCTAGTATGAAGTCTAGAGGATAGAAGCTAATCTATTAATTGAATATGCCTTATATTTCATTTGAAATGTATCCTTAAAAAAATGTAAAAGTATTATTGATTTGAGAAATGCTAAGTATTTAATTTGCTACCTAAAATTTGAAGCTCTGAAAGTTTAAGGTCTCTTTTCTCGCCATGAAAAGGTTTTTTTTGTTTTTTTAAATATATTTTATTGATTTGTTACAGAGAGGAAGGAAGAGGGATAGAGAGTTAGAAACATCGATGGGAGAGAAACATCGATCAGCTGCCTCCTGCACACCTCCCACTGGGGATGTGCCCACCACCAAGGTACATGCCCTTGACCGGAATCGAACCTGGGACCCTTCAGTCCGCAGGCCGACGCTCTATCCACTGAGCCAAACCGATTAGGGCGCCATGAAAAGGTTTTAAAGCTAACGCCCTTTGTTAATAGAGGAAGGGGTAGACGCCCTTCCCCCAGAAGAACAGGTAGACCAGTTCCCGCCAGCAGCCATCTTTAAAGAATGTTAATTTGCATTTAAATGGCTACACGTTTGCTAGCCGCCCTTCCCTGAAAAGGTCAAGCGGCTAGGCCAAAAAACCTGTTTCGGTAGCCTAAAAGTTTTTCCTTTAGTGGCAAACTCTTAAATAAAAAGTGGCTCCTTTGAAATCAGCTTTCCGCCAGTAGCCATTCTTTAAAGGACATTTTACATTTGAATACCTACAAGTTTGCTTCTCAATTGCCCCGGGCAGAAAAAACATGGTCCATTTAAAGTTAATTATTGGATTTTGAAATATATTCTTAAAAGTATAAAGGGTTATTAATAAAGAACTACTAAATATTTGACTTGCAAGCTCTAAAATTTCAAGGTTCAAATTAAATTGGGAGAAATTATATAAATGTGGTAATTAAATGCCTAAAATATAAAAACGTGTTTTGAGAAAATAAAATACTGTTTTCTCTGATAATTAGGAATTCAAAAAATATTACTTATTGATCTGATTTTAAAAAGAGGATTAATTCTGTGATTCAGTATAGATTTAATTGATATTCTTTAAGATAATTTAAGTATATAATCTTTAAAACATATATATATAAATAGATATATTTGATCTTTCCAAGTATATTTCAAGGTTTTGAGAGTAACTTTTGGACATTTCATGGGCCCTGAAATGTTTTTCAAAAGTCTGTTCTCTCTTAAAAGAAATATTTTTAAATTTAACCGGTCTAATATACTTGAAATCACATGGAAAGCTTTATCAAATAAAAATTAAGTAATATATTTTACATATATATATATATATATATATATACACACATATATATATATATATATATAAAGTGTTATGAAGGTTTTCGCCTCTAAGAAGGGCAAAATCAATATATTTCTTAAATATAACCAAAATTTTCAACAGCAGTAGAATTTCAAGAAAGACAAAAGTTACAAGCAGCCTGCATTTTGAATGGGCTGGGGTAGAACAGTGTTTATGCTTTTGGATCAGACCAATAAGTATCAGACCTATAATTTTTACTGAATAAGTTTCTTTGCTTTTTAATTAAAGATACCTACTTAAGTTAACTTATAAATTAGCTTTTATATTATAATCAAGGTCTCATATAAATTAAGTTACATAAGAAGGCAATGTTTTTTTTTTGTTTTTTTTTAAACATATTTTATTGATATTTTACAGAGAGGAAGGGAGAGGGATAGAGAGCTAGAAACATCGATGAGAGAGAAACATCAATCAGCTGCCTCCTGCACACCTCCCACTGGGGATGTGCCCGCAACCAAGGTACATGCCCTTGACCGGAATCGAACCCGGGACCCTCCAGTTTGCAGGCCGATGCTCTATCCACTGAGCCAAACCGGTTTCGGCAGAAGGCAATGTTTTTATAAGTAATTGAATCCAAGTAAAATTTAAGAACAGATTAGAAGCCACCATTTACTGCCAGACTGGTAGCCGCCTGCATTCTTTTTTTTTTTTTTTTTTTTAAATATATTTTATTGATTTTTTACAGAGAGGAAGGAAGAGGGATAGATAGTCAGAAACATCGATGAGAGAGAAACATCGATCAGCTGCCTCCTGCACACCTCCTACTGGGGATGTGCCCACAACCAAGTTACATGCCCCCGACCGGAATCGAACCTGGGACCCTTCAGTCCGCAGGCCGACGCTCTATCCACTGAGCCAAACCGGTTTTGGCCCGCCTGCATTCTTAATTAAGCTGGAGGCGGGGCAACATTTGCGGCTTGTGTATCAGATGTAAATTTGCTTTATTTTTAAATGAAGTTACCTATTTTAATTACTTAAATAAATTAGCTTATTAAATTATAATCAAGGTTTTCAGCGAAATGAAGAGCTAATAATTTTGTAAACAATTCTAATAAACACCAGAAACAGCTAGTGAGATTTCTGTTTGTCTGCAATGTGATTTTGATTGTATTTTAAAAGAACTGATTAGAGAGCCGCCATGTTGGCCACATGGCTTGCTTCTCCCATGGCTTGCTGCTCGCCATCTTGAAATAACAAAGGCCAACCCATTTCCTTTAAATAAGCCAATGTCTTTGTAAGCAATTTAAATAAATCTTTTAAGAAAGTTACTGAAGGCTTCCCATAATCCCTCTCTATATGCAAATAAGCCTAAGAGGATACTTTCAAAATATAATTTTAATAAAAAGGAGAAATTTTAAATTTTGAATTCTCTTACACTAATATTTACAGGGTAAACTAAGATTGTTATTAAAATATTAAATCTGATGTGTACCAGTGGTCACCATAACCTTAAGAGAAAGTGTTTCATGTGACATGGCCTAGCAATAGAAGGTTGTATGTTGTAAAAAAGAAAAACAAAGATTCTTAAATAGAATTCTCTATAACAGGGGTCCTCAAATTATAGCCCGCGGGCCACATGTGGCCTGTGGAGGACATTTATCCGGCCTGCCGGGTGCTGCTGCCTGTCCCTGCTTAGCCAACTCCTCCCGGGCCTGCATGGTTTTTTTTAAACTATAGTCTGGCCCTCCAATGGTCTGAGGGACAGTGAACTGGCTCCCTGTTTAAAAAGTTTAAGGACCCCTGCTCTATAATCTGAAAATTATTACGGAAATAAAGAGATTTCCTTCAAATGTCATAAGGATTGTAATTGAAAGCCTATATATTTGGCCTCTTAAGCTAAAGTAAATAATTTGTGTGTTTTTCTCTCTGATAAGTTTTATGTAAAATTAAAGATTAATAGCAGAAACTTAATGTTATTTATTGTCCATAATCTAGGACAAGTGAAGTTAAAAAATAAGCTTTATTTCAGATTAATTTAAATTGGCTAATTGAAATAAGTGAATATTCATAAAAACTTAATTGTACTGCACAAAAAAAAAACTGTTCCTGAAATATTAACAAAAATTTTTATTGATGGTTCATCTCAGTAAAAATTGCTAAACATGCTATGAATCCAAAGCAGTCATATTTCTGTGCAGAAATTAAAAATAAAAGGTTATCAAGACTGCATTAAAAATTTTACAAAAGCCTCATAATAATAAAAAAGATTAATAGAATAACCTGTAAGAAAGAAATATTCTGTAAGTAAATTACATCAAGCCTTAATTGCTTTAAAATTTTACTCTAAAATTATTTTTCATTTATAATGCTGATAACAAGACACCCATAAAATCTTTTTTTTTTTTTTTAAATATATTTTATTGATATTTTACAGAGAGGAAGAGAGGAAGGGAGAGGGATAGAGAGTTAGAAACATCGATCAGCTGCCTCTTGCACGCCCCCTACTGGGGATGTGCCCGCAACCAAGGTACATGCCCTTGACCGGAATCGAACCTGGGACCCTTGAGTCCGCAGGCCGACGCTCTATCCACTGAGCCAAACCGGTTTTGGCCACCCATAAAATCTTATGGTGTCAGAATAAGCCAAAGAAAATCGTCTGGACAAAAATCAAAAGGATCCCAAGTCTAATTTATAGGAAAGATTTATTAACCTTAAGTCGAGAATATGTTTGTATATTTCCAGAAAAGCCCATATAGATTCCTGCAACAACAGATCCCAGAGAGGACCTAATAGGACTGTTCAAGCCACAGAATAAGTAGTGGCCCCCGAGAACAGAAGAAAAACAGTCCAGAAATAAAGACACTTTGCCATGCTAGCAGTCAGCAGCTGTACATTGCTGCAGGTTGCCCAGGACCAAGGGCAAAGGAAAGTCGGTGTGCGCACTTCCAGACCATGTGTGCATATCCTTCTGCATAGAGTCAAAATGTTTGATGTTTTGTGTTCTACCAGGACCCCTGACTTGGGGGGGTTGCCTTATTTCTAACACAGGGAATGGTATTAACTGCCACATTTAAAAGAGATGTTATACCTCAGGCATTAACCATTTTTACAGATGGATCCAGTTCTGGAAAGGCTGGATCTACTGCAGCAGGGGAGCAAAGGTCCTTCAAACCCCTTATATTTCAGTAGAAATACAAGCTCTTATTTATGCCTTAACAGATTTTGCTACGGAGCCCATCAACCTATAGTGATAGTGCTTATGTGGTTAAGTATGGCCAAAATTATTGAAACAGCTACTATAGGGCACACTAATTCAGAGGAACTTTTTCATTTAATTTTCAGCCTTCAAGATGTTATTTGAGAACGACAATTTCCATGTTTTATTGGAAGCAATGTCTTCAGTGTGTTATCCACCTCTCTGTGTCAACTTTAGGGGTAAATCCCCCAGGACTGATCACTCAATAGTGGAAAGAGCCAATCATACTCTTAAAATGCAATTACTAAAACAAAAAGGGGGAGACAGATGTTATGTGTCACCTCAAAACAAACTCAGTCATGCTCTTTATACTTTAAATTTTTTGAATTGTGATGCAGAGGATTGTACAGCAGCTGAAAGCCATCGGGCCTCCTGTACAATAGCCTCCACCGAGTTAGCTAGGTGGAAGGAAGCACAAACCAGACAAGAGTTTTATTAGATTCAGTAATAATGTGGGGAAGAGGTTGTGTTTTATATCTTTCCAGAAGGAGCAGCACATCCAATTTGGGTGCCAGAGCGTTACGTGTGTCACCACAGTGGACCCAGACAAGCTCCTGTGTCCCTTCACTCAAAAGGACTAAGTACTGCCCCCATGACAGCAAAGCGGAAGAAGAAAACTGAAAGCTACTCAAGGGACTGAGGTGCCAATATAGGGTCATCTGAAGAAGTTAATGACTGAAGCGCAACAGATTCTGGAAAAGCAAGAAGTTGAAGCTACTTCTTCAACCATGTTCCTGCTCATGCTGGCATCTGTTAGCTGCCAGTCTTCTGCAAAGCCTTGCGGAGCCAAGTCCGAGGACTCTGAATGAATATACACCAGCAGCAAGAGACTTTCTTTCATTTAATAGCAAAAAAATGTTAACATATCTATACTTTTGATTTCTCTCATATTGTTGTTTTGCTTTAGCATTGTTTTGTTATTTTATAGCCAGACTTTTGCTCTTGACGTTCAAGTTTTGCAAATGATAACATGTATGTGGTTTAGTTTTTGCATTGGCATTGTTTGTAATTGTTTTAATAATAGATCTTTATTCTTAATGTTTAAATTTTACTTTTATTATAGTAGCTTAAAAACAAAAAAAGGGTGAGATGTAGAGGGCTGCCTGGGAAGGCACATGGGCATTTCTTTAAATTATTGTCAGCTGAGCCCGAGGCTACTGGCAGAGCCGCGTCTCGGTTACGCCCTCCCCAAGAAGGTGGGGGGCGTTATCAGTACTGACTTTCTACCTTTGTCCAGGTGCCGGGGAGCGGGCTTTGATAGGTAAATCCAGGCAAGCACCAGGAATACTAGGGCCTACTCAAGAATGCAAATAAGCTCCTTTGATCCTAAGTTTTGGTGATACTTCCTGGTATTTGGGGGTATAAAATAAATGTGCTGCGTGGGCTCTGGGGTCCCTGCCTCTCCATCAGAGAGGATGGCGTCCCACCTGGCTCCCAGCTTTGTTTCTATCTTTCTATCTGGTCTCTTTCTTTCTTTTATTTCTTAATCCCCAGCTCCTCCACTCAGGAACCGGACCTGTTCCTTTTCCGTGCTGGACGCGGAAAAGAGAGAACACATCTACACTTTGGGATCTCAGTCTTCTCATCTAACAACTAAAGTTCATATGTTGATTCTTCAGTCATGTTCTTTCTTAAATTGGAACAACTTTCTTTTCTTTCACATGAGTGAAAAGATCAGAAAGATGAACTGATTTAGCTAAGCCCACACAGCTTGTGATTTGAATCATCTTTTACCCAAGGCCTAGTCTCCTTTCATCTTTAGACAAAAGATTGAAAGCCATAGTTTTATGATTGAGAAGCAGACTGCCCAGGTTCGAATCCTAATTATTAACTGTGTGACTTCAGACAAATTACTTACCCTCTCTGTGCCTTAGTTTTTCTTATCTGTGAGATAGGATATGATTATTATACCCCCACCCGGTTGTTATGAGGATTAAATGAATCAATGTTTGTAAAGCACTTTCAACAGTGCCTGATATCTAGTAAATTTATTTAGGTGTTTGCTAAATTAATAAAATAGCTCCCCTGCCAATTAAGGCATGATCTCGAGTATGTACAAAGCACTTCGTTGTTTTTTTAAATAAATCTTTATTGTTCAGATTATTACAATTGTTTCTCCTTTTTCCCCCCATAGCTCCCCTCCACCCGGTTCCCACCCCACCCTCTGCCCTTACCGCCCCCCCCCCCCCGACTGTCCTCATCCGTAGGTATATGATTTTTGTCCAGTCTCTTCCCACACCCCCACACCCCCTTGCCCCCGAGAATTGTCAGTCCACTCCCTTTCTATGCCCCTGATTCTATTATATTCACCAGTTTATTCTGTTCATCAGATTTTTAATTCACTTGGTTTTTAGATTCACTTGTTGATATGTTTTCATAATTTTTATCTTTACCTTTTTCTTCTTCCTCTTCTTAAAGAATACCTTTCAGCATTTCATATAATACTGGTTTGGTGGTGATGAACTCCTTTAGCTTTTTCTTATCTGTGAAGCTCTTTATCTGACCTTCAATTCTGAATGATAGCTTTGCTGGGTAGAGTAATCTTGGTTGTAGGTTCTTGCTTTTCAATACTTTGAATATTTCTTGCCACTCCCTTCTGGCCTGCATAGTTTCTGCCGAGAAATCAGCTGACAGTCGTATGGGTGCTCCCTTGTAGGTAACTAACTGTTTTTCTCTTGCTGCTTTTAAGATTCTCTCTTTGTCTTTTGCTCTTGGCATTTTAATTATGATGTGTCTTGGTGTGGTCCTCTTTGGATTCCTTTGTTTGGGGTTCTGTGCGCTTCCTGGACTTGTAAGTCTATTTCTTTTACCAGGTGGGGGAAGTTTTTTGTCATTATTTCTACAAATAGGTTTTCAGTATCTTGCTCTCTTCTTCTGGCACCCCCATAATTCGGATATTGGTACGCTTGAAGTTGTCCCAGAGGCTCCTTACACTATCTTCATATTTTTGGATTCTTTTTGCTTTTCCTATTGGGTGTTTTTTGCTTCTTTGTATTTCAAATCTTTGACTTGATTCTTGGGATCCTCTAGTCTGCTGTTGGATCTCTGTATATCATTTTTTATTTCAGTCAGTGTATGCTTAATTTCTAGTTGGTTCTTTTTCATATTCTTGAAGGTCTCACTAAATTTATCGGCCTTTTCTAGAAAATTATTGAAAAACCTTATAACTGTGGTTTTGAACTCTATATCCAGTTGTTTGCTTTCCTCCATTTCTTTCATTTGTGACCTGTTTCTTTGTCTCTGCATTTTGGCTGCTTCCCTGAGTAGATAGAGTGGCTTTGTGTGCTAGGTGTCCCATAGGGCCCAGTGGCTCAGCCTCCCCAGTTACCTGAGGTGGATGCTCTTGGTGCACCCCTTTATGGGCTGTGTGCACAGTCTTGTTGTAGTTAAGCCTTGATTATTGTTGGTATCTCTGGGAGGAATTGACCTCTAGGCCAATTGGCTGTGGGGATCAGCTTGTTTATGCTGAGAGAACTTCTGTGCTGGAGACACCCTTCTGAGACAAGACTTTCAAAAGCTGTGCTCAGCTTGGATGGGGTGGAGTCTCAGGGCAGAGCAGACAGCAATGGCTTCCCGTCAGCCCTGCCCTAAGAGGCCCCTGGGTCTCAGTGTCCTGTGGTAATTGCTGCAAGCACCTCTGAGAGAAAGCCACCCTCGAGTTTCGCCTGCTGCCAGACAGTCCAGTTTCTCCCCGAATGAGTCTGGGTCCCCAGAGTCTTGCCCGGAACTGGAGTTCAGAGCAGCTGGGAGCTTTTGTCTCCCTCCTGATTGAGAAAGCCAGCCGCGTACTCAGTTGCCAGCCCTCACCGTGCACCTCTGTACCTCTGCCTTCTGCAGCTCCTCTGAGTCTCAGTGTGCTTTTCTCTTTCCTTCTAGTTGTAGAATTTCCACTCAGCCAGCCTTCCTGTGGTTCTAGATGATCTCCATTTTGTCTTTTAGTTGTTTTGAAATTGTTGTGCGAGGCAGCAGTTTAGGTGTTTACTTATGCCGCCATCTTGGTTTCTCCACACTTCCGTTTTTTAAAATATATATATATTTTTATTGATTTCAGAGAGGAAGGAAGAGGGAAAGAGAGAGATAGAAACAGAAACATCAATGAGAGAGAATCACTGATCGGCTGCCTTCTGCACGCCCCCACCCCTCCACCCCCCCACCCCTGCTGGGGATTGAGCCCACAACCCAGGCATATGCCCTTGACCAGAACCAGACCCGGGACCTTTCAGTCCACAGGCTGACACTTTATCCACTGAGCCAAACCAGGTAGGGCAGCACTTTGGATTAGGACCAGGAGACTCGTGTTCCACTTTGGGCTCACCACTATTTTGCTCTGTGGCCTCAGAAGCATCCTTTAAACTTTCTGTGCCTTAGCTTTTCTAGGCTGCAAAATAAGGGGCTTGGACATGTTCATTGATGAGCAGCATTTTTTTGAACAAAAATCAAGTAAGGAAAAAAGCAAAACCTCTGAGACCTCAGGGCAATAGGTTACTATTTCCATTATTGAACCTGTTATGGAGCCTTGACATGTGTTTACATGTGAGCCCTTCGAAGCAGATTTGGGTTTTTATATTAATACTAGAGGCCCGGGGAGGGGGTGTGTCCCTCAGTCCAGCCTGCACCCTCTTCAATCTGGGACCCCATGAGGGATGTGCAACTGCCCGGTGGGATCGGGCCTAAACGGGCAGTCGGACATCCCTCTCACAATCCAGGACTGCTGGCTCCCAACTGCTCGCCTGTGTGTCTTCCTGATTGCCCCTAACCGCTTCTGCCTGCCAGCCTGATCACCCCCTAACCACTCCCCTGCCAGCCTGATTGATGCCTAACTGTTCCCCTGCCAGCCTGTTTGCCCCTAACTGCCTTCCCCTGCAGGCCTGGTACCCCCCAACTGCTCTCCCTTGAAGGCCTGGGTCCCCCCCAACTGCCCTTCCCTGAAGACCCAGTCACCCCCAACTTCCCTCCTCTGCAGGCTGGGTCACCCCTAACTGCCCTCCCCACCAGGCTTGATCGCCCCCAACTGCCCTCCCTTGCAGGCCTGGTCCCTCCCAACTGCCCTTCCCTGCTGGCCATCTTGTGGTGACCATCTTGTGTCCACATGGGGGCAGCCAACTTGTGTGTTGGAGTGATGGTCAATCTGCATATTACTCTTTTATTAGATAGGATAGAGGTCTGGTGCATGGCAGGGGGGCCAGCTGGTTTGCCCTGAAGGGTGTCCCAGATCAGGGTGGGGGTTCCCTTGGGGTGTGGGGCGGCCTGAGTGAGGGGTCTGTGGTGGTTTGCAGGCCGGCCATGCCCCCCAGCCACCCAAGCAGAGGCCCTGGGATCTGAGATTTTTTTAACTTCTACAATTGAAACTTTGTAGCCTGGAGTGGAGCCAAGCCTTCTGCTAGCTCCATGGTGGCAGCCATTTCTGTTGGGATTTATGTATCTTCTATAATTGAAACTGTAGCCTTTAGCGAAGGCCAAAGCAGGCAAGGGCTGCAGAAGCTTGGCTTCCTCCATTGCCGGGGGCAACCCTAGCCTCCTGCTCTCTCCAGCTCCATGGGTGCCGCCATTTCTGTTGGGCTTTATTTACCTTCTATAATTGAAACTTTGTAGCATTGAGTGGAGGCCTGGGCCGGCAAGGGCAGGTGGAAAGCTTGGCTTACTCCATTGCCTGGGAAACCCAGGCCTCCCTCCTGCTCTCTGTGGATGCAGCCATCTTGGTTGGGTTTATTTGCATATTCCCTCCTGATTGGCTTGTGGGTGTGGCTGGTGGTCGGGCTTGTGGGTGTAGGGGAGGTACGGTCAATTTGCATATTACTCTTTTATTAGATAGGATGACCTATCACAGTGCCTGGCATGTTGTAAGTACTCAAAAATGCCAAGTATAGTTAAGGGCACTGTGGTTAAATATCTATGCTGTGAAAGCAGAGACTTTTGTCTGAATCCTCTCCCTTCCTGTGCTCCTCTCTGAGCCTCAGTACCCTCATATATAAATTGGGGATCATTGAGTGCGCCCAGCTCACAGGGTGCATGTGTGTGGGGGGGGTTGTAAAGATGAATGACGGATGTAGAGCCTGCAGCACAGTGCCAGTAAATGACAGCTATTGCTAATATGAAACCTGAGGTTGGTCACCTACGTCCCAGGAAGTGGCTCTGATCTGAGAGAGAGAACAGGCTTTTCTTAGAAGGGCTGCCCTGCTGGTACCTGGACTTGGTGAGGGCAGGGTCAAGTCTTTCTGACCTTTACAGACCCACTGCTTCTCCTCAGGGCCTTGGTCGTAAATTTATCTAGGCCTAGCCAGCCCCTTCCTGCACTCAGCCCCCCGCCTCCCCTGCCACACACACACATATACACAGGATGGCTTACTTCAATTTTAATTAAGTCACACACAATTCAGGGCATCAGGCCCCACCAACTTCATTAGAAACCATTTGGGATTGTGGGGAGACTGGAAAAGGGGGTGTTGAGAAAACCCACTCTCTAGGGACTAAACCACCAGGAGTTACCCCAAGGAGTTGGGTGGAACAAAATGCCCAACAGAAGGGCCAGGGGTGAAAGCAAGCCAGAGGCCAGGGGGTGTGGTGAGAGGACAATCAGGTTCTTTTGGCCCCACCCTTAGGGAAGAATGCCATGGTTCACTGATGCAGGGAAGAGGCTCAGAAGCAGGTTACAAGCCTTCCTGCAGGGATCTGGGGGGCCCAGCACAGCTGAGGTGGAAGGTGCTGAGCTGGGACACTGCTCCATCAGCCCCCTGGGGAGAAGCTCTGGGGGAGGCAGAGTTGGGAGAAGCGGAAGTGGCTCCTGGCTCCACTTCCTGAGCCAGGCGGCCGCACCAGGTGCGGGGAGACAGAGTGAGGCAATAAAACGGGTGTCGGGCTAGGGAGGGTGCTAATGACTCTGTTTAACCTGTAAGAGATGTGTGGTTCTTCATGTTCAAGAGCTGGAAACATGGGGTGCAGGTGGTGGGGAAAGGGCGCTTTTCCATGATGTGCCCCATTCCCAGGCCACTTCCCAGTGACCCCTCGGAGTGCCAGGGCCAGGCATAGGTACAACTGATCCTTCGCCCCTTCCACGGGGCCTGGTGGCTTCTCTGCAGAGAAGAGGGAACACTGGTGCCTTTCCTCCCTCAGCCCAGCCGCCACTTCCCTCCAAAGGAAGCTGGGTTTGTGGGGGTAAAGCTGTGCTGCCTGCCCTGGGACCCGGAGATGTGAGGTTTCCCAAAACCCTTAGTTGACCTGCGGTGGCGTCACACACGTCTCCCTGAGTACAAGTGAAGACTTGATGGCTTCGCCATATGTTCCTTAAAGCTTGTGGCCTGTCCTCAACCCCAAAGGTCCTGTGGAGGTAGAAGGCCCTGGGATGGGGCAGGAAGGGGTGGGCCACTTTCCTACTCCCCAAGGGCCAATGTGCTCTTCCCACGGGGGTCCTTCCCCCAAATAGGAAAGGAGGTTGAGATAGGATTGGTAACTTTCTGACATTACTTGAAAACACCGTTCCATTCTGACCACCAGATTCCGATCAGTCTGCAAACACCCCTCCAGGCCTCCCTCTCTGGGTAAGAGAGGCCTCCGCTGCATTCATGGGCTTTCTCCCGGGGGCGTTCTCCTAGGCGGGCCATCCTGAGGTCCCCACAGGAGCTCACACCCCCATGCTGCTCTTCTCCTCATCCTTGGGGCTGGGCTCCTCCTGCACCTTCTTCATCTCCCAGCCCCTGACCCAGGTGTAGGCGGAGGAGCCCACCAGCACCATCATGTTGCTTGTCCACCAGAGGAAGCTCTTGGTCTCCTCGTAGTAGAGGACGGCCAGCACCGTCTGGGCACAGGCCTTGGCCGTGCCCGACACGTTGTGGGTCAGGGGACTGGTGAACTTGATCTGCAGTCCTGTCACGTAGCCAATGGCAAAGCCAAACAGGCCTCCCAGCGTCATCATGCCCCAGAAGTGGGCACTGCCTAGCTGGGCAAAGTGGAGGAGGGCCTGAAGCTCCCCCAGCAGCAGGAGCAGGGGCAGGAAGAGGACGCAGGCGTTGACGTTGTTGTAGAAGGTCAGGCGCCAGATGCTGCCGTCCACCGCCGGGAGCACCTTTTTGGTGTAGATGGCGTTGAGCGAGACACAGAGGCTGGCTAGCACGCCAAAGAGGGTGCCCGTCCAAGACAGGGTACCCTCTGCCCCCTCCTGGTCCACACCAAGCCAGAAGCCACCTGCAGTGGGGACAGGAGAAGGGGAGTGGGTGAGGACGGGAGGAAGAAGGACAGAGAATTTTGCCCCTAAAGTTCACAAACTGTAATGCTGCCTCACCACCCAGCCTTCCCAACCCTCTCTGCAACAAATATGTCGAAAGTCTCCACTACAAGCAAAGCACAATACAAGGGCTGGGAAGTGGCCCAGGACAGGAGCCTTCCTCATGGAGCAATCGGAGCATGCGTTCCAGCAAAGGAGAAAGGCGTTAAAACAATTAATTGCATAACAATTGTAATGAGGCCCATAAAACAGTACAGGGTGCTGTGAGAATCCATAACTGGGTGACTGTGTTGGCCTGGGGCCTCTGGAAACTAGAATTGAGTTCTGAAGGATGAGTATTTAGTGGTTACAATGACCCTGGGCAAGTGATTTAAGGTCTCAGAGGCTGGGCTTCCTGGCGTGTAAAATGGAAGCCTGAGTCTTTTTCTGATACTGCCAGTCCCCAGACCTCTTCCTGCCTGCACTTCCCTTTAGACCCCTGGCCTGCCATGGGTTGCTGGGCACCTGCCCATGGGGACAGTACCTTGAGCCAGACCCCACCTTCTCAGCAGGCAGGACTGAATCGTACACGTTGTATACCCCGCTACAGCATCTGGCAACATGGGGCAGGAGGAAAAGTTTTGGTGTCAGAGAGATTGGGGCTCTGCCATCTCAAGGCTGGGTGGCCTGGGCAAAGTTTACTTAAGTGCTCTGAGCTCCCATTTCCTTCAGCTGCAGAGATCTGGTCACTGTCTTTTTTTTAAAAAAAATTTTTTTTTAAATTGATTTCAGAGAGGAAGGGAGAGGGAGAGATAGAAACATCAATGATGAGAATCATTGATTGGCCGCTTCCTGCACGCCCCCTTCTAGGGATCAAGCCCGCAACCCAGGCATGTGACTGACCTGGAATTGAATGGTGACCTCCTGGTTCATAGGTCAACCCTCAACCACTGAGCTACGCTGGCCGGGCTGGTCACTGTCTTGACCCCCCTCCCCAACCAATCTATTCTCCACCTTGCAACCAGAATGACAAGGACCTTCCTCGCATACAGATCTGCTCAGGTCCTGTCCTGGCTTAAAGCTCCGCCAAGCCTCCCACTGCCCTCAGAAAATATTCCAGACTCACTTCACTTGGGAAGCCTCACATCTGGGGAGTCTTGCCTGGGCCCAGCCATGAAGAAGGGCACATGCTCTTCCTTCTGCTTGGAACAGTCTCTCCCCACTCCTTCCTTACACCATCTAGGACTTCCCCCAGAAGGCCTGCTTAGATGACTCCTTCCCAACTACCTCTCCCTCCCCACCCAGCCAGGATTCCCACAGCACCTTCTATGTCCCCATCACAGCTCTTACCACTCAGTCTTAGCTCATGTACTGCCATGCATCATCACTGTGACCCCCAGGAGTGTAGAAACTGAGTCTACCTTTCCCAAATATGTATCCCCAAAGCTTGGCACAGTCCCCAGCATGTGCCCGATCTCAATTAACACCTGTTGAGTGACTGAACAGAGGTTGTTTGGAGGTGCTTGGCAGGTTGAAGGAGACGAGACACCTGCTGCACTGTAGGCGCTCACTCCCAGCATTCTCTTTCTTGGTAGAGCCTTTGCAAACAGGTTACCCACAGACCTGCTCTGGGGATGGAGCACCCCCAGCCCTCCTGCTGGTTACTTTTTGAGTCCAGAAGGGACTGCCACCTCAAGGTCCCAGACTCAGAGGGATTCTCAGCTAGAAAGAGCTTTGAAAGGTAGTGTGACCTGGGGGGAGAAGGGGGCAGGGAGGAGGAGGAGGCCTAGAGTAGATGCCTTTGACCCATCTTCCCCCACAAGGAGGAAGGAAGGGGAACCACTGCAGAGAGGGAACAGGTCCTCGGCCAGCAGAGAGCACCAGCCTCCCCATGCTGGCTGGTGAATGCACCTTCTCAGAAGCAATCTCACCATCAGCTACTTGAATTACTTTTCGGATTTGGGCCCAGTTTCCCTAGTGACATCACCTTCCTCCATGCAAATTCTCCCACCAAAAGCATCCCCCACCCACCAACACACACACACACACACACACACACACACACACACACAGGGTCTGCAGGACTGAAGTGGAGATCCCTCAGACTTTGGGGAAGTGTGGGAGAGTGAGGCCTCCCCTGGGAGGGGAAGGGAGAACAGCTGAGACAGACAGGCCAGGGATCTTAGCAGCTCCTCCCACTCTAACCTCCACCCTTCTCCCCTTCCTCCCTCCCTGATCTTGGGGCTAGACCGAGCAGCCCTGGATCCTTGCTCAAGGGGGAACATTTTCTAGGACAGGTGGCATGGGATGGGCCTCTCCCTGGCAACCAGTCTACTTTGGCCTTGGACTCTGAGACACCAGTGAAGAATATGTAGGTCAACCAAGACAAACGTTCCGGAACCAGGAAAAACCTAAACAGGTTTAAGGAAGGGTCGCATTCCTGGATGACAGAGGCCCAGGAACGGTGGGGCTGCTGGGGGTGCTCTGACCCAGTGTGCTGCGAATAAAACAATACGTGTTCTATAGTATATGCTGTCCAATACAGTCACCACTGGCCACACGTGGCTACTGAGCACTTGAAATGTGGCTACAGAATCAGGTTAAACATCCGTAACTGAGGAATTTTCAAAATTTCATTTAATTTGAATTATACAGTAAGTCTTCACTTAATGTCATCCATAGGTTCTGCTACTAAAACAATATACATTAATATACTAGAGGCCTGGTGCACGAAATTCGTGCACGGGGGCGGGGTCCCCTCAGTCCAGCCTGCACCCTCTCCAATCCGGGACCCCTTGGGGGATGTCCGACTGCTGGTTTAGGCCTGATCCTCAGGCAGTCGGGCATCCCTCTCACAATCTGGGACCACTGGCTCCTAACTGCTCACCTGCCTGCCCGCCTTATCGCCCCTAACTGCCCCCCCCCCCCACTGGCCTGGTTGCCCCTTAGTGCCACCCCTGCCGGCCTGGTTGACCCCAACTGCCCCTCACCAGCCTGGTTGCCAAGAACTGCCCCCCTGCCGGCCTGGTCACCCCACGCAGCCTGCTGCTCGGTCGTTTGGTTGCCCCTCACTAACCCCCCTGCCAGCCTGGTTGCCCCACGAAGCTTGCTGCTCAGTCGTTTGGTTGCCCCTCACTGCCCCCTGCCAGCCTGGTCGCCCCCAACTGCCCCCCCGTGTGGGCCTGGTTGCCCCAGACAGCCTGTTTGGTTGTCCGTTCGGTTGTTTCAGATGCGATGGTCGCTTAGCCCTTTATATATAGTATACTAGAGGCCCGGTGCACGAAATTCGTGCACGGGAGTGTGTGTGTCCCTCAGCCCAGCCCGCACCCTCTCCAATCAGGGACCCCTCGAGGGATGTCCGACTGCCCGTTTAGGCCAGATCTCACTGGGCCTCACAATCCAGGACTGTTGGCTCCCAACTGCTCGCCTGCCTGCCTTCCTGATTGCCCCTAACCGCTTCTGCCTGCCAGCCTGATCACCCCCTAACCACTCCCCTGCCAGCCTGATTGATGCCTAACTGCTCCCCTGCTAGCCTGGTCACCCCTAACTGCCCTCCCCTGCCAGCCTGTTCACCCCTAACTGCCCTCCCCTGCAGGCCTGGTCCCCCCCAACTGCTCTCCCCTGCCGTCTTGGTCACCCCTAACTGCCCTCCCCTGCAGGCTTGATCGCCCCCAACTGCCCTCCCCTGCTGGCCTGATCACCCACAACTGCCCTCCCTTTAAGGCCTGGTCCCTCCCAACTGCCCTCCCTTGCTGGCCTTCTTGTGGTGGCCATCTTGTGTCCACATGGGGGCAGGATCTTTGACCACATGGGGGCAGCCATCTTGTGTGTTGGAGCGATGGTCAATCTGCATATTAGTCTTTTATTAGATAGGATAGAGGCCTGGTACACGGGTGGGGGCCAGCTGGTTTGCCCTGAAGGATGTCCCGGATCAGGGTGGGAGTTCCCTTGGGGCGTGGGGCGGCCTGGGCGAGAGGCCTGTGGTGGTTTGCAGGCCGGCCACATCCCCTGGTGACCCAAGTGGAGGCCCTGGTATCTGGGGTTTATTTATCTTCTACAATTGAAACTTTGTAGCCTGGAGCGGAGCCAAGCCTTCTGCTTGGTCCATGGCGGCAGCCTTTTTTTGGGGGATTTATGTATCTTCTATAATTGAAACTTTGTAGCCTTAAGCGGAGGCCTGGGCCGGCCAGGGTGTGGGGAAAGCTTGGCTTCCTCCATCACCGGGGGCAACCCTAGACTCCTGCTCTTTCCAGCTCCATGGCTGCCACCATTTCTTTTGGGTTATATTTATCTTCTATCATTGAAACTTTGTGGCTTTGAGTGGAGGCCTAGGCCGGCAAGGGCAGGCAGAAAGCTTGGCTTCCTCCATTGCCTGGGAAACCCAAGCCTCCCTCCTGCTCTCTGTGGCCGTAGCCATCTTGGTTGGGTTTATTTGCATATTCGCTCTGATGGGCTGGTGGGCGTGGCTGGTGGGCATGGCTTGTGGGTGTAGCGGAGTGAGGGTTAATTTGCATATTACTCTTTTATTAGATAGGATAGATAGGTTAATTGATATAAACAAGTGTTAAGTTCCTATGCATCTTATTGTTATAAGGAAATGATGTTATTTGAGGACCTGCTCTAACTTAGATTGAGATAGACATGTGTCCAGTGAGTACTGTATTGGGCAGTGCAGCTTTAACATCCAGGGCAGTGATTGGCAAACTGCGGCTCGCGAGCCACATGCGGCTCTTTGGCCCCTTGAGTGTGGCTCTTCCACAAAATACCACGGCCTGGGTGAGTCTATTTTGAAGAAGTGGCGTTAGAAGAAGTTTAAGTTTAAAAAATTTGGCTCTCAAAAGAAATTTCAATCGTTGTACTGTTGATATTTGGCTCTGTTGACTAATGAGTTTGCTGACCACTGATCTAGGGGATAAGAATAGAGCAGAGTGGTTAGAAGCATAGGATTGGCAGTCTGATCAATCTGTTTGCACCCCAGCCTGGCTACTTCCTTCCTTGGCCGTGGACTAATAACTTAACCTCTCTGAGTCTCAGTTTCTTTGTTTGGATGGAGATGATCATGGTGCCCAGAGACCTCTGGGGAACAAAGGAGATGCTATAATATGTGAAATGATTAGCACAATGTCCCCATCAGTAATTGTGATTAAAAAATACATTTTTATTGATTTCAGAGAGGAAGGGAGAGGGAGAAAGAGATAGAAACATCAACAATGAGAGAGAATCATTGATCGGCTGCCTCCTGCATGCCCCCTACTGGGGATAGAGCCCGCAACCCCGGCATATGCCCTTGGCTGGAATTGAACCTGGGACCCTTTAGTCTGCAGGCCAACTCTCAATCCACTGAACCAAACCAGCTAGGGCAATAATTGTGATTTTTTTTGGAGGTCAAGTCTGGGAAGACAGCTAACACCTCTAAAAGCATATCTCTTACCACTGTCTCAGGTGTTATTATGCCCCTGCAAGGTCAGGGTGACAGTATATTTATTAAAAGAGGAATTGTCTCATAGAAATGAGATGGGGAGTCAGGACACCTGAGTTTAGAGGTCAAGTGTATGGAGCCTGGTTACTTGAGATCAGATCCCAGCTCTGCCACTTATTAGCTGTGCGATCTTGGGCAAGTTACTTCACCGCTCTGTGCCTGGGTTTTCCTCTGTGAAGTATACATTATAATTTCACCTGTATGAGGGGCCCTACCTGGACCTCCAATTTGCTGGGTGACCTCAAGCAAATTATTTGTTCTCTCAGGCTCATCCTCATATTACCATTAAGAGACTCGAAAGGATAAAGTCGAAAGATGCTTGGCAGGGTTATTCCTTAGGGTTTTGGCCCCCATACCTCCTCTATTTCCCACAGCCCTGGATTGCCACTCACCAATGATGATGCCGCAGGTGAGCAAGGCATAGAAGGAGGTGGTCTGCTTGAGCAGTAGGTAGGAGAGCAGCACATTGAAGACGGTGGTGAGGGAGCGGCCCACGTTGTAGAAGGCCACACCCACGTACTTCAGGCAGAGGTTATTGAAGGTGATCATGCAGATAAAGACCACGGACAGGGGCAGGACGCTGCGGGCCACCCTGAGATCCAGGCGCAGGGTGGGGAACTCCATGGCACCAGGACAGCAGGCGGCCAGTGTACTGAGGCCCTTGCACAGCAGTGTGGTCACCAGGCACTGGTAGAAGGTGACGAAGATGGGGGTGTCCAGCTGCAGGGAGGGGCTGTCCAGCAGGTACTTGTTGAGAAACACCATGGAGATGGAGGTGACCCAGTAGAGAAAGACCACCAGTGCGATCTGCAGTGCCCGGAGCAGAAAGGGCTTCCCCTGGCTGGCCTCTGCCCCGCTGGAGGGGTCGGAAGTCCCCATCAGTGCCATGTGCAGGATCCTGGAGCGCTTCAGAGGGGCCCTGTTCATGGTACAGAGGAGCTGGGTCAGGGCATGGCCAGAACTGGTCTCCTGGAGTACTGGACAGTGAGCGCACTCTACTTTCTTCAGGCCGCAGCCCTCAACTGTCACTTGGGGGATGGCCCAGAGGCCTCCCGCTGCCCTCCGGGATGGGGAGGTTGGGCTTTGGGGTGAGCCTCACAACCTGCTCCCACTCTGAGGGGCCTCATGAGACAAGGCACAGGGAAGGGGTGGTGAACAGGCAGAGGACATAGCACGGGAAAAGGGGCCCAGGGGAAGAAGGGAGGGGAGAGGAGTGGAAGGAAAAGTGGGAGTAGGAATGCGGGCGAAGGGGCTAGAGGTCTGCGTGGGGAGAGGTACAGAGAGGGAGGCGTGGGCTGCTGTGGAAGAGAGGGGTTTGCAGGGAGGTGGGAGGTCTGCAGGGAGCTGAATGAAGGAAGGACGTGCGGAGGGGTCTGGAAACAGGGGTACAGGGGAGATCGGAGAGGCTCGGGGCGGGGTCCGAGGCACGCGGGAGGAGGCCGGGCAGTGCCGGCCCACAGCCCGCGGTTTTCTCGGTGCCGGTTCCGGCTCAGCCCGGGAGCTCGCAGATGTCAGAGGCCTCTCCCCCGGCGAGGCGGGCCCAGGACTCACTTCCGCCTCTTCCTTAAAGAGCCCGCGCACCCCAGCGGCACTCTTAAAGCCACAGTCCCAGAGAGTCAGAGTCTGGTTCGCGTCCGGGCCCCGGCCGCCACCCAGCTCTCGGCAGCCTCAGGAGGTTCTTCTGGGTGTTTGAGCCTCGCCCCCTTCTTGCAAACCCCGCTGGCTTCATCTTCTCCTAAGGCTAACACCCGACTCGGCTCATCGCCCCAAATCCCCAGGCAGACTGCGCTCCTTCCTCCCCAGCCTTGGCACCCCTCGCTTCCCTCCACGTCTAGAGACACCCACGCCCCCGCTGGCCCTGCGTCATTTACTTAGTCCCAGCTCACTCTTGCCAAACCTCTTTGCAGTTCCCTCCTTCCCCCAACTTTCCCCGTCCCCAGCCCTCTCCCAAACCCGAGATTCCCTGCAGCGCTCCCAGACCCCGGATGCCATGACGCCCCTATAGGACCTCAATCTGTCGCCCGGTTCCCCCATTCCAGACCCGCGGGTGGTCGGATCCGAGCCTCAAAGCTTCGCCCTCTCCCCTGGTTCCTTCCCCCTTGCAAAATCCTCCTCCCCATGCCGGCCGGGCTCAGCCTGCAAGCTCTAGCCCCAGGGCTGGTGTTCTCAGGTCCCTAAAGCGACCCCGCACTTACCTCGCTCTGCGCACTCACTGTCGGCTCGCGCCCCCCGCAGCACCGCACCTGCAGAGGCGCACCCAGGGCCGTGCCCGCCAAAGACAACTTCCTGTTCCCAGCCCCGGGCGCGGGCGGTGCCCCAGCCACACGCCCGCTTCCCACTTGGGGCCCTAGGGTGGCGGTGGGGCCCCGGGTCAATCCAGCTGGTAGTGGGAGCAAGTACCCTGCTCTTTCCAAGGCCATCCCAGCCCCAGGTATCTTGCCCCAGCCAGTGGCCCAGAATCCCCCGATCCAGTTACCGCAGCTGGCAGGTCCCAGGATCCCGCTGCATCCTCGGCCCCTCGCTCACCGGCCTGGGCTTCCAGACGTGCGTGTAACGGCTCGGATTCTCTTGCCCGCAGGGCATGGAGGGTCCTCCGCCCCCTCCCAGGACCGTGCCTGGGAAGTCGTCACTAGCCCCGGACAGTCACCCTCCAGACAGGCGCATGGGCTGACTTCTCCCTGGTTCCCGCTCAAGCACCAACGCTGGGCGGCTCACTTCTGAGTCTCATTATTATACACCGTTGGGTTGGACCATACCAGTGGGTCTCAAACTCCTTACTCAAAATTCTAGCTAGTATGGTTGAAAGAAGGGAGTATATTTCAAACACCATTTAATTGGTGCCATTTAATTTACTGGTGAGGTATCCGAGATTTGCTTTAAAATACTCAGAACAGTCACCAAAGAGAAAAGAAAATGGTGGATGAAACAAGATAGGCAAAGTGTTGATAATTGTTGAACCTGGGCATAGGTACCCGGGGGTTATTGGCAGAGTTTTCTTACTTTTCCATAATAAAAGGTAAAACCTATGAAGTACATTTAAAGTTTCACATGCTAACTACATAAGCGCTCACCTGAGCTTAACACAGCCCTGGTGGGCCATAGGAAACTGGGAAGGGTTATGGGAAATAAGCTCCATCCAGCAGCCCCCAGGCAGGTGCAAACGCCCCAGTGTGAGCTCTGCCCTAGGCCCTGCGCTCTCTCACTAGCCCTCTGGTCCTCACTCTGTGATACCCACACTCCAGGGACTTCCTGCTTCCTAGTTACGGGCAGGTGGAGGCTGCCTTCTGGTCACCTTATCACCTTTGGGGAAGGAAAGACTTAAGGGGACTGAGCTGGTCATCTGAACCTTACTTGGATGGTCTTGTTCCAGGGCCAAACTTGGAAGGTTGTGGGTTTCATTAAGAACAATACGTGCTCCAGTCTTTTCTCTCTTAGGTCTGGTTGTTCACCTGACAAATGATTGAATGACAAACAGGGAAACCTGTCTCTGAGAAGTCCCGGTTTTCTGGAAGGGCCCTTCTCCTTGTCATAATAACAGGAATTAATTTATCTGATGAATGTGCTGCCACCTTGAGCCCCTTACTTTTTCTCTCTCTGAAATGGAATCTGGAGCAGAAACAACAACACCTGTTTGTTACAGCTGATTCCTGGTGGCGGCAATGCCCAAAAGCCCATTCACCACTTCCTGCCTCTGAGACCCCTGGAGCTGCCCTGCTTGCTATTCCCCCCCCCCCCCCCCCCCCAGCCTGTTCTTCAGTTTTCCCCAGTTCTCTGAGCAACCCTGGCCTCTTCCAATGACCTGTGTAAGTTGCCTGGAGTCTGTATTTTTTGCTTGAATCAGAGAACCCTAGATGCTACTGTGGGTATTTCTCTCTGTCCAAGAAGAAGGGTCAGGGCAGCAATTAGCCAGTTCCAGAGAGTGAGTCTAGCCACTACAGCTGCACTCCTCCCCAAGCGCTGGGATTCCAAAGAGCAGGGCGGGAGAAACGAACAGGGCTGGGTAAATACTGGTGTGTTTGCAGAAGGGCTGCCATCTGCTGGATGTGGGTCAAGGCTGGCTTCTTTCTTTGGGTCATTGCTGTAAACCTGGCGGAGCGGACATGGTGGTGTGAATCCCTGGGAATTTAAAATTGGTTTAATTTAACAAACATCTTCTGAATGCTCTTTATGTTTGACCCTCCCTGTGCTCCTTCCCCTCTACTGGGTTCACTATTCAGTTCAGATGATTCATAGGACACCTTACACGGGCATGTTGATGGCCTTTTTGCCATTAGTGGGTTTTGAATGGTCTGAAATTAATATAAAGAACCCAAGTTTAACATGTAGGTTATCTGAATGAATACAGAAATGAACTGAGTTAATTACAATTCTGGAGCCACAAAGTCCATAATAAGAAATCCTTTTGCTAACTTTATGCTTTTTTCTGTCCCTTGTAGTATAGCATAGCAATTAAAACCTTACCCTCTAGACTGAGTCAGCTAAGTTCAAGTCCTGGGTCCACCACTTGTCAATTTTTGTGGCCATGGCAAATCACCTAACCTCTTTGGAACATAACAGAGAATGGCGATAATATGTTAGTATAGTGTCTGTCCCATATTCATATTCCTTGTTTAATTTAATTTTTTCTGCTCTGCTCTTTCAATGATTCCCACATCTCCTCTTGTCACTGGGCACATTCATCATCATTGCACCAACTGTATCAGTTAGCTATTGCTGTGTAACAAACTCTTCAAAATTTAGATTACAAGTATGTGGCTCAATTAGGCAGTTCAAGTGATCTTGGCTGGGCTTTCTCACATGTTTTGTGGTCTCACATATAGGTTGGTTAGGATGGGTTCAGCTGGGATAACTAAGCTCTCCTCCATAAGGTCTCTTATCTTTCAACTAGAGGCCCAGCGCATGATTAAATCATGTGCGTGTAGGGTCCCCTAGGCCTAACCTGACATCAGAGCCATGTCCTCTGTCCCGTGAAGCCTTGCACGCTCTGCAGACACTGCCGGTGCCCCGCGATGCTCCAGAAGTCCCGCCTGCTGTGGCCTCTATGTGACCCCGAAGTCCCGCCTGCGATGGGACCCATCAATGCACCCCCAGTAGTTGATTGTGATGCTGTCATGGCGTCACGACCACAGGCCTTTTATGATATAGACTAGAGGCCCGTTGCATGAAGATTTGTGCAATAGGCCTTCCTTCCCCTGGCTGCTGGAACCAGTTTTCCTCCGGCACCTGGGACCCGGGCCACAGCAGAGCCACGCCTTCAGCCTTCAGGCTTGGCTCCAGCCGCAGCCAAGCCTTCAGCCTTCAGTCTTCAGTCTTCGCTCCGTGCCTGTGTATGCAAATTACCCGCCATTTTGTTGGGTTAATTTGCATACTCACGCCTGATTGGCCAGTGGGCATCGTGGAGGTACGGTCACTTTGCATCTTTCTCTTTTATTAGTGTAGGTAGTCCAACCTGGGCTTGTTCTTATGGAACAAGGGCAGAAGTCTGAAAGAGCAAAAATAACAAGACCTCTGCTTTATTTATTCTATTGGTCAAAGCAAGTCCCTAGGCTAGTCCAGAGTCAGGGTTGGAGGAGACTACAAAGTTACAGGGCAAAGGGTGTAAAGGCAGGTAGAGTCAATAATTGGGCCCATGAATACAACTAAATCTATCCTTCACACTGCAATGTAACTTGGTTACTTCTCTTTCTCTCCAACCAGACTCTCTCTTATTCACCACTATGTCCAGGTACCTAGGCACAGAGCTTGGCACATAGTAGGTGTTCAATGAGGGTTTATTGATTAACTAAACAAAGAGCTGGGCTGTAGGCTGTGGCATGCTGGGGAAGCAACTGCACTGCTGACTCCTGTAAGAGACGACCCAGTCTAGGTGAGAACCATCATATGTCTAGAGGAGAACCATCATATGTCATCATTCACTGACGTTTGGTTTCAGCCTTCCCCTTAGCCTAACTCTTCTATTTAACCTATGCTTCAGCCTTTGGAAGGTCAAATAGCTGAATGCCTATTTTGGTGTCATTTCTGACATCCCTGAAATTGTACAAAATCCTGTGATCAGGAAACGGACATCATATTTAACCAACCAGGACTACAAATACGGCAGGCCATTTGAATTTATTATTAATATCTGAACATTTTTATTTTATATTTTTGAACATTTTTAAACATGGGTAAGCATTTTAGAAGTAACTCGAACTGAAAAATCTCCTTTTGTGCTTTAAATATTGAAATTATTTTAATCAGTTGATGAATATATATTAGTATTCCAGGCTAAAATGGTACAATAACTAGCGATAATGAAAAGCTGTTAATTTTATGTGCAAAAGTAATTTCTAAGTTTCACATATTTAAATAAATAGGAAAATAGACTGATAGCTAACATTGTTAGCTAGATAACTTTAGGAAGGACATTTTATTTTGTTGGAACCAGTAAATGTTTAAACAAATTTAAATAAGAGTACTAGGCAGAATAATGGAGCTTCAATTATCTTTTATAATTCAAATCTTTATAGAATTGTTTGGTGGAAGAGTATGTAAAACCAAATAACTTTTAAGAACTGAATTTAACTTGTAATTATTTAATTCCATTTAAACCATTAATCTTTCACTAAAATGTCTGTTTGGGAATTATTCCTATCTTGTGGGACCGATTAAAAGCAAAATGTCTGTTTTGCCACCTCAAAATTTTACCAGGAAGAAAAATTCTGATATCAAGTACAACACAACCCAACCCATGATAAATTGACCCATGATAAAGAATATACCAGTATGAAGGAAAAGGAGAAGTGGTTGTGCCCGCAACCAAGGTACATGCCCTTGACCAGAATCGAACCCGGGACCCTTGAGTCCACAGGCCGACGCTCTATCCACTGAGCCAAACTGGTTAGGGCAAAAAAGGAGACTTTTTAATGTGTCAAGTGTGCAGCCCCTAATTGGGGGAGCGATGTAACTGCTGAGGGTAAGAGACGGTAGAATTCCTGCACATATGCCACACTTCTCTAAAGTTAGGTTTAGTAGGGTGTTCATTACATACAGAAAAACATCATTTTTGGATACCCTATTCAGTGGATTTTGACAACGGTATACACTTGGGTAACCACCACTATGATCAAACTCCCCGCAAACTCCACCCTTCAAACTCCCTCTGATCACTAGTGAACTCGTCTCTTTCCCTATAGTTGTGGCTTTTCCAGGATGTCATGTAAATGGAATCATACAGCCTGTAGCCTTTGTGTCTGACTTCTGTCACTTAACATAATGCTTCGGAGATTCCTCCACATTGCATGTATCTGTCAGTTTGTTCCTTTTATTGTGTAGATCATTAAGGACTGCTTCTGACTTGTTTCCAGTTTGGAGGGACTATGAATAAAGCTGCTTTAAACATTTGTGTGTAAGTCTTTGTTGGACATTTTATTTCCCCTAGCGAGACATCTAGGAGTGATATTGGTGGGTCTTATGGCAAGTCAAGTGTATGTTTGACTTTTAAAAAATATTTTTATTGATTTCAGAGAGGAAAAGAGAGTGGAAGAGAGATAGAAACATCAATGATGAGAATCATTGATTGACTGCCTCTTGCACGCCCCCACACTGGGGACTGAGCCTGCAACCCAGGCATGTGCCCTTGACAGGAATCAACTGAGGACCCTTTGGTCCACAGGCCGACGCTCTATCCATTGAGCCAAACTGGCCAGGGCACCTTTGACTTTTTAAGAGACTGACAATTTGCTTCCCAACTTGTTTGTACCCACCAGAGATGCCTGAGAGTTCCCGCTGTTCTGCGTCCTTACAAGTACTTGGTACTGTCACTTTAAAAATGTTTATTCACTCTAATAAATGTGTAGTGATCTGTTATTGTGGTTTTAATTTTGCATTCCTGTAATGGCTAATGATGTCATCTTTTTATGTGCCTAAGTGCTATTCATATTTCTTTTTTGGTGAAGTGTCTGCTCCCATGTTTGCTTTTTATTATGGAGCTGTGAGAGTTCTTTATGTATCTAGATAAAAATCCTTTATGGGAAAGATTCAGGTCGAGGGCATGTACCTCGGTTGCAGGTTCAATCCTTGGTGCGTGCAGGAGGCAACCAATTGATGTGTCTCTCTCACACTGATGTTTCTCTCTCTCTGTCTCTCCCCCTCCCTTCCACTCTATAAAAAAATCAATGAAAAAATGTCCTCAGGTAAGGATTAATAACAACAAAATAATAATAAGAAAAAAATACGTAACAAATATTTTCTTCTAGTCTTTATCTTGTGTTCATATTCTCTTAACAGCATCTGTAGAAATGCAGATGTTTTACATTTTGATAGTCTAATTTATTATTTTTATTTTATTATTTATGCTTTTGGATCCTATTTAAAAAATCATTGTCTAACTCAGATCACATATTTTTCCCCATGTTCTCATCTAGAAATTTTAGGGTTTACAGTTTTCTATTTAGATCTATAACCCATTTTGAGTTAATTTTGTATATGGCAACAGGTACGAGTCACAGTTCTTTTTTTTTTTTAAATAGGTATGTTGAAAAGTTCCAGAAGCATTTGTTGAAAATAATATTCTTTCGCCTTTGAATTACCTTGGCACCTTTCTTGAAAACCAATTGACCACATATTTCTGAACTCTATTCTGTCCTATTGATCTGTGTATCTATCCTTTCATCGATACTATATTAAATCTCAAAATCAGGTATGGTGAGTCCTCCAACTTTGTCTTCTGTGACTAGCCTATGTCCTTTGCTTTTCCATATAAATTTGACAATCAGCTTGCCAAAAAAACTTGACAGGGTTTTATTGAAATTGTATTGAATATGTGGATCAATTTGAAAGGAATTGTCATCTTAACAGTTTTAAGTCTTTTGAACCATGAATGTCACCTATCTCTCCATTTATGTAGGTCTTTGTCTCATCAATGTTTTGTAGTTTTTAGCATACATATCTCACATATATTTTGTTAGATTCATCCCTAATTTTTTTTTCAGGTTGTCTGTTGTGATTGTAAATGGTACTTAGAAAATCTTAATATCCATCTTTTTTTTTCTGTATATAGAATACAATTGATTTTTGTATATTGATTTTATATTCTGCAACCTTGCTTAACTCACTTATAAACTCTAATATCTTTTTAAAAGTTTTATCATGATATAATCACATACTTTATAATTTACCCACTTAAAGTATGCAATTCAGTGGTTTTTAGTATATTCAGAGCTGTCACCGTTACCACAATCATTTTAGAACATTTTCATCAACCACATTTGCAATAACCCCTCACATCCCCTAACCACTCACTTCTCGTTTTCCCCAACCCCCTCAGTCGTAGGCAAACAATAATCTACCTCCTGACTGTATATGTTTGCCTATTCTGGATATTTCATATAAATGGATTCATACAATATGTAGTATTTTGTGATTGGCCTTTTTTTTTTTTTTTACAGAACATGATATTTTAAAAATTCATTCATTTTGTAGCATGTATCATCATTTAATTTCTTTTTAAAAAATATTTAAAAAATATATTTTATTGATTTTTTACAGAGAGGAAGGGAGAGAGAGAGAGAGCCAGAAACATTGATGAGAGAGAAACATCAGTCAACTGCCTCCTGCACACCCCCTACTGGGGATGTGCCCGCAACCAAGGTACATGCCCTTGACCAGAATTGAACCTGGGATCCTTGAGTCCGCAGGCCGACGCTCTATCCACTGAGCCAAACCGGTTAGGGCTTAAAAAATATTTTTATTGACTTCAGAGAGAGGAAGGGAGAGGGAGAGATAGAATCACCAATGATGAGAGAGAATTATTGATTGGTTGCCTCCTGCACGTCTCCCACTGGGGATTGGGCTGCAAACAGGGAATATGCTCTGACCGGGAATCGAATCGAGCCCAACTGTGACCTCGTGGTTCATAGGCTGATGCTGAACCACTGAGCCACACCAGCTGGGCAGCATTTAATTTCTTTTAAATGGCTGTGTATTAGAGTTCTCTAGAAAAAACCCCCCAGAAATAATAGATCTACATATCTATATGAGAGGAGACATTATGATACATTGGCTCATGCGATTATGGAGGCTGAGAAGTCCCATGATCTGCTGTCTGCAAGCTGGAAACATAAGAGCTGGTGGTGTAACCCAGTCTGAGTCTGAAGTGCTGAGAATCAGAGGAGCTGATGGTATCAACCCAAGTCGGTGGGCAGATGTCTCAGCTCAAGTCCTGAGGCAGAATAAAAAGGGGGGTTTCTCCTTCCTCCACCTTTTGTTCTATTCAGGCCTTCAATGGGTTGGATGATGCCCAGGAACCTTTACTGAGTCCACTGATTCAAGTGCTAATCTCATCTGGAGACACCCTCACTGACATGCCCAGAAATAATGTTTAATTTGGGTACCCATGGCCAGTCAAGTTGACATAAAATGAACTATCACAGGCTGAATAATATTTCAGTGTTTGATATCCTACATTCCCTTAGCCATTAATCAGTTAATGCGTAGTGTGCTGTTTCCACTTCTTAAATATCCTATATGATAAAAGTCTAATATACAAATTGACCGAATGGTGGAACGACCTGTCACTATGATGTGCACTGACCACCAGGACGCAGACGCTCAACTCAGGAGCTGCCCCCAGCCTGCAGGCCCCAGGCCAGCGAAGGCAGGTGCCAGCGGAGGCCCCCCCAATTGCCCCGCCAGTTGCCCCACAGATTGGCCCTGATCACCAGCCAGGCCTATGGACCCTATCTGTGCATGAATTTTGTATACTGGGCCTCCAGTTATAAATAATGCTCTATGAATGTTCAATTTTTGTGTGAACATGTTTCAATTTCCACACAAAATTGAAACATGGGGTGGAGTGTCCTATATAAGTCACTTATATCTAGTTGGCATATATAGTTTTAAGTCCTCTATTTCCTTTGTGACCTTCTGTCCAGTGGCTCTATCCATTATTGATAGTGGGATATTGAAGTCTCCAGCTATTATTGTAGAATTGATGTTGAGACGCAAGCTGACTATCGGAAAAAAAGCAATTTGGTTGAACAATGAGATATAACATCTTACCTCCTAGAAGAAAACAATGTAAAAAGCTGACACTATAAAATGTTTTCGAGCATAGGGAGCAACTGGAATTCTCATACAGTGCTGGGGGAAAGTAGGTGGAGTCACTTTGGAAAATAGGTTGGCAATTTCTTATACAGTTAAACATACATTTCCCACATAGCCAAGTTATCTCATTGTTAGGTATTCACCCAAGAGAAATGAAGAATAATTTTCAAGCTAAAACTCAGGCAAAAATATTCTTAGAAGCCTTATTCATAGTAGTAAAAAATTGGAGACAATGCAAATGTCTATCAAGAGATGAATGAACAAACACAGTGTGGTATTTTCATGCCGTGGAATACTACTCAACAAAAATGAAGGAACTGCTTGGATCAAATAACAAGATGGATGACACTCGAAAACATCTTAACTAGTGAAAGAAGATAGACAAAGAAGAGTGCATATTGCATGACTCCATTTATTTGAAATTCATTCATTCATTTAATATATATACATATATATATATTAAATGAATGAATGAATTTCATTTAATGGTTTTGAACTCTATATCCAGTTGTTTGCTTTCCTCCATTTCATATATATATATATATATATATATATATATATATATATATATAATTTGTTGGTTTCAGAGGGGGAAGAGAGAGGGAGAGAGAGATAGAAACATCAATGATGAGAGAGAATCATTGATTGGCTGCCTCTTGCATGCCCCACACAGGGGATCAAGCCTGCAACCCGGGCATGTGCCCTGACTGGGAATTGAACTGTGACCTCCTGGTTCATAGGCCGATATTCAACCACTCAGCCAGGCCGGCCAGGCTATTTAAAATTCTTTTTTTTTTTTTTTAAATCTTTATTGTTCAGATTATTACAGATGTTCCTCCCCGCCCCCCAATAGCTTCCCTCCACCCGGTTCCCACCCCACTCCAGGCCTCCCCGCAACCACTGACCTTGTCCATAGGTGTAAGCTCTTTGTCCAATCTTTTCCTGCACCCCCCACAACCCCTTGCCCCTGAGAATTGTCAGTCTGCTCCCTTTCCATGCCCCTGATTCTATTACATTGACTAGTCTGTTCTATTCATCAGGTTTTTTATTCATTTGATTTTTAGGCTCATTTGCTGATAGATATGTATTTGTTGTCACTTTGTTAATAATTTTTTATCTTTACCTTTTTCTTCTTCTTCCTCTTCTTAGAGAATACCCTTCAGCATTTCATATAATCCTGGTTTGGTGGTGATGAACTTCTTTAGCTTTTTCTTGTCTGTGAAGTTCTTTATCTGACCTTCAATTCTGAATGATAGCTTTGCTGGGTAGAGTAATCTTGGTTGTAGGTTCTTGCTTTTCATCACTTTGTATATTTCTTGCCACTCCCTTCTGGCCTGCATAGTTTCTGTTGAGAAATCAGCTGACAATCATATGGGTGCTCCCTTGTAGGTAACTAACTGTTTTTCTCTTGCTGCTTTTAAGATTCTCTCTTTGTCTTTTGCTCTTGGCATTTTAATTATGATGTGTCTTGGTGTGGTCCTCTTTGGATTCCTCTTGTTTTGGGTTCTCTGCGCTTCCTGGACTTGTAAGTCTATTTCTTTCACCAGCTATAGGAAGTTTTCTATCATTATTTCTTCAAATAGGTTTTCAATATCTTGCTCTCTCTCTTCTTCTGGCACCCCCATAATTCTGATGTTGGTATGCTTGAAGTTGTCCCAGAGGCTCCTTACACTATCTTCATATTTTTGGATTCTCTTTTCTTTTTGCTTTTCCTATTGGGTGTTTTTTGCTTCTTTGTATTTCAAATCTTTGACTTGATTCTTGGGATCCTCTAGTCTGCTGTTGGATCTCTGTATATTATTTTTTATTTCAGTCAGTGTATGCTTAATTTCTGATTGGTCCTTTTTCATATCCTTGAGGGTCTCACTACATTTCTCGGGTTTCTAGAAGATTCTTGAGTAACCTTATAACCGTGATTTTGAACTCTATATCCAGTCGTTTGCTTTCCTCCATTTCTTTCATTTGTGACTTGTTTCTTTGTCTCTGCATTTTGGTTGCTTCCCTGAGTTGATAGAGTGGCTTTGTGTGCTAGGTGTCCCATAGGGCCCAGTGGCTCAGCCTCCCCAGTAACCTGAGGTGGATGCTCTTGGTGCATCCCTTTGTGGGCTATGTGCACAGTCTTGTTGTAGTTAACCGTTGGTTGCTGTTGGTATCCCTGGGAGGAATTGACCTCCAGGTCAATTGGCTGTGATGACCAGCTGTGTCTACACTGGAAGATCTGTTGGGCAGGAGACACCCTTATGGGGCAGGACTTGCTTCAGTGGGGCTTTGGTGCTCACTGAGTCTGTCCCTTGAGTGTGTCTCTTATAGATGTGAAGAGTTGTAATGCGGTATGGTCACACTCTGACCACTGGGTACACTGGCTCTTGGATCTCCAAGGAGGTGCAAGGTTAGCCACTGTCTGGGGCTGCCCAGCAGGAGCTACAGAGACATCTGCAGATTCCTCCTCTTTGTATGGGGTTTGGAAGTGCCCAGACGAGGCCCAGCTGTGAAGCAAGGCAGGCTGCTGTTGCCAGGCCTTGGGCCTTCTTTTGGAAGCTCTGGAGTTCTCTGACCCAGCTGCAGTTTGACAGGTTTTAGGCGGAGAAAGGACAGGCCATTCATATGCAAAAGCCAATGCACACAGCTTGGGTAAATTGGGTGGGGTGGGGTCTCTGGGAATCACCCGGGTGGAGCAAACAGCAATGGCTGCCAGTCAGTCCTGCACCGGAGAGTTTCCCGGGTCTCCAGTCTCTGAGTCCCACACCCCTGTGCAGGAACAATGATCGCTGCGAGCACCTCTGAGAGAAAGCCACCCTCGCGTTCCTGTCCCGGTGCCAGACAGTCCAGTTTCTCCCCGTATGTGTCTGGGTCCCCCAGAGTCTCGCCCGGAACTGGAGTTCAGAGCAAGTGGGAGCTTGTATCTCCCTCCTGATTAGAAGAGCACATTCAGGTGCCAGCACTTTCCACGCCTCCGCACCTTCTCATGACTCTTACCAGTCTCACTGCGCTTTCTTCACCTCTCTAGTTGTGGAACTTCCACTCAGCCAGCTTTACCGCGGGTCTGGGTGGTAGTTGTTCTGCCTTTTAGTTGTAATTTTGATGTGGTTGTGAGAGGCAGCAAGTATAGGTGTTTACCTATGTGTTGGGAGCGACATCAGTTGACAAAGTCCTGAGAGGGCAGGTTTCACAAAGTGGCCTGCCTGTTCCCAAGGTTAGTCATGCATCCTGCCCCCTTTAGGCTTAGAGACCCTTAAGCACAATAGTTTAGTAATCACACATTCTGCCCCCTAGAGCTTAGTTAACCCTAGAGCACAGTTGATTTATAAGCATAATTGTCCTTAAGCAAGAAGCATAGCTAGATTATCTCATGGAAAGGAATTTAGGTGGCGTCAAAGGTATATGTACAGGTATAGCCGCTGGAATCTTAGCCAAGATAAGGAACTTTGTGTAAAGGTCAGTAGGAAACCTAAAACAAAGGGGTATAATTATGTTTACCACATAATAGGAATGATGTATTGTGTGGAATGTAACTGACCCTGTATAAAAGTATGGTGAAAAATAAACTCGGGACTGTAAGCGGGAAGTGCTACAGTCCTCCCGATCCCATTCTGTTTTCTGTCTGTCTTTTCTCATCCTCTCCCCCGCTTGCAGGTACTGTTCGACTGATGCCGGCAGGCTCCGGCACCTATGCCGCCATCTTGGTTCTCCTGTCTGAAATTCTTGAATAGATTCTGCTTATATAGAGCAAATCATTGGTGGAGTAGGGGTGGGTGGGTTGATTACAAAGATACACAAACTAACTTTCTGGGGTGATGGAAATGTCCGGTCTCTTATCAATGTCAACATCAATCATTACTTGATTGTATGGTTATTATATGGGTAAAAGCTATGCTTAAAAATCTGTGCATTTTATTGTATGTAATTATATGTCAATAGAGCTGACACCAAAAAAAGTTGGTTGAAACAGTAATTCAAATGTTATTTTTATGAACCAGGGGTGGCCCTGAAACGCCTCAGATTTTAGCTTTTACTGTCATCTCTTTACTCTCCATCTGGACCTCCGGGTTTCTGGGCTTTTATTTTCTAAATTACTTTCCAGCAACTATGTGTTTGTCTGACAAAATTGTAACAAATTTTAAAGCTTTTTTTTTTCTTCTAGGTTTCAAGTGAATCAACGGAGAGGAATTTGGTTGGAAATGAATGTTTACAGCCATTAGTTCATGTCTTGAGCAGATTCTTGCACCCTGGGGAGATTTTGCAATTTCCATATGCATTTTGAAAGCAATTTTTTCTGCTTTCTAGGTTGTTTCATTTTAAAAATTCATTTTCAGTCATCCATGTCCACTTTACCTATTTAGCTATGTTTTCACAAATTCCACCGACTATTTCTAGTCTCTTAGAGAGGCAGACAAATTTGACACTTCACAGAAACAGTGCCAAACAAACAGAGCAAGGCAGAATGGACTGAAAATAGATTAGGACATTAAATTAAAAAACAAAAATTCAAAGTCTGAAAGAGGGCTATAAAAATGCAAAAATGTTGCAACACAAATGCATAAAAAATGATTTCATAATGTTCCCAAATTCTGTCACTAGCTTGCTATGTGACCTTGGGCAAATTTAACCTCTTTCAGCCCCATTTCCTGGCCTGAAAAGTGGGAGCTAATAATAGAACCTACCTCATGGATTATCACCAGGATTAAATAAGGTAATTCACGTGAAAGCCTAGAGCCCAGGGCCTGGTATATAATAAAATAATATGTATTTGAAGTTATTATCGTTACCTCTATGGTGCATAATTACATTGAAAAAACAAACAATGAGTCGACATATTCTCAACCTTTTTGGTCATTTCACTGGGGGTTAGACTGAAGTGTGGCTGGCGGCTGGCCGGCGGCTCAGAAGGTGATTTTTGTTCCCTGGCTGGTGACAGGACAAGGAAGGGCGGTTGCAGGGTTGAGGAAGCTCAGAGGCTTAATTCTGAAAGAGCTTTAGACCTCCAAGTTCTGAATTCACTCATTTACTAGTGGTTCCTCCACAAACATACTGATTCTCAGGGTCCCACAGGCAGGTCAGGGATCTTGCTCACAGGCTAGTGGGGGGATGGCACCCAGGGTGGGTGAGCCTCAATGGCCTCTATGTTCACTTCAGCCTCAGGTGGCAGAGAAGGCCCAGAGGCTGAAAGTGACTTGAAATATACCTGGGTAAAGCCAGCGGGGACCTGCCTTGGGTCCCCAGGCTGAGGCATTCCTCCTGGCCCCTGAGGTCATAGCAGCCCTAACAGAGAACAGTCACTTTCCCCTGGGAAAGAGGGACCCTTAGACCTGGCATGGACAGACAGGGAGCACCTGGACAGGGTGCAGAGGCAGGAGAACCAGAGACGCATGTGGCAAGCATTTAACACTGTCTTAGTGTGTCATGGACGTTCCCTCCAGCGCACGCTTCCTGGGGGATGAGGAATTTCAGGGCTGACACCAGGATTTAGCTTCAAAGCAGCGACACGTAGTGATTCTTCTCTGTTACTAGGGCAGCCTGTGTCTCTCCACACTGTTGCCTCTCCCCTTCCCCCCTCCCCCGCCCCCTAAACACTACTGGAACCTGCCACTTCTCATGACTCAAGTGAAAAAGACTCGTTGAAAATGTAACTCAAGGCGGAAGGACACGGACACTCTTGTGGGAGCACGGCGCCGCCTATGCGAATCATGCAGTTGCAGCCTTGGGCAAACTACGGCCCGCGGGCCGGATCCGGCTGTTCTATCCGGTTCTCTTGCTCTCCCCTCTGCTCCTTTACTTTGAATTTATATTAGTTCACACAAACACTCCATCCATGCTTTTGTTCCGGCCCTCCGGTCCAGTTTAAGAACCCATTGTGGCCCTCGAGTCAAAAAGTTTGCCCACCCCTGAGTTAGGTGGATTGTCCCAGGAGAAAGCTCTGTGTGACTATAGGCACTTTGCCCTGGAACTGGATCAACATGAGCCAGACAGCCGACCTACCTTCTTTCCTCAACCTCACGACCCAAAGCCGCTGCTCCATCCCTATCCCCATTCCAAAGCCAGTCGGAAGGCACCGGAAGTGACCAGCTTTCCTGGAGGGAGGCCAGACAGTGGGGAGAGGATGGGGGTGGGAGGGAGTGGGAGGTAAGGGTGAATCTGGGGCAGTTCCTTTTTGGCTGCGCGAACACCTGGGACACGCTGAACAGACCACAGGCAGTCACCATCCTGGCACCTGCCCAGTCAGGAAATAGGTCCCAGCATCCAGTGCTGGGTGTTAGAGAGTGGGAATTTCTGAGCATGCTTACTACTCCCATTCCAGAGAGGCCGTGGACTATGCCCCAGATAGAGCTGTCAGTGCTGACACCAGGCCAGGCCTGGAGAGACGGTCTCATGGCCCCTTCCCAGCACGTAGGCCTTCTTTCAGAGAACACTGTCAGCTTTCTGAAGAACAGGATGACCCTGTGAATAACATGGTCGTCAATGGCATGATCCTGACGTTGCTTAGGAAAAACTGTTTTGTCTTGGGTTACTTGCTCTGCAAAAACAGGATGTGGTTAATGTGCTTAAAAGTGGTCCCGCACAAAGGGTCGGGGCTGCTCTCTGGACTCCCTGCGTGGAGAAAGGCAGAGCAGTCGGCTCTCTAGGTTTTAATTTGGTCTGGACCCCAGTGTTCTTTACTCGCGTTCGCTCCACAACACTGGGGTTACAGAAGGAAAGGCCCTCAGGAGCCTCCGTGTCTGCTGGGCGATAAGAATGTGCAGGAAGAGATTATTCCAACCGCAGGGGATGGGCAAGAAGGGCCTGGGAGTGACCGAGCGGTTAACTCAGGGCTAGACTTGGCGACATCCAGTTCTCTCCCTGTCCCCCTGTCCCCCCCCCCCCAGGAAAGAGAGGAGGGATCATAGAGGGGGGCACGGGCCAAGGCCATCGTGCACCTGCGTCAGGGTGGGGAGTGTCAGGTGGAGGCCGAATTCCTACATCCCGGGAATGGCTTAGCTGAAGGAGCTGAAGTCCCGGCTGCCCATTTTTCAGAGGGGCAATCCCGGAGAGAACCCGGGATTGTCCACGGAGCACAATATGGGTGCCTGGAGGACAACCAAGCTTGGTGGGGTGGGCAGGGTGTGGGAGATCCAGCCCAGGCTGTGGCCATAGAGTTTGTGGCCATTCCACCGACCCCTGTCTCCTGACCAGGAGAATCACCAGGCAAATTTGCAGATTTACCGGCTGTGCTGTGCCCGGAGGGGCAGGCCCATGGGAGGGGCTGGTCTTAATCCAGGATTATGGGGAAGGAGAAGAGGCCAGGTGGTTCCTGTCCAGGCCACTGAACTCTTAAAGGGGAAGGTGACTGACAGACACTTGGGTAAAGCCAGAGTGGGGACCCTGCCCTCCTCAGCTAGCAATTCCCCATGCACCCACCCCGGGGAGTTTGTTAATTAGTGGGAAGCGTCCTCCCGGCTGGGTCAGGATCTAAGATGGCACCACAGATTCTCTGAGAGCCCGAGAGCCCAGATTCTGAGGTTGGCCCTCACCGCCCCCAGGCTCTCAAGATCTGCCCCATTCTGTGCTGGGTGCTGTGTTGGCACAGGGGGGACTGCATTTGTAAACACGCAGAAACTTCCTTTCTTTAACGTGTCTTTTCCTCCTTCCTTTCCTTTTGATTCAAGCCGGCCTCCTCCAGCACCCCCACTCACCCACCGTCTTCTCCCCTTCATGTCCACCCCCTTAATCAAGAAGCCCTCAGGACAGCCCTAGCTGGTTTGGCTCAGTGGAGAGAGCGTCAGCCTGCGGACCCAAAGGTCCTAGGTTCGATTCTGGTCAAGGGCACGTGCCTGGGTTGCGGGCTCGGTCCAACATGCAGGAGGCAGCCAATCAATGATTCCCTCTCATCATTGATGTCTCTATCTCTCTCTTCCTCTTTCTTCCTCTCTGAAATAAATTAAAAAAAAAAAAAAAAAAGAAGCCCTCAGGACAATGAGGTTCTGGTCAGCATCAAATAATCTTAAGATCAAAGTGTTGGGTCTGTTGACCACAGAAACAGTTTCAGTTAAGTTAGAGATAACATCTAGGCCTCAGGCATGCTTCAGCTCCAGAACCCCACTGACCACATCCTGGTAAAACCAGACAAGACGCCATGGCTGACATTGGGACCAGATGCAATGATCAGCTACGCCCTACCCTGGCTCTGACCCATCAGCAGAGACCATGACCCTAATCACCAACCTAATGGTCTCAGTCCCCCATATGACCCATCGGGAGCCAGGTCTTTGAGCACAAGCTCACCTGTGACTCGGGCGTGGCACCATTTCCTGAAAAGTAAACCTTTACTTTCTTAGCTGCAAATCCTGTTTGCGTTTTATTGGACTTCGATGTGCGCAGGTGAATGGACCTCTTTAGTTCGTTAGCACATTGCTTTCTCATGGTGATCCTGGGAAGTAGGTGGTATTTCTATCCCCCTTCTACAGAGGTGGAAACTGAGACCCAGAGAGGGGAGCCTGCCCTGCCTCTCCTTCTTCCTAGGGTTTGGCCCTCCTTCTTCTGGGGTAGGCTCTGGCCAAGCAGAGGGAACTTTTCAGAAAGCGATTCCAGGCAGAGGAAGGTCAAGCAGACAATTCACAGGAGCTGTGTGCCGAGCGGTTGTTCTTGGCAATGTGGAAAGTCCGACGGCCGTGTAAGTGCTGGACACCAAGACCTACCGGTAGTTCTTCTTCGTTTCGCCTCCCCACCATGGATCCATGTTGAGGAGGGGAGAGCGGGAACAGAATGAAAGACAACCTGAACAAATGCTGATTGCAAGAGGGGGAGATGGGCCCCTAGGAATGGAGGCCCTCTCCAGACTGCAGGAGATGTGGACGTGGAGGAGGGGTGGGGCCTGCCCAGCTTGAGGGGAGAGAGGAGGTGGGCTCTGCTGATGCTGCTTCCAAAAGGGCCCCTGTGTGAGTATGAGGCGGGTGGCTGGGATTTCTGTAGTCCAATCCATATCTGTGATTGTTGAGTGTGGTCGCACCCCCCACCTCTCCTGCCTCCCTCCCCAACCTGGGGTTAAGGACAGAGCAAGGGAAATCATCCAGGGGGAGGTCATGGTTCATGAGAAATTCAGCGATGGAATTTCAGGAAGATGCAACATAAAAATGCTAATAAATGTGTATGCACTAAGTTGGAAATAATGCAAAACCCCTCAGTAAGAAAATTTATCCGAATGGAACAGCTTCCTAGAGTTGGAGGAGCTAAGTGAGTTGTTAACTGGGAATTGTAAACCTGCCCCTGCCTTGTGGTGGTGTCAGTTAAACGGAAATACCTGTCTTCTGGATGCATGCACTGTGGTTTGCATGCATCCAAATTTCTAATTTCTGCGGGGAATTCTGGAGACGATTGTGCTGCTTTCTCAACACCCACAGTTATTATAACTTTAAATCTCTTATCTGTATCCTGTAACAATGCCATCCAAGTGTTCTTTAAGTGGCGGTGCTGAAAAACGCACCTGAAAAATCAATAACATTGGAAAGGAAGTGAGATGTGATAAAACGTTATGAAGAAGGCCGAACCGCCCCGGCAGGAAATGCTGCGCTGTTAATTTAGCAGAGTGCGCTGTGAAATATTAGAGATAATGCCGGGAAAATAAAAAAGCAGCATTAAAGTAAAAATATGTCACAAAGGGGGTATATTTATGCAACACATTCTTTCTGCTTTGCATTCACTTCAATGGCAAAATTAGTCTGGAATTATGCACGTTTTGAATTATGCAAGGTCTTCAGGAACACATGCTTTGCATAAAATGTGACTGCTCTGTGCTCATCAGTGGGTGGGGAAATGGGAGACAATCACTCTAGGGTGTTCTTAGGCCAGGTAATTTCATTGTTCGCCTTGGCTGGGGCCTCAGTAATGTCTTCTGTAAGCTGGGACTGTTGGACTGGCTTATCTAGCTCACGCGATTAGATTTTGTAGAGACAGGCACCATCATATATGTGCCCTGAGGTGTCTTTTCCAGTTCAGAGTCCACAGCATACACAAAACGCAAATTTGTTAATTGTGAAGCTGGCCGTTCAAATACTAGGGTCTCTCACTCATCTGAATCCAGGGATGAATCCTGGGGACAAGATTCCCTTTACTTCCATCCACAGAGTCCCACAGAGATATGCCCTGGGGGCTGGCAATACGTGGGATGGGAGATTAAAAAGCCAGGTGCAGCCGAAACCGGTTTGGCTCAGTGGATAGAGCATCGGCCTGCAGACTGAAGGGTCCCTGGTTCGATTCCGGTCAAGGGCATGTACCTTGGTTGCGAGGTGTGCAGGAGGCAGCTGATCGATGTTTCTCTCTCATCGATGTTTCTAGCTCTCTATCCCTCTCCCTTCCTCTCTCTGTAAAATATCAATAAAATATATTAAAAAAAAGCCAGGTGCAATGGGGACCCAGCGCCACCAGAGGGCAGCACAAGCACGCAGCCGGGACTCCTCTGCCGCCCCTCCAGGAGGTTAATACTTCATTCCACCAGGTGCCAGGCATGTTCTGGGTGCGAGTGATTGTGGGGGCGGGGGGGGGGTGTGTGGGGGGTGGCGCGGAGTGGGGAAGGGCAAGGACACCCCAGGCCTCTGCTCTCATGACGTTTACATTCTCCTGCAGGAGACAAACATGTAGCACATTAATAAACAAGGCTGTTTCAAGCAGCAATAAGTAGCAATGATGTGGTGCAAATAAAATATTGATGGGGTGGGGCACTTACCCATCTGGGGAAGTGACAGCACGAGACCTGAGTGGGTCGGATGAGCAGAGACCCAAAGATCTGGATGTATATGGATATGGGAAGGGTCTGTCTAGGGGCTCCAGAGGGACTGGGGATGCCGGTGACGACAGAGAGCTGCATCCTCACACGTGAGAAAACAGAGGGGCTGAGAAGCCAAGTTACGTACTCAGGGTCACAGTAAATTAGGGACACTGTCTGACAACCTCATGAAAACTTTCCTTCCGTATCCCTAACTTTCCCTCTCCAACCAGAACAATGACTCCCAGTCCCCTCCCCATTCCATTCCTGACCATAATCCCTATAGGGAGACAGGGCAAGGATCACTGGCTGCAAGCTCGAGTAAGTCCCCTCCCTCTCAGAACCTCAGCTTTCCCAGTTCTAAAATGCAGAGTCCCAGGAACCTCTAAGCTCTGGGTTCCTGAGCACCCTCTTGTGGACAACGTTGGAATCACATGCTCAGCTGGAAAGGGTCATGGGAAAGTGGTCAGCGTAGATTTCTGAGAGGCTGGTGGATTCTGAGTTATCACTGAGTGAGCGTGTGTGTCTGTCTATGTGTGCTTTATTTACATGTGCCTGCATGCATGCATTGTGTGTGTATGCATCTCTGCAAGTCTCTGTGTGTTTGTGGGTGCATGCATGCACGTGTGCATCTGTGTGTGTCTGTGCCTGCATCTGTGTGTCTGTCTATATGTGCTTGTGTGTACTTGTCCACGTGGATGTGACTTTTGGCAACTGGGACATATAAGAACGATGTGAGAGGCCCTGTCTTTCTGACAAAGGCCTACCACTCTCCCTGCAGCCCACTTCCTCCTCCTCTTGCTCCTGTCTATGCCAGCACCTCATTCTTCTCTGGGGTCTCGCTCTACTCTCTCACCTGCACTGTTTCAACAACCTTCTTTGATTATTTTTTTCTCTTTTATGTCACTCGAGACTTATTTGAGTGTCACAGATCATGGTTCAAGAAACGATGCTTCGCCCTAACCGGTTTGGCTCAGTGGATAGAAGCGTCGGCCTGCAGACTCAAGGGTCCCAGGTTCGATTCCGGTCAAGGGCATGTACCTTGGTTGCGGGCACATCCCCAGTAGGGAATGTGCAGGAGGCAGCTGATAGATGTTTCTAACTCTCTATCCCTCTCCCTTCCTCTCTGTAAAAAAATCAATAAAATATATTAAAAAAAAAAGAAACGATGCTTCTCAGTTCTATCCACCCAAACCATTAGATTTACAACCTTGAGTGGGTTAGTCACCCACTGCCCTGTTAGGGCGGAGCCCCTGGAGGGCAGGACTGGGGACTGTACCCAGCTGTGCCCTGGAGGGTTGAGCAGAAAGCGAGGCACATGGTAGCTAAGACACAATGGCACGCTAGCAAAATGCTGCAAACTCCCCGCACACATGGGTCACCTCATTTATTTACAGGATGATCCTGCAAGCTTAGGTCAGGAGGGACTGTCCCCCATTGCACAGAAGAGCACATTGAGGCCCAGACGGGGGGATAATAGACAGAGCCCTGCAGGAACGTTGGAAGCAATATGCCTACTTTCTTATTCAGTTTTCATAATACTTGGGAAGTAGCCATTATCAATGCCCTTCTTTAATAGACAAGGAAACTGAGGCTTTACAAACATCAGCTGAGTGCCTGATGCTGACAACCCATCGCTAGCAGAGGCAGGATTTGAACTCGCCCCAGGGAGATAAATCCAACTATTCCAGGGCAGTGCTGAGGGCTCCCCGGGAGTCACCGGCTCAGGCTCTATCGGCTGTTCACTGTTGGTCCCCTCACCACCCTGAGAGGGCTCATTTCCTAAGAACATTCTCCTCAGAACCCGAGGGCAGGGCAGCCCCCGTCTTGGGTCCCCTGTTCCTCTCCCAGGGGTGGTGGTGCTGAGTGATGCTACCTGCACCACTTTCAGAACCTGCTGGCTGGGGGCTGAGCATTAATTATGCAGTAGCCTCGCTGTGGTGTGCTAATTGCCTGATAGCCATAATTGGATCTTATGGATTACACCAACATTATTGCAGGGAGCAGGTTAAAGCAGTTAATGGGAAGCTGTACTCGCATTGTGATATTTGCTTCTTATCTTCCAGCTGGCCCGACTGTGAGCCCTTTCCTGGGGGCTGAGGGAGGGGTGGGATGGATGGGCAGTTGGGTGAGAAATAGCACAAATGTCACACCCCCTTACTCCCGGAGGGCACCATCATCTTTGCTAGGAAAAGTCTGCATGGCAGATGGAATTGGCATTTTATAAATGAGAAGGTGGCTTAGGAAGGTTGAGACTCCCAATTTCATTCTTTTTAAAAAAACTATTGATTTTTAATTTTTTTTTTTTTTTAGAGAGAGAGACAGAGACAGAGAGAAACATCAATGATGAGAATCATTGATTGGCTGCCTCCTGCATGCCCCCTACTGGGGATAGAGCATGAAATCTGGCATGTGCCCTGACTGGGAATTGAACCATGACCTCCAGGTTCATAGGTCGATCAACAGCTGAGCCACACTGGCCGGGCCCCAATTTCATTCTTGATCATTGCCACTGGTCCTTAACAGCACCACCCGGGACCTTTAAGAAAGGCAGCATCTTAGTCCCCCCCAACCCCCCACCCCCACCCCAGACTGGCTAACTCCAGGAGTCCCAGGGTGCAGAATGTGGAGCGAACTGAACCCAGTCAGAGGACTCCAGACCAGCCTAACCCGGCTGATATCAGCCACCCCCCACTGACGTCTAGACTCACACCAGTGTTTCTATGAACAACCTCCTTCTGTCCCAGTGTCCCATTCAGGATCCACATGCGTGCAGCTGTCGGTCGCTCCAGTCTCACCTGGTCTGGGACAGGCCTCCTGATATGAACCCTTTTGAAGAGTACAGGTCACTCATTCTCTAGAACATTCTTCCGTTTGGTTTTGCTGCTGTTTTTTTCATGACTAGATTTGCATTTCCCTAATGACTAACGGTGGTGAACATCTTTTTGAATATTTTTGGAGAAATGTCTATTTGAGCCCTTTGTCCATTTTTAAGTTGGATTGCCTTTTTAATGTTGAATTGTAGTTCTTTCTTTATATCCTGGAAACTCGACGTTAGTCAGATATATGACTTGCAAATATTTTCCCCGCTTCTGTGGCTTGTCTTTTCACTTTCTTAATAATGTCCTTTGAAGCACAAATGTTTTAAATTTGGATGAATTCCAATGTATCTATTGTTTTCTTCTGCTGCTTGTGTTTCTGGCATTGCATTTAAGAAACTGCTGCCTACTTCAAGGTCACGAAGATTTACAACTATGTTTAGAGCAGTGCATTTTTTAAATAAAACTTTTTGGACCAGTACTCGTGGGAAGAAAACATTATGCATTGGGACCCAGCATTCTCATATGTGCGTATATTCCCATATACGTATGTATATTTAATGTTCAATAAAAACTTTCATGAAACGAAAGTTTTTTCTTCCTATTTTCTATTCCATTCTATTTCATTAAACATAATGCTGGTCAAGACCCACTGAGCTGATCTTGCGACCCACTTATTGGCTGGGACCTGCAGTTTGAAAACCAGTGCTTGAGTTTACAAATGGCTCTTGCGTACCTGCCTTTATTTTCTCCTCAAGGCAAATGTGTGAAGCAGGCACTATTGTGTCTGTTTTACAGATGACGAAACTGAGGCTCGGAGAGGTTAAGTGACTTCCGGTTGCAGGACTGATCCAGAGCAGGGCTGCAAGTCCAACGTATGCCTGTGCACGTCCATCCTTGCACGCCATCTGCCCGTGATGGTTCCCACACATCATTGTGCTTAGGAATTCCCTGGGGAGACTTGCTAGCAGTACAGATTTCCAACCACAGAGATTCTGACTGCGTTTTCCGGAAGCATCTCCTGGGCAGAAGAGCGTGAGAATAGCTGTGCATTTGTGGACGGGGCGCCGAGCGAGGAATCGGGAGGCCTGGCTCTCCACGTGGCTCTGGGATGGGCCTCCATGGGTGTTCCCCAGTGACTGACGGAGAGCCTGCCGTGCAGACCTGGGAGGTGGCAGGGGATGAGAAAGCCGCCTGTCCTGGGGCTCAGGAGCTCACACGCCAGTGAGCACATTTGTGAGGCGGCGGGATTGGATTGTCTGAGGTTGCTGACTGGCCAGGGCGCTGGAGCCAGGAAGCAGTAATGTTCTGTTTGCCTGGGCAGCATTCGCTCATTCTCTTAGACGTTGAATCAACATACTCACATGGGGGGCTTCATGTAAGAATTTGGTTTCAGGCATTTCTTGGAAAGGCAGGTCTGGTGAGCCTGGGCTTGTGTGGCTGTATGACCAAGATGGGCTGGGCTTGAGTTGGGCCTGGTCCTGCTCTATTCGCCACAGTCCCCACTACTCCCTATCGTCTTGCACCCCACCAACTCATTTACAGGCTGCCTCACTCCTGTGGGCCTGTGAGAGTGTGGGCCTGGACTCCATGGTGCTCAAAGGCCCTTCATTCTTTGGCTCTGAGAGAGTAGATTTTCCCCAGCTGCACTTGACCTACATTTGGACACCCCACTGCTTTTCCTCCGTCCCTTCCCCATGCCATCTCTTTATTTTCCTTCCCTTGGCTGTGTGTCTCTCTTGGAGAGATAGGTGTGTTGACGTGAAAAACCCACAGGCTTTGCGACTGGACAGCATCGGGTTTCAATGACAAACCCATCATTTCCTTACTAGTGGACCTTGGGCAAGGTATGTCACCCCTCTGTTAAGTAACCTCAGTTTTCACATCTGTAAAATAGGGGGAACATGTCTCATCACTGCTGATGTCTCCTTCCATGTAGAGGGAGCATCCATTAGCGTAACCTGCTTGGTTCCACCCGGCAGCCCAGTCTGTCCCAGCGGGGAGGGGTGACTTATATAATTGTTGAACTTAGGACTAAGTCACGTCCCTGTGAAGCCCCACCCCACTAGCTTCTTCTCTTTGGAGGTCTTCCAACCTGCATCCTCTTCTGCGCCCCCAAATTTACAGGAGCCAACTCTGTCTGGGCCAACAGAGGGTGGGTAGTGGGGTGTCCAGCAGTCTGCGAATGAGTGGGTGTATCTGATCCTGGGGTTCAGAATTAGGAAACCATAGACCTAAGACATATTGTCCCAATCAGCTTTCCCAAGAGTAAAGAGGCCATTTGAAATTCATCTGCCTGTGTCAGTGTCTCTGTTGGTTCTGAGCAGGGGCTGGGAAGAGGGGTTCTCTTTACGGGGTCTCATCAGACCCCTTTAATATTTCCTTTAGTTGTTGTGAGGGGCAGTGCCTGGCACATAATAGATGCTCAATAAATGGCAATTGTTATTTAAAAAAATATTATTCCCCTTGTTTAGTTATATATTCAGAATAGGAAAGCAGGGCCAGTGCCTGGGTGGGTTCAAAAGGACAGGAAGGAATAGAGAGATAAGGGAGAGAAAGCAGCCTTGATAATACTTCTTTTGAAAATTGCCTTCAGGTCCTTATAAGTGTATGCAAATAACATGCAAATCTCACGCACATTTATTAGCAGCCCTCCTCAGGATCCGACTGGATGTGGCCCTGGGGAAAATTTGGGTGGAGGTCACTGGATTCCAGGGAGTTTATGGTCAGAACCAGGGGAGCAGTTGCCTGGGAATGGGTTGTGGAGGGAGGGCTGGGGGGAAAGGTGATGGTGGGTAGAATGGTAGGGGTGAGTAGGGAGGGGCTGGGCTCTCTGGGGTGGAGGTGGGAGAGAAGGCCCATCAGGATGGATCCTGAGGGAGGAGGTGCGGGATGCCGCCAGTGGCAAGGGCTGGCTTGCAGTCCCCATCCTGCACCCTTGTCAGCTCTCAGACGCTGGGGCTACTCCTGGGCCCCAGACTCAATCCTGAGCCATCCCGAAGCTTCGAAAGACAGTGTGGGACCCCTGGGCTTTGGCGTCAGACAGACCTCAGTTTCCTTCCAGCTGTGTGTCACCTCCAGCTGTGTGACCGTGGGCCAGTTACTGAGCCTCCGTTTCCTCCTCTGGGGTGGGGCAATGACAGTCTCCCCCTCACAGCTCTCACGAGGACTGCGTGCAATGAGACACAGCGAGAGCCTGGGCGGAAGGTGTGCAGCCTGCGTGACTTGCTCTAGCTGCTCCCTGCCCGCATGGCCCAGCTTGGAAATGCACATGCCACACGCCCTCTCTCCTCTAATCCCCATGAGCTCCCTGTGCGTAGACGCCTTATTGCTCCCATTTTACAGATGAGGGCGCTCGAGTCCAGTGAGGTCGCTTAGCACTGGGCCTGTGCTGGTTCTCACGTCGCTCTAATGCCTCCTCCCCAAATGTCAGAGCTGGTGGGTCACAGAGACAGGCACCCTCTTTATTTTATCAATGGTGACTTGCCTCAGGCCATTCAGTCAGTTAGAGGCAGAGCTGGAGCCAGACCCCCAGAGTCCTCCTGACTGTGGTTGGCTCTCTCTCCTGCACATCACACAAAGCCCACCCTCCCTGGCCTGCCACATCCTGTGGCTCTGGCTGCCCGGGGTGAGGCGGGGTGCCTCTGGGGCCAGTCTTGTCCCCCCATAGAGGCTCCCAGGTCCTACTAGCCCAGCTAGGGAAGGGGGCAGGAAATAATGGAGTGCTGCCTGCTGGGAGCTTTTGGGGGCTTCCTACTTCCTGTTCACCTCCACTTCCGCACCCCTCCGTCCCTCTGCCCCTGCTCATAAGCTGTCCCTTCCCCTTTCCCAGCTCCCAGGCTGTCCGTGTTTGGGGAGATTATGCAGTGTTGACATTGGAATATGAATTAGGTGAGAGCAGCAGCCAAATATTGGAATTAGGGAAAGCAGGAGCCCAGGCTGGGAGCCAAGAGTGGCTGGAACATCTGTGTCTTGGCTGTTCCAGATGCCTGACCCTGCCGCCCACCCGACACACAAACTCTGCCGCAGCCAGGCGTTGGCCCTCCACTGCCAGCCGAGGCCACAGCTAGGAGCCCGGCAGACCTGGGCCTCGTCAGCTCTCCCTGTCCCGGGCCAGGGAGCAGCAGGTGCTGCTGCTGTGATTAGAGGGACAGAGGGAAGACCACCCAAGGATGTGTCCTTCATTTAAGTGTCTGAAAGCCCACCTGGAGGGCTCTGTTCCTATAGATCAGTATTTGTCATCATGTGTTTCACGGAACCTAAGTTCTGCAGACGGTTAGTAAGTGTTCTGCGGAGGAGACCATAGTTTGGGGCATGTTGTGACTGCAGTAACAGAGTTTCTGCGGGACTTCTCAGAGCCTTTGGTAATATAAGCGGCATTGTGATTCTTCAAGAGTGGGATAGAGTATGCGGTATTTCCCAAACTTGTTTGACAGGTAAACCTTTCCTCAGGCAGAAATTTGTGGCAGTGTTAACAGATCCTACCCAAGTCCAGCCGCTGCTGGTACTGCTCTCCAGGAGCTGGCCTGAGGTGGCACCTCATGCATTTGGTTGAATCACAATTTCTCAGAACCGATTTCCTGCATCTGTACGATGGAAAAGCTGCCCCTGACCTGACCTGACCTGGTGTTTACTTTTTAAGTCAACAGGGAGGGCGCCACGTGTGGAAATGCATTGGGAACTGCATGTCTGCCCACAGTTTGGGGATGGGGACGATCCGCTGTTTCTTCTTTCACTAATCTGATGAACGCCGACACACTGGCACTGCGTGATAATGCTCCCTGGGGCTCGCCAGTCTCCTCTCCAGGAACGGGCCATGTTTAACGCAGCATTTCTCCCTGTGAGGTGTGCGCCACTTTTCACGTGGGAATGGTACATGGCAGGCTCAAGGGCACCTTACCAAGTGGCAGGACAGGAGGGAACTAGATTCCAGGGCTTGACTCCTGAGTCTAGGGCTCTGTCTGAGCCTCCCTGATGTCTGTGGCCTGGCACGGGGCAGGGCATCAGAGAGGCAGGTGACAGGAACCCCCTGGACCGGCTCTTGGGGGCACCACCCTTGCCACCAGCCACCCCTCCCAGTGTCCCAGCACTGGCCAAGTTCCTTATGGGTGGCCATGTCCAAGTTGCTTGGAACACTCCCCCTAAGGAGGCCTGGATCTCTGAATGTGACCCTTGCCACCCAAACATCAAAGGGTGTGGACCTCATCCTCCCTGTCATCTTCCTGCAGGGCCTGCTTGGGCAGCAGCCCCACCTTGACCATCTCCCTCAGTGGGGATTGTCTGAATCAGAAGCTAAAGAGGCCAGGCCCAAGAAGGACTGAGCCACCTCCTCCAAGAGGCCCAGAGAAAACTCAAAGTCACAAAACCTGTGGCCTCAGTTTCCCCGTCTGTAAGTCCAGGAGTCTCATCTAGTCTGACAGAATGTATGTCTATAGGTTCATAAACTTCATAAACTCCTGCCCTTCTACTTATGAAATTCTCCTGTAAGTCCCTCCGCCTGCCCCCCACCCCCGCCCAACCCCCGTCTGCTCTCTGGTGGGGTCCTCATCGTGTCTCCCCTGTGGGATTCCAGCAGCCTCCTAAGGGGTCGTCCTGCCTCTGGTACTTGTCCTCTCTCTTTTTTTAATGGCAAATTTTATTTTACGTAAATTGATTTCAGAGAGGAAGGGAGAGGGAGAGAGAGAAACATCAACGATGAGAGAGAATCATTGATTGGCTGCCTTCTGCACGCCCCACACTGGGGACTGAGCCCACAACCCAGGCATGTGCCCTGACCGGGAATCCAACCCTGACTTCCTGGTTCATAGGTCGATGGTCAACCGCTGAGCCAAACTGGCTGGGCTGGTACTTGTCCTCTTGAGCCCATGGCCACACTGGAGCCAGAAAACTCTGTCTAGGTTTAGCTCTCACATGCCCCCCCCCCCTCCTGCTTTCAAACTTGGGGTGGATTCCTATTGCCCCTGGGGAAAGTGTGTGGCAATAACCCATGTCCGCCACCCCTGCACAGACACCACATGGAATTCTCTAACACACCCAAACGTCCCCACTTCCTAGCCTTTGCTCTTTTGCCCATTCGACCTAAAAAGCCTTTCTCCTTCTTGTAACAATGAAATCTTATACAACCTGCACGACCTCACTTCTCCCCATCCACCGTTCCTTCCTCCCCTCCCTCAGTGCCCCAAGGAAAATGCCTCTCTAGTGTGGTGGCTTACACCGCAGTGAGCCAGCAATCCACACGCTTTGACCTCCATGAATCTCATTACAGTGTCAACCATTCTACATATGTCCTTATATCTAGCATTTTCTTTAAAATGTAAAAATAACACATGATCTTGTAACATATCCAAATGGTTTAGGAGTAAAAGTGACACTTTCCCAGATCCTATCGGTCAATCTGATACTCTTGGGGGATCACTGTTAACAATTTCTCGTGTTATTTCACACATAGTCATGTGTATGTTCAACATATGTGGGTGTACCCAAATCTATTTAACTGGCCTCCAGGTGGGCACTTAGATGGTTTCCCATTCGTTACTGCTAAAATAACACCGCAACGACCCCCTTCACACGCAGGTGTTTCTGCAGGCAGAGCCTCAGAAATGGGATTGCTGGACCACGAAGTTTGTGCACCTAAATGGATGCTGCCAAACTGTCTTCAGAAAAGGCTGAACTAATTTCCCCTTCAGAACCAGGCCTGGGGCTTATTGATCACAGCGTCCCTGGCACATAGTAGGTTCACTCAATGTTTCTTGAGGGAATTTTTTGGTTGCTAAGCACCAGCCCTTTTCCCAAAGAAAAGTGGAAGCCCTTCTGTCCCTACAAAGTCTGTGAAATCAACTGTGGGACCAGGAGAACATGAGCCATCCCATTCGGCTCTCTGGGCCACAACAGATTCTGAGGAGGCCTGGGTACTTCAATGTAAGTGGGGAGTGTGTGGTTTTTGTCTTCAAAGCTGGCCTCAAGGATCTGGGTTGCCATGGCAACTCTTGAGCAGGGCCGCCTTTTCTCTTTCCTCCATCTTGGGAGCCCCGGTTGCCATAACAACCATGATATACTCCTTTTCCCCCAACTCTGCCACTGGGCCTCTGGCTTCCCTTCGGACACCACTCTTCTCAGGATTGGAGTGACATTGATGTCACTGGACTCATGCACCTTGGGATCCTCTTGAGAGGAGATCTGAGGGAGGCCACTCCTTGGAGAGGGATGTAGCAGAAAGCAGCATGGCCACTGTGAAGGGAAGAGGGTCCAGGTGAGGGGAGAGTGAGGGCCATGCTCCTTCCAAGCCCAGTTGGAAGGCTGCTATGCTCACCACTATACCACCTGCACTGCACGTCCAAGCCCAGTTGGGTCACTGTCACCTGGTGACTGGAAGATGAGGTTCAGGGGTAGTTTGGGGATCAATAGCTACAAGGGCCATGTGGCTGAGCATGCTTCCTCAGTGCTCCCATTTTAAATAGCAGAACAGATGGAGCTCTCTAGGGGTCCTCAGCTTTGGAGGAGGCAGGAGACCTGGGCCATGGAGATCACTCACAGGCCCTGCCAAGACCACCTTGGAGTTCATCACAGTGCCCGTAAGTGAAGTGCCATGCGTGTGTGAGCATGAGGGCATAGGTTGTGGCCAAATTACAGAGGGACATCTGAGGATTCTGTTGACACTTGGAAAGTACGGCTAAGAGAAAAAAGCAGAACCCCAAGTGCTATGTGGGTATTGACTGCAATTGTGTAATTATATCTACACCCCACCCCCAACTCCACAAGGAGATGGATATTTTCTCTGGAGGAACTAAACAGCTCCCCCTCCCCCAAATAACCATTCGATGCTTAAGTTTAGGTGTCTCTAGCAGATAAGCTGGCAGGAGCACCTGATTGTTCTACAGTGGAGTTCATCCAATTGACAAGTCAAATTCAGCCACTTAAAGTCTCTGATTGGCTTTTTTGTGGCCTACTCTTAGATGTGAACAGAAAACCAAGTAACACTGATCATTGAAAGGAAGGTTTCCCTCACTTCTCTTAGAGGGAAATATGAACCAAGAGGAAATGGAATTTATGCAGTGAGCAGGACATAAGGTCAAAGAAACCATAATTGATATTCTTAGAGAGATAAAAGAATGCATGGAGTGGAATAGAAAAGAAATGATCAGAGAATAAGAAAGAACCATTGGCCCTAGCTGGTTTTGCTCAGTGGATAGAGCGTTGGCCTGGACCAAAGGGTCCCAGGTTTGATTCTGGTCAAGGGCATGTACCTAGGTTGCAGGCTCCTCCCTGGCCCGGGTCCTAGTTGGGGATCATGCAGGAGGCAACCAATTGATGTGTTTCTCTCATATCGGTATTTCTGTCTGTCTTTCTCTCTCTTCCACTCTCCCTAAAAATCAATGGAAAAATATCCTTGGGTGAGGATTAAAAAAAGAAAAAAAAAAGAAAAAAGAAAAAAAGAAGAATCATTGGAAATAATAACTCTGATAGCAAAAGCTAAAAAAAATATTAAGAGTTGGAAGATGAAGTCAAGGAACTTTCTCTGGAAACACACATACACACACACACACACACACACACACACACACAGAGATAGAGAGAGAGATAGAGAGAGAGAGAGTCAAAAAGTTGGGTTAAAGGAGAAATAAAAGTGAAAGCTTAAGAAATTAGGAGATCAATTAGGGATTCTAACATATATCAATAGGAGTTCCAGAAATAAAGGAGGGAATGAAATTGTAAAAAAAAAAAATAATACAAAAGGAATTTCCAGAATTAAAGGACATGAATTTCCAGATGTCAAAGTCTACTGAGTCCAACTCAATGAATGAAAAAAATACCCACATCCAAGCTCATCATTATATTTCAGATGCAGAGATAAAGAGCAGTTCTTCAAAGTTTTCAGGGATGGGATTAGGATGTGGTGAGTGAGGCACTTGCCTTGTGTGCAAAATTTAAGGGGGCACCAAAACACTCAGTGATCAAGTTAAAAAAATTAATGCACTATTAAAAAATAAAAAATAATGCAAAATAATTCATGATGAACAAAATAGCAAATTTTAAAATAAAGACAAGATCTGATAGGGTTGGAAACAGAGAGTGAGGCAAATGAAGTTCTAGTCTTGATTTAAGAATGATATTTCATTCATCATGATTTTTTGCATTAATTTTGAGGTTTAAAAATATGCATTAGATATTATATACTTTGATGACCAAATTTTTTTGGCGCTCCCTTAAATATTGCACTAAAGGTGTGTACTACACTCACCTCATCCTGGTCCCATCTCTGCACATAAAAGATCAAGAATAACGATGGCATCAAACTTCTCAACAGCAGCATTGGAAGTTTGCAGACAATGGGACCAATGCCTCTAAAAATTCTGATTGAAATGGTTTTTCTGCCTAGCATCATTTTATACCACCCAGACTATCAATTAAAAATGAGGGTCAAAAAAGACCGTGCTACACATATAATGTCTTAAAATAACTTGCCCTCCCATGTACCTTTTCTTATGAAACTACTGAAGGATGTACTCAATCAAAACCAGGGAGCCAAGAAAGAGGATGTGGATCCAGGACTAGGAACCCCAACAGAGGAGACAGGAGGGAAGGGGATTCCTTGGGGAATGGCTGAGGGAATATCAGGAGGACTGCTGTGCCTTGGCCCAGAGAATAACCAGACTGGATCAATAGGAAGTCAGAAGGCTCTAGGGCGTGAGGGAAATGAATGGGACTGACAAATCATCCGACAGGTTTGGTCATGTGGAAAATTATATTGAGGGCATGGAAAGATTTAGTCAATTGTTTTTAACAAAACAAACCTAAGTTGATGAAAAATGAGGTAACTATTAACAGGAAAAACAAAAACAAAAATGAACGAAAATAGGACCATAGTCTATCACTTTGCCTAGGAATAAAATGTATTTACGTGGTCATAATAGTGAAGATGTTGAATAAGAATTTTAAAGAAATGAGATCTAAGTATTTTGGGAGGATGGGGGGCGGGAAAGAGGGGATGGATGAAAAGCTTGTCTAAAAAGCTGAGACGCTGATCAATGTTTGAGACGATGACTCAGGAGATGGAAGAATACATGTGTTATATAGAAACAGGTAAGTAACAGCTTCAGGAGAACAAGGTGAGGAAGACTGGGTTGAGGATGGAGGACAAGCAACTGCTATTTTCACTTGTAAGCCGTAAGCACTGTTCGACTTTTCAAAAGATTTACAAGTAATACTTTGATTAAAACAAAAATTTGAAAGTAGATTTGGTCATGTTTTCCTCTGTGAAGACTTCCCTGACCACCCAGGCATCCTTACCACCTCCCTCTGGGAGTCACTTGGGGCTTGTGTCCCCAGGACTGACTCATCTGGGGCTCAGGAAGGGCTTTTGGAAAATAAGTGAATGAATTCCATTTTTAAAAAAATTGGTTAAGTCAGAAGAATTAGAAAAAAACTTTTGAAGAGATTGAACTGGATTAAGTCACGCTAGCGAAAGGGAGATTTGTTGCTCATTGGCTGTCACAGGTGGTAATGACACATTCCCTACCTCACTTCAGGGGGTGGGGTGGGGTTGGTTGAGGTCATAGGGCAGAAGGAAACAGGTTGGGATTTAGAGACAGGCATACCTGAGTCCCAACACTACCTCCACCATTCACCAGCTGTGGGTTTGAGGCAAGTTACTTCACCTCCCTGACCCTCAGTTTCCTCATCTGGACAGTGGGAGAATAATAGAGAAAAATACTTTGTTGGGTTATTGTTAGGTAAATATAGGTAAAGTGCCTAGCACATAGCAGGTACTGGTTAAGAGGTGGATGGCTTTATTAAGATGCAGGACACTTGGTGACAGCAGCTTTCCCCTTGACCCTACTTCCTGAATTCCGGTTCTTACAGAACCTCCCGGAAGGCCTGGCTCCTGCGTCAGATATGGACACTGGGCTCTGTGTGGGCTGACTGCATATTAGCAGAGTGGTTCAGAGCATCTAGACAATTTCAGGGACATCTGAGTCATTCCGTTTGGGGAGCTGTGCTGACATGGTTTCAGTGGCTTTGCCTGGTTTCTAAACAAAAATTATTTAGGTGGGAACTGATTCAACTAGAGTTTTCCATGATTTTCACACGACCTTTCAATACCCCTGATTTGCAGTTTCCATCTTTCTCTAATGAAAATCTGGATCATCTTGGAAAAAATAAACTTAATTTGATGCTGTTGCCCTACATATGTCCTGGCTTCCCTCTCTCCATTTCATTGGCTCCAACCGTCTCCTGCCTCCCTCCCTGCTCCACCCACCCACTCACCCGCAGTGGGCCTCCATCCACCACTCCATGGGAAATGCCTGATTATAAATCACCAAGCGCCTCCCACAACCAGAGACCAGAAGTTCCTTCTTCAGGCTGCATTTAACCCCCTTTTTGAAATGTCCTTCTACCTTGGCGGTGGGACACAGAAAGGCAAATAGTGAGGCAGAAAGGAGTCTCATCTACTTACTATTTTTAAACTTCTCTGTTTTCACTCTTGATTCTATGATTATTCCCTAAGGTCCAGTCCTTTCTTTTCTTTGACTTCATTGCCTTCATTCTTGGGCACTTTAATGATCACCTCTCTGCACATTGTTCCCTCAGCTCTTTCTCCAGTCCATTCAGTCTCTCCCTGGAGTTCTACTGCTAAGTCTCCAGAGGCCTCCTGGACATTTCCCCGGAGGTGTCTTGAAGTTACCTCACCTCTAAGACAGACCCTGCCATCTGTCCCAAACCCTCATAATCTCACTTCTTGTCTCGGTCAAAGGCTTTTGAAATCCTAGAGTCATTCTTTGCTTCTCTTTCCTTCATTGCTTCTAGCTAACCTCTCCCTTAGCCAGCCTTCTGATCTAATCAGGGTGGTCTCCATCCACACTGTCCCCAAACATGTGGTCACTCCTCTGTGATGTCTGCACCATCTGGAAGGGCACACTGTCACAGCACATTTTTCTAAGACAGTCTTAGTGTTAGCAGGTTACATCTGGAGTCCAAGGATGGTGCAAAGCATCCTCTGTCCCCAGTGAGTCAGCCATCAGTTCCCCCAAACTGAGCCACAGAGAGAGTGTGGCCTTATTTCTGTGCAGAGGATCTGTTCCTAGGGGCAGGTGGCGGCCTCTTCTTGGCATCATCTTAACTAGAGATGTGTGTGGAGGAGGAAGTGGTTCTGTGAGGTTCATAGTTCAGCACTCTCGTTAGACTCTTGGGTACACCCTGCAAGGGACATTTTAGATCCTTAAGAAATTAAATTCTCCAAATTCTTAGAGCATGTCTAAGACAAATCAGTTATTCTCTCACTTCTCTGATGCATTATTATGCTAACAATGACTCTGTCTTTTTACTTAATCTCGCCAAGGAGACTCTCTCCTCAAGGGTGGGGAGGGCCTGCACATTCCATCTTGCCACATCTCATATTCATCCCCACCCCTGCCTTTGTGCTGGTCATTGATATGGGATAGCTAGCTACTTCTCTCCCATCTGTGCAGTCACAATCCAGAGATTCTCTGGAGGGGAGGGGGTCTAGCCATTTTTTGCCAGAGCTCCCTGCAGAGGTTTGATGAAACCTATAAAGCTCTTCTCAAAAATATAATTTTATATACATTAAAAAAATACATGGGAAACATTATAATGTGGTTATTAAAATATTTAAAAAACACATGGAGATATCATAATACTGTGTGTCTTTAACATATTAAGTAACCACTATCAAAGTAGTGATGAACATAAATGATACTGTTGGGATATATGCAATAGTATATGTGATAGGAAAATATCTGTTATATCTACCTCATGGTTTGTAGCCTACGTTTATAATTCAGTTAGAGATTAGTGAGTGCAAAGATGTAATTTTTCCTCATCCAAGTTCACAGGCCCTTGAATTTTGTCCATGGATTCCTTCGGTTCTTACTGTAGGCCTCCGTTGAGAACCTTAACTCCTGCTTCCCTCCTGAAGCCCTCCTTGACTACCACACTTCTATTTGAGCCTTCCCTCATGCTGAACATTCATTCATTTACCAAGATTGCTTATGTTCATGCAAGCCATTGGACCTGATGTTGGAGGTCCAGATAACAATAAGCAAGATCCCATTTTACAATCAGTAGGAGAAATGGACATATTCTCACCCAACTACAACCCCAAATGTAACACGGAAAGCATCATGGAGACATTTAAATAAAGGTCTGCAGTATCCAGAGGAGGCAGAAGTTAATAGTTCAGCTTGGCGAGGAGATGGCATTGAACTTGGCTTTGAGAGGAAGTAGGGTATAAATAATTTTCACATGAAATAGATCTTGCTGGTATTTTTCCTTTGTTTGTCTTGCCACAAGTATATATGAAGCTCCAAGCGGGTAGGGACCATGTCTTAAATGTTTTTGTATTTCCAGAACCTATAACATGGGCACTCAATGTATACTTGTTGACTGATTAATAGTGTGTTTTTTAAAATGTAAGTCTCTGTATCTGTTAGTTATTGCTGTGTAAATCACCCCAAACCCAGTGGCTTTAAACAACAATCTGTTCTTTCTTTTGGGTCTAAGGGTTGTTCGGCTGATCTAGGCCAGGACTGGCTATTCTCACTGGCAAATCACCCAGAGTCTGGCTGGTCTAAAATGGCCTTGGCTGGATGACTTGGCTCTTTCTGGCATGCTTTTTCAGTTGTACTTGTATCAAATTTGCTGCTGTTCCTTTGGCCACAGGCAGTCACAAGACCAGGCCCAGAGTCAGTGTGGAGGATACTACCCAAGGGATATGGGGAGGCATAAAAAATGCTGGCTGTTAATGTAATTAGTCTCCCATAGTCTTTCCAGTTAAACAATTGGCTTTGTGGACTAAGACAATCAAAATCAATCAATAAATGCATAAATAAAATAGTTGAATGTAGAGGAGCAATTTATAAATTCAACTAGTCATGTGGCCTCTCCCATGGATGTATCCTCAGTGTTTTAAGAAGGTCATCCAGAGACTGCAGGGCCATCCTTTATTATTATCATTTTAACCGGATGCAAACCCATTGAATTGTCCTTTCATGTTTGATGTTCCATCAGTTAAGCATCCCACACAATTTTTCAGAGAGATGTTTTTCTTTCCCCCTGAGGACGTCTGTAACAACCCAGAACACACTTTCCTTGGTACTTGACTCTCAGTTGCTATAAATATCAGACATTCTGTCAGCAGCTCAGGGTCACAGGCTCAGGTTTCCTAAACCAATATCACTTGCCTCTCTGCCTTGAGTTGTGTCTGTTAGAGGCAGTGGACTAGTAGGCAAAGTGAAGTGGAAAATACAGGTCAGAAAACATGTTTCCTGAATAACCGAGGCAAAAGCATATGTGTGTGGGGGGTGGGGATGGGGGCGGGGGGGCATAGAATTACCCACACAACTGCTTTTAATGCTCCAGGCTTCAGTGTAGTTGAAAAGTCCAATTTAAAAAAATACTATGGCCATGATGTGGGGCTCACACAGACTTGAGTGTGAGACACAGCTCACAATTTACCTGCAGTGTGACATCTGGCAAGGGGCTTAAATCTCTGAGCTCCAATTTCCTCTTATCTGTAAAATGGAACCATTCATATACCAACCTGTAGGTGTGTGGTGAGCTGTCATGCTTACGAGCATTCAGTAAATGTCCGATGTTCTTATAGATTAAAGGAAAAACCTGAACACAGTTATCAGTAGTAGAACTAAGGTTCTCTGTTAGTTTGAGAGAGAGCACCTACTCGGCCTGCCTTCTACTCCTAGCCTTGTCACTAATTAGAGGGCCATTTAAGCCTAAGTTTCCTCATCTGTTGAATAGAGCAATTAAAATGTCCTGCATCAAATTCACAGCCTTGTTTTGGCGATCAAATGGCATATTGTACAGGGAGTTCTTTTGCAAAAATAATTTAAAATCCCCTTGAACACGTTCGAGGTAATGCTGCAGTGATGGGTCCCTCCCACATGAGGCTTTATGGAGCCTGTTCTGCGCCCAGCTCTCGCCCTGCCCCTGCTGTTAATGGTGGTGCTGAGGAGAAATTAAAATTACAAGTGTGTTTCCTTCCAGATGTTGCTGCTACAGGCTCAAGGTGCTCTTTTAACTGGGACATCAGGCTTTCTTGAAATAAACAAGAATTCTAGAAACATGACATTGTGCCTGATTCATCGCTTACACTACCGCTGACTCATTCTCTCCTTGATAGTTTCTTCAACAGTAACTTTAATTACATCACTTACTTATTGTTTTCTTCCTTGATTTATTCTCTCCCTACAATTCTTGTTTATCAGTCATCTCAGTGATTGGCCCATCTCACCTATGAGACTTGTGTAAACTTTCTGGACTCTAGAAATAGGAACTGAGCTTTTTTATGTACCTCTATTCATGTGAACATACACCCCCAGGCTGGTATACTTAAATACATCAGTGGAAAGAACACTTTTGACTTTGCCAGGGTTTCACAGAGCTTATCTTATTGAATGCTCTTAGGCACCCTACAAAGCAGATATGATCCAGTTTAAAAAATGCAAACAGGGATGCACCAAGAGGGGGTTATAGCTTGCCTAAGGTCAGTGTAATAGATTGCAAAAGTGGTCCCAAATCTATCCTTTGCTGCACCCACCACACCTTTTGCTATTTCTTCTGCAATGTCCTCCTTCTCTGACTCTGGGCTTAACCATGTCACTTGCTCTGGCCAGTGGGGTAATGGCAAATGTGATCTAATCAAAAGCCTGAAAAGTATTGTGCAATCAATTTCGTTTGTCTTCTTTCTTGTACCTCTGCTATTGCCATGAGAACATGACCAGCTGGCCTAATGGAGGGTGAGGGACATGTACAGCAGAGCTGAGTCACCCCAGTTGTCCCAGCTGAGACAGCTTAGATCACTCAATGGCTAACCAAACCCTTGGCATGTTGGTGAGCCCAACCATTATCAATAGAATCGTTTAGCTAATCATCCCAGAAGCATGAGCAATAAATGCTTCCTGTTGTATATCATGAGGGTTTGTGGTTGTTTCACAGTATTATTGTGACAATACATAACAGGTAGAATCAGTGTACAGAAGTAGGTAGGTCTTTGGAATCAGCCAGGCCCAGGTTTGAATTCCACTTCTGCTATTTGGAATGTGTTCTTTTCTGAGACTAAATGTTCTTATCTTCAAAATGAGGCAATAATACTTCCCTCATAGTGTTTCTGTGAAGATGAAACACAAGGAGAAATAAATAAAGGTCTTGGGATACAGTGTGGATCACAGATGATGCTCAAAAAATGGTGGCTTCTCACAGTAATGCTACAAAATAAAGAACTACGGGGCCATGGGGCCCAGACCAACCAGACAGAGGACTGTCCAAATGTGAAGTCAGTACCTTTCCCACCAGCTCACTTGTGATAATGAAGACTAGATGGCTAGGTTCTGTCCTGACAATGAAATGCAGCGTTCCTGAATCCTTCATTGTAGTATATTGAGCAAGGATGGGCCTTTAAACAAAAATTAATGTTGCTTAAATTGAGGGGCCAAATCCAATTTTTTGGGGGGTGTGTGGTAGTCAAATAGATTGTAGTGAATGGGAAAGGGGTGTTGCTTTTGCCCTGGGTATGGGTTTGGTTCAGATCAAGGTACTCAGAGCGCTGTTGGGTGCAGTGGCCACCGGTGACTCTTGCTCTGACTCTGTCCTTTGTCCTCCTGCCTGAGCATGCATTCTTCATGACAGATCATTCAGGAAATGTGAATATTTCTCTGGGAGGTTTTGTTTTGTCACTCGGCCTTCTTTTCTGGGCCCTCTCCCTTCCTTTGAAGTCATTGTCTTCTTGACATGACAAATGTACTCAGGTAAGCTTCTGGCTAATTATCTCAAGGGAGAAGAAAAAATAAAATGAACCCAAAGCTGAAATACAGAACAATTAACTCTGTATGCTCTAAGAAGGTATGAGACACGCTTTGAAAATTAAAAAGAAGCATATACATTTAAGGAATAGTTTTCTTTCTGAACAGAATTAACTTGGGATCTTTTCTACAAAATTCAGCTCTTTTCCTCTGTCCCTCTCCACTCCTGCCCCAGATAGCTCACTTCTCTTTATCTTCTCTGATGGTGGCAATGGGGTGACAAGAGTTAAATGCACTGGGCTCTGCCTTTAAATCATTGTGTGACCTTGGATCCATCACATGGCATTTCTGAGCTTTAGTTTCTTACCAGTAAATTTCCATGTTCCTATAAAGATCTTTTTACAGATTTTTAAAAGGAATGTAAAAGAGTTTTGTGGGTTGATTTGACTCAGCTGGGGGATGGATTTTTTTCTTGGGATCTCTCATGTGGTTGCATCAGACAGTGGTTGGGACTGACATCACCTGAAGGCTCGATGGAGCTGTATGTCCAAGATGGCCCACTCTCATGCTGGCAGGTGATGCTGACTGTTAGCTGAGTACTCAGCTGGGACTGTGGAAGGGAATACCTAGACATGGCTCCCTCATGGGCTTCTTTCTCACAGTGCAGTGCCTGGGATCTGGGAGTGAACATTTCATGATGAGGTGTTCCAAGATACCCAAGTAGAAGCTACAAGGTTTCTTATGACTTAGACTTGGAGGTACCAGGACATCACTTTTGTTACATGATTAGGTTTCTTGTAATGCTAAAATTTTATAATTTCATGATCTGGGTCCACTGTCCTCTGTCATTTAATCAGATACAAGTTTTGGAAGCTGAGCAGAGACCCAGCTGGGCCTGGGCACAGAGGGGGCTGTGGCTCATGTCAAAGATGCGAAAATATGATGTGTGCATCATCTTAATTACCTGGGAAGGGAGCTCAGGGTAGATTGTCATCTACCAGTGCTTGTTCTTTCTGTGCCCACCTCTGGGCTCTGAATCTCTGCCCCTCACTCTACCCTGTCACTCTCCCCCCAATAGAATTATGATGTTAGGCATGAGAGGATGAGAATGAGAAGACATTCTTTCTGCTTTTTATCTAGATGAGAAGACAAGACTGGTGAGCAAAAAAATATGCACAACAGTGAGTGAGTGTTGAATGTCAGATGGGTGTCACAGTTAGAAAGTGCTAAAACATTCAGGGGAAGGAGAGATGAGGAAGGATGTCTTCCTGGAGGAAGTGACCCTTGATCTGAATCTTGAAAAGTAAGAATGACCCAGGGAAGAAGTGGGAATGGTTTTTCAGGAAGAGGTTGTTGTCTGAGTAAAGTATGAGGAGTGGTGTGTTAGGGAAAGCAACCCTTCTGGGGTAACTGCATTTGGAGAAGTGGGAGGAGATGGAGGTAGTCAGAGAGGAGGTAGTAGAAGATGGGGCAGGAGATGCAGGCAGGGCCCAGGGTCATGCATGGCCTTGGTGGACAGGCAAAAACATCTCCATTTTTTATGGACAAGAACACAAAAGCTCAGGAAGATAAAGGGACTTAACTAAGGTCACACAGCTTGTAATTGGTCACATCAGGATTTGAACCCAGGGCTATCTGACTTCTCAGTCCTGTTCCTCTTCCACCATAGCCACCTGATGTGACCTCAGTTGCTGCCACTGGAGTTCCCAGAGCCCTCCCTCGCTCCTGGCAAACTAAGGGTGTTGTTTTCTGCATCATTTATTGTAATGACTTCAATTAAAGCATCTTGCCATCTTGTGCTGGATCAGTGAGCAGCTCTAGGGAATCGATGCGCAGGGCTGGCTACCAGGGAAGCAGGTCTCCTCCCCTTGTCCCTGCCAATCCCGGGGCTGAGCTCCTGTGCCCGTGCTTGGGGAGGACTCAAGAAGGAAAAATGGGGGCCAGGGACAGGCAGTAGGTCACAAAAAGACAAGGAAACAGGTGTCTGTTACCTTCCAGACACAGAAGGTGAATGGGCAGCCTTTGGGTGCTCATCCTCCCTGGCCCTGCCTGCTGCTGCCCTTGCCCTGCTGCCTTCCTCTGGTTAATTTGCATTTGCAGCTGCAGCTCCAGGACGATCCCCATTTGGCTGCCTTACCCATTTGGCTGCCTTCAGTGCAGGTCCAGTACTCAGTGAACCTTGACCCCCCAAGGGAGAGGATTCAGTGGCCTTGTCCTAACTTGCTACCTGACCTTGGGCAAGTTGCCTCCTCTCTCTGAGACTTCCAAGAAAGACAACGGGATAGAAATTGAAATCCACCAGGTTGTTATTCACCATCTGTCTCTCTGACTTAGGATGTCTCTTCTTTGCCCTGCTCTGTGCCTCAGGACGGTGACCCCTGTGAAAAGAATCAATGGGTGCCCTTGCTAGTTGGCTCCAGTTTGGTTTGGTTAGTGGGAGACACTGGCAGGAGATGGGAGGGCGAAAGGAGAGAGAGGTTGGAGTATTTCTTCCCCATGATTTCTCTGTTGTGTGGCAAGGGTTGTGGAAGTGCCCTCTGCTTGGCCACAGCTCCTGCCAGCAGCCCTACTCTCTGTCCTAGCCCTATCCTCTGTCCCAGCCCTCACTGGGCTCCAGCTACACTCCTTCCTTCCCTTAATCCTTCAGGCAGGGGGTGGCTTAGAGTTTCTCCCACTCCTTCTTGTTTTCTTTAATCGTGCTTGTCTCCTCATTAAAGTCTCTTCAGTTGAACTATGTGAATGGAGTTCTGTTTCCTGCTGGGACACTGAGGGATCTTCTGAAGGTCCCTTCCAACGTCAAGGAACTGGCCGACTTTCAGGGCCCACAGTTTGGATTATCCTGAGACAGAGAGAGAGTTCAGGCCCAAGGGATCTAAGCAGATTTGTTTTCTTTTCCTCTAGTCACCAACCCCAGAGTCGTAGCTCAGATCTCCATTATCTGGTTTTTGTCTTAACCTACCTTTATTCAGGTGTAACCTATGTACAGCAAACTGCACCCAGTACAATTGGATAGGTGTCCATTCTTTTGCCCAGGTCTGTTATAACAGCTTCCTAATTGGCCTCCAGTCTTCATTCTCATCCCTGCAAATTCACAATTCTCAGGTCAGATCATGTCACTCTCCAGCTCAGAAACCTTGACCAGCACTCCTGTGCCATGAGGCTAAAGCCCAAACTCCTTAGAGCAGTGGTCGGCAAACTCATTAGTCAACAGAGCCAAATATCAACAGTACAACGATTGAAATTTCTTTTGAGAGCCAATTTTTTTAAACTTAAACTTCTTCTAACGCCACTTCTTCAAAATAGACTCGCCCAGGCTATGGTATTTTGTGGAAGAGCCACACTCAAGGGGCCAAAGAGCCGCATGTGGCTCGCGAGCCGCAGTTTGCCGACCACGGGGTTAAGGGATTGTACAGACAGGTGTTCTAGTTGTTCAGCTGCTGTCTCCCAGCACCAAATCCACCTTTCATGCTCTGCTTGTGAACCTGGGTTGGGATGCTACAAATTGCTTTCTTCTTTGCTGTGGGACTTCCTGTTTCACCAGCAGTGGCTCCAGATGTAGACTGGAAGGCAGGAGGAGAAAGTAGGAACCTGCTCCTTCCTTTCTGCTAGCTGGATCCTCTTGGGGTTGCCTCAGCAATGGCCTTTGTTCCTGGTTGAGCAGCTGGTTTTGGCCTCCAGCCCCTTTCAACCCTCCTGAACAACCTCCTGTGCACCCTCAGAAGTGAGTAGCAGCTGGGTGGGGTCTGTCAGAGGGTTGGGTCTCAGCTCTGGGGGCTCCGCCTCTGAGTCCCTAGATTCCCACTGCTTCCTATACTTCTTACCTCTGAGTTACTTCAGTCCTCTTTTTCAAAATTTTTCTCTCCTTCTAGTATATTTTAAATACACTTTTATTAAATTGTCACTGGAGAAACACCTAGTGCAATTCTTGTTTACCTGAAGGGACCCTGACTGATGTAACAGGGAAGGTCCCTGGTCTTGTGGACCTCAGGTTCAAGTTGGGGAAGATGGACGACAAACCAATAAAGAGCCCAGTAATAAAAAGTGTTCTGATGAAAAAATAAGACAGGGTAATGGATAGAGTCTGGACCACTTTAGATTGGGTAGTCAGGGATGGTCTCTCCGAGAAGATGACATTTAAACAGAGAAAGAAATAGTAAGTGTTCGTCCATGCAAAGAGCTGGGGAAGAATATTCCAGAGAAAGGGACCAGCCAGTGCAAAGGCCTTATAGAGGGGGTTGGCTTGTTGTAGTCAAGGATCAGAAGGAACTCTGGAGTAGAGCAGGGAGGGGTGTCAGAGAGGATGAAGTTGGGGTAGGCAGGGCTAGGCTAGATCATCAGGGCCTCCTTAGCCATTGCACAGACTTTATTTTTATTTTGAATGTGTTAGGAAGCCTTTGGAGGATTTGACAAGTGACAAAATCTGACTTGAATTTTAAAAAGATCTCTCCAGCTCCGGAAGAGGAGATAATCTGGGCATACAAGAGCAGAAACTGCATTCTCCCCAGAGCAGAAGGTAGGCATCTTGCATGAATGAGGAAACTGAGACTGAGAGAACTTACAAGACTTGTCCTAGGTCCCCTGGTTTTGGACTTCAGGTTCCCAGAGCAGTGCTCCTTTATGCTGCCCATTCTCTAAGTGAGACATAACTGAATGAGCCCCAGGCAAAGGTTCTCGGTCTAGTCTAGGAAGAGGGTGAACCTCCTTGGGCAGCCAGTCACATGCTCTTGACAATGTTCTTGCTTCAGGAAACGTCTGGTGGTGCCCAACTTCTGTTTTGTTTAGTTACAAGAAGCGGTGTGTGTGTGTGAGTGACAAAGGAAAACTGGGCCCCTTAGGGATTCTGTAGATGTTGGCATGCAAGGCCAAGTCCTAAAGTTACACATTCTCTTTTCCTCTTCCAATCCGTCAGCGAATCCTTTGGCCCTCAACCAGGAAATTCTGACTCTGATCACGTTTCTCCAGGGCCCCATTTCTATTCTGTCCCAAAGGGCACCCCCCACATAGATTATGATGTGGATGATGTTCCCTGGAGTTGTGCAGAAGTTCTGCTTCTCTGCATCCCACTGCTGCCACCCTATCCAGCAGCCAGCCTCTCTCTCACCTGATTTATTGCAGCCAAGACTCAGGTCTTATGCAAGGGAAGACCCCGGCCAGGAGGGCCTCACAGATAGAGTGAAGGGTACTGTGGAGCTTGGGATTTACCTTAAACAGGCAGAAGGAGTATTTTGGGTAGAAGGCAGGGTTCTCTTTTTAAGCGGAGGTGGCAGTAAGAGAAAATACCGGTATTTCTATGTGCTTCAGGCAATAGGTCTGTGCTTTACTGAAAGAACTCTTCGTCCTGTGGTTAATATAACCTGGCACTGTGGGGGATTGGAGGGAAAATGGCTGGATGAGATCCTGTAGTGCTACGGCATTTTTCTCCACAACTAGGAAGAGGAGGAGAAGGACGGCTGTGGATGAAGCTGAGACATCCTTTCATGCTCGGGAGCTGGAGAGGCATGAGTGTTGGAGGCTGAGGCATCTCAGACCCACTTCTAAGCAGGCACTGTGTTCTGATGGGCCTCCTCTGCCTGCCTTAGTTATTTCTCTGACTCACCACGTTCTTTCTCCCCGGTCAGATCCCTGTTCTGTCTGACCAGGCTAGTCCCCACACCTGCTAAAGTGACGCCTAGGATTGGCTGGATTCTGTGAGGTCCAGCCAGCCAGCTTCTTGCCACCATCAGATTCTTTTTCCTCATTAAACAAATGAATCACAATCCTAATTAATTTGAGCAACAGAATTTATGTAACTACTCCCAGCAGGATGTCTGCTCTCAGTCGGTAGTGAGATTAATTCCTCTCTCTGGGAAATTCCAGCCGTGCTGGTCAATAAACCTTAATGATGACTGAAATCTCCCATCTGTCTCTGCTCAGGGCAGGTAACCCTGCTAACCAGACACCCGGCAGCTTGACACAGTATCCCAGACACCAAGGGGACAAGGACGAGATTGCCCTAGCCTAGATGGGTCCTGAGCCATGTGGAACACACAGTAGGTGTTCAAATAAGGACAGGAACTGCCCATTCTAGGGATGTTCTGAATCACTTGAAACCCACAGGAAGTATTCAGTTTCTCTTTATGAAATGAATAAAAGAGACCGTGTGTTGCTCAGATACTTGTAAAATGGTCTCAAGCTGCTGAACTGCAACCAAGCCCGTCTCTGGCTTTTTCCATCCTTCAACCCTCTCCTTCCCAGGACCATACCTGCTTTAGTCTCAAACTATTTTAAACTTTCTGGGCTCAGGGACTTGTCTCTTGATGTTCCCTGCCCTTGAACTATCCCAGTCCTCTCTCTGCAAAACAGGCCCCATGCCGGCTGTATGGGAGGGAAGGGTAGCGAAGTGGAAAGTATTCTGGAAATAGTTCTATTTTTGGCTCTGCCACTTACTCATTGTACTTCACATCTCTGTTCTTAACCTTTTCCCTGTATGTAAACCACACGAGGTTCTTAGGAAGACTAAATAAGAAAACATGGTGAAAGTGTATCTCATGATGGTTGACTTATTTAGTGACAGGCAGTGTTTTAGGCAATGGGGTACACTGGTGCTCAAGACAAGATTCCACCTCCCAAAGAACTTCTAGGCGACAATAAGAAATAAAACAAATATACAATTTTAGTTATGGATTGGTGTGCTCAGAGAAAATAAGAAAAAATGTTACGTAGTTCTCTCTCTCCTGCGTTGATTTAAAGGCACAAAATACAACACAACAAGGCACAATGCACAAGGCACTGAACACAGATGTATTCACGATACTAATAACCCCAAATAAAGGTCACCACCAGAGAAAGGCGAATTAGAGGATAAGAAAGAAAGAAGAAGAGAAAAAAAAAAGGAGTGCAAAAATGAAATTGGGAAAAGGAAAAAAAAGTAAGAGAGAAAAGAAAGAGAATAAGAAAGAAGAGGGGGGGGAAAACTATTTATGTGGGGAGAAAACTCCAATAGAAAAGCCACTAATCCCAACAAATGCCAGCAACTAGTACCTAGAGATGAATGCAAACTACAAACAACAACTAATATCAAGCGAGGCCAGGGAAAACAGAATCAACAAACAAACAAAAACGGAACAAAAAAACAAAAAGAAAAAGCGAAACAATCTCACAAACAAGAATAAAAAACCGATATAATCAACAATCAAGCAAACAACAACAAAAGGACAGAGAAAAAAATTTGGGATAGTGAAGAAAGAGAAGAGAGAGGTGTGTATGGACTTGGAGCAGGGGATTGGAAACTAGATATATAAGTAGGGTGAAATTTTAACAGGGGGTAAAAAGAAGGAATAGGGAACATCTAAAGCAGGAACAGGGTAAGAGAAACAGGACAACAAAAGGGGAAAAGTGAGGAAGAGAGTGTTGGCATAAAGGTAGAGTTGAGATAGAGTAAAATGATGCTAAAGGAAAGATGAAAGTAGAATGTAGAACACTAATCCCAAGGTAAAATAAAGAGAAAATAAAATGACACCTTTTTTTAAAAAAAGGTAAAATAGTAGTAGTAATAATACTGATTGAAAATAAAAATGTAATAATTAAAAAGGTAAAATCAAGTGAGGAAAAAAGAAGAAAAATTTAGTTTCTTAAGTAAAAGATGAAAAAAAATAAAAATGTGCAGTAGTGAAGGTCATTCACTTCCTCTACTCTTCTGTTTGGCATGCCTGTTTCCTAGTCAGGACCATATTGAAGTTCCCTGCGTTCCGCTGCTCCTCAGTGTTGTAGGCCACAGTCCTGATTTTCAAGCAAGGCAGTATGTCTTTATTTCTTATATTCCTTTATTTGTGTTTACACAGGGTCAATTTGTGATTCAACCCCTGGGTGGCAGTATTTCTGGATCGACCTCTGGGTCTATAGGTCCCCTCTAGCTAGTGTTTAGATTTTGTTTTCCCTGTGGCACTTAATACCAGTTTGGGGGAAAGGGTTGCCCCAGAGTTGGTTCTCTGATCATTATTCCCCACACTGATCCCTAGGTTCCACAAAAACAACCTTTCCCTGCAGTCTCTTAGAGTGTCCCCAATTGGGTGATCCTACCGTGTTTCCCCGAAAATAAGACAGTGTCTTATATTAATTTTTGCCCCCAAAGACACGCTAGGTCTTATTTTCAGGGGATGTCTTATTTTTCCATGAAGAAGAATACGGCACACATTTATTGTTAAATGAAAATAAAGGAAATTTATTACCTGTATATGGTACGGTAGTACGGTAGTTGTCAACACAAACCAGACAAACTGTGAATCCTACAGTATCAAGAATTTACTCATTTATTCAATGACAATCATGTCATCATCTTCTGGAACATCATCATAACAATCCAATTCCTGAATTTCCTGGTGAATTTCTTGTGACTCCATTTCTTTCAGAATCAGTGGACCAAATCTCTCATGTTTAGCAATAGCACTGTCTTTAAATGAGTACTTCTTGTCAAGGTAGCCTGCTCGCAGTGCATTTGCAATACAACTGTCAGTGATTTTCTCCCATGAATTCTTCACCCAAGTCACAACTTCTTGCAGTTTAGGTTTCACAAAGTTTCCACGCTGATTTCTCTCCATTCTATTTTCAATGTGGTCATTAATTTCCATGCGCAAATTGTCTTTGAATGGCTTGTTTATTGCAATATCAAGAGTCTGGAGATAGGCCCCGTCATTCCTGCGGGAATCATTATCTGATCTATTTTTCTTTCTTTTTTTTTTTTAAATATATTTTATTGTTATTTTACAGAGAGGAAGGGAGAGGGATAGAGAGCTAGAAACATCGATGAGAGAGAAACATCGATCAGCTGCCTCCTGCATACCCCCCACTGGGGATGTGCCCACAACCAAAGTACATGCCCTTGACCGGAACCGAACCCGGGACCCTTCAGTCCGCAGGCTGACACTCTATCCACTGAGCCAAACCTCATTTTTCTTTTATGAAGAAATGTCTTCATGTCTTTAACGCGGTGAGTGCTGGCTGCATCCCAGACTAGCAGACCTCTTTGGCTCCCTTGCATAACAAGCGGCAGCATTAAATCGACCCACTTCCTTATAACTGCTTGTGTGGCCCAGGCTTTTTCAGTTTCAAGAATAAAAACGCCCAAAACACGTTCAATCTTTTCCTTCTTGCCCTTAGAAATGATTAAAGGTGGGATTTTAGTGCCATCCAGACGAATTGCCAAAATACAGGAAACACGTGCACTTTCGTAAGCAGTGGAGGGAATGTGCCGCTAAGGAGGCACCCCGCTGTTCAATTGTTGTTTGAGATGATTGGCCCATAAACACTGCAGTTTCATCCATAGCAATCATGTTGGAAAGATTGTATTTAGAGAAGTCAGCATCATCAATAAAGGACTTGAATGCAAGTGCTCGCTTAATAACTTGAGTATCTTCCAACCTAAACAATGTTGTAGATCTTCTTAAAGACAGTTCACTTCGCTGAAGGAAATTATCCAGCCAGTGTTGTGATGCTTTGAAGTCTTTGGGGGCTATGTCAAACTGTGGTGCCATTGCAAGGGCAAATTCTTGAATCTGAGCTCTATTCACAACCAAAGCCTTTGCTCTCCTGTCAACAACCCATTCACAGATCAGGTCTTCCAGCTGAGAAAATAATGGTTGCCAACCTGATCCACACTTGCGCTTTTTAGCATTTCCCTTGTCCACTTGTTCAATGAGGTTACCATACTCTGCTCGCCATTTTCGGACCAATCGGATACTCAACATCTTCTCTTTGCAGAAAGCAGTAAGATTTTGGCCCCAAGAGTCTTCCACGATTCCTTTCGTGTACTCCACGGAGTAGCTTTTTCTTTTTGCGCTCATTTCTAGGGATAAAAAAAAGGAATTGGGGTATCAAGGTGGGGGGAGGGGGATCACTCAAAATGACACAGGGGGGATCAGAGGGGGGGAATCAAAATGGCACAGGAGAATCAGAGGGGGGATTACCATTTTAGTAACCCCTTTTGATCCTCCTGTGTCATTTTGATTGCCCCCTCTGATCCTCCTGTGTCATTTTAAGTGATCCCCCTCCCCCCACCCCTGTGCCACTGAACACCTTCACCAGACATCCCCCCTACCCCTTTATCAGACATTTACCCCCTGGGGCCTGCCTGGGGACTGTCACTGGGCTTGCTGGGGCCTGGATCTGGGCTGGAGCAGGGTCTGCCACTGACTGAGAACCTTCAGTCATCATGAAGGCGGCTGCGAGCATCAGGTAGTGTCACCAGAGACAGACCAGCACTCACCACCTTCGCCGCGTCCCGTCCGCTCTAATCCTCCTGTTCTTCTACACGCATCTGCGAAAGTCTCCTCCTCTCTCCCCTCCAACCCCCGCGCTCACCGCTCACTCCAACCTCCGCTCCGCCTCCACACAGCAGTGATGTCAGGACTCCGCGTAACGTCACTGGTTGCTAGACGCCAGTCGGGGTGGCCCTAGCGACCAGTTTACGGTAAATTAATTTTCATTCTGAGACAGAGCCTGGGGCCTTATTTTCGGGGGATGCCTTATATTTCACTCAGAAGGAAACCTGTAAGTGGGTCTTATTTTCGGAGGTTGTTTTATTTTCGGGGAAACATGGTATGTATTGGGCTTAGTAATCAAAGGCAAGGATTTAACCAGGAAAAAAAAAAGAGAGAGAGAAAAAATGAGCCAGAGTAAGTGCACGAACTCTGGGGCTGCGCGCAAGTCTGTGCAGTCTTTTTTTCCTCTTGGGTCTAAGCAGCAGGCCACTTTTAAAATTTTTAGGCTGTCCTTTTGTGCCCAGTTCAGCTATGGGTTGCTTTTTAGAGTTCCCTTCTGTTAGCAGCTCTGCGGACCCCCTTCCATGTTCGCGGATCACGCCAGCACCAACGGCTGTGGATTTTTCTGGACGCAGACTTCCCCAGGTCCTCCAGCTCCCACAGTGCGCATTTCTTTCTCCTGCCCAGACTACAGACCTCACCTTATTCCAGGCAAAATCTGACCTTTCCGTGAGGGGGTGCAGCACTCCTCTGAATCCGCGTCTCCCGCCACTTGGGAACCTGTGTTCTCGGGTTCGCAGCTGTTCGCTGGGTGCCGTTGTTGTAGATTTTCAGGCTTCTGATAACATCCACTTTCCCCTTCAAGATGGCATGGTCTCCGTGTCAGAGCTGGTTGCTCTGGGAGGGAACCCAGCAGCAGTGGGGGCTGCCTGGTCAGGGGAACCCTGTCCAGCCATCCCCCACAGTCTCCTGGAGTATAGCTGTCCCTCAACTCACCAACAAACACTCCCCATGAGACTACACACTCTCCCTTTGTTCTCTCACTCACACACTATCTGCCTTCCCGTCAGCAGCCATCTTTCTCTTCCCAAGAAAAAATGTTATGGAGACTGACAGGACAGAGGAACTCTTTGAGGAGATGCCATTTGTGTTGAGACCCAAACGACAGGAGTAAGCCACATGAAAATGTGGGGGCACAACACTCCAGAAAGGGAGAGTGATTGCAAAGGCCTTGAGGTGTGAGTGAGGATCACTGGGATAAGGTTCCGTAGGATTGAATAATTTGCTCTGTTACTTATCTAGGATGTCCTGGGGTCAGGATCTGAACCCAGGTCTTTTGCCCTTAAGTGTGGAGCGCTTGCCATCACAGCATAGAGGTAAGGAAGAGTGAAAGGAAAAGTGAAGTGAGAGTGGACACACTGTCTTGTTTCTATCAGATCTGTGTCTTCCTGACAGTTTATTTGCATGATTGTAGGATCCTGGCTCCCTTACGGCCTTCAACTCCACCAGCCCAGCTCTCGTGTTGGGGACCACCATCCCCAAAATCTCCCTCAATGAATCAGTTGCAATTCCTTCTTAATTTACAACAGGCAAGAACCAACCACGTTTACAATTTGGAATTTAAAAAAATTATAATACATGTACATGGTAGAAAATTTAAAAAATGCACACATAACAAAATAAAAATCAGCCATAATTCCAACCTTTTCTGGTTAAAAATAATTTTTTTTGGTGTGTTTATCTTTCTGGTAAGTTCCTATGCACACAGATACTTTGCAAGATTAAGAACATCCTACACATAGTTTTGGATAATGCTTTTTTTCCTCATGTCATGAAAAATAAATGTCTTCAAGTGTATTTTTAATAGCTGCATAATAGTTCACTGCAGGCCAATCCAAAAGTAACTATTTTAGGGCTTTTATTATAAACTAGAGGCCCAGTAAATGAAATTCATGCACAGGTGGGGTCCCTAGGCCTGGCCAGCAATCAGGGCCTATGGATGGGGGGAGGGACAGAGGAGGGACCAGGGGAAATTGGCTGTGGGAGCGCACTGACCACCAGGAGGCAGCTCCTGTGTTGAGCATCTGCCCCCTGGTGGTCAGTGCACATCATAGTGAATGGTTGACCAGTCATTCTGGTCATTCAGTCGTAATGGTTGCTTAGGCTTTTATATATATAGATGGAAGATAGCACAGAGATCCTTCTTATTGGTAAATCTTTGTTACATAATGTGCCAATAGAGCAAGGTGAATGCCCTCCCACCTGGGTGCAAGGTGCTCAGGGAAACCATTCTCTTCGCTGAGGGAGAGGGCCCTTGGGTTCCCAAACACCATAACCATGAGTGTAGCATGGTTCACGCTGCCCTCTACTGAGAAGTGGACAGTTACACTTTACCTTCATTCGCAGCCTCTCCCTACCATTCTGGTCCTGGGAAGGATACAATGGGGAAAACGAGAAGAAGGGGGAATGCAATGTTACATTTGAAACAAATATTTAAATAATACTTTAGACACATGAGTATTATTTAATCTTTTAATTAAATAATAAATTGGCAGGAAGGTGAGGTAGGATCAGGGCCTGGCTCAGTATGCCAGAGTCTAAGGTGACTATGTTTAGCTTCTGTAGGGGACTCCCACGGGGGTGGACCTGGGAGGCAGGAGTCAGTGGTTCTAATCACTGGGGATGTTGGGTTGAAGTGGGGGTGCCCATCTGTAGTAGGCCCGAAGAACAAACAAGGAACCAAGGGGATGTCTGAGTGTGTGGGGAGGGGCCATATTCACTCCCGCTAGGGCAGGGAGGCTGGTTTTGCCTCCTACAGTGGGTGCTCAGGTCAATGCTCCTCCTTCCAATTACCGCCATCCTTACATCTTCTCCAGGTTTCTGCTTGGCCTCAGAAAACAAAAGGGAGAAGAAAAATCAAACCAGAGAGAAAGATACAGGAAAAAAAGACAGTAAGAAGAATAGAGTGAAAGCAAGACGAATGAAACAGAGGGGGAAAACAGCTGTGGGGGTGGCTGATGGTTTGAGAACTAGACATCTTTTTGGAAGAAGCTACACAGCAACAGGTACTTGGGTTGGGACAAACTTACTGCACCTCTTCAGCTGACAACCTTTCACTCACAGGGGCCCAGGCACCCATGGGCCAGAGAAACAGCTTTGCCAACTCTACTCACTACAGACTATCCCTCTAGATTGGGTTGGTGCCCTCTTGCAGAAAAGCAATTTCTGGAAGCTGATTACTTCTCAACGGAGCAGAGCTGGGGCCAGGGGACAGCCCTTCTTGAGCATGCCAACCCCCTCCCCCCTGAATTTCTGGGGGAGGAAGTGGCCTGGGCTAGAGTCAGCAGGTGGGAGGAGGGAAGGGCTGGAGACAAGGGTGTGGGGAAAGGAGAGAGGAGGGCTGGAGGAGGGACAGAGCGCCTCTCTCTTCACCCACACTCACCTTTGGTGGCCAGTTATTCTGCCTTTCCTCCCGGCTGTAGGAATGGCGTTGATATCCCCTGAAAAAGCCCATTGGTCATTGTCAGCTTCGGCATGTGGTGTTGGTTGAGAAAATGGAGAAGCCATCAAATTCAAGGCTCATTCAATACTGTGGGAGCCGATCCTAGTTCACACGTGGTGAGATGGAACTTTTCAAAAGGACCCTTTCCGGGAAACTACAGGAAAGAAACAAAACAACCTGTGAACAGGGTGGGAAGAGACCCTTCCACCTACATCTCTATGGCCCCCCTGTTCGAGTCGCCACGACTACAAGGCTGCGTTTCTTTTGAGTCCACACTCAGGTCCTTCTGGTAGGCAACTGTCCCCACTCCGTTCTGGCCCGAAAGCTCTCCCGAGGCCGGGGCACCCCCTCCTCCATCCCTGAGCGTCCCCTCGGCTTCTTCACCTCTGACCCATCGCCTTTCCTGATATTCACAATGAACTGGCTGGGCTCTCCCTTTCTTGACACACGATGTTTTCCAAAACAACAACAACAACAACAAAAGGGGGTTGAGAGATTATGAGGAATCAACCTCCTCCTTTTGAAAAAGCAACTGAAGCGCAGGACCAGGGGGAAACTGACCCCAGGTCACACAGGAACTGCGGGTGGGGCAGAGTCCAGTCTTCCTAACGCCATCACCCATCCTAACCCCCAACATTTACATGGTGCTAAGCCTTTTCCCCTTCCTCCTTCTAAGCTGTGTGTGGGTCTAGGCTGGCTGGACTGATCCTCCGCACGCCCACCTGCCCGTGATGTATAGGATCCGGAGGTTAGAGGAGAAGGTCTGGGGAGCAGGGCCCTCTCCATAGACTCAACTAGCCAGGAAACTGTTGGCGGGCCCTCCAACGGCTGTTGGAAGTGGTGCTGCTCATTGGCTCAGCAGAAGTGATTGACAGGTCAGTAGCCCAATGAATGATGAGTCTGGAAAGCCAACTGGCAGTGACCAGCGGTTCTCTCCTCGTGAGACCCTGGGGTAACGGTTCTGGTGAGATCCGTTTAGTTTGTTCCCAGTCCAGATCCCGCATGGTTGTAGGAGAGGGTGCAAACCAGTTTTCTCCTTTGTAGAAGGAACACATTTTGGGTCTACAAGTACAAAATTAATCCTTCCAAAGAATATGGGACTGTCATACTGAATGAACCACTTAATGAAAGCGGGGCTTGATTTGTTAAGAAGTTGAGGGGAAAATGAGTGGGCTCTAGGGAGGAAGCATGGGCAGAAATGGGGACAAAAGACTCAGGTAGCCCTCAAAAGGCCTGAGCTAAAGGTGTTTATCGCAGCTTTCGCAGACTGAAATGCCGAGGTCATCCCTGGGGGATATGATGGGGTCACTACTGAGGACGCTCAAAGCCTAGAGGCTGGGGACCAGGCTGGCAGGCAGGCGAGGCAGTGGTTGTCGTGTTTTTGTCTATGGGCTCTGGAGAGGCCTCTGCAAGCTGGCTGGGATGGTGACAGGGGAGGCCTGGACTAAGACATGCTTTCTTAGGATGTGTAGGGATGGTTGAAGCACAGAGATGTAGTGGCTCACCTTTTCAGAGCACAGCCAGAGAAGTTGCATCCCCTGAGAGAATGGCAGTGGGTCACTACATAACTTTGTAGAAGAGGAAGTCAGAGATGGAAGAAGGATGAGGCAGGGAATTAAGGAAGAAAACATGACAAAGGGAAGAGCATTGTAGGGACTTGAGCTGGAGTTCCAGAGAAGCTGAGCAAACACATGCCTGGCACATGGCTGTTACTCAGTATGTGCTAGCTATCATCATCATTGCTCCTCTTGGGAGGATGGGGAAGGAAGGGGCTGCTGAGTCTAGTAGTTACAGCAGGATAGGAGCTGAGTGAAGTAAAAGGGAGCGCTAGGAAAACAGGACATTCCAGCTGCCTCCCCGTTTCCCTGTGATTAGAGAATTGAAGCCACCCCTTCACTGAAGGGAGGGTTGAACCAAGTAGTAAGGGTTTTGGCATGTGCTGGAACTGGGATCCCAAATGAATGAGGAGAGATTGTCCTTCCCAAATCTATCTTAAAGGAGTCCTGTGAGAAGTGAGGTGAGAGGGGGAGGTACATGGGTGAGCTATGTCATCTTAGGCATAAACAGCCGGTGTGGTTGATGGGGTGGGGTTTTAGGGAAGAGCCCAGCCCATCTAGTTCTCTCCTGGGGGTAAGATTTAAGACTCCACTGGAAATTCCCATCAGTCATTGTCACAAGTGCCAACTTACTCAGAGACCACTGTTATTTGAGGATTGAGAAGGAAAAGAGTCCTTCAAGAGGTTCTGAGTCAAGGAAACCATGTTTTCTGTTTTATTTTTTCAAAGGGCAGTGTATATCAATGGAGGCTCCTGAATACTTTGGAGTACTGTTCATAGTGCATACAGTTCATAAAGGTTCTGAACAGAGGAACGGAAACCCTGTCATATAATTTTCCTACCTCACTAGTTTCTGTGTTTCCCCTTTATCAAGCCATTGAATCAAAGGCATTTGCTGGCCGCTATAGAGTAGGCAGTGCTGAGGTAGCTAAGAGAAGGTGATGTTGAAGGAAGAGTGAAGAATGCCTTGAGTCCCCAAATGACTCAATATGGATCTGTTGAGGGGTGGGGAACTGACAGCCTCACAAAGTGTAAAGCTACTTGGACTAGCCTACCCAAGCTAAGGGGCTCTGGTCCACAATACCTGGGGGGTGGGGGTGGGGAGGAGACGAGAGAAAAGGGTAGGGAGGAGATAAGGTAGGCTGGAGAGAGACAGGGGAGACACAGAAGACAAGGATAAGAAGGACTGAGGCAAGATGGAGACCAGAGGCAATAGGTGCTGAGGCTGGGTTGAGAGAGCTAAGGACACCGCCCTGAAATGAGCTAGTTAAATTGCCAAGTCTTCAAAGTCTTTCCTATTTGTATTTCCACTGATTCTACTAATTTAAAAAGAAAATGTGTAAAGTTAACAGAGTCTCCCAAGATTTCAAAAAGCATCGCATTTACTAACTTACACCCATTTTACATAAACCTTTCAGAATCTTACTGATGCTCCTGATGTTCTTACCATGGGGGTTCAGATCTGGATGACATGGGCAGGAGGTACTTGTGAGAGCTAAATCTAGGCAGTCAGCTTCTGGAAGCTGCTCTCATTTTTTACCTCCATGGGCTAAACAAACAGAGGTGGAATGAGCTGATTTGGAGAATCTGTGTTTATCATACTGGGATGTGGCAAGATAGTGGCATTGCAGTTGGGGCACGAAGGCAGTGATGATAGTGTCATGAGAGGGGCTGTTGGCCCTGGAGCAGAGAATTTGGTAAAGCACTGTGATGGTGGGTGAGCAGAGCATAGATCCACAATAAGGCTAGTTTCTGATTATCTTGGATGCTTTGCACGTGGTCAGTGACTAGAAATGCTTTTCTGATAAACGGAGTAGAGACCAGGCAAGAAGCTCTTAGGAAAGTATGGGCTGGGCGAGAAGGACACAGCCACGAAACAGGGCCCTGAAGCCAACTGTTGCTAGTATGGGAAAGTATTCTTCCCCTCCTCTCAGAGGGCTATCAAACAGGCCAGTGAGGATGATTAAGTCAGAGATAGAGGAAGAGGAAGAGAGGAAGTAAACAGATGAGAGAGGCAAATGAATATGCTAGAGAATACCGAGAGGGAATGTCATTGAACTGATTCTTCTTCAGGTTCATCTAAGGTCTCTTTCTATTGCTCCTCACTAGATGGTCCTAATACAGCATGAAGGACATTTAGAAATGGGACCAAGGTTTTCTGGGGCTTCAGAAAGTGGCCTTTTTATATTCTATAGCACTTCAGCTAAACCTTCTCAATGTGTGGGGGGTACGTACAGGGTGCAAACTGGAGATTCAGTGTGGGGGACGGAAAATGCCTTCCCTGAGTATTGATTGAACTTGTGTTGGTGATTCCAGATGTGGGAAATGTCCAGGAAGAAGGGGGATGGTTGGCTGGCCAGGAGCTAATTACCCCTGATCTCACAAATCTTACCCAAGGTTTTCCCTCACACGATCAGGAAGTAGTGGCCGGGTCTGATGGTCATGAGGAGGTTTTGAGGAGCTGACGGGGAAGTCAGGTAGGCAGAGAGGACTTACTCTGAAGGGAGAAACAGCCTGTGGGAGGAAGGTAGATAAGCACACAATCACGTACTTTCCTCTGTCCCTCCTAGTCTTGCAGGTGGCTTATCTGTGAGACTTGACTTCCCACCCTTCTCAGCCTCCTAAGCCTATTCTCTGTCATGTATCTTACAGTAAAATGAAGGAGGGGGCATGAGGGAGGAGATGCAAGAACAGGAGAGACAGAGATGGGAAGAGACTGAATCAAGTTGATTTCATACACAGAGATAGATACACTGAAACAGTAACAGATCCTCTGTGTCTCTTTTGCCTTTCATCATAGTGATTATGCTCATTCTCAAGGGATATTTACTTCCTCACTAAAGAATTTAGAGCCCTCTGCTCTGACCCATAATATTTTCTGAGCTAAATTTGCATTGGGTGCCTTTACTTGCTAAATAATGATTCTTTGGTTTATAAAGAGTTGCAGTGATTCAGAGACGGTGGTCTATACTGGTTTCCAAACAATTAAGAGCATTTCTGGGAGACAAACCATGTCAGCCACCCTCTTTCCCTTCCACATGGGCAATTATGGGGAAAGATAGGACAGGGATAAAACGTGGGGTAGGAAGCAAAAGAGCTTGTGAGTCCTTATCCCCTAAATTGCTGAAATAGTCTTGTTGGGAGAGGGAAGGAGTGTTGAGGGAGGTGGACAGAAAGGATAGAAGAGATGATAAAAATCCAGTGGAAATGTCATGATGGAGGAAAGTCAAAGAGGTGATGAATTGTAGTATGAAACCATTAAGTTTGCCCATAGGTCACAAATAGAGATGGTTATCCCTCACTTCTTTCTTCTACTTGTGGCATAATTGGAACTTAATGTTTTTAACATTCAGGACTGATGTTTTGGGTGAATTATTTTCCTAGTTGAGGATGGGAGGAATTCCATCAGGTGGGATTTACAGGAAATAAAACTTCCATCCTGGAAAAGAATTTTTGCACTATTGTCTTTCTCTGACTGCAGCTCCCTATTCCTCCTCCAAAGCCCCTCTTATGAGAAGTGCCAACAGGCAGGGTTGCCACGTTGGCTGCAGCATCATTGCTCCCATGGGAGTGGGCAGAGCCCTTTCACCATAGCAGCCCATGCATGACAAGGCTGAAGTTTTTCTAGAGGAACTTTGAGAGTGGAATGAAAAATAAAAAGCCAACCAAACAAGAACACCAACCAAGTAGGAAGATATGAAAGATAGGAGTTAGATCTTTTTACTGGCTGGTAACCTGCTGTGATCCTAAGCTTAGATATTAGCTATTTGGTTCTATTGGATTCTAAACCTGTTCTCAGCTTGGTCTTGTGACAAATGGACAACTCCCGGGGCTGTGTCCTCCACAATAGTGTCTTTGTCTTTCTTGGGTGGTGGAGGCCCTTTCCAGTCTTTCCATAAAGCTCATCTTTACAGGTTTTAGTTCAGTCTCCTTCATCCTCTGTTTTAGGGTCCTGTGCTCTAGCCCAGACTCCTTTGTTGATTAGTTAGGGTGCAAACCCTGATCTAAACTGTGTAGGGGCTGTTGTAGGAGTGGGAAGGGGTGTTAAGCTTTACTGAAAGGCAGAGCAGCATTGTCAGGTCATTAGAACAAAATGCTGCCCAAGCTCATGTTTCCATCTTCATTCTCTTTTTGAAGACTCCTAAGTTCCCCACTGCCCCATACCCACACATCCTCATCCTCCCAATGGATACAGAATGCAGTGTTCACAATTTTACACAATGAATACTAAAAATACAAGCACTATAAAAGGAATTTTCTCAAAAGACAAGGGTTATTTCTTCACAGAGAAGATGGGTTTGGAGCGTGTAATATAATACAAAGTAAACCTCAAAGAAGATATGAACATACTCAATGTTTAAAAGTATGCATTATTAATGTTATTATATGTAAATAAAAGAATTTGTGTAACTGCTAAAATGGTGGGCAGGAAGGTGGGAAGAACAGGTCGTGGCAGGGGGCTGCCTTCAGGAGCTCTGGAGACTAGTGGTACATTCGGGGCTCTTCTTGGACATTGTCAGGCTTATGGGTATGTGGCCTGGGCCTCAGGATGTCATTCCAGGGCAAATATGTGGGGGATGTGGATAGCAGAGCTCACACTCCAAGTGACTTTAGGATAAGACACTCTGTGACTGAGGTTACTGAAGGTGGCTTTAGTGTAAGGATGAGAATAGTGTGTGTTGATGTGAGCAAATCTGCTTCAAAGGAAACTTCCTGGGAGGGGTGAGGAGAAAGCTGGAGAATGGTAAACCTCTTAAAGTAGCCCTAGTGTGTCCAGGCCCATGGCAGGAGTCCCAAGGGGAATCCGGGTCCCCTACTGGAAGGCCATGGGTCTCACTGCTACAGCATAACTGTGGGGCAGAAACTTCTGGGCCAAGACAGTTTCTTCTGAAGCCATGAGTCTTCGAGGAATGAGAGTCATGATGGTGATTTGGGATGATAATTTACTAATGAGGTACATCATGTTCCTCCATACAAGGCATCTTCTTAGGGAGGATGGGCAAGCAAGAGGAAGCTCCTCTGTAACTTTTCTCTTGGAATGCTTCAGGAAGCAGACACTTCTGCTTCTCATCCCTTTGTTTTCTCTAGTTCTCCAGAGTTTCCAACTCTCCCCTCTGATCCCCTAGTTCATCCTTGATTATTGGGTGAAATGAAGACAAGTGGCCAGGCAGGGGAGATAGTGAAGAGTAACTTCATTAAGGGATGATAGAAGAAACCTTCGAGTCCAGAATTGTAAATGGAGCCTGAGAACATGGACAGACTAGATAACACTTAACAAAGCAGGGGGAGGGCAGGGTCATGGTGGCCCTCAGCAGGCTAGAGTCTAAGGTGCCTATGTTTGGCTGCTGTTAGGGACCTGGTGGCCTCTAGAGTTAGGAAAGTATTGGAAGGGGCCAGCAGTAGAGGCCTTCTGGTGGGGGGCTCTGAGTGACGTGACTGGTCTTCCTGTGGATAAGCAAGGAAGCTTCCAGCAAGGTAGAACAATGCAATGGTAGGAAGTACTAGGGATCATCTTTTTGCTGCCCCTCCTGCGGGGCTGTACTGTGCTTGTGTGCCTGTGGCTAAGGGATTGGGGACATTCTTCTGAATCCACTTCCTAGTTTAATTACTTCCTAGGCTCTCCCAGCTCTCCTGAGGGGAATAACAGGACGGTTTAGGAGAAAGAGTGGGGTGAGGGCAGAAAACAGATCTAAGAAAACAGACAGTGGTGTGAAAAGTTAGAGAGATAAGACAGTTGAGGAAAAGGTGACAACCAAGCTCTTGTGTTCCATCAAAAAATATTTTTGGCCCTCTAATACATAGAGCACGCTTATGGTGTTTTTAAAGCGCTGCAAGCCTCAGGAAAAATTTATTTTCACTGTGCATTTCAGATAAATCCTCTGAGCTTGGAGAAAGTGTTTACTTTTACAGAAGCAGGCCTGAACTTGGTCAGGATTCGTTACTTCCATTTTCTTGTTGTCCGGGAATATGGTAGGGTCAGTGGAGCTACAGAGGTAAAACCCTTCCCTGCCAGCTGCCTTCTTTGTTGCTCTCCTTGGGGTGTAACATAAAGATAATGCCTGTAATTTTTTGTGGTCTCCCCCTCCCCACAAAAAAGGGTTGTGAAAGGAGGAGGGCTTGAGTGTGGGAAAGGCTGGTGTTAGGAGTCAAGGAATAGGAGGAGGAAAGGAAGCAGACCCCTCTAGGCAGCCCTGATCAGACCCTAGCAATATAGGGGAGAAGTCTGGAACTGGAGAGGGGAAGAAAAGGAACGGGAGGTGAGCTGAGATAAGGGAGAGAGAGTTAAGTTACGTTTCTCCCAGTTCACTCAAAACTCATTCTTTATATGAGTTTCTCCACTGTGTCATGATCCTGAGGGGAATGCCCAGATGCAATGTCTGGGGAATGGTTGACACAGTTCCAAGGGGGTGACCTTGAACAGTGCCAGGTACCGTGTGTTTCCTTCTTAGTTTTTTTTTTTCTTCTTCAGTTATTGTCTTAAGTTTTGGGTCATGATTGTGGTAAATCAAACATCGTGAATAAAGTCCAAAATAGCTTTTGATGAGCTTCCTGGCTCTTTTGCTGGTGTTGATGTCGTTTCTTGTTGTCTTGGTGGCACTGGCTGAGGATTAAGTCCTGGTCTGAAATCAACCATATCACTGTCTATCTTTGATCCAACAATTCTGGAAAAACCAGTTTGCTCAGTTTTAACCTTGATTGCTTGTAAAATCTCTTCAAGATTATCGAATCTTTCATCACACTTAGTTTCTATAATTGTTAGCCTTGATTGAATGTCCTTTAGTGAGTCAGATAACTGAGTTAGAATTGTTAGTGTTCCAATTGTGTCCTTTGCTTGAGAGGGAGGTTTGGGGTTAAGAATTTGGCGGACCTGTTCAATACTCTCTGCCTCATAACTAGATGAAATGGACATTGATGGACTTGTTCCTGCTATCTGTGAACTGTCGTCATCGTCAAGGGCTGGTTCTGCTACGGCCATCTCCGCCATGTCTTTTGTTTTCCGTTTGCGCATCGTTCTTCTTTCATCTCCTCTCTCTTCACCTTTGGGCTTGGTCTCTTGGTCTTTTCTGGTTCGGACCCAGTGGCTTTTGACCTGCTTTCCATTTGTGATAAGTGGTTTGGTCCTTCTTCTCAGTTTTGAGAGAAGGTAGGCAGAGCCATCACTCTTTTCTAGCTCCTTCCTGATCTCTTTGCCATCCCAGATTGGCTTTTCTCTCTTTAAGCCCTCTCTTCAGATTAGTGGTTTTAAAAGAATTGTGAAGTTTGGCAAAACAAATGCAGATGGTGGCAAAAGTTTGAGGTAGCTTTTTGGGGTATGAATCTTCCAATTCTACCTGAATTTATATCTAATAATTATATAGCTGAATAACAATAATATGTCAGAGGGTGGATAGCAGGGAGAATGGCAAACACTTCCCTTTGGCAGAATCTAAGGTGAGAAGACTAAGACATCTAGGACATGGTAAACCTAGTTAAGTGAGGTCATGGTTTGAGGACATTATGGCAGATTGGGTGACATAAATGGGCGTGGGTTACTCCTCCACAGATGGTACATGGAGAGCATCTGATAAATGGGGTAAGCTTCTTTTGAGGGGTCTAGATTCCGAAGCAGTGTCTTCAGAGGAAGAACACGGTCAAGTTGGCTCCTCCTGCTGCGTCAGCCTGCTTTTGTGGCTGGGTGGTGGTAGGTGCCCTCTCTCCCCCTGCTCATAGCTTCCTAAGGTTCATTTCCATCCTGAGGGGGGAAAAGAATCAGATGAGCTGAAGGAGAGATACTGAAAGAGGGAGAAAACCAGATAGTGATGGAAACCCAGAAAAGACTACATATACCACTTGTAGTCTTCCAAGTCACCCCTCCTAGGCCAGCTGCCTCTAAGAGGTATTCTTCTGATTCATCAGGTCTTCAGAGCCACTTAAAGGTACAAAAGGGAGAAAAACCATCTGGAACTATATACAGAGCCACGTCTGCTAAACTTTCCAAATTTGCAAGGGGCACCATCTTGGTGAAAATGTTCTACTCACATGATTTTTTTTGAAGACTCCTAAGTTCCCCACTGCCCTAGTCTAAACATGGGGCTTGGGTTTGTGTGTGAGAAAAGGGAAAGAAAATGGAGAGATTTTCAGTCAGGGATTGATAGAAGGTGATTTCTTCCCGGTTTCTGTGAACGCCCTGAAGACAGAGAACAGGGTCTTTTTATCTCTGTATCCTAAATGTCTAGCATATTGTAAGAGCTCAATAAATAGGTATTTATTAAACTGAATTACTTGTTGAATTTCCATGTGGGTAAATAAACAGAATTAGCTCCTGTAGTGAAACAAGGGACCATCAAGGTAGAGGGTGGAGCATGTGATGGTCTGAAGTTAAAAATCCACAGGAGAGAAGCAGACTATAGCCCAAATAACCACTATTAGGAGTGGAGATGGAATGGGAATGGGAAAGGGAGAGGGTTAAAGGAGGCGAAAGAGAGGAAATGTAAAGAGTGTAGAGATGAGGTAACCTATGAAAGACTATCACCTTCAAACCTGTGCATACTTCTTCAGAAAGTTCTTAAGTCTTCAGTCTTTCCTTTAGGTTGTAGTTCCAGTGAGTAGGATCCCCGACCCCTCAGTAAAGAACACAGCACAGTCAGAGACTCCTGTTCCTTAGGACTCAGGAGGAAGAGGGTGATTCCCCTGGTGGTGTGAGTTGGGGATCAAAGCTCTAAAGACATGGGGGACATGTAATGGTGGACTTGGAAAGAAGGGGGTGTAACAGAGAAGAGTTACTACCTAAATGAAAGATAACTAGGAAGGGCAACAGATAAGATTTGCCATCTGTAAAATCTCTTAGAGCTGATTTGACCACCTTGCTTAGAACTGATTTGTTACATGTTGTGTCATTTAGAGGCCTCGCAAGTTCATCAGGAGCCCAACAGTCTCAATGTTACTCCACAGCAATCTGTCATCTGGGAAATGCAGCTGTTGCTGTGAGGCAGTGCAGTCATGACTGCAGAAGAGGGGGAGTGGGCAGGAGACCCCTAATCTGACCCCTGGATCCTAGAATGAAGTTCCCAGTTCTTAGAAATGTATGTGTTGGGAGGTACCGCAAAGGTCTTCTCTCCTAGTGGTTCCCAGACTTGGATATGCAAATAGAAAAATCCCCCCCCCCTAAATTTTGGGGAATAATGAGGTTTTTTTTTAAGGTTAGTATATTAAAAATCTAAATATAATCTTCAATCACTATCATTTTACAAGAACAGGCATTTCAATGCCACAAAAATAGGAAGGATAATTGCAGGATAGGTATTGCTTTTATGACTTGTTTTTGGGGACAGACAGCCAACACTGGTACTGAGGAATATTAATCTGGTCTATTTCTCTGCTGTGCTGCCTTTGCTTTGACAGTAGGTTGGGCTAACTTGAATATCTCATACATGGAGCCAAAACAGACTCCTGGAGGCTGGGCAGCTGACAGAGATGCCAGTAGCAGCCACTGTTGCTCAGATCATACTGGACTAGCTAGTCCCGATTTCCTAAGTATGCAGGAGAGTTTCATGTCTCAGGGTTATTTTTTTGTGTGCTTTCATCAGCAGGGAATTCAGTGCTTTCCTCTCCTTCACATTTTGCAAGTGGCAAACTCCTACTCATCCTTCAAAACCAGCTGAAATGCCATGTCCTCTGAAATCTACCCTGAGAACTTTTCCCACTGTCGTATCAGGAAGGCATTCTGGATTACTTCTCTCTCTTTCAGTAGCACTGTACTAGTATGTCCTAATTTTTCATTTATATGCTCGATTAGTGGCGTGAAAGGTATGGTAAGGTGATGAATTTCCTGCTAGGTTGGGGGCTTTTTGGGAAGCAAGGACTGTTTATTTTTTGTATCCTCAGTGCCTAATATATGGGAGGTGACTTAGAGTCTAACTCATCAGGAGCTGATAGCAGGGCGTCTTATTTGTTGCTCTGAAATTGATGGCCAAGCCTGGCATCAGGTCTCTTGGCTTTGGGTAATAGGCATTCATCCAGGCTGGCAGCTGTTTGATGCTTTGGGCGTTTGACAGCCTTGCCCTTTAGGGGTGGCCTTGGAGAGTTATCTTTAGAGACTGGAATTCAGAGATAAGACTCCAGTTTCAGAAATAGTAGAATGAAAAGCAAGATACCAGCTTGCTTTTGAGGACCAAGTAGCAGAATAGTGGTTTCATCTATTGAAACCCTGTTTGAGGAAAGGACCTGTTCATTAGAATAGTGCCAAAGGCCCAGATGCCAGAACCCAGGTTCCTGTGTCAGAGCAAGACCACCAGCAATTTGACATGGTCCAACTCTACTGGATAGTTCCTAATGGTTTTGTTACAAAGCTGGCCCCTTGGTCTCTGAGCTGCAGATGGGGGACTGACTGGTGTGCTTCCTGGCAAGGAGCAGGTCACGGCAGATAGACCTTCAATTTGTATTTAAAAGTCTTATGATGGAGAATACTCAACTTCACAGGGTAGTTCATTTGCGGGGTAGTTCTGATAATTTTTAAAAGTTATTTTTATTGAATTGAAACCTGTCTTCCCATTGGTTCTAGTTCAGCCCTCAGTACCCTGTAAAAGTCCAAAATCTCTCAACTACATAAATGTATGAAGAGAGCCAGCAAATGTCCCCACTGATTATTGTAAAACTTATTAGTGTCTCAATCATTCCTTCTCTCCTCCTACTTCCCCAATCATTCTTTACAAAATATATTTTAAGTCCTTCCACCCTTGCTTTAGGCCATTATTGTCCCCTTAAATGTATTACTGTAGTGGGACAAAACTGGTCACAGAGGGTATAGTTAAATCATTACCTGGATATTTGTAGTTCAATTAATGTAGACTGAAGAGGTTGCAGACAACAAAAACCCCAATCTCTGTTATTTTTTCATTTGAAGTTTGTATGGCTGTTAAACCAGGTTATCCATTTTACACCCAATGCAATTGATTTCCTTTTCATGCAGGATTTACCAACTGTGCTTAGTAAATTTCATTTTTTTAGGTTAATGTCCTATTTGTTGAGATAGTTCTGAGTCTTAATTCAGTCAGGCAATATTAGCTATTCCCCTATTTTGTGAATTAGCATATGTTGAGGAACATCAGTTTCTTTGTTTCCATAATTTAAAAAAAAAATGTGAGGGGATGGAGCCAAGCAGAGTGTGACTATCATGCTGTGATGGGTTTGCCTAGTTGTCCTATCACCCTGTACACACATCTCTGCCTGGTTGATGAGGATATTATGAGACACTTTGTCAAACACTTTAGTGGTCAAGGTGGATAATGTCTGTATTGTTTCCTCCTATTATTAATCTCAGTCACCCTATCAAAATAGGAAATTTGACTAGTGGAGCATGACTTGTTATTCGTGAACCTATGATGGGATAGGTTTGTCCTGACAGATGAGAGGAGGATAACACCAAGCTATATCTATTTTTGATGCTAATGTCCTTTGAGCAAGACAATATTCTTTCTGATTCTGTGTTTATCATACAATATTCTATTCTAGTCTCTTCATTGTGCTATCTTTCCAAGAAGGTCATGTCGTATGTAGAGAACGTAGGCTGGCAAATTGCTCATTGCAAAGGAATTGAGTAGCAGTTGAGCTTTAAAATCTGTTTCAGGAACTTGGTGAGTGTGAATCTGTTCACTGGAGCCTGACTGAGGAAATGATATAATCAAGTTTTCAATACATATTCCGCATGCCTCTACTTCACCAAGGGTGGCTGCCTAAGGTAGATCAGCCTAAAACAGCCAACCAGAAATTAGATGAGAAATCCCTTGTACATCCTACAATGGGATCAGGGAAAGATACCTGGAGGGTGGGAAGGAGAAGTCTGTTGTCCATTGCTGACTTTTATTATTTATTCCTTTCCCTCCTAGACTCCCAGAAAGGACTATATAAAGGGAACTGGCATGGTTAATTGTTCACTTGCTCTACATGGGCAGTTGGTATATGAAAGCCATGAGGCTTTTACTTGAGGTTATGACGGATTGGTAAAATCCAGTAAGAGTGCTTTCTATTCATGATACTTCCAACTAGTTGCCTAAATCAAACTGGTTACATCCAGGAGTTTACTTTTGAACTTCAATCTCAGGTATTCTTTCAGCTCCTTACTACTGCACAGTCCAAGGTCTTAGCAGGCCGAGGTGTGTGACTCAGTCACAAGTCTGTCTGGGTTAGGACCAGTAGTGTTTCTTCCATTTCATGCTTGGGAATGAAAGAGAATAAGATCTCTTGTTCTTTTCTTGTCTCTTTCAACTTTCCTAGGGTCTTGCTAGGGAGCGGGGTCTGGTAAGGTACATTATTAGACATTGCCTTCTTCCTACACTTGGGAAATCTTCTACCTAACTTCCCTGCTTCTCACAGGCACCCTCTTCCTCTACCTCCAGCAACATGAACTGAATGGATTTGGGCTTTTCCCCAAACCAAGGAGTTTATTTTAGGCTGCTTCAGTTTTTTTGACATGACAATGCCCCTGAAGCAAAGATTTAAAAGCCTAAGGTTACCAGGTTGAAGTCGGAGGGGGAAGAGAGAGAAATGCTTAAAAAGCTGCAACACAAAATTGATATCTAAAAAAATGATACTGAAGAAAGTAAGTAAATGATCCTGGTACAAGTATGTATTTAATGCCACAGTTTGTCCCTATTTCTCCCACTTTTTTTCCTTCTGTTTCCTGATACACACTTCCTCAGTCCTACTCTCCAGGGCTCTTGACTTATGACTGCTTTGTCTTTCCAATGTGGCTACAATAGAGAAGATGCCACTTAATCAGCATCCACCTTCCTTGCTTGTTGTTGGTCAAATGATTACCTCACCTCTACCGTGATGAGGTGCTACTTGTAAATTCTGAGAGCCTCAGAAAGCTCTAGCTCTAAATGTGTACAGAATTTCATACAAGTTTTTTTTCTGTAAGCTGCTTTGTTAGTATGCAAAGTTGGGTCATTTCTTTACACCTTTAAGGGTTCCTTGTGTCATGATGGCTGATGTGGCTTCTGCCGGAGCTCAGGGGCAGAGGATAATGAGGGGCAGAGTAAAGGCTGACAGCCTCTAAATCAGAAATATTTCCACAATCCATTGTACAGACTTCACCCACTTCATTACTATTAAGAAAATTTAGTAATGACTTCCTTGATCCAATTCCCAGTGAATCTCAAGGATTTCTCCTTTGAGACTATCCCTTGTCTTCAGAGCTGTTCCTGTCATTATTCTAACAGGATTTGACCTTGTACACTTGTGTTGAAAGAGCCCCTTCTCTGTCTACTCTCAATATTCAGACTTTTTCTGGGGACACAGAGTGCCACCAGGCAGCTGATAGTTCCTCTTGAAAGCCCAACTCGCAAGACTTGAAGCCTGTTAGAAGTTGAAAGAGTACAAGCTCAATAACTGGTAGGTTGCACCACAGCCTATGTTTAAAGATCTATTGATCTATACATAAAACAGAAGGATTCCAACTATTGCCATGTAGCTTTACCTTTCTTTAGCAGTTGGTCTATGTGATGCTTTCTTTCTGGTGTTGTGGAGTTGAATCAGAAGCTGTTCTGCAAGAAACAAAATTTAAATTTCTCATTCTCTGGGTGTCACCCCTTATTCCACTAGACTGTAAGTTCCTTGAGGGTAGGGCCATGTCTTGTTCATCACTGTGATCCCAGTGCCTGGTCCAGGATCTTCAGTGTGGATGGTGCATACAGCTGGATGTTTAGCAAACATGGGTTGATGTCTCCTCTTGGCTTTGTTGACACAACCCTCTCTGGTTTCTTTGTGCTTTATGAGCCACTTCTCATGAAGTGGGGTTAGGTTAGGCCCTGGGCTTTAGAAAAACTATTTTTATACTGCCTTGATTTCAGTCAGACTCCTGATTTTAGTGTATATGCCACTGGTTCCCCAAATTTATATCTCCAGCCTCAGACCCTCCCATGAGGTCCAGACTGAACTACTAACTGCTTGGGTGTCTAGCAGGCATTTCATACATATCATGTCTAAACAAAACTCTTAGTTTCTTTTCCCAGTTTCATCCACAAATGATTTTTACTACAATCCCCCCCATTTTAATAATGGGACCTACATTTGTTCAGAACCCCCAAACTGGGTTCACGCTTGATTTGTCTGCTTTCTTTACACCTCCACATCTAGATCATCACAAGTCCTGTTAATGCTACCTCCAAAATATATTCTCAGCTTGTCTGCTTCTTCGTTAGTTCTACTGTTACCAGCCTCAGGCAATGCCACCATCACTGCTACCCTAGATAATTGATCAGTTGATCAGGACAGTCTCCTAACTGCCTTTGCTCTTGCTTCCTTAGGTCTACTCTCTACACACAGTTGAGCTATCTTTTAAAACTGTAAATCCAGTTCTGCTTTGCCTAAATGCTTCTCTGGCTGTCCTTTGCTCTTGGAATAAAACCCAAACTCCTTGCCAGGGGCTAAACGATGCAGTGTACACGTATCCCACACCATTTCTTTGGCTTCATCAACTGCCTGCACTCTCCGGTCCATCTATTCGAGCCTTCAAATATTCCAAACATATCATTTCCTCAGAATCTTTGCCTAGCTGTTTCTTCTGTCTGGAATATTCTTTCCTCTGATCTTTGGCATTGATCTTTGTCATCATTAAGGTTTTACTTCAAATGTTGCCTCTTCAGAGAGGTTTTCTCTTGTGTCTTCTACTGAATACCACCTCTGCTGTAGCACACTGCCATGGTCCTCTGTGCTGTCTTCATATCACATATCACTATCTGAAATTATCTTGTTTTCTTGATTACTGTCCATTTCCCCCACTGACATATAGGCTCCATGAAAGCAGGAACATTGTCTTCCATATATTCCATTGTATCCCCACCATCTAGCACATAGTAAGTGCTCATTCAATAGCTGGATTTTGAATGTTGAGTGAGCATTGAATGCATTGGCAATGCATCTGCAAACAATGCCTTTGCAGAGGTCCTCCTGTTGTCTTCTCCTTTCATAATCCATGGTTATGCATTGTCTATATTTTCTTAGCAACAAAGTCTTAATCAAGGTGACGACTATCTCTACTTCTTAGGTGGAATTAACCCACTCATTAAATGAAAAGGCTAGCTATAAATTGACCCACACTCATCAGCTGATGAGTTAATGGCCTCCCTGGGGTTTTACTTCTTCCTCTGATGCCTTTAATGATTTTTACATGTTAATCATATTATAGCAGTTTAAGGATGCAGAAAAGCTGGAAACCAAGCATCCTTTTGAGTCTGTTTTTGGGTCTGGCTTGGATAGGAGGTGGAAAGTGTATGGAAGAGTCAATGCCATAAGGGTTATTTGGAAGATCATAGGGCTTAATATGTCCTAGCAGCACCATGAATGATGCTGACTGGGACTGCATGTTTACTGGTCAGTCCATGCCACTGTGGCTCTTCCAGGTGGTTCCTGACTTCATGCTTTCAGTAGAGATTATTCCTTCCTGTATTACTTCAGGTCAAACTCCTTTGAGAACCTAAATTTTCACACCAGTGATGGTGACTTCTTCACTCATATAACTTTACCCATGTGTTTTCTTATGTGCATGCTTACCTTCCTGGGAAACTCACTATACCCAGACATGCCTGTATGTGCACAGGTGGGAAAGAACATAAATCTCCATGGAAGACTTTGTCTGAATTTTATATGTTCTGTAGAAGGAAGCAAGAAAAGCAAGAATTTATCAAGTGCCCTTTTGTTTTCACATGTTTCCACATAATGGATCTAGAACCTTTAAAATAATAAAATTATTAAAGAAATCTATCTCCTATGTCTGATGGTATCTTGGTAGTAACAGGTTATCAGAGAAGTAGACAGGCCTTGCACACAAATAACATTGCCTCCAGTTCTAACTAGCTTTAAAGGACAGCAGATAAAAAGGGGCTGGCTATTCTAGTCAGTGAAAGAGGCCTCATCAGAAATCTGATCCTAGTCAAAGGGGGATATGAGATCCCACAGCTAAGCCCAGATGCAGAGGAAGTGAGGGTAATGAATCAACTTAGAAAAAGTGACCTAGACACATTATTTAAGCACAGAATTACTGAGAACCCATTCTGAAGGAGGCTTTCTTTTGGCTGCTGGGGATACCTGTGAATAAGACAAAAATGTCCTCATCCTTATGCAGTTTCTTCCCAGGGTAGGGTCCTTAGAGGTGGAGAGAAATGCTATGCCTTGAATATGGGAAATCTAAAAAAGATGTAAGTCTGGTCCTTTGAGACTGAGTTTGGAAAGGCTAGCTAAAATTCTTCCAGATTAGATTAAGGTGCTGCCCTCAAGGAGTTTATAGTCTGGGAGAAAGACAAATAATGATTGTACTGTAAATCAATAGAGCTAACAGGTTTGTTAATACCACAGTAATTCAGGGAAGAGAGGTTCTTCAGACCTGGTGTGGAGGCAGTGGGAAGATCCAGGAAAATAAGGTGGATAAGGTGGTATTAGTTAAACTCAATCTTTTGTACTATTTGGGTAGGTAGAGAAGGATTTGGGATGGGGAGACCCTGCCTGGTATAGCTCCATGATACAGGCAAAGATTGAGTTAAGAGAGGGGGATCATCCTCAATTTCAAATAGAGGCAACTCAGCAGATAAACATTTTTATAGATGGAGGGTTGTTTACTGACTATTCAACACCTTTGTTTGCTGTCTTCGGCTATAAGAGGGGAAAGAATGTAGATCTGAATAGAGTGGGGGTCAAGGGCAAATTAAGGCTTATCCTTTGATTGACTTGAACAAACTCAGCAGGGATAACAGTTGGCTGCAGAGACAGGAGATAAAGAGAGAAACTGCCATTGAGAAGGAGCCTAGGGGAGGAGGTTGGTGGCTTTGCGAAGGTAAAGGTCAAATCAATGGTACCAAGTTCTGTCTCCAAACAAAAATTCAGGGAGAGCTGATGAAAGTTTAGGATTCTTGGAAAAGTACTGAATTTTGTAACCTAGACATTCATTCTTTAAAAACATGTGTTAATATAGTTTTTGAAAAGAAAGATTATGTGATGTCTGCTTTTGCATTTACATTTAAATATTTTGAAATGTTTTTTTTTTAAACAAAAAGTGGGGAATTCATGGATAAAAGAAAGCGATTGAAGGAGAACCAGTACTTGCAACAGCAGGGGAAAATCCCCACACTGTATCATACAGCCACAGACTTCTTCACCAGGTGTCAGAGTATCTAAATACAAAAATTTGTGTTATTGTTGCCTTGTTTAAAAGTTAATGGAGAATTAAAAAAAAGTTAATTGAGCAAGTTATCCAATGGCTCAGACCTCACGATTCTCATCTGTAAAATGGTGAGATGGTGATAAAAGTTGCCCCCTTGATAGGTAAGATGGTATGAGGATTAGATGAGATATGTTTCTAATGAACCTAGTACAGGGCTCAGGATAATGCTGCTGTTTAAGAAACATTATTCCTTTCTTTTCCTGTCTGGCTCTATGTACAGAATCAGGAACAGCGACTCATCATTTTGGATTTTGCCTTTTACTATCCTAATTTTCTTAAGGTTTTCCTGTCCCCTAAAACTTTTGGGTCATCCTATTCCTGCCTTTTCTGTTTTCCCTTCCTTCCTCACTTCCTTTGATTATCAAGTTCTTCCCTCAGACCCCCTTTCTGAGAGCTCTAAAGCTGGCTCTCTGCTGAGGTTATTGTGACTGCTCCCCAGATGGCCCACTGGGGTAGACATCCTCAATCCTGGTGTCTGTCCCTTAGGATTACTGGAGTTAACTCTCCTTACCCTTCTAAACATGGAAATCCATGATTGTAACACTTCCAGTTTTAAAATGGCCAAGGCTGAGTTTGTTGAGCATTTAATCCTGGGTTGAAAAGGAGTGTTTGGTGGGCTCATAGAACTTGTCTGCAGGGACATCACCTGTCAGAAGCCATTGGCTTTTTGGGCCTGAGAGATGTCCTGCTGGCCTTTCTCCCCGCACTGCCCTCCCCCCCCCCAACTTTTCTGACCAGATATCACTACCATGGGAAACCCACAGGTAACTTCTCTCTCTTAGCTAAGGCCTCATTAGTATTCATGCAGACACAAATATTCTTGCTCAATGTCATGCTTAGTAGCTTGTTGAGGGCCCACTGGCTGCCTGTTGTAAGGTGGATTGTGGGTTTTTCATTGGTAGACATTCAGTGCTGTCATCTCACCTTTAAGATGAGGTATAAAAAGGGGGAATTATTAATAATACTATGAAAAGCTACTTTTTATGCCAGGTATTTTACCTACATTATTGGACATACTCCTTACAAAATTTCAATAACCCTATAAATTAGGTAACTTGTCCCCATTTTACACACAAGGAAATAGAGGCTAAGAGAAGTAAAAAAGCTAAGTGACATAGCTAGGACTCTTAAGTCTTTGTCTTCAGAGCTCATGCTCTTTCAATTCTGTGTCTATTATTCTTTTAGTAGTGTTACATGCTAGCCCTGTTTGCATGGAATCCCACTGCTATCGAAGTCTCAAATTTGGAGCTCCACTTCCCCAAGCGGGAGCTTCTGTCCTAAGAAACAGTCATCAGTAATCCCCTGTAATTTTTCAGAAAGATATTACCTGGTAGGATTGAAGGGGCATCGTGAGCTTTGTTTGAGCTCAAATATGTGCCCCATTGATCTATACTGTATATCATATTGCTTTCCTCCTTCCCATCTTCCTTTCCCAATATCCAAAACATTTTTGGGTCGGAGATCTCAAATGAACTTTCAAATTAACCCTGTAAGGTAGGCAGGGCTCTGAGAATATTCTTTTGATTATATGGACAAGGGATTTAAGGCTCAGTTGATCTCAGTGAGTTGCTCCACTTTACACAGCAGCATTTTGGGGGTAGTGCCTCTTTTTGGTTGCCAAATCAAGTCATTCATTCTCCAAGGGAACTGATTGCTTGGGGTTTTCAGTTGGAGGCCAGCTTTCTCTAGGAAAGGTTGCTTTGTAATCAGCTGGTTAAGCTGATCTTGGCAAGGGGCTTCCTGAGGATGAAAATTTAGGGGACTTCTCAACCAGTTAGCCCTCTTGCCTTCGCTTTTTTGGTCACTTCCCCTATAGATTTTTTTTGGGGGGAGGGGGGAAGAGTTGTTAATTTCTGACTTCATCTGACTTGTGCTACTTGGGTGATGGTCTTCCTCTCCATTGCCAGGATGATAGTTAATCTGTAAGAATTGTAGACAGGAAAACAAACTAGGGTCTCCTGCAGGAATAACACTGCACAAGGAGCTCAGTGTCCTGCGGGGGTTCAGTGCATAGCTCAGTTTGGGCCCAAGGCAGAGGCTGCTCAGGGATCAGACAGAGTCATTTTCTTGGTAGCTGGAGGAACAGTTGGGAATGGAAGGTAGGGGAGGTAGTTCTCAGGGACAGTTTTAGGTTAGTCTGGTTGGAGGAACAGAATGGATCTGAGAAAACAGACTCCCATGAATCTGGAGGGGAAAAGAAGAGGAGGAGGAACCTGGGTCCGAAGTAGGTTGAACTCAAAGGCTGGGCAGAGACATCCACAATAAAGGAATCTAAAAGAAGCAAAGCATATTTCAAAGATAGGACAACATTTTGGCTACTCAACTAAAGCTAATTCCCTTTTTGAGGGGGCAAAACCATAGCCAATTCAAAATTGGTCATATACTTTTCATCCAGAATAGAGTTGGTGCCATTATTGCTCCTTACATTTCAACTAAGGTAGACAGGACCAGACAAAGGCATCTGGTGTCTGACCTTGGAGTCGGTCAGATCTGGGTTTGAATCCCGAGTGCCACTGTGTGACACGGGACAGAACAATTTTACTGCTCTGAGCCTGCTTCTTCATTTGAAAAATGGGGATACTTTTCTTGGAGGGTTAGAGCTAGATGTCTGTGAAATAAGGTCTTGGATGCCCAGTAATGGAGCTATAAGAGAGTTAAGCTGCACTCAAATAGACTGGCCAAGGTTGCTGTTGAGATTGGAGGAAGGTTGGTTTATGGGAGGTAACAACTTGGATTCCAAGGCCTGTGCTGAAGGCTGCATCCCAGGCTGGATATTCTGGGGTGGGAATTCCAGGGGGTCTTACTGTCATAAATTCTTATAATCAGGTCTTGCATCGATCTTAAGAGGATGAATTTAGAATTCCTTGTCCTAAATGCCTGGGGATGTGATGAACCCTCCAAGCTGGGAGGAGGCTATTTGGATCCAGAGAGGTTGGGCATCAGAATCTCCCATAGCCGCTACTCGGAGGACACCTCTTAGATGTTGCGCCCATAGGCAGGCATCCGGGACATCTGCCCTGTCCACCTTTACAGTAGTCCTTAGGCACTGCGGCCCTCTTTTAGGTTTCTCACATACTTCCTTGTTCTCAGGACACTGCTTCTTCCTGAGTCTAGCTGCCTGAAGCCAGCCTCGCTGCCTCACCCTCCTGTAATGAGTTGTGATTAGGATTAGAGAATTTGAGACTGTGTTCCCTCCCAGAGAATGACTGGTGGTTCTTGGGGGAGCAACTCTCCAGTTTGTACTTTCCTGAGACAAAGCAGCAGAAGATGAGGACTCTGGACATTTTGGGGCTGTGTGATTACTTCTTAGGGGCTTTTCTTCTGATCCTTTCTTCAGATTCTTCTCCCTCCCCCCAAGGATGACCCAACCATCCTCCCTAACCAGGGCCAGGGATTTCTACTTGGGTCTTCGTATCTTTGTCTCATCTGCCTTTGGGAATACTGCAATTATCTTTCTTAGTGGTGACCAGCCCTTCCTCCAATCCTTTCTCCACATTGCTGCCAGAATTTGTTTATTCAAGCTGTCACCTGCCCATCAAATATCTAACCAGTGCAAACTGAGTCTGCCACCTCGGCTCTCCTGGAGTTTACAGTCTAATTAATGGCCCTCCCTTATGTCTGACTAGTTTCTGGCTTTTCTTTCTGCCCTCAAGCTAAATATCCCCAACCATTGCTCCTGGATCAAAGCCTGCTGGGGACCCTCCAGCCTCCAGGGGCAGGAGTGTAGCTGGAGAAAGCAGTGCTGTGCTGTGCTGCCCCTTCAGGCCTGGGCTCTCGGCACCGCCCTCTCCCCAGTGCTCTTGCATTGTCTTCATGTTTCCTGATCCCCAGACATTGGCTACTGGGCTTACCTCCTGGGGTTGGCCTGAATCTGATCATCTCTGCTCAGGGCCTTCCTAAACCTTCTTTCTTAGCAACCCCACACCCTGGGGAATAACAGCCTACACACAGCCTTGCCTTCTCTGCTCCTGCCTCCCCACCCAGCCTTCTCACTCCTCCTCCCCCCCTTTTTTTACACCAGTTTGTTCTTTAAGCCATCTTCTCTTGTATCTCAGAGCTGCTTCTGAAATGCCTTTGCCTGACTTGCACACCTTGAACATGGCTGCACATCCTTCCAGGCCCAGCTCAAATGCTACCTCCTCTGGAAGCCTTCCTTGACTCGGGCAGCATCACTGATGCTCCTCCTTCCTGGCTGAGGCTTCTGCTGTAACTTCTGTATGCTTCCATTGCTGCAGTTGCCTGAGATTTCCACTAGGCTATAAGCTCTCTGAGAACAGGAACTGCGGCGACCCTTGTATTTCCATTGCCTAGCTCGGGACCTGGAACATAGGTGTTCCTACACATGGATGGAGTGAAGGAACTTTTAGCTGAGTTCTTCCTTTCCTTCACCTCCAACCTGGAACTGGGGAACCAGAGGGGGCAGGAGATGTGAGAGGTGGGGTGGGGGAGCAGAGCGTAGAATGAAAATAAATAGCTAATTCCTCCTAATAATGCCCAATTTCCTGATTTGATATTCTGCATTCATTATAATTACTTGCTAGGAGATAGGGTATTAATCACTGTTGTGTGGCACTTCTGCAGAGCTGCAACACGATGCCCTCTGCCTGGCAGCTGTATACTCAGAAAACCCCAATGAAGATGGAGCAAGCGTCACTTAGAATTCTTTAACAGCCTCGTTATGCCTATGCTGGGCACATGAGAGTACCGAGGTTGGAGAGCAATGGGCTTCTGTCCCCAGAGAGCTGCAGCCCCTCTGGGCAGCTGACTGGCACACATTCTTAATCACAGGGGAGAGTCCGCTTCCGAAAACCTTTGAGATTGAAGAGAAAGTGATCTTGTTCTGACCTCACTACTAACTGGTGGTGTGATGTTAGCAAGCCCTTCGTTGGGCACCAGTTTCCTCTATTATTAACACAAGAGTGGGGTGGGGGGATTGAGCTAGATTCCAAAGATGTAAAGGGTGAAGCCCTCTGTCAGGAATTCTTTTCCTCCCCCTTCTGTGCCTGTCAAAATACCACCCATTCTTGAAGATCAAGCTCCATGCCTTAGTCTCTATGTTCTCCCCAATGGATGGGGTGCTCCTCCTTATGAGCGAATCCCACTAGCAGTTAGCATATGCCTCCCTTACCTGGTCAGACTGCTGCTGGGGCCCTCTGTACTCACTCTTCCCCTGTGGAATGCTTCTCCCACAGATAACCATGAAACTGGCTGCTTTGCTTACAGAACCCTAAATGTCACCTTTGCCTTCCCTGACCATTTCTCTCTCTCCATACCATGCTTTATTTTTTTATAGCACTTATCCCTGCTTGGCATTTTGTATATTCACCTGTTTGTCTCTCCTCTGCAGTTAGAATGGGAAGCAAATACCTCACTTTGTTCAGTTACACTCCTATGGCAGGACAATTAAGGGGACACGCAATGAAAACTGTTGAATAAATGAATGAATGAATGAATGAATGAATAAATGACTAAATGAGTGAACTGTCCTCATCACCCTTTGCCTTTCAGAAAACTCTGAATTAAAGGGAAGCAAGTGGCTAAAGCTCTATGGCCTGAGATGATCCTGTATTTTATGCAACTTAAAGGAGAACTGACCAACATTTATTGGACATTTGCTATAGGCAAGACAGTATTTTAGGGCTTGTACTTACATTGTCTCTTATTTAGCGCTCACACAACAGTTTGAAGTATCAGTACCTCCCATTTATAGATGGAAAACCAAGGCTCAGAGAATTTAAGTAATTTGCTCAAGACCACACAGCTAGGAAGCAACGGAGGTCCTGGTGGGATCTGAGGTCTGCCTGGACCTAGAGCTCTCTCCGTTTTCTATGCTGCTGCCTCCCTGAGGGTGGGGAGAGCGCTGCACTCAGAGCCTGGGATGGACACTTCAGCTGGTGATCCTGCCCAGGGAACGGCCCATCCCTTTTCCCCATCTTACCATTTGCTCATTTTACTATTATTATCCTCTTCCTTCTTTCTAATTTTCCTCTTCTCCAAGCCTGGAGTGTCTTCAAACTCCTGTTTTTCTAGGATAGGCATTTCAAACTCCAGCTGATGGCAGGCCTGTTCTTCTCAGGCATTAATCTAACCCCCTGAATTGCCAGGGAGAGATGGCAGGGCCTGGGCAATAACTGGTCTCAGCAACGCCAGTGCAGCCCCTCCTTGTGGCCACACTGTCTGGAGGGACCAGGAAACATGAACTTGTCTTCTCATTAGGTTTATTGTTCCAGTTGAACTAATATCCCATCATTGGTGTTGCTCCTCTGGGGTCAACTGTGGACAAATCAGAAGAGAGGGGGACATCCTCATGGGGTGGCGGGATGGAAGAGGCTGTGGTAGAAAGAACACTCTGAGCTCTTCATCTCTAGGACATCTCTCCTCTCTTGGGACCCCTATCCCTGGACTGGGACTATGGGTATCTCCTGAACAAAAGGATGGAAGGGGCAGGTAGTAACCCCCTTTTCCTAAAATAGCTACAAGTGTACCATCCATGATGGTTTTGGTTTGAGAGGTTTTCTAGGACCCTCAAACATTTGAAGCCCAGGCATCGTTTAGAGCCAGCCAAGAGAGTTAGGTGGGAGTCGATGAGTTAAGCTCTTTTATTCCTTTGGAAGGGCGGATGGGCTTAAAAGGGGAGTAATGAGAAGAGGGTAAGAGCTTCAGGTTGGCCCTGGTGACTCAGGGATGGATAGAGGTCCTGGTGAGGGGGTGTCCTATCGGTCAAGCTGGCAGCCTGAGGGTTATTTTGGGCTCTAGGCCACTTTCTCACCCTCTGTGGAAATCCCTGTGACATGTTTTTGTACAGATTGGGTGGTTCTGTCCACGCTTCTAGTGCACCCTGGATCTCGGATTTTGTGCAGATAGAATAGGAGGAACCTGTGGGAGCGGAAAGAGGCCTGTGGTTGCTGTCTTTGCTTCAGGGTCTTAGGGGAGCAGGACTGGGGCAGGGGAAGGCAGAGGGAGCTGGCCTGGAGGTCTGCTGAGGGCTCTTCTAGCTCTATCTTTTTCTGATTTTATAGAAAGAGTCTGGAGAGAAGGGCAAAGCCTGCACCCTCTGCGTCTTCAAAGTGTGATAAGGAGCCAGGCCCAGGGGACTCTAAAAAATGGAAAGGGGACAATGGTGGAGGCCAGAATGGACAGCAGGTGGTGCTGAGAGATAGCAGATCCACTGGACTGGGAATGGCCTGCTGGGAACTGGAGGAGCAGCTGGGGAGGGAGAGGCAGCTGGGAGCCACCTTGGAGGATCCGGGCCCAGAGTACGGGGGTGGGGAGAAAAAAAAAGAAAAGAAAAAGAAAAGAAAAGAAACGGAACCAGACTCACGGCCCGGGGGTGGAGGAGAAGAGGAAGAGGTGAGGTTGGGAGCTTTCTGGACAGAGAAGGCTGGTTATTTGCCAGCAGGAAGTTGCCTTGCTGCCCAGCCATTCTCCCTTTTGCAGCCCGAGAGGGAGGAATAGAGATCAGATGACAGGACTTCAAGATGGGTGTGAGTGTGTGTGTGTGTGTGTGTGTGTGTGTGTGTGTGTGTGTGTGTGTGTGTATAGAGTCAGTGAGGGCTTTTCCTTAGGGACCTGTTCTGCTCAGCTGGGAACTGGCTCCAAGTGACAGATGGCATTCTTGTCCTACCATGTGACAAAGAGGAATAGATACTGGGGCACAAAGGCTGTGAAAGTTGAGGCCCAAATCTCCTGTTGTCCTCTCTCCCTTTGCTTCTAGGACAGGATGGAACACAGTGAGGCAAAGGGCACACTCTCACCTTCACCCCGTGTTGTAGTGGGACTTGGTAATAGGCTCTGGGCTACCTTCTTCTGCCCCCAACTTGGCAATCTCTGAGGTGATACTAGTCCCTTCTCTCCCCTCTCACTCCCCCAGCTCATTCTTCCTCATCACAGGCCCTCTGTTTGGCCTCCCTTTTCTCTTACGATTCTTTTCCTTTCAATTCTTTCCTCTCTACTTCTCTCTTTTGCTTTCTTTTTAGATGATTACTATATTATAAAAGGAATTATATGCTCCTTAGAGGAAACTTGGAAAAGTGCACACAGAAAAATACATGAGAATAAACTGGGAACCTCACTGTGCGTGGAGATAACACAGTTTCTGCTTTTTCTGATCTTGTGCTTTACACAGTTAAGTCTATATACATTGTGTATATAGTAATATGTCAAGCCTTTTCTTCCTCTTACTATGTTCATTTCCCCATGCCATTAAAAATTCTTCAAATAGATTATCGATAATAATCTATCCTAAGGATTGCCACTATTTATTTGACCATTCAACTTTGATCAGTTATTACTTTTTTACAGTTTTCATCATTATAAATTATACAATAATGTGCCTCTTAGTGCATAGCTATCTGTGTTTTGGATAATTCTTTTTTTTTCTGCCTGGGAAGTGTGTTTTACCTAACTCTGAGAATGGACACCAATCCAGAGACCCACCTGCAAGGCTAGCTCTGGACAAAAAGTCTCCACCTACCCTTTGTGTCTGAGGGATCCAGTGCTTCCCTGAATCCTGCCCTCCCTTTAGCAAGGAGCCAGGGACTTTTGAGAGAGGGAGGGTCTTTGCAGCACCAACTATCCTCCCCACTCAGAAATACCCCCAACTCGTAAAGCCAAAAGTCAATTTTGCAAGGAGACCAGCTGTCTGACTCTTGGATGAGGTGGCTTCTCTTAGCCACATTCTATTAAATGTGGATTGATTAATATCCTCTCTAACCCATCTGCCTGGGGCCCTGGCCAGGCACAAAACTCATGGTCTAGCTGACAGGATGGCACACAATGAGGCAAAGGGCACACTCTCACCTTCACCACGTGTTATAGTGGGAGACTTCTCCCCCGTCCTCCCAAATTACACTGACAGAGCAGAGCCCCATACTTAATACTTAACTCTATGTAGAACCTGCTTCCAGGTTAATAGGGAGGGGCAGCCCCATGGAGAGGGAGATGCACATTTTTAGCAAGAGACTTTGGGTCCAGATATTAAAGGGCAGGGTGGACATGATATCGTTAGGCAGCTGTGAAAGGGTCCAGGAGTCCTTGGTGCAGAGAAACACCCCAGTCCAGATTCTTCAGGAAATAAACCTCTGCTGTTGGCTGTTTGTTAGTGTGCATGCTCTTGCTCTTTTGTTCTTTCTCATTTATTTATGAAGTGTATATTGAATGATTACTATGTGTCCAGGCCCCAGGCTGGATTATGAGCTGCTTTAGGAAAAAAAAGCATGACATGGTTCCTCTTAAAGAAGCAGATAATTTGAAGGGGGACTTATAGGCACATAGAATCTTAACATAGGACCATAAGAATAGTCATGCGAATGGAAAGGGCAGGGCCTCTCTCCAGGCTGGGGGGAATTCTTTCCATGACAAAGTGGCAGAACTCCAGTAGGGCCTTGAAGGAGAGGCAGGGGTTTGAGTTGAAGAGATATGAGAATAGGCATTCAAGGCGCTATGGACAGAGATAAGCAATGGAACAAGTGCAGAGTGCTGTGGGAGCCGAGGGAGCCCAGTGGTTTTCTGGGACTCGTGTCCAGGTTGTCGCCTGCAGCTTACCTGAGGAAGCACTTTCCTGTAATACAGGATTATGCTGGGCAGTTGGCATCCAAAGGGCAAGAGAGGAAGATAATAGAAGGAAATGTGAAAAATGGTTTTAAGTCTTAATGAGGAATTCCCTGGCAGCTGGCAGCCAGCCCCTGGCCACCCCACGAACTGCTTATGAAGCACTTCCTCTGGCTGAACCCCCTTTGACTTTTGGTTCCAAGTCCCACCTTGGGAGGAGGTTGCCTCATCATTTGTGTGAAATGCGGGCATGCTCATGAGAGCATTCCATAAACTGTTGAGCACTCAAATAATGTGCCTATTCTGGTCCTAGGCTCTATACGAGGAGCTTTCTGAGAATCCTCCCGAGTCCTCCTGACAACCCAACAGAGCCCCACCTCGCATGATGGGAAGCCAAGGCTTCCAAGTGTATGACAGACTCACAGGTGAATCCAGGTGGCTTTCTCAAGTCTGCACTCTAGTCGTTCTGCTGTATTGTCACTTCATCCAGAGGTGAAAAACTGACTGCAGAGAGGCTAGGGGACTGAATGGGGCCCAAACTTAGGCTTTTGTCTCTAAAGTTCAAGCTTTTCATACCCAAGGGATGGGGAAGATAGTAAGGAGGTGAGAAGAGGGGGCCAGGAAGAAAGAGGGAGTGGGAAAAGGTGAGGACACCAAAGAGCTTTTTTCTTAGGTGACAATATTTTCAAGGGCTGAGGGCCCTATATATCTATTCTTGAAATATGTACAAGTCAACATTTAGTCTCATAAAGTGAAGACCATTGATCCTAGACCTCAGAGGCATGGCTCTTTTTTCACTTCCGCTTTTTTTGTTATTAAATTTATTGGGGTGACATTGCTAATAAAATTATATAGGTTTCAAGTGTACAATTCTAGGATATATCATTTGTGCTTCCATGGCAGTGGTATCTGAGAGGGTGTGTTTTCTGAAGTGATAGGGTTGAATGGTTGCGGTTGAGAGCATGGATTCATGGACCTCAGCCTGGGTTCAAATCCTGGTTCTGTCACTCACCGGCTCTGTGATCTTGGGCAAGTTATTTTGCCTCCCTGCACCTGTTTCCTCATCTGTAAAATGGGGATAATAATAGTGCCTGCCTATTGGGTGTGTTGCAGAGATTAAATGAGTTAATGCAGTAAAGTGCTTAGAGTGTTGCCTACTTTGTAGTGGATGCTCTGTGAGCATTTTGATGATCTCCCTCCTACGGTTGTACACTTGCTTTTCTTGGCTAAGACCCTCGGGTTATTCCAGCCCTGTGGCTTCTCCCCATGTTAGCATCCCTCAAATGTGAAGCTGAGACCTCATGGCCACCATCAAGGTAACTTCTCTGTCCTTATGCCTGGAGCTTCTTCCCTTTGGTCTTCTCACCCTGCAGCCCTCTGTTCTGGACTATTATAAGAGTATTAAAGTACTCTAATCCTAGAGTCTTAGATCCAAAGGGTTCTCTGAGACCATCTGGTCTAAATACTTTGTTCTTCAGAGACTAAGATGGGGGACATGACTTCTCTAAAGGCTGGGTACCCAGTCAGTCCTGGAGCTTGGACTAGCCTAGGCCTTTGTGTTTCCAGTCCTGTGACGGTGCCCCACAACCACAGACACTTGGCATCAAAGGTGTCTGAGGCCCTGCAGGTCTGAAGCCTCGGGATGGAGAGGAGGCTGCCTAAGTAACCAGCAGAGGTTTAATTAGGTATGTTATAAAGCGTGGGACTGAAAATGCTCCTCATGTTGGTTTTATAAAATACATTAGCATGCTAGAGGGCAGGACAAAGAGGAGGTAAACAGTCACTCCTTTCTTTGTCTGGGGAGGAAGAAGCTGTTTAAATCAGTGGAAGAAGAGAAATGGGGCCTTAGGGAGGAAGGGAGAGGCTGATTGAGGGCAAGAGCATCTTCCAGCCCTGCTGGGCTGATGGGAAGGAGGCAAAAAGAAATGTCAGATATGAGGGGGTGGGGGTGGGGGTGGGCCGCAGCACGGGACAGGAAGATGGCTCTTTGTCATCATGACTTAGAGGCAGATGAAGATTAGTGCCAGGAACTTTCAGTGATGGTTAGCATGTACAGAATCGCAGTGCCCTCCCACCTCCCACCGCATTCCGCCATCCTCCACTCTTCCCTCGTTTCCACCCCAGGCTGCTTAGGGGAGTGTCTGTAGTACCCTTCTTGCAAAATCTGCTCCAGAGTCTGTGGGAACTGAGGCCACAGCTGGGAAGCGCTCTGGAATTAGCAGTCTCCAGAGTCTGATTACATGTCTGGGGTAGAGCCTGGGGCCCTGCATTTTTAATAAGCTTGTTGGGTACTGCTGCTGTCCAGTGGTCGTCCATGGACCACATTTGAGAAGCCTGACTCTGGAATCTGTAGAGTCAGACTGTTTTTTTGGAGGGGGCAGGGGGTGGTGGGAGGCAGGAGGCAGCTGCTTGGGAGGAATGATGGGTATTTATTCAACATCTCATTGATGATGTAACATTTGCTGACACTTATTTACTGTGTTCCATGGCCTGTGCTGTGCGCTCTAGGAACTACAGAGGTGCTCTGCTCCCAAGGAGCTTGGGAGACAGACCAGTACAAAATTACTCAAATGTCGCTCAAAATAATGGGACAAGTGCTATAAGGGATGGGCAGACAATGACTGTGGGCTTATAGCAGAAAGCGTCAGGGAGAGCAGGCTGGAGAGAGTGGTGGCCCTGGCTGGGGGACGCCTGCACTGTCATGCTGAGAAGATACTTTTTTCTACAGGAGGCCCAGAGAGGTCAAACAGCCCCATGGAGCTCAAGTGACTTACCTAAGGTCACACAGCTGGTTAACAGCAAGAGCAAACTTCAAACTCACTCAAGAGAAATCACTCAAGAACTATGATGTGATTGCAAGTGATGTGGTTACAAGGAGTACCTGCTATGCATTCATAAGAATAGAGAGTAATTTTTTCTTACCTGAGACATGGGTTGGCGCAGTAACTCACCAACCTTCCAGCTGCTTTTTGGATTTTCTCTTCAAATCCATTCTGTACACACTTCCAGATTAATCTCAAAGCACTGCTTTATGATGAACCTCCCCCACTCTCCCTACATAAACCCAAACACTTTGAATTCCTTACAAAAACAAAACAAACACAACCTGTTCTGGTTCATAGTGTCTGGCGCTAAATGTCTAAAACGCTGTATCTCATTGGTTTGGCACTTTTCTACTCTGTGATCTATAATTGTCTTTTCAGGTTTTCACTTTAGAAGCCTATTGGTTTATTTTATTTGTTGCCTTAACAAACACGTATCAAGCCTGTATTGGGTGTCCAGCAGTGTTCTCCAAGAAAAATGCTTCCTTGTATTCAAAGAGTATGTCTCATCTAGAGACAATAACAGAAATAAAGACAGAGAATTATAAAGTAGTGCGAATAACAAATGCCCTGCTAGGGGGTATGGGGTGGGAATGGTTCAGGAGGTGGGGTGTGGTGGTGCTGATGGAAGTTTCACAGGGGAGGAGATATTATAGATGAGCCCAACTTGAAGAACGCATGGGGACTAACCAGGTGGAGCAGCAGGCTGGGGTGTGGGGTGGTTCTTGTTGATTAAATGAAATATTCAAAGGCTGGGAGGAGGAGGTAAGGGATAAAAAGGAGACCAGCCAGAGAAATACAAATTAAAACCACAATGAGATATCACCTCAAACCTGTCAGAATGGCTATCAATAAATCCACAAATGACCAGTGTTGGCAGGATGTGGAGAACTGTTGGTGGGAATGCAGATTGGTGTAGCCAATATGGAAAACAGTGTGGAGGTTCTTCAAAAAATTAAAAATGGAACTGCCTTATGGCCCAGAAATTCTACTTTTGGGGACTTATCTGAAGAAACACAAAACAGTAATTTGAAAGAATATATGCATCCCTATGTTCATTGCAGCGTTATTTACACTAGCCTAGGTATGGAGGCAATCCAAATGCCCATCAATATATCAATGAATAAAAAGGTGGTGGTACATCTATGCAATGGAATATTACTCGGCCATAAAAAAGAATTAAATCTTACCATTTGTGACAACATGGATGGTATTATGTTCAGTGAAATAAAATAAGTTAGAGAAAGACAATAACACATTATTTCACTTATATGTGAAATCTAAAGAACAAAATAAATTGAAACAGATGGATAGACACTGGAAATGGTTATCAGAGGGCAGATGGGCTTGGGGGACTGGGTGAAAGAGGTGAAGGGATTAAGAAGAAAAAAATGGATATTTACAGTATAGCATAGGGAATATAGTCAATAATATTGTAATAACTATGTATGATGCCAGGTGGATCCTAGAAATGTTGGGGGGGGGAAACACTTTGTACATGATTATCTAACCAGTATGCTGTACACCTGAAACTAATACAAAATAATACTGAATATAAAGTGTAATTGAAAAAATTCATAAAATGAAGAGAGACCTGCAAATATCTGGAGCATGGTATCTATGTGAGCATAGTAAGCTATGAGCCCAAAGAGCTGGGGAGAGGCCATATCCTTAAGGGTGCGTCTTCTGAGAGCTCAGGTTCTGAGGCAGTCGGAGCTCCTAAAGGCACTTTCAATTGGCTGGTGGAGTCAGGGGTGGGGCCTCCATATGGCAGGAGCTTCTTAGGGGACCACTGCAGCAATTTAGGCAAGACCTGCTGAGTGAACTACCTGTGGCTGTAAGAAGGGAGGACCAGATGGACCCAAATGGCAGAAGACAGCCATTCTTCCTGTCTTTCTCATCTTGCCTCTCTTAATTCAAGTCATAGTATTATAGAGCCAGAAGAAAACCTAGAAATTATGAGGTCTGACTCCTCTTCCATTATGCAGATGGAAAAAACTGAGGCTCAGTCAAAGGACATGCCTCAGCCAAAGTTAAGAGAAATGACTTCTGGAGATGCGTGGGGCTCATAATTAAGCTCTGGTTGGATCTGGAGGGTAAGTCTACTTTGCTGCTAACTTTGTATCTGAGGACTGTCTCCTCTTCAGTGTCTGAAAAAGTGAGATCCCATCCTATTAGCTGGATATGAGTCCAGGTTAGGCCTGGGCACAGGAAGTGGGAGTGAAGCTGTTCACCTTGCAATGCTTGCAGGTGCCATCTTGGTTCTGCTGAGAATGAGGCCAAAACTCAATTTTAAAAGGCAACTTTAATGGAAAGTCCCTATAGCCCTTTGCTGCCTAGTATCGGGAACAGCAATAAAAAAAAGCTATTGAAACTATCATCTAGACGTGCAAACTGAGGTCGGTTGGATACCTCCTGGAAAACAGTCTGGGAACTAAAACATGGTGGCCCCCAACCACCCACAGCTAGAAGAGTCAGGAATTTTAACATCTTGCCATGGTCAGACTCAGCTTTGGAAAATAACTTCTGAAAGCTAGGTGGTCAATGGCTACCAAAGGTACCTGAAATAGTGCTGCAGCATGGAAAAATATTCCAGGCTAGTGTGTGGCTTATGAGGATTTGAAATGCCTATAAGTGTGAATGAACAGAACTTGTAGAGTTCCTGGAGAAGGGCTCTGGCCCACCCAATGATTTAGTTTACTGATTACCATAATTATGTATCCATAATGCATGTTATAGGAAAGGAAAAAAGGCATTCAGGTCCTGGACAGTAATAGTCTATGTCTGTGTAAGCTGTGTGCAGCCTCTGACATGTACCTTAATAGCAAAGGCCTTGGATGCACTGTAGAGTGCTTATCTAAGCTTTAACCCATGTTTACCCAGGGTCCCAACCATGCTATAACATGTCAAAGAGAAGGAAAGCCTGTCCCAATCCAGGCCACATAGATTTCAGAAGCTAAAGCTGAGCTGATGTTGGAAAAAACAAGCAAACAATGGATCTGGAGTTAAAAGAACCTGGATTGCATATTCCAGTGTCATCAGCTGTGTCACATTGCTATGCCTCAGTTTCCTCATTTGTAAAATGAGAGCTGCTTTTGCTTCAAGATCATTTTATAATTCAATGCAAAATCCCTTTGGTATGGTCTTGGTATTTGGTGTTTGGTAGGGTGAAAATGAAGACTTGGAAGAAACATTAGGTAGGGACAGCTCAGCAAATGAGTCTTATTAGGTCAAGTGCCCATGTGTCCCTGTGTGTTCAATGACTTGTGATGTTTCTCTCTCTGTGAAGAGGAGAGCTTTTTTGTCTGGTTGATTTTGATTTGTTCTTTGGACACTGTGAAGGCTGTTATACCCCCCAAAATGTGTTCAACATTTTTTCACCATATAATGTTTTCTCCTTTCTCTTCAAATGGGCTCTTTCCTCTATGCCCTTGCATGCTTTGGGTGGTAACTTTGTTCCTGCTTTCTGAGCATGGTGCCCTCCAACCTCACTCCTAGTTACTCTCTGTGCCAGGCTGGAGGGGGGGCATCCCTCCCCCATGTCAGGAACAAGGGACAGAAGAGCAGCTATGGTGGCAGATGTCCTGCCATAGTCATTTTTACACGAGGAGACTGGTCACACCAGTAAGAGAAGCCATAGGACTAACCTCCCTGAGCTTCCAGGCTCAACACATTCTTTATCGTTTATTACCCAAGTCCTTCCCCAAGGGATTCCAGGCATTGCCCTCTGCACAGACTCCTTCTAGGCACTGCCCTAGGTTCCCTTGCACTCTGTGGACCATCCAGGAATGTAAACGCTGACCAAGTCTTGCTCTTCCTTATATCTGGGTTCGTAATTATCACGCTGAGTGAGACATGTTTTCTTGGCTGTCTGGATTGTGCTCATTTAGTTCAGTCTAGTTTCCTACTTTGGAAAAAAACACACCCAAAAGACAAAACCATTTCATCTTGCCCCAACACGAATGACCATATCCAGAAATGCTTACAAAATACCTTTTTTTCATGCACAGTACTTAACAATTCCTCTATTCATAAAATTTCCACCATGAGTGGAGCTGTGTCTTTGACACACAGCACTTTCTGCTTCTTTGCTTATATGTGTGTCCTCTTCCAGCCACAGGTAGCGAGAAACATCTCTAGTTGAACAAACTTGGCTTATTAGCTCATTGCAACAAAGGAGAAACGCAGCTCCTGGGGAACATGGGCAGTGTCAATAAGAGGGTGTTGGAATGAACTTATTATAGGATTTGGGCTTGTTTAAGTGGTTTTGGGAGGAGGATTCAAGGAAGTGGGGCTTTGCTCTGGATTGCATGCTGTCAGGCAGAGGCGTTAATTCTATGATTAGTACCTTACTAAATCTTGTCTAAAAGGCAGGAGGAATGAAGTGAGATTCAAGGCATAATTGCTAAAAAGCAGCAGTCACTCGTATCAGCCAGGCTAGGGGGATGTCTGGTCATTCATGTGGCTTAGAGAATCCGAAGGGCCAAGTGAGTCAGGACGTGTCTGGCTGCTTTTCTCTTCCTTTGTCTTCCCTCTGGCCAAAGGCAAAGTCAGACTGCAAGGCATTCACCTACTGCAGCGGTCGGCAAACTGCGGGAGCTGCGGTTTGCTGCTCTGTTGACTAATGAGTTTGCCGACCACTGACCTACGGTATCCAGGTCTTCACTACTGCCAAAGTTGTACTGATTAGGAAGCTGTGTAGAGAATGGAGCCTGTAGTTTGGACAAGAGTTAGTGTCTTACTCTCCTTGTGCAGCCTGAGTTTCCTCACCTTCTGGTGTGACAAGGACTGCACAGTAGCTTTGAATATTGGACCAAACACAGGAGGCAGTTTAACACAGGCAGAAACCAGAAACAAAACTCGTTATTGGTTCTTGTAATTGATCCTGAAGGAAGAGCCTGGATTATCAAATCCAGACAATGAAAACGTGTCCCAAATTCAACCTTTTTTTTTTTTCTAGAGAGAGATTAGGGTGACTTTTCTTTTAGCTGACTTAGAGATAGATTATCTGTTCCACTTCTGCCTGTAGTGTTTATAGAGATGCGGAGAGAAGGGATTGCTATAGTATAGGTTCCTTCGGGCTATCTAAGAGGAAATTAAGGGCCTTGTGCGATCTTCCATGGCAACTGGGGCTAGCACGTTAAAATTTAAATCGGTTGGTTTGGCTTCCAGACTAGGAGTTGTGTAATTTATAATGTCTTCCAGGGTCGGGGCCATCTTGGACCGTCTTTTCCACTGAATTCTCCCTGCCGTGGGAATTGTAGTTTGCACACTATGCATGAAAGAGCGAGTGCAGGTGCAGTTTTTCCTGGTAGTTTGTGTTTGTTTCTTTTTGGAAATCTCTGTACATTCTTTTAACAGAAACATGATCCACTGGAGAGATGGTCATTTTAAACTCTGAAAGTCACTAAAACTTGTCCTGAAATCAGAGGAAAAGAGTGGGTGGCAGGTGGTATGAGCCTGATGGCCACATAAAAAGTAACCCCAGTGGGGCACAGACCATAGTGGCAATGTCACTCATCCCAATGTCATTTACCCCCGCCCCTCTTAGGGTGAGAAGTTTTCCAGAGTGGAGTTAGTTTCTGCAAAGCAGGATGGATTTCCTGAAGAGAATACGCTATAGTAGCAAGAATATTCCCAATATTAGTTTCCATTTCTCATGGGCTAAGTTTTGCTGATAAGGTTGTAATGACGTAAACCAAAGCATATTTTCTGACATGGGGTCAAGGTCCAATTTTTAGAAAACACAAGTTTGGGATTAATTATACGAGGGAAACTTAAGTATCAGAAGGACTGCTAGAAGAAAATCTACCTTCTGAAGTATTTAAAGGAACAGTTGTTAAATGTTTGTTGTCGATTGTCAGCAGTAGTTATGGGCTGGAAAAAAAACACCACACTAGAGTTTTATTTTTCTTAAGAGGCAGAAGACCTCAAGGGGTCAAAAATAATAGGACTTAGATAAAAGAGGTCATAGAAGCTCTCCTTTTCTGCAGTCAGCTTTTTCTTGAAGTTTTAGAAGAATCCTCAGTTTGAGGATCTCCAATGGGATTGAGGTTCAGTAGTTCGGTGGTGTCTTTTCACCTGGGAAACGCTGACCAACACCTCCGAGTTTGCTCTTAGTTGTTAACAGTACTTGATCAGGTCTTTCAAGGCTCAGTGGCTGCTACTGTCTAGCTGTTTCAGAATACGGGGAACACCAAACCTCCTGGCGTTCAGGTCACGCAGGGGTGCTTCTGTGGAACCTTGCCTTGGCTTGCGACCCAGGCGTCTCAGATGTGTGCCCTGTCAGACTCCAAGGTCCTGGGCCAAGGCAGCGAGAGCTTTAGCTGAATCTTGCTGGAACCTCCATTTCTGTTATACCCTCTATCCAACATCCCTATCATGGAACAAAGTTGGTTTTCTTGACTCATTGCAGTGGAAGAGAACACGCCTCATAAAGAGCTGGGGGGACTTTCTTATATGTCCTTGACTACTGGAAGCTTTGGGAGCACAGAGCCTATGCGCTGCATTCCTCAATGTGTTGTGTCACTCCTGCCAAGAAGTGGTGGCTTAGAAGATGCCATTTAAGTTATCAGGTGGGTAAGGCCTGAGGGATTTTAACCTTTTAAAGAGAGGCCTGTGACCTGGCACAGCTGAAAAATTAGCCACTCCTCTTTCCCTTTTTGGCCTAAGGGGCCAAACAGAAGACACAGACCGACTGCACAAAGACTGCACAAGATGAAGACAGCTCTTGAGAGAGCAAATCCCTTCCTATTGTTTTCCAAGAATGGGAAGTTGAAGTTGTACGCCTGGACTGAACTGAGACCATGGAGCCTGTGTGGGTGGGGCCTCTGCACGGAGAGGGAAGGGACCTCTCAGAACTGCCTGTCCTGAAGAATGCAAGTGATAACAGCAAGAATAATGGCGATGATTTCTCAGCTGTTTATCTTGGTTTCAGTTGCTCTTCCTTCCTTCGTCTTCCTTTCCCTCCTCTGGTCTGCAAATTCAAGAAGGCCATAAACATTCGTGGCACTTGTGTGCCAGGCACTGGAATTGGGTTATAAAGATGAGTAAGACATGATCCCCAAGGCTCACCCTGCAGTGATTTATGAGATTGGGGATGATGGCAGAGAAATGGTAAGCATCTGCTTCCTATTCTGAACCCTCTGGGCTCTAGATAGCTTTTCACTTCCTCTTTGGGTCTATGCAAGTACATAGAAAAAAGAGGAATCTGTTTGCCAGCCATTTCCAATGGCCCTGCTCTGAGGGGTCTGCGGGGATAGGAACAAGGAGTAGAGTGGTTAAGCAGTGATTGGGTTGAGTCATGTCAGTTCAAGATCTGAACTAGGGCTGGAAATGAAAAATAGGGCAGCTAGAGTGGCCTGGTGACTGGTGGAAGAGGGCCTTGTCCAACAGCCTCAGGGCCCCCAGTCTGTCCTTGTCCCAATATTTCCCCGAGGTCTGGAGAAGCAGGGACTGGGGTGGGGGGGGGCACACTTGCTGGGACTGAGATGACTACCCTCTCCAAGCTCTGCAAGACCCCCAAGAGGCCTGCGGGCTTTGTTCTCCCCCAGGGCAGTGTCTCTCTCCTTCCAAATCCATCTTCATTAGTAACTATAAATGTCAGAGTCAGAGCCATTAGAAGGCTGTGCCTAGATAAATAATGCTTTTCATATTTAATTTACGAGTAGTTCTGCAGCCTCTTTGGGGTGTGCTGGGTTAATTAAGAGCTGAATTAGATGGAGCTGCATCTCCCTAAGGTGACTTAATGAAACTCTTTCTTGAAAAAAAGAAAAAGAAAAAAAAGGTGGTCGAAGAAAGGGGTCTGTTGGAGGGTACCACCCTTTCATCATGACCTCAACCTAGGGTTGCTTGGAGGGCAGGCCAGGCTGCTTTTAGTTCAGCTTTTCCTTCCTTTACAGTTTGAGGTTCCCTCCAGTCTCTGAGCAGACAGGCCAGCTGTGGGAGGTGCAGGGTATTGCCTAGGGAGAGCCAAGCCAGCCTTTTTGCAGCCAGGAAACTAGCCTGGAGCTAAGCTGGGCCAGTTGCCCATGGGACGCTGCTAGGAGTTGGATGTGGTACTGGGGAAGCTGATCCCCCACCTCAGGCCCGGACTGTGGCTCTGAAATTCCAGCCCCTATTTTCAGCCCTTCTGCCCCCAAATTCAGTTCCCTTTGCTGGGGCCGAGCAGACAAGGGCCCTGTGCATCCTGACCATTCCGTGGGTTGACAAAATCCCACGGAGCTCTGACTTCCACTGGGAGGGCTGGAGTCCTGCTGCTGCGGGAAGTTGCTGTGGCTGGTCGGGGTCAAGGCACTGCAGCCCCCCACTACTTCAGGGGATCAGACCACAGAGCTCAGACAATTTGGTCCACCTTTCCAGTTCATGGGGAAGCAATATGTTCAAACTCCTCTAATGAGTGACTTGGTACAGAGGTGGGCCCAGAATCTCAGGCTGCTGCCACCATCACACTCAAATATGTGTGTGCCTAATCACCCCCCTTTCATGAATTCATGGAGTCACAGAAGGCTCTTGCACACCTCCAATCCTGCAGCCCTCACATACTCTAAGGCCCTTGGGGACAGAAAGTACCCCTGGATCACGCAGAACCAACCAGTCTCCTGTTCTGACAAGAGCCTCCCCACACCCCTGGAGACCCTGTCACATACTGCGTTGTCACAGTGTCTGCACACTTTCAGAGAAATAGACACTGTCAGCACCCCCTATGTTTCCAGACATAGTCACCAAGTGCCAGATACTCTCAGACCGTCTCCTGACCTCATTACCACACCCTTACCCTCCTCGTGTAAGCCTTGGGCTGGGGAAACAGTCCCTCTGACAAACACGTGTGCACACACCCCTCAGCATGGGGCTGGATCTGCAGAAGGGTGGAATGCTCTTTATGACTGTCCCTCAGCCTCTAGAGCAATTCATTGTAGACTTTGCAGCAAGTAGAGAATGAACCATCATGTGAAGAATAGGAAAAGCAGTCTTCCACGCAGGCACGACTGTGATGCCCCTCTACCCTGCAAGCTCCCTGTGTTTTCTCTCTCATCCATCAAACCTGGCTTTGTGACATCTAGTCTCTGAGGACGTGTTTCCCTCACAGGGACTCTATAGCAAAGCAGGCTGAAACTTGGCCCCCCGCCGCCCCCTTTCTCTCTGGTCATATCTTCAGCCTCAGGGAGATGCTGAGGGAGGCCTGAACAGATGGGGTGGGGACTTTCAGATAGGTGGACGGGCTCTGCTGTTCTCCGCATTGAGCTGGTTTCTGATTTGTGGCTTCCCCTCCAGTTTCATGGCCAAGTTCCTATCTGGGGACAGAGTTGGCTTCCCTGGAGGGCTTTCTTTGGGCTCAGTGTTATCCTTCCCTTGATACCTTGCAGATATTCACTAGGACCGATTCCCAGGGGAGATAGACTCCTCAAAGCAGTGTTGGGCCTTCAGTTCTGACTGAGAGCTGGGAGCGCCTCCGATATCATCTCTCCCCAACCCCTACTGTACGGAGGAAGAGGAGGGACTTGACCATGGCCGCATAGCGGGTCAGGGGCAGACCGGATCCAGAGCCAGTGCTCCTGGCTCCCCCAGCCTTCTTCCCTGTCACTCTTCATTACACACACCGCAGCTCTATCTCATGTTGCTTTTAGCCCATTGCTTCATTTTTATCTTGCATAGGTGTCTCTTGCTTTATACAGCAGATGAGTTTTTAAACATTGTTTGTAAGGAATAGCACAACATTATGTTCAAGTCAACAATATCTAGATGTGCTTTGATTCTCAGTGTCCAGGATGGGGGTAGATGGTTTTCCTTCTCACTCTCTATGAATAAAAGTTCAGGTTAACACAGTCACAGGGGCCTGTGGGACCTACCTTTCCACCTCCGTCACATCTCACTCTCAGCTTGCACTCCGCAACTCAGTTCCATTAACTCATCATTACCTCACTGACTCCTTCCCACACCAGGGCCTTTGCACACGCCTCTGTTTGAAATGCCCCCCCTCTCTCTAGTATTTGTTCAGTCAGCTCATTTTTATAGAGTTCAAATGTCACTTCTACAGGGAAGCTCTGATTCCCAGTCTAAGTGGAGTTCCCCCATTTCCAGCTCTTTTAACATACTTTTATTTTCTGCTGTTACATTTAAATAGTAATTTTAGAATTATTTTATGCTGCCTCTGTCTTACTGCTGCTGTATTCCTAGGATTTAGAAGAGTGATTGCAGCTAGTGGCTACTCAGTTCATAATTGTGGACTAAAAGACTATGAATATAGGAAAAAACGTTGTTTTGTAAAGAGAACTTTTAAACATTAAATGTATTGGAAAGTATGTCCTCCCTCCCCAGGGCTTTGCTTTTTAGGCCCTAATATTTGTAGTGCTGCCGTTTAAAGGGATTTTACATATTTCTGTTGATCCTCAAAAGATCCTTGGCTGATGGCAGGGTGGGCGGTGAAATGACCCCTGAGAGAGTGGCAGAGCTGTGATAAGAGGGTTCCTGAGTCCAACAAGTTTGAGAAATGGGGTGTTCTATCGCTCCCTCTTAGAAATTGACCAACCAAGCATATCAGCGCATTAAAGGCTCTGGGAAGTCCTGCTATAAAACCTGCTATAGTTCTTTTGGGAAACATACTTGACTATAGGATCCTTTCTTTCTGGAAATACCTGTTCTGTGGAATACACACTGGGAGACATTGGCCAGTTTATTTTCTGTGTTATCTGGGGTTTTCCCCTCCCCCGGTTAAGTGAGGCCCACTGCACACTCCCCTCCAGGCTTCAATCCTTTCCCCCCTTGAGCATCCCCAGCCTCCCGATACTCCTCAGGGCATGAGAGGCTGTAGCTGTTGTCTCTGGCTCCTTACATAGAAGGGGTGAGAGCAGGGAGGGTTCGTGGTGGAGCTGGGCAGGGTGACTGGAAAAAGCTCCATAGACTAAGCAGGACAGAAAGCTGGTGGAGGTGAGACCAAGCCATCCCAGAACATGGTGGAGGGCTCCTGGGTCCCACTCACTATGCCCCCCACAACCATGGCTCCCTGCTACTGCTCTATCTGCTGAGCATTCTCCATCATTCTCTCTGGAGCTGTTACATCTCCTCCACTCCTTGTCTTCATGACTTCAACCATAGCTTGGATTTCTTCACCTCTTGCCTGGACCTTGGGCTGACGTGCTGTGAGAAGTCAGGCTTTCCCGCCACCTCCTTACCTTTGATGATACCATTTATCCCCTTCACCCGCAATGGCCTTTTCTAACATATCCTGTGGGCGGCTATGCATGGTGCTCACATATGCAGTGACTGACCTGGAGCAGGGCCTCCTCAGGCAGCAACTGAATGGCAGGGGTGGTGCTCACTTTGTCTGTGACCCTCAGAAGGGATTCCAGTGCTGGCCAGGTGAGCCGCCCCTGGAGAAGAGGATGGAATGGGTCCCTCATCTTTCCTGATACTCCTCTTGGAGTGCAGCATCATGGCCAAGCAGCCCTCTGCTGCGGCCCTTTGTTGACTCATCGAAACTTCAAGTCTCCCCAGAACAAGGCAGTCGGCGTTTTGGGTGCAAGGGCCGGAGTCTGCTCTCGCCTGGTGACTTGTGGTGGGCTCACTGTTCCCTCCCTGCCTGATGCCTCCACAACCTCAGCCTGGCCATTCATCACAGCGTGCAAGAAGGCAACAGAGTCTGGCCTTGCAGAAGCCACTTTATGCTTCTCATTTATTAAGCTTCACTTTATTAATTTGGAAACAAGGGAGTTTAGTACCTTCCTCATAAAGATCTAGTGAGGGTGAAATGTGATGATAGATTTTGAAAAAGTACTAATAGAATAAAGGCAATTTGTCAATTCTCCCCATGAATGGAGAAGTCCACCTACGGGTTTCCATGCAAATGAAATGATGGTGCTTAGTCATCATAGATGTTTGGTAAAAGCGATCTTTTACCACTCTTATACTAGTAATCTCCCCACTCGATGTCAGTTACTGGAAAACCCTGGTTAAAGTCACATCAGCCTGACCTGAGTCAGCCTCAAGCCGAGCAAGATTCAAGCCCCAGCATCTGCCCTCGAAGCACATTGGTTACCTCCAGGGTAGTGCCTGCCTCCATGCACAATGACCTCCCCAGGGGTGGGATTGGGACCCTTTGCCGGGCACTTACATGTGGAATTAGTGAGTGACCCATCCAGGAAAACCAGTGTCCACTTCCTGGCTGGACAACGGGGTCTTTCTCATTTTGTCATATTGGGGCTCCCAGAGCCATAGCCGAACTCTATGCTGGGGAGCAGTCTGCGGATGTATGGGGCACAGGTGGTTTTCCATTTGGGCTTTCAAAGCTCCAGCCTCATCCCCACATCCTGCTCTCGGGACCATATTGTAGTAGCCCAGGCCTTCTTCCCTTTTCTGGGTGAAGGATGTGGCTGAGCTCAGCACAGGGTAACTAGCCCCCAGGCAGGTCAGAGGCCAGGCATCCCTGGGAGGGAGGGCGACACTGGGTGGGTGAGTGCTGTTCGGAGAACTACAGCTTGTGTGTGTTTAGCTGGAGCCTGGGGGGTGGGCAGTAACACAGATGTTGGAACTTTGGTCTGTTTCTTTTCTGTTTTCCTGAAATGATGGGGGTGGTGGTGAGCATGGTGATTAATCAGACAGGCAGGTTTGCAGTTTGTTGTGCAAGGTTTTGTCCCTGGGATGGGAGGGTCTCTTCCGATCCGTGTCTCAGGCTGGGATTCTCTATGCACCAAAGAGTGGATGAATGGGAAGGGCTGCTGGTTCAGACAGAACTCATGTTCCAGTGCCCTGCTTTAGGTTCAGTTGGAAGACCTCACTTACTGGGTCATGTTGACCTCACATTTTATGGTCACTTCTGCAATTCATCTGGCAGCTACTTAATGGCCACTTACTATGAGCCTGGCCCTGAACTAGGGCGTGGGTTTACAGCGATGAGTAGGCTGGGACCCTGACCTCAAGGTGCTCCCAGTCTAGTGGGAGAGGCAGGCTCACAGACATTTAAAGGGGCAACATGATGAATTCTACTTTCTCAGGAGGAAGCTGAGGGTGGAGGGGGCAGGGAATGGCTAGTCAGGGAAGGTGACTAGGGGTGAGATATCAAAACTGAGTAGGTTCTCCAGAGAGACAAGGGCAAGGTAAGGAGAATGGGTCTGAGCTGACTCCTCTGTAAAGTGGGAAGGCATCAGTCAGGTCAGACCATGGTGCCTGTGGTGGCCCGAGGCAGGGTGGCTGGGGCAGGAGGTGGTGTGGAAGAGCAGTGGGCCAGCGCAAACTCAGCCCTCCCAAGGGGCGGCATGTGGGCCATATCAGAGTTAACACAGGGTGGGAACAGGTGCTGAAAGCCAGTGTTCAAGCCGGTATTTTAAAAAGGCAGGTGGAGGGTGAGTGAGGGCTTGCCTTGGTTTATTCAAATCCCTACGCTGCTTAGCATGTGAAATAGGACTTTGAGTTTGATCTTCTTGGGAATTGTCAGTCCATCAACCCCTGAGGTCACTGTGCTGTCCCAGAGCGTGGAAAAGGGGGCCAACCAGCCAGGAGGCAGCCAGGAGGCCCTGCTCTTCAGGAACATGCCTTGAGAGATCACCCCCTGCCTCCTGCAGGGAAGGGCTTGGAGTAGAGGGACCAGATGTGGTTGAGGGTGTGGGAAGAGCTGGGATTGGCTGAGAGGCTCCAGAAAGGTCCTTCTAGGGTGGACTTTGACCTATCACCAGGCCTCCCAGTTCTCTGGCCCTGTGAAGAGGGTGCTGACAGTTCTCACTGTATAACCTTAACATTTTCCACACTAGTCAAGGTTCATTAATTTTCTTTTTTCCTCCTTATAAGACAAATTGGGAACAAAAGCCTCAACTTGTGGTGCTGTAGGGTGCCTTTGTGTAGCCCCCCGATCCCTTCCTGCTTTGATTGGTCTCCTAAGTTCTTCAATCTCTCTGGCACACACCTGTCTGCTGCTTGTTCTGCGTGTTCACCTCCTGCTGTGGTGACTCTAGCTAGCCTCTATCTGCTGCTTGCAGCTGTCCCTGGGGGCCAGGCCCCCTCTCCCCGCCCCTTCCTCCATTCTCCATTTCTGGCTCCAAAGACTTTGCACATCTCCAAGCAAGGCCTGAAGTCCCATTCCAGAAGCCCAGAATTTTTTTTTGTTTTGTTTTTGCAAGGTTGAGCCGACAGGGATGTCCTTGCTAAGGAAGTCAATAATTGGGGTGGGGTGGGGAAGGAGGTGGCAAAGGGACCCTTTTCGGGCAGTCTTAAAGCCATAGTAATAATAATGACTGGCTTCTATTGTCTAGTGTGTGCTTGTTACTTTGTTAAATGGTTTATTTAATCCATTTGTTTCCCTTACTCTGAACAACCCAAGGAGGAAGGTACTATTACTGTCCCCATTGAAAATGGAGGCCCAGAGAGGCGGTGGGGACAGCCAGCTGTCTTACCACTTCCTTGCTGGGAGAGCTTCCTCCCCAGGGGAGCAGTTCTCTAAAGCATCCCTCTGCCCCCAGCTGGGACTGACTCAGAGAACCATGCATGATGAGGAGGGTCTTGGGTAGAAGTCTTCTTCAAGCAGGCCCTTGGTGTCTTGTTCTAGGTCACAGTCGGAAGACTGTGCTTGCAACCTGTGAAACTTCCTAGCCCCACACATCCCTGCACTATAGGGACTGTCAGCCAGGGCTGCTGTCCTGAGCTGGGCAGTGGGAGGAGGTGGGGGGACAGCATTTTCTCTGTTACCAAGTCCTTGACTTAGGCCCCCACCTGCTCAGTGGGTTGGAAGCAGGTGTCTGTACCCCAACAGCCTTCCCCAGGGACCCAATTTCAATGTTCTTCCTTTGGGTCCCAGGACCATAACGTTCTCCCTCTGTCCCAGGAGCTGGACCTCAGGCCTGGGGCTCTCCATCCCTCTCCACCCTCACATCCCCACCAGGAGCCCCTGTCTCTGACAATCCCTACGGCTCTGGAATGTTCTCTTTGCTGTTTTCCACAGCTTGGCTCAGGGCCCTGCAGGCTGCAATGGGAAGATTTTGCCCTTTAAAACGATGTCTTTTAGAGGGTGAGGAGCTAGTTATTAATGTAAAGAGACCCTTCTAGGACAGATGTATTCTGGGCTTGCTTGGAAAATAGTTGAACAATAATAGTTGAGACACTTGGGAGAGGGACAGAGATAACTGACCTCCAGGGGAGATTTTCCTGGAATGCCCAGAAAACCAATGGGCTGGTTGCAATAACTCTAGGTGTCCCCACACCTGACTTTCAGGCTCTGGGGGGATGCTTATGTCCCGTGAGGGTCTCCCAGAGGTTAGCACGCAGTGATGCTTGATGAATAGATAACCATAACAGGGGTCTTTTGCAGAGAGCATTTCTAATATGGATTTAAGCAGGGTATGGGTATGGGTGAGAGGTGGGCTGTTTTAGGGTCTGTGGAGACATTTTCACTCCACAGAGGGGACTGCCTACAGCTGTCACCTGCCAAGGAATGACCCTGGGTGGTAGGAAGTTTCTCACCTACACAAAGGAGGCGGGGCCTGGCCAGGTGCAGCCAGTGACTTGGGGAGGTGGCTTGGGTGGATATGATCTGAGTGGCCACAGGAGTGTTGGGGAGCAGTCTGCCCTGAGAGCTGGGGCCCTGGGCACCCATCCCAGCACCTAGCCGATTACCCTCTTGGACAGAGCCTTGGTGTGCTGCTCTGTAAAACAGAGGTGTTCCTATTCATCCCACCTTTCTGCCTCTTCTGCCGCTGCGTGAGGATGGCATGAGCCACTGACGTGAGGCTCAGAGAAGACTTGTGCCTGGAGACTTGGGGTCTGCAAGGGACCCTCTTCCTGGCAGAATAAACCCCTCCTCATTGTTCCAGGATATTGGGCTCCCCCTTAGTTCCACCATTTATCTCTGTGTGGCCTGATCACTTACTTTCTGGCTTGTGTCCGCTGTGCCCCCACCATACTGGAATGTGAGCTCATTTGGGACAGGGCTGCTGCATTTCTTGCTGCCTCTCCTGTGCTCAGCATAAGGTCTGTGCTCCAAGGTGGTCCTTAATGCCTCCTTCAGGGAGGAGGGGTGCTGCTGACCACCAGGGCTGGGACGTCTGTGTGATCCTTACCAATAGGAAAAATGGGGCTCAGAGATTCAGTGACTTTTCCAAAGCAACTAAGCTTCCAGGACAGACTGGCCCAAGTCAGCCCTAGTCACAGGGGTCTAATGCCCTGTGCGACAGGGGGTGCCTGCCCCTAGTGTGAAGCCTGGGGGATCTGATAAGATAAGGAAAGCCAGGTAGGGGACACTGACTGCTGTGCTGACACCTGACCCATCCAAACTCCCACCACCTTTGCTTGGTGTGTTCCTTGTGGTGACTTTTTGTGACCTGGAGGTGGCCTCGATGCCCCATGAGCCTGCCTGCCTCTTGGACCTGAGACCTCTTGGGGCCTCCCCAACTGTCAACACTCTTTCCTTTCTTGGCAACCCTTGTACAGGGAGAAACCCTGGAGGGACCTGGAGCCCCCCGTGCAGGCAGATCCTCCCTCTTGGTCTCCCCCTTCTGTGAGCACTTTATAAAGTCTCCTTAGAGGCTGCTGCTCAGCGGTGGTGAGTGGTGCTTACGAAGACGGGCCTGGGCTGCTCCAGACTCAGTGCTCAGGCTCCTCGGCATTTCATTTTCCCTCACAGTAACTCTGACAGGGGTGTGTCATCGTGCAGATGAGAAAACTGAAGCTCAAAGAGGTGAAGTTATTTGCCTGAGGTCCTGTGGCCAGGAGGTGGCAGAGCTGGGATTTGAACTCAGGACCCTAGAGCAAGCTGGCACTTTCCGAGAAGCCCATGCTCAGCAATAGTGAGCTTTGCATGTCTCCAGGGATGGCTGCCTTTTGCTCCCCTCCAGCCACACTGGGCGGGTGTTCTGGCCACACTTGTTGGCCTCCTTGAGCCTGGGTGCTCCTGGGTTTGCTTGGAGGTACAGTGGAAGGGACCACATGAGGCAGTGACAGTATAGAGTGAGGCCCAGTGGGCTAGATGGCGACCTGGACAATCACCTCAGCTGGAGGGCCTGGGTGAGGGGGTTGGTACCCCTGCAGCACCCCGTGTCTTCTTCGGGTTGGGTCACAGCTTCTCTGAGGCTCGAGCAGCCTCTCGGAATGGCCCAGCCCTGAGCTTTTCCCTGTGGGCGGGCACAGCCAGATACATTCTGGCTGGAGTTGACGGGGGGAGACAGTGGAAGAGGCCATTTGATTTTGGAATTAAATGTACAGAAAAATGGACATAATAGCTCAGGAATGGACAACTCAGACACTCTTGGTTTTAATTTCACTTTTTGAGTAAGTAACACGCTCCCATGGGTTAAGGAAAGGGTGCATAGCATGGAAAGTCTTCTCCCGCCTCTGCCTCCAGCAGTGTGGCTCCTCTTCGCAGAGGCAACCATGGTTTGTGTGTGTGTCTGGACATAATCTAAACACACACAAGCAGGTATGTATAGACAGTATTTTAAAATGTTTGCATAGTATCTGGAAAATACTGTTTTGCATGTCACTTTTTCTTTAATAGTGTATGTTTGGTGACCTATATTAATATACAAAAAGCATTCTTAGTCTTTAATTATGGCTGGGTAATATTCCATTCTATGGATGTACCATCATTTTTGTGTGTGAAATATAATGTATATGCAGCAAAATGCATGTATCTTCAGTGGATAGCACAATGAATGTTTGCATATGTATATGCTCACGTGAATACCACCCAAATAGAGAACTCTCTATTACCCTGGAAAGTTCCCTTACACCCTCTGTGGTCAGTCTCCCCATCAAGAAGTTACCATCATTCTGACTTCCATAACCCCACCTCAGTTTTTTTAAATGGGGATAATCTCTTCGCTGCATCAGTTGCAAGGATGAGGACCATTCTCAGCGATCACACTGTTGATGTTCCAGAAAATGTGGACAACGCTCTGAAGGGACGTACAGTTATTGTGAAGGGCCCCAGAGGCCCCCTGCAGAGGGACTTCAATCACATCAATGTAGAACTCCGTGTCCTTGGGAAGAAAAAGAAGAGGCTTTGCGTTGACAAATGGTGGAGAAGTAGAAGGAACTGGCCACCGTTCGCACTATCTGCAGTCATGTACAGATCACAGTCAAGGTGTTACACTGGGCTTCCCTTACAAGATGAGGTCTGTGTACACTCACTTCCCCGTCAACGCCGTTATTTAGGAGAATGGTTCTCTTGTTGAAATCAGAAATTTCTTGGGTTAAAATATATCCACAGGGTTCGGATGAGGTCAGGCGCTGCTTGGTCAGTATCTCAAGCCCAGAAAGTTGAGTTAATTCTTAAAGGAAATGGTATTGAACTTGTATCAAATTCAGCTGGTTTGATTCAGCAAGCCACAACAATTAAAAACAAGGATATCAGAACATTTTTGGATGGTATCTACATTTCTGAAAAAGGAACAGTCCAGCAGGCTGATGAATAAGATCGGAATTGTCCAGTTACAGCAACAGCAAGATTTATTTGTGGTATTTTAAAGATGCAATGAAAGCCAATATTTGTGATATTTTAAAGATGCAATTAAAGCCAATAATTGATTTAAAAAATAAATAAAATGGGCATAATGTTGGAACTGACTCACTTGCTTGTTGTAAGGATAATGCTATTACCTAGTACAGTGCCTGGCACATAGTAATTGTCTGACGAAGAAAAGATATCAGAATTATTATAAATCCCTGCTTGGTACTCTTTCTCCTGCCTTTGCCTGGCTCTCCAATTACTCCTGATCCTTCCTTTCTTCCTTCCTTCCTTTCTTTCTTTCTTCCTTTCTTCCTTCCTTCCTTTCTTTCTTTTTCTTTCTTTCTTTCTTTCTTTCTTTCTTTCTTTCTTTCTTTCTTTCTTTCTTTCTTTCTTTCTTTCTCTTTCTTCTCTCTCTCTCTCTCTCTCTCTCTCTCTCTCTCTCTCTCTCTCTCTCTCTCTCTCCTCTCTCTCTCTCCTTCCCTCTCTGACACACACACACACACACACACACTCTCACTTACCGTCTAGCCATGGATATAGACCAAGAGGATCATTGTTCAAAGCACATGAATGGCCCCATTGTTCCTGGACTGAGTTCCCAGAGCCAGCCAGTAGGGCATTGACCAGGGCTGGGCTGTCCAGTGGGAGGTGCCCATGGGCTCCTGACCAAGGGTTTGACCATACCTGGCAGGACACCCACTTTCCCTCCTTCCCCAGAGGAAGGCAGGAAAGAGCCCCGGTTTGGCCTGGGGCTGGGCAGGGGGAGCTGAGGGCATACTTGCCAATCTCCACACGGCCTCCTGGCTCCTAAGTACCAAGGGCTGGGGTCCTGCAGATGGTGCACTCTTAAGCTGGCACCTCGGAGCTGAAGGGCTGGGGCCAGAGGTGGAATGAGGACCAGGTGAGAAAAGGGAAGTGGTTCTCCCCTCCTAGGGTGAATGAATGTGGGGTTTGGGGGAAGGACCAGCCCATAGGGATCCACTTAGAAGCAGGCCTTCCAGGCCAGGTGGTTCACACCTCAGGAACTGACCCAGGAGGCCTCATGGTTGCTCCTGTGCCGGACCGCCCGTTCCAGGATTTCTGTGTACTGGCCTGAAAGGTGAATCTGTAGGCCTCCTAATTATTGGTCTTCAACAATCTCCTCCAGGATTCCGCAGAGGTGAGGCCTAAGAACCGCCACCTGCTTCCTGACCTTATGCCTTCCAGTGCCTGCCCACTCTTGCTCTGCTTGTCACCATCTTCCAACAGGGAATGTGCCAGAAGGGCTTCCTACCCTTTCAGCTCCAGTCAGGGTCAGGGGAAGGAGTTGCTTTGGGGGCCAACATGAGGTGAGCTCCCATGAGCAAGAGGTTATGAGGGATGTGGGATGAAGGCGATGAGGGCAGGAGGTGGAACAGAGAGGGGCTGGCCTGGAGGCAAATGAGGGGTTTGGGGGGACCTTAAGGCAGGGGTTTATGAGACAAGGATCCAGACTTCTTGAGAGCTTGATTTCCCCTCTGCCTAAGACACCAGACTGGGGTTGTCAGCTGCTCCTGGAAGCCCATGTCCTTAGAGTCTGGGCTTGAGCCCTGGTGGCCTCCCATAGTCCCAGGACTTACCATTGGATGTTCCCTGGGCCCAGGTACTGTCTCTCCTCCTCTGTTGCTGCCAGCGTGGGCACCTATCCCACAAAGCCTGGGCCTCTCCCTGTTGCTTGCCAGGCTCTCAGCTGGCCCATGAACCCTGTCTGAACTGTCCGATCAGGGGCTGAGGCTTCTGTGGGCAGGAACAGAGGAGGGATCTCAGCCCTGCCAGGAGCCTGCCTTCTCTGGGTCAACCTCCCTTGCCATGGAAACAGCCCGACAGAGGTCAGGGAATTACCCAGGATGGGAGTTTTAATTGCAGCCTACGATTCTGCTCCGTCCACCCCCAACTCTCACCACCTCCCCAGTCCCAGGGCTTGTGAATTTTTCACTGACTCTATTTTTACCAGGTGTACCAGTTAATAATGGCAGATTTTGTAATCAAAACACGATAATTTCAAGAGAAACATCAAAAGTGCTTTATTCAAAGTAATGTCCAATGCTAGCTACACATTTCCCCCATCTTTTAGGTAATTTGTGGATACCGTCCCAATAGAACTTGTTTTGAGGCAAACCATTCAGAGACCCAATTTTCCACTTCTTCGTACGTTTTGAAGTGCTGCTAAGAAAGTGCATGTGCCATCGATCGGAACAAGTGGTAATCTGAAGGAGCAAGGTCTGGTGAATACAGCGGGTGGGTTAATACTTCCCAGCAAGATCTTTTAAAGTGTCTTTAACTGGTTTTGAAGTGGGTGATGGTACATCATCATGAAGCAAAATTACTTTGCCGTGTCTTTTGGCACATTCTGGTCGTTTTATGATCATAGCCTGGTTCAAATGGATTATTTGTTGTTGGTAGCGATCAGTATTAATGGTTTCACTTGGTTTTAGAAGCTCATAATACACACCTTCCTGATCCCACCAAATGCAGAGCATTGTCTTCTTTCTGAAGCGATTTGGCCTTGCAGTCGATGTTGATGGTTGACCTGGATCAACCCATGATTTTGTGCATTTGGGAGTCTCAAAATAATCCACTTTTCATTGCCAGTCACAATTCAATGCAAAAAAGACTTTCTTTCGTGCCATTGAAATAATATTTTACTGATGACTTTTCGATTTTCCATTTGTCTTTCATTCAGTTGATGCGGCACCCATTTTCCTTCCTTTAAAAATCTTTCCCGTTGCTTGTAAGCAATCGAAAATTGTTTGCTGAGCAATGTTTAATCTTTCTGCAAGTTGATTTTGAGTTTGACATGCATCTTCATCCAATAATGCTTGTAATTGTTGGTCTTCAAACTTTTTCGGTTGACCTGGACGTTCTTTGTCTTTCACACTGAAATAGTCACCTTTAAAGCATTTAAACCAGCGTTCACAAGTATCTTGAGAAGGAGCATGTTCACCATAAGCTTCCTGAAGTATACAATAACTTTCAGTAGCACTTTTCTTCAAAATAAAGTAATGAATTAAAACTTGTCATTGTCCCCCATGAGACAGGGGAAATTGAGGATCCCCGATGCAGATCTTAAAGCCTGGACCATCAATCTCCCAGAACAGATTGAAGTATCAAGGTGGGTGGCACATACTACCCCTGCATGGACAGGCAAGAGATATTAAAAAGCTGAAATCTTGAGCCCCCAAATCCCTTAACCAATTTCCAAATACCCTAGGGATCTGCCTGCTGAGGGGAGAAGAGGGTCTTTGGCCATCTTAGCCTTGTTAGCCATTGGTCAGTCTGTCTGTCTCCTTGTGGCTCTGTGGCCGGCTGTCTCAGGGTCTGGCCTGGGTGGGGAGCCTGAGGCGGAAGTCTCCTCCAGATGAACAAAGGCCGGCCTGTGGCCACCTCTCCACTTCCCAACAGGCAGGCTCTGGAAAGCACCGGGAAGCGTGGGCCCTGGAGCACCCCTGGATTTTCCCTAGCCTGGGCCCCCAGGGGGCAAGTGTGGCAATGCCTGCAGAGTGGCTTAGGGAAGGTCAACTTCTCTGCTGGACCTTTTCCCTAGAGGGCAGCAGGAGCAGGCTCTTCCTCAAAAGGAAGTGGACGCCTGGCCTCTCTGACCTCTTCTTCCTCCCAGAAACTTTGGGGCTTGAATGAGACTCGCTTTGGCAAGATCGGGCCTGGATCACGTGAGGCCAGAGGAAAGAAGAGGGAGCCTGGAGGATGGGATAGGGACAGCGTCAACGGGCTGAGGACCAACACAGACCACTCCTATCTTCCCCTATGAGGCCTGAAAGTGCAGAGCCCTGGGGTGCCCAGGACGGTCTGGGCAGCAAGCGTGCTGTGAATTAGGTACTTACCAGAAAGAAATCAGTTTCCATTTCCTCCCATCCACCAAGATTAGTTGGCATAACCTCTAATTTACCTGGTGGCATTTTATTCTGTAATTAGAGCATGAGAGGGAATGTCTATTAGGGGTGGTTCCAAGAAGTCCGAGGAGGAAGATGGGAACGATATCCCCTCCTCCCTGGCCCCTTGGCTTACATTTGAGGCGAGGGGTTAGCTGTTGCAGCCACCAGCAAGACAAGCTCTTTGTAGAGAGGTCTTGGGAGCCTGGGGCACAAGCACTTAAGCTTCGGGACCTTGGTTCATAGGGCCCCTGTGTTGGGGAGATGCTGCTCTTTCAGCCTCTGGAGGCCCAAGGACTGGGGCTATGGGAGCATGAGGAGTCACCCCATGGCCTGGATGCTAGCTTCTCCACAAGGGCCATCATCAAGGAAGCATGGCGAGGGGTGGGGTTGGGGGTGGGGGATTCCCTCAAGTAGCCTTGTGGTCTTTGGCAAGTTCTAGGACAGGAAGAGGTAAGCATGACAGATGGCCAGTGGGACTGCAGCGGATAGGCTGGTCAGGGAGCAACGCCACGTCCCTTTGGTAGATTCTCGGAAACCCTTGTCAGTGGGGCAGGGAGGTGACGTTTCAAGGGGCTTTGGCTGAGAAACTGATAGGGTAGGAAAGGACAAGGACAGGAATTTTAGGGTTTGGGCCAAAATAATATTGTCTTTTGAATCAGGAGCTGGCCAGGCCTGGCGACTTCTGGGCCCAGTGACCCATGGGGATCTTATGAGGAGGAAATGGGATCATACATATCTGAGGAACCAGTTTAGTATTTGGCCCAAGGTAAGGTCCTCAAGTATTTGTTTTATCTCAATCACAGAGGAGTTCAGGTCCTCGATTCACCCAGAACAAGAATTCATCTAGAACATGGCAGAATTGAAAGATGAAAGGTATATAGTAGTCCTTTGTCTCAAATAGCTGGAGACCCAGCAGAAGGTTTAATTCATTTCCTGTTGGCCTTGGGTATGTCACTTAACCTCTCTGGGCTTGGTTTCCTCATCTATGAAAGGAGGGAGTTGGTTCAGCTCCTCGGCGGCACCCCTTTCACATCATCTATGAGGAAACTGAGGCTCCAGAAGACGGGTCCTTGGGCCTGGCTGCCTCTGCCCAGGCTTTTCTGATTGGAACCTTCTCTACAGGTGCTGCGAACTCTCAGGCCTGAAGTTCGGGAAGAAGGAGCCATCCTCTGTGTGACGGCTGCCTTGTCATTGTCCCCAGAGAGACAGGGGAAATTGAGGATCCCAGACGCAGATCTTAAATCAAAGCCTGGACCATCAATCTCCCGGAACAGACTGAAGTAACAAGGTGGGTGGCACAGACTACCACTGCATGGACAGGCAAGAGATATTAAAAATCCTGAGCCCCCAAATCCCTTAACCAATTTCCAAATACCCTAGGGTTCTGCCTGCTGAGGGGAGAAGAGGGAATGCCTCATTTTAGATTTCCCAGGAGGGTTTGGGGGCTCTATTTCAGGAAAATCCTCTGTCTGGGGCCTTCTGAAGGCCTTACCCCCTGCCATTGTCTTCCCTAGCCCACTCCACCTCCTGTTCCTCCCTGCAAATGGGAATGGTAATACCTACTTCATGGGGTTGTTTTAAGAGTTATAAAAATAACCCATACCAAACAAATAGCACAGTACCTGGCACAGGATAAGATCTCAAACATTAGCCGTTAATATTAATCTTCCTATTATCCCACAAGTAAGCTCCATTGGACTGCTGTTTCCTCTCACAGGCTCTGCTGCTCTTTTGCCTTTTTACACCTTATCCATCCCTCAAGCCTCAGTTTCACTGCCTCCTCCAGGAAGCGTTCCCTGAATGACTCTCCAAGGCTCCATCTTCTTCTGATTTTGAAGGCTACATACTAGTATTTTAGACTCAATCATGTTTTCAGCAACTGTTCTTTGAAGCTTCATTGTGTGGGATAAAAATTCCCTGAACAAAGACCTCTGCTTCTGCATTCTCCTCATCTCTTAACACCTGCTACAGTGTAGTGCACACAGTAGGTGCTCACAAAACAATTATGCTAGTCAACTGGGAGATTCCAGGAAACTGGAAACAGAATCCCTGTGTTCCCAAGACGAGGCTTTTTGTCTATTTTTAGAGTTTAAATGTTTTTTTTTTTTAAATATTTTTCCAAATTCCACTCTGTCTTTACATTACAACCACACCAATCTTTTCATGTCAGCCAGATGTACATTTCTTCCTCTCCACCCAAAATATACCAGAGTTTGAAAAATGAGGTGCTGGATCTGAGAGCACGAGATAGAGAAAGTGCTCTCTAAACCCTGCCTATTCTTGTCAGGCTGAAGACCTGGAGGAATTAGCTCTGGGTGAAAGGGAAGGTTCTGATGGCTCAGCTCTGGGCCGTTAGACGCTGGTTTTCTATGGAGGGACAAATGGGACTTTGAAACATGAAGTCCTTGCTTCTGGAGGGTCAGCACTCTTGTCAGGCACCTCAGAGCACTCCTCAGGGGACAGGCGGGGAAACATCTGGTCACACTGAAGTCAGGATTGAGGATTGGCCCTACTACCCTGGCTGCGGTGGCCACTGCAGGAAAACACTGGTTCACACGCCGGCTTGATGGGGGTCCATTGCCGGGCTGGTGGTGGTGGTGGTAGTTTATAAGTACAAATTTGCAATTGTCACCAAGATAAATGACCATTTGGCCTGGTGGGACCCTGGAGGCAGGGGCCTTCATCCCATGTGGTTCTGGGTGTCTGGAGAGACTTGATGGTCCCAGTACTGAGTCCTCCAGAGGAACACAGAGGCCACGGTCTCCTCTGGGTGAGTGAGTGAATGCTGGTTCCCGGCTGCCCTGAACACCAACCAGCCAACAGCAGTAACAAGACCGCACAATTATTAAGCACTCATCATGTGCCAGACACTGTGCTGAGTGCTTTACATGTATTTTCCCACCTGGTATTTTACAGTAGCCCTGAGAGGTGAGGACTAGCGTCTCCATCTTCCAGATTAGGAACCGCCTCTGAGGTGGCCAGCCCCGCAGTCATAGGTGACAGCAGAGCTGGGACTCCCCGTGTCCTCTCCAGCCCAGGGGCCAGTGATCACATGGTGTCTCTGCCCCTTTGCCAGTGCTTCTCCTCCACTACACTTTGGGAGGCCAGGGGTCCGTTTGTCTTGTCACCAACGAGTCCCTGGTGCCCATGCAGGCCTGGCCTGTGGGAGATGCTCAGTCAATATTTATTTATGCAAAGAGTAAAGGACTGAGGTGCTCAGCCTGTCGGCTGTGTCGCCAGGTCTCCCTTCATAAGGACAGCAGTGGCTCCCGATTCCCACCTAGGGGGCCAGCAGTGGTCCTTAGGAAGGAGATGGGCGGTGGGGTGCAGGACTGGCCTGGAACGCTGTCTGCCAGCAAATCCACTCTAACACCCCTGAACCGCCTCCCCGCCCGCCCCGCCCCTTGACCCTGCCCAAGAGGCACAACTGGAGTCAGTCCTTCCCATACCTGAGAAGTGAAAGGGTGGGGGATGGGCTGGGGTGTGTGTTGGGGTATTGGCGCTGAAGGGTGGTTGGCTCTTGTTCTGGGTTCTGGAGTTCCTCGGCTGCGGCTCCAGCCGGACTGGGGGGTGGGCACTCAGGCCAAGGCCTTAGAAGAGCGCCTCGGTGCGGGATGGGTGGGTGGATGGGAGGGCAGGGCAAGAGGTGCTAGTGCGCAGCCTGCGTCCTCGAACGCCGGCCTTCCAAAACCTGGGGTGTGGGTGTGGCTCCCCTCGCGCGGGGTGGGTGGGGGCTGGCACAGGAGCTGGCCTGCGGAGGGGGTGTCCGCAGCGCTGGTGGCTGGGGCAGAGCGGGGGTTAGGGGGCGGGAGCGGGCAGGATCGCGCGGGGAGCGGAGGGCGCGCGCTGGCGGGGTGGGGAAGAGCAGGGGGCGGGCTGCCACCGAGGGGCGGGCGGCTTTGGGGGGGTGGAGCCGGGACCGCAGCTCCCGCTGCTGGGATCGGCGCTGTAGCCGCCGCCGCCGCTGCTGCTGCCGCCGCCGCTGCTCTGGGCTCGGGACTCCGGACTCCAGGCAGGCGGCAGGCGCTCGGCGAGGCTCCGGCGCCGCGGCTGCTGCTCTTCTCCGGTGCCCGAGGCTGCGGCGCTCTGGGACCCGGCTGCTGGCCCGGTACCCCTCCGTTCGGGTCCCGGGTCCCGCGTCTTGCCCCGGAGAAAGCACTCCGCCAGCTGAGCCGCCCGGGCTCGCGCCCTCGGGCCATGAAGTGGGGCCAGTGAGGGGCGCGCGGAGGAGGTGGAGGAGAGGGAGGCCGCGGAGGAGTGCGCGGGAGGCGCAGGATGCCGCCGCCACCGCCGCCGCCCGCCGACCCGGGGCGAGCCTGACTCCAGACCCGAGGATGGAGCCTGCGCTGGGCGCTGCGGCGGCTCCCGGTGCGCCCCCGACCAGGTATCGGCCGGGCCGGCTGCTCCCGGGGTGGGCGGGCGGGCGCCGACACTCGCTGCAGCAGCCGGGAGGGGCGCGGGAGTAGCGGGAGACGCCCCTCGGCTCGGGGACAGTTGCTACGGGCTGTGCGCGGCCGGGGGACAGCGGCGTGTTGGGCGCAGGACGGCTCCCCGGCTAGCGGCGAGTAAGCCCCGCGATCACCCTAGCCCACCCGCCCCCAGGAGGGAGGGCAGCAAACTTGAGACGCGCAGCAGCTGAGAACTCGGGGGCTCACTGTCCCGCAGCCTGCCCGCCTCCGAGCTGCTGAGTCGCCTGGAGACCCTGAGGTCCCCACACCTGCACCAACTTTCCAAACCAGGGCTGCACTCAGAGTCAGGGGGCTGTCCCTCCTGATTGCGGCTCCCAGTCCCGGCTCCGCACCCCCACGACCACTTTGCCGTGGGCCCCCGGGCCCGGGGATGGTGCAGAGCCCCCCATGGGAAGCCAGAACCAGCCGCCCACTCTTCCCCCGCAGGACTCTGGGGCACCCTTCCCAGGCTCTAGGAACCCAATGCCTGCTTTCACAGTAACAGCCCAGAACAGCCTGGCTGGGAAGCCAATGGTAAGACCCGAGGGTCCTCGTGGGGTGGCATCTTGGTGGCCTGATTTGCTATGCCACAGGGTGACCCTCCCCCCATCCCGGACCTGCCCTTTCCCAGGACTGACTCCTCCTCGCTGGTGCCGGTTTTCTTCCGTGGATTTAAACACTGCTCCTAAGCGGGAGGCTCCTAAGAAGGGCGACAGGGGAGTCCAGGTGCCAGAGGATGGGTGCCGTTGACGGAGAGGTGGAGGCAGGAGAGGGGAAGGCGGATGTCCAGTCAAGGACAAACATTGAGCCCAGCATCTTTCCGAGGGCTGGTAAGGGCGGGGGGGGGGGGGGGGGGGCAGGGGGACCTAGGACTGTGGCCAGGAGATGGGTTCCCTGGCTGGGAAGGTAGCTGCTTTGGCAAGCCAAAGGAAGCAGTAGGTATAGGAGGCAAGCAGGTGGGGACTGAGTACAGGTACCTGCCCCTAGGGGTTCCTCAACCCTTCCAGTAGGGCCAGGTGTCTCAGGCAGAGAGCTTACCTGGGCAGGCAGGTCCCAGACTCCAGTCCTCAGTAGCTGGGGACATTCGCAGGCATCACCATGACCCTGTTTCTTTTCTAAGCGCTCGCACTCACCGTCATGACTCACACATTGGATTCACCAGGGAGGTATCAATCCTCAACCTCTTTTCTTCCCTTCCCTCCTGGGTCTTCAGGGAGCTGCCGGGAAAGGAGGGGGCAGATTTGGGGGCCTTAGTCCCCTGTGGAAGGCCAGGAGCCTGGAGATGCAAACTTTCATTTCTCTGCTATTGTCACAATCAGGGCAAGTGAATGGCCATTGGTCAGGCCAGGGTGGAGGGCAAGTGAGAGGAAGTCTCTGCTAATGATCCCACTAACCCTGTGGTGGTGGGGCGGTGGGGGGAGAGGGAAGGTAGGCTTTGAAATCGTGGCCAGTGCCTGCTCCCAGCACATAGGCTAACTAACACCCAGCCGCCTCATCTCCATGCAGAAAGAAACTCATTTCTCCCCCTAAATTCCAAATTTCCCTCTTTGCTGAATGTTGCAAAGCTCTTGGCCAGAGGTTTCCTCCTTAGCATCTGAAGTCAGGCTTCTCTTGTAGACAGCTTCCCTTCTCCCCAGCCCCCTGCCCCCTCAGCCATTTGAGGTCCTCATTAAGAGGAATGTAGAGCCCCCTTACCTCCTGCCCTCCCCCACATAGTGCCATAGTTCCATGGGCAGGCTGGTGAGGATGGCGCCGATGTTGGGGTGTGTGTGCCAGCTGTGCACACATAGAGGAGGTGTACATCTGTGCTCCACTGAGTCTGCAGGGGACCCAGATGTTAGGCTCTCACGGGGGGGGGGGGGGCAGGCTTACGCCCCCTCTCCTTGCCTACTTCCCTGCCTTCCTTCCTTGCCTACTGTGTCTCTCTACTTTTCCAACTCACTTTGCATTGGTGCGGGGAGGGAGCATTTGATATTCATAATCTGGTTCAGAGAAGGTCCCGAAGCCCTGAGTCACTGTATGGTTTCCATGGAAACAGACTTGTTCAGAGGACTCGGTGTAGTGCGGTGGTGGTGGGGAAGAGGGAAACATATAGTAAAATCAGGCTCCACAAGTGTGGCAGGAGTTGGATCAACTCCCTTCAAGGGGGCCAGGGAGAGGCTGGGCAAGGCACTGGGGGCCTCATAGGAGGGGCTGCTTATCCCACCCATTGGAATCTCCCATCAGGGGCTGCTCATCTCCCCTGTGGCTCTTGGCAGGCTGCTGCTTCTCCCTTGGGCCTTCTGTCTGGGTGCTAAGGCTCCTGGCTGCTACTCTATGCCTCAGTTTCCCCCTCTGTGAAATAGAGAAAAGAGCACCTACCTCAGGGCTGCTGGGAAGGTCAAACATGTTACTATGAAGAACACACTCTGAATGGAGAGCTATAGTAAGTGTTCATAAGTGTCATTTTTACCAGTTCAGGGCCTTTGAAGACACTCCCCCAGCACATTCATCTGGAGCCATCCTCTGTGTCCTGGTAGGTGGTCTTGACATCTGGCAGGTCTGGCCTCGTGCTTTGGAAGAGCTGCCCTCAGCAACCTGGTGCACCCCCAGCTGGGAACCAGCCGTCCATTTCTTCCTCCCACCGAGCATTTATTAAGGTTGCTGGGGGCCTGGCACCATGCTAGGGAGCCCTGGCTCCCGTTGAGACCCCACCTGTCTAGGAGCTTTATGGGAACAAATCCAAGTCCAGATGAATGGGCAGCTTCTTGCCTTAGCTCGCATGGTATCGGGTAGAGGGCGAGGGGAGGAGAGTCCCAGCTCTGAGGACAGAGAGAAGGGATGGGGGCAACTTTCCTCGATCCTGGAGAGGCCAGTTCACGTAGCTGGAGAGGCATCTCCCTCTTGATGATCTGCCCAAGAGGGATCAGGGAATTTCAGAAAAGTAACAAACCCTAACCTTCTCCCCCGTTCCCCACTTCCCCGGCTCAGGTTAAACCTCTATCACATAAGTGTTCCCAGCATACCATACAGGTCTGGACAGGCTCAGGGCTCCCGCCTGTCCCACCAGCAGGCGGGGAGAGGGGCCTGACCACTGCTGCTGCTTACCTGGGGCAGTGGCTCCGGGACATTCTGGGTCCCAGTGACGGCTCAGCCAGCGTCTCCCTCACCAGCCTTCTCCATGCTGCCCGCCCCTCCCTGGCCTGCAGACAAGCCCTGCTCTTTGTGTCACTGGTCCTCTCCTCCCGTGAGGTGGGCTTCAGCTCCAGGCTCCCATCACTGCCAGCTCTCAGAGCTGCAGGGCCTCCTTCCTCTCCACCAGCCCCGTGTTACAGATGGGAAAACTGCGATTCTTGAGGTTGTCTGCTTGGCTAGCTGTGGCCGCTCCCAGCTCCACACAGCCCTGGGGTGCCCTTCCCTCTTCCCGGGCTCTCCAGGTAGCCCCAGATGCTGGCTAGCACCCCGCTTCCCTCCCCCCAGACTCTCAGTTTCCTGCCAAGTTCTCCCCCCCAGGTCTCTCTGGACTGTTTTGCTGTCCTCATTGGTGTTCACAACACCTTCCAATGTAATATCCTCTGCAAATTTCATTAACGGACTGTTTACTCCCTCTCTCAGGATCATTAATGAAGATGTTAGATAAGATCTGACCCAGGCTGGGTCTTGGCAGCCCTGCCCCCACATCCAGACTCTGTCCCTCAGTCCTTCATCCTGTACTTGCCTCCTCCACTTGGGACCCTTGGGACCCACCCCCTCCTGCTTTTGGCCACATGACAAGTGCTTAGGGCCAAGTCTGTTTGAATTAATTTTGTAAGATTACTCGGGGCGCTATATCAAATGCTTTGCTAAAAATCAAGATATATTACCCTGCCTGCATTTCCTTCATCTACCAGTCTTGTAATTCTATCAAAAAAGCTATCAAGTTTGTCAGGCATGATTTGTTCTTTATAAATCCCCACGGTGCCACGTGGGGCACAGAGTTCCCGCGCTTTCTCAATGTTTAGAGATTCCCTCTTTGTGTTTGCTCCTTGATTAGAGCTGGGAATTGTCAGGATGCTCACTGTGTCCTCCTCGGGGATGGGGAATAGGGCACAGCCCTTCTCTACTCGGGTTCTCTGCTGGGGGAGGTAGTCTGGGGTCCCAAGCTGGTCACCAGGGTGATGGGTGGTGGAGGGAGGGCTGGTGCTCTCCCTTATGGATTCTGCAGGCAGATGAGGCGACAGACAAGTATGATGCCAACACTCCAAGGCATCATTAACTGAGTAATTGCTGTGTCCCAGGAAGTATGCTAAGAGCGTGATGGGTGAGGGGATCTCATTTAAGCCCCTCACCTGCCCTTGGAGGTGGGCTACTGGGGCTCAGAGAGAGTCAGGCTGTCCAGGACCCGAGGTCTGGGTTGCACACACTGCTGAGTTTCCTGTAAGCACTTACAGGATATGTACAGGATCAGGGGAGCTGCTTGGGGTGGTTCAGGTCAAGGGTATTAGGAGGTCAGAGGGGAAGGAATGGAAACCTGTAGGGAAAACCTTGGAGGGTGAGGACCTCGCGGCATTTGCACGTTGCACACAGCGCCCATAGTCTGAACGCAGTTCCCACCCTGCCACCTCCCAGCTGTGGGAGCAAGTCCCTTAGCCTCTGTGAGCCTTGGTCCCACACCTGTGGGATGGGTCCCTGGTGAGCAGCTGCCATTATGTCTACTTATGAGGTCCCTGTTGATGTAGGGGCAGGAACACTCATCGGTTGTCATGTTACCAATGGGTGGCTCTCCCTAAGGCTTGTCCAGGCGACAGAGGAGTGACAGGTTGAACTGTGCTGGCATCCGTGGGACCAGCTGAGGGCTGGGGGAGTTCTGAGCTTAAGGAGCAGGACGACCTTCTCTGGGCCTTGAGCCCAATCCGGAGCCCCAGTCCAGACCATTCAGGCCAGGTGGTAATGAAGACGTGCTTGGTGTCTTCTGGCTGCATAGGATCTCAGCATTCCTGGGCTCCTGGACCACGAAAGCACCCACTCCCCCCTGGACTCTCCCAGCCAGCCCTGGAGCCCCAGGCTGCAGAGGGGGAGGTGTGCTGGCTGCTGTCTATCAGGTGCTACAACAGGCAGGTCCCTTCTAATCTGTGATAATCTTCCTTTTTGCCATTCAGCTCGGGAGAGAACTGCCAGGGAACCAGGCAGGAGGGGCCATGAGCAGCCTCTCATGTCTCCAGCCGACACCCGGGGACCTGATCCTCAGAGATGGTCGGTCAATGGGTGTTTGTTGGATGAGCCCATGCCTGGGCTGGGATAAATGCCGAGGTTAAGGTGGGCACCAGCGTGTCCTGGGACCCTGGTGGCCACCTCAGCCCTGCACTCCTTGCCCCTCCCTCCTGGTCTCCAGGTGCTGGGTGATGCTCTTGCTCTTGGGTGGGGTCTGGAGGCTTAACTTTGTGCTTAGGGTCAAGGCCAAGGCCAGGGCTCGGAGCTGAGCTTGAATCCTGGCTGCACCACAGATGAGCTGCGCGTGCTTGGACCAGCCCCCTCGCTGCTGCTCATCTGTGAAAGATGGCAGTTGAACCTGCGGTAAGGGCCCACTTGATGGGAGCCAGGACCCTGATCATCTCTGAGTATCCATTCCTGTAGCCCCTCCATCCTGTGCTCAAGCCCCAAGGGCCAGGTGAGCCTCCCACATGCCCAGCCCTCCCTTCTCCCCAGGGCCCAGCTGGGCCTTAGGCAGGTGGCTCCGAGACTGGAGACTCTGAGATCCAGGGACAGACGGCCCTCCTCCCGACCCCTCTGGCAGCAGCTGCCTGTACTTGAGCTCCTATTGGAGGTTTCCCATCCTTGAAAATGGGAGGATGGGGCCAAGCCCCGGTGTCTAGGGGGTGAGGCCTCAGTACTATTCCCACTCTGACCATGGCTGCTGGGGAGGGGAGGGAGGACAGGAAACCAGGCCTTCTGCCCAGTGTCGGGGCAGAAGGGTTCCGCTTGCCACCCGCCAGGCTGGCTATAAGACTGGCCTGAGGGAACTGGGCCCTTCTGACTCATCTCTCCCCCAGCGGTGCCCGGCACTCTGGGCCTTGTGCCAGGAGGTCAGTCACTCTCCCCACTGCTGGGGAAAACTTTCCTCAGGTCGGGAGCTGGGACCCCGCTGGCTGGCTGGGCCCAGGGCAGGACCCCAAACAGCAAGGGTCCCCAAGCACACAGGCAGGGTGAGCTTCAGTAGGGGAACCTTTAACATTTCATGTCCTTCAACATTCGCAGGCCACTGTTCCCTGTTTGCAGGTTAAAGTATCCCCTAAAAGTCACGCTCAGGATTCCCACTTCCCGGGTACTGCTTGGTGCCCAGCACTGTGCTCAGCTGTTGGCATTCATCAGCTTTCTGTCTCACAACCCAACTATTGGAAATACTCTGTGGTCCACTGGCTCATTTCATAGATAACGGAGGCCTGTAGAGGGCAAGTGCCTTCACCAGCGTCTCACAGCGATAAAGCCCCAGCAGTGGGAGTCAAGTCTGAACCCAGCCACCCCCCCAGCCTGCCTCTTCCCATGCACAGGTGTCCCCAATGTCATCACTGTGGGCACTGGAGTGACCTGCTCTGGAGACACACGAGCTCAGAGAAGGCAGCGGGCCAGTCCCTCCTTGTGCTTGTCTTTGGAGCCAGGATTGTGAGAACTCATCCCCACTGGAGTCACTGAAGGATGTACTGGTTCTGCCTGTAGAGTCTGTGGGTAGGCCTTGGGGCCCAGGGTCTCTAGAGATTGCACAACACAACACCATGTTTGTGTTGGTGCAGATGCTGGGGAGAAGGTCTGTAGACATCACAGTGTCAGGGGCATGACCCCACAGCGAAGCACTCATGCCTCCAGTCTCCGGGGGCTGACCCAGGCCACGAGGCTAAGTCTGGACACCAGATCGCCTCACCTGCAGGGTTGCATTGGCTGGATTACGCGCTGGCACACTGCTCACCTTGAAGGATGCTCTAGGACACAGCCCCAGGAAACTTGTCCGGGGGCTCATTAGGCTTGGGGCCTGGAGGACGGGAAGACATGCTCGGGGCTCCCGAGGAGACCCTTCAGGAGAAATTTCATGCTGAATTCAGTATCAGGAATAGCTGGGTATCTCCTGAGCAGATGCTTTAATCTTCAACTCATGGATCCTCTGAAATATATCCATGAAATATTTCCCTTTTCCGATTGGCTGCCGGGGAGCTTTGACCTATATGTGAAGCCCAGAAGTAGCTTGGCTCTTGCACACTGACCTGACTCCTATTTCTTTCCCTTTCATATCCCCGTTTTCTACTTTCCGCATTTCATCGCCTCGTTTTCTGTAGGAAGAAAAAACCTGTTGTTTTATGTTTTAGTCTTGAGCAAACAAACAAACAGACAAACAGTGGATCAGTGCTGGCTACTCCAGACATAGGGATTATGCATTTCCTTTCTGCAGTCCCCATCCCAGAGGTCTGTTTGCCAGCTCCTCCCTCCCTGTCCAGTTTCCCTTGCCCCTTGCTCCAGTTCCAGGGACTCCAGAGCCTTGAGGTCCATCCATACCAGCTCCTGCGTGTGGTTAGAAATATGATATTCAGATTTTTTTCTTTGCTTTCCCTACCTCCCTAGAGCTTCACAAACTGTTTTTAGGGAGAAGAAGCTGGGAGGGCAGTCATTTCCCCAACCAGGTCCCCTTTGAGGTCTCGCTCCTTTTCAGCTCCTGCTCTGTCTCAGCAGCCCCAGCTGACTGCTGTCCTTAGTGGCCTGTCTGAGCAGACAGAGCCCCATTCTGGCGGAAAGGTGGTGACTCTGACCCCAGTGCCTTGGAAATGGAGGAGGAGAGAGCTGGCTGGCAGTGCCCCGGGGACAGAATAGTTGGCACAGTGAGGTGCCAGTGCTGATTTTTGGACCCCACCCTGTCATTAGTCCTCGGTTCTTATATGGGTGGCTTCACTCCATCCCCAAAAGTTAATAAACTCAAACTGAACCAAAAGCTCAGTGTAAACTGTGCCTTTCTCGTACCCCTGTCTCCTAGTGGCCTCCCTCCCCGCCCTCACCCCAGGACTTCTACAGTTACTGGCTCAGCACAAGTTCTTTCAGTAGTTGTTTATGCACATACACACACACACACACACACACACACACACACACCCCTGTTCAAAAGTCAGCAATGGTGATGTAATATTGCACGCGGGTTTCTGGCCCTAGTTGTTTACTTAATAGCTGGGTGATGTGTGTGGAGCTTTCTCTGTTGGTGTTAATTGAAAAGAAAGTCTTAGAGTTGGGAGAGTGCTACTAGTAGAAGGTTCCTGGACCTCCTGAAGCCCACTCATGGGTGCCCCTTTTCCCTAGAGGCTTAACCTCTCCAATCCTGTGTGTAAAATTGTGGGCACAAATGGGTCTTTCTGGGAGGAGGCGTTGTGTCTCTCCAAGGAGTTTGTGGCCCAGAAAAGGCAGAGTCACAACTCTGGGTTGCATGGGATTTTATGGGGGGAGGGGGGCGGGAAGGGATGAGGCTGGGGACAGGGTGGGGCAAATGCAGCAGAGGGCAGAGCCCCGTGTTTCTGGGTCCCACTGGGACAGCTGTGGATCGGACTGAGGTGGGAGGCAGAGCTGCCCAGACCTGGTATTTTCTTGGAAGATGCCTGGGGCCTTACTACTCCCAAAGAAGGGTCCCCTGTGTTCAGTGAGAGTGGCCCTGACTCTGAGAGTGGAGTATGGGGCCTTCCTTGGATCAGAAATGCCATGGTCAGACCTGGGAGTCACTGGATCTATGGAAAAACAGAGGCACAGAGACCAGGGGGAAAGTATAAGATCACAGGCCAGGGAAAGGCAGAGGCTGTGGGCTGCCCCTGCCTGTGACAGTTCAGTGTTCCCTCCCCTGCCAGAGCAGAATGAGACACGGGAGGAGAGGCCCTCGGGATGAGGTTTGGCTGCCTGTTGCTGCTTGCCTTTTGGCGTGTGGATAAGGAAGAGGGGGGTGCACAGAGCAGAGACCACAGCCAGGGTGGGCGTGTAATCATCACACCTCACTGCATCCTGCAACCTCACCTCCCGTTGGCTGCCTCCTCACATTAAGCTGCAGCCAACCAGGCAGGAATTCTGAACCGGCAAAGACGCAGGACTAAGAGCTGCACTACAGAATATGACCACTAGAGGGCAGCAGGAGCGCCATTGCGGTAGCTCAGCATGAGAAGGTAGCCGGGCTGGGAGAGGAGCCCCTGAGGAAGGGATGGTGGGCAGAGGCCTCCTGGCAGAGGTCTGGGCACAGAGGTCAGGGAGAGTGTGTGCCACAGTCAGTGATGATTTGTTCTGAGGCGTACCTCGAGATAAAAACCAAATACTACATTTAATGATGATGATAGTCAGTTACATTCATTGAGTGCTTACTCTATGCTAGACACTATTAATGAATGAATCCTCACAACAGCCTTGTTAAAATTATTCCCATTTTGCAGGTGAGAAAACAGAGGTCAAGAGAAATTAAGAAACCTGGCCATCAATGGGGCTGGTGTCAGAGTCCATGTCCCAAGCCTGAGGCTGTGCCATATTCTATGCCTGGCATTGACTAAATGCTTTAAGTTCTTCGATTCTATGATGAGACCCACTTTACAGATGGGGAAACCTAGACTCAGAGACAGTGAGTCACCCGGGTCCACACACCTGTTAAGTGACATCTAAGTGAGTGTGGTTCCATGGCTTGAGCTCTTGGCTCGGAATTACAGTTCTCCCCTGCAGAGGTGTTTCCCACCCCCTTCCCCCACCATGCCATAATCTGTGCCCTAATATTAAGGTGGCTGACACGGAAATCTGAGCTTTCTGCTGGGAGTGGGAGTTCACCAAGTCTCCCACCTTCCAACAGAAGTTACAGATTCTAGGTCTAAGATTTGCCTGGATTTCAACTAACCAGAGGTAGAGGGAGGCCATGCCAGAGGCTGCTAGAAGCTCAGGGAGGGGACCTGGCTTTGAGGTGGAGGGCCTTGTGGAGTCCCTTGCAGTGATCAAAGCTCCCCTGGGGACAATGGGACCTGGTTCCAGGGCCTCTGTTTTTCAGGGCACATGCCTCTAGCATACCAAAAAGGTTTGGCCAGCCCTGGCCCCTGCTCTGCCAGGCCGGCAGGACAGCAGGGGCATTTCTAGGAGGACCGACTTCCTCCATCCTGCCGTTCCCATGCCCTGGTGTTGCCCTTCTGGGGGAAAGGCGATGGCTGGCAATGGGGCCTTTGAACGCATTCCCCTCCTTGGTACCCAGGCTGCACCTTATGAATCTGAGTCCCACTTTCTTAGGGATTTAGAACATCGAGATGCTTCAGTTACTTCTGCTTCATTAGTAAAGGCAGTAGCTTCCAATCCTGCCTTAAGTTTCTCCGGGTGGGGGCAGGGAAGGAAAAAACTGAAACGGTCCCCTCCTTGCAGCATGCTCCTCTTTATTCTGTTTCTGCAACTGGAATTCTATAGTTAAATGAAGTCTCTTTAAGGGCTCTGTTTCCTGTCCTGGTGAGGACCAAAGAGGGTGGAATGTGAGTGGAATAGGGATCAGGGAGGAGGATTCGAACATGGACTCCAGAGCACAGTGCCTGGGCTGGAATCCTGACTCTACCCCCTACTAGAAATGTATCAAACCTTTCAGAGCCTCAGCTTCCTTATCTGTAAAATGGGGATATTACAGCATCAGTCTTACATGGTTGGCACGAGGGTGAGATGCGCTGCTGCCTGTGAAGGGAGCATATGCCCGGGAGAAGCATCATGAATGCCCAGTAAGTGCTTGCCTTCCTTTGTGCTTTTACCCATAGTGCCTGTCTCATGCTGAGCCACGGGCAGATGTCTGCCCCCTTCCAATGTCCAGTCCCTCTCTGGCTGGTTCACAAATGGGCTGGGGACATTGATCAAATGCATGTTTGAAGGCCAAGTATGTGTAAGCTGGAGGAACAGAAAGTCAAATCTCCTTCGAGGGAAAACAGTGTGGGCTCTGGAGAACCTGCTAGATGTGGGTTAACCTAGACGTGAGATCAAACAGTTTTCTCCACTCTCTGTGCCTCAGCTGCTTGTGAAATGAAGCTTATACTGGCTTCCACAGGAAGTTCTTTTTTTTTTTTTTTTTTTTTTTTTTTTTTTTTTTTTTTTTTTTTTTTTCATGGAAATGAGAAAAGTTAAAGCCGTTCCATTTTTATTGGTATTGATAAATAATAATAGTCAATCCATTGACAATAAAGCCTTTGAATATCTCTTGTTGAGTCAGGGGAATAGGATCTATTCATCTAATTAGGCATACTCCACATTAAAAATAAAATATTTTGCATATAATTTCCTTTGTAATTAAATCTAAAAACTATAATTTTGAGAAGTAGCCATCATAACTCTTTTTTTTTTTTTTTTTTTTTGGCTTATAGAAATCCTTACAGAGGATTTTCTTTTATTTTTTTTTTATTTTTTTTTTTTATTTTTTTTTTTCAAATTTTTATTAAGGTATTATATGTGTACATATCTTACCATTGCCCCCCACCCCCACCCCACTCCCATACATGCCCTCACCCCCCAATGTTTTGCATCCGTTGGTTACTCTTATATACATGCATATAAGTCCTTCAGTTGATCTCTTATTTCCCCCACCTCTCCCTAACCTTACCACTGTAATTTGACAGTCTGTTTGATGCTTTACTGCCTCTGTAACTATCTTTTTGTTCATCAGTTTATAATGTTTTTCATTATCCCCAAATGAGTGGGATCATGTGGTATTTTTCTTTCATTGACTGGCTTATTTCACTTAGCATAATGTTCTCTAATTCCATCCAAGTGCCTACAAATGGTAGTAATTCCTTCTTTTTTACGGCAGCGTAGTATTCCATTGTGTAGATGTACCATAGTTTTCTGATCCAGTCATCTGCTGATGGGCACCTAGGCTGTTTCCAAATCTTAGCTATTGTAAATTGTGCTGCTATGAACATAGGGGTGCATATATCCTTTCTGATTGGTGTTTCTGGTTTCTTAGGATATATTCCTAGGAGTGGGATTACTGGGTCAAATGGGAGTTCCATTTTCAGTTTTTTGAGGAAACTCCATACTGTTCTCCACAGTGGCTGCACCAGTCTGCATTCCCACCAGCAGTGCACGAGGGTTCCTTTTTCTCCGCATCCTCGCCAACACTTGTCGTTTGTTGATTTGTTGATGATAGCCATTCTGACAGGTGTGAGATGGTATCGCATTGTCGTTTTGATTTGCATCTCTCGGATAATTAGTGACTTTGAGCATGTTTTCATGTGTCTCTTGGCCTTCCTTCTGTCTTCTTTCGAAAAGCTTCTATTTAGGTCCGTTGCCCATTTTTTTATTGGATCATTTATCTTCCTTTTATTAAGTTGTATAAGCTGCCTGTAGATGTTGGAAATTAAACCTTTATCAGTGATACCATTTGCAAATATGTTCTCCCATACAGTGGGGTTTCTTGTTGTTTTGTTGATGGTTTCTTTTGCTGTGCAAAAGCTTTTTATTTTGATGTAGTCCCATTTGTTTATTTTCTGTTTGGCTTCCATTGCCCTAGGGGCAGTATCACTGAAAAAGTTCTTTTGGCAAATGTCTGAGATTTTGCTGCCTGTGGATTCCTCTAGTATTTTTATGGTTTCCCGTCTTATATTTAAGTCCTGTACCCATTTTGAGTTTATTTTTGTGTATGGTGTAAGTTGGTGATCTAGTTTCATTTTTTTGCATGTATCTGTCCAATTTTCCCAACACCATTTATTAAAGAGACTGTCTTGACTCCATTGTATGCTCATGCCTCCTTTGTCAAATATTAAGTGCGCATATTGGTTTGGGTCGATATCTGGATTCTCTATTCTGTTCCATTGATCTATATGTCTGTTCTTGTGCCAGTACCAGGCTGTTTTGATGACAGTGGCTTTGTAATACAGCTTGAAATCTGGTATTGAGATCCCTCCTACTTTATTCTTCTTTCTCAGGATTGCTGTGGCTATTCGGGGTCTTTTTTTATTCCAGATGAATTTTTGGAGAGTTCTTTCTAGGTCTGTGAAATACGCCGTTGGTATTTTAATGGGGAGTGCATTGAATCTATAGATTGCTTTGGGTAGTATGGACATTTTAATGATGTTGATTCTACCAATCCATGAACATGGTATGTTCTTCCATCTGTTTACATCTTCCTCTATCTCTTTTTTCAGTGTCCTGTAGTTTTCCGCATATAGGTCTTTTACCTCCTTGGTTAGGTTTATTCCTAAGTATCTTAATTTTTTTGGTGCGATGGAAAATGGGATTGCTTTTTTAGTCTCTCTTTCTGTAAGTTCACTACTGGTATATAGAAATGCCATAGATTTCTTGGCGTTAATTTTGTATCCTGCTACATTGCCGAATTCATTTATTAAGTCTGTTAGTTTTTTGATGGAGTCTTTCGGGTTTTTTATGTACAATATCATGTCATCTGCAAATAAGGACAGCTTTACTTCTTCTTTTCCAATTTGGATGCCTTTTATTTCTTCTTCTTGTCTAATTGCAGTGGCTAATACTTCCAGTACTATGTCAAACAGGAGTGGTGAGAGTGGGCATCCCTGTCTTGTTCCTGTTCTTAGGGGAAATGGTTTTAGTTTTTGCCCATTGAGTATGATGTTAGCTGTGGGTTTATCATATATAGCTTTTATGATGTTGAGGTATGATCCTTCTATTCCCACCTTGTTGAGAGTTTTTATCAAGAAAGGGTGTTGGATTTTGTCAAATGCTTTTTCTGCATCAATTGATATGACTATGTGATTTTTATCTCTCAATTTGTTTATGTGATGTATCACATTTATTGATTTGCGGATATTGAACCATCCTTGCATTCCTGGGATAAACCCTACTTGGTCATGGTGTATGATCTTTCTGATGTACTGCTGGATCCGATTTGCTAGAATTTTGTTGAGGATTTTGGCATCTACATTCATGAGGGATATTGGCCTGTAATTCTCTTTCATTGTGTTGTCTTTATCTGGTTTTGGTATTAGGGTGATGCTGGCTTCATAGAAGGAGCTTGGAAGTGTTCCTTCCTCTTGAATTTTTTGGAATAGTCTGAGGAGGATAGGTTTTAGTTCTTCCTTGAATGTTTGGTAGAACTCTCCTGTGAAGCCATCTGGCCCCGGGCTTTTGTTTGCCGGAAGCTCTTTGATGACTGCTTCAATTTCTTCCATAGTTACTGGCATGTTGAGCTGTTTAGATTCTTCCTGATTGAGTTTTGGAAGGTTATATTTTTCTAGGAATATGTCCATTTCCTCCAGGTTGTCCAGTTTGTTGGAATAGAGTTGTTCGTAGTATTTTTTAACAATCCTTTGTATTTCGGCGGGATCTGTTGTTATTTCACCTCTTTCATTTCTGATCTTGTTTATTTGGGTCCTCTCCCTTTGCTTCTTGGTGAGCCTGGCTAGAGGTTCATCAATCTTGTTTATCCTTTCAAAGAACCAGCTCTTGGTTTTGTTGATCTTTTGTATTGTTTCTTTGGTCTCTATGTCGTTTATCTGTGCTCTGATCTTTATTATTTCCTTCCTTCTGCTTACACTGGGCTTTTCTTGTTGCTCTTTTTCTAACTCTTTGAGTTGTTGGGTTAGGTAATTTATTACCCCTGTTTCTTGTTTTTTGCAGTAGGCTTGTAGAGCTATGAACTTCCCTCTCAAGACTGCTTTCGCTGTGTCCCATAGATTTTGGATTGTAGTGTTTTCATTGTCATTTGTTGTCATGATGTTTTTTATTTCTTCTTTGATCTCTCTGGTAACCCAGTCATGGTTTAATAGCATGCTGTTTAGTCTCCATGTGTTTGATTTCTTTGGGTTGTTTTTATTGTAGTTGATTTCCAGTTTTATGCCACTGTGGTCTGAGAAGATGCTTGATATGATTTCTATCTTCTTGAATTTGAAGAGACTTTGCCTATGTCCCAACATATGGTCTATCTTTGAAAATGACCCATGTGCGCTTGAGAAGAATGTATATTCTGTGGCTTTGGGGTGAAATGTTCTGAAGATGTCAATTAATTCCATCTGGTCTAGTGAGTCATTTAGGATTGATGTTTCTTTGCTGATGTTTTGTTTAGAGGATTTGTCCAATGGTGATAGTGGGGTATTAAAGTCTCCTACTATGATTGTATTGCTGTCAATGTCTCCCTTGATATCCTCCAGGAGTTTTTTTATGTATTTGGGTGCTCCTGTATTGGGTGCATATATGTTTACCAGAGTTATTTCTTCTTGTTGGATTGCTCCCTTTAGTATTATGAAATGGCCTTCCTTATCTCTTGTTATGTCCTTCAGTTTGAGATCTAATTTGTCAGAAATAAGTATTGCTACCCCAGCTTTTTTTTCAGTTCCATTTGCCTGGAAAACCTTTTTCCATCCCTTCACCCTCAGTCTGTGTGCGTCTTTTTTTCTGAGGTGGGTTTCTTGTAGACAGCAGATATATGGGTCGTGTTTTCTTATCCAATCTGTTACCCTATGTCTTTTGATTGGGGCATTTAATCCATTTACATTTAAAGTTATTATTGATAGGTACTTATTTGTCGCCATTCCTATTCTTTACCCCTGTGTTACTTCTTCGCTTCCTGTTTCTTTCTTTCTTTCTTTCTTTCTTTCTTTTTTTTTTTTTTTTTTTTTTTTTTTTTACAGTAGACCCTTTAGCATTTCTTGCATTGCTGGTTTGGTGGTAATAAATTCCCTTAGTCCTTTTTTGTCTGTGAAGCTCCTGATTTCACCTTCAATTTTGATTGACAGCCTTGCTGGGTACAGTATTCTTGGATTCAGCCCCTTCCTTTGCATGACTTTGTATATTTCATTCCATTCCCTTCTGGCCTGATGAGTTTCTGTTGAGAAATCAGTTGCTAGTCTGATGGGGGTTCCTTTGTATGTAACTTTCTGTCTCTCTCTTGCTGCTTTTAAGATTCTTACTTTGTCGTTGGTGTTTGCCAATTTAATTATAATGTGCCTTGGCGTCGGTCTTTTGGGGTTCATTTTGCTTGGGACTCTGTGAGCTTCTTGGATTTGTGTGGGTTTTTTCTTCCCTATATCTGGGAAATTTTCTGTCATTATTTCTTCAAAGAGGTTTTCTATTCCTTGCTCAGCTTCCTTTCCTTCTGGAACCCCTATTATGCGGATGTTGTTTTGTTTCGTGTTGTCCCAAAGTTCCCTTAGACTCTCCTCCTGCCTTTTAATTTTTTTTTCTAGAAGTTGCTTTTCTTGGGTATTTTTTTCCATCTTGTCTTCTAGCTCACTGATGCGGTCCTCTGCTTCTTCTAGTCTACTCTTGATGCTTTCTATTGAGTTCTTTACAGCAGCGATGTCATTTTTCATTTCTTCTTGGTTCTTCTTCATTTCCTCTTGGTTCTTGCTCATATTGTCGAATTTGTCTTCCATTCTTTTCAGCCACCTTATGACCATTTCTCTGAATTCTTTTTCTGGAAGGTTGCTTGCCTCCATTTCGTTTACTTCCTTTTCTGGTGATGCCTGCTTTTCTTTCATATGCGGGCTGCTTCTTTGTCTCCCCATGGTCTCTCTTCTCTGGGTGTCTGGTTATGTAGTTCTCTCTCTCCTGGGTTGATTTAAAGGCACAAAATACAGCACTACCAGGTACAACTCACAAGGCACTGAACAGGAATGTATTCACGATATTAATAACCTCCAATAAAGGTGACCTCCAGAGAAAGGCAAATTAGGTGATAGGAGAGACAGAAGAAGAGGAAAAAAGAAAGAAAGAAAGAAAAAAAGAAAAAAGGAGTGTGAAAATGAAATTGGGAAAAGGGAAAGTAAAGAGAAAAAAAAAGAAGTAAGAGACAAGAAATTGACTAAGAGAGAAAGGGGAACAGACTATATATATTGGGGATAAAACTCCAATAGAACAATCACTAATCCCAGCAAATGCCAGCAACAAGTGCCTGGGGATTAGTACAAACTACAACACCAACTAATATGGAGTGAGGCAAGGTTAAGCTGAAGCACAAAACAAACAAAAGAATAAACAAAAGAAGAATAAGCAAAATAATCTCACAAAAAAAGCATAAAAATTGGATATAATCTACATTCAAGCAAACAACAACAAAAGGACAGAGATAAGGACAAGTTTATGGATAACTCAGACAGCGAAGGGAGAGGTGTATGTGGACTTGGAGCAGGGGATTGGAGATTAGATATGTAAGTAGGGTGAAATTTTAACAAGGGGTAAACAGAAAGAATAGGGAAAATCTAAAGCAGTAAAAGGGTAAGACAAACAGGACACTGAAAAGGGGGAGGTTAGGAAGAGAGTGATGGCCTAAAGGTAGAGTTGAGATAGAGTAAAACGATGCTAAAGGAAAGATAAAAAATAGAATGTAGAACCCTAATCCCAAAATAAAATGAAGAGAAAATAAAATGACACTTTAAAAAAATAAAAAAAAAAAGATAAAATAGCAGTAGTAATAATACGGATTGAAAATAAAAATGTAATCATTAAAAAGGCAAAATCAAGTGATGAAAAAAGAAAAAAAAGTTTCTTGATTAAAAGATGCAAAAAATGAAAATTAAAAAAAAAATAAAAAAATAAAAAAAATAAAAGGTAAAAATAAAATGTGGAGTAGTGAAGGTCATTCACTTCCTCTGTTTTTCTGTTTGGCACACCTGTTTCTCAGTCCAGACAGTATTGCAGTTCCCTGCGATCCACTGCTCTTCGGTGTTGTAAGCCAGTCCTGATTTTAAGCAGGCGGTGTGTCTTAATTTCTCGTATTCCTTTATTTTTGATTACACAAGAGTCAATTTGTGATTCAGCCCCTGGGTGGCAGTGTTTCTGGATTGACTTCCGGGTCTATCTATGGCCTCTCTAGGCAGTGTTAGAGCCTTCTTTCCCTGTGGCACTGGGGCCTGTGGGAGTGGTCTGCCTCAGAGCTGACTCTCTGATGGTCACTCCCCGCTCCGATCCCCAGGTTCCAGAAAAACAACCTTCCCCTGCAGTCTCCCAGGGTGTCCCCAACTGGGTGATCCTATGTATTGGGCTTAGTAATCAGAAGCAGGGATTTGAAGAGAAAAAAGCCTAAGTGTGCGAACTCCGGGACTGCGAGTAAGCCCAGGCACCCAGGGAGCGCACGGGCTGCGCGTAAGTCTGGACTGCCTGAAATTCTTAGGGTGTCCCTGCACTTCAGATCAAAATGGGTTGCTTTTTAGAGTGCCCTTCTCTTAGCAGCTCTGAGGACCCCTTTCCACAGTCACAGATCACGCCAGCCCCTACAGCCACGGATTTTTCTAGGCACAGACTTCCCTGGTCCTCCAGCTCCCGCAAAACGCGCGTTCCTCTCTCCCGCCGGGACCAGAGACCTCACCTTATCCCAGGCGAAATCTGACCTTTCCGTGGTGGAGTGTAGAGCTTCTCTGAACCCGTGTGGTTGCGCCAGTTGGGGAGCGTTGTTCTGGGGCTCGCAGCTGTTCCTGGGGTGCCGCAGTTGTGGATTCTCAGGCTTCAGATAAGCTCCACTTTCCGGATCAAGATCCACAGGAAGTTCTTGCGAGGAATAAATGAGCTCCCAGGTAAAGGGCTTAGCACATAGGCTGCACTCAATAGATGCTAACCAAAATAATGCTATGATCTTGGTGTTTTAACTTAGAATCATCGGAGAGCATGAAGGTCACGTTTACTTTTGCTTTGAGTTTCAGGTAGCCTTTCTCCATCGGGCGTGGTTGGCAGAAGACCCTCCCTCCCCAACTCTCGCTTCCTGCAGGGCTCAGCATCTGGGCTGTTGTGACTGAGCTGCCATCCCGCCCCCTGCAGTCCCCCCCCACCCCCCCGGAGGTGTGAGGTGAGCCCCCCCGCCCCCTGCCCTTGCTGATTTCCACTAACCCCCTCCTGGGTAGTTACTGAACAAGTTGGAATTTGAAAGGTCAGGCTGTTCTATTGATTTAAAATGCAGAACCAGCTGGGGTTGTGCGCCAGCCCAATTTCTGGGATAAGTTTGACATTCTGTTCCATCATTAGAGGCTGAGTGCTGAGGCTGGTTGGGTGGGTCTGGTCACCAGAGCTGAATGGACAGAACCAGCTAGGCCGGGAGTGTCTGTGGCCAGTGGATTTCTTTGCAGCTCCATTGTGTGATGAGTGTGTGTGGGTGCCTCCCTGGGGTGTTTTTCCATGTGGGGTACCAACTCTTGGTCAGCTAGGGGTGCAAGCTTGCCAGCTCTCTGCCCACTGGTCCTGGTGTGAGCGGAGGGACTGTGGCTGGTTAGGAGGGCATGGGTAGGTAGGTGGGGAAAGTGAGAGGAGGGGTATGATGTAGCCCAGGACTCAGAGGGCTGGATGCAGGGGGTCAGAGATGGCACTGGGTTATTTGGAGCCCTGCGTCAGTGATAGATATGGGAGAGCAGGCAGCACCTTCATCACCCAGCCCTCCTGGGGGACAGGGGGGAGTCAGTAGAGCACAGGACACATGAGAGGGGAGGGGACCTGGCTTTGAGGTGGAGGGCCTTGTGGAGTCCCTTGCGGTGATCAAAGCTCTCCTGGGGACAATGGGACCTGGTTCCAGGGCCTCTGTTTTTCCCAAGGGGTAGGAAGGGAGGTGCTGGGAGCCCAACCCCGTTTACAGACCCCCTCCTCTCCCTGTCTCTGCAGCTTGCTGGCCACAGGGCTGCTGCACAGGAGACCTGGCGGCTGTGGACTCCCCAGCTCGGAGCAGCCCCTCTTTGGTGAGTGGTGGTCCCTCCCTGCATTTGCCCTTGGAGTAGCCCCAGCCCGCCCCCAGGGCCTGCAGCTGAACTAGCCTCTCTTGGGGGGACTTCCAGATGTTCAGGTTGGCTCCTTGCCCCGAACCCTGGGCACACCGTTCACTTTCACAGCTCTTCTCATCCCCATGCTTTCCTTGAGGTGCTCCTTCTGGTCCACACCCTCCTCTTCTCTCTGGTTCTCTGGGGCCATTGCTGGGCTACCGGTGGGTCCCCGAGCTCACTCTGTGCACAGAAGGGGCTGAGGGCGCTTGAGGACTGGCTGAGGTGGAGGGGTCAGTTAGCTCTGCTGTCACTGGGGGTCACCTGCCCATGGCCTGGACTGCTTCCCTCTGTGGCTGGGAGCAAACCAGGAGGACCCTGGGGCCTGGGAAAGGATGATTCTCAACAGCCCCTGGCCTTGTCTCTGCTCTGGGCCAGGTGACTCTTAGAGCCCCCACGGGCCCCAGGAGTCCTCATGTGGAGTAAGCTGGTCACTGCATCCATACGTCAGGGGATGGTGGTGGTTGACACAGTTGTCCTCAGCGGGCATGGCTGAGTGGATACTGGCAGCTCACTGACTCACAGAGCACCAGGGTCCTTTCCGCACGGGGCTTAGGAGGCATCTGACATGGAGTCTTCTTCCTCCAGGGGGTGAACAGGGATGGAGGAAAGATGACCACGGGGCTCCGTTTGTGAGGGTGGGAAGAAGATGCAGGTGGGCCCAGGAGATGCCAGCAGGGGCGACAGGTGGTGGCAGGGGAATGGCCACACCCTATATGTGGGGTTGGGGGAGTTAGTGTCTTGCCCTAAGGGCCCCACTAAGGAACTGAGAACTTCTGCTGGGAGGCCCTGCGGCCTTCCGTAGCTTAAACCCTGCAGAACAGGGTCCAGGGAATCGGTTTGTTCAGTTCAGTGACTCCCCCAGAGAATGGTGCAGCCCAGGGTAGAAGCTACTCGGGCCTTAGGTGCAGTGAGTGAGCCCTGGGCAGGGAGCAGGGGGGACTTCCCTGCACCCCCCTGGAGTCTGACTCTTATTCTGTGTGAGGCACCCAAGCCTGGCTGCCCCCTAATGGCTGCCCGCCTTTGCCTGCAGAGCTCGAAAGGTGGAGAAGCAGCCCCATGAAGGTGCCCAGCCATGCAATGTTCCTGGAAGGCCGTCCTCCTCCTCGCCCTGGCCTCCATCGCCATCCAGTACACGGCCATCCGCACCTTCACCGCCAAGTCCTTACACACCTGCCCGGGGCTGGCCGAGGCGGGACTGGCCGAGCGGCTGTGCGAAGAGGGCCCCACCTTCACCTATAACCTCTCCCGCAAGACCCACATCCTCATCCTGGCCACCACGCGGAGCGGCTCCTCCTTCGTGGGCCAGCTCTTCAACCAGCACCTGGACGTCTTCTACCTGTTCGAGCCCCTCTACCACGTGCAGAACACGCTCATCCCCCGCTTCACCCAGGGCAGGAGCCCCGCGGACCGGCGGGTCATGCTGGGCGCCAGCCGGGACCTCCTGAGGAGCCTCTACGACTGTGACCTCCACTTCCTGGAGAACTACATCAAGCCGCCGCCCGTCAACCACACCACCGACAGGGTCTTCCGCCGGGGGGCCAGCCGGGTGCTGTGCTCCCGCCCCGTGTGCGACCCGCCGGGCTCCGCCGACCTGGTGCTGGAGGAAGGCGACTGCGTGCGCAAGTGCGGCCTGCTGAACCTGACCGTGGCCGCCGAGGCCTGCCGGGAGCGCAGCCACGTGGCCATCAAGACAGTGCGGGTGCCCGAGGTGAACGACCTGCGGGCTCTGGTTGAAGACCCCCGGCTAAACCTCAAGGTCATCCAGCTGGTCCGAGACCCGCGGGGCATCCTGGCTTCCCGCAGCGAGACCTTCCGGGACACCTACCGGCTCTGGCGGCTCTGGTACGGCACCGGGAGGAAACCCTACAACCTGGACGTGACCCAGCTGACCACGGTGTGCGAGGACTTCTCCAACTCCGTGTCCACCGGCCTCATGCGGCCCTCGTGGCTCAAAGGCAAGTACATGCTGGTGCGCTACGAGGACCTGGCCCGGAACCCCATGAAGAAGACGGAGGAGATCTATGGGTTCCTGGGCATCCCCTTGGACGGCCACGTGGCCCGCTGGATCCAGAACAACACGCAGGGCGACCCCGCCTTGGGCAAGCACAAGTACGGCACCGTGCGCAACTCGGCCGCCACTGCCGAGAAGTGGCGCTTCCGCCTCTCCTATGACATTGTGGCCTTTGCCCAGAACGCCTGCCAGCGGGTGCTGGCGCAGCTGGGCTACCGGATGGCCACCTCGGAGGAGGAGCTCAAGAACCCCTCCATCAGCCTGGTGGAGGAGCGGGACTTCCGCCCTTTCTCGTGACAGGGGCTCGTGGGTGGGGGTGAGGGGCACATGGCGTCGGTTTTGATAAAATGGACCGTTTTTTAACTGTTGCCTTATTTCCCCTTCCCTCTTCCACCCTGTCTTTGTGTCCTTCCTGCCCCTTGCCCACCTCCCCTCTCCCCCCACTTCCTCTGCCTCTTTTGTCTCTGAAATTTGCACTATGTCTTGGACAGGAATCACTGGGGCAGAGGGGGAGTGAAGTGGGGTACAGCCCACCCCCCACCCCACCCCATTCAGACACACGGATGTTGGGTCTCTGTGTGGATGGTGACAATGTTTACAAGCACCACACTCACACATTCACATATGTGCACATACACACAGGCGCCCACCAGGAGAGACACCCCGAACCACACAACTTCTGAAACTTTTGAATAGACGAGTGGTCAGGGCACGGTAGTTTTTGCACTGTCTTACTTCTACAAGGTAAGAGGGTCATAACAAAAGGCCACCGCTCTCTAATTTATGAATGGTGTCTGTCCCTCCTCCTCCTGCTTCTTGCCCCCAATGCCCGCTGCCCCCTTTGGAGCATAGAAACTGCCCCCTCCTGCCCACCCTTGCCTGTTGGGGAGCAGGTTTTTACTGTGAGGTGAATGTGGACCTTGTTTATTTTTTCCAGACTGTGGCAATGCTGTCTGTCTGTCTGAGTCTTGTGGCTGCCCCTGGACCAGTGATGGCTGATAAATCTTATGGGTTTCTGATTGATATTGGGGTCCATCTGTGATACTTCTTTGTGCCAAAAAGAAAAAAAAAGAGTGGATCAATTTGCTAAATGAACATTGAAATGCTTTATCTGTGTTTTCTGTAAATAAAAGAGTGCAATAATATCTGGGTGTGATGGTGGGCTATGCTGCGTGGGTGAGGGCAGGCCTGGGTGGGGTCTAGGTGCTTCTGGCTTTGGGGAGGAGAGAAGGAGTTGGAGGTGGGGATTCAGTGTCTAGAGCAGCCGTGGGCAAACTACGGCCCGCAGGCCGGATCCAGCCCGTTCGGCTGTTCTATCCGGCCCGCAGAGCCGAAAGAGCGGAGGGTTCTCTTGCTCTCCCCTCCGCTCCTTTACTTTGAATTTATATTAGTTCACACAAACACTCCATCCATGCTTTTGTTCCGGCCCTCCGGTCCAGTTTAAGAACCCATTGTGGCCCTCGAGTCAAAAAGTTTGCCCACCCCTGGACTAGTCCCTGGCTTTAAGAACTCATGTCATCCCCATCACCCTCCACACTGAATTCAGGGCTTCATTTCCATTCACCAGTTGAGACCAGGCACCTTAAAGCCTGGGGTGATATTCCAAACATTTAACAAGTGGTATGTCCAGAGGTCAGGAAGAGGTCCTGGTGACCCCTTCCTATGCCACGCATCACTCTTTCAATTGCTGGGTCTGGGGCAAAGATAGCTGGGGAGGGGAACATTTGAGGGATGGGTTGGGTCAGGGCAGTAGCTGCTTATCACCTGGCCTGGAAGTATTTCAGTATTTTAACAATTAGTGCAGGTGTCTACACAGGTGGAACATCAAACATGCTTATTTCCTTGGCAATCTAGCAGCTTCCTCCAAACAGCTTCCCCAACTCTTATTCCAAGAAAACAGCTGGTTCCTGGGGTGGGGGCCACAGCTCTGTTGTCCTGGGACGATAAGAGTACCTGGAATGAGGAAGCTCCAGTGGTCCAGGGCTTCCTGAGGAAACCTGCTCCTGGCCTATGTTATATGAGTCAGGAGGGTAGAGATTCAGCCGCCATAGCAAATACCTTAGAGCTACTCAAGATGGGCTATTTTGTTTCATTCTCACGAGCAGTGCACGTGTCATAAGCTGGTCAGAGCTGATATGGTGGCTCCCAGGTTGTGTGCCCAGATATAAGGGACCCTGGTTCTTTCCATGTTACTGCTGCTCCATTGTTCTAAGGTGTTGCCCTTGGCTCTGTGGTCACTAGGCAGTGGTAAGGAGAAAAACGAGGCACACCTCTGCCCTTTGTGAGTAAAACTCCAACGTTACAGACATTAGTTCCAGTCATGACACATTTAGCTGCAAAGAAAGCTGGGAAATGTAGTCTTTATCTGAGAGGTCTTGACTTAAAGTGGCCAAAGGGTCAAAGGCTTATCTCTCTGGGCTTCAGGTGTCTTTTCTGTAAAAAGGAGAGTATGATTTAAACCAGGGGTGGGCAAACTTTTTGACTTGAGGGCCACAATGGGTTCTTAAACTGGACCGGAGGGCCGGAACAAAAGCATGGATGGAGTGTTTGTGTGAACTAATATAAATTCAAAGTAAAGGAGCGGAGGGGAGAGCAAGAGAACCGGATAGAACAGCCAGATCCGGCCCGCGGGCCGTAGTTTGCCCACGGCTGATTTAAACCCTCATGTTTCAAGACCAGGAAGCTGGTATGGAAACATCTCTGTTAAGACTGGTGGGCAGGGCCTGGAGCTTTTGGGGCCCACTTCTCAGCCCTGGTTCACAGGGGTTGCTTCTCCAGCTTGTGGTGAATGAGTTATCCTGTGGGTTGGCTTCCTGGCACCAGTGCCTCCCACATGCCCCTGGTCAGCTGTTCTAGCACCCAGGGAAGACCTGCTCCAGTGGAGGCCACCGAAGGTTGGCTCTCTCCCTGTTATGTGCTGTGCCAGCATGGCCAAAGGGTGAACCTGAGTGGAGGCGGTGAAGGATTGAGAAAAGACAGACAAGAGAATGAAAGCTGGGTCTCAGTGGGACACTGTTTCTCTGAGAGACGGCAACGACGCCCACAAGCCGTGTCTTTATTTTATAGCAGATGCCACGAGGCAAAGTAAGGGTGTGGTCAAGATGTTTACAACAATCTCCTGGGTTTCGATCCTACTCAATTACATGCACCTGATCAAGCTTTGTTTACTTGCAGCCTATATCACTTAGGCCGGGCGGCGGGCACATGGGGCCACATGTTCGGACCATAGGGTCAGGCTTACAACTACAGCTGTTGGCTATAATTGTGCTGGGAGGGCTCTGCCCTCCAAGCTGGGACTTGCACGTGGCCATGAGAGGACTGTGTCCTCTCATTAGTCCGAGGTATGAACCTGTCCAAACACTGTAGCCGCTCTTCACACTGTTACAGTAAATGATGTTGAGCACTTGTCTCCCAAGGACCCCCTTCTCTTACTCCCATACTGCCATGCCTTGGATTGCTCCAGAACCAGGGGGCTTTTCTCCTCTGGGTGGGTGGCTTTACGTTGGAACTGGAAGGGAGACACTGGAGCTTCTGGCCTTCTTGGAAAGACACCCTCCCCTCAACTGTCATGACAAAAGACTTTAATAACACTGGCTGGGGCTTTCAGAAGAAAGTCCTGTTTAGTGATGGAATCATTCATTCATTCATTCACTCAAGTGTTTCTGACTTTTCTATGTGTGGGCTCTGAGGTTATGGGCACTCCCTAAAGAAAGATAGTCTAGTGGGTGTTAAACATAAAAAGGTTACAGCGTGGGCAAAGCACTGTGCCCACAAGTGTGTGCCATATAGGTAGGGCTGGGTCATGCGCCAACCTGGTTTTAGAAACCACAAGGCCAATATAGTAAGTCCCAGACTTATTCCCTAGGCCTCCTGGTGTCATTTGATGTGTCCCTTGTCTTGGGGCTTAGAGACGTCAGGGAGAGTTTCTCTGAGGTGGTGGTGCCTGAATTGAGTCTTGGGAGATAGGAACTGGCCCTAGGTAGGGTGTGAGAAGATTGTTCCCAGCTGAGGGACAAGGAGGTGCTGGGGCACAGCGGTGGGAAGGCATGGGCATTTACATCTATGTGGGCTGTGGGCAGGGATGTGTGGGGTGGACCATGCCCCACATCCTGCCCCTTGCTTCTGAAGCTTAGAAAATCCATTTTACTAGTTCACCCAAGGCAGTTCAGCCTTCAGGGATTTATTTATGCTGACCAAACCCACAAGACAGAGAGGGCTTGCCTGCTTTTAGGGCAAAGACCCAACTCTTTGTGCTATTGGAGGCCTTGCATGTCCTGGCTCCCACCCACCTCTGGCTTTTCCGTGCCACGCGCTCCTCTTTACTCTCCACTCTCTGGTTTCCCCACTTTCTTGCAATTCCTTGAACACACAGAGGTAAATTATTGCAGTTCCAGCCCCCAATTTGTTCACACTTGACTCTGGGCTTAGCTATGTGTCTTGCTTTGGGCAATGGGACGATAGCAAATGGGATGGATGCAGAGACGTGAAGAGTACCCGAGCTTCGGAGCTTGTCCTTTTTGACTGCCTTGCACTGTCATGGGAAGGAGGCCAGGGTAGCGTGCTGGAGAAGGACAGACCAAGAGGGGAAGAACCAAAGAGCCCCAGCCAGTGGGCAGCCGGTCCACACAGGTGCACAAGAGCGCCTCTGCCAGCTTCAGCCACAACGTTACCTGGTTGTTGGAACTCCCTGGCTGAACCCAGCCAGGTTCCTGGCCCACAGAATTGTGGGTTTTTAGCCGCTAAGTTTTAGAGTAACTTGTTATGCAGTAAAATCTAACCAATACACAAGCGATTCTCTCTTTGCAGGGTCTTTGCACAGACCACTCCTTTCACCTGGGTTACTCCTGTTTATATAATTTATGTCCACTCATCCTTTGGAACTCAGCTTCATTATCAACTCTTCCTCAGTTTTATCAGTTCTATTATCCTAATGATAGGCCCTTATATAACTGATTATATATCTTATATATCCCGATTATAGGCCCTTCTGGCACTGTGTACATCTCTTTTATGGTCCTTACCAGAGTTATAATCACATTTTTTATTACAGGACCTGGCACACAATAGATATCCAATAAACACTGGTTGAATGAATAAAAGAATGAATAAAACAGGTGCTCCCCTCCTGATAAAATAAGTTGCTTGTTCCAGGCCTTCCCTAGGGGCAGGCAGGGCCTGGTAGGGTTCTGAATGGGTCTGAGGCAGCTAATGCCTCCCAGGCTGTTTCCCACAGGGTAGGGGGTGGGGGTGGGTTTGAGCTGAGTTTGTTCCAAGAATCCACATCCACGCTCTCCCGCTCCCATAGTCAACATTCTTTCTAACTCTAGGCATCCACATTTGCTCTCCTGTGTCTTTGTTGCACCTGCCTTACCACCTGTTACAGTTTCCAAAGTGAATACCTGGAAGGAGAATGAGAACAAACAGCACCTGTAGAGAATTCTGGGGTTTACAAAGCGGCTTCCCCTTCTGATTCCTCACACTTCAACGGGGCTGTTTCCTGTGGCCCAGAGGCATTTGTTTTTGCCAGGAAACGGTGGTCAGAGCCCCACGTAGGCAGGACTGGCCCTGCCCCCACCCCTTCCTAAGGAGTAATTTCCCGGTCTTGTCTCCACAGCCAGGGCCCCTCTCACCCCGTGGCTCTGGGGCCATGTCCTGTCCATTCTTTTAATCACAGACTTCCTCTGTTTGTGTGTTGCCACCTGCTCACTCCTTGTCAAAAGCAGACACTTCGGCCTCCTGGCCCCATTTCCCTGGGCCTCTGGGAAGCTCGCTGGACTCCACTTGCTATCACCCCGGAGGGTATTGTCTAGAACGAACCTGCCCTTCCTGGCTCATCCTCTCCCTGGGAAAGGAATTCTCCCTGCTGGAATGCCTTCCCCTGCGGGGACGGAAAAGATGTGGGCGAAGCCCCTTCCCAGGCCCAATGAGAAAACACATGTGCTACTGTTTCCCGACGGCTGGAAAACAGGCTGGAATCGAGTCCTCACAGGCAGGTAGCTGAGGCCGTGGTCACTAATTGGGCTTTATGTGCCTGCACAGGTGCAGCTGGAGGACAGATGCCCAAGATGCCGTTCTGTCTGCCCTGGAGGCTGCAGCCTGCCTGCTCAGGACACACCAGAACAGGGGTCCTCAAACTTTTTAAACAGGGGGCCAGTTCACTGTTCCTCAGACCGTTGGAGGGCCGGACTACAGTTTTTTAAAAAAACTATGAACAAATTCCTATGCGCACTGCGGGCCCGGGACGAGTCGGCTGCTAAGCAGGACAGGCAGCGGCACCCGGCGGGCCGGATAAATGTCCTCGGCAGGCCGCATGTGGCCCGAGGGCCGTAGTTTGAGGACCCCTGCACCAGAACAATTACAATCACAGAGCCCAGAAATGCTCCATCTAAACCTTGGATGCGCCAACCCTGCCTGCCTCCCTCAAATTACCCTTCCGGCTGCTGGGAGTTCCCAGGTGCTGATGACTTGTAATTGCAATCAGGTCTACTCACCTTGGAAACGCTGCGGTCAAAAGCAAGGCTCTAGGTCCCAGGTCTATACTTGCTGCATGACCTTGGATGCATCATTCAACCTTTCTGAGCCTCCATGTTCTTATCTGTCCAGAGATAATCATAACACCTACGTTAGAGGGCTACTCTGAAGGTTGCATCAGGTGCATGGCATCGTGCTTCGCTCATAGGGAGTGCTCCAAGTGTCTGGACTAGGATAGCTGCTTAATGAACATTTGGTGAATGAATGAATTTACTATAATTTTTTTTTTTTTTTTTTTTGGTGTGTGAGCTCTTCTAATTTGAACCGCTACCAACGCACAAAGGTACACCTGAACAAAATGGCATGGAGCCCCTATCAGCCAAGGCCTAACACTGAGGACTAACTAGAGGGAGAGAAGTGGGGGATTGCCAGAAATGCCTTCAGGATGGCCGGTTAACATAGGGACAGACTGACTGGCCTACGCACAGTTCAGTACCTGAGGCTCCGGGCACCTTGGAGGAGAAGTCTGCTGAGTTAACCAGCTGTCTGCTGGCCACATTCTCGATTGTCTAACTCCCCAGGGACATGGTTTCTGCAGTGGCCCCACGCCACCTGCTCAGCCACCACCTCTAGGTCAGATAGACTTGGCCCTTTAAGGCACCTGCATCTGTGCTCCTTTCCCATTCACAAAAGACCACTTTTAGCGTGGCGCCCAGAATACCTCCTTCCTCTCCGTGGGCCAGGGAAGGCCACTGTCTTCAGTGATGAAGGATGTTGAGTTTTCGTAAGCCTGAATCTTCCAGCTCCCTGGGGCGGGTTGGGAACAATCAGCCAATCACACCCAACTGCTGGAGGCTTCCTCCTCTGGCAAATTGTAGCCTGTAGGCTGCAGGCAACAATGCCTTTTCCCGCCTTGCTTCCTGATGCCTTCCTTCCTTGGTAACACCTCCGCCTTCAACAATGTCACCCTGGCTGGGCTGGCTGTAGGAAGCCGGATGTGGCTTTGGGACAAAGGCGTTTGTACTGGAGAGGAGAGCGAGGCTACAAGCATCCAGGAAGAGGAGGAAATTAGAGATAGGAAACGGGAGACTCACCTTGAGGCCTTGTTCCACCGAGTCTTGCTGGACCAGTGAGGACTCTTCCCTGAGCCCTGGTGTCTCAGCGATAGCCCGGGGACAAGGATGTGTCTCCTGCAGTCACCGGATACAGTGAGCTACAGCATTCATCACGTCAAATTAAACATATTGGCCAAATATCTTTCCTGTCTTAAAAACAATCTGCTTCTCCTAATGATTACTGAGAAAGGCGTGTTAACGACTTCACACTAGGATTGTGGGCAGATTGATTTAAATGATCTGTTTGCCCATGTAGTTCCATCACTTTTTAGCTTCTGATTTTGAGGCTGTTTTAGGTGCATACAGTTCTAAAATTGGTATGTATTTTAATTTATGACCTGAAGCTTTTGTCGTTACGAAAAAACGAAGTGTTCCTGTTTACCATTGTAATGCCTTTACCTTTAAGTCCATTTTGTCTAGTGTCAATATAGCAGCACCAGCCTTCTTGGGTAGAATTTGTGTGAATTATTTTCCCATCTTTTAGCCCATAAAAATGCCTAGTAATTACTGATTATTTAAATTTATGACTATTATCTTATTTTGTGCTTCCTATGTGTCTCACCCATTATGTTCTTTTTTAACCCCACTTTTTTTTTATTTAAGAGTCTTAACTGACTTTTTGAGAGAGAGAAATGTTGATGTGAGAGTGTAACATCAATCAGCTGTCTCCTTCATACCACACACTGGGGATCGAGCTTGCAATCTGGGCATGTGCCCTGACTGGGAATCAAACTGGCAACCTTTTGGTGCATGGGACGATGCCCAACCTACTGAGCCACACCAGCCAGGGCTTTACCCCACTTTCGACTCAGTATTTTTTGTCTATTATATCTTCTTCCCTTCACTGATTAGAATATGACACATATGTTTCTATTTCTTTAGAGGTAACCTTAGAAATAACAAATTCCTTTCTCAGTTTATCCAAGTCTTAACTTTATGCAAAGTTAATCAATATCTTTACCTTTCTCTTGAAAAACACACTTAATACCTTAATACATTTTAATTCCATTCACCTTCTTTTAAACTTCTATGTTGTGATGGTGCATTTTAAAAACTAAAGCATTGATTTGTGGTCTTTTGTGTTTTTTTCCTAAATAATCAACTTTATTAGATCATCATTTACACACAATAAACTTCACTCATTTTAAGAAAACTGATAGATTTTAAAAAATATATATTTTTATTGATTTCAGAGAGGAAGGGAGAGAGAGATAGAAACATCAATGATGAGAGAGAATCATTGATGGGCTGCCTCCTGCACGCCCCCTACTGGGGATCAAGCCCGAAACCCAGGCATGTGCCCTTGACAGGAATCAAACCAGCTAGGGCTGTTGGATAGATTTTGATAAATGTATCCACCACCACAATCAAGATATAGAACCTCACCCTAGCCGGTTTGGCTCAGAGGATAGAGCGTCGGCCTGCAGACTCAGGGGTCCCGGGTCAAGGGCACATGCCCAGGTTGTGGGCTCGGTCCCCAGTAGGGGGTGTGCGGGAGGCAGCCAATCAATAATTCTCTCTCATTGATGTCTCTCTCTCTCTTTCTCTACCACTCTGAAATCAATAAAAATATATTTTAAAAAAAGAAAAGATATAGAACCTCACTATCAACTCTAAAGTTCCCTTGTGCCCTCTTGTAGTTAGTCTCCTTCCCCCGACCCAGTCCCTGGCAACCATTGAACTTCTCTCTGCCACTATAGTTTTACCTTTTCTAGGATTTTGTATACGTGGAATCATATAATATGCAGCATTTTGGGTCTGGCTTCTTTCTCGTATGATGGTTGGGATTCATCCATATTGAATGTGTCATTGGTCTGATTCTTTCTCTTCATTCCTTTGTGTGGATCCAAATTTCCACCTGGTATCATTTTCCTTCTGCCCGAAGAGCTTTGTATTTAATATTTCCTGGAGAGCAGATAATTCTCCCAGAGTTTGTCAGCAATTTTAGCCTTCATTTTCGAAAGATATTTTTGTTGGCTTTAGAATTCTAAGTTGGTAGTTTTTCTTTCAGCAATTTAAAGATTTTTCATTCATTATCTTCTGCTTTGGGCTGTTTCTGATGAGAAGTCTGACATAATTCTTAATTTTTTCCCTTTGTGTGTAAGATATTTTTTCTCTGGCTGCTTTTCAGATTTTCTCCTTATCACTGGTTTTCAGCAACTTTGAGTATGATGTGCTTTCACATGTTTATCTTTATTCTGCTTGGGGTTCATCGAGTTCTTGTATTTGTTGTGTTTCTATCAAATCTGGAAAAGTTTCAGCCATTTTTTTCTTAGAATATTTTTTCTGTTTCCTCTCTTTTCTGAGACTCTGATTACAAATGTGTAAGGCCCCCTGACCTTGTTTCACAGGTGATTGATGTTTGTCAACTTTTTTTTTTTCATTCTTTTTCCTCTATGCGCTTAATTGGATAGTTTCCAGTGCTGTTCTCAAGTTGTCTGGTTTTCCTCTGCAATTTCTAACGTACTGTTAATCCCAGCCAGCAAATATTTTTTTTTCAGTTCAGATTTGTATTTTTCATCTCCTATGATCCTTGGGTCCCTTTATTTTGCATATTCCATTTTATCCTCATTTTATTCATGTTCTCCTTTGTATCTTTGGACATTTTTATAAAATTTATAATGTTTCCAAGTCCTTGATGACTAATTCTAGCATCTCTTTTATCTGTTGGTCTGCTTTTGTTGACTGATTTTCCTCCATACTTACCTGCTTTTTTTGAAAGGCAGAAATCACATTGGTAATTTGAACAGGAACAAATTAATATAAATTATTATTAGCTAGTAAAATGTGTTTCTTTTTTCACTAAAAGGGGAATGGAGGACTCTAAGGAATATAGAAATAACAAATGCAGGAAGCCCTACTTCCCCTAAGGCAGAGGGAGAGAAGACCAGGAAGGAAATAAGAAATTAGAAGAAGCATTCCTACCCCTACCCCTGCTTAGATTCAGACCTTGTTGCAGAGGGTGTGGCTGCTATATGACCACATGGCCTTCCAGTGAAGAAGAAACTTGCCTGAGGATGTGGGTCAGAGATTTCCAGAGCAACAGTCCACTGGATGGCTGGAAAACTCATTAGAGGGTATAGACGGGCCATAGCTGGTCTACAGGCTCTGCCTGTCAACTAGCCAGTAAGCTAGGGCAGTGGTTGGCAAACTCATTGGTCCACAGAGCCAAATATCCACAGCACAACGATTGACATTTCTTTGGAGAGCCACATTTTTTAAACTTAAACTTCTTCTAACGCCACTTCGTCAAAATAGACTCGCCCAGGCCGTGGTATTTTGTGGAAGAGCCACACTCAAGGGGCCAAAGAGTTGCATGTGGCTCGCGAGCCACAGTTTGCCGACCACGGAGCTAGGGTGCCAGTAAACCAGGTCTCAAACTCCATTGTGTGGGGAAGTATGGGACTTGGTTGGAAAATCTGTAACGAGGAATCTCCGAAAGGTCACAGGCCTCTATGGGGACCTTGCCGAAGGCAGCAGACCCTGCCTTGACTTTTCTAAATAAGTCTGAGCCCCCAGATGTTTTACTGGAATCTTTGTTTAGTCTTTAGACGTCCTTGTTGAAAGGACACTGCAGATGCGTGTGTTTCCTCAAGGATACTTACCCTGCTGATAATATCTAATAGTTAATTTTAGTTCAAGCTGTTGTTACAGTAAAAGCCTGAGGAGGCCGGCGAACAGGGCTCTTTGGTTTCTCAAGCCAAGCAGTCCTGTAGCCCTCTCTTTTACAGAAATGCATGTCAGAGTAATCATCTGTCGCTCAGGGTCTGCTGGTCAGCCCTGGCACCATTGGCAGCTGTGGAGATAAAAAACACCAGAACCAGGAAGAGAAACATCTTGCAACGGCCTTGCAGTGACACCTCCCCGCCTGCCTCAACATACTTTAAGGACCAAGTCAAACATAGCACCAAGAGTTCAGGATCTAGTTCCAGTGGCACAAGGCAGGACAAAAAGGGGTGCATCTAGAGTTAAGAAGCAATAAACTGCCATGTGGACAATATGAATTTTCTGTTGTTGAATGCTGGATTTTGTAGGATTCTTTATATAGTATTGGAACTTACTCTAGCACACAATTAAGTTACTTAGGATTCTTATGATCCTTCAAAGGCTTAATTTTAAGGTGTGTTGGTGGGCGCCACTACTAAAGTGTGCCCCTTCTAAGGACTCTATTCAGTGTCCCATGGATTGTGCGGTGCCACCACTCTGGATGGTGTGAGCATGAACAATTTCCCTCTCTTTGTGGACTCCTGGACTTGTTTTGTCTGCTGTTACTTTCCAATGGTTCTTTCTTGACCCCTGACCTTGTAGAATTTCACCCAATGCATGTATATATCAGTATTCAGCCAAATACCCCTCTGCAGATCTCTTCCCCTGACCCCAATTGATCTCTCTGCACCTGTTCCATTTCTCTGGCAACCTGCCTCACAAACTTTAGCTACATTGATTTCCCTACACTCTGATATCCATCTACTTAACTCAGTTAGACCACTGGGATCTGTTTGCATTATCTGTCCCTGCACTGCAGTCTAGAAACTGTCTCCAGACAATGAGCTTGGACAATCATAGGGCTCATCCCATTTGGTTTTCTTCTTTTAGTGCACAGTCCTGTGCTGTTTATTTTCCAGTATCTGAAACCAGCGCGCTCTCTCTCTCTCTCTCTCTCCCTCTCTCTCCCTCTCTCTCTCTCTATCTCTCTCTCTCTCTCCCCTCTCCTATACATTTTCCAAATTGTTTATGGTGATAGGGAAATCCTGTGGAAGTTTAATCTTTTCTGCATTTAAATTCTGAACTTAAAAAAATCCTCTTGATACATTCCTTTTTATGTAATTTCATGTAGTCAATATTTGATTAGATTTACCCATATAGTTACTACTTCACTTCTTCTATCTCAGACCTTCTTTCTGGAATTTCTTTTCTTTATTTTTTTCCATTGTACAACTTTCATTGAGGGTCTGCTAGTGGCAAACTCTCAATTTTCATATATCCAAAAAATTAAAAAAAAATTAAACTCTTGATATTTTAAGATAACTTCTCTGGGTATGAAATTTTGGCTTGACATTTATTTATCTCAGCATGTTGAAAATAACATTCCATTTTCTTCTGGTCTCCATGGCTGCTATTGAGAATCAGTCATCATCTAGTGGTGCTCCTTTTAAAAATAGTATTTCTTTCTGGCTACTTAAAAAATCTTGCCATTGATTTTGGAGTTTTACTGTGAGTCTAAATGTGGGCATCTTTTTATTTAATCTGGTTGGATTCACTGGACTTTTGAATCTAAGGGTTGATGATTTTCATCAGTTCTGACAGGTCTCAGCTATTAGTTTTTATAATATTGCTTCTGATTCATTCTCTTCATTTTCCTTCTCGAATTCTAATTTGCCGTATATTAGACCTCCTTTATCATTCTTTTTTGTCCCTTTAATAATTTATCATTTTGCATTTTGTGTTTAATTCGGGATAGTTTCTTTGTAATTATTTTTCAGTTCACCAATTCCCTCTTTAGGCGTGTTTAATTTGCAGTTAAGTATGCCCACTCAGTATTTAATTTTAGTTATTATATTATTCATTTCTACATGTTGTCTTTGTTTCTTTTTCAAATCTGCTTAGTTATTCTTTACTGTTTCTTGCTCCCTGCACATATTTTAAGACTTATTTTCTATTTATTCCAAAGTAGCACTCATATTTTCCAAGCTGTATGATAAGTTCAGTACCTGAAACCCCAGTCGTTTCTGTTGGGTCTCCGTCACGATGCCTTGTTTTCTCATGTATTTGGTTAGTTTTGTAGTGTGGTTTGCTCATTTTCCTTGAATTTCTATTTATGGAAATTTGTGAGACCTGTGATTGCAGAGGGCTCTTCCAAAGAATATTTGTTTTTATTTTTTTGCATCTGCCAGGCCACTGGGGCACTTCCTGGCAGCAACCACTGTAAATTAAATTCTTGGTTTGTGGAGTGTGGGACCACCCAGGTCGTGTGAATTCAAGTTACAAACGTGTATAAGGGATGGCTGATGGTTCCAAATTCTCAGTAGTTACTTTTTCCATTTTTCTTTTTTTTTTTTTTTTTTTTTTTTTTTTTTTTTTTTTTTTTTTTTTTTTTTTTTTTTTAATCTGAACAATAAAGATTTATTAAATTTAAAAAAAATAAAATGAGCATTTTCCAATGTTCAGCATTATTTTAAGTGGTTTACGTGAAAATACCTCACTTATTCACCCCATCCTGGTGGTCAGATACCTTCATAGACCCTCCTTACTCAGTAAATAAAGTCTAAGTCCTTCTGAGGACAGGCTCACCACCTCATCCCACCTTCCCTGCCAAATGTTACCACTTGCTTCTCGGTCAATTATCTTTACAGTTTATACAGGCTGTTTTTTTTTTTTTTTTTTTTTCAAATTTTTATTAAGGTATTATATGTGTACATATCTTATCATTGCCCCCGACCCCCACCCCACTCCCATATATGCCCTCACCCCCCAATGTTTTGCATCCGTTGGTTACTCTTATATACATGCATATAAGTCCTTCAGTTGATCTCTTATTTCCCCCACCTCTCCCTAACCTTACCACTGTAATTTGACAGTCTGTTTGATGCTTTACTGCCTCTGTAACTATCTTTTTGTTCATCAGTTTATAATGTTTTTCATTATCCCCAAATGAGTGGGATCATGTGGTATTTTTCTTTCATTGACTGGCTTATTTCACTTAGCATAATGTTCTCTAATTCCATCCAAGTGCCTACAAATGGTAGTAATTCCTTCTTTTTTACGGCAGCATAGTATTCCATTGTGTAGATGTACCATAGTTTTCTGATCCAGTCATCTGCTGATGGGCATTTAGGCTGTTTCCAAATCTTAGCTATTGTAAATTGTGCTGCTATGAACATAGGGGTGCATATATCCTTTCTGATTGGTGTTTCTGGTTTCTTAGGATATATTCCTAGGAGTGGGATTACTGGGTCAAATGGGAGTTCCATTTTCAGTTTTTTGAGGAAACTCCATACTGTTCTCCACAGTGGCTGCACCAGTCTGCATTCCCACCAGCAGTGCACGAGGGTTCCTTTTTCTCCGCATCCTCGCCAACACTTGTCGTTTGTTGATTTGTTGATGATAGCCATTCTGACAGGTGTGAGATGGTATCGCATTGTTGTTTTGATTTGCATCTCTCGGATAATTAGTGACTTTGAGCATGTTTTCATGTGTCTCTTGGCCTTCCTTCTGTCTTCTTTCGAAAAGCTTCTATTTAGGTCCGTTGCCCATTTTTTTATTGGATCATTTATCTTCCTTTTATTAAGTTGTATAAGCTGCCTGTAGATGTTGGAAATTAAACCTTTATCAGTGATACCATTTGCAAATATGTTCTCCCATACAGTGGGGTTTCTTGTTGTTTTGTTGATGGTTTCTTTTGCTGTGCAAAAGCTTTTTATTTTGATGTAGTCCCATTTGTTTATTTTCTGTTTGGCTTCCATTACCCTAGGGGCAGTATCACTGAAAAAGTTCTTTTGGCATATGTCTGAGATTTTGCTGCCTGTGGATTCCTCTAGTATTTTTATGGTTTCCCGTCTTATATTTAAGTCCTGTACCCATTTTGAGTTTATTTTTGTGTATGGTGTAAGTTGGTGATCTAGTTTCATTTTTTTGCATGTATCTGTCCAATTTTCCCAACACCATTTATTAAAGAGACTGTCTTGACTCCATTGTATGCTCATGCCTCCTTTGTCAAATATTAAATGCGCATATTGGTTTGGGTCGATATCTGGATTCTCTATTCTGTTCCATTGATCTATATGTCTGTTCTTGTGCCAGTACCAGGCTGTTTTGAGGACAGTGGCTTTGTAATACAGCTTGAAATCTGGTATTGAGATCCCTCCTACTTTATTCTTCTTTCTCAGGATTGCTGTGGCTATTCGGGGTCTTTTTTTATTCCAGATGAATTTTTGGAGAGTTCTTTCTAGGTCTGTGAAATACGCCGTTGGTATTTTAATGGGGAGTGCATTGAATCTATAGATTGCTTTGGGTAGTATGGACATTTTAATGATGTTGATTCTACCAATCCATGAACATGGTATGTTCTTCCATCTGTTTACATCTTCCTCTATCTCTTTTTTCAGTGTCCTGTAGTTTTCCGCATATAGGTCTTTTACCTCCTTGGTTAGGTTTATTCCTAAGTATCTTAATTTTTTTGGTGCGATGGAAAATGGGATTGCTTTTTTAGTCTCTCTTTCTGTAAGTTCATTGTTGGTGTATAGAAATGCCATAGATTTCTTGGTGTTAATTTTGTATCCTGCTACATTGCCGAATTCATTTATTAAGTCTGTTAGTTTTTTGATGGAGTCTTTCGGGTTTTTTATGTACAATATCATGTCATCTGCAAATAAGGACAGCTTTACTTCTTCTTTTCCAATTTGGATGCCTTTTATTTCTTCTTCTTGTCTAATTGCAGTGGCTAATACTTCCAGTACTATGTCAAACAGGAGTGGTGAGAGTGGGCATCCCTGTCTTGTTCCTGTTCTTAGGGGAAATGGTTTTAGTTTTTGCCCATTGAGTATGATGTTAGCTGTGGGTTTATCATATATAGCTTTTATGATGTTGAGGTATGATCCTTCTATTCCCACCTTGTTGAGAGTTTTTATCAAGAAAGGGTGTTGGATTTTGTCAAATGCTTTTTCTGCATCAATTGATATGACTATGTGATTTTTATCTCTCAATTTGTTTATGTGATGTATCACATTTATTGATTTGCGGATATTGAACCATCCTTGCATTCCTGGGATAAATCCTACTTGGTCATGGTGTATGATCTTTCTGATGTACTGCTGGATCCTATTTGCTAGAATTTTATTGAGGATTTTGGCATCTACATTCATGAGGGATATTGGCCTGTAATTCTCCTTCATTGTGTTGTCTTTATCTGGTTTTTGTATTAGGGTGATGCTGGCTTCATAGAAGGAGCTGGGAAGTGTTCCTTCCTCTTGAATTTTTTGGAATAGCCTGAGGAGGATAGGTTTTAGTTCTTCCTTGAATGTTTGGTAGAACTCTCCTGTGAAGCCGTCTGGCCCCGGGCTTTTGTTTGCCGGAAGCTCTTTGATGACTGCTTCAATTTCTTCCATAGTTACTGGCATGTTGAGCTGTTTAGATTCTTCCTGATTGAGTTTTGGAAGGTTATATTTTTCTAGGAATATGTCCATTTCCTCCAGGTTGTCCAGTTTGTTGGAATAGAGTTGTTCGTAGTATTTTTTAACAATCCTTTGTATTTCGGCGGGATCTGTTGTTATTTCACCTCTTTCATTTCTGATCTTGTTTATTTGGGTCCTCTCCCTTTGCTTCTTGGTGAGCCTGGCTAGAGGTTCATCAATCTTGTTTATCCTTTCAAAGAACCAGCTCTTGGTTTTGTTGATCTTTTGTATTGTTTCTTTGGTCTCTATGTCGTTTATCTGTGCTCTGATCTTTATTATTTCCTTCCTTCTGCTTACACTGGGCTTTTCTTGTTGCTCTTTTTCTAACTCTTTGAGTTGTTGGGTTAGGTAATTTATTACCCCTGTTTCTTGTTTTTTGCAGTAGGCTTGTAGAGCTATGAACTTCCCTCTCAAGACTGCTTTCGCTGTGTCCCATAGATTTTGGATTGTAGTGTTTTCATTGTCATTTGTTGTCATGATGTTTTTTATTTCTTCTTTGATCTCTCTGGTAACCCAGTCATGGTTTAATAGCATGCTGTTTAGTCTCCATGTGTTTGATTTCTTTGGGTTGTTTTTATTGTAGTTGATTTCCAGTTTTATGCCACTGTGGTCTGAGAAGATGCTTGATATGATTTCTATCTTCTTGAATTTGAAGAGACTTTGCCTATGTCCCAACATATGGTCTATCTTTGAAAATGACCCATGTGCGCTTGAGAAGAATGTATATTCTGTGGCTTTGGGGTGAAATGTTCTGAAGATGTCAATTAATTCCATCTGGTCTAGTGAGTCATTTAGGATTGATGTTTCTTTGCTGATGTTTTGTTTAGAGGATTTGTCCAATGGTGATAGTGGGGTATTAAAGTCTCCTACTATGATTGTATTGCTGTCAATGTCTCCCTTAATATCCTCCAGGAGTTTTTTTATGTATTTGGGTGCTCCTGTATTGGGTGCATATATGTTTACCAGAGTTATTTCTTCTTGTTGGATTGCTCCCTTTAGTATTATGAAATGGCCTTCCTTATCTCTTGTTATGTCCTTCAGTTTGAGATCTAATTTGTCAGAAATAAGTATTGCTACCCCAGCTTTTTTTTCAGTTCCATTTGCCTGGAAAACCTTTTTCCATCCCTTCACCCTCAGTCTGTGTGCGTCTTTTTTTCTGAGGTGGGTTTCTTGTAGACAGCAGATATATGGGTCGTGTTTTCTTATCCAATCTGTTACCCTATGTCTTTTGATTGGGGCATTTAATCCATTTACATTTAAAGTTATTATTGATAGGTACTTATTTGTCGCCATTCCTATTCTTTACCCCTGTGTTACTTCTTCGCTTCCTGTTTCTTTCTTTCTTTTTTTTTTTTTACAGTAGACCCTTTAGCATTTCTTGCATTGCTGGTTTGGTGGTAATAAATTCCCTTAGTCCTTTTTTGTCTGTGAAGCTCCTGATTTCACCTTCAATTTTGATTGACAGCCTTGCTGGGTACAGTATTCTTGGATTCAGCCCCTTCCTTTGCATGACTTTGTATATTTCATTCCATTCCCTTCTGGCCTGATGAGTTTCTGTTGAGAAATCAGTTGCTAGTCTGATGGGGGTTCCTTTGTATGTAACTTTCTGTCTCTCTCTTGCTGCTTTTAAGATTCTTACTTTGTCGTTGGTGTTTGCCAATTTAATTATAATGTGCCTTGGCGTCGGTCTTTTGGGGTTCATTTTGCTTGGGACTCTGTGAGCTTCTTGGATTTGTGTGGGTTTTTTCTTCCCTATATCTGGGAAATTTTCTGTCATTATTTCTTCAAAGAGGTTTTCTATTCCTTGCTCAGCTTCCTTTCCTTCTGGAACCCCTATTATGCGGATGTTGTTTTGTTTCGTGTTGTCCCAAAGTTCCCTTAGGCTCTCCTCCTGCCTTTTAATTTTTTTTTCTAGAAGTTGCTTTTCTTGGGTATTTTTTTCCATCTTGTCTTCTAGCTCACTGATGCGGTCCTCTGCTTCTTCTAGTCTACTCTTGATGCTTTCTATTGAGTTCTTTACAGCAGCGATGTCATTTTTCATTTCTTCTTGGTTCTTCTTCATTTCCTCTTGGTTCTTGCTCATATTGTCAAATTTGTCTTCCATTCTTTTCAGCCACCTTATGACCATTTCTCTGAATTCTTTTTCTGGAAGGTTGCTTGCCTCCATTTCGTTTACTTCCTTTTCTGGTGATGCCTGCTTTTCTTTCATATGCGGGCTGCTTCTTTGTCTCCCCATGGTCTCTCTTCTCTGGGTGTCTGGTTATGTAGTTCTCTCTCTCCTTATCCCAGGCGAAATCTGACCTTTCCGTGGTGGAGTGTAGAGCTCCTCTGAACCCGTGTGCTTGCGCCAGTTGGGGAGCGTTGTTCTGGGGCTCGCAGCTGTTCCTGGGGTGCCGCAGTTGTGGATTCTCAGGCTTCAGATAAGCTCCACTTTCCGGATCAAGATGGCGCAGACTCCGCGTCCAAGCCCGCAGCTCCGGGAGGGGACCCAGCCGCAGTTGGTGCTGCCAGGTCAGGGGAACCCCGTTCAGCAGTCCCCCACCTCCTTCTGGAATTCAGCTGTCTCCCAACCAGCCAACAAACACTCCTTGTGCGTCCCTCAGCTGTTCTTTCTTTCTGCTCCGGGACAAGGCTCGGAACACGTCTGTCTATTCCGCCGCCATTATTCCCTTTTTCCTTTTTCCATTTTTCACTTAGTGCTTAGTTTTAAGACAATCCATTTTTCTTGCAACCCCCATAAAGGAGGGGGTGGTTGGTATTTCTCCTTTGTCTTTAACCTGAGAATTTAGCCTTTTGAAGTCTCAACTATTTGAGGGAAGAAACTCCTATCAGACTCTCCACCTTGGGCACACCCTTGGTTTTGTCAGCTTACCCTACGATACCAGGAAAAGCAATGATCAGTTTCACAAAGTTCAGTGAATATCCCCTGGGCAAACAGCTGCTACTGTCCTTAGCTTTTTGGTTCCTGCCTTCATTCATTCAATTTTTTTTTTTGTTTGCCTCATGCATTATTTACTTTCTTGCCAGCTTATCTGACATTTAAGACGATTTTTTTCTTATTTTATCCAGATATCTTAATTGTTTTCAATAGGAGGGTCATCCCAGGGCTCTATCCCTTTTTATTACCAAAAAAGTACTGGGTGCTGGGATCTGCAGTACTGGGATCACACTCAGTATCCTTCTTCAGTACCTAACACATAGTAGGTTGTTAGACACTCTTTGGAAAATACACGAATGAACAAGGGAATGAATGAAGACATATACACACAGTCTTGGCTGCAGAACTATTAGCCAGTCTGGAAATACCAGAAGTCAGGGACCTTGCCTGATGAGCTCACCACTGCCTGATACTCTCTGTAATGACCCATGCTGGGGTCTAGTCGATGTCAACGGCTCTCAGAATTGAGTGGCCGAGAGGCAACAGGAAATCTGTCCTCATGGGTGACACTTGCTCTATGTAGAGAGCAACTTTCCAAATCTGTGGGCCTTGGAGATGATTGTTTTTCAAATGGTGGGGATGGGATTCAGTGACCCTTTTCTGCTCTTTCCCTGACTCCTTTGGGACTGTTGGCTGCAAATCTCCTCTCACAGTGATGGAGTCTTGTCTTTGGTTTCAGTGCCCTGATGCAAGCCCTTGCAGTTCAGCGTGGTTTATGCCCCAGCAGCATCTGCCTCACCTGGGCGCCTGTTAGAAATGTAGAATCACGGGCCCCACGCTGACTACTGATTCAGAATCTTCATTTAAGATTCCCATGTTATTCATGTGCACACGAACGCTTGAGAAACACTGCTCTAACCCACTGTTTGTGCGCGACATATGGGTTTCAGGTGTGCAGCAAGAAACCGATTCTTGTAGCCGTCAGGTGGCCATGTAGGATGGCCAGCTCATTTCAGCTTGCCTGGGACTTTCCCAATATTAGCACTGAAAGAACCACAGCCCAGGAAACCTCTTAGTCCCAGGCAAACTGGGATGGTCGGTCCCCTTACCAGACAGAGCCCAGGAGGCATCCTGGTCTCTCAGAGGGAACAGCAGGCTTCAGGATGACGAGCCACACTTGCACCAGGTTTGGCTGATCCTGGCTCAGGAGGTGCTTTGCCTGGACACCGGTGTCAGCAGCCAGCTGTAGAACACTGTGTTCTGTGGACAAGGAGTGCCTGGACTTGAAGAGGAGTTCACCTCCCTGGTGTCCTGGAAGCACGGAGCCCAGTCCAACGTGGGCCAAGTTATGAAGTGGGGGATCAAGAAGTTGGTCAGGATCTCCACTGTGAAGAAACTCTAGGAGACGGCTCCATACCCCCGGCTTTACATGAGGTAGAGGCGGAAGCCCACCTGCAGGTGAAGTGCCTCTTTGGTGGCATCTGTGTTAGCTGCAGGGAGAGAGCGCTAACAGTACGTGCACTCGCTGCAAATTAGAACTTCCTCTTTATTGTGAAATCCTTGATATGAAATGTTTGATTGTATCCACAATCCATTCACATTATAACAAGGAATTTCAACATTATGTTTGTCAAAGAAAGAAAAAGAAGAGCTGTTAGGTTCTTTTAATAAAATTTCAAGTGTTATACATTTTTGAATGGCTATAAAATGGTCTTACATTTTTTTTTATCATGTACTTGTATGAACGAGTTTCCTATCAATAGTAACTTTCAAGAGTTTCAATAGATCATCATTAAAAAGCCCCCATCAAGCCTGGCCGGTGTGGCTCAGTGGTAATTCAGATTTTACAAAACCTGAATTATTTGATTTATGAACCAGAAGGTCAAGTTTGATTCCCAGTCAGAGCACATGCCCGGGTTGTGGGCTTGATCCCCAGTAGGGGGAGTGCAGGAGGCAGCCCATCAATGATTCTCATCATCTCTCTCTCCCTCTCCCTTCCTCTCTGAAATCAATAAAAAAATATATTTTTTAAAAAGGGCCCCATCAAGAACTGAGTATGACCATTTCACACATAAAGCCTGATAGTAAAAAACTGTTCACGAATTAAATATTTTGAAAATGTTTTATTGGGAAATTTTAATGTTGAAATTTCTTGTTATAATGTGAGTGGATTGTGAATATTCAATATTTAATATTCTCCCTATTTTTGTACTCATTTTTCTTATCAAAATTATATAACATAAAGAAAATGTAATGCTAAAGTTTTTTTTTCCCACCCAGTTCCCAGTAGATGCTCCCAGTTGCCTCCAGTTTACCCTAAAGGGTTGTGCAACTTTGGCCATTTTCTCTGTGTGTCCGGGTTGGAGGTACCTGGGAAATTTTGCTGTAACCCTCTGCGCTCCCCACTTCTCTGAACTGACTCGGGCCCCTCTGCCCACTGGGGCAGAGAATGAGGTGACCAACAACACCCTTCAAGACTTTGCCTCCCTCTCCTCCCCTTTAATCTCCCTCCCTTTCTGTGAGGGACCCCTTCTTGAGAAAATCTCAGCTAACTCAAATGGTTGCTATGGCAACCCTAGAGCTGGGAGGAGCAGGGGTTGCCTGACTTGCAGATGGGCTTTCATGGAGGAGCTGCCCCTTTTGGGGGCAAAATTGTGATGGTGGGTAGATGGGGCCAAGGCACTCAGGGGCCAGCCCAGCCTCAGGTCTGCCGGGGCCATGTCCTGGCCTCAGGTCTCCCAGACACCTGGTTCCCACACTTCACAGAGGTCTCAGGGTTTATTCATCCTAAGGCCACACTCTGACCACAACTGGTTTCAACTGGCCTTTCTTCTAAGGCCCCAGGGGTACCTCCTGCCTCACCTGTTGCACTGTTAGCGGCTTGAACCTGACTTTGGCCTCCAGAGTTTTGCAGTGGGACTTGACTGCACAGGCACTGTGAGCCTTGCGTCAGGGCTTTGGAGCCAGAGAGATGTGGGTTCTCTGCCACTTACTAGCTCTGGGGTCTTGGGCAGGTCATTTCACCACGCTGAGCCTCACTCTTGCATACAGATGATGGGTTATTAAAGATCCATCTCATAGGGTGGTCAGGTGTGAGCGCCCACTTTGTCAAGCTCTCGGCCCAGCTCCTGATATGTAGTAAGTCCTGAATTAATCAAGTTTGATGTTATTTCCCCCTCTGCTCCCTGAGTTGTCTCCTCTCCTCTCCTCTCCTCTCCTCTCCTCTCCTCTCCTCTCCTCTCCTCTCCTCTCCTCTCCTCTCCTCTCTTCTCCTCTCCACCCCTCTCCTCCCCTCCCCTCACTTCCCCTCCCTCTTCCTCTTCCTCTTCTTCTTCCTCTTCTTTTTCTTTCTTTTCTTTTCTTGTGACTGCGACCTCCTTAGCTCTTTATGTAAACCTGACCCTCAAAGAAAACAGTATCCCTTGGCAGAAGAAACTGAAACTTTGTGCACAAAATCCAATAATTCTGCACAAAGCGAGGGTAATTAATAAATGAAACCACTAGGCAATACCCAGGAGAGCTTATTACAGAAAATAACGCTCAGAACAGCCACTCAGGGTTGTACTCGGCTCAGCGTTTTGAGACTGTGCTCCACTGTCAGCGTCGTTTGATGACCGATGCTCTGGTCCCTCTCATTGAATGTATGGCTGGAGGGGAATTTCACCTGCTTGTTTTGAAGTTTGTTATTTTTTTGGGTAGTAAACTAATTAAAAATGGTCAGTAACAAATAATATTGAAATAATTTTTATTTATTTATTTATTTATTTATTTATTTATTTATTTATGCTGCTTTTTAAGCAAATTTAAAAATATCAAATAGCGTTTCAGGCTGGCTTCTCCGGGAAGCAGCTCTGGGTTGAGTTGAGTGTGTGGAATGTTTATCAGAGAGGGCCCATCCCCTCCAGCTCTTTTCTCTGCACCTGATACATTTGCTTTTATTTTTATGATTTTACAAAACCTGAATTATTTGATGTGCATATATTTTAATTTATGTAAATAATATTGTGCTAGAAACCAAATTCTATTTTCTTCCTTTTGCAGCATCATGGTTTTACAGGTCTATCCAGGGTGCTGTGTGCCCCTCCAGGCTGTCGCCACCACTTGCTGAATCCACCATTTATTCATCCCTCACAATAGAGCCCTCCATTGCCTCTGAACCTCATCCCCTCCTCCTCCAACAACCCCACCTCCAACAACCCCACAGTGCAGATCCTCACCTTCTCCCTCCAGATCTGTGTGCCAATTTCTCTTGGATCTATACCAAAAGGGAATTTCTGGTAAAGGTGTATATGCAGACTAATTTAGCTAAATAGACTTTCACTTTCCATTCTTAAAGGGCCCTGCACTCATCAATACCCAGGGCTCGCTAGATGATGAAATCTCTCAACTTGAAGACGCTAGAAAATAACTTAAAAAAATTTTTTTAAGCACTTTGCCTGTCAAACAGAACACAGGAGATGGATTTGGATCACTGGAATTCAGCCGACACACTCCGGGTGGGAGGCCCAGGCTCGAACTAGCCCTCACCTTGGCCTTTGCACTCAGAGGTCACACATTCCTGACATCTCCCCTGTGTCTCTCAGGGTGGGGTCTGGTTCACATTAACAAGTCTTGAGTGATGCTTGGGCCTCTTCAAACAGTGCTGGTCAACGTTCTGTAGGTCGGAGGGAGAATGTTAGCAGCCTGCTGACTTACCTTATCTCTCCAACGCCAGTCTTCTGGGACTGCCTGTCCGAGCAGATGAGAGTCACCCAGCGGGAGGCGCTCCCTACTTGTGTTCCCTCCGCCAGCTCCCGCGTTCTGCCCGCAGCCCCTCCCTGCAAGCTGAGGAGGGGACGAGAAAGCCTGGGGAGGGGGTTTGTCTTAGTCCAGGCTGCTGTAACAAAATACCATACACTAGGTGGCTAATACAAAACAGAAATCTATTTTTCATGGTTCAGGGCCTGGAAGTCCAAGATCAGGGTGCCAGGGCGGTTGGGCTCTGCTGAGGCCCTCTTCTGGGTGGCGGCCTGCAGACTTAGCTGTGTCCTCATGTGGCAGAAAGAGAGGGTGAGCGAGCTTCTGGCCCCTTCTGTTAAGGGCACTAATCCCATTCATGAGGGATTCACCCTCAGGACCCCCTTACCTCCGGAAGAGCCCACCTCCTAATACCATCACATAGGGGATCAGACTTGAATATATGCCCTTTTGGGGGGACAAAGACATCCAGCCCATAACAGAGGCGCTTGGTGCTTGTTCCAGCTCCTCCAGCAAAAACGACAATTGCTGTTCTGTTCCTCAGGAGTCTGAGAGAGCCCTCGACAGTGGGGAATATCCCAAACATCGTGTGGCCTTAGACAATAGTCACAGGTGTCCAGATACTGTCTGTAACATTTGTTTTGAAAAGAGAAGAGTACAATAGCTTTAAATCTTCCTGTTTTAAATCAGAGCCTCTGGGGTTCCCGTCCATCCAGCCATTGATTCCCAAATCGGCAGTAGGGTTTACTGAAGTTGGCCCTATTCCCCTGATGGCGTCTGGACTTCCTAAGGTAAGACGTCCACCCTCCAGGCCGCCCTTTGTACAACAGAGGGAAAGGATTGGGAATTTCAGGTTCTGGAGTCAGACAGTCCTCGGTACAAACCTGACCCGCTGCTTACAGGCTGTGACCTTGGACAAGCCTCTTCATGTCTCTAAGCCTCAGTTTCCTCATCTGCAAGATGCTGATGCTACCACCCATCTGAAGGTTAGATGAGCTAATAGTTGCAAAGCTATCCAGTTAATGGATGGGAATTTCAAGCAGCCGCCCAGGGGATCCTGGGATACAGATGAGTTTGGAGAAATACATGATTAATGAGTATTTCCTTGGGCCTACGGTGTGCCAGGCACTGTGCCAGATACAACACCTTGGGCGGTGTCCTGCTTACATGGATGGAGGCTGCTGAGGGACTTGGCCATTCAGCAAGGAGGTGAAGAGAGGAGGCAGGGCTTAGGCCGCGCAGTGGGGCTTCCTCTCCAGCCTCCAGTGTGAGAAGTGACTTTAAAACGTCTATTTGCCAAATATTTATTGAGTTGCAAATATTGGAATTCACTAGGGCTAGTTTAAGCAAAATAGGGATTGATTAAACTATAGGAGAGAATGCATAGGCTTGTTGGGAGGGCAAGAGAAAGACTTGAGGGGAGGCTAGGAACTCAGAACCTCCGTGCAGAATTGCCCGGATGGGGCAAGTATCGCCGCTGCCAATGGGCTGGATGCCAGGAGCTGACCTCACTGCAACCACAGTCTCTCCTGCCACCGGAAGTCCACCTTGTGACTAAGGCCACCGGAAAGCTGACTGCAAAACAGAAGCCTGTGCCTGCATCTGCCTAAAGTTTGGTTCTGAGTCAAGAACTGTCAGGGCAGAACTCCGGTCACATGCCTGTGTCCTTGCTGCAAGGGGCCTGGGAACTGAGCTTTGAATATAAGGGGGAGGGGGGGGGAGTAGGTTTACAGTTGTGAGTATGCTGAAATTTTATTCTTATATTATTATTTATTAATTATTGTATTATATTCCATACAAACAACTGTAACTCTACTTTTGCCCCACCCTGTTCTTGGGAAGGCAGAACTCAGAGGGACTTTTTCAAAATGAAAAGCTTTTTTCATGTCCCTATGTCCTTCCTTGAAGTACCATGTGGGGAACGTGGGGGCAGGTGAAGGGGGCTGGAGAGGTGCCCACTGTCTAGTAGGAAAGACAGGCATCCACATAAGTAACAGTGCAGGTGAATGGAGGGGTTTCCAGGCGCATGGGCCGTCTCCCCACCCACTGCACGCTTACCTGCTCCAGGGCTCTATTTGGTATACGAGGGTGACTCTGTGACCTTCTTCCCATTGGTGATGCAGAGCAGTGGAAAGAGGAGGGTCAGCCGACTTGGGGCCAAGTACAATGCTCCCATCGACCACCCATGTGATTTTGGATTTCTTAATTTCTTGGAGTCTCAGTTTCTTCATATGTAAAATAGGGACAGTCACACCTGCCATGTAAGGGTCAGTGTTCACATTAGAGAGAAGTATGTAGACTGCTGGGTAGATGTCCAGTTGAAGACAGTTATTTTAGAGTGATTGGCGTGAGTGTGATGAGAGAGGGTTCTTTTGGTGGGGACTAGGTCCAATGCTTTTAAGAGGTAGAGGAAGGATGGAAGAGACAGGAGGGTCCAGAACCCATTCATCTGGGAGATTCTGGGATGTGTTGCCCTTTGCTGACAAAGGCATCCTCAGGACAAATGAGAACAAACTTTAATTTGTCAAGCTTCAACTTCAATTGCCATTAAATAAAAAATACCAGGACAGCCCTCTCCCGCTAATACCAGAGCACCCTTCTTCCGCCCCAAAAGGGTGTTTTGGGTGCTTTCCCCACAGTCCCTATGCGAGCAGTGAAGAGCAGGCTTAGGGTTCTGAGTCACTGGCCAGAAGGCGAGCTCCATCCTGCAGCTGGGAATGCCCTGCCGGTGGGCACAGGAGGTGAGGGAGTGAAACCCGCCCAGAGCGGGCAGTAGCTCACATGGTCAGGTCTCGGGTGTGGAGACAGGCAGGGGCAGGGTTAGAGCAGGCAGAGTCCACACTTGACCCTTCCTCCTCAGTCTCCTTCGCGTTCCTGTAAGGTGCCAGCCACAAGGTGACCTCCCAGCGTGTCTAACACTGACAGTTGTCTGGAGGACGCCACAGAGGCAGGGCAGGGACGACATGGGCCCATCCCCAGACACGTACAACTGGGGCACCTGGATCCCCGACTGCTGGTTTCTTTCCTGGGTAAACTGAGTCAATCTCTACTACCTTTTTCTCAAGCTCCGACCTGCCCACATGGGCTGCTTCTCAGAATGGACCCAGAGAGGTGCCTCAGAATTCTCTCCTTAGGAAACAATAGCCTGGAGGGGACAGTTTGGGGGAGTAAGAAGAATGGAAAGGCTTTGGAGTCAGGCAGACTTGCTTTTGACCGCTGGCTCCTTCTCCTACCTTTGGAGTGACCTTGGGCAAATGGCATTTAAATATTTCTTCCACAGGGTTATTGGAAGATCAAATGTGATAACATATGTACCTGCTAGAATTTCCTGCCTCAGAGTAAGTAGGCTGGACAACCATTTGTATCCTAACCTATTCTCCATCTGTTTGTTTCTCTCTCTTTCTCAGAGAACCAGAGCAGCTGAAAAATAGTCTACCTGAGTCAATCCACAGGTGACAGGCAATGACTTAGAAAGACAGAGCTTTGAAACGCCCTGAAAAAAGATGGGCATGATAGACACATTTGACGAATGATATAAATGATTCATGGCATGAGACTCAAGAAAGGGTTGGGGAGTTCTAAAAAAATACAATTTAGACCATTCGATTCTAAATAATTCAATGAGGATTAATGTCTGAAGACATTAGGCTTAAAAAAGACAGCTTCAAAGAGGGAAGAAAGGATACAAGTAGCAGAAAACCCTCTTCAAGCTGGATTAAACTAAAAGAGACTTTATTTCAGTGTATAGAGATAGGTCTGGTTTCAGGTACGGTTTGATGCAAGAACTAAGATGATGTTATGGGATGGCACAGAGTCCATGCTGGCTCCGTTCTCTCACAGGAGCTCCTCCCATGAGAGCCAGTTGCTGACTTTCATGTGCCCAGGTCCAAGTCCAGCAGAAGGTGGAGGCCAGCAGGCCTAAGAAATGTCGAATTGACCAGGTTGGCATCATGTGCCCAGTGGTGGGGGTGAGGACAGGGTGAAGTCAACACCAGCCCTGTCCATGAACTGAGAGCTGGAAGGGGTGACTCCCATGAAGGAAATTAAGCACCATTACAAAAAAGAGGAAGAGGAGGAGGAGGAGGAGGAGGAGGAGGAGGAGGAAGAGGAGAAGGAGAAGGAAAAGCCTGGCTGGCATGGCTCAGTGTTTGAGCACCGAACTATGAACCATGAGGTCAACGTTGGATTCCCGGTCAGGTCATATGCCCAGGTTGAGGGCTTGATTCCCAGTGTAAGATATGCAGGAAGCAGCCAATCAATGATTCTCTCTTGTCACTGATGTTTCTATCTTTCCCTTTCTCTCTGAAATCAATAAAAATATATTTCTTAAAAAGTTTAAAGAAAAAAAAAAAGGAAGCAAGAAAAAAAAAATAAAAAAGGATACTGGGTGGTCCACAAAGCAAATGCCTCTCCACTAGGTGCAAGTAGACAGCTACAGGAAACGGAGGCCAAACAAGCCACGTCTTTCTAAAACATCAAGGATAACAGAAATTTTGTAAAATTTACAGCAAAAAGAAACTCGGGAATAAAAGATTCACTACTTGGGTTAAAATGGTGTATTTAAATTTTTTTTCTAATTTGTTTTTTAAAACTTGTATTATTTATTTCTAGTTTGTAACACTTGGTCAGATAAGGTAACTTGGATACTTCCTACTATTTGGAATTCACTGGAGTTTGCTTTGTGACTCGGTATATGATCAGTTTTATAAAAGTGCACAGACACTTAACAAAGATAGAGTCTCTGCGGATATAAGTTCAATATCTATTAATTCAGGAATTAATGATACAGTTTGAATCTCTTTTGCTTTATTAAGTTTGCCTTCTTGATCTTACATGAGTTGAGACAAGTATGCTTAAGTCTTCCACTGTAATTGAATTTCTGTCAATTTCTACTCACACTTCTAAGAGTTTATGCTCAATGTATTTCAGTGCTATGTTCTCTGGTCCATTAAAGTTCATGGACTGGACTATGATTTCACTATTGATCATAACTTTTATCAATATCAAATGCCCTATTTAATGCACTTTGCCTTGAATTTTATACTCTTCATTTTCCATATTGCCATTCTCTTTCTTTTGGTTCCCATTTTCCTCATCTATTTACGCTTTAGGCTCAGCAGAGCTTGGGGAAGATGGCATAATGTCTCTAGGAATGGGTGGAACAGAGTTCTTCGTCGCCTGTGTTGCTCCTGTCTCTTCTCTTTGGCAATACAAACATGGAATAGCAGCATAAGATGGTGAGAAAGTCACCTGTACTCACCTGGCTGCTCTGGTACTGTTCTCCTGGCTAAACAGAACTCATGGTCCCAGACACTTGCAGAGAAGACCCCTGAGAAATTGCAGAGTAGGGAGTGTTCCTGAAGACAGGTGAGGGGTGTGTGCCCTTCCACTTCTCAGAAGGTGAAGAAGGTGGATTCTGAAACGATAGACCAGCATACTTTCTACATGGAAGATATCAAGATGGATTATTAGACATTTGGTTCGTATCTAGAAAAGGAAGTGGACATTTTGGACAATGGGTTTGCTCAGAACATTTCTTGCCAGAGAATACAATTTTTCTCTTTGACAGCTCTACAGCACTTAAGCAAGTTTTTCTTAAACTTTTATTTTAAAATTCAAGAAAAATGTAAAATGGAAAGAATAGCATAATGAACCCAACCTATCCATCTCCCAGCTTTGACAATTTTCAACTCAATTTTTTAACATTTTGTTTCACTTCCAACCACACCTCCCCCCACCCCCATTATTGTGAAGCAATTCCTGGACATTCAATAACTATTTCACTGTGCCTCAGAAAACCGTAACCACAATACCATTATTACACCTGTATTAGTTGTCTGTTGTTCCATAACAATCACTACAAAATTTAGCAGCTTAATTAATGGTGAGACCTAGAGATCTGATCAGCTTCAGGTTCAATTTCTTTTTCCTTTCTTTTATTTTTGGCAAAGTCCTATACCATTTAGGGGTCCGGTAGGGAAAGCAGAAACCACACCACACTGGGCCTTTCAGCAGAGGAGATAACTACAGGATGCAGTCACCATCCCTAAGGATCAAGATAAGGGAATGAAGTTGGGAGGACAGAATTCAGTACTGAGGAGCATGGCCACCACCCAGCTGCTGCTGCTAGGTCCTCCAAAGGATCACAATGAAGGGTCAGAATCCAGCAAGGAGTTAGTAAGTCCCTTCTCCCTTCTCCTGTCTTCCAGTCTTCCCTTAGTGTCCCCATGGGCAAGCTGAGCATGAAGTCAACTGGCAAAGGAGAAGGGTGTGTCTCAGAGAGCCAGCCCAGCATCTCAGAGCGGGGAGGGGTTGGGGCTTGGAGCTGAGAGACAAGAGCTGAATGACTGGCACCCCTCTGCAAAGGAGTATATGTATTCATCAGGAGGTCCATAATGCTTAGATGATTCTCTTCTTATATGTTATTATCTACCATTGATGGTGATGACCTCAATCCATTAATTCATTTGGGATTACAAAGTCAGCAAAGTATTTGACAAGAGATGTCATGATAGCCATGTGGACCAGGCGGTGAGATAAGGAGTAGAGGAAAGCTATCTGGGTGGAGTAGTGTTTAGATGAACACATGCAATGGTGATGAATGTAGCTCAATGTCTGCCCAGAGGGAGGTGCCTGGTGGTTGGGTTTTTGTCCTTGACCCTGCACTGTTAAGCGTTTTATCAATGACTTGAATGAAGATGAAAAGTATGTAGGGATCATTCAAAGAGATTCGTTGAGTACAGTATTGCAGGCTTTCTTTTTCCACATCATGGCATTCATGGAAATTGTTAATACTGTACAGTCCCCGGGGGAAATCAAAGAGATGAAATCACAGCCTAAGGTGACTGGCCTGGAATCTGGCTGTTCCAGGCTCTGTTCCAAGGACTGAGAGGATCAATACCTCAAAACCCAAGGGATTAATATCTGGGCCACACCCAAACTTACCACAGCTCACTCATTTGGAAGCTCTGGTCTGAAGAGGTGGGTATGGCCAGAATTCTGCCTCAGATCACAGCCAGCCTCTCCCCTTGAGGGTTCCAAAGGAGGAGAGCAAATGGGAAGTCAAATTACTGCTTTATTATTGGCTGTGTTGAGGTCTGAACACCCAGTGAAGAGCTCTTTGAGAATCAGGTCTGGACCACATGGAGTATGCTTGAGGCTTAGGTGGGGTGAGAAGGAGCTGTCCCTTTTTTCAAGCCCAAAGTAGGAAGTCTCCTAAAACCAGAGACAAAATGTGCCTGTTTCTAATACACATCAAGAGACTGAGCCCCCTCCCATGCAAGAGAGGTTAGAACCTCTTGTTGCTGCAGCATGAGTGAGAGGAGAGGGCAGCACCTAAGACAGAGCAGAGGCTCTGGCTTCCTGCCATCATGGGAAGACCCTAAGCTGACTAACTGATTAGACAACATGGATTAAAGAGGAAGAAAAAAAGAGCTAATCCCATGTGAGTAACATTTTCAAATGCACTGTGCCCTGTGACCATTGTTGTCTTGAAACCTGCAACCTAATGATCAACTCCTTGTCCCTGGATATGTGTGTGTGTGGGGTTATTGGTTATCCACTGCTACATAACAAAATACCTCCAACATTTATTATCTCACAGTTTCTGAGGGTAGTTTGGTTCTCTCATGAAGCTACGATCAAGATGTCAGCTGGGGCTGCCATCATCTGAGGCTTGACTGGGGTTGAAGGGTCCCCTTTCATATTTACCCTCTTGACTGTTGGCAAAGGCTTGGTATCCTGCCACATAGGCCTTTCCATGGGGCTGCTCAGGACATGGAGACCTGGATGGAATATTGGAAGTGAAATATTGTCACTTTGGTCAATAGGGTTGGTCTTGGTACAATATGGGAGGGGATTATAGAAGGGTGTGAATACTAAGAGGAGGAGACCATTGTGGGCTACTTTGGAGACTGGCTACAACTGATGGTGAATAGGCCAATAGGGAGATAACACCCCTCCTCTAGAGCCCTAATAGGATATGACAGGCCCATCTAATTGCAGAAGAAAAGAGTTCTGGGAGGAATAATAAATTCTTCTCATGACAGAACCAGGATCTAAAAAGATCTTTGTGGGATTGAGTGATGGACCAAACCTAACAAGATAAAACTTAACAGAAATAATGAGGGCTCTTGTAATCCCATCCCCAGAGAAGTACCCACAGCAGTAACTAAATTGGAGGATAGATCTTCAGTAGCAAATATAAAAATGATCTAGGTTTTAGCTGTCAGTAGGTACCAAATGACTCAACAGTATGATGTGGCTGCCAAAACTGCTGCTGTGGTCTGGGCCTCAGTTGATAGAAGAATAAGGAGGAGAGAGTTCTGTTTGACTCTAGTCTGGTTTGCCACTGACTTCTACTGGGTGCCAAAAGGGAGATGAGCTGAGATATATATAAAGGAAGGAGCCCAGGAAGGCCAGGAGACAGGAAACGTTGTCCTAAGGAATGAGAGAGGTTGTATGAGATGTGTGGCTTGGAGAAGAGATTATTGGGGATACTAGAGCTGCTTCTGTTTTTTGAGAGGGATACAGCTTGTTCTTTTCCCCCAGAGATGGGAAACAGAAAGGTAGCGTAAACTATTTAATTGTTAAACAATTAAAGCACTTATAGGATGAAAAAGCTTGCTCAGGAAAGTCATGAGTGTCTAGTCACCGAGAGTGTGTATGAGCTGTGCAGTGGGCTTGCACATGTATGGGGAATTAGGTAGGATGACTTTTATGCTTCCCTCTGACCTTCATATTCCATTATCTTAAGGCTCCTGTTGAGACTAGAGAAGACCCAACCTCACAGATTCACAGGGAGGACCTCTGGCTTTGGAAGGGTATGCTGTAAGCAGGGAGAAAAGAATCTTAAGCCGGGGGGAGTGTGGCCCAAGCAGACAGGGAAAGACAACCATCCTTGGGGTTCCTCACATCCAGGCATGGGCCTCTCCCCTAGTTCAAATATTCTGTGGGCTCTGTCCTGCTGTGAGTGAAAGCCCCCTACCCCCAAGACATGAAGAAACAAGCTTCTTTGGTCACTGTCATATCACAAATCCTGATGAATGCCCCTATCTTTGAGGCCTCCAACTACTGTTCTCAGGCCTGTGCTTACCCTGATAGTGTCCCTCACTGGCTGGGTCACTAGACAAGGGCAGCAGGTGGGGATTAGTTGCAAAACGCCATAGTATAAAGAAGGGCCTTGTGCTGCCATTAACAGAAGCCAGTCCTGTCCCTCTAGGTTAAAGGGTAAAGGGTGACATAGCCTGAGGTGAAACATGGGCTTGGCCTTCAGTGTAAGGAGGAAGAACTTCTTCCATCTTTGAGTTAGTCAGACTTACCCTTCCTCTTTACAGTGCAGGGACTCTTGCCAACTATAGCAGACCCACTTGCTGATCTCACCACCCTCATGCTTGTTATGGGCCATTGGTCACATCTACCTTAATAAATTACAGGCATTGGCTATAAATCCAGGTAATAGTCCCCAAGAGCCGCGCCCCCTCCCCACCCCTATGTTACATAGTGATGTTGGAAAATTCGCCCTCTAGATCACTTTACTTGCTAAGATTGCTATTTGGGTTCCTTCCTTGAATCCACCCAAGAGAAAAGGAAGAAGGTGAGTAACCAGGAGGATTCACTTACTTGAGTGGCATGATGTTGAGAAAACATCACCTATTCATGCATCCATGCATCTATTGCAAATCACCCACCATTCATCATCTACAAATTCATGTACTATGAATTTATCCATTCATCTTCCATGTATTTGTGCATCCACTCATCCATTTATCTGTCCATCTATCCATCATCCAGATGCCCATTTGCCCATCCATCCATCCATCCATCCATCCATCCATCCATCCATCCATCATCCAGGTGTCCATTCATTCAAACACCCATTCACATGTCATATATGAATCTATTCTCTATCCATTCAACTGTCTATCTAGTCAACTATGCATTTATCCATCATCTATCATCTATCATGTCCACCAGTGGTGAACACTGATGTGCTGCTTAGATCCCCTTGCAATGAAGGACATGTTGCCCCAACCTCTAAGAGTGCTTGTGTCAACATCCTTTAGAGGTCAGTTCCTTCAAGGATTACCTCAGCTGCAGAGAGTTGCCTTGCCCAAGGTCATGTCCCTTCCCAGGGCAGCCCACACCCAATGACTTGGGTGTGTGGGTATAAGACCTAATCATCTTGGCCCATTAGGACAACTCTGAAGGTCTATTCTTGCTTCAGAGTTCTTCATGGTGTTGGCCAAGGCTATTGTTGGGTTTGCATTGTGGCTTGACTTCCTTTCTGCCAATCCTGCTTCCTTTCCCTTCTTTCCACAGGTGCTGATTTCAAGGGCATGCCTTAATAAACATCCTGCACAATAACTCTGCCTCAGTGTTTGCTTCCTGGGGAATTCAACCCATGACTCTGATATCATCCTTCCATTCATAAATGCATTCCTCTATTCATGTGTCCTTCCATCAAATAAATAAACATTTACCTTATACTTGCTATTTGTATAAGAGTTGGGCATTATAAAGGATACAGACATGAATCAAACATGGGTCCTGCCTTCAAGGAGCTCACCGTCCAATAGGAATGATTAGGTCTGTCCACCAGTAGCTCCCACAAGGGAGTCAGAATGGGAATTGGTCTATTCAGGCTGAGGGGATCAGGGAAAACTTCATGGAGGAGGTAGCACCTGAGATGGGCCATGAAGGATGGAGGGGTGGGAAATTGAATTTGGTTATGTAAAATTAGGATGGAAGTGGCTTTTTATGTAATAAGAGTAGCTTGTGCAAAGGCATGTAGAGTATGAAATGAGAATTATCTACCTGAAGGGAAGAGGCAGGTATAACAACTGGGTGCAGCTGGACCTTGGATCATCTCATGACATCCACTTCCTGTGCTCCCCAGCATTCCTCCCCCGCCCACAGAGTCCTTCCTTTGCTCCCAGCTCTTCCTCCCACCTGCCTCTTCTCTGTCCCCACAGGAAGCACAACTTGGTCACCAGCCAAAGCTATGTTGTCTGGCCATGGGGAAAGGGTCTGGAGGCCACAGCTGAGAGAAGGGGAGGGTGCTTTCCTGGTTGTAGGGAAGAGAAGGCAATGGCATACTTGGCAAGCTGTTTTATACCCAAGGCTGCTCACTCCCCAGAAGGTTACGTCTTCCATCACACTTTTGGATTAATAAGAAACCAGATGGGCTCAGCTGGTTGGTGAGAGTCGTGGGCTAATGAGGCCAAGGTTGCAGCATGATTACTGGGAAGGCCTGGAAGCTTTACACACATAAATTCTGTTTACAGATTTCTGACCCAGGCACAGATGGTAACTTTGACCTTGGCTAGGTACATAGCCCCTGGCCCCTGCCATTGACTGAGCTTTGACCCTGATCACAGTCTGAGCCTGTGTGTGGCTGCAGAATGAGCCCCTAACACCAATCAATCAATTTATCAACCACCTGACAGCTCTATATGGAAGAACTTCTTGAACTGCTGAAAAATGTGGGCATTTTTATTATTAAGACAATCCACAGAAGGAGGGCTATCAAGATATTTGGGTTTCAGGCATTTGAGAAAGGTCACAATGAACTTGCCCCTCATAGCAGAGAGTAATTGCTAGAGGATCAGCCTGCGGCCTAGAGAAGGGATGGGGCTGTGAACCCTAAGAGCTTGTTCTCTGCACCCAAACCCCATATCCCATCACACTTCTAAGTGGCTCCTGAGCCTTATGTCCTGAGAGCTGGAGGGGCCAGGGACCCTCCATCCATGGGAAATACCAGGAAGCACTCCTGCCCTGGACTCAGGCAGGATCAGTACCATTCGGCAGCCTCAGTGAGAATCCCAGCAGCCTCTAATGGTTACCATGGCAACACTGCACAGGGAGGAGTAGGGCGGGCCTGACTGGGGATGGGAAGCCTGAGTTTTCAAGTCAGTGCTATCATCTGGTTTACTGCATAGTTAGGATCCCCGATGGGGATGGGGCAGGAGGACAAGCTGCTCAGAGATGACCCAGCCTTCCTGAGACTTGGGACCTCCAGCCTCAGAGCTGCCGGGACATGCCCAGGCTCCGGGTTCTCCAGCTGCCCGGCTCTTGCCTGTCATAGGGTCTCTCACCAGGAGCCTGGTTGTGACCTGTCCTTCACCTGGCTTCCTGCTCTCCTCGAAGACCCCACAATGATTTCCCAAAGCTCCCACAGCACCTCTGACTCAGGATGCACCCCAAACTCCTCAGAAGTGTCCTGGTGCTCAGGATGCTGCCAGGGAAAAATGTGAGAGGACTGAATGAGTCTTTAACTGAAATTCAAATGTGATCGGGTCTCTCTTCTGTGTACAAACCTTCAATGGCTTTCTAGTGTCCTCAGGATAATTGCCAGCCCTTTATCACTGCTTATGGGCTCTTGGCACCTACTCCCTCTATCCCCTCATTTTTTTTCCTGCTGTTTCCCACCTCACCCCCGAGCTCCATCCATACAGGAGTCATTAGGGCCTCTGGAGGGGGCACCCTCTCATCCCGGGCCTTGGCCTGTGCTATCGCTCTCTTCCTGGATACCTCTATCTGCTTACCTGGCTGCCTTCCACTCTTTCTCCCTTTCTTAGCCAAGATGCTGTGTCCCCTGGGAAGCTTATGGCAGGTTGAGAGCCTTTCTTTGGGCCCAGAGCACAGTCCTCTCATTGGTGCATGAATCTCCTAGGTCCGTGGTCGGCAAACTGCGGCTCTTTGGCCCCTTGAGTGTGACTCTTCCACAAAATACCATGGCCTGGGCGAGTCTGTTTTGAAGAAGTGGTGTTAGAAGTTTAAGTTTAAAATATTTGGCTCTCAAAAGAAATTTCCTTCGTTGTACTGTTGATATTTGGCTCTGTTGACTAATGAGTTTGCCAACCACTATGACCTAGGTCAGTTAGAATTGCTCCTCTACTTATTATCTTCTTCCCCCAGGGGCCACACCCCCAGCATGTGGTTTGGGTGTTCCCACAGGAGGTGCTTGATAATAGTCTTGGCATGAATGAGTGAATGAATGAAGGAAGCCCCCGCCTGTCCTTGGCCAGCTCTCCTGGGGGAGGTGATGACAGGGGCAGACTCTAGCACCCCCTTGGGGTTGAAGGGGAGGCTGGGAAGTTGCTGCTCTAAGAGTGTTAATACATCAAGCTTCAGAGGAAAAAAACAAACACAACCTTCGGCAGCAGGTCCCCTCATCAGTAAAGAACTGGGAAACCATTGAATCATCGGCCTTTGGGAACTGGGTCAGCCAGTCAGGTCTGTCTTCTCCACGAACTGTGCCATGATTCAAAGGTCCTCTGCAGACGGAAACCAGAGCCCAGGAGATCAAAGACCGCAGAAACATGGCAATGTGGCGATATGTTGGGATGACATGTTATATGTGAAAAAGCAGAATAAGAATTTATACATGCCCCAGGCTACAAGTATGTGACAATGTGTGCCTGGGTAGATGAGATCTGGGGTAGGGCACACATAGATGTGAGCCTTCCGCGCAAGGCAGAGGTCAGCAGAGACAGGGCAAGAGATAAAAAAGAAGAGAAGAAAAGGCGGCTTTCAAGCTCTTGGAGGAAAGGGAGTTCGCCAGCTTCTAAGAGGGAGGGAAAAAAGGAAGGAGAGAGAGAGAGAGAGAGAGAGAGAGAGAGAGAGAGAGAGAGAGAGAATGCCCTGTGCCTTGTTTCCCAACTCTCCAGCCTCTCCCCTTTGACTGGCTTAGGGTCCTGCTGAAAAGGGCCCAGCCGCCCGGAGAAGGCATTGCTGACAGGCCCAGGGAGTCCTGGGGTGGGACCCTCAGCAGCATCAACCAGAAACTTCTCTGAATCCAGGCTCATGCTGGCCCTGGTCCTGCTGCCCCCACCTCCCCTGGCCAGGAGGAAGCAGCACCAGGTGGCCAGTGCTCCTCACTGTCTGTGGCCCTCCCTGAAGCTCTGCTCTGGGTCTCAGTTTCTTTCCTTCCTGGCCCAGAGCTGTCTGCACTCCTACCACCCACCATCAGCCCCTTTGTCTCTGCCAAACACCCCTGTCCTCCGCCCTCAGAGCGTCCACATCCACGTCTATGGAGTGTCTGTTCTGAGGCTCCTTTTCTCTCAAAAGCTTTCCCATTTTATTCCTGCCTCCAGCCCTGGTTGTCCTGATACCTTCACCAGATGTCCTTTTCCCCAGGGGAGCTGGGAAGGGATGGAGTCCACTCCCATCCCAAGGAAGACCTTGCTTCCTGCCCCTTTCTTCCTCCCCGAGCTGCTGATCTTTCCCCTTTCCTTCTGGACCCTTGAGAGCCTGAAGCAGGGGTTGGCTTTTTTATAGATTCAATAATAAAGTCAATGGCCCTTTGTTAAGTGCCCAGAGGGTAATTGCTGGCGTAAATAATTGTCAAGCAGCCCAGGGTGGGAGACAGGTAGAGACAGGGACTGTGTTCTGGGGAAGGGGTCCACTCTTCCGTAGCTACCAGAAGCCCAGGCGTGTGAATTATGATCTAGCCAGTTCTTTGCAGTGTGGGCTGGACTGGTGAGCAGCTGGTCACAGGAAAAGTTTTGGGGACAAGTTGTTTACTCTCAGAGGTCCTTGCAAGGGACGTGGAGTCTCCTTGGTTTTCAAGACCAACAGTAATCTGTAAACTTGGATTTAAAAAAATCTGAACGGGAATTTCTCATCTGTGATAGCCCAGATAGGCTTTAAGAAACAAACCCCAAATGGAAAATTTCAGAGTAATTTCTATTGAGAGATTACTTGCCAATAATAGCACTTTTTAAAAAGTCATATAGATCCGGACTTGAATCCCAGATCTGCTACTGCATCCATTTGTTCTGCAAGTATTTACTGAGCATCCCAAGTCCTGTAGCGATTGGAGACACAGTGAGAAACAGCAGGTATGTGCCTGTCTTCATGGAGCTTATAGTCTAGTGGGGGTAGGCAAGAAACAAATACATGAATAAACTCAAGAAGTAATTTAATAGAGTGCCAAGTGTTATGAAGAAAATAAAGTAGTAAGTGTGTGGGTAGGTGGGAGGGTGAGACCCCTTGTTGGTGTGAGTGATGAGCTGTGATACTGAATAAAGGAGAATCCAGGCAGGAATGAGTGGGAGGAGCATTCCAGGCAGAGGGAACAGCAAAGGCAGTGACCCTGGGGTGCTGTTTGATCACTAGAAAGGTGGCCAGTGAGGTTGGAAGGGTGTGGAGGAGGGGCTTGGTCAGGCAGATCCTCATAGGTCAGAATGGGGTGGGCAATGGAAGTCCTTGGAAGATTTGAAGGAGCCAGTTACCCGCTGGGTGTACCTGTGCCAGTGATTTAATCTGCCTGAACCACAGTTTCTTCATCTATAAAGTGGGGATGATGCCAATCCCATATTATGATATTGTTAGAAAACTGGGCAACATGAGGCACACAAAGAACTAGAATGAGATCTTGCAGCTACTTGACAAATGCTAGTCTTCTTCCCCCTCTGGGCCTCACTTTCCCAGAAATTGAAAGGGTAGGACTTGGTGGTTTCTATGCCTCATCTAACTGGAACATTCTTAGTGCTTATGGAAAGAAGGAGAGTTCTAAAACTAAAATGTTAGGAACATCACTTCAAAATGAAGATAAAGTGTCTTGGAAATTGTGTTGTAAATCATGGCTGAAATAGGATTCCATTTATAAAAATTCAATTTGAGTGCAATTTTCTCAGGAACACACACTTACTGTACAGAGTAAGGTCAACCTGTGAGTAACACTCTCTCTTCCAGACTCTTCCCTGCCTTCTGGTGCAGGGGGCTGGGGCAGCTTTGGGGGGGTCATTCAGAGGTGACTATCCGAGGCCCCTCTAACTAAGAGCTCACTACCCTCATGCTCTAATTGAATGATCCCTATGCTCTGGATCTGGCAGAGTGAGGGACAAACATGCAGGGAAAAGGGAGGCCTTTGGGGAGGTCCTGGAATTTTAGGGGATTCACATGAGTCTCCAGACCTAGCACTGCCTATTCCTATAGTACAAGGAGTGCTGCAGAGGGTCATGCTACCAGGTCGGACTCCTTGATCTGGGGAAAGAAACATCCATGGTATCTTCTCATTGAGCTTAGATGTAGCCTCAGCATCCCTTTCGGCAATCTCTCCGGGCAGTCTCTACCAACTGACCCTAGTTGACAGGTGAGTAAACCTTTTTGCCATCCCTGACCACAGAGCAGAGAACGGGGGAACGGAATGAGCCCTTGGAAAAACCTCACAGCTAGCATTCCCCAGACCGGCCATGCACCTCGGGGAAAGGGCTCCATGGACATTAAGTTTGGGACCTCCTGTTTACTCTTATCCACGTTAACACAGTAACTTCTGAGAACTCCTTCAATAAACAAATTTGTTTACCTCAACGGTTCCCAATCACTTTGGTTGCTGGTTGCTAAAACATTTTTTTTTTTTTAAATTGAAACTTTCTTCCCTTTAGTTCATTTTGGGAGCTAAGGCTGATCCAGGCCTCCACTCTTCAGATGAAAGGTTGAGGTCCAGAGAACAGAGGGGACTTATCGAAGACCTGGCCCCCAGGCACGTTGACCCCCACCCAGACCATTGCTCTGTGGTCTGATACATTCTTCTCCTCTGTCCTGCTCTTGACCTCTTAAGCTCCAGATTCTGTAACAACATCGGCAGCACCCTGAGCTCTAGGGTTCACCCTAGCACAGTGGTCGGCAAACTCATTAGTCAACAGAACTAAATATCAACAGTACGATTGAAATTTCTTTTGAGAGCCAAATTTTTAAAACTTAAACTTCTTCTAATGCCACTTCTTCGAAAGAGACTTGCCCAGGCCGTGGTATTTTGTGGAAGAGCCACACTCAAGGGGCCAAAGAGCCGCATGTGGCTCGCGAGCCGCAGTTTGCCGACCACGGCCCTAGCAGATCATTGCTCTTCTTTCAGCCCACCGCACCTGGTGGCCTGGATTTTTCCATGTTGTTTGGGGGAGAATTCCTTGCACTGGTAGGGTGGGCTCATTCAGGCTTGAAGGAGGGGCTGTGAGAGCCTGAGAGGGCAGGAGGCTTGAAGCAGGTCAGCAAATTTCCAATATGTTTACCCAACACTTAGGCTGAGTCTCAATTCATTTACATTGAACATTTTGGTAACCATCTGCTCTTAAACTAAATGGAAAATTATCCTTCTACTGCGATGGCAGTTCCCTCAGATGTTTTTAATAAAAAATATCTATCATCTTAATGCAGACAGCTCAGCTAATAAAAATGATCTGTGCCATTAGTAATTATCCCACAAATACAATGCAAACTAGCAGAGAGGCCTACAGGGGCTTCTGCTGCCTGGAGCGGTTCCCCGGGGCCCAGCACCTGTGGGAGAACAGGAGAGTCTGTGGAGGGCAAACCCCTGGAATTTATACAAGTCCCAGCGCCAGGCAGACCCATAGAGGGTCTGGGCAGGGCTTTAGCCTGGAGGCATACAGCAGGAAGGGGCAACAGAAGTAATGTATCCCACCAGGGACTTAATATTAATGATGATTACTGGCCTTTCCCCAGCTTCAGTCATGTAATCTTGTGAACCAGAAACCACCGACCACATCAACCAGTCCCCCAGCATGGCCCTGCAGGAAAGGAAGCTGGAGGGTTCAACTAGGGATTGCAGACTCCAATGGCTTTGGGGGCCAGCCACATACTTTAAATGTGAGAAGCTTCAGGGGTGTAGAAAAATGAAATTGTGGGCTTTTGATAAGCTAGAGGAGACATTTCTCACCTAAGAACATTTAAATAAAAAAAATTAAACAGACTGGGCAAATTAAATATGTTGCAGATTGGACTTGGCCATGGTAAGTTTGAGAGCCTGGTCTAACCTATGAATTCCCCCCTCTTCGTAACTATCCCCCAGACAATGTTAAGCTTTACTAGCTGGGGAGAACTGGGTTGTTTCCACACTCTCTCAGGCTTCATATACACAGGGAGATGTGCAGGGACCTCCCTCCCCAGAGCCTGGAGGGTCTGCACCTCTGCATTCCAGCTGTGGGTTGAGAAGCAGATGGAGCCGATACCAGGAGATGGGAGACTGACAGGCGATGAATGGATCTTGGAAACAGAACCAGAAGCCTCCCAAATCCCAAGCCGTTCGAGGCAATTGGACCCTGGAGTTGGGGGAGGTGGTAGAAGTGAGAAAGGAGATACGGGCTCTCTACTAGTCTCAAGTTCAAGTTGGGCAGCCCACGTAGCTGAATGGGTTAGTTAAGACTCATTCAGAATGTTTCAAGGGACAGAAACTCATTTGGCTTAAAGCAAAAGAGGGGTATTTTGGCTTGTGTAACAAAAACATCTAGGAGGTAGTTCTGGGTTCAGGCACACCTATAACCAGGGGCACAAATGATGCCCTTCAGAAATCTTACTTTTACCCATCTCCCAACTCAGCTTTCCTCAATGATGCACCTGCCTCCTGGGGACAAGGGGGCTGCCAGAAGCAACAGGTGTATACTTGCCCCTCTCAGAAACCTTCAAGAAGCTTTTGAGAAAGTACCAACCCATTCCTAAAGTACCCGTTTGGCTCTGATTGGCCTGGTCAAACACTTCTGATCTTTGAACCAATCACTGTGGCCTGGCGATACCACACTCTGATTGGCCAGGCTGGCTCACAGACCCACCCCAGGGGCGGGGTCAGCCCACCTAGATCAGAGGGACTGAAAGCTGGGGAAGACCTGTTCTCTGGGAATACTAGTAGATGGCCAGAAGAGGGGTGATTGGATGGAGGGCAGACTCCACCCCACAGCGGAAGAAGGAAGGAGGGAAGTAGAGATGCACTGGGTGCCTCCTATGTGCTAGAGTGGTCTGCACATTGTGCATGAATGATTTTATTTCTACAGCCAGGTTACAGATGAGAAACTGGAGCTCTGAGGAGTTCTTTCGTTAGCAAGGATTGCCCAGCTGATGGAGAAAAAGCTGTGCTTTGTAGTTGGCATTGAACAAAGGGTATCTGGCCTCAGTGTGCACAGCCAACCCACACGCCGTGCTGCGTTCCTCTGTGTTTGCTCCGCTCCTGCAGAGCAGCTGCTCCTGGCGGTAATCCGTTTCTCTTTTGGGTCTGTGCCTTTTCTTTATTGACTAGTAGGATAAACATACACAGCCATAGTCGGCTGCAAGAGGGTCTGTAATGAGAAGTGCACATGACTGAACGTCTCCCCTCCCCATCGGACTAAATTCCTAGCAGGGCAGGGATTATGTCTTACTCGACTTTGCGTCCCCGAGTCCTATCTCACTTTTGGATTGGGGGAGGGATGGGTGGGGTCTGAATATCTGAATTCCAGTCTTGAATCTGTAACCCAATGCCCACCATTCTTGGCCTCCTCTCTGTCCCTGAGGGCACCTGAGGCACCGCTCTGGGCCCCTAAGGGTCCCCAGTACACAGTTTTGGAACTGCTGGGAGGGGGTGGGGTGCTCACTAAGCGTCCTTTGGACTTTAACATTCTCTGGGCTGTGCTGAGAGTTCTGCTGGTTGACTGCACGCTGGTTTGTCTCTGAATTCTGGAGGCCATGACCTTCCAGTTGGAAGCTGCCCTAGACAAGCCTTGGTTTCAGGAAAGAGTCCAAGAGGGATGCTGTCTCACCTGAGAAATCCAGGAGTGTAAGAAGGGCACCCGCATTTCTTCTCTAACACCTCACTATGTGCCCCCACAAACTGACATTGGACTGGCCTACACGGGCCTAGGAGGGGAAGCTGGGCCTTGAGATCAGACTCAAGGCTTCCTCCTGGGCCATCACGCTGGTCACTCTTGATCTAGCTGTGACAGACATGCAGGCTTCTCGCTTCCATGCAGGTCTGGAGGGACAGGCCTGGGAGGAGAGAAGGGAGGCCTTCTCACCCTAAGACCCCTCCCAGCTTCCCAATCACATCAAGACTTTCTCTCAGCATTGTTTCTGGTCCTATTAATATTCATAAACGACTTTTCTATTGTGTTTGCAATTTTCCAGCAGACAGACAGGCCTGCACTCCCCCTGTTAATAGGATGCAAAGCTCACCAACTCAGATCTTATTAGCAAATCTCCATTAGATACCCAGCCCTTCTGGGCTGCCTGATAGGCAAGCTTTCCACCACGGGTGACAGCTGGAGCAGGTCTTAATCCAATATGACTTTGCAAACCCCACTGCTGAGACAAGCCCGTGGAGGCGCCTGGGCCAGGAGCGGATCAGGCTGAGCTGGGCATCCTATTAAGGGGCAGGAATGGAGTAGCAGTGGCGGCCAGAGCAGAGAGACTGGTGTGGGTGGGATGCCTCTCCTCACAGAAAGAGGCGCTTTATCAGTTCTTTCCATCACTTGGACTTTCATTTGTTTAATGAAATAACCAAGTGTTTTCTGTTTCCTGTGTGCCAGGCCCTGGGCTGGGTGCTGGGATATGGGCGTGACCACAACCCGCTTCCTCCCTCTGGAGTCTCTCTGGGTATTTGGGAGGAAGCTGTGCTTACAGACAATTGCCCCATGGCAGGTGCTATGGAGAGCGAAGCTCAAGATGCTTTGGCCTCCAGAGAGGGGCAGTCAAATCAGACAGAGCTTAGCAACTGACCCCTCCTTTCCATAAGCTGCAATAATGACACCATTCCCAGCCCTTTCTGAATGCCTGGGGATAAAGAACGGGGCTACTAATATACCTGTGAGAAGTCAAAAGGTCTCTAAACTCCCTCAGATGGTTTCAAACCCAAGGATGTTTCTCACCTACAGATTTGTGTTCTCGAAAGCAGCTGAAGGCTGGATGCTTTGCAGTCAGGGGGTCCAGGGAGGGCAACTTTGGATTTCCCTCTGTAGGTGGGGTTTGCTAAGGAGAGGACACAGCTGAGGAGGTGGGGCAGACATGTTAGATGGGCAGCGTAACTTGGTTATTGGGGACGTGGGCTTTTTGAGTCACAGACACCTGGGCTGGAACTCTGAGTCAGCTGCTGGATAGCTGTGTTACCTTGAGCAAACCCCATAACCTCTCTGAGCCACACAGGAGATGGTTATGGGGACTAAGTGAGCTGATGCATATAAAATGATCAGCAATGAGCCTGCTTAAAAAAAAAAAAAAGAAAAGAAAAAGCTATCCTTACTGTTACTGTTATTTTGGGACTAACCTCATGGGGTCCTCAGCTGATGGACAGCCGAGCTGTTCAGTCATTGGAGCATGGCTGCTCTGCCCTTTGGCCTCAGGCTGGACAGAGCCAAGGGATGTTAGAGAGGAGACTTTGAGGCATTATTGAGCCTGCCAGCTGAGAAGGAGGAACAGCCTCCACAGAGAGCTGTGTCCACTGGCAGCTCCCAGCGTGCTCTGGGGCAGGTACACCAGAACTCTCTCAGGGGTTCAGGGTTGTGCAGTCCTAACATGCAGAACTGAAGTGTCAAGACTGTCACAGCTGGGAGAAGTCTTGGGGGCCATTCATGCCAACCCATCCATTGTTTTTATAAAACCATCTTACCAGTTTTTCATTGCTGCTGTAACAAATGGCCACGAACTTGGTGTCTTATAACAACACAAATTTATTCTCTCATGGTCCAAAATCAGTATCATTGGCAGAAATCATGGTATCAACAGGGCTGTGCTCTCTCTAGAGGCTCTAGGGGGACAGTCTGGTCCCTGCCTCTTGCAGCTTCTGGGGGCTGCCGGCCTTCGTTGGCTTGTGGCTGCATCACTCCAATCTCTGCTTCCATGGTCACTTGCCTCCTCTTTGCCCTCTGACTTCATGTTACAAGGATATATGTGTTTGCACCGAGAGCCCATCTGGATAATCTAGGATAATCTCCCATGTCAACATCCTTAATTAATCATATTTATGAATTCCTCCCCTCCTTTTTGCCATATAAGGTAATATTCACAGGTTCCAGAGATAAGGACATGAATATGTTGGGGGGACCATTATTTAGCCTTCCACACCATTAAACATTTTTTGGAGATAATTTTGATTTTATAGGAAAGTTGTAAAACTAGTACAATGAGTTCTCATATTCCCTCCACCCAGTTTCCCTTTCTGATTATCTTACATAAGCATAGAACATTTATTAAAATTAAGAGACTCATCTTGTTACAATGTTAGCTAAATTTCAGAACTTATTGGAATTTGACCAGTTTTTCCACCAGTGCTCCTGGATCCAATCCATGTTGGATTTAGTTGTCATGTCTCCTATCTCCATTCCTTCCATTTTTCATTCTATTTTATGACCTTGACTCTTTTGGAGAGTCCCTGCTATTTTGCGGATATTCTTCAGTGTGCGTTTGCCTGGCATTCTCATGATTATATTGGGGTTATGCTTCATTGGGATGGGTACCTCAGAAGGACGGGCTTCATCAGTGCATCCTGTTGGGGTACATGACATTGACATGTGTTACTGATACCCCACTGGTGATGTAAACCTTCATCAGGTGGTTAAGGTGGTATCTGCTGGGTTTGCCACTATAAACTCACTATTTTCCCTTGAGAATTACTCATTGTTTGGAGGGAGACACTATGAGACTGCGCACATCCTGTTTCTGCTTAATCTTCCACCCACCAATTTTAGCATCCATTGATGGGTCTTGTCTGTGGCAATTACTACTGTGGTTTTCCACTTCCCTCATGCCTTCTGCATTTATTACTTGGGATTCCTCCATAAGGAAGAGAAGTATCTTTTTCCTATTTATTTGCAGCTGTGTGGACTCACGGGTATATATTGTATTCTTTGGGTCAGAATTCAATGCTACTGTGATTTATCTTTTTGCGCAACCTTTTCCAACTTGGGCCATTAGGAGCTTTTCTGGGTGGACTCCTGTGCCTTTTTGATATGCCCTTATCCTTTCTTTCTGTTTTCTTCCTTTCTTTCCTTCCTTTTGAAGACGAGTCTTCTCTCCCCTACCCATGAATATAACATGTGGCTTCACATGGGTTTCGAAAGCACTCCCAGCCTTTCTGAATATGGCCCAGGGACTTCTGGTAGACAGGACTACCTTTTACTTCAAAATGTCCCCACTTAGGACTGGCCAAGAACACAAGACATACTCAAAAGCAGGGATTTTCTTGGTTTCCCTGTTCCCCTCAGTTCTCTTCCCTCTCAATTTCTGGGTCACCAAAAATCTGGCTTTCTCTCCCCAGAGCAACTTCCTAAGCAGGGAAATATCAGATTAGAAAGGTGGGTTTTGGAATCAGAGCTGTGTTCAAATTCTCCCCCCACTGCTTCCTGGCTCTACGACCTCGAGCAGCTAGCCTACACCCTCTCTGTGCCCCTGTAAATGGGGCTGATGCACTGAACCTCAGCGGACTGTGGCGAGAGTTACAGGAGATACAAGGTACTTGAGAAATATGACTGTGACTGTCACAGCCTCCGGAATTGGCTGGAGAAGGAAAAACCAGACAAAGTCAGGGGTGGGGGTTGGAGGATCTATGTGGTCAACGCTGTTTCCAGGAGAACCCCAATTTTAGGCCTTCATTTCAAATAGAAGGAATCTGCTAAATCTATAAAGATAGGTGATTTAAAGTAGATAAATTTGTGAGCCTTTGCCTATAAACGTATTTCCAGATAATAAAATGATCCTCCACCAGATCATATGTTTTCTTTTTTGTTTACAAGTCGGGTTCTGTGGTTTTCATGTTGCTGTGCCCAGAATGCTGTGGGTCCTGGGATTCAGAGACCCCTGTAGGCCTTGCTGAGCCCCCATCCCCCTCCCTCTGCCTCCTCAGCCCAGGAAAGCAAGCCAAGGGCAGACCAAAATAGCTTTCTTCCCAACTGGAAGAAAAAGCCTGATGTATTAAGGACCACACTTAACATGCCTCAATTTTAATCCCTGCTTTAAATTTGGCACAATTGTTTTTACAATAAAGCCTGATTTTCCCCACAATAGGATCCTGAGGGTATGTGCTTTCCATTCAAATACAAAGAAAACCCACTTAACTTTCTAAAAAAAAAAAAAGCAAAAAGAAATAAAAATCAGCCTTTATTGTATGAGGAATTCATAGGTTCCTGTCAGATGCCAGAGTGTTCCATAATGACCTCCTCTCCCTTCCTCTGCACCCTCGCAGCCTCGCTGTCATCTGCCAAGCATCCCGAGCGCTCACTATACCCCAGGCAGGCCATCAGGGATGACTGCGGCACATGGCTGCGTTCCAGGCGGGAGGACTGGCCTCCTCAGTGGACTGCAGGCTGGAGTGAGTGAGCTACACCCAGACCCTGCAAGCCAGGGTATTGGAGGAAACATTTCTCAAAGTGTGGGTTCCTAGGTGACTTCAGGTGCTCACAGACCTGGCTTCAAGTCTCCCTGAACTGTCACAAGGTCACTCTCTTCCATCCTGCTCCTGGCGGGAGAAAGTCTCTGGTGGGGCTGGTGTGTCCTCAATGCCATCCCAGCCCTTATCGAGCCCCCATTTTAACAAAGCGAGCAGGGCTCAGGCTCAGAGACTTTCCGGGCCATCGCTTTGCCGTCACTGTAGTTATTCTTACAGCTGTGCTGCATTTGCGGCGAGTGATTCTGGTTTTCCCCTGCAGGAGAGAGAGAGGCTTCTTTTAGATCTGCGTTAAAGAAAGCGAGTCAACGTAAATGATGATATGGGTGCTATGCAGACAACATAGTTCTCAGGTGGAGGTGGTCCAGTGACTGAGGCTGGGAAAAATGATCTGGATTAACCTCCTCTTAGTGTTGGTTTCCCAGGTGCCACTCCTGACCTCAAGTCTGAAAGCCCCAGCTCTTAGCTGCCAGAGGGGTTGGAAGGGGCATTTGCCCACAATTGGGCCAAAGTATTAAATATATGAGCATCCTTCGAGGTCAGCACGGTGATGGCAACAGAGAGAAGCCTCCATGGGAAGGTTGCAACGTGGGGCAGAGTCAGGTCAGGTGGGGCTCACCTCCACAGGGACAGTTTCCTCCAGCCCATTCTTGGAAGCCATGGGTTTGTCATTATTAAGAAAAAATGGCCTTCCTGGTCCCTCCGTGGCTCTAAAGAAAAGTGTGGTTGTGGGCTCAAGGGGTTCCCATGCAAGCTGGGGAGAAAGTGGAGAAACCCTTAAATCTCACTGAGGGTAGAACGAAATAGAAGCTAGACCATGTGACATGCCCAGAAGGAAGCATCATTAATTGTGACAAGTAAGCAGGGAAGGCTACCTGGACGAGGTGGCACTTGCATAGCACCTTGAAAGAGGAGATGGGCAAAGCATGTGGCCCGGGGTATTCTCTCAGAATGCCCAGAGCCTCCTTCCAGGGAAAATCCTGGGGTTTGGAGTCGAATAGACCTAGGCTTGGCTCATGACTCTCCCACCCCAGGTACAAAAGCAGAGTGACTTGTCCAAGGTCACTCTGTTCCCTGGTGTGAGGCGAGGGCTCTCTGTCTTGCCTCAGGCAGACTCCAGGGCCAGAGTCTCCCCAAAGTCTGATTGACAAGAGTCCTCCCATTTTTTCCTGCAGTGAGTGAGGAGCTTTTCTGGGGGTCAGTTCCAAGTTGCAGCATTAGGAGCCATTGGGCCTGAGGCCCTGTCTTGGGTGGGTTCGCTAGAGCAAGCCTGAGATTGGGATTCTTATGCACATGGTTTGTTGAAGGAGAGCTCTCAGGAGAAGCCTGTAAGAAAAAGAGAGAAACTGCCTAGGGCAGGCAAAGACACGGTCTGGGAGAAGTCTCCTAGCCCAGTGGTCGGCAAACTGCGGCTCGCGAGCCACATGGGGCTCGTGAGCCGCGGTTTGCCGCTCTGTTGACTAATGAGTTTGCCGACCACTGTCCTAGCCCAATCCCGCTGGGAGCTCTAGAGTAGAAATTGCCTCACGGAACTTGTCCCACCTGGTACACACCCACATTACTTGGTCTTGGGCCATGGGCTGCCCCTGCAGAAGGGGAAGGTAAGCTCCTAGCCATCCCTGAGTGAGCGGCTTCCCTGAGCCCAGGACAATCCTTCAGAGAGGTTGCGGGTGTGAGCAGCCAACACCTCCGGCTAGGGCACCAAGAGCATCTGCTTTGGGGAAATAGTAGCAACTCTCTCCCACTGCTTTAGCTTCTAATCTCATGTGCTGGGTTGGTCTGGTGAAGGAATAGATCCAAGAGAGGGTTCAGAGTACCTTGGCCTTCCCTGTGTGGGGACAATTGGGAGTGGCATCCTGCCATACGGTAGGCTGTGAGCCAAGGGTGGAAGTTTGGCATTGGCATAGGCCGGCAAGTGTGCGGCTGGCAGGATCCAGTGGGCCCAGGTCTTCAAAGCTCATAAAGCAGACAAATGAATATCTGATAGAAATATAACTCCAGAGAACGAGGGGCCCTGTTGGCTGTATGGTGAAATACAGTGGCTGTCTGACCCCTCAGAGGGGTAAATCTGCCCAGCAGTGCTTTCCAGCCTGAGACATGGCAGCCCCTATGAAGAGCTTAAACACTTAGCACAGGGATACTTATTGTCTGGTAGGGCCCTGGGAGTCCAAGGTCATCCCAGCCGAGGCTCCTCACCCTGCCCCAGGCGTGCCTCTGTGCCAGCTTGGTAACCTGGGCTGCCTGCCACGGTGGGGTTGGAATGAGCAGAGCAGCCCTGAGAGGATGCAGAGGGGGTGCCTGCCTCTGCCTCCTGGGCCTTGTTAAAGGAAAGGGGGCCAATAGTCTAACAGATACCAGCAAGGGGCAGACCTGGGTGAGATTCCCAACACTGACACTGCCCACCTGTGTGATCTGCACTAGGCTACTTACCTTCTTTAGACTCAGCTTCTTCAACCACAATACAGGACTAATAATAGTGCCTACCTCATAGAGTTGTGGGATGATTAAGGGGTGAATGCATATGAAGTTCTTTGCAGGGTGCCTGCATCATGGGTGCTGAGTGAAGGTCAGCTATCATGACAATACAACACTGATCTGATATGAGGCCTACCACTAGCTAGCTGTGTGTCCTTGAGTAAACCATAGAAGTTCTCTGAGCCTCAGTTTTCTCATCTGTAAAATGGGCCTAAGCAGATCTACTTTATATATGTAAGAATGGTAGGGGTTGAATACAAACTCATTGCCTATGTAAGTGCTCAGTAAAGAATAATGGTGATGGCAGTGATGATGATGATGCCAAAGTTAGGTTTTAACAATATGGGGTTAAGCCCCTCCCTGTGCAAGGCCTGGGTTAACCTCTCTTCTGCCCCCTAGACCACCATGGTGCCCTGCAACCCTGGACAACTGGAGATGGGTGACAGTAACAAGCTATCCTACCCTAGCATTGTCCCCCCACTTAAGATTCCTGCTGAAACACAGACTGGACCCTATGTCTGGTTTGAAGGTGCCAAGATGGCAGAAGGACAGGAATTACCTGGGGTGAGGTGTCCTCCTTCATTCCTGCCACCTGCCCCAGCCATTGGCTCATGCTGCTGTCTAACTGGAGTAGTCTCTCTCCAGTCTTCTGCTGGCTCACTTCTACCACCCTTGATATCACACTCTGGTCCCCATGCGCCCTCCCGTGTACTCCCTCAGTACCCAGCGCACCCTCCAGCATTGTCCTTCACATTGTATTAATGGGCCCTTACCATGTGCCCAGGTGTGCCAGGCTAAGCACTTCTTATGCTAACCACCTGCTCCAGTCCATGAGGACAGGGACTGTGTCTGTCTCTGATTCCAGGCTCAGCCCATGGAAGGTTCTCAGTAATTATTTGTTGAATGAAGGAGTGAATAGACCTGGCATTTGGGGTGTTTGGTCAGCAGCAGAGACTAACATCACCCTGTTCTCTGAATCCTTCAGGCTGAGAAACTGTGGATAAGAAAGGGAAAGAGATGGGTGTGTGTCCTTTGCTTCCCAGGGGTGCTGAAACCTGAGTTCCCTCTAAAGCAGTGGTTCTCAGCCTTTCTAATGCCATGACCCTTTAATACAGTTCCTCATGTTGTGGTGACCCCCAACCATAAAATTATTTTCGTTGCTACTTCATAACTGTAATTTTGCTACTGTTAATGAATTGTAATGTAAATATCTGTGTTTTCCGATGGTCTTAGGTGACCCTGCTAGCGCTTCTCAACCTATGGGTCACGACCCACAGGTTGAGAACTGCTGCTGTAGAGCCTAAGACTATCGGAAAACACAGATATTTACATTACGATTCATTAACAGTAGCAAAATTACAGTTATGAAGTAGCAACGAAAATAATTTTATGGTTGGGGGTCACCACAACATGAGGAACTGTATTAAAGGGTCGTGGCATTAGAAAGGTTGAGAACCACTGATTGAAAGGGTATAGCTGTTTGATACTCTCTTGTCATAAACCATCCCGATGACACGTAGTTCTTTCTACCTTACCAAGTGCTTCCCCATCTCACCCAAGCCTCCCCATGACACCAGGAGTGGGAAGGATAGTGGACCATTCCAATTTTATAGATGAGGCTCAGAGAGGTTAAGGATTTGGCCTAAGGTAACACAGCTTATGGTGGCAGAGCTGAGAACCATGACTCCTGACTCCTTGCTGAGGGCTTTCTCCTCCACTCCACATCACCACCTCCTGGGCCACATAATCCGAAATCGTAGGAAGTCTTAGAGATTGTATTGCACAGATGGGAAAACTGAGGCCCAGAAAGGAGGAGGTTCATGCTCAATTCCCTGTGATATTGTGGCTTTAAGCCAGGTCCTGAAGGGGGCGGGGTCACAGCAATTAGCTCTCTAGTGTGGCCAATCTGGGACCTAGCACAAAAAGTTCATTGTCATAGCCTGGAGGTTCTATTCATAGACAACTGTTATGTTCTTGGCCTAGATGCTTTCTAAAAAATTGTGGCCAGCTGAGCAGATGGGCACCTATCATTGGCTATAACGAGTAGGCCATGGGACTTGTTCCTCAGGCATCCCACTTAGAGACAGCTTAGAGTACCCCGGCAGAAAAAAAGACATATGTGATGGTGCTGGGGCAGAACTCACAAATGAACAGTGAACTCAACACATAGGCTGAACAAGCACCATTTCAGCACTTGGGACAGTTCCACGGGGCCATCCACTGGAGCCTGTGATCCACAGAAACTCAAAACCAGAAGCCTGGTCTCCAGTGGGGTAGACAGTGCTTTTTTTTTTTTTCTGTTTTTTTTTTTTTTTTTTTTTTTTTTTTTTTTTTTTAAATGAAGAGGTGCCGATTTCCTGAAAAGAAAAAAAAACAAAAAAAAAAAAACAAAACACAAAACAAACAAAACACACACACACACAAAAAAACAAAACACAAAAAACAAAATACAACCCAAGTATTCACAGATGCATGATGTGATTTAATTTTGGAGAATTTTGTGGCCTTTGGGTTTTTAGAACCCAAAAACTTTTAAAATTTAGCAGAGAAGCATGATAACACTCAAAGAGATGCAATGATTTTCGGAAGATGCTTGAGCATTGACCATTCACACCCATTCCCCTCCACATTATAGCCAGTAGGGGAAGGAGGTGGAAAGAGGCAGGGGGAAAAGAACGATTTACAAAGAACAGATAAAAGCACACAGAGGGAGAGGATGTTGAAAGATAGAGAAAGTGGGATGTGAGCTTGGAACAAAGGGGTGGAGAAGGTTCTGTAGGTTCTAGAGTATTGTTACACTTCTCATCCACCTCCTGACATTTGCATGGACCCCAGCCAGGCTGCTTGGTAGGAGTCCCTCTTGAATGTAATGACTAGATCTGCCACTTTTCGAAGTTCTTCAACTTCTCATTATGCTTAAAGCTTCAGAAACTCTACTCTGATTAGAACCATTGTAACACTCTATTACAATGATGGCCTTAGAAATCGGCACAGAGCCGTGCTGGAGGTCCCAGTGCATCAATCTTGTGAATTAAATGGCGTTTGATAGCCTCCGTTTAAAAAGGTAGGAAAGTATGAAACATCCTTTAGAAACATTCCATCAAAATAATTAAAATAAAAAAACTTAAGCTTCTGTTGTCTGGAGAATCACTCGTATATAATACTTCACTGCCCACTTACGTTGGACAATAAGGTATGTACTCAGCCAAAAAGATTCATGCTATTATAAAGAATTATAGTGAATTAATCTGAGCTATAAAATATAATAATGATGCAGTGTGGTATGAAAGGAAATTAATACTCTGAGCTTCTATCACATGACAGGCACAGTGCCAGGGGCTTTACATGCTGTGATAGATTGGATTATTGTTCAGCAAATATTCACTCCTCTCCCCCTTGAGGCAGTGTCTTTTCTTCACCCCATGATGCCAGGCTTGATCACATGACTTGGTTTGGCCAATAGAAGTGATTGTGGTCCAGGTTGGACGTGATTGTGGTCCCGTTTCAAGCCAAGGCCATAAGAAGCATTGTACATTGCTCCTTGTCCCCCTGCGCTGTGGGGGAGTCACCAGAAGAGGAGACCCCTTCTGCTTGGGCCTCAGATGAACATACAGAGTAGACCTGAGCCCAATCCACAGCCTGAAGCTGGGCGACCCAGTCGGACCCAGTTGGACCCAGTCTAGATCACCGAACCTCAGTCACCCTGTAGACCTGGGAGTCTAAGAATAAATGCTCCTCTTTGTCAGCCACTGAATTTTGGGGTCTGTGTTTCAGCACTGTTCTGCAAGAACTGATCAAATACAACATGCACTGTCTTATTTAGTCTTTGCAACAACCCTGAAGTCAGTACCAGAATTTCCCCCATTTTATAGGAAACGGAAGTCTAAAGAAAGGAAAGGCCTAACCCAAGGCCCCAGAGGAGTTAACTAATGGTGGCTCACGGCCAGCTCATCCTTATTTGATAAGGTGAGGAGAGAGCTGCTCGGCCCTCTCTGGCCAGCCCCTGCGTGCCTCTCCCACGCACCAACCTTTCACTGGCTCTGAGCTTCAGAGTGGGGGTGGGTGCTGGGAAGGCTGCGGGAGAACATCTGAAGCTCCTTTCAGGGAGCCAGCAGGGGTTCCCCCGCCCCATGGCTACTGGAAAAGGTCACATTTGGCGATTCAGCCCACAGAACAATGACATTTCAAGGATCAAAGAAAAGGTTAAAATATTCCTATAAATCTATTCCTGGGACTTTTAAGTATTTCCAATGTAAAGGGAAAATGCCATTTCTTTCCCCCCGAAGAGTAGCAGAGGGTGGGTTGCTGGTAATGGTTCTGCTCTCGTTTTCCTGGTAAGGATGAGCAGGGAGGAAGAATTCACGCTACATCCCTCCCCATGCCAGTGAAGGTGCAGTTAACCCCAAACCTCATTTATTTATGTAAATTAATCCCAGATGGCCCCCAGAGAAGTTCATCCAAGGGGAGAGATGGACAGTGCCCGATTCAGGCACTCTCCTATTCCACCTCTCCGGAGTGGCTCAGGGCCACCACCACAGGGGGGACCTCCAGGCTCTCAGGGCTGGGAGTGGGCAAGGCCAGGCCAGGGCAGGGGGCCAGATCACCTGGCAGATCACTTCCCTGAGCATCCACATGGTTGCATCCCGGGCTTCTCAAACAGAGGAACCCAGATTGATTTACCACCTTCTCCCTGTGGATTCCACATTTGGTGGGTGGCTCTACCCTCCTTCACCCATTCATTCAGTAAACATGTACAGACTCCCAGGCACTGTACCAGGCACCAGGATAACAACAAGGGCGGGGTGGGGTGGGGGGGGGGGACTCCTGCCCTCAGGCAGTTTGTAGATATTTGGGGAGACAAACCAAGAAAAGGACAAGGCTTCCCCGCTGGGTGAAACTAACACATTTGTGAATAGGGTGCTGATGAAACGCAGAGAAGGCAATGACTAACTCTGTGGGGGAGTCAGGGAAGGCTTCTCAGGAGAGTCACTATTGAACTGGGGCTGGTCCAAAAGGGGCACTCCAGGCAGAAGCAGTGCACACACAGGCCTGGGGTCCAAGAAACCATGCTGGAGTTGGTGTCTTCCCAACGGCGTCTAAAGCCACTTTCCATCAGGGGACTGGGCTGCCAGCATGGTGAGCTGCACCCCACACAGTCTGTGAGAAGACGCTGTTGTTATTCACAGGCCCCAAGCCATCATTTGTCTCCCACGTCCCATCAGTCACCGAGCCCTGTTCTCATCTGCCTCCTGAATACTTCTCCCTGCTGCCCCTCTTCCTCCCCTCCCACAGACCTCCCACCACCCCGGTCCTGGGCCTCAGCTTCTCCATGGGATTGTGCCATAGCCTCCGTGGGCGGTCTCCCTCCTACCCCTGCCCCCTGTGCGGCAGCCAGGGTGGACCTCTAGAAGCACCCCTCTTGGCATTTGACTCCCTTGTTGAGGTCCCTTTGATGGCTCCCTGATGCCCCAGTACACAGTTGTGGTTCCAGAGCATTGAATTTAAAGCCCCCCCAAAGCCTGAATCCCCACCTTTCCAGCCTCATCAGGGTCCCTGTGTATCTGAAGCCCTCACTCCAGCTCCTCTGAACCACTGGTTGCAGGGACTCATCAAGCCTCTTCCTGCCTTTGTTTTCTCCACCCAGAGTTCTCTTCCCTTGTGTTCATCTGCCCAACAAACTCCCACTTGCCTTTCAAGACCCAGATGAACAAACAATATAATAGTAATGAAAACAATAAGGACTACATTTACGGGCCACCCCCTCCAGTCCCTCTCTAGCGCATGACACTGCTTTATTTTCACAGTACCTGAAATAGTATTTTCTATTTATGACTTTGTCCATCTCTCTCGTCAGAGTGAAGGCTCCATGAGGGCAGGGCTTGATCTTCCCGAGTCCTCTGTATCCAGAGGCCTGGCTGGCACTGAGTAGGAGATCAAAAGAGTTTCTGGAATAAATTAAGAAACGACCCCTTACAACAACCCTGTGAGGTGCTGACCATGCTTATTCCCATTCTACAGATAGGGAAACCGAGTCCTTAGCAACAAGGGCTTTGGCAACTACCTCAGGGCTTTTGCTTCATTTCCAGGCCTGTTCCTGGGAGCCCCTCAAGGGCATGGGCTGCATCTAATGCCCATCAGATCCCCTGGATCCCTAGGAGGGGTTCCAGAAGTGGGCGGTGGATGACTCAATGTTGAGAAAAAGGAGCAGAGGGAAAGCTTTGGGGGAGGCGACTCAGCTGATTGAAGCTGAGCTTCCCAGGGCCTGTTTCTAGAATGTGAATTCAATGCGCTGGTGTTCCCACTCATTCCTAATTGGCACCAAATTACGTGGAGAGGCTGGCTGTGCTGCCTGGCTCAGCTCAGCGGGGGCCCATGCAGCAGCTGGTATCAAGGAAAGAGCTTATGTTAGGGTGGGAAGCCAGCCGTATTGAAGCAGCATGGGGTTGTAAAGGGAGCACTGGGCTGGGAGTCCCTAGTCCTTACCTGGGCCAGTGGCAGGAATCTAGGCTTTGGGGATAGAGACAGCCCAGCAGTGTGGCTGTTCATCCTGAGCCTCAGTTGTCTCATCTCTAAAATGGGAGTGGTCAGCATCCCTACCTCCTGGGGTCGTTGGGAAGTATTGACTGCTGCTTTTTTGTGGGTCAGATGCCTGTTCCTTCTGCTACAAGGAGAGGGGATGAGGCTGGTCAGGGGAGCCCTTTAGACCTGGAGGGGAAGGTGGGCAAGGTCAGCTGCCTGCCTGGGTTTTATCTCGTCTGCTCTTGGGGCACTGCCATAACCTTTGAGCCTTGGGTCTCTACCTAGAGGGAGGGTCTGAGGGTAGAATGAGCAGATCCCTCCTCCAGTATACCCACTTCACCAGTCCTAGGAGGGGTGTGGCACAGGGTGAGGGTGCTGTTACAGGAGTCACAGACCTGAGTGTGTATTATCCTGGGTCACACACTGTGTCTGTCTCCCAGAACGTGAAATGAAGGGGCTGGACTGAATGAGCTCTGTGGACCATTCCATCTCCGATTGAAGTTAATTCTTTATTTCCTTCTGGGCTAAACTTCCAATTCCTGTAAGTGGGCCTCTGGGAAGGATAGAGATTGGACAACGGAATTCTCATGGAGGAGTGTTTGATTGCTTCTTTCAGAGGCATTTGTTTTGTTTTATTCAAGAAAGGGGACTTGTTAGCCCAAGCATTAATAGTGTTATGTTCGGCAGTGGACAAAGTGAAGAATTTCAGGCACAGGGGAATAGAAGGAGGGAGGGGAAGCAGGGCCATGCAGGCAGGGTCAGCAGCAGCCTTGGGTGTGGAACAAGGACAGTGACAGAAGGTGATGGAGATGAGCACCAAGTACCACCATCCAGGCCAAAAGCTGGGATTATACCCTGGAAGAGTGGAGCTGGGTTCTATCCGGGAGGGAGTGCTCACGGATCAGTCTTGGAGGCTACTTAGCTATTAAAGGGGCAGAACCTGGGGTTTCAAGTCTCACATCAGTGAGTTCTACTCCTGACTCAGCCATTGTCTGGCTGTGTGACTTTGGATAAGTTACTTAACCTCTCTGAGCCTTAGTGTCCTTCAGGTATAATGGGGATAACCAAATCCCTCACAGCATTGCCATGAGGAGTCAGTGAAATAACTCATGTGAAATGCCAGGCACTGGCCCTAACTAACCATTGTAAGCCCCAGCAAGTGGTGGCAATTGTTCTTCTTGTAATTCTATTGAGGAAGGCCCAGCCTTGTCTGGAGGTCATTTCTAGGGCTCTGCAGGGACAGCAGCTACAGCCTTTGTGTCTTAAAGGCCCCTCAAGGCGTGGCACCCTAGCGCAGGGAGATGTTTGTAGAGCTAGAGACCCTCCTGGAGCCCCACAGGCTCCAGTATGAGGAGGGCTACCTGATAAGGTGTTACAGGGCAGCATGAGGGGTAAGAGCACAAGTTCTGCAGCCAGCCCGCTGGGTTCCAATCCCAGTCCTGCCATTTACCTGCTGTGTGACCTCAGGCCAGTCACCTCACCTCTCTGAGTCTAACATGAGGGTGATGATAATAATGATTATAGCCACCTCATAGGATGTTAACAGAAAATAAAATGAATAAATATTCATAAAGCATCTAGACCTACATTAATAGGGCAACCACTTGGTACAAGTGGCTACTAAGCACTTGAGATTTGACTCATCCAAGCTGAGATGTGCTCAAAGAGGAAAATAACTGCTAGATTTGGAAGGTTAGTGCACACCAAATAGAAAAGTTGCTCTCTAATGAATTTTATATTGATTACATGTTGAAATAACATTTTGGATATAGTGGGGGATATTGAATGTATTGTTAAAGTTAATTTCACCTGTTTCTTCTACTTTCTTTAATGTGTCTACTAGGAAATTGGAGGTTACATATGTGGCCTGCATTATATTTCTATTTGGTAGAGCTGACCTAGAACACCGTGGCAACGTTTGATATCATTACAGTTAGTTGTTGGATTCGGGAACTGGCTTTACAATTTGCTGTATAATCTTGTGAAAGTTAATTAGTTTCTCTAAACCTCAGTCTTCCTCTCTGTCAAATGGGACTAATGGGATTAAACAAAATCATGCTTGTAAAGTGCTTGGCAGAGCACCTAGCACAGTGGTCGGCAAACTCATTAGTCAACAGAGCCAAATATCAACAGTACAACGATGGAAATTTCTTTTGAGAGCCACATTTTTTAAACTTAAACTTCTTCTAACGCCACTTCTTCAAAATAGACTCGCCCAGGCCGTGGTATTTTGTGGAAGAGCCACACTCAAGGGGCCAAAGAGCCGCGGTTTGCTGACTACTGACCTAGCACATAGGAAGCCCTCAGTCAATTGAACTGTCATATTGGTGGCCTGTGGGGCCCGAGGTAAGGGTGCCTACCCTGAGATGGGAGAGGGGCTCATCAGTTACTCTTCAGGTGGTGCCGGTGGGGCTGAGCCAAAGAGCTTGCTCTCCCCGCAAATGGGACCTGAGTTCTGAGTAAACTCCGCCTGGAGCCGGAGGTTGAGCTGTTTGGCCGCTTATAGTAAGGGAAGGGTCAATAACATTAATGGGATCAGCGGCCCCATTAATCTTCCTCTAATGAACAGCCCTTCACGCCAACCCGTCTTCCCCAGATCCTGGAAGACATTTTATATTGGCAGGAAACTGGCTGGGTAGAAAGCACCTCGAATCCTATAAAAGTGATTTAGTGGCTTTGCTTGGGAAAGTCGGGCTGCTGATGCTGGGCAGGGAATTGAAACAACAGTCACAGCCAACCTCTCTGTCTGAGGCTCCAGATCAAAACCCCAGAGCCGGCTGCGAGGGGGAAGGGATGTGGGGAAGGGACTTTGGCCAGGTTCATGGGTGAGAGGGGGTTAGCACATCATGTCTGACTCAAACACCCTCAACTCTGAATCCACAGATGGTTGGTGATGCAAGAATTGGGACCACCTGGAGGACCCAGAGGGGCAGTGCAGGCAGTGGAGAGAGCAGAGATGGGCACCAGAAGTCCTGGGTTCCGGTCCTCTCACTGGCAGAGTCGAGCTGTGTGGCTGGGGACAGGTCACTACACTTGCTCATCGTGGGGAGTCTGGTAGATGGTGTCGGAGCAGAGGGAACCAGCTGGGAGGTGAAGAGGCAGGTTTGGAAATGTAGGGATGGGGAAAGGCATTCCAGGTGAGCAAACAGATTCAGCAAGTCTCCTCCTGGGAGAGGGAAACTGGAGCATGCAGGAAAGTGCCGGGCTGTTCAGTGTGATCAGAGGCTGGGAGTGGGACACTGAGGCAGATGCAGTCCCTCAGCCTTGGCCTTGGCATCACAGCCTCCAGGTGGGGTGGGGGTGGAGGTGCCAGAGGCTTACGGAGAGTCATGCCTGAACTCCTCCCCGCATAGTCCTGTGGCTGTTCCTCTCTACAGACCCTGGCAGACTCCCCCAAGGTGGCCCACCCACCGGAGATGCCCAGCTCAGGATGGGGTGGTTTGTGGCTCTGGGAATGACAGGCTGACCACCTGAGTGGACTTCCTTGCAGCTGGGTCACTCCATTGCACGAGCCTCGGTTTCCTCCTTGTGAAGCAGGGCCCCCAGCCTGCCTCCCAGCATTCTCTCAGGTTCCAAGAAGCACTGGGTATGGAGTTATATACGTGCGGGGGGCAGACAGGATGTGCATATAATTATAGTCATAGCTCACATTTATCGAGCACGTACTGAGCGCTGGGCCCTGTCCTCAGCCTTCAAACATCTCTGTGACAAGGTATTGTTGGTATCACCTGCCCCATGTCACACCGCTGGGCCAGGCCCAGGCTGCCTGGGTTTGTGCTTTCCTCCCTGCATGCTGCACTCCACACACACACACACACACACACACACACACACACACACACACACACCTGCTCTGTCACTGTGCTCAGTGCTGAGCCTGAGATGCCCGGAGAATCCTCCAGAGAGGCCCTCTGGGCAGCCTCTGCCCTAGGACGATGCACACTCCGCTCTCAGAGCTGGAAGTGACCCCTTCGTGGTCTACTTGGGACACATGCCTCGATGGACGGGGGGCTAGCCCATGGTCGCTGTGAGCTAATGTCTTAATGAACAAGTTCTAGAACCTGTTCGGAATGAAACAAAGTCAAGTCTAGCCTTTGTGCCCCACTTTTGATGCCAGCAATGCCATCCATTCTGTGCCTCGAGCCCGTCCTGTGAAGGGGACTATTTCCTGGGTAGGTCCTTCTTGGACTAGTGGGAACTGTTATAGATCTCTCCCTTCTGTTGGCTCACATCATCCTTTTGTCTCTCCTACCACGGGGAGACATCTCTCCTGAGCCTGCGAAATCAGCTTTCCCGACAGGCCTGCAGCTGCCTGCAGACAGTGGTCACCCCCTCGCTCCCCTGTCCTCAGTTGGTCTCTGGGCAGAGCAGCCTCAGGCCCTTCCCTTCATTTCTCCACTTGAGAGGGCTGGCGCCTTGCCCACCCATCACTCTTGTCTGAAGAGCTCCGGTTGGGGTGGAATGGGCCTTCTTCCTGACCTCCCTCTCCTTCCTGGGCAGGTACATTCTGAAGCTAGATCAGCACTGAGCTCAAAGTAGGAAAGGAGGTAAAATGCTCTTCCAGCAAGATGACAGTCAGGAAGGATGAGTGGGAGGCTGACTTTCTGGTGAGAAAGATCCGCTGACTTTAGATGGACGATTCTCCCTGAAGCCAGGTCTCATGGATGAAATCTTCCACCCTCCCTTTCTCCCCCTTCCTCCCAAACTTCATCAATCCCATCCTCCCCCCTTCTCCCAAGCCAGCAGTGAACCAGATGTGGTTGAGTAACTGATAAACTGCAGGAAAACCTCTAGGAGGCGGTGGAGAGGTGGGAAGGGAAGGAGGGATGGTAGTTAGGGGTTAAGGTAGAGAACAATTTGAACATTCATCAGGACCTGTACCAGTATGTGTGTTCACAGCTTCATGTGCCTGCATTTGACTGACTGGCAGGATGTGGGTAGACCAGTCTCTCTTTTGTGATAGGGAAAGTGGTGGGGGTCCGATCTGGACACGCTGCCAGGTTTGTTTTGATGGGAGCAGAAGGAGACAATCCCCTCCTGTCTTTAAACCTCATACTTCTGTTAATGCGACCTAAGGACACCCAGGCATTTCAGTAGCTGCACAATCCGATTGACACAATTTACACGTAACGATAAATGAAAACCCTAGGATGTTTAATGCTCCTTGTTCCTGAGCCACATGTTCTGCCTTCTCCAGCTCCCCTTCCCTCAATCATAACCTGTTGCAGTTGTCTGTTGGGTTATCCAATTCTGCTGGCCTGGACAGGATGCACAGCGTAGCCCTGTGGCTCACCACTTGCTGACGATCATCTTGCAACCACATCATTCTCCCTCCTGCCCACTCAGTCCCCCCCCCCCCATTCTTCCTCACCAGGCCACCCTGCAGGGACTGTCACCTTCTACTTTAAGACCCAACCTTCTTCTCTTCCCACCACCACCCACTGGGCAGGAGCACGGGCTCCATGGAGCACAGCCAGAAGGTGAAACTGCCAACACTATTTTCACTCTGACATTTTCAGTTTCTGAAAAATCTCACTTGTAGCTCATGCTGATGTTTGCCCTCCTTTGACGGGGATGGGCCGAGGCTCCTTCCACCCTGGGCTGGGTTCCTTATGAAATCCCCCACTTTACCCCGCACCAGCCCCTTCTTTTTAAACTCTAGGGCAGGAGTAGTTGTGGGAGAAGAAATAAAAACAACAACAACAACAACAACAACAAAAAACCACACAGAATTGGCCTTAGATGAGTCCCACCTAGAAGGGTAGGACTGGAGACAGGAAGGCTGAAAGGGTCCTACAGGTTCCACAGGGAGCTCAAGCTGGGCCCAGGGTTTGGGGGGTGGGGGAATCCTCTCTGAATCTTCTCTTCTCCAGGGTCCTGGGGTCTGTGGCTTAACATGGCAGCCGGCGTGGTGGCCTTTCAGGCCTCCCAGCCCCAAGTAGAAAAGGAGGCTGCGCTGAGGAGGGAGGCTGGACCCCAAGACCTCAGCCTCAGAGACTTTAATTAGGGCATTGGCATTTTATTGGAAAGTGAGAGTGATTTCCACTCCTGGAGACATTAGGAGACTCAACAAATCCTCTCACTGCTTTATAGTTTGGAAATACAATATGGACTTTATTGCCGGCCTCGATGTCTTCCTTTAAGCAACGGCACAGCCCGATAAAGCAGAGGAGCCAGAAAAGCAGAACTGCCATGGTCTTCATAGATCACACGGTTCCCTGCAAGGCGTGGCCTCACTTGCTGACCACTGGGGTGGGGAGGACCAGGAGCTTGACTAACCTATCAGACCATACAGGTTACTGGGTGTGTGTTTCTGAGACATTCTTCCAGATTTGGGACCTCAGCAGGTAGGAGAGACAAAAGACTGGGGCGGGGGGGGGGGCGGGGGGGGCGGGGCAGGGGGAGGGGAGACTCTGGGTTATGGCAACATTGTTTGAACGTGGATCAAGCCTTTCCCGAATGCCTTCATTATCTCTGGGTTTTCAGCTACTTCTGTTAATAAATTTGTTTTTACCTGATCCATTTTGGGTTGGATTTTCTGAAATTTGCAATCAAAAGAATGATGCAGCTTCTTAGAATCTTTGCAGCCCCTCTCCTGTCCCTCCTCAATTCTTTTCATGCTATAGACTAAAATCTTTTAGTGACTGACCATTGCCCTAAGGGTAAAATCCCCAAATCCCCATGAGGCCAAGCATATCTGAACCCAGATTCTTTCTCAGCCTCATCTGCTGCAACCTAGCCATGCTGAATGCCTCTCCGTTTTGCAAATACGCCAGCTTTTTCCCAGTTCAGAGCCTTCCCATCCATCATAACCTCTGTCCTCACTCTTAACCTGATGAGTTCCTACTCCTCCTGCAGCTCTCAGCCCAAAGACGCCTGCTCTAAATGCCGTTAGTCCCGTTACACTCTCCCATGGCACCCTGCTCCTATTCTTCACAGCACCTAACCCAGTTTTCAGTTACGTGCATGCACGTGTGTGCGTGCGGATGTGGATGTTGTATACCCATGAGGCCTGGAGCCGTGCCTGTCTTGTTCACCATGCTATCACTTATGCCTGGAAGAGTTCCTGGTACATTGTAGAGGCTCAATATATATGATTTGACTGACAGAGTGAAGAATAGGTGAGCATTGGGTTGGGTTGGGCGATCTGCCTGAAATTATAGCAGGAGCGGAAGTTCAGGGCTGCACAGGCAGTGTGTAGTTGAGGAAGCGTGAGAACTGGAGAGCAGAGGCTGGATGAGAAAAGATGGGCGAGGGCCAGACCACAAGTACCGTGAGCACCTACCAGAGATGCTTGATGTTCAGTTTGTAAGTCAGGAAATTTTAAAGTGCTTTCTGGAAAGACCAGTCCTGCAAGATGCTCTACCAAAGAAAAAGGTCAAGTGAAATGGAGGTTAAATAAGCCTGAAGACAAATGGATGCTCTAAGACCCTCTAGGAGAGGCCCAGTGCACGTGACCAGTCCAAGGCTCTGACAAGTCCTGCAGCCACAGAATGTTAAGGTTAGGTTAGCTAAGTGTTGACAACAAAACACCCCCACCCCCTCAGAGCAGTTACAATTGCAAGATGAATATTTCCATATTTATGAAATAGAGGAGTGTCTTACAATGAATATGTGCATGTAACAGAGGGTTTCTTTAAAGTCCCTGAAAGCTGGTTATTTAACCAACAGGCCTCCTTACAACTGACAGTGTCTAAGAATTGAGGCCATGCCCTGGCTGATTTGGCTAAGTGGATAGAGTGTCAGCCTGCGGACCAGAAGGTCCAGGGTTCGATTCCAAGTCAGGGGCACATGCACGGGTTGTGGGCTTGATCCCCAGTGGGGGACGTGCAGGAGGCAGCCGATCGATGATTCTCTCTCATCATTGATGTTTCTATCTAACTCTCCCTCTTCCTTCCTCTCTGAAGTCAATAATTAAAAAAAAAAAAAAGAATAGAGGTCATATGGCCCTCTCTTGCAGAAGTAATGCTCTTTGGAAGCTGCCTTTGAAGAAGAGAGGGACATGTTGAGACAAGAGTTTTGGGGTGGCCATTCCTACAGCCTGTGAGTGGATTGGGGGATGCCAGGAAGGGGTTGGGAGCCTGAAATCTGGACTTCCCACCCCTACTAAGGCTCCCACTGACAGGTCTGCAAGCACAGAGCTGACTGCGCCTGCAAATAGGAGAATTTAATTAGGACACTGGGGTACTGTTGAAAGGTTGGATCAATTTCCCCCCAAGGAGGCCTCCTGTCTTCTAATGTGACAAGATAATTTAGAAGGTACCTATTGCCCTCCAGAGATGCCTCCTGAGGGGGTCCGGGGGCTCACGCTGTGCACGGAGCCTCAGGAGGAACCCTGTTTGGCTTTTCTTCTTCTCCCAAGCACACCTGATCTGTCAGGAAATCCCGCGGGGAAATGCTGTGGGCTCCAGCTTCAGAACGTGGCCAGGGCTGGGGCACCATGGCTCTTCCCCTGGGTAACTGCCAAGGCCTCCTAATTGGTCTCCTTGCTCAGCCCTTGCCCCCGGCAGTCTGTTCGGAACCCCATGGCCCAAGAGATTTTCTAAAAAGATGTATGTCGGATCATGGCACGCCTCTGCTCAAAATCCCTTGCTGACATCCATTGGTTTAGCAAAAGCCCATGTCCTCACGGTGGCCTACAACCTACGCTGCCTGAACCTGTGACTCATCCCTGTGACTCCACAATCCTGTGTTCCTCCCACACGCTGTCCCAGGGGCTTTGCCCTTGCTGTTCCCTCTGCCTGGTATCTCTCCCAGAGAGCCATGTGGCCTACCCCATCATCTTTTAGGTCTTAGCTTGAAAATCACACCCCCACCCTTCCACGTCCTCCTTTCCTGCTCAACTTCTCTTCGTTCTAACATACTGTGGTGGACAGAGTTCAGGACACCTGGGACTCCAGCTCCCTGGCCTACACACCTTCTCCCAGTTAACACCCATCAGATGAGAATCTGCCTCCGTGAAGGGATTTTGCAGATGGAATTAAAGTCCCAAATCATTAGCTGGCTTTAAAAAAGGAAGATTATCCTCAAAGGCGTAACCTGATTAGATGAGCTCTTCAAAGGCACTGGGCTTTCCCTGGAGACAGAGAGAGAGACTCAAAGCTTGAGGGGTTTTGATGTGCAAGGTGTCGTCCATTGATGGCTTACAAGATGGAGGCTACACACAGCCAGGACCTGAGAGTGACCTCTAGGAGCTAAGAGTAACCCCCACTGGCAGCCACTGAGGAACTCCATTCCTCCAACATCCACATGAACTTGAAAGGGGACCTGAACTCCAGGGGGGAAAGCAGCTCGGCCACCACCTTGATTTCAGCCACGTGAGACTCTGAGCAGAGGCCGCCGTTAACCTGTGCCTGGACCCGTGGCCCATGGAAATTGGGAGATAATGAGGGTGGGTTGTTTGAAGCCACTAAGTTTGTGGTAATTTGTTACACGGCAATAGAAGACGAATACAGCAGGCTACATATTTCTTTTGTTTACCATCGTCTTCTGCTAGAAGGTAAGCTCGAGGAGGGCAGAGATTTTGACCTGTTTGATTTTGCTGCTTCAGCCTCAGTGCTTAGCACAGTGCCTGCTGTATAGTAGATGCTCAGTAAATATCGGTTGAATGAATGAATGGAATGAACCAGCATCAGCACAGCCTTACCCTCCAGCCTCCCATCAGGAGAGACATGCCCCATCTGTGAATGGCAAGGGGGCAACGCTGATGGGTGGGGAGGCGGAGTGCAGTTTGTTTGCTGTAAGCCCAGTCTGGCTGCCCACTGACCATGGGTATTTCCACAGCCCCTAACAAAGCGCTCTTCTCTGAGAGGAGCATCACTGAGCTCTTAGTGCACACCCGAGGCATTAGAGCCGCCGGCCCCTTCCCCTGCACTCACCTGAGGTTGCCCAGGGAAGCCTGGTCACCCTGTGATTGCTCTGTGCTGAGCAGCCAGCCTCTCGGAACATCTACCTGTCTAAGTAATTAATCTATTAGGATGAAAGCGTAAGTCCTGGTGCCAAGACGAGGTGTGAGGGAAGGGGGTCTCTGTTGGGTTTCTTGCCTTTAGATGTCAAAGCCCATGTCATGTTGCTTCACAGACACAATGAGAATGAGTTCATGGGTGGTCTGGCTCCCGGGGATCAGCCCTTGTGTGGAGGGCTGTGAGGAGGCTGCTGCTCCCTAAACCCAGCAGCCCTGGTTTGGGACTAGCTGCTGTTGCCTTTGGATGCGGTGGGTCAGGGCCTGGAGGGGATTTGGGAAGGACATTCTGGACACCTCCTCTGAGATTTTCTTTTCTCCTCCCAGACTCACACACCACCCCAATTAAGAAGGGGTTAGAGCCAGAAGCCCAGGATCTTAGTGTTTTAGAGCAGAAAGGGATCATAGAATTCTTCATGTTACAGAACCCAGAGAGGATGAGAGATTTGCCTGAGGTCACGCAGCAGTCCAGGTCAGAGCCAGGACGGAAAGCCAGGCTCCTCCCACTATGACCACACGTCTCTCTCTGCCTCCTTGAGGGTGTCCGGGTTAACCTCACTCTACAGAGGGGAACAAGCTCTCCACTCCCAGCTGTCCAAGGGTCTGTTTACGGTCTCTGCGACCAGGCCCAGGGATGGAGGCTGCACCGAGAAACCACATGGGGAGGGAACTTAGATATCACGAGCCCCGCAGACTCCAATTTACAGATGACTAACTGAGGCGCAGTGAGGAGCAGTGCAGGGCCAGGTCAGGAGTGAGAAGCGAGATTTCCAGCTCCGTCCCTCCCTCCCTCTGTCCCTCCTTCCTTCCCTCCCTCCCTCCCTCCATATAGTCTCCTCTTGTTAGGAAGGAAGTAGCCTTGAACCAGGCACCTCTGAAGGAGCTGGTGGGGAGGGAACAGCAGGGGGAGGGACAGCGCCTGGAGGGTGGTGTGCAGGAAGCAGGGAGAGGCTCAGCTAGGTAGAGCTCAGGGCTCAGGACGTGGGAGTGAGAGAGACCACAGACCTACGTTAGAAGAGCTGAAGCCGATTCATCCTGGACCTGCTCCTGGCTGGCAGAAAGAAGTTCCTGTGCGATGGGGGTCTTGGTGGGGCTGGGTTGAGGGGTGAGTGGGTCCATAGCCTCAGTTCTGCCCAGCACCTCCCCTCCTGTCCCTGCCCCAAGGGTGCAGTGCTGACATAGGGCACGTGCCTAGGTTTGTGGGGAGGAGACATGGGCACCACCCCTCGTGTCCTTCTACTTCCAGATTGAATTTCTCTGTCCTCTGCTGCTGATCACATGCCTGACGTCAAGTTCACGTTCCCTGTGGGTTATTTGCAGCATGCAGGTAGCCCGTCCCCACCTCCCCCTCCAAAGGCTTGGGGCTGCGCGTTGTGAGAGTGGCCCTCTGGCCAGATAGGCCAAAGGTGTTGGAAAAATCACCTTGGGTCATAAAACCCCCTTAACAGAGGGCCTCGGTCTTGGACTTGGCGAGGTCACAGCCTCCGCAGGAGCACAGCCCCCTTAGTCGCACCTGCTTTCCCACTCTCGCCTTCCCCACTCGGACAGTGATTATCATTTAAAACTCATTGACTGAGAAAATATCCAGTGACTAAAAGCCTCTAGGAATTCAGCCATATTTTAAAAGGAACTTGTATTTATTTGTCCTAATTGCGTCTACAACACTTGGGAAAAGAAAGAAAAAGAGCAGCTCACCGGTGCGCTGGGCCTGATTTAGTCTCAGGGGTGGGCAAACTTTTTGACTCGAGGGCTACAATGGGTTCTTAAACTGGACCGGAGGGCCGGAACAAAAGCATGGATGGAGTGTTTGTGTGAACTAATATAAATTCAAAGTAAAGGAGCGGAGGGGAGAGCAAGAGAACCCTCCGCTCTTTCGGCTCCGCGGGCCGGATAGAACAGCCGAAAGGGCCGGATCCAGCCTGCGGGCCATAGTTTGCCCACGGCTGCTCTAGACACTGGCTAGGGGAATTTAAAGGTTGAGCTTCCTACAATTACCCATGACTCTCCATGCCCCTGGCTTGGGAATTTTACAGAGTATTTTCCTTTTCTTTTTCTCCTCAGAATGCTCATAATGGCTGGTGTCATAGACAGACAAAAATGCTTTCTATTATTCCCATTTTAAAGATGAGGAAACTGAGGTCCAGGCCTCATCTTTGCTCAGGATGCTCTCACCTCCTTTTGGGAAGCCAAACAGTGTTGTGTAATAGATGAATAATCCCAGACTCCCTGGTTTTTATCCTGGTTTCCCCATCCCCAGCTGTGCGAACTTGGGAATGTTAGCAACCTCTCTGGACCTTAGTTTCCTTATGTTTATAACTAGAGGCCCAGTGCATGAAATTTGTGCATGGGGGGGGGGCGGGGTGTCCCTCAGCCCAGCCTGCACCGTCTCCAATCTGGGACCTCTCCAGGGATGTCTGACTGCCCGTTTAAGCCCGATTCTTCCTGATTGCCCCTAACTGCTTCTGCCTGCCAGCCTGATCACCCCCTAACCACTCCCCTGCCAGCCTGATTGATGCCTAACTGCTCCCCTGTCAGCCTGTTTTCCCCTAACTGCCCTCTCCTGCAGGCCTGGTCACCCCTAACTGCCCTCCCCTGCCGGCCTGGTCCCCCCCAACTGCTCTCCTCTGTAGGCCTGGATCCCCCCCGCAACTGCCCTCCCCTGCAGGCCTGGTCCCTCCCAACTGCTCTCCCCTGCTGGCCTGATCGCCCCCAACTGCCCTCCCTTGCAGGCCTGGTCCCTCCCAACTGCTCTCCCCTGCTGGCCTGATCGCCCCCAACTGCCCTCCCTTGCAGGCCTGGTCCCTCCCAACTGCCCTCCCTTGCTGGCCATCTTGTGGCGGCCATCTTGTGTCCACATGGGGGCAGCATCTTTGACCACATGGGGTCAGCCATCTTGTGTGTTGGAGTGATGGTCAATCTGCATATTACTCTTTTATTAGATAGGATAGAGGCCTGGTGCACAGGTGGGGGCCAGCTGGTTTGCCCTGAAGGGTGTCCCAGATCAGGGTGGGGGTTCCCTTGGGGCCTGGGGAGGCCTGGGCGAGGGGCCTGTGGTGGTTTGCAGGCCGGCCACACCCCCTGGCGACCCAAGTGGAGGCCCTGGTATCTGGGGTTTATTTATCTTCTACAATTGAAACTTTGTAGCCTGGAGCGGAGCCAAGCCTTCTGCTGGCTCTGTGGCGGCAGCCATTTTTTTTTGGATTTATGTATCTTCTATAATTGAAACTTTGTAGCCTGGAGTGGAGGCCTGGGCCCGCCAGGGTGTGCGGAAAGCTTGGCTTCCTCCATCACCGGGGGCAACCCTAGCCTCCTGCTCTTTCCAGCTCCGTGGCTGCCACCATTTCTGTTTGGGTTTATGTATCTTCTATCATTGAAACTTTGTAGCCTTGAGTGGAGGCCTAGGCCGGCAAGGGCAAGTGGAAAGCTTGGCTTCCTCCATTGCCGGGGAAACCCAAGCCTCCCTCCTGCTCTCTGTGGCCGTAGCCATCTTGGTTGGGTTTATTTGCATATTCGCTCCTGATTGGCTGGTGGGCATGGCTTGTGGGTGTAGCGTAGTGATGGTTAATTTGCATATTACTCTTTTATTAGATAGGATGGGGGTACTAGGATATCCACTTTGCAGGGTTGTGTGAGGATCAAATGAGCTAATATACAGAAATGTGTGAGAAAGGTTAGCTATTGTCAACATCTTCATGATGGCTGAGGTGGTCCCAGAGCAGAGTCCTGCTGGCAAGGGCCCCCCAGCCAAGCCACCGCCTCCCCTTCTTCCCACCCCACTCCTGCTCCCCAATCTCCTTAGATCCAATTGAATCTGAAAACAATGAACCAGCCCCAGTAAGTGTTTTCAGTCCTGACAATCAGGGGAGGGTAAAAAAGGAAAGAAAGAAGAGAAAAGAGAGTGAGACTAAATTGTTTTCTTCAGGGAGAAAGAAATCTCATTTGGAGGCGCGTTCCGTGGTGGGGAGACGGCGGTGCCAGGTGTAATACAGGATCTGTCCATCTCCGCGCGGCTCAGCAATCGCTGCTGGCATTTCTAGCAAGAAGCACCACGAACCCCCTTCCTATAATATCCTAATTAAAGGGCTGTTATTCATATGGAAGGCACCCTGGGCAAGTGACAGGCTGGTGGCTGGCAGTGTCCCAGGTTGGGCTGGGAGTGGAGGTTGGGGGCCGGGAGGGGCTGGCTTCCAACTGCTCACTGCCCACTTCTCTGCTTTCTGCCCACTGCCCCCTGCCCTGCCCATTGCCTGCTGTCCGCTGCCCACCAGCATGCCTGAGCTGCCCACGGTCAGGGCCCAGGGGCTCCCCTAGTGGGTCCAGGGACAGGGAGAAGGGCTGGGAGAGCTCAGCAGGGTGGAGAGAAGGCGGGGAGCAAACAGAGAGAGGAAGAGAGAGAGGGGAGCAAAGGAGAAAGAAGGAGCAGCAGGAGAAAAGGGACAGAAGCTGAGCGCCCACCAGGTGCCAGACCCCGGCTCCTGCATCCCTCTTCCCAGGCGGTGCATCCACCGTGGAGGCAGGACTGTGGTTAAGCCTCTCCTCGGTCTCAGTTTCCCCACGTGCAAAGTGAGAGATGAGCTGCGAGGGTTCTGAGGCCACCGATGAGGTGAACGATGTGGGACAGGAGAGGACAACAGGCAGAGGGGGAAAGGTGAGAGGAGAGGTGAAGGGCAGGGGGCGGAGGGGCTGGGCCGGCTGCCTGGAGGGGAGGGGCTTCGGCCAGGAGACATCCAGGAAGTGAGGGAATTCTGTGTACTCTTTCCCACAGCCAGGATGTGGGGGAGGGAGGCTGCCGAGTCCCCCAGCGGCAATTTTGGCAGAATGTTCCAGATGTTCTGGAGGGGGTGAGCAGAGGCCTTGGGATGTGAAAGCTGCTGGTGGTGAGAGTTGGGTTTCAGGCTGAAGTGGGGGTAGGGAACACATTTGGGATCCAGGCCCAGGGAGGGGCTGGCCTTTATGAGGGCACACACACAAATGTGTGCGTGTGCACGTGCGTGTGCGTGTGCGTGTACGTGTGTGTGTGTGTGTGTGTGTGTGTGTGTGTGTGAGTGTGTGTGCTCACAAACCTGGGAGCAAGTGATCCACTGAAATGTGATTTCCATGCCTCAGCTCCCTCATCTGCCTTCCTGGCTCCTCATGGAGCAAGGGTTGGGCACACCCTGAGATGGTAGGGAATAGGCTCAGAGCGGTCACACCCCTTGTGAAGGGCAGCCTGAAGGTGACAAGCAGGCTCTCTGGGTCATCAGCTTCAAAGGTGGCCTTTTAACCATGTGCTAAGCTGCCAACTGAGAGCCCAGCTCCTTGTATTTAGGGAAGCACTGGGGCTCTAGGGGGAAGTACTACCCACCCTGCCCTTCACAAGTTCTCACACTGACGAGGGAGGCAGACTCAGAACCAGGCAACCCGGGTGCCCTGGGCACAGTGAGTAGGGCACTGCCCAGCTAGTGTGGCCAGAAGAGGTTTTGGATTGTCCTTCCAGCTTATATGGCAGCTTACAAAGCACTTTCATCTCTAGTACCCCCTGTGCATGCCACAGGAACACAGTAAAACCAGAGCCAGGTCTTATTGCTCCCATTTTATAGATGTGGGCATGGAGGCCCTGAGAGGTTACCATACATGCTCAAGATAACACTGTTGACCAGTGGCAGAGTCAGGATGCAACCCCACCCCATATTGCCTCATTCTAGATTCTGTCCCCAACTGAGCACAGTTACTGGGGTTACTGGGACTGGCTTACACCAGTGATGAGTCACTCCCCAGAGCCAGGAGGGGCTGGGCTATTCCTGGCCTCGGAACAACACTGGCTCTGTGAGCAAGGAGGCTCCATGCTGCCTGCCTGCGTTCCCTGTCCCTCCCTGTCCCAGGATGGGCCTCAGCCATCAGGAACCCTCTCCCAACACCACGCCCAGGTGCCTCCCCTCTGGTCAGCCGAGGACAGGCAAGTATCAGTTCTCCTGAGACAGAGGGCCCAGTGTGGGCCAGAGCCGTGGGCTGACGCAGGACCTTGTCACCGTCTAGCCACAAACCCCTGCCTGGATGGCTGATCTCAGAGCTCCCCCGGCCCCACCCCGTCACAGAACTCGCTCCTGCTAACAGTTCCGTCGCATTTACCAGGCTCTGTCCTGAAATCCTTACATAAGTTAATTATTCTCTACAACAATTATAGGAGCAGCTCCATTATTACCCTCGTTGGTTAGAACAGGGAGTGGGGAGGAAGAGTGGCAGACCCTGCAGCCAGGACCTGCTGGAACCTGGATGTGGACCAGGCAGTGTGGCTCCAGGATCTTCCCTCTGAAGTGCAGCCCTGTTGCCTCCTGTCCTGGCTCCGTCCCCTCCGTGCAGGTCCCTGAATCACAGACGTTGGGGGTTGGGTGAGCCTTACAGGTCTCATGAGGCAGTGGGGCACGCTGAGGAAGGTGAGGGGCTGTGGATGGAGGGCCGTTGGGCTGCTTATTTTCTGGTGGCCTTGGGAAAGTCACGTGGCCTTTCTGAGCCTCGTTTCTCATGTTTGAAAGGGGAATTAGAGAATTAGAGATAATGCATGGAGGTAGTGCTATTTATTCAACTACTCCATGCTCAATCAATCATAGGTGTTATTATACGAAGCCAGACAGAGCTTACATTCTAGCTGCACGATTTATGGGCTGTGTGACCTGGACAAACCCTTTACCTCCCTTGTCTCTGAGTATTTTCATCTGTAAATGCTGACCTTTGAGGGCTGTGCTGAGGATTAAATGAGACGATGTCGATGGCAGGGAGCCTCACATGTGCAGTGTTTGTGGACTGGTCACTTCTTTGCTGACTGGGTCCCGTCAGGCAGCTTTCTCTCAAAGCAGGCAGCTGCTGGGCTCGCTCTTCCCTGCTGCTCTCTGCTTGCCCAGGGTCCCAGTGATGCCAGCTGCTGTCACCTGTCCCTGTGTCCATCCAGGATTCATTCAACAAATACATATTACGTTACTGCTTGAGCCTGGTGATGAAAGCTTGATAGACCATACATGGAGACCCTGGTGTTGAATTTGTAGTTTAGTGGGAGATACAGGAGTTAACCCAACCACCACACAAGAAAATGTGTTTTGATAAACTGTGTAAGTATGTGAAGAAGTGCAGCAAGCTAGGGGCACTCACAATCAGGGTGGAGTTAAGGCAGGAAGATCACGGCGGGCCTCCCGGAGGAGGTGACATTCAGGCTGAGACACCATTCTTGCTGTAACCTTGCTGTGATGAGAGTGGGTGTGTAGGCTGGATCCAGGGCCCTCTCTTGTCCCTGTGGACTAAGTACCGTCTTCCAGCCAACCCTTGCGCTGCCATCATGGGGCTGTCCACAGCCTCCCCCAGCCTCCTGGCAGGGTCTGCATCCTCACCTCTCTGCCCAGGTACTGAGGACCCTCTCACAACAGCCAGGCGAGAAGAGGTTCCAATCCTCTGCTCCCTTCAACCCTGAGCCTAGGATGAGCCCCGAGCTCTCCTGGACCTTCCCTGGGAAAGCTGGAATCTCAGCTAATGACTCTGAATGAAATCTCCTCTTGTTCATGGAGAAAGTTTCCACCTTCACACGAATGCACACATGGCTGAGCCTCAGCTTCCTCATCTGTCGAATGGGTGAGCATTTCTGCCCTACTGTGTGAGAACAGAGAACCCAGGGGCCTGGGGAGCAGGGCCTCGAGGCAAGAGAGAAGTTCTGCTTTGTTCTGTTTTTAGAAGCTTTTTATGGTGGTGGTGATGGTGGGGGAGCTTCTGGTTATGAAATCAACACATGCTCATTAAAGCAGCACACATAGAAATGACTTAAAAGTACAAAGAAATAAAAATGACCTGAAAATTTCCTACCCTGAATACCCACTGTTGGCAGTTCAGTGCACTTAATTTATCTGCTTAGCAAATGTTTATTGCATGCTTCCCATCAGCCAGACCCTGGTTCTGGGTTCCGGGGACAGTATGAGAACAAGCTAGACATGGTCTGAGTGGGGCGGGGTTAGGCTAGAAACAGACACACAAAGCTGGAACCTTACTGATGATAGATTTTGTATTCTGCATTCTCCACTACTAAATGTGAGTGTTTTTAATTGAGAGACTTAAAACATGCAGCGGTGGGCGCAGAGGGTACAGCCGGCAGAGGGACCAGCATGAGCAACTCCTTGCACTTTGGGCCAGGCCTTGGGATGAAGGTCTCAGTTTCTTTTTTTTTCTTTTTCTTTTTTTAAATATGTTTTTTACTGATTGCAGAGAGGAAGGGAGAGGGAGAGAGAGAGAGGAACATCAATGATGAGAGAGAATCATTGATTGGCTGCCGCCTGCATCCCCCCTACTGGAGCTCAAGCTCACAACCCTGGGAATGTGCTCTGACAAGGAATCGAACAATGACCTCCTGGTACACAGGTAGATGCTCAACCACCAAGCCAAGCCGGCTGGGCCTCACTCTCTTATAGGAACCCCCTGACCTAGTTTCTTGTCCTCCTCGGTGTCTGTGTCCATCAGAATCTGGACTCAGACCTCATCCACCCCCTGTGGGCGGTGTGAATCCACGGGGACGTCCCTGAAAGGCAGCCTTGGAAGTCACCCAGTCCTCCTGTCTCAGAGGAGGCAGGGGCCCTCCTGAGGCTGCACAGCAGGGCAAGGCATAGCCATGGCCAAGCTTAAAGGCCAGGCCTCTTACCTCCTATGCTTCTTTCTGCTGTCAGGCAGGTTTGTTCCAGGTCCAGCTGGCTGGTGGGGCTCTGGCTGTGCCCTGTGCCCCCCCTTCCCTTGCCCTACGCAGTCAAGCTTGTCGGAGTGGCATCGTCACTAGAAACCTCTCCTGATGCCTCCTGAGTTGAAGAGGGGTGCATTTAGAGACCTCCCGGGAGACTAAAGCTCCGGGGCTCCTCTGAGGAGTCTACCATGTGGCTCAGCTAATCCGTCATGGATCTGGGGGGCTGATATGGGCTGCATCCTGGGGGAGGGAGAAGTTTGAAACGTGGCTGAGTCTTAGAAATGACCCTGAGGGAGTGTGCTTTAGGCCACACTGGCCCTTGCTCCTGTCCCTTTAACCACATCAGGCTCCCCATCTGGCCTGGAGAAGTCTGGGATGGGGGACCTCTGACTAGAGTGTCAGGGTTGGGGACTGTCTAGAGTGTGACAGGGTCACCTGTGAATACCAAGGCTGACCGAGCAAGTCAGAGATCTCTCAGCCTTCAGGGGAAGCTGCGGCTCAGAGAAGGGACGAAAGTTACAGAGTTCTGGTTATAGAGAGAGGCCCCAGCCAATTTGAGGCTAGAGCTCGGGTCTGCAGCACTTACTACATACACCCTGGGATGCCTTGGGTGGAGGCGGCAGGGCCACTGCTTGGGGTCTGTGGTACTGAGCAGGTCGTCCTTTCCTCCCAACACAGGAATCAAGGTGCCCCCAGGAGGAGATGGCTCCTAACCCCCCTCCGTCTGCCCAGGCCCTGGAAGCTGCTGCACTTCATGCTGAAGCAGGGGCTGCACCTCACCGCCTCCTGATGCTCTTTCAGCTCCTTCGATGCAGAGCCACATCTCAGATCAAGATCTTTGTTATATAGGCCAAGGGAGGAGGGGGAGATACTGAGCCTGGATTCAGGAGCTTGGTTTCAATCCCTTAACAGCAACTTCTGGCTGCGTGACCTTAAGTAAGCCATTTAACCTCTCTATGCCTCAGTTTCCTGAAGATTAAATGAGCATCTGCATGGAAAGTTGTTAACTTTGTCAGGGAGGTAGTAAATGCCCATTCAAAAAAAATAATGTTTTTTTTTTTGTTTTTTGCAAAACCAGCAATTATCTTTACGGCCCACAGCCTGGCACAGGTCTTGCATGGAGATGGAGTCAGTACTCTAAAAACAACTGGCTATTGCCCAAGGGGCTGGGACTTCATCGCCTTAAGGGCAGCAGCGTGAACTTGGCTCTATTTCACTCTGAGGTGGGAATTGGAGAATGGTTCTGCTCCAGCGCATGCACAGCGCCTGTATTAGTGGGTGCGTCGCTGACAAATGCCGGATGCACAATGCAACTTTGCCCAAATCAGGCGACTGATCCTGCCAGCGCATCGACTTGAGAAACGAGTTTCGATTTCCAGCTGCCTGTGATGTATGAGCGGCTCGGTTGGGCGGGCCGGTGCTGCAACCAGAAGCTCCCAAGCCCCGTGCTTCAGGTGCATCCCCGCTGGCTCAGTGGGGCCCAGCGCTTCACCCAAGGGCTCTGGGAGAGACGATGATTGGAGCACAATCCCAGGGTGTCCTGGTGATGGCTGTTGGGAGACGGGGTGTCATGACTGAAAGCAGCTGGAGGATCCTCCTGGGACTTGGCAGGAGCTGGGCTCATCCCCTAGAGACTGGGGCAGCTTGCTCTGGCTGGGGCAGATCCTTCCATGGACTTTAGGGTTGTCATAGTCAGAAAGTGAAAATATAGAACGCCCAGTTCAATTGGAATTTGAGATAAATAAAAAAATAACCTTTAAATGTAAGTATATTCCAAATCGTGAATGAGACCTGTTTATATGAAAAAGAAATTCTCTGTGTATCTGAAATTAAAATTTATACTGGCACCCTGCATTTATCTGGTGGCTCTATCTAGTCCCCACTGTGTTCTCTTCTGTACAGTGGGGACAGCCTGCTGCCCTCACAGGATTGCTGTGGGGACTGACAAGATTGTGTGGATAGGTGATGGACTGCAGTGGCTCAGACTGTGAGCTCTAGAGTGATAACACTGCCATGTAACCCTGGGCATGTGCGTCGCTTCCTCATCTATAAAAAAGGATAATAATACTTTCCCCAAAGAGTTATGGGCAGGATTATAATGCAAATATAAATGCTTATTGTAGTGCCTGACACATAGTAAGTGATATATAAGGATTAGGTATTGTTGCATCATCACCATCTTTTCGTTACCCAGTGGCCTCTTAAGGCGGTTACCTTTTTATCAGCTATGTTCACTCTACTATGAATTATGTGATAGAACATTTCCCAATAGATTAGTCATGAGCACATTGAGGAGGAGTGGTCAGGAGAGAGGATGAGGGGATAATGTTCAGAAGGAAAGGGCACTTGAAAGCTATTGCCCCCATGTCTCTTTGGAGAAGAAGCCCAGTCTAAACCAAGAGTCAGAAAACCTGTTCTGCTGTGTGATCCCTGGCTCTCCTGACACCCAACATCCTGAAGACCTGGCAAAATGAGCAGAGATGGAAGTGGCTGACCTGGCTCCGGAGCTCAAAGCTGACATGTTGAAAACCAAACTCCTGGTGATCCCCATCCCAAACCTGTTCCTCCAACTGCTGCCTTCTCAGGTGAAGGCAAGTCTACCCTCCAGGTGCTCAAGTAAAAAACCAGAGCCTCCCGTTGACTCTGCTCTTCCTTCCCTACTCTACACCCAAGTCCATTGGGAAATTTGGGGGCTCTACATCGATCCAGCATCTGACCACTTCTCCCACCTCCACTGGTGGGGAGCCACCTGGAGTACTGCAGGGGCCTCCTCGCTGGTCCTCTCTGCTCCTAAGGTTTGACGTCACACCTCCTCCTGGAAGGCTTCCTTGACCATCAAGCACAGGGCGGGGCTGAATTCACACTCAGAAAATGCATTAAGATGAAGCATGCCTTTAGAGAGAGGATCCGGGAGTCTGTTGGGGAGGGAAGGCGGGCCCATTGGACCTGGGCTCTAAGAGGCAGTGAATGGAGACAAGCCACCAGCCTCTCGGAGTAGCTTCTCCATGAAGAAACCATTTTGCAAAGCACGTTAAGCTGGTGCCCAGATCTCTGTCAGTGTCATTTAATTTATTAGTTTCTGTAGGGCAGGGGCCTTCTTAGAGAGCAGTAGACAGACTGTGTACTGGCAGTGGGGGGTGGGGCTGTGGGGCTGCCTCTTTGGGGTTCTTGGGCAGCAAGACCCCCCCCCCCCACCCCACTTCCTCCGTGGTTTATGACCACAGTATCCACACACAGGCTAGAATCTTGGCGAGAAGGGCCGGGGCTGATTTTAATATAAATGAATCTCTCCTCCTTCCTTTCCAGCAACCCGAACTGCTCTAAAAGGATAATTAATTGGAATGAAAACACGGCTCTGGCTCCTCTCAGAGAATTCACAATTCTCTTTCTCTGGCACCCCGCCCCCTTCCCACCTCCTTCAGGCTCCCTGCAAACTCCTTCAGCGTGTTAGCTGCAAAGGGATTGTCCTAGCTGGCTGTCCCCCTTTGGGAGAGGCCGTGGCATTAAGGGCTCCTTACTGGGTGGCCACAGACAGGTCAAGGTCAGGAGAAAAGTCAGGAGAGGATGCCAGCCATGGTGGTGGTGGGGCAGTGGCCTGCTCCATTCCATGGGGCAAGAACCATAGCAAATACCACATACTCAGTGGCCCTTCCTGAAAGGTACAGAGGCATCTTCCCTGGCCCAGCCTATCTTTCTCCCCACTCCTACCCCCACTTCTGTTCTTCAGGGTTAGGCTAATGGCAAAGTTGGGGCATGGGTACTAACAACCGCCATCATAACTAAGCCTTATCGAGTGTACCTTATTAATTATCAGAGGTTTTCTAAGAACTTTATATGAATATTGAATCTTCATGATTCATCTGACAGAGAAGGCATGTGAGGCACAGAGAGGTTATGCCACTCCCTCAATGTCACACAGCTAGTGAGTGATTGAACCAGATTCAAGCTGAGCACATGGCTCTGGAGCCCTTCCCTGTGCCCTTGCCCCTGGATAGGATGTAAAGGAAACACTGAGCTTACACACCAAGTTCCAATCCATCCATCAACCAGTCTCTCTCTCCCAATAATTACACCCCTGCTCCCGCCATAGCCCTCTTTCTGATGCTATCTCATGCATAGTCACATCCCCTTTCTCCTGCTCTCTCTTGCCTCTCGAATGGCCTGATCACACCTGATCAGCTCAGTTGTCCTCTGAGGATACAAAGGAGACCTTGTGTTCTGATAAATGAGACAATAAAGAACAAGAGTGCTCAGCCTCAAAAGCCCTTGAGAAATCCCAGAAGCCCCCTTCAGACTCACAACCACAGGCTGCACTTACCTCCTCCGCCCCTCGCTAACACAACTGGCTTTCCTCCAGGCATGGAAATCCTTCTCCACTCACTTCATGGTGGACATTACTGTCTTTCTACAGAATTTAAAGATTAGTTTTGAGACAGTATCTCACACTATGTTCTCCAGGGCAGAAAGACAGCTCTCTGATAGACTAAAGAGGTTTCTGGGCTAGCCTGGGAACCAATCAGCCTTTACAAATATTATTTCTATGGTAAAGCCCGCTGGGGCCCAGAAACCTGCCTCACTCACTGACTGGGTTGGACATGGCTTGTGTACTTAGTTTCTTGTAATCTCAAAATGCCTTTGGCATTGGAGGGCTGGGCTGCTTGGAGGAAAAGAAAGGTCCTTCCTGCCCTCGGTCTTTCTCACTTCAGCTCGAAATATGTTAAAATGCAGCCCCCCAACCTCTTCATCCCATAATGTATTTTATAATGCCAGTATGTTATTCAGGGGGAGGAGCGTGGAGAAGGAGGAAGAAGACAGCCAGATATGTTGGAAAGAAGAAGGGGAAATGGTAGTTGTCTTAGTTTACTAGGGTTGCCATAGCAAATACCACACACTAGGAGACTTAAACAACAGACATTTATTTTCTGTTCTGGAGGCTAGAAGTCCAAGATCAAGGTGTGGACAGGGTCCATTCCTGCTGAGGCCTCTCTCCTTGACTTGCAGATGGCCACCTTCTTGCTTTGTCCTCAAACGATCTTTCCTCTGCTGGATCCTAATCTCTTCTTTTATAAGGACACCAGTTCTATGGGATTAGGGACTATCTTAATGACCTCATTTAACTTAATTGCCTCTTTAAAGACCGCCCATCTCTAAATATAGTCACATTCTGAGGTCCTGGGGGTAGGACTTCAACATATAGTTTTAGGGGATACAATTCAGCTTGTATCAGTAGCCGTTTGCCCATGGAATTTCAAGCACCCTGTTTGGCCTGGTGGGGGATGTTTGAGTTAGATGTGAGGTGGCCCCCATACAACATCAGACACAACAGAAGTTGCAAGGACCACTTGCTGCTCTCCCACCTTTCATAGCTGTTTGTTTTGGATCCTAGAACAATGAGGTGTAGATAGAGACTGATTCAGCTCATGGTATCTGTAGAAAGTTGATTGACATCAAGATGGTGCCAGCATCTTGGGATCAGGCCAGAAGTGTTTCAAAACTAATGCAAAAGAATTTTTTTTAAGAATCTAAAGTTTAGATTGAAGTAAAAGAAAAAAAAAACAACAACAAAAGACAAAAACAAACGCTCTCCCACTACAAGACCTCCAGTACCACTTCCATCCTCGACTTGAAGATGTTTGCTTATTGGGTCTCACCTAATAGTCTTATCCCCCTCTGGTAACTGGTTCCTGTATCCAGAAACATTTCTGGGTGTATCTGGGGTTGACTTGACATCTTGAAAATAAGAATATTGCTTGGGTTATTTTATATCAGTTAATCATAAGAAACTCCAAATGCCAGTTAAGAGCCCACTAGAGCCTTCAATGGAAGAGCCCAATATTTGGGGTCTGGATGACCTGGGTCCATATCCTGGCTGTGTGGCCCTAGGTAAGTCACCTAACATATTTGGAGCCTCAGTTTTCACATCCGTAAAATGGGGATAAGACACAAAAATGACAATCTACAAAGCACAGAACCTAGTAACTGGCACATAATAGGTGCTTAGTGCCAGGTCCTTCTTCTCTGTTTTTCTTTCCTCCAGGCAAGGTGACTGTCACAACTCTTCTTTCCTCTTCTCAGCAGCATGGTCATATAATAAGACAAAATAGGCCTGAGTATGTGGTATAATTAGAGATCCCCCCGCCCCCCCCCACACACCTATAAATCAGTGGGGTTGGATATGGTGATATCTGAGCTATTTACCATCTTTGACTTTCATGAATGTTAAACCCTATTGGGACCATGGGATCTTGACCTTGGAAATTCATTTTGGGGCCAGTTGGGACTCAACTCATCCTGATGATGAAAGGCTGGCCTGGATCCCTAGGGGACAGCTCCAGGTCACACAGGCGCCCCCTCCCATCCCCAACCACAAGAGCACGGTGGGTGAGGCGGCACTGAGACAGAGCTAGAGGGTGTTGCTATAATTAAAACGCCACATCTTACATTGATTCCACACTGACACTTTTCTACAGAGTCAGGCTGACAACCATGACTTATAAGAATGCTTTGTCAAAATAAGTTTTTCATTAAAAAAAGCAAGATTCTTGCCAAAGCAGCAGAGCCAAATATACCAGGTCTCTGCAAGGGAGAACTGGCTTGGAACAAGCTCCAAGCAGGGAATCTGTGTGTTGGTCCTTAGAGGCCTGGGGCTGGGGTGGGCCTAGGCTCTGAGGGGTTCTTGGCTCCAAGTCTGGTGCTCCAAGGTCCAGGTCCCACACTCCTCTGTGAAGTGTGGAGCTTGGAGCTCCTGTCCAACCCAGAGGGGAAAAGGGATTTGCCCAAGGTCTCGCTGCCTCTGGGAGGGCAGGGCTGGAGCCATCTCATTCACGTGAGGCACTGTAGAAGGGAAGAGGCAATGGGTTTGGTGGTGCCTCTTTCTTAGACTCAGTTTTCCTTTTTGAAACATAGGGATAATAATGCCTAAGATGGGGTTTGTATTGGGGATTAGATGAGATGGTTCATGGAAAGGTGCAATGAGGATAATAATGCTTTTCATGCCATTCTCACAGGGTATTATAAGGACGATTGAGGAGCCTTCCTCTGAACAATAGAAACCACATACCACCAGACAAGAGTAATGCTAGGAATTGGGGTTTGCAGAGGGCTTATTAAGAGGCAAACCATATTACTTCCATTTCATAGATGAGGAAACAGAGACAAGACACTAAAAGGTTGAAGAGCTTGTCCGAGGTTGCACAGCCCGAGCAGCCTGGTTCCAATCTCTGTGCACTCGGTCAGTGTGCCCCACTACCTCTCAGGAAGGATCGTGAGCATTTATAATGGTGACCCAGACCATCTTAGGCCTTCTGAACAATGAGCATGTCTTAAAGACTCGGCTCTCTGAGGAGATCCTATTCACAAATAGGGTGCCAGGGCCCATGTGCAGCTGACAGTGTCGTCCTCCCTCCCCAGCGAGAATGCGGCACTTCCAGGGAGCTGTCTGGGTGGAGGAGCCACGCTCTGGGCCTCAGGAGGGTGGATTTATCTCTTCTTGTGTGTTGACCTTTTTGTCTAACTGCTTATCAACCAGCTTTGGTCTCCTGAGCCCTGGGAGGATCAGGCTGGAAATCAGAACGGTGGTTCTCCCACAGTTCTGATGGAACCTGTGATGAAAAGGGCTTCTGGGAAGCCTCCAAGACCCTGGTCTCTGGGCCACACAGCCCCAAAGGCTTCTGAGTGGCCTTCCCAATGCTTTATGAAAGGGCTCTGGGGGGCAGCCTGGGCACCTGGGGGGTGACATCCCAGACAGAATTCAGGATGAGTCCATGTAAGGGTCCAACAGGCTACAGGCTGGGCTGGGGGCAGAGAGGAGCAGACAGTGTCTTTAGTCTCCACTGCGGCCATAGCACAGGCCTAAGGGGAAGGCATGTGGAATTCTAGCAACCCCAGAGAGCACTGGCTCCAAGCCTCTTCCTTTCAGAGATGGAAACTTCGGTCCAGAGAGGGGAGGGAAGTGGCCAAAGTTGCACAGCAAGTTGGTTGCAAAGTTGAGACTAGATCTTTGAAAACCCTCTTGGCTGCACCTTTGCACCCCCACTCCCCACTCCAATAATTAACTGCAAGTAGAACAGTAGCCTGGAGCAGGAGGAAGGAGGATTGTCCTTATCTTTGGGCTTTACCTTCCCTCCATGGCCTCTATTATTTAGCATTGTACTGCCTGAACAGCCAGGGCTCTAGGCCTGGGAGAATGACCCAAACCCCCTTCAGAGGCCTAAATCAGGAATAAGCTTTATGGGGGCATACAAGCCATTTCCCTTTAAAAACAACATGCAAACAAATGGCACCTAGACCCCTGCTCACTGCCTTCCCTGTGCCAAGTGACCCAGCCAGAAATGACTTAGTTAGAGGTGTTTCTTAAAGCAAGAGAGACCACAATCCAGAGAGGGAGGGCTGGATGAGGAACTAGCTTTAATCGGGCAATTACTATGGAGCAGGCATGTACTGCGAGTTCTATATGAATATTCTTGTTTAAATCTCACATGAGCAGTGTGAGGCAGTGAATTAAAATATGTAATTTAATTCACATATTGTGGAAGAGACTACTGAGGCTCAGAGAGAGGACTTTATTTGCCCTAGGATACACAGGTAGTAGGCACCAGAGTCAGGATTCACACTCAATTCACACTCTGAAGGTTTTCACCACACCAAGTGGCTCTGTAAGGGGTACAAAGAGTGTGGGAAAATTCCCTCTAGTGGGCAAGAAGCCCGAGCCTTGGAGGAGGAGGGGCACAAGAACCTTAGAGAATCAGCAACTCCCTTTTCACTGGTGGGGGGCAATGTTTATCTTAGTGAGCTCATGGGGCTAAATGAACAGATGGGGATACCGAGGCTCAGAGAGGCCTAGATGCCTGCTCAAGGTAACACTATGCTTGGGCAGCGGCAGAATTAACGCAGAGTTCCCCTAATTTCCAGGCTCGAGGGAGCTGTCCCTGGTGCTGACCTAGATCACTCTCTGGCTTGACTTTGCCTCTTACCTGGCCTTGATTCTTGCCCTAAAGGGCCCTTAAGAGCCTCTTTTGGAAAAGGAAAACAAAGTCCTGAGAGAGCAAGTCACCTGTCAAGGCCACATAGCAGATCTCTTTGCCATTAGAGTTGCCTTATCAATTTGCCTGTGGACTTTGCATTTACAGGGTGATATTTAAACTTGTCTTCTGGGTTCACCTCAAATGCTGTTTGAGACCAGACTCTAAGCTTGCCTTGGTCACTCACTCTGCCAAATCAATAGAAATAAGTATTTTACAAGTGTGTGGTACTTGCTAATTATCAAGGTCTTTCATTTTTCAATTTTTAAAGTAGCCTTTTGAGCGAGACAGATAGGATGTAGTGATGAAATAGAGGTGATTCAGAGAGATTAAGTGACTTTCTTAAGGTCACCCAACTCTGAATGGTAGAATCAGGACTTGAATCTGGCTTTTCTTATCCTGAATGTGGCATCTTCTTATCCTGATGCTCCCTGCATAATTCACAATGTGACTTGTTTGGCCAAGCCTGGCCCTGGAAGAAATTTTGTTGATTTCAGGCCTTTTCTTGACTGGACATACTGGTACCTCCATCTAAGCCCGTGCCCCCACTCAATTCTGCAGCCTACCTTTTAGCACCTGCTTGGGATCTTGTTCATCTGGCCTTGGCAACTGCCTTCGCTTTACAGCTATGCCAGGAAGGAAAGGGAGGTAGAACATCATAGCCCATTTTCACCTCCCATTTATCCTGGATGGTGTCAGCTCCAGGGTCACTGGCCAGGAATTCATAGACAAACAGGATGAGGTCACAATCTAAACCACAGTATGCTTCAAAGACTGGAGAATGAGCCTGAAGGAACTTAGCTGAGGGCTGATGAAATAAGGCTGTAAAGGCAAATGGAATCAGAATGAAAGAGGAGTACTTTTCCACACTTCATTCAGTGTGGCATTTGCTGTCATCAGAGGACATCATGACCACCATACTCTTTCACAGTGTGTGTGGATCCTCTTCTAGGCTGGAAGATTATGAAGATATCTGCTAGGAGGTTGTAGCATATAGATTGACTCTCATTCTTGGGACCAACCAGGTTACACAGATGTCTCTGCTTTTAATTCTCTGCTCTTCTTCGTTAATGAGCATCACTTCCCAGAGTGGGGTTAGTGGAAATTTCCTATAGCCACTGTGCTAATGAGTGTGTGCATGCATGTAACTGAGAGTATACCAGCCCACCATTTCTCTCTTTTATCTCGTTCTTCTCTTACCCTTTCCCATACCAACTCTTCATGCAGGCAAAGGTGGGTGAGTACCAAGTGACCTAGGATCCCAGGGGATGGTGGTGAGGGCTGGAGAGGGGGGAGGAAGGAGCCGGGAGTGAGGAATTTCAGTGTGACTTTTTCATGCAATTAGGTAATGAAAGGAAGAGCTACTTCTCCCCTTCTTGTCCCTCACTCCACCCTTTATCTGTAATAAGCTCTCTTTCCCGGATTGTCACAGAGGAGGAGGAGAAGGTAGAAAATTATTCTTGTTCTGCTCCTAGAAAACTTTAAAATGCTATCACCATGGAAACAGCTCTTGAGCAGTCATGGAGCATGCTCGTGGGAGAGGGTGAGGCAAAGGGAGAGAAGGGAAGGAGGGTTTTAGGCTGATGTTGACATGAGATGCTCAAAGGGGTCTTCCTACCACCTCTGCTCTGTTAGTTGTTTTGGTTTAGTTGATATATGGCAAAACCAGGCTATTTGGGCTGAGAACTTTCCCTTGGAGGTTAGTGGGCACAGAACCATCTCTGGACCAAGGGGTCTGGAGTCACTGGGGATCCATTCACCTTCCCCACAACAAGCTCACCATCCTCACTGAGCATGGACGGTGGGTGTGTGAAGGCTGTGTGAGAGAGAGAGTAGGGGAGGGGTAAGAGAAAATATGAGCCCTGCCCTCAAAGGAATCTTAATACTCTGAGATTTATTTATCATTCATGTTACTTTGTATCAAGTAGCCTTTGCCAAGTAGCCAACCATTTCAAAAGCTAGTGGCTCAAAACATCACACATTGAATATTTCCCTGGATTCTGTGGGTTGTTAGGGTGGTTCTTTGGGTGTGTGCCAATTCAGGTGGGGATAGATGGCTTAAGGTGGCCTTACTCACATGCTTGGGACAGTTGGAGCCTTTCTCTGTGTGTCCCTCTTCCTCCAGGAGGCTAGCCCAGACTCACTCACATGGTGGCAGATAAGTTCCCAGCCATAAAAGGGGGCAAGCTCCAATGGGCAAGCACTTTCCAAGTCTCTGCTTACATCACATCTTCTAATGTCCATTGGCCAAAGCAAGTCATATGGCCAAGCAGGCTCAAGGGGTGTAGAAATGGACTCCATCCCTAGATGGGGGAGAAGCAAAGTCATGTAGCCAAGTGCAGTATATACAGGAATGGTAGGAATACTACAGCCATCCTTACTATCTGCTGCAGGCTGTGCATCACGGTCAGCTGGAGGAATCAGCTTCATGTCTTCCTCCTTCTAGGACCCAGGCTGGTCGTGGCTCTATCTTAGTGCTGCCATGGTTACTAGAGCATGAGAAAGAGAGCATGGCCTCTTCAAGTCTCCGTCAAAGGTGACACATCACTTCTGGTCTCATTTCATTGGCCAAAGCAAATCATATGGCTATACCCAATGTGCTTAGAAGGAGAACCACACATTTTAGAGAACAGCCCTAATGACCACCACAAGCATCATTTATTGAGTGCCTACTACATGCCAGGCAATTTAAGAATGTCATCTCAGAGCATTCTGGCATCTTAGGAAGTAGGGATTATTATCTTGGTTTTGCAATTAATGGAGCAGAGCACCTAAGCTCAAACATCTGATAAGAGGCAGAGCCAGGACTCAGACCCAGGTGGTCTGACCTCAGAGGTAATGTGCTATCCAGAGTGTCATGCTCATCCCCTAGATCCTCAGAGAGAGGACAGAGGGGATGCCCCACAGGTGAATCCAGCCTCACACATGCAAGGAGGTGTGTGAGGTGATACATCATTTGTTCACTTAGTCCTTTATTCACTCGATCCATAATTATTTAAATTCCACCATGGACAAGAAGAGCACTGAACAAGACAGACCGGGTCCCTGCCCTCAAGGAGCTTACGGTTTAGAACACCCACAAGCCTCCAGCTTTAGAAAGTGGGGAGTTTCTAAGAGTGAGGAGGCTCTTAGAGTCCCCAATCTAGCAGAGGTTCCCCAAGGATCAGAGGAGTTGGGTGGCACCATCGCAGCAACTGCACTTTATGGAAATCCTGGGGAGTTGGCAGCCTCAGTGGTGCATCTTGTAAGTGCTCAGTGAGGAGCAAACAGTTACGCATTCCACGCTGTGGGCAGAGCCTCTGTTGGCTGCCTCTTGCACCCAGAGAAGTTGGTGGGCTCGGGTGGGAGAGGGAGGCTCCTGCAGCCCATGCAGGTGAGTTTCCTGAAACCTGAGAGTTGGGGAGGGAGGCCATGGCCTTGCTAAGCCGCCATGGTCCTGAGAGCTCCCAATCTGTGCACCCTGAATGTATGCTGGGACCCAAAGAACTTTGGGGTCACCTAGCCTAGCCTTCTCCCTCTGTTCTCATCATGCTTACAGCTCAAAGCCTGGTTGTTGCATGCTTGTCATGTGGCCATCCAGCTCCCCCTGGAACCTCTCCAGGGATGAGGAGCTCACTACCTCCAGCATCAGTCTGTTCCGAAGTCCTTTCTGATTGCTTGGCTACTTGCCCACACAACCCACATGCCACCAGCCACGTGGAACTGGCACATGCCAGGATGTTGTGCGTCCTGGGTGCAATGACACCCTCATGGGTGTCGGGCTGCTTTGTGGGGAGGGGGTGTTATGTGAGCATGCATAGCCCCAGGCAGATGGGCCTGCCTGGCTCTGCTGGGCTGTCAGTCAGAGATGCTGAAGCCTCAACCCACTCTGGCTCCCAGCAAGTACAACTATTTATAAAAGACGAGGCCTGCCAGGGAACAGGGAGAGGCTGAGACATCTGCTCCCTCTGTCGGGGTGGCTGGCACTCACCAGCCACCTCCCGGCCTCACCATCCTGCTTGGAGGCGCCCCAGAGCCACCAGCTACCAGTGAGTTCCACCAGCACATCTCTCTGCCCTGCACATGCCCCCAAATGGGCATCTCAGGACTGGGGGTAGGGTGGGGTTGATGCCATCACAAGCCAAGGAATGCCAAGAGACACCAGAAACTGGAAGAGGCAAGGAAGGATTCTCTCCCAGAGCCTTTACAGGACCAGATTTGGGCTTCTGACCCCCAGAACCGTGAAAGAATACAGTTCTGGTGGCGATTTAGTGCAGCAGACCTAGGAAAGGAATGCAGGGGGCGATGGGCAGGAAGTTGGCTAGAAGCTGGCCTGGTGGTGGGCCCTGGGGTGAGCATCCCACCCTTCCTGCCCTAAGAAGCTGGGCTCATACGGCCAGCCTTAGGCTAAAGGAGGAGAGAAGGGGGTGCTAGATGCCTAGCTGGCCCCCTAAATATTACTGCAGGCCTATTATTGGTTGCACTGACCTACCTGGACACTCAGAACTCCCTTCGGGAAGGCTGGGAGGGGAGCGGATGGCTGCAGTCACATTATTTTTGTGCCCAAACTGAAATTAAAGATCATTTTCACTCCAGATGTTGGAAATGCCTGGGTTCATTACTTCCCAGGATTTTGTCCATGCTCTCATTCTAGATTCAATTAGAGCAATTTAAGGCAATTAATTACATTTTTATTTGATTAATAAAGATAGAAATTCAGCTAAGTTGTTGTGAAAGCGAAGCCATATCAGGATTTGCTAACAAAGGTTTGGGGAGAGACTCCTTCCTACCTCTGGCTCTGCTCCTCCTCCCCCAGTCACCCACCATATTGTGCGTGGATCCTCTACCATACTGGCTTGGAACGAGGGTCCAGAGCTTCTAGGTGAAGGCCATGTGTGTGGTTGTATTTTAGAAGGAGCCAGAAGGCTGGGGTGGCTGGACCAGTGTGGTCCAGAGGGGAGAGGTAGGAAATGAGGAAGGAGTGATTAAGGCATTGCTTCATCTGGAGCGGGGGGTGGGGGGGGGGGTGGGGGGGCGGTGCTGAGTAGGGGCCAGAGAGCTTGGAGCCAACTGGCAGGAAAGCTGCACAGGTACAGAAGCTGGGGGCTGGGGAGTGACAGGAAGCCAAGGGTCACACTGCAGCAGAGGGCAGGGAGGGGGGAGGGGGTGTCTAGCCAAAGCCAGGAGCTGTCCAGCAGCGGCTGGAAGCACTAACAGGTGTCAGCATTGGCAGTGGGTCAAGCCAGGACGGAAAGGTCAGGCCAGCATGGGGAGTCAGTGTGGGCCAAGGTTTAAAATTCAAAGGGTTTTGAAGGATGACACAAATCCCAGAAACTCCACAAAATTCAGATCAGTATGTTCGATGACATTTTCAAAATGGAAGTAAACACTGTAAAAACAAATGCAAAAGTTCTTTAATATATGAAGACCCTCTACAAATTAATAAGAAAAAGGAAAACATAAGAAAGGTTTTAGCGAAGGAACTTCAGATGTTTCTCAAACATATTCAGAGTTGCTCATTCTCTCCCTTAATAACAAAAATGCAAATTAAAGGTAAGCAGAGACAGCATTTTTATCCATCAGATTGAACAAGGTTAAAAAGTACAACATACTGAACTGAAATTGGTGTAGCAAAATAGGACTCAAACAATGCTGGTATTACCTCTAGGGAGGGCGATTTGACATCACCGATCAAAATTATAAACACATATATTCTTTGACCTGGAGATTCAGCTTCTTGCATTGATGCTATGGAGAACACGCCGAGTTGTTGCAGCGCTCCGATAGCTTGATGGGAAACGGTAGAAGAGCCCCTGACCAGCAGGCTGGCAAATAAATGGTGGACTTGCCAGGGGGTGGAATATTATTTAACTATGAAAAAGAGAGAAGCAGCCCTCCATGTCCTCACGAGGGAAGCTCACCAAGACAGACTGTTGGGAAAAGAAAGCAAGGTCCAGAACAACGTGTAGAGGATGCCGCTATTTATGTAAAGGAGAGACGCATAAGTACACATGCATTTATTTTCACTTACAAAGGTGCGGACTACGGGCTTAATCACAAGGAACAACAACAGCCTGTAATTATTGGAATCGAGAGTCTAGGTCAGTGGTCGGCAAACCCATTAGTCAACAGAGCCGCAGTTTGCCGACCACTGCCCTAGGCCACTGGATCATTAGAGTCTGGGAGCAGTGCCTGCCCTCTGGGGAGGGAAACCAAACAGGAAAGGGAAGGACTTACTTACCTCTGTGTTTACCCTTTTATGCTTTAGAATTTTGTATTGAGTATATGTGTTTTGTATTTAAAAAATTAAAAAAAAAACCACACAATTAAAAAATCTAACCCAGGCAGGCACTGGCATGGAGGGATGTGACAAAGCCAGGGTAGGAGATGCTGGGAGAGGTCAAGGCCAAGGTGATTTTCAGGTCCATGGGAGGCAGGAAAGGGGTGGACCATAACCCTCTGTGAGCCACCTTAAGCAAGGTGTCTATATACACTATCTCATTTCATCCCGGAGCAGGTTGGAGAGAAAGCTGCAATTATTCCCACTTTATGGAGGAGGAAACTGAGGTTCAAGGTGGGCTCAGAAACAGGTGTGGAGTGCATCATTACCCTGACTGCCTCACCTACTGGTCCTGAAGATGAGGCTAGAATGGAATTCTGGCAGTTTGGAGTGTGGAGTCCCTTCAGGGTGAGGCAAAGCCAGTGGTGATCCCCATCTGGACAAGGGCAGTTGCTGATGCAATTGGAGGGACCAACGGCTTTTTAATATCTGATGTCCCACAGGGACTGCCCCGGGACTTGCAATTCCTTTGAACACAGATACAATCACAGCACCTCCTGGGGGAGGCCCAAACTCCTAATGTGATCTGGCTGCATCAGTTGACTCAGAAAGGGGAATGGATTAACCATAAGGGAGCACCTGATTCACCTCCATCCACAAAGGCCAGAGAGGAATAGGACTCAGGAGGGTGAGCTTCGGTGGCACACACAGTGCAACAGAAAGACCCCGAGTCAGGAGACCCGGTTCCAGGGCCAGCCCTGTGCTCGCTGTCCGTTGTAATCTGGGCAGAGTCCTTCTCTCTGGCTCTTAATTGTCCCATCTGAAAAATCAGGCCGTTTGGGCCAAATGGTTTCTAATGGGCCCTTTGCACTTTGGAGAACAAAGCTTATGGGTTTCATCCAGGACTTGGAGGAGCTCTGGGGCTGGAGGAGCCAGATGGACAGGCGGGCCACCATGTCCCCTTGTCACCTCAGCCTACATGACATTTGTGGTTTACAAGAAGCTCTCACAGCACTTTCTCACATAGGCCTCACAGCCACCTCTGAGATACATGACGATTCCCCCCATTTTCCAGATGAGAAACGGGCTCAGGGATGAAGAGCCTGCACAAAGTCCCACACCTAGTAGTAGGGCGGGTGGGATTCAGATCTAGGTCTGAATGACTTCAAGGCATCTTCTTTCTTGCATGCCACAGCTGTCTCTTCCATGCCATTTTTTTTTTTCATTTTTTGGTGGGATAGAGAGCAGCCTCACCACGCCCACCTCTGGGAAGCAGACCTCATCTCTAGAACCTCGCTCTGTAGATGCTCGGGCAGGGCAGGCCTTTCGCTGGACTCCGCAGTGGCCATTTCCACCCCTACTGCCTTATAATCACACCTGAGGGCTTGAGGATTGACTTGCCATCCTCTTACTCCAAGCCCATCCTTCTTCCTCTTGGGAATATTATGGAGACCTCAGGGCTCTGACACTGGCTTGGCCTGGAGGGACCAGCCATGCCCTCCTCTCTCATGCCTCGGTGGGTGAAAGGGTCTGAGTCTGTCTAGGAAGCCATTTCTCCCTGTCCACAGCCTGCCCCATTCCCTCTATGACCTCAGACACCACACTTTCCCATCACCTGCTGTATCCAAGACAACCGACAGCTCCTACTGGGCAGTGAGGGGAGGACTGGGGGGCAGGCAAGGTCAGTTCAGCAGTCATAGCTCCCTGGCTGAGGAGCCACCTGTTCTGTCTGAGAATTTCATGGTGGTGGGGGGAGAAAATCAAGTCTTTCATGAAATACTAGTGGCCGTGCATGAAATGCGTGCACATTAAAAGGGGATTAATTAGAGGAAATAATTTAATATTGCTACTTGCTCTTTCTCTATAATAGAAGTGTCAGAGATGAAAGAAAATTAGTAAAATGTATATGAAAACCTTCCTGTCAGACTCTGGGCCACACCACAGGACCCAGAGTCAAGTCCCCGCCCACCCACATGCGCATCAAAATTGTGTGAGACCCAGACCCAGCTGCACCCCCCCCCCCCCCTGCATTGGGCTAGATTCAGACCTGGCCAGTCCCACCCTTGTCAAGCCCCACCAGGCAGGGGGCGTAGCCTCAGGTCCTCTGGCTTAGTGCCAGGACGGGGGGCATGGCCTAAGGTCCCCTAGCCCATACCAGGGCGGGGAGGGCATGCCTTGAGGTCCCCCGTCAAGCCCCGCTGGGTGGGGAGCATGGCCTGCAGTCCTCCATCAAGCTCTGCCAGGCGGGGGGGTGGGGGGGAGGCGCAGCCTCAGGTCCCCCATCAAGCCCCGCTGGGCAGGGGGCATGGCCTGAGTTCCCCTGACCCAGCACTGGGGATGCACCTTGAGGTCCCCTGTCAAGCCCCGCTGGGTGGTGGGCACTGCCTGAGGTCCCCTGTCAAGCCCAGCCAGGCAGGGGGTGGGGGCGCAACCTCAGGTCCCCTGGCTCAGTGCTGGGGCGGGGGGTGCGGCCTGAGTTCCCCTGACCCAGCACTGGGGGTGCACCTTGAGGTCCCCTGTCAAGCCCCACTGGGTGGTGGGCACTGCCTGAGGTCCCCTGTCAAGTCCTGCCAGGCGGGGGGTGAAGTCTGAGGTCCTCCAGCCTGGTGCTGGGGTGGGGGGCATGGCCTGAAGTCCTCTGTCAAGCCCCACCTGGTGGGGGGCATGGCCTGAGGTCCCCCAGCCTAGTGCTGGGGCGGGGGGAGCAGCCTGAAGTCCCCTAGCCCAGCACCAGGAGAGGAAGCGCACCTTGAGGTCCCCCGTCAAGCCCCACCGGGCAGGGGGCATGGCCTCACGTCCCCTGGCCTGGCGCCAGGGTGAAGGGCACGGCCTGAGGTCCCCTGTCAAGCCCCATGAGGGCAGGGGAGGGCATAGCCTCAGGTCCCTGCTGATTGCTAGTTAAGGCTCCTTAAAGGAACTTGGCCTCAGCTGTGGGTGCAGCCATCTTTGTGATGGAGTGATGGTCAATTAGCACATTCCCTCTTTATTAGATAGGATAAGGAGGCATGTTGTGGGTGCAGGGGGCGGGGACCTTCGAGGCACTGAAGAAGAGGCTGTTTCATAAACCAGTGCCCCAGGCTTTAGCTGTTCCAGCTTTCATGGAGCAATGGGGACAGCATGAATGTGAAATCAGAAGTGGGCTGGATGACTTCTTCCAGCTCTGACTGGCTGTGTGATCTTAGATAGGTTCCTTGCCATCTCGGAGCTTCTGTTTTGATTGGTTCATGGACTCAACTAAGGGCTTGCAATGAAAATAAATGTACTTTGCAAACACTCAAGTGTTAGTGGTTAAGAGCATTTGCTCTATGGCCAGAAAGGTTGGGTTTGAATCCCAGCCCTGCTTTGTGACCTTGGCCTAATGACTTCACCTCTGTATCAGGTGCTTTTGCTATGCAACAAATATCCCGCAACTCAGTGGTTCAATGCAACAATTGCTTCTTTAGCTCATGGTTTGGGGAAGAGGGGTCAGCAGTTTCAGTTGGCATCAGCTGAGTGGTCCTTCTGGTCCGGGCAGGGGATGGCCCATTTTGGCTGGGCTCACTCATGTGTCTGCTGTCAATGGGCAGATCCCTGAGGACTGGCTAGTTAATTTGGCCTCATCTGGGATGACTGACTGGAACTACTGTGGTCTCTCAGTCTCTAGCAGGCGAGCCTAGGCTGTTTAGAGGGTGGTTAAAGGCTTCTGTTTATAGGGTGGTTAAAGGCTTCAAAGGCAGCGAGGGAGCCACCTCATGTGCAGGCACGCCTCAGTTCTCTGTGGGCATTATGCTTGCTTCTGTCTTATTGGCCAAAGCAAGTCACATGGCCAAGCCCTGAGCCAGGGTGGGAGGGAAACTTCCAAGGCAGTGCACGAACAAATTGGGGGCCATTTTGTAAACTATCATTGCCTCACTGGGCCTCAGTGTCCTCATCTGTAAAATGAGTATAATCTTGTACCTTCCTCCAGGGACTGTTGGGAGGAAGTGAAATGAGCATACGCATGTAAAATGCACTGCCGGTTCAGCTGGACGAGTGGGCGCTGGAGATGGGCCACGTGCTTGTCCATAAGGAGAACTGTTGTTCATTTGTTATTATCAGTGGTCTTGATAGAGAAAGAGAATTAAAACCCCAAACAGGAGGCTCTGGGGCAGTGGATGGGGCCTAGCCCTTGGATGACAGCTGTGGGCCTGTGTTTCCATGCGGGAAATGGGTGGTGCCAGGGAAAGCTGGTCCTGCGGAGGGCCCCTTCCCTCAATACTCTGGCTGCAGGGAAAGGGATGCCCAGCTCCTGATGGAGATCTGGGCTTTGTGTCCCTCCACAGCTGGTCCTGGAGTCCTCTGAGGAAACCACAGGGATAATCTGCTCCTCCCACTTCCCTTCACTTCTTACCCCTGGGCTCAGGCACATCTGGATGGAGAAGAAAGTGGTCTGCACATGTGCTCACCTGAAGTGTTTGGTTCTGGAGGGACTTCAAGCAGCTGTTGAGCTGGGCTTCGAAACCTTCTCCCCATCAAAGCTCACGCGGTTCATCAGGTAACCGTATGCATTGAGTTCTCTGCAATGCCAAAGGGACTGCTGTCTTGGTGATCTTGTGCAGGCCATCCAGAGGGGAGGGAAGAGGATGCTGACTTTATTAGACTTTTTAAAATCTTGAAAACAGCCTTCACAGACCCCAGCTTGGCAAGCATAGGTCTGGTTCAGCCTCCTCATTTACGTAGTTTTAGGGGTCCTTTCTGTGCTCACCCACAGAGCCTGAGGAAGGTGAATGGCCATTTCTTCATTCATTTAATCTTCATTCTTCCCTATGTGTCAGGCCCCTTCCCAGACACTAAGATTCCACAGCAAGCCTAATTAGATGCGGGTCCTGCCCTCATGGAATTTATGGTCTAAGGAAGACAGAGATTAATTGATCACAAGAATAAATGTAAAATTATACGGCCAGATGGTTTTCTCTTGGAATATTAATCTCCCTTCTTTCCCTGGCATTTCCTCTTCCTCTATAGGGCAGCTGGACTCAGAACATTCACTGCTGTAGGGGAGGGACGGCCAGTGGATGTTCTTGCCTATTGAGTGTAAAAAACGGATGATTGTGTGTGTGGTGGTGGGAGGGGGAGGGGGATGGAAGCAACCAAAGATTTGGTAGATGCAGGATGCTCCAGGTCCTCAGATCAGATGACACTGCCTGTTCTCCAGGCTGGGTGAAGAAAGAGTGATGGGGAGGATCACTGCTGGGTGGGCGCTGGAGAAGGGCCACGTGCTTGCCCTGACTCCTCCCTGCTCCCCACCCAAATAGTTTGGAGGACCTGGGAACAGGTAGGACCTCAGGGCAAAGCTTGGGGAGTTAGCCCCAGGCCACTCCCCTAGCCACTGTAGCCCTGACGGCAGGGCGACTCAAAGCAGAGTCTTAGGGAGCCCGAGACTCCTGGGGCCTGGCCAGCTCTTCCACCAGCAGCTGAGGCTCACTGGGGGCAGGGCCACCAGTCCTCCCACAACCCCCTGCTGCTGGGCCCATGTAATGAACTCCCAGGTGGGCTGTATACCTTTTGTTTGGGGGAGGAAAAGGTTCCTTTGAGTTTCACTTTTTTTTTTTTTGGTGACATAGCATATTAATCACCCTGGTGCCTTGAGCTCAACAGCACCTGGCATTGGGCTTGACAACTTGACATGCCGTGGGCTGCTGCTGCCCCCTCCTCTGACTCACCCAAGCTCACCCTGTGAAAGAGGTGCCTCCATGTAGGGTATGGGGGTCCAGTATGGGAAGGGCAGAGGGATCACTGGTTTGACTCGCTGCCAGAGGGTCTCCATTGTCCCCTAAGCCACTGTGGGCTGGGCCACCCACTGGGGGCCTGCTTCCCAGACACAGGAGCCCAGAATTCGGAGGCCTGGATAACTCTGCCCACACCCCCGAGCTGGCAATGTGACCTGCACAAGTCATGTTCTCTCTCTGAGGCTGTTTCCTTGGTAATATCAATGTGGTCCATGAAATAAAGACTGAAAAACCAGTCTCCTTATCACAACAATGCTGTGAGCCAGGCACTGTGTTAGCAGCCGGCCTGGATTATCTCCTGGCTTCCTCCCTCATCCCCATGAGGTGGGCATTGCTATTATCCTCATTGTATTGACGAGGAAACTGAGGCACAGAGAACTGTTAGGGAGGAAAAAATGTCCTTCCATACTTCTAGGTTCTTTGGCTGGTCTAATAGTCAAATGAACACAATTCAGATTTATAGAAGGAAAAAAATAAAATAAATTTAATTATATATGTGTGGGTCCTCCGTAAGAATAGGAGACCCGCAGGCCATCAGGAAAAAAAAAAGGCTTCTATGCCAACCTGAGCTGAGGAGAAGAGGGTAGGGGATCTGGGGCTTCAAAGGGAAGAAAGACAATTCACAGGAGATGAAAAGGGTAAATGTTCGGTGAATAGGTGCTTGCCATGCCATGCATAGACAATGGCACACAGAACAGACCATCTCCAGGCCCTGCTGGGCTCCTCTTGTGCTTACCACACCTAGTCCGTATTCCTCGTAGTTATCTCTCGTGATCATTCTCTTGCTGGGACAGGGCCTCTATCTGAATTCTTTTAGGCAATTTAGTGGGAGGTAGAAAGCTCTTTCTGAATCTTTTGGGCCTTGATTGTCTTTAGCTCAAAGTAGTCCACATGCCAAAGTGGCCCATCCTGGGGAGACTTGTTCTGAACCCCTTGTTCAAGGAAGATGCTGAAGGTCATGTAGTTAGTAGCTGGCAAAGCTGGGATTCCAGTCCAGGCTGTCAGACGTCAGAGCCTGCACTGCGCACACTCTTCTATAATGTAGGGCACTTACAGAGCTTTGGGTGGAGGCGGTGGCCCAAGGGCCGCCAAGACCATCTCGTCCTCTCATTGTATAGAGGAGACTGAAGCTCAGAGAGGGCAATGGACTTGGCTCAAGACCTCACAGCAGCTGAGAGACCACACCGGCATGTGTGAAACATCAAACACTCCATGCAGCTTTTGGACAAATGTATGTGAATCCATAAAAAGGGCTTTCTGAGGAATCAAAACTTCCCCAATGGGAGACCCTAACTCTGAACAGTGCTGGTCCTGGGGGATCCCTGTGGAGAGAAGAGGGGAACATGCTGGACCTTTGAGGATTCCTCAAAGCTGCCTGGAGCAAAAGGAACCAAATGGGCCATCACCTCCTTCCCTGTCTGCATTTGAACCCCTGCTCTGTCTGGAGAGGGAAGTGTTCCTGTGGAAACTCGGAGTGAGTGCTGGGATGTAGGCACAGGATGCTCACAGCAGCCTGGTTTCCAAGAGCGAGACATCTGGAGCCTCCTAAATGTCCACAGAGGTGCTTGGTTAATGTAGCGTCATAGAAAGACATTTAGTCTTTGTCCCTGCTTCCTGACACAGAGCTCTGACATCCCTTGTAATTTCCTGAGTGATGGGGCGATAGGAGACTCTTTTATGCCAATGAGGCAACTCTTGGCAGGCCCCTGGATAGCTTCAGGATGGGCACTGGTCACCAGAAGGACCAAGCCTTGATTAGAAGCCTAGAACTTTCGGCCGCACTCCCAACCTCTGTGGAGGGGAGAGTGGCTGGAGATCGAGCTAATCACCAATCATGCCTCTGTAATGAAACCTCCATAAAAAACCCTAAACTATGGGGTTTGGAGAGATTCGCAGTCAGTGAAGGGGCCTCTGAATTCTTAGCCAGTGTAGTGAATGTCTTCTAAGACTAAGGACTAAGCCCCCAAGCTCAGCATGGCCCACCCACCGTGGGGCAGGAAGCAGACCCACCATCCACACTCCCTGGGGAACTTGTCTTCTTGCAGTGTCCACAGACAGTCTGGCTTATTCATATATTCATTCAATAAAAATTTACGTAGCACCTATTATGTGCCTGCCATGGTTCTAGGTGCTGGGAATGCAGTGGTCAACAAAATAGCAACATTGTTGTCCTCATCTTTATATTCTTATGGCATAAACAATGAGCAATTGAATAAATATATAGAATAATGTCAAGTAAAAAGTGAAGCTAAGAAGAGAGACAGGGATGAGGAGGTGCTATTTGGGGTGGACTGGTGAGGGAAGGTCTCTGAGGAGGGGGTATTAATCAGCCCTGAGAAGGTACCAGACATGGTGATACAGGAGGAGGATTTCAGGACAAGGGAGCAGAAAGTACAAAGGCCCTGGGGCATGAGTGATACTTGAGGAGAAGAAAGAAGGGGCAGTGAGGCTAGAAAGAGATGGTAGGGAATGTGAGTGACCAGATCACAGCCGTCTTGTAGGCTAAGATAAGGGGCGCTGACTTACTTTTTCTGAGTGAGATGGGAGCCACCAGAGGGTTTTAAGCAAAGGAGTGATAAGACCTGCTGTTTAACAGGATGGCCCTGGTTGGGTGGAGGTGGCTGCTGCAGAGATCCAGGGGAGAGAGGATAACAGCTGGACCGCAGGGGTTGGGTGGGGCAGTGAGAAGAGGTTGGATTTTGGATGTGTTTGGAGTTGCAGTTGAGCATGCCCAACCCCTCCTCCACACCGGCTCCCATCTCCAATAGTGATGAACCTGCGCTCCCCTTCTCTGGGGGAAGGGGTGAGTGGGAGCCAGTCTGCCTCCTGGCAGGTGCCGGGGGTAGTCAGGGCAGGACAGCAGCAGCTGCCAAAATAAAATCCCTCCCCAGAGGGAGGGCAGGGGACATCGGGAGGGATGCCAGGCACACAGACTGTTCCATTCATGTGATAAATACTTACTGAGCACTTACATGAAAACAGCTGTGAACCAAACAGACAAAACTCCTGACCCATGGAGCGTCCATTTGAGTGGAAGGAGAGAGACACCAAAGAAATAAACAAGTGAGCAATATAGTTAGAGGATGGTGAGCACCATGGAGAAAAATAAGGCAGGGAGGCAAGATGTAGGCACCCGCTCTCCCTCCATCTCCTTTTCCTGCTTGACTTCCCTTGTATTTCATAGCACCTCTGTCCTTCTAATTTCCTACATAAATTATTGATTTATTATATTAAAAGTTTACTTCCTGCACGTCCCCCCACACCCTTCCTGTTGGAAAGGAGGCCCCATGAGGGCAGGGCTCCTTATGAGTTGGCTCACTGCTGTCTCCCCGGAACCTGGAACATGAATGAGTGGATAGGAGTATCTCCCCCGACAAAGCCCTCCTACCCCGAGGCCAGCAGTTGTAGTCCACGCATCTAGCAAAGGGGCGTGATCGGTCTTCTTCACTCTCCACCCAGTCACCCAGGCTGTGTGTTGGCAGGTAGATGGGATTGGTTGGCCTGGTTATACTGCATGAGCCAGCCACGGAGTCCTCCTGCAGTGCTGGGGCTGGAGGGACAGAGCCCCCCCTCTCCTCCCCTCCCCACCCATTCTCCACTCCACCCTCAGGATCAAGGGCAGAGGCTTTTCATTGAGCACCAAGTCTGAGCCAACATCTCGGGCTTGGGATCCTTGAGGCCCACTGCGCTTGGACTGTTGTGGAATGGTGAGAGGGGAAGGTCTCCTGGCACTCACTCCTCATATTTGGTGTGGAGATGTTTTCAGCTACCTCTGGATAAATACCAATGAGCACGGCCACTGGACCCTATAGTAAGAATATGTTTAGTTTTGTAAGAAACTGCCACACTGTCTTGCAAAGTGACTGCACCTTTTTCTTTAAAAAAAAATTTTTTTTTTAAATAAACCATGTGCTTGAGCCATGTTATCTCAGTGTGGACATCACTGGTATCTTTAATTCATTCCTCTGTCTTCTGTGTTTCTGGTAAGTTGACAATTAGTTTTTGAAGCTTGACCAGATTCAAAGTTGACTTTTTTTTTTTTTTTTTTTTTTTTTTTAGCAAGACAGCCTCATGGTGCTTTGTGCTGCCATCAGAAGGCACATAATGTCCGTACGTAGCGTCTCCAGTCTGGGGATGTTAGCAGCTGTGGATGTTCAATATCTAGATCCATTAATCCCTGAGGGGCTGCAAAATGGCGAGCTTCTAATCTTATCATCCCTTCCTTATTATTAGCTGAATACTTCTGAAAAGACAAGTGTCCCTCATCTACAATTTGGGTACCCAGCAGTACAGTTTGTATGGGAAAGACTTGATTCTTTCTCTCTATTTTCTAACTAATTACCTTGCAACGGAGTGATGCTAACAGTTAACATTTGTAGAGCACTTACAGATCACCAACTGTTTTTATCAACTCCATCCCATTTAATTATCACAACAACCCTGGGACGTAGACAGGACAGATGGTGTTATTTTTTTAATCTTTTATTTTATTTTTTTTTTTTGCAGATAAAGAAACTACGGTCCAGAGAAATTAAGCGGCTTGCCCAAGCTCAGAGAGCTACTGGAGTAATCACCACCAACATATACGGATACCTCACAGTGCCAGACACTATGCGCACGAACACGTTTGCTTATTCCGACAAAAGATGGGAAGGGGGCAATGATTGTCCCCATTTCACAGATGGGGAGGTCCAAGGCCCAGAGAGGTTTGCTAACTTGCTCGAGGTCAAATGATAATAATAGTGATTACTAGTATTACTTCCTGAGCACTTACTGTGTGCCAGGAGCCTTGCTAAGTGCTTAAAACAGCATAATACAGCATCCTGTCATCTCCTGTGGGACGGGTTCTCAGCGCATGTTAGGCACATTGAGTCTCCATAGCAATCTATGTTAACCATGTGTCACAGCGGGGACGCTGAGGCTCCGAGTAGCTGGGCCACATTCCCCAGGTCACCTGTATGTGACTGAGCTGTCTCCAGCCAGGGCGCAGCAGGGACTGGTGCCTGGACCTTTTGTACCTGTGTCTGCAGCACCCAGAGTGTCTGACCCTGAGGAGAGGGCTTTTCCGGTAAGTGGGCAGCTGTCTCCTGCCTCCTCTACCCTCGGATGACCAACCCATCAGCCAGAGAGAAAGTGCTGTGTTGGGCATTAATTAACAAGGGGAGAGGGAGGTGACAAAAAAGGAAAGAAACCTCATTATCCGGCAAAAGAATTAGTGGTTTTAGTGCCTCCATGATGTCCCCAGACGTAGCTGGCTCGGCCTCTAATTGCTGCTCTCCACCACTTTTCTCCCAGAACCGAGATATTAAGCCCATTCAGGCGCATGGTGGATGAAAGGACACAGGGCCTCTTGGCCTAGCCGGGAGGGGCGGGGGCGGGGCCTGCCCGGACCCAGAAAGCACTGCTGTCCAGGGCCACCCTAGTGCTCATTAGACATCATCACCAGGGTCTGAATCATGATGGCCTTAATCATCGTGACCCTGGGTGAATGCTGCCGCCGCCGCCGCAGGCTGGCACCGTCAGTCATAAACGGGGGTCCTTACAGGGATGTTCTCTTATAATGAGATGCTGCGGCCTGCTTCCTGCACGCAGAGAGGCCCTTTGGAAGGCAAAGGAGATTGGGGAGAAGACAGGAGGAGGAAAAACAAGAATCCAATTAAACCCTCAATTCGAGCAGAGTAAATGAATTTGACTTTAGGTGATCGGGAGGGAGGAAACTTCTAATTAGACACTCGGCAATCCTGGGGCTGAGCACGCTCATGGCCCGCCCCTGTCACTTTGTAGATAAATGTTAAGGATTAGAATGAGATGTAATTAAAATCCATCAATCCCATACACTCGCTGCAGATGGGATTTGATAACTGCTCACCTACTTTCTCCTTTGTCAGGAGCTCCCGCCCCTCCTAGCTTTTGGGTTTTGATTGGCTCCTGTCATCAGCCAATCCCTTCTGAGCAGGAGGAAGGCTGAGACAGGTGGGGCAGCGCCCTGGTGGTCCTTCTTCAAAGGCCAAGAGAAGGTTGGGAGAGCAGGGTGGGTCTGCACCTGCCAAACTGGCCAGAAGTTGTAAACTGGAGGCCATAGGACAAGGTCTGGCCCATACATGAGTTTAAAGAATTTGAAATGCATTGCCGGCATGAACAAATCTAGATATTTCACATAAATATTTGGATTTTTCTGGCTTCTTCTGAAACATCCTAGATCTGGCAGTAATGGGCCTGTGTTTATTCCCACTCAGTGACCATTGGCTCAAACTGGAGAGCAGCCACCATTAAACAAGATGCTTGTAACAGCTCATGACATCTCCAATTCCTGATTCACTTCTCTGTGGGCTCGGTGTGGCCATTCAGCCCCTGAGACATTTAAGCGTGCAAGCTCTGATTTGGGTCCTCAGTCTCTAGGTGAAGGGAGATGCCTAAGGCCTACTCTGAATCCCCCCACCCTTCCACTCCACCACCACCACACCTTTGCTAAGCCCTCTTTCTTCAGATGCAATCCCAAGCACCCTGCAAGGCTCCATTCAAATGCCACCTCATTCAGGAAGAATTTCCCATGTCCCCAGCAGGAATGTCTCTGCTCTGGCCTTTGGAGCACCCCCAGACAGCACCTCTCCGGTGTGGGATGGTGCATCCCCTCGCCCTGATGGGCTGTGAGCTTCCTGAGAGCAGGGTCAGGTCTGATTTGCCCTGGCTCCCTCCAAGTTCCCAGCACAGGGCCTGGCCCAGGGTGGGCACCCAGTGGATGTGAATGGAAGGGAACTGGGCACATGCCAGGGCAGGACTTCCCCACACGGAGGGATCGAGGCCACTGATGCCTCTTTTTCAGGCCTGCTTTACACTTCTCATGTCTCCCTTTTCTTCTTCTTTTCCAGGCCCCAGGCTGGAGGAGATCATTTACAGAAAGGTGTTTGGAAAGTTTCACATCACCAAGCAATTCACCTTGCAACTGAGAATGAAGAGAAGCAATGACAGCAAGATGTGCTAATGGCGGGATTGCAGGCACACAAAAAGGATAGGTCCATGGGGGAGCCCCTTTTGGAGAGCGAGGCCTGCCAGGTGACATTTACAGATCATGAGTTTTGTATTGGTAGTCTAGTTCCCTCACCCGGCTATGATCCAGTGTCACGGACAGCTCACTTGACCGATTGGAACTTCAGGGTCCTCATATAAAAAATGGTCATAATATTGTAGTGTAAGTGCCTGACAATTAGCTTTGGATTGCACAGGCCTCTCTTAAACAAACATGTTTCTAGCTACACAACTAAACAAAGAACCAGGCTGCCTCACCATGAAGTTCCCCTTTTGGGAAGCTCTGGGTGCCCTACGTGACTGACTTCTAGAATGGCCCTGCATTGCCCTGCCCACACTTTCAGTTCTTATGTTTGAAATTCATCAATAAAAAGTGAACTGCAAAACCCTAGAGCCTCGCCCCCCACCCCTCCATCAACCCCAATAAAGGCAGAACCCCAGGTCCCCTCTCTTGCTCTTGTTCTCTCCCTGTGACCTTGCTGTGTGGCTCCGAGCATGAAGTAATAAACCTTGTTTTTGCAAAGTCCCTGATGGTTGTTGTTGATAGGTGTCTGTGATCATAATAAGTACCACAAGTGTCTGTCTAGCCACAACATTGGCTCTGATGAGGGAAATGGGGGAGGGGGGGCAGTTGCCCCAACAGTACAGGCCCAGGTGAGTAACCCTAGGCATTCTTGGCTGATAGCATCACTATCCATAGGCCAAGACTGATGCAAAACAAATACGTCATGCAAGTCCATTCCTAGATATACTATATCTAAGAGAAATGAAAGTCTACAAAAAGACTCGCACACATGAATGTTCGTAGCAGCATTATTCATTATTCACAACAGCCCAAAATTGAAAATAGAAATGTCCATCGCCTGGTAAATGGATAAACAAAACATGGTATATTCATACAATGGAATACTATTCAGCCTTAAAAAAACACACACACTACTGATACATACTAACTAGAACATGGATGAACCTCGGAAAGAAGCCAGACCCAAGTGCCTGATTCTATTTCTGCAGAAAGTCTAGGAAGAGCAAGGCCACAGAGGCAGAAAGTAGCTTAGCGGCTGCCTGGGGCAGGAAGAGGGTAGGACAGGGATCTTTTGGGGGTGATGAAAATGTTCTAAAACTAGGATAGTGGCTGCACTACTTGGTAAGTTAACTAAAAATCATTGTGTTGTAAACTCGAAGTGGGTAGATTTTATATGTAAAATATGTCTCCATAAAGTTGTAAACAGTCACCTTCTGCACTGAGTGGTGAAGTTCACATGAGATGGCCCACACGTGGTGCTCAGCACAGCCCTTGGCATACCCAGGTGCTTCATCAATGTTAGTTCTGCATTTTCCAATCGTTAGAGCCGTCTTTGACTCAGGGAGCTGCTGATTAGGGCAAAACAGCTTGTGATTTCTGGTTTTCATCCAAGGCATTGCCCTAAGGGCACCATTTAAATGTCTGAACCTCCCCTCGTCCTGCTCCATTGGCCTCCGTGGCCTGTAAATCCTTCCTCTTGGAGGGCCTTGTGCCTGCCTCCTCCTGTGGCCTCCTCCACTCCTGACACTTACTACATCTTTTCTAGACCATTGTGACAGCCTCTGGCTGGGCATCCTCCTTGCCTTGGGGTTCTGCCTCCTTGTCATTCGTCCTGCACAAGATGCCAGGCTGCTCTTCAAACCTTCACTAGCTCCCCACCGATGCCTGAAGGAGGAGCCAGAGCCATTGACCTCCAGGATCCGCAGGTGGTTTGCTCCCAACTCCTTGATTTCACTGCTCCACCTTCAAATGGCTTTCTCCCTGGCCCAGGAACCAACTACCCATGTTCCACCTCTGCACCTTTGCCAGTGGCCTTACCTCTGCTGAAATGGCCTTCCTGGCACCCCAATCCTGATGACACACCCTCCTCTGAGAACTGGACACCAGCAACACTCATTTAAAAGAAGGAAGAGAGAATAGAGCAAGGCAGACCCAGCTGGTTCTAGACCTGGCTCTGCCACCTAGCAGTGAAACAGCTAAATACCTTGAGCCTCAGTTTTCTCGCTGGTGAAATGTGTATGGTATCTATATATATAAAAGCCTAAGGGACCATCTGAAGATTCAACACAGAGGAGGGAGCCCGATTCCAGGTGCATCACCTGAGAACTGCCCTCTCACAATCCAGGACCCCTCAGGGGATGTCAGAGAGCCAGTTTTGGCTCCATCCTCACAGGCCAGGCCGAGGGACTCCACCAGTGTATGAATCCGTGCACTGGGCCTCTAGTTAATATAGAACATATAGAGCAGGTTAATGTCTTTCTTGCTCATAGGATTGTGATGTCTGAGAGTGCAGGGATCATGGACTACACACCTCCCTGCCCTCTCCAGAGTGAAAGTCCTGGAGACCTAGAATGGTGCCTGGCACAGGGCTGTGTTTATCTATGAATGGCTCATATATGAATGAATGAATGAATGAATGAATATCTTGGTTGTTTCTTTTTCTAGTGCATGGTATGTGTTTGATAAATGTCCCTCCCTCCCTCTTGTCTGCCATTCTTCCAACAAGCTTTTTCTTGGGTGCCCACCATGTGCTGGCTGTTGGATATGTGATTCAGATTGTGGGAGAAGGGCTGTGATGGGGCACCACTCTTCCTTACTCCATTCTGTCCTTGCCTTGCTCCAAGCTCCTGGCTGTGCTCCCCTCCATGCCTGCCTCTGGCCCTTGGGAATTGGTGTTCTTGGTGTTTGACTCCTGGCTTTCGAGTATGAAGGCCGATAGATGCTGTCATTCATTCATTCACTCATTCATTCAACTCCTATATCCTGGGGTACCACTCTGTGCCAGCCAATGTTCCAGTCTGGAGACACAGCAGTGAGCAGGACAAACAAATATCCATGCCTCCCTGAGCTATTTCTGAGTGTGGGTAGAAAGTAGTAATAACAACTAACTGAATAAGCAAACTGTTTTTTTTGGAATGTCTGCTGGCAATGAGTGCGACAGAGACAATCAATCAGGGAAATGGGTGGTGGCAACACTTTTGAAGAGGGTGTCAGGACAGACCTCACAGAGAAGTTCACGTTGGAGCAGATGCTTGAAGGAGGAGCCATGCTAACCTCTGAGTGTTCAGGCAGAGGGAAGAACAAGTGCCAAGTCCCTGAGGCAGGAGCCTGTCATGTCAGGGGTGGGAGGCGAAGTCGGGGAGGTGACAGGCCAGTCAGAGGCCATGGTTAGGGCTGAGACTTTGTTCTGGTTGGAGAGGAAGCCATTGGAGTGTTTTAAACAGTGAGTGAAGTGATCAGACTTATATTTTCAAAGGATTCTTCTGACCATTGTGTTGAAAACAGACTGTGGTAATAACAGTAGCTAACATTTTTCACGACCTTGCCCTGTTCCAGGCACAGCCCCAAGTCCTTTACCCGTTTTAACTCATTTAATCTTCACAACACCATGAGGGGAGTGCCATTATCCCAGTGTTAAAGAGGTGGGTAGGGAGGCTCAGAAGAGCGAGTTGCCCAGGTTCACAGAGCCTGTAAGTTGGAGCCCAGGCGGCAGCCAGCCTTGGCACTCCCTGCTCTGCACTGCCTCTTGGGTGGGTGAGAGCAGGACTGTGGACTCAGGTGGATCTAAAGGCAAAGCCTGTTCCATTTGATAGTTGGGTGGCCGTGGGAAGATTACTCACCCTCTCTGTGTCGTAGTGTCATCATCTATACGTTGGAGATCAAAATACCAACCTTAGAGGTTGCCAAGAAAGACAAGGTCATGTGAGTAAAATTCTCTGTGTGTTGGGGTAGGATTTCCTTACGAGTTGAGGGCTTGGCTGCTCAGCCTGATCACCCCTCAACCCCTCACTCCCTCTCCTGTCCCAACAGGGGGTGAGATAACCATTGGGGATGGTGCTTCACTCTGGAATCTTGGTTCACTCCTTCCCTTTCCCTGAGCCTCAGTTTATCCTTCTAGAAAGAAGAACTCATGTAGTGCTGGCCCAGGTCTCTCCCATGTCTGCAGTTTAATGATTGACCTTGGTATCCTTTGCCTACCCTCTCCACCCACCTGCACCCCTCCCTGCAGCTCTGGCCCAGGGTCCCAAGAAAGTTGAGCACCCAGACAAGGAAATAAAGACCTGACCAAGCCCCCAGCAGGAATGTTCATCCAAAGCCCCGCTGTTGGGAGGCGGCCAGGCCTTCTCATGGCCAGAGATGTTTAAACCCTTTGCATGTAGGGACTCCACTGTGAGAGCCGCCTGCACGCCGAGTGGGGAGCCGCTGCACTGCCCCAGCATGCCCAGGACCCCAGGGGGCAGAGCAGATGGCTTCTCTCAGGGTCTAATTATCCACCTGCCCAGAGCACCAGACAGACCCTCACTGTGACAGTCATCCTCCGTCTTCCTTGCCCTGGAGAGGCAGCATTGGGAGGAAGGAGGGAGCCAGCCAGCCAGCCCATCGAGCAGGGAGGTCTGTGGGCTCTGAGATGTTTGAGAACTGACCCCAAGGAATACGTGTTTGTTTGGGAGAAGGGGCCCAGGTCTGGAGTCCTTCTGACTCTGCTGTAATCCCTAAGAGGTTACTCAAGCTCTTTGGGTCTCTGTTTTGCTGTCTGTGAAATAGGCATCATATTAATCTATTCGTCCCAGGGGGATGGTGCTCTGAGAGAAAGACCTGGGGTGCAGCTGATGGGAAGGCTCACCCACTGCTTGAGCACATTCCTCTATCACGGCACTGGTTGTGCTGGCTAATGAGGGTGATTTTCATGCCCGTCTCCCAGGCCTGAGAGGGCTGGAGCTGGGTCGGATTCACCCAGTGTTCCCAGTGCCCTGCACGCAGCAAGTTACATAGTCAGTACTCCGTAGTTGGCTGCGGAAATGAATAAATGCGGGCAAAAGTTTGCCACTGAGTATTTATTTTTTCATCTCAGGTTGCTGTCAGGGCTCTTCCTTGGCAAAATTGAGATTAATGAAGTTTGTCTCAGAGCCCTGCCCACTTACTCTCCATGTCCTTCTCTCTCTCTTCACTTGGTATCTTCTGTCTTCTTCTATCATCAGTCAGTTGTCATGGAGGAAATGATCTGTGTATCTAATTTATACTAAAATGAAAAGGACTGATAGGACTATCTGTCATTCTTTACATTTCTGTAATCCAAAGGGATGAAACTTAATGGCCAACTGCAGGCCGTTCAGTGCCCTTTTCTGGCCCCATCTTCTCCTTTGCCTGTATGCCATTTTCCATGTATCTTCTTTGGTGAAGGATCTGCTCAAATGTTTTGCCTATTATTACTATTTTAAAAATCGGGTTGTTGTTGTGATTTTAAGATCTATGCCTGCTCTGTTCATGATTATAAATGAGGTTCCAGGACTCAGTGTAGTGCCTGGTATGCAGTCAGCTCTCAATAAGTGTTGGAAAATGAAAAATTTTGAATAAATTTGAGTAAACCGGTAAGTGAATGAATGAGAGAGTGAGTGAAAGAATGGTGTTTCTGTGTGTGGCTGGAGTTGACCAGTTATGCCTGGAGCAAGGTCAGGAGAATGAGCAAAAGCCTCCCAGTGGCCAGAGTCTAGAAGGAAGGGGAGAAACAGGAGACGGAAGAACAAGATGGAGCCCACGGAGACTCACGCAGTCTGGGTCCCTGTGGAGACACCTCCACTCCTGGCTTCAGACCCTCCAGGGTGGCCAGAAGTTTTACAGTGACCTAACTCTACCTAAAGTGTCAAAGGCTTCTGGGGCCCACTGCAGGTCCCAGCCTATCCCTCCTTCTATCCCTCTATTACCAGCCCCGCTCCCATCACAGAAATCGGGAGCCTTACCTCAATGGAGTGACTGACTTGCTAATGAAGGGAAATGACTGGCCTGGTGAGAGACTCAGCAGGAAGATTTTAGGGCAGTTTCTGCCCCAGCTGTGTGCCCTGTTCAGATCCAATAGTCCCAGACTTTGAACATAAAATGGTGTTGCCTTGAGGGCTGAACTGACCCCATAACCACAAGATTGAAGTCACAGCAGGTTTCCTGAAAGACAAAGCTCCTGGGGAAACCTTCTAAGAAGTCTGAAAACCGAGTGCCCTTTCCCCCTTTTAGCCTCTCCATCCCAGGCCCCTTTTCTTTCCTCCCTAGCAGCCCTCCCCGCATCCTCAGAGGAAGTCTCATGCTCCTGAAGGGCATCACATTTAGACTTTTAGAGTTACTTCCCAGTGAGGTTTTCTGTCAGTCACTGGACTGTGGGTGGATAGCAAAAGCATTAATTAGTTAAAAGCAAGCATTTAAAATAGGTCATAAGTTCTGTAACCCTGCTTTGTCATCTTGTTCTTTTTAAATATCTGGTGCCTCGAAGGTTCAGGCCCAATCTCCCTGGGGCTGAAGGCTGGGGAATGAGGCCTCTACCACCTCCTAGTCTCACCAGAGACCCCACTGCCCCTCTCTAAACCCCAGCAATCCCAGCTCTGCAGAGGAGCCAGGAGGCTTTAAAAGAGCAGATCTGAGCTCAGGGACCCTGGGAGAACTCAACCCCCAGCAGCCTGCATGGACTCCATCACTTTCAGTTAAGTATAGGGCAGAAGCAATGAATCCCGTGTTGCTGTTGAAGAAATCAAGATGGAGATGGGTTATTGTGGTGGATATGAGTGCTATCCGCCAAATATATCTGTCTTTCTGTTTTCTGAACACATGGTAGGATTGGACTTCCTGGACCCCCTGCCGTAGGGTGGGGTCATGTGGCTATTCCGACCAATTGATTGGGAGTGGAAGTGATACGGGTTGCTTCCAGACTAAACCATTTAGTTGCAGATACAAGGCTTCCCAGAATAGTCTTTCTCTCTTCCTTTGCAATCAGCAATATGTGAGGTGATGGCTGCTCCATTAGCCTAGGTTCCTAAGTGAGAATGACACCAGCAAAGCTCCCTACTGAGCTGTGATAAACATGTAGTGTGAGTAAGAAATTAGCCTCTGTAGGTGTAAGCCACTGAGATTTGGGGGTTGTTTGTTACTGCAGCATTATCAGGCCTATTCTGACAGATACAGAAAGAAATAACGTTATTTGTGGGGCATCTTCTATGCTTTAAGCCAGATGCAAGAAATTCCTTATTTAATCTGCACGGAAGAGATGCAGAGAGACAGATCTGTATGTACAGGTGGGGAGGAAGGTGGCTGAAACCAGAGCAGCAGCAGCAGGGGTGGAGGGAGAAACGAGGGAGTCAAAACAATTTAGGAGGTCCAGCAGATGGGACGGTGACTAGGGGGGACTCAAGCGGATGCTCAGATTTCTGGCTTGTTTATTCTGTGGGTTGTGCAGAGTTTGCGCTGACTTGGTTGACAAATGCATGACACTGTTGACTCACTTTGAGAGTGTGGTGACCAAGGTTCAGAGATTTCATTTTCACTTGTGTTCCCCTGGTAAGATACATCCTCCCTCCAATCCCTTGGTCACCTCTTGGACATGACTTTGAAATTCTCTTGACCTCATCTCTTAGCCAGAAAGAGACTGAAATTGGAGAGGGAAGGTACAGTGACCAGTTCCACGCAGGCTGGGTGCAGCTCTGTGCAGGTGTCATCAGACAGTGCTGCCCTCCAGCCTCGGCACCTGCCCCACTTCCTGTCCTGAGATCTCTCTGTCGCTCCTTTAGGACATGCCTGTGGGAGCCCCCTGATGTGAGGGAGTCCATGCCCGGGGAGCTACTCTGGATGTGTGTGTGTGTGTGTGTGTGTGTGTGTGTGTGTGTGTGTGTGTGTGTGTGTGTTGGGGCTGATGGATGCTTCCCTGGATGATTCTGATGGGCCTTTCATAAAGCCCCCCTGGAGGGTCAACTCCATGATGCTTCCTGATAACTGGATTTCCCTCCCTCCCATTTCACTCGCCGGTCCTGTTTTTCAGATCTCTGGGACCACTTCCCAAATAAACTACCTGCACTTGCTTTTTCATCTTGGGCTTTGTTCGGGGGAACCCAGGCTAAGACACCCTAGCTTTTTTCTAAACGTGGACAGTTGGCTCTTTGACTAGCAGGAGAAGACTTCACATATATCCAGATTATACGAAATCTAAATCCCAAAGGGTCTGGTATCAACTAAGGCAAAGGGGTCAGAACAGAGGATCTCAGCACCGACCTTGCCAGAGGTTTTGTTTCCTCAGTGGGGGAGAGGGGACCTGCTTCCTTTGGCCACTGAGAGAGTCTGCTAGAGGGTCTGGCAATTTTCACTTGCTTCTAGAAGCCTTTGGAACTTTCTGATGCTTCCTTTTCAGTCTTGATCTGAAAAATTAAATAAATAATAATAATAAAAAAACCAGTGAGAAACTCATTTCACTTGTTCCTTCCCAGGTGTCTGAACTTGAAAAAACGACAATCTAGAGATTTTGTTTTTCAGCAGAATTGTAAAAAGGACAGTGGGATGGCAGCCAGGCAGGAAGCCAAGAGGGATGAAGGGAGAAGATGCTACCCACTGGGAAGAAAATAGAGAGAGATAGCACTTTAGAGTCTGAGGAGGAACGCAGGTCACCTGCGGTGGGAGGGAGAGTCTCACTTGTCTTTGCAACTAGGAGACCTCAGCCCAGAAGAAGAGGCGGGCCAGAGGAAGAAAGAGACTCCTGGGTGTGAAAACTAGTGGACCAGGTTGGGGTGGGGGTGGGGAGAAGAGCGCGGGAGCATGCTGAGCCCTGTAACCTGCCTCCCCTGCCTACATCATGCTCCATGACAAGGGAAGGGGGAGCACAGAAAGTTCAGCTCTGGTGATGCAAACCCCAGGAGAAAGACCTTCAGCTCTGATAAAATACAGTCATAGGCAGACACTGCAAATCCTGCTCGATGCACTAGCGGGTCGGACAGGTGATCACGTGGCTGCAGAAACAGCACTCACTGGAGTCTCAGTTCTGCTTGTGAGGAGCACAAGACCCATCATGTCACCTCTCGGAGCTTCAAATATGTAAAGAAGCATTACAATTTAATCACGAAAAGACAAATAATCCAATTAAAATGCGCAAAGGATCTCATTAAATATTTCTCAAAGAAGACATGCGAATGGCCAGGATATGGAAACAACCTAAGTGTCCGCCAGCAGATGAATGCCTGAAGAAGGTGTGTGGTGCATATACTCGTATACAATAGAAAAGCAACCAGTCACAAGAAAGAAGGAAAGAAATCCTGCCATCTGCAACAATGTGGATGCAACTTGGGGGGCATTATGCTAAATGAAATAAGCCAGACGGAGAAAGATAAATACCACCTGATATCACTGTTATGTGGAATCTGAAACTAAAAAAGGTTGAACTCATAGAAACAGGGGTAGAACAGTGGGTTGCCAAGAGCTAGGGGATGGGAAAAATAGGGAAAGGATGGTGAAGGGGTATAAACTTTCAGCTATAAGATGAATAAGGTCTGAGGATCTAATGCAGCCTTGGGCAAACTATGGCCCGTGGGCCGGATCCGGCTGTTCTATCCGGTTCTCTTGCTCTCCCCTCCGCTCCTTTACTTTGAATTTATATTAGTTCACACAAACACTCCATCCATGCTTTTGTTCCGGCCCTCCGGTCCAGTTTAAGAACCCATGTGGCCCTCGAGTCAAAAAGTTTGCCCACCCCTGATAATGTATACTATGGTGACTGTAGTTGATAACCCTGTATTGCATAATTGAAATTTGTTAAGAGAGTAGAGCTTCATCTTCTCATAAAGGAGGAGGAGGAGGAGGAAGTGGAGGAGGAAGAGGAGGAGGAGAAGGAGGAGAAGGAGAAGAAGAAGAAGAAAAATATGTGAGATGATGGATGTAAGATAATCAGTCGATGGGGAGAATCTTTTCACAATGTATTTGTACATCAAATCACCATGATGTTCACTTTAAATATCTTACAATTTTATTTGTTAATTATACCTCGATAAAGATGAAACATATGAATGCATTTTGTTGGATACAGGTTGCATCTCAATAAAGTCGAATGAAGGTTCCAATATAAATGTTTGGGTTTGTGTGTATAGTAGGTACTGTTGTTATCTCACTTCCACAGAGGCTGTTGCTCAGACCTGGACTCGAGTACAGGCCGTGTTTCTGAGTTGGTATGTGACCCCTTGGTCACCACTACCCTTCTCTCAGCCTGGGATTCCCATTTATAAAACAACGGGTCAGACACTATGATCAGAGGTCCCTGTGGCCTCTGATGCCATGTGGACCCCAGCTTGCAGGGTCAACACAGGGGAAGGGTCACAGGGAGGCTGGGGGCTGCCTGGAAGCCCAGAGAGAAGGCCAGTGCCTGCAGCCCGCCTGGAGGGTAGAATCTGGGCCAAGACTGCGCCCTGATTAATTCAGCTTCAGATGGCTTTGCTACCCTCCCCTCCCCCGCCCCCCCTTGCAGCAGTGAGCTCTATAAGCTTGTTTCCTTTGGCTAAGCCCCTTGGGGAGTGGCCTTTGAGGCCGTCCAGGCAGTGCCCCATCACGTTGAAAGGGTTGCTGCTGCTGGCTCCTGGGGCCCAGGGAAGGCTCAGCCTGGCGAAGCCCACCCTCCGCAGTAGCTATTTTTAAAGAGCTTCTTTCTCCCCGAGGGTCTTCCAGTTTTTTGATGTGGCTCTTTCCTCCCGCTGTCTGGACAAAGCGGGTGGGATTTCAGAGAATTAAGCAGAAATGTGCTGTGTGACCCTTCATTAATGTTGTCCCCACACAGCGTGGGGCTCAGAGGCCACACTGGGATTTGTCCGAATGTTTAATTCATGTTCCAGGGGTTTAGTTCAATGATACATTTATCTCCAGAATGAAGGAGCAGACTTGAGGCAGAGCCATCTACAGGGACAGAGCAGGATGGGGTGTGGGGGAGAGAGAGGGAGGAAGAGAGGGGGTGGGGAGCGGGGAGGGGAAGAGAGAGAGACTCTCTGAGAGCTTTTTAAACTCAGAGGCACTGGACAGAGACTTACAGAGAGAGGTAGAGAGGCTGATGCGTGAGATTGTGAACATCAGTACAGGCGGATACATACTTGGGTATGAATCTTGGCTTTACCTCTTACTAGTTGTTTGAACTTGGATATAACTAAATCATAGGGCTTTGTGAAGATTACAATCTGAGGTATGTATTTCCCAGGACAGTGTGTGGCATATAATCAGCATTTAATAACTGTTTCCTTCTGCACATTCTTTACCATCATTTCTCTGTCTCTAGAGTCTAGACAGACAGCTTGCCCTTTGGGGCAGAGTTCGAGTCCTATTTGTCTTTGGAAGCCGGTCCCTGGCCCAGATACTGGCATGTGTGCCACGTGCCTGTCATGCCAATGGTTGCAGGAGCTCCACAGTGGGCAAGGTCCGCCCAGGAGCTCCAGCCTGCTGATGCATTGGGCAGCCACCCAGGGTGCAAAGCAGACGGGGCAGCAGTGGCTCGTGGAGAGACCCTTGCACAGTTACCCAAAGTCCCTTTCCTACCTGTGGCCAACCCTCTGCCAGCCCCAGATGAGCACTACAGAACCTTTGTCCCTCCATTGGACTCCCTGAGCTGGCAGTCTAGTTGTCATGGAAACCAGTGGCTTCATGTAGGACAAAGCACAGGGAGATGCAGCAATGGACAGAAACTTGCAAGCACATTATGTAGCATAAAAGAGACAGAGTCTGGGAGGCTGCGGGTGCAATAAAGGTTTCACTGCCACATCTTTAGGGGGGGGAAACCTCCACAAGTCCCAGCTGGAAAAGAGTTTTGTTAAAATATTTATATATCCTTTCCTCATTGATGGCTTTCCCCACCTTGGAGACAGATCCTAGCAGACCGCAGGCCAGGAGTGCTGCTGCATACACTGCTAGCTCTGCAGTGCCGCTGTCCTCCTCAATGTCCTGTCATCCGAGCACCTTCTTGCTCAGAGTCCCTGAAACCTAGTGGGCACCCCTCACTGCGATGTCTAACCCATGCTGCTGCGGCTTCCTAATGTGGAGGAAAGGCTGGACCAGAGGGGAGCGGAGGGCCGTGTCTTCCCCACCTCGCCAAGGACGGCAGTCCTTGTGCTGATGGCAGCCCCTTTTAGGCTTCTTTGGTTTCTTATTTTAAAACCCTAAGATGGTGGGCGACTTCCGCTTCTAGCCAAGTGAGAGTAAGAGAGTCCAGGCTTACCCTTGGGCTGAAAACGTGAAGATAACTGCACAAAATATGTGAAACAGCTGCTCTTCAACTTCAGACAATATGCAGCGCAGGCAGCACTGTGAACCTGCAGGAAGGGAGACAATGAGGTGCGCCAGGCAGGGAGAGCCTCTGAACATCTGAGCAGAGCTCAGCCGTCTGGGTGACTTGAAGAGAGAGTTTGTAGTTTGAGGAGGCTGAGGCAACTAGAACTTGCAGGACATAACACAGAAGGGAAAGAGGAGGTGGGGAGAGAGAGAGAGAGAGAGAGAGAGAGAGAGAGAGAGAGAGAGAGAGAGAGGAATTCCACTATCTTCAGAGGGAAGCTTTTTAAATATTTGGCTGACTACTGGCTTGAGAATGTGTGAGATGAAACTCGATGAGGAGGGGATAAGTACCCTTGGAAATCAGTAGGCAGAGAAACTCCCAGAGCTTACAGAAGGCTTCGGATAGTTTATATTTCCACTATCCAGAGTGGCTAAACCTCCAAATACATGGGGATGAGATAAGAGACCTCAGAAATCCTTGCTAATAGGTAGAGAAAACGTGAATATGATAGGGATGTAGATGGGGAGGAGTATGTAGGGAGGGTGACAACAGCCCCTGTTTGGTTGGAGCATGAGGGAGAGAGGTGTGGGAGAGGCGACTGGGAGACAGAGCAGGTGACTGCGGAGGGGAGAGAGTTGAGACTGCTGTTAGCACGATGGCACCTTTGCACAAACTGGGAAAAGACATCCCTCTGGGTGCACCAGTTAGCAACAAGGCACCTCCTGTGGGTTGACCAATTAGGAAAAAAGGCACCCTGTGGGTGGATCAATCAGTGAACAATGCCAGACCACACAGCCTGGGGAGCAGATTTCACCCCACTCATAACCTCTCAGCCAAAAGTCCCCACGCAGTGCGACTGGGAGGGAGGCCTGCCTGAACCCCTGTGGTGCTGAGCTGGTGTCATTCAGTGGTGACAAGTTTTCTCAGCAGGTGCACAGTCGTTCTATCAACATACCCAACAGCTGTCCCTCCCTTGGGGTATAGGTTATAGGAGGCCTGCGGAAACCCTGTATTTTCTCTCTAGCTGTTCTCATCCAGAAGTGTTACTTCCCAATGCACACAGGTAAGTCGGAGTATTTCTGGCAAATACACAGCCATGTGTAAACTCTACAGGGCCCTCTTCTATATGTGTCCGTTAGAGTCCTCCAGCTACCCTCTCTCTGGGAACACAACCACATTCCTGTCCCCTTCCGCTGTGAGCACACCTGAGCCTCCTCCTATTGTATCCACTGCAGCTGTCTCCACCCCCTTCCCTATGACATGCGTAGGCTCTCGTGTTCCCTACAAACTCCCTTTCTGGAAGACATTGTTCTGAGAAAAACCAGTGTGTACAATCAATTAGTTTCCCATTTCAATCAGCAGCTATTTATTCTTTTGAAAAAAGCAACCAGTGCCTGGGTTTGCTCATCACCACCAACAAATAAATGTCTGGGGAGTCTTTTTCTCTCCCCTTCACTCAGATCTGCCCACAGATGTCGGCCTCTGTTCCCAGAGCTGAAGCTTGGTGCTGTGGGAGGCCTCAGAAGCCCTCACTCTCACCCCGGTCCTTCCTCCCAGGGCTTGCGAGGATGCGAGCCCAGCCTCCGGAGTTCCCACTCTGCTTTAGCCACAGTGGGCAGGGCCACAAGCCTGGGGGGCTGGTGCTCATCAGAACCATGTAAACCAGTTTCCCCAAATTTCCCAGGTGGGCTTTCCAAGAACTCATACCAGACAGGAAGGCCTCACCACAGTCCAGGAATCTCACAGCCCCGTGCCCCTCTGTGTCAGTTGCCTGGGGAAAGGTGGTCTTCTTAATGAGAGTTGGGCCAGCCTCTGCTATCTGAAGACCAGATCCAGGGTGAATGGTTGCCAGGAGTTGTCATGCTTCATAGGGCTGACCTGTGGGAATGTATTTTTTAATTGAACAAAGATACACTGAGTGCCTACTATGTGCCAGGCAGTACTCAAAGGTGTGGACTATGCAGGAGTGAACAGAATATACAAAGTCCCTGCAGGCATGGAGCTTCTGGGGGTGGGTGGGTAGATTGAGAGGAAATTGACAAACCAAGAAAACTGCCAGTTGGCAATAACAGCTATGGAAAACTAGATCAGGGTAAGAAGGTACTATTGTCCTTAATAGGGTGACCAGAGGTGGTCTCACCCAGGAGCTAACATTTGAGCAGGGCCTGGATTAATAGAAGAAGTTGGCCAAGCCAATGTCAAAGGAACAGGGTTCCAGGTAGAGGGAATAGCAATTGCAAAGGCCTTGGTATCACAACATGCCTGGAATGTTTGAGGAGCAGCAAGAAGAACAATGTGGTTGAAATGAAGTGAGCAAAAAGAGTACAATAGTAGTTACTCCCCGTGTAACCCATTATCAGCTCCCCTGGGGTGTGCCTTTAAAATATATCCCAAATCTGTCCATTTCACTCCACCTCTAGTGCTATCACCTGAATTCAAGCCACCATCCTCCCTCACCTGGACCAGTCTCGTCTCTTCCACTCTCACCCATCCTCTGCCATCCATCCTCCATATAATAGCCAAAGTGATCTTACCACGACAAATGGGATTCTTTTCCTAATCTTTCATTTCCTCCCATAAGACTTGTGTACCCTGTGCAATATGAATTTTCAGTGCCTCCCATTAGAGTAGACACAGCATTCAGTTCCTGGCCCGGATGATGATGGTCTTGCCCAAGCCAAAACTCACAAGTTTATCTAGAGCCACTGCTTGCATCGTGTCCATTAGCATTTCATTGACCAAAGCAAGGCACAGTCTCATCTCACACCATTCTCTCTCCCTTACACATGATATTTCAGCCAGTCTCTGCCACCCTTTTTTGATTAACACATTTGCGATCTGGTAACCAACACTGGTTTGAATGACATACTAGTAAGTTGTCAGGTCTGATTTTGTTCCCTGAAAGTCAGTTTTTATTTTTAATTCCTCCAGTCGCTCCACAGAGCTGACAGCTAGCTCCCTGCAGCGTGTGAGGTATGCAACAGCCAGGGAAGATTTTGGGGGGTAGGGTGTGTGGAGGGGGGGAAGAAGACCCTCATTAGGAAGGAAGCAGCTTATGTGGATTTCCTGACAGCTAGAATACTTGTCTTTTCTTCTGCTCTCTACACGAAGAGTATTTACATGGGAACAACCCAGAGGCTGTGTCTCCCAGTTGATTCCCAGGGCTGATGGCCTGCCTGAAAGCCTCTTCCCCATCAACGAGGCCACAAATGTTTCCAAGGCAAGAAATCTGTTTCTAGGTGGCCTTCCGGGGCCCAACCGGATCCTTCCATTGCCTCCATCTCTGCCCTGATATATATCGTTGCACCTCATTCACAAGGGAAAAGTATATTGGTAAAGCAGAACCAGTCCGGAGTCCTGGGTTCAAGCCCTGACTCTGCCACTGACTTGGAGACCCTGAGCCTGGCAGTACATATCTGCTACCAGCACTGATGACCCCTCACTCCCTCCCACCGTAGGATTGTTCTTGAGGATAAAAATGGGATCATGAATTTTCTCTCTCCCCACCTCCTTTGAGACTATAAGGTGTGTGTCTACAGGGCCTGACCCTTTTATTCCTATCCAGGCCCCTGGCTCAGGACCTCACTACCATATGTTGCCCATGAATGTTTGATGACTGATGGAAGGAGCATATGAGGAATCTCAGAGGTGTAATTACAGGAGGCACCTGTCAGGGACTCCAAAACCCAGCAATGTCCAGAGACGTCTTATTAAATGAGATGGAGATTAAATGACAAGCCAGGCTGGTGCGCTGGAGGCAGAGGAGAGCTCTCCGAGTCCCAGGGTCATCAGCAGGCTCTATTCCAAATATGTTTTGGAGCAAGTGATGGAGTCCAATGAACCCTGGACATGAAGCTCTTTCCAAATGAGTCTTTAATAATGTAGTTATACAAATTGAGCCTAATTAAATTGTACCCATTGAAAATGCACAGCTGTACTGCTGAATGATGAAATCAGGATCAAAAAGCAATACAGAATAGATGCTAAGGTAATTTTCCACTTGTACTCAGCAAGCTGGGCTCTTCAAATTGCAATTGCGCTGAGTGCCCACCTGGGATTATTAAAGGGCCAGTCCTCTAGGTTTATGTGTTCTCAAGGCCGGCAATATCTTTCTCTCCCCCTTTGGCTGCCTGCCCCTTGGCCTCCAGAGCAGGAGGCAGAGGAGGGCAGGGAGGGTTTGCAGACTCCGAGGTCCCACCAGTTTCTCTCTATTCCTTGAAAACACTGAGCATGTCCTCTCCCAGAGCCCTCTGCTCCTGCTGTGTACCCTGCCCAGAACGACTGCCCTGCAGGTTTTTACGTGGCTGACTCCTGTTCACTATTGCGTATGGGCTTATGGATAAGTTCCCCTGGACAAGCTCCCTGTGAGCACCCCATCTAAAGCTGCCTGCTCGCCCATGCCCGCCTCCATCATACCTGCCTGATTTGTTGGCTGCAAACACGTCCCTCTCTGGGACGCATCCCTGTCTTTCCACCCTTACCCCCCACCCCCACCCCCATTTTCAGATATAAACTCCAAGACCTCAGAGACCTGGTCTGTCTGTCTTGTTCCCTGCTCGCTCCCCAAGGCCTTGACACAGAACAGGTGCTGAGAGGGTGCTTAACAAATAAATGGAAGTTAGAGCTGAAAGGTCCCGGAGCCCAAATAGCCACCCCCATTTTGAAGCCCAGAGAGGGGAAGGGGCTTTCCAAGACCACCCAATGAGCTGGAAGGCAGCTGGGGCAGCTTTGGCTCTTGGGCCATATGCCTTTCTCATTTCTTCTCTCATCTCCCAGAGCAGCATGGAGATCACCCAGAGGGGGTGGGCTCTGGGGCCAGACCACTGGGTTCAAGTCCCACCTCCGACTTTACTAGCTGTGTTGACTCCAGGCAAGGTCCAGAATGCCAGCTCCCTGCTGTATAAAATGTAAGTAAGGGTGGTACCCAACTCCAGGTGGCTATGCTGCCAGCATGGCAAGGTGACTGGATCATCCTCACATTTCAGTGGAAGAAGCAGAGGCTCAGAGGGTTCAGTGACTTGCTCAGTGACACAGCCAGCAGCAGCAGCTTATGAACTCAGGTCTCCACCCTTGACCTGGCCCCAAGGCTGCAGAGTCCCTGCCTCCGGGAGTCCCCCCTCTCCCCGCTCCTCCCACCACCATGGCCTGATTGATAAGAGCAGGACTGCTGACTTCTCCCCAGCCTCTCTCCTGACAAGGCTGCCTCTGTCAGGTCTGAAAGGCCAGTTTACACGATAGATTTAAAAGCCTCCCAAACAGGGGGGCTGGCTACATGCCCCCAGGGCTGGCTCTGCCTTGGGCTTCTAATGAAAACAAACTCCTGGTTCCCAGTGAGCTCAGCCGAGGCGCTCACCCTGTAGCAGGCAGGGATGATGTGCTGCAAAGAGGCCCCAGGCTGTCCTCAATCTTGGGGGCCCAGGACTCCTTTCCCCAGGACCCCCTTCTGTCAGTTTGCTCCTCTCTACCTGCCGTCTCGTCTCCCCTTTCCAGGAACCTACAACATAGGGTCTCAAACTGGTGGGATGAATCCATTCTGGCACCAGGATGAGATGGGATGACCCAAATAGTGATATGTTTAAAAAAGGATTGAGCCAACATTTAAAAGTCAGATGATTCCTTATTTAAAATAAAATACATTTTTCTAAAGAGAGCCTAGAAATCCAAAGACTTGTGGGCAACCTCAGAGCGAGTGTGCGTGCGCGCGTGGCACACACACACATCCACAACCTGGCTCCCATGGCAACAGTGGGCTGGGCAGAGCAGCAGCCCCCTCTCTGGACAAGACACATTTTTTCTAGTTTCCCACAAGTCCCACCTTTCCCTGAACCGCCTCTGCCCCTCCCCTTATTACATCTCCTGCTAGTTACCTGGAGTGCCTGGGTTTGAGAGCCCCATCCTGCTGGACAGCCTGGCAGGGACCTGGTCCAGTGCATTCATTTCACCGAGGACACCGAGGCCCAGAGAGGGAACGTACCATGTGCACAAGGCTGTCCAGGAAGTTGACCGTGGAGCCAAGACTGGAGTCCAGGATGGCCCCTCCCTGGGAAGCATTTGCTGACCTGAGCACACTTGGGTTCCAGGGTTTCCCCTCTCTGATGTCGGGAGGCAGCTGCAGCCTCCTCCACACAGCTCCCTCCCCCACAACGCGGCAGCCAGAGGGAGCATTGAAACCCAGGTCTGATCTCATTATGCCACTCACTTCCCAGCGCTGAGAAGAAGGAACATTTTTCTCCGTCTGAAGATAAAGGCGTCCTCCTTGAGATGACATTCTGGGCTCGCACTGTGTAGCCTCAGCCCACCTTTCCTGCCTCACCCTGTCACTCTGTCTGACCCTCCCCTGCAGCCTGTCCCCGCCATCCTCTTAGTCTGGCTGCTTTTCTATAAACACACCACTGTGCCCTTTCCTCAGGCCGCAGGTCACATCCCTTCTGCAGATAAAATTCTGCTCAGCCTTCAAGGCCCTCCACCACAGCACTTCCTCCAAGAAGTCCTCCTTGACCCCCGAGCCCACTCCTGTCCTTCACCGCTCTGTCCACAGTCTTCCTACTACCCCATTGCCCTATGGGCTGTATGAGGCTTATTTACCTGCTGGCCTATTGATAATTATTTTTACCGAGTGCTTGGTGTGTGCCAGGCTGAGCCCTATGCCCGGGTTAGCTCAAAAATTCAATAGTCCTTCAAGATAGGGAGAGCTCCCTATTTGTTCATACGGAGAAACTGAGGCACAACAGGATTAAGGAGTATGTCTAACAGGGGTCCTCAAACTTTTTAAACAGGGGGCCAGTTCACTGTTCCTCAGACCATTGGAGGGCCGGACTACAGTTTAAAAAACAACAACTATGAACAAATTCCTATGTGCACTGCGGGCCCGGGACGAGTCGGCTGCTAAGCAGGACAGGCAGCGGCACCCGGCGGGCCGGATAAATGTCCTCGGCGGGCCGCATGTGGCTCGCGGGCCGTAGTTTGAGGACGCCTGGTCTAAGGTCACTCAGCCAGTAAGAGACCATGGCAGGACCCAGCTTGGATCTGGAGTCGCAGATCCCATCCTCCCTGCTACGGGTGAGGGCTCAGAGCAGGACTATGTGTGTCCCTCTGTGATTCGGGGCTCTGCACACTGGTCAGTTGGGCCCAGTGGGTGTCCTCAGGCACAGGGCCACGTGGGCAGCTCCTGGGGCAATTTCCTCAGCCCATTGCCCAACCTCCATGTCTAGCTTGCCCCCAACATTTCTTTTTCTCTCTTACCCTCCCCTCACCCCCAGCCTCACTGTCCTCTAATAGAAAAGCCCACAAAGTAGCTTTTCTTGTGGGGCCCCCAGAAGCAACCACTGAAATGTCTCCATGGAGTTCCAGCCTCCAGGCCTTTGCATATGCTGTTTCCTCTCTCTGTGCTTAAGACTTTCCACACTCAAGAGGGCAGAGACTGCATCTGTCTTGCTCATGGTATCCCCAGCACCTGGCACACAGTAGGTGCTCAAATATTTGAGTGACTGCAAGGCAGGGAGGGAGGAAAAGAGCAAGAGAAAGGGAAGGAAGGAAGGAAGGGGGGAAGGGAAAATAAGAAAAAGATGCCCAGTGCTTCTAGCCTTGGCTGTGTTGCCAGGCTGCACTTTGCAACTGACGAAGCGTCTTGTCCCTGGCACAGGGTGTGGGTGGGCGAGGGAGACAGTGGGAACAGGAACAGGAAGGGACAGACGGCTCTCTTCACCCTCCAAAGGCAGCATCCGAGTGAGGCCCATCTTAACAATTGTTCTCCTATGGAGAACTTCCCTCCCCTCCCCAGACCCCAGAACAAGGCGGCAGATTAGGGCCCAAACCCCTGGACTGTCAAGTGCACTGCGGCCGCGCGCCAGATCATGGAAACGAGTACCACCAGAGGCGGGCCTGACCAGAGGCTGAATCAAGGACAGGAAAGATTCGAGCTCAAAGAAGGCAGGAGCCCTGGTGTGCAGGGGACAGGAGGGAGGCACCGGACCCGGTAGAGAATGGCTGCCCACGGCACTAAGTCCTAAAATCCAACTGTGGCCGGGTCACAAATTAGAGTCAGGGTCCCAGATTAGCACTGGAATTAAGTACCGTGAGAATTCAAGGGGAAGAAATTTACATAAAATTCAATTTAAGGATTAAGGAGTCATGCTTTCTGGTGAAGCCATCCTCCTGTGGTTATTAAATCTTTCTGCATTTGAGAGGGATCTCTCACCAAGCTGGCAGTGGGTTGCACGGTGGCTTGACACAGGGTGCCATGGTCTCTAGGACCCATTCTCTCAAGTCCTAGAGGAAAAAATGGCTATGTCTGCTTGCCCCCCCACCCCCTCCATCAGTCAAACCATCTTCCAGTCAACCTCCTGCTATTGGACTATGAAGAGAAAGAGGAGGTATGGAGGGTGCCAGGCGGCCCATCCCCACTGCAGGCAGCTGTGAGTGTGCAGACTGCAGACAACATCATGGCACCCGAACAGCAGGCAGGCTGCGTGCAGGCTGGGAGGTAAGACCCCCAAAGGGGCTTAGAGATCCTCAATTCTGCTCCCCCTCAGATGAGGAGAGCAAGACCCAGAGAGTAGAGGGACTCCCCCAAGGCCACTTGGTTAGTGCCAGGGTTGGAATTTGGCCCCAGGGGCTCTTGACATCTGTGTTCCTCAATGACAGCACAGGTCATTCAAGCAGGCAGTTAGAGCTGGGTAACACCTGTCCCAGGACTTTGTTGGAATTATTAGGAACAAGGTGCTTTCTTTCCCCTGAGTTTGTCCAGCTGCTAAGATCCTAGCAGCTGGAGCTCATCTTTGTCACCAATTGGACAGAGTCGGCCTGAGAATTAAGCCAGGGGGAACATAGCTCAGAAACGGAGGAAGACAGACTGCAGATATCATGTGAGCACCTGGGTCCAGCCATGCCTGAATGCGGTAAACACTGCTGATTTAAAAATCTTTCCATTTGAAGGGGGTTTCTGTCATTTGTAATAAGAGTACTGACTAATAATTTCCTTCTCCTGGAAGAGGTATTTCAACTTTCCAAGAATGGCCTGCAAAGTTCTGCAGGTCTCAGCACAGCTGCTCCATAACCCTCCCCCCATTGTCCCCAGTGACAAAGCAGGCTTCATGCTTCAGCCACACCAAAGTGCTATGGGGCCCACACTCATTCCACCCAGTCTTTGTGTCTCCACGAATGTCTCTGTCTGGGATGCATTTTCCTCTTGTGTGTCTGGAAAACTCTTCTTCATTTTCCAAAATCCTTCTTTTTCCCCCAGACTTTCCCAGGCAGGCCATTTGCTCCCCCATGCCATGTCAAACATACCGTGTATCTCTATTGTGCTTTTTCTCCTGGTTTGGAATGGGCCATTTATTCATTTGCTTCCTCTGAAGGGAAGGGACCAGTTTCTCAAGTGCTTTATCTCCTGCGTTTAGCACAGCTCTTGGTAGGCTGGGATGGGGTGATTGAATGTTGTAAAATTGAAACAGCATATGGAACAGAAAGGCAAAACAAATACAATTGGTGGCTACTTTTCAAAGCCAACCAGGGGGAGCCCCTGACCCCACATATCTCCTTAAGTTATCTGTCAAAACTGGCCAGTCTCCGACTTGGTTAGGAGCATTGCTTCTCTGTCTTTTCTACCTATGTGGCTGGAGGAAGGATCCTTAACATATCTGGGCCCAGGCTTCTCGTTGGGCTGGACTTAGTGATGTGAGATCTGTAAAGAGCTTGGAACGGCGTCTGGCACATTGTAAGCACCCAATAAATGTTAGGTGTTGTGATTCACTGCAGAAAAAACGAGGTGAAAATTAACAGCAACTTTGATGATGACCTTTTGTACCTTTCGTTACGACTCTGTTTCATATTAAGCGATATTTTATGTGAGTGCTTACCATGTCCCCCTGCTTAATTGATTTAAAAGCACTTCTGAAATCTCGCCACTGCCCAGAGCACAGGTATGCCATTTAAATGTGATTAACAAAGATGTTTGTGGTCATTTTATAAAACATTGAGCATCGGGTCCCTACTGAAGAACATCGTTACATCGTTTCCATGGAGAATTAGATTAGATTTAGATCATTTGGACTAATAAGTGCATTTTATAAGCCCAGGCTCTCCCAAGCCTGGTGGAAAATAGTTCAGAAATGGAGAAGCTCACTGCATAACTGGGCTTCCAGACCTCCCACTTCCTGGCCGTGGGCACCAGAGCCAGGCATTGAAGCTTCGTCTCCCACCTGGCATAATCAGGTAACACCCGCAGCTCCTAGGAAGTTGGCATGTTCCCACAGGACTCTTTAAAGCAGGGGTCCTCGAACATGCGGCCCGCCGAGGACATTTACCCGGCCCGCCGGGTGCCGCTGCCTGTCCTGCTTAGCAGCTGACTCGTCCCGGGCCCGCAGTGCACATAGGAATTTGTTCATAGTTTTTTTTTTAAACTATAGTCCGGCCCTCCAACGGTCTGAGGAACAGTGAACTGGCCCCTGTTTAAAAAGTTTGAGGACCCCTGCTTTAAAGATTGAAAGGCTTACCTAACTAGGCTCCGGGCTCCCCGTGCCACAAAGGGTTCGAGAGAAGTAAAGGGCTGACGGAAGCTTAGTTACCAAGAGCCTCCTGGGTGCCAAGCATTGGGCTTGAGTGTATTATCTCATTCAGCCTCACAGCATCCCTGTGAGAAAGATAAGCTTGTACAGTGCATTTTTCAGATGAAAGAACAAGGCCCAGAGACGTGCGCTGACTTGCCCAAAGCCACACAGCATTGTAACGTGGAGGAGAAGCCAGAGCTGTCCTGCCCCCAAGGCCTGTGCTCCTCCTAAACCTCATTCCCTATGTCCTGGGGTATTGTGCCTGGGAGACTTTCCCCAGCCTGCCTCTGTTTCAACCCCACTCTGTGCCTTTCCGATTCCTACTGCCAGCCCTGGTGGAAAATTTCCGAACAGGTTCTTCCTTGGGTAACATACAGCTGACTACTCTTGCAGTGTTTAAGCTACTGGAATCAACTTCCAACAGAATCTTCGCCATGAATACAAGTGTTTCTAAGTAGAACAGCCCATCCTGGGAGAGGACAACTCACAATTCATACTTTATTGTGATTTAGTCCAAGGTTGTGATGAATGGCCAGTGGTCTCCACGACGCAGAAATGCTCCTTCAGGAGTGTTATTTAATGAACTTAAGGTGTAGGGTTCAGAGACTCAGCAGGGGTCCTCAAACTTTTTAAACAGGGGGCCAGTTCACTGTCCCTCAGACCGTTGGAGGGCCGGACTATAGTTTAAAAAACTATGAACAAATTCCTATGTGCACTGCAGGCCCGAAACGAGTCAGCTGCTAAGCAGGACAGACAGTGGCACCTAGCGGGCTGGATAAATGTCCTCGGCGGGCTGCATGTGGCCCGCGGGCCGTAGTTTGAGGACCCCTGCAAGGGTAAAGAGGGGCCTGGCTATCTTAGGCTGCATGTTTGGGATTTGGCTCACCTATGTGAAAGGGGACTGTGATTATATCGAGATGTCAGGAGAGCCCCCAGGGACACTGATGTGCAAATTCAGCCCCCTTCTCCACTGCCCGAGAGCAACAAAGCAAGTCAGCCTCTCTGTCCTGACTACATTACAGTGACATGATGACAAGGATGTGCATAAAAGATGTGATGCCTGGGCTGGCATTGTAACACTAGTGTTCTCTCCTCAGCTTCCCTCTGGATAGTGAGGACTCTGAGGACCTTGAGGGGACCAGAGCTACAAGATGGAGGGGGCCCGGGCCCCTGAATGATTGCATGGAGCAGTGCTCCCTCTCTTTCTCTGACCTGCTTTGAAGAAGTGAGTAATAAACTCTTCTTGCATTAAGTGCCTGAGACTGGGGATTGTTTGTTACAGCTGTTATCCTACACTGACTGATACACTCTCCCTTCACAGGCTCAGTCCTGAGCCTCTTTCTCAATCTGCTCTCATCACTGAGCCTCAGATTTTACCATCTGTTTCTGCTTTCTAACCTTACCTCATCCTGGGGTGGTTCTTCTCTTGTTATACCCTGATGCATGTGCTAGTGGTCGAGGCTCCTTTCTGGTTCTTCTAGGCCTCCTGGGAAGTCATCACTCATCTCCAAGGAGCAAAGTAAGGAAGACAAAAAACAGAGGCGAGATTTGGTTCCAATCTCGCCTACCACCACACAGGCTCAACTAAAAACCTGTTGCATGATTGTGGATAAGTCAGTTCCCCTCTCTGGGTTTCAGTTACTCTCTCTACAAAATATGAAAGATACATTTTAAACCTCTAATAGTGGCAGTTAAGCTGGATTCAATTGCTCAAGAAGGCTCACAAGACCCCAAATAGCAATACTCAGAAATCTACAGTTTATTACAGGAATAGGATATGGCATAGAGACTGCATTAACGTCAGGATGTAGTACTTTGCAGCCAGGGGTCTGGAGAGGCCAGGTGCAGGCTCCTAGCATCCCCGCTCTGTAAGAGGGGGTGCAGAGAACACCTCCCAACTGGGGAGGTGTCTCAGCTTGGGTAGTTTTGTACTTTGCTGGTCATGTAGACATTTTCTTGCTACAAAACCAGCCTCAACAACTGAGCCCTTCAGGTGTTCCCCCAAGACCAGGTGCTAATCATCAATCTCACTGCTAGCCACACACAATGCTGACAGGCTGCCGTGAGCTGCCCTGAAAGGCCTCCGCCATGGTTACAGAGCGACGCTGCTGACCACCACGTTTTGTGCCCAGACCTGGCTGAGTGCCACGCAGGGGCTGTAGCAAAGCAGCTCACAGCACAGTCCATGCCCCTGTCCCATGTGCCTGGCCGCCTTATGACAAAACAATCTTCCTTAATTTGACAGCCATTCAAATGCTCACGCAGGTGTCAAATGTAATAACCAGTGAGGGACTGGTCCAGGTTTTACCAGACCACTGAACCCACCCAATTATACTAGCATAAATTTTCTCATAATTTTGTCCTAACTTTACAATTTGTTTTGCTTTCCTGATCCACAGCCATCTGCACTTCATGCCTACATTTGTCGAGTGATTAAGAACTGTCATCAATCTATCATTAATCAAATTTAAATCTCCTTCAGGCCAATTTCCTCCCCAGGCATAACGTCCCGAGGAGGTTTTGATGCACTCTCCCAATACATTTGATCACAACCATCAGGATTAGCATAAATCCTATTAGCTTGTACAGTATTAATTTTACTGTGAATCCTGTGTGATATCAGATAGCAGTATCATGTACTACTCTGGACATGTGGTTAGTGTATAAGTGAGGCATAATTACAGCATAATTATTTTGTTCCTCTTAACAAAAGTTACCTTCTCCTCTCTCCCCTACGTTATTTCTGGTAGGAGTGTAAGTTAGAGACCATGTCTCTATTATTTCAGGATTCAAAACCTCTTGAGGACACAGCCAAACTCCCTTTCTCAGGTTAAGTGATTTGACAGATACTGGTCCCTAGATGACGGGGACCCTGAGAGGACTCATCTACCCCTTCAAGTGGGGGAATGACGGGCCCTCTGATGACGGTCCTGGGTTCTGCAGATCCTGGCTACTTCAGCGTGAACAAAGGAAAGATTCTGGGCTGGGAAGGTGCCCAGTGGGCTACGCCAGTTCATCGCTGCTAGTCAGACCTCGGAAGAGCAATTATTCCCTCCTCTTTTTGCAAGAGGCCTCGGATCATAAACACATTGATTTCCTATCAGGCAGACACGCGGGGCTGTGGCATGAACAAGCTCTCAGCAGAAAGGGGAGGCCTGAATAAGACCCCTGGTTTTGCTGAATCACCTTGGAAAAATGCTAATGCCGGCCGGGAGAGACCTCACTGTCAGGGAGGCTGGAGCGCTCTGCCTCTCGGCGTGGGCTGTGCCACAGGCCCAGGTCGCCGTGAGTGGGTCACATGGCACCTGGCACTCTCGCCCTTGGTGTTACTAATGGCTTGGGCTTAAACCATGCGCTGAGCAAGTGTTTTTCAAACACCTGCTGTGGGCCTGGCCCGTCCACCTGAGCTACCCGAGTCCTCACATCTCACCCCAGGTGAGGCAGGACTGCTAATGGCCTTGAAGGATGACTGGGGGCCTGGAGGGAAGTGACCTTGCAAGTGCTGTAGAAACTCAAACTCTGGTCTTCGGGCCCCACTGTAGGCTCCCCTTTACTCTTGGGCCTTCCAGGACCGGACTGTCTGTGAGACGAAGGCCTGGCCACGCCCCAGCCAATCTGAGACCAGACTGAATGCTCACCCAGGGCCTGGGAGACTGCGGAGCAGGGCAGGAGTTCCTTGTGGGTTCTTTACACACTTCGGATGCTGACTGACCCTTACTGATGGCCGACTTCTGTTGATAAAGGCCTTTCTCGAACCACAGTTCTCTGAGGCAGGGTGGGTACCATATCCTACCGTTTTACATATGAACACATTGCGGGTATGGGAGGTGGTGTCTTTACTGTGAATCAAAGTCAAGTCCAGGGCTCTTTAGGGTGACTTCCCCAGTGCCTGGGATAGCACCTTCCACATTAGCAGGCCCTCAATTCTTTTTGTCAAATGAATGCATGAACAAAGTACAGATTTCCCATTACTTAGTTTTGGGACTTCCAAAGTGAGCACATCAGAGGTGGCAGTCCGTTAGAGCAAGAAGGGGCTGCAGGATCATCTAACCCCTCGTTCTGCAGACGAAGAAACCGAGGCTCAGAGAGGGCCAGTGACTTGCCCATGGTCACACAGCCAGTCAAAGGCAGAGCAGGCAGTAGACTTTTGTTTAGTGCTCAGGTTGATCTGATCGATCTCAAAGGCTTCCCATAGAGGGAACAGTAATGCTAGCTAGGCCTGGAGAAACATGCTTTACAAACAGCCCCTTTGGGCAGGCCGGGGGCTGGTAGAGAGATGTTGCTTTCTCAGAGCTGCCTATGCTGAAAAGGGGGGTGGGGGGCACATAGCTGGGCTTGAGATCCAGCAGGCTTTTCTGCAGCTCAAAGGGAGAGGGGAGCCAGAGTCTCCTGAGGGCTTCACTAAGCATCTTGCAGCATCTCAGGGCCAGTCAGAGCCCTGAGCCAGAAGTCAGCCGCCCAGTTCATTTCTGAAGACTCCAAAGGGGAAAGACCTCGAATCACTGCCCCCGTGGAGCTGTGGTCTCATCGAGGGAGACAGACATGCCACGGGACCCCTTCAGAAATATCAGATTGCAGGAGAGGTGTGAGGTGTCTCCAGCTCTCAGCTTGTCTTGTTTTCTCACCCCTGCCCCTCTTGTCTGTCTTCCCGAGTCTGCTTTGCTTTCTTTTTCTTTTCCCTACCTTCCATGTCTCCGCTCCCTGGCCCCTCCCTCCCTCTGCCCTCCTCACTCTGTCTGGTCTCTCTGGGTTTCTACCCCCTTGTCTCCATCTCCTGCTGTTTGCGTGTCTGTCTGCCTGGGTCTCTGTCTCCCTCCCTCCCTGTCTCCCTCTTTCTCTCTTCCCACCTCTCACAGCATGTCGATCCCCTCTGTCTTTCTACAGTCTCTGCACGAAGCCTTTCTCTCTGACCTGGGTCTGAGATCTCTGCCTCTCTCCGTCTCTCTCTAACTCTCCCAAGACCGGAGCTGGAGCCCTTGTTCCTGTGACCAGCCAGCGGCTGTGAAAACACCCGGGCCTCATAACCTGAAGGGCAGGATTGATGAGAAAATAAATTCCTGATTAGTGTTTTAATTTTAAGGATCTTTAGAGGAGACTAAACAACAAGAGAGGCCGGAGGAGAAAGTCTGCATTATTAAAACCATAAATCCTCTGTGGGAGGGGCAGAGAAAGGGGCTGGAAGGAGAGCAGAGGGGAGCAGACAGGCCTTCCTTTGGGATGGGGTTGATGGAGGTGGAGGCCGAGGGCGTGGGTTGTCCCCTCCCTTCTCCACCCAAAGAGGCTTCCCCGGGGGTGGAAGTGGGGACACAACAGAACCTCACTGGCCACACCTGTGTGTTCCCTGCGTGTTAGACTGGCACAGAATCAGGCTGATGGCTTCAGGTTGGGGATGGGGAGATGGTAGTTGTGTTAGTTCAACCTTCCTCTCCAACTGGCCTTGAGCAGAGAGAGTATAGAGGCAAAGCGTGTGGGAGGAGATTAGACTGTTCACACTTCAATCCTGGCTCTGCTTCCTGCCTCAGCTTCCCCATCTGTTGGGTGGAGAAAATCATAGTCCCCGCCTCATAGGTGTGTGTGACAATGGAATGAGGATGCGCATCAGGTGCTGGCACTTAGAAGGCACCCATTAAACGTTCTTATTGCTGGGAGAGAGCATTTCCCCTCCACAATAGGAGTTTGATTCTCACCCCTTTTACAGATGGATAAACTGAGGCCCAGTGGGCCAAGGCCCTTGCTTAAGGCCCCAAGAACTTGAGCCCAGCTCTGAAGCCAAGTTTTCCCCTCCAGGAGTCCCAGGGCCTGCTCTCAGAGGGGGTCACACTTGCTGCTGGGAGGAGACAGATGGGGAAAGGGTTTCTGGGAAGTGAGACTACTTGGTTTCATTGACAAGACCCAGGACCTGTGGGCCCTATGGGGAGACTGTTCAGAACAGGCCTCTTAAGGTGTGCTCCTTTGGCATGAGGTTAATTTTGAGTTGAAGGCAGAGACCCTGCAGGCTCAAGAGAACCTTTTACCTCTTCTTTAAAGAACTTAAACTTGAAGCCATGCCCATAACTTTTGATGACTTCTCTATAGGGCAGGACAAACTTCTAATTACTGAACATCTGCTCTTCTTTCCATCCTGCGAATTGCCCTGCTCCCTCCTGCAGCCTGAAGGCCTCTTCCCTCATTCCCTGGTGCAGGATGTGCTCTGTATCTCCTGTTCCCTTTCTGACTTTCTCATGTATGTGGGGTTCCCGTCTACATGTATGTAATTAAATTTATCTTCTCCTGTTAATCTATCTTATGCTGATATTTAAATATTAGACCAGCCAAAAGAAGCTAGAAGGGTAGGACAAAATTTTCCTTTCCCCACAACCCTCTGCTCTGCCCCTGCCCAAGAGAATAAAAACCCCTCGGCCGCTGGCCAGCAGCCAAAGGCTGCATCAGTGTGGCAGGTGGAACATCTGCCTGTCCCTGCGTCCTTTCGCCCCCTCTCCTTTGGTCAAACTCTAACTCCCGAGGTAGTTGTTGGCCTTAAGGACCACTGCACCCCACAACTCCAGGGGGCAGCATTTCCACTGTGTAGAATGTGGATTATATAATATAGTGTGTGTGTGTAGGGGGGAAGACATGTAGTGAGGAAGTAGCCCCTCCATGGGGTTCGCTCAGCCAAGGTCTTTAGGTCCCACTTAAGGGGCAGGAGGGCCGTTTCTTTTGAGATGGGAACCTGGAGCAGAACCTCAATGAGTAATTCAGAGGAAGGGGCTCGACAACCATCTTGAGAGGAGGCATGGGTGGTCTCTAGGGGTGAAGGCAGGGTGAACAGAGCCACTGAGCCTGGCCTAGAGTAAGGCCATGGCCTCTCGTGCAACGAAGAGGAAGAGAAAGAGTTCAACGCTCTCCAAGAAGTCTCTGGGGTCTGGGGTGGCCCCTCCTCTTCCCCTCCACGGCAGGGCTGCTGTCATCAGCCAGAAAAGGTCACTATGGCCAGTGTCACCAACCTGGCCAGGGCTCAGGGACCCCCCCCCCTCCTATGACACATTCCTGGCTGGCTGGTGCCAGTTTGGCCCCAAATCACTGTATAGGCTGCCCAAGGCCCACGGTACTGCAGTTTGTTTTAATAAAGGAGCTGAGTGTAGAGGCCACTGGGGCCTGCTGCCAGTCCCACCCCCGCAAGTTCAAGGGCCCAGCGCCCCCTCTTGCTCTCATTTAATTGTTTCCTGTTGTTTAGTTTTAATTGTTAGAAATTGTCTTTGGAGCCAGTCCTCTTTCGGGTAGCCCCAGGGCAGGTCAGAAGGAGGAAGAATTTGGCTGGGGCGGGCGGGCGGTGGGGGGGGGGGGGGGAGATGAGGGAGAGGGCTGGCTGGCCACTGGCCTCGTTTTCCTGCTTCCCTTGGGAATCTGCCCACATCCTGGCTCAGCTGGGGTCCAGGACAGGGCAAATTATGAAGTGAGAGTACTCCGTTTAAACCTGTGGTGAACTGGCCGGGACAGTGTCTGGTTAACAGACTGCTTGGTTCTACTTTGGGTTTTGCTGTTCCCTTGGTGGGTGATCTTGGGAAAGTGGCCTAGTCTTTCTGTGTCTTGCTTTCCTTGTCTGTAAAGTGGGGAGACAAATACGCAGAGGGCTGTTGTGAGTCTTTTCTCTGGTGTGCCGCCCCATCGAGCCGGCGAGGCACTCGGCCACTTCCTCTGGGACACCAGCTGCTGCCCACTGTCTGGAGGGCCCTGCTGTTTGGCTTCACTTAGACACGGTCCTGGTCACCATTGAGAGTCCTCTCTCCAGCATCCAAGCCCCACCGCCCTCATTCTGCCCTGCTCAGCCTCTCATCCTGCCCCGATCTCGTTAGTAATCACCTCCACCTTTGTGCCACCATAACGCAATGCTGGACTGTTTTACATACAGTAGCTCGCCAATCCTCCAAATATCCCTCCAAAGATGCTATTATTACCCCATTTGCAAAGGAGGAAACTGAGGCCCAATAAGCATATGTGACTTGCTCAAGGTCACGCAGCTCACATGAGGTGTGGAGGGATGTGAACTTGTGTTTACCTGCAGATAGGCGGGATTCTGACAGGTGCAGATGGGGAGAGGAAGCATTTGGAGGGGAGATCCAAAGAGGAGTGTGGGTCCATGGTGAGGGACCAGTGTGGCCCCAGGGCAGGAAGAGCAAGGGAAGGGAAGGAGAAAACAGAAGGAGGCTGGGGTCATGGAGGGCGCCATTCTCTCTGGCAGCTTGAAATGGTTGAGGAAGCATCTGGAACAAGATCGGGTGAAGGACGGAACCCTGGAGAGGAACCCCGGATTGCTGGGTTCAGGAGACAACCCCACCCTCTGCAGGTGTACTGGGTGGTGCCAGTGGTGACAGGATCCAGTCATTTCAGTAGGTGGCCCTGGGCCCGCAGGCTCAGTATGTAGTGACTGATGGTATGACTAAGAGAAAGGAGCTCTGGCTTAGGAGTCAGGACAGACCTTGGCTTAAATCTCCTTAGACTGCCGCTTTCTGTGTGACCTTAGGTAAGCAACTTAACCTCTCTGTGCCTCAGTTTCCCCCGCTATGAAATGGGAAGAGTAACACCCACCTTGCAGGGCTGGACTGAGTCCTAGGTGACAGGCGGCAGGCAGCACAGCTTTTGGCCTGTCCCAAGGCTTTTCAGTGGTGGCTGTTTCCATGGTTTGTGCTGACCCTGCTTTGAGCTCCAGTGTATTTGGACAGAGCCCTGTGCCTGTCTGTGTCTCCATTTCCTGGTCTGTGAAAATTGGGGTGGGACAAGCTGACCGGAACAGTCCCTTCCAGCAGGATGACTTCAGGCGGGGCCAGCCTTCCCCTGGAGCTGCAGGAATGTGGACAGGGAGTCACTTGGGGGCAAAAGGGTTTCCTGCAGTGGCCTATCCTCCTGTCTCTCCCGCGCCCCCCCCCCCCCCCCCCCCAGCAAGCAGAGTGAAGGGAGCGATTTGTCCCGGGCCTGAGGAGACACAAACTGGAGCAACAGGAAGAAGATGCTCTGGGGAAAAGGAACTGGCTGGGTGGAGGTCATGTTCCCCTCCAAGCTGGGAAGCAAACAGGGCAAGATGGCCTGGTGGCTCCGGCCCCTGCTCGATGCCAGTATCCAGGGATGACAGAACCCGGCAGGGAATTGCGCCAGCCTCCATGGAACCCCAGGCCTCGTTGGGCATGTTTCACAAATAGAGACCTGTCACCTCAGGCTGTGAAGTAGATGCACAGCCCACATTTCCTGCTTTTAAACCCAGAATGCTGGAGAGGGGCCCCTGGGAGCAATTTTCCAAAGCCACGGGCTCTGGGCTCTGTAGCCTTGCTGGGCTGATGTCTATCATGTACCGCTCTGGTGCTGTGCAAACTTATGCAGTTTCTTCTGCCTATCTGAGCCTCAGTTTCTGCACCTGTAAAATGGGGGCAATTATAGTAACTTTTCTGCAGAGGACTGTGATATGCATAGAGGAGTGGCTGGCATGTGACAAGCACTTAATAAGCATGAGCTAAGTGGTCTTACCCCTCCTTACTACACCTGTGAAATGGTGGTTGCTGCCTTGTTGCACAGGTGAGAAAACTGAGGCTAGAGATGGGAGTGCCCAAGGGCATGGAGCTTACAAGTAGTAGAGCAAGAGTGGGGACCCCAGACTGGCTGACTCCCAGGTCTGAGACCACCCCCCCACCCCATCCTTACTCCTGTGGCAGGTCCCTGGGGTGCTGAGCAGGGGTGGGAAGGGTGAGAATTCTTTTTACCTCAGATACTTTCAGTGGAGCCGACAGAGGCTGTCTGTCCTAGGGCTAGGGCAGCTGCCCAGTCACCCTTTCTCTTTTTATAAGCGATAATGTTTCCTATTTCCTGGGCCCTGTCATGTATCAGTGATCATACTAAGCTTGCCATCACCTTAACTCATTTAATCTTCCTCAGCCCTGTGAGGAAGGTGCTTTTTTCCCATATTTCACAGCTGAAAAAACAGAGGTCAGTCTTTTGCCTCAAGCCACACAGCTGGTCAGAGATAGCAGGCCTGGGACCGGAGACCTCTGCCCGTCTGCTTTTCACCCAGCACTGAAGTGTGATGCTCACAGCCGGTGATGCACCTGTCCTGTGCCTCAGTTTCTCCATCTGTAAATTGGAGCGATGAGGACAGTACCTACATATATTCTAGGATTATGGCAAGATCCATTTGCAATGCACACAAAAAACATTTGGGATGGTGATTGACTCCGAGTTTTCCATAAGTAAAAATTAGCTCTTTCCAGCTGCTTTTCTCTACAGTTACCCCCAACTAGTCACCATATAATTAATGATGATTATCTTATCTCTTGGGAATGAAATAGACACACCATGACTGTGAAGCCAGTTATACTAGGTCTGCTTGCCTTTCTCCTGGGAGATTAGGACTGAATAGGCTGAAACCGAGGAGGTGATTTCTAAATATTGTTCAGGAAGAAGAATTTGGGAGCAGGAGGAAAACTGTTGGCATAAATTTGCTGATGTCTCCAACTATTTTCCTCCTTGTTTATTTTTAAAACTTCTAAATCAGGGTCTTTGCAGAGAAGGGGACGAGGACTGGTCACCGTGGGTCCCTAGCATGATCCGTGGCCAGAGTGGCCTCAGAAAAGACCAACTAAGTGAGAGCCGATTCCTGAACTCACCCAGGGAGAAGGGGCCTCACAGATCACCCTATCTTTTTTTAAATATTTTGATTTTTTTACAGAGAGAAGGGAGAGAGATAGTTAGAAACATCAATGAGAGAGAAACATCGATCAGCTGCCTCCTGCACACTCCCTACTGGGGATGTGCCCGCAACCAAGGTACATGCTCTTGACCGGAATCGAACCTGGGACCCCTCAGTCCACAGGCCGGCGCTCTACCCACTAAGCCAAACCGGTCAGGGCCCTATCTTGAAAGAGGCAGGAATCCAGGCCTAGAGAGGGGAAGTGATGGGGATCAGAAATGCAGGCTCCCTGGTCATTCCTCACGGCCTTAACATTGACGGGCTGCCTCACTTTGGTGGGGCGTGCACCACAGAGTAACAAGGAGAGAGAGGGTAGTTCCAATCCTCATGGATTTCACCACTCAACTGGCTCAGGGTAGAGTGTGGGGAGCAGCTACAGTGTTTTGGACAGGTTCAAGCCTTGGACTGATGAGAGGGCACAGTCCTCTCATGGCCACATGCAAGTCCCAGCTTGGAGGGCAGGGCCCTCCCTGCACAATTATAGCCAACAGCTGTAGTTGTAAGCTTGAACCTATGGTCCGAACACGTGGCCCCACATGTCTGAGTGATGTAGGCTTAATAGAGTTCAGGTGCATGTAGTTGAGTAGGATTGAAACCCACGAGAATGTTGTAAACATCTTGATCATGCCCTTACTTTGCCTCGTGGCATCTGCTATAAAATAAAGACACAGCTTGTGGGCGTCGTCGCGGTCTCTCAGAGAAGCAGCGTCCCACTGAAACCCAGCTTTCATTCCCTTGTCTTTTCTAAGCCTTTCAGCTGCCCCCACTCAGGTTTACCCTTGACCGTGCTGGCGCGGCACAGTAGAGCTGCCTGGTAGGTTGGGAAATGGAGCTAAGAGACCTGGTTCTAGTCTCAGCCCTTCCATTTTCTAGCTCTGAATCTTGGGGAGATCACAGAAAGGTAATGAAAGTCAACAGAAAGATGGAGCCCTCCCTGCATATATATGGCTCTTAGAGTTTACTGAGCATCCACAGCATCCTCTCCATCAGTCCCCCTCTCCCAGGGCTATGCCATGGGAAGGAACATAGAAAGCCTGGATCTTCCAAGTTCCAGCTCTTGGCTCCTTCTCTGGCTCCAGCTCTGGGCCTGTGTATCAGCTATCATAATAATGCCGTGAAACAACCATCCCCAAACTCAGTGGCTTCCAGCAACAAGCATTTATCCTCACACTTGTGGGCTGCAGGCCGACATGGATATTCTGATCTAGGATGGGCTCAGCTGGGTGCCCTGTTACAGACTGAAGGTTGGGCTTAAGTTCATTCAGGTTCAAGTATGTTTGTTCTATGACCCCAGCTGAAGGGCAACAGCCTCGCAGGGGAATAAACCTCTCCTTTCAGGCACCAGCAGAGTGCAAGGAGCAGGTCAGTCCACGGAAGCACATTTCAAACCTCTGTTCTGTCATGTCCGCTAATATCTCTTGCTCAAAGCAAGTCCCACAGCCAAGCCCACCTTCAGTAGGCAGGAGGGCACCCCGTGCACAGTGGCAGGAGGAAGGGAATACATGTTTGCAGAGTAGTAATCCAATCTATCATGGCTTCAAGACCCCCACTTGGACATATGAAAATGAAGAGGTCTATTTTGGCCACAGCTGGCTCCTGGGACCCCTTTGCCCTCCAGAGTTCACATGCAGAGTCAAGAGGCAGCCCAGCCTAGGAAAGGGGGTGCAGACAGGGTGAGCCCATGTCCCTAGGAAAATCCTTGTTCCTTTGTATCTCTGTTCTCTACCTGCAATATTCTCCAAGGCTTCTTCTAAGGGCCCTGCCAGCCCCTGGCCCTTCCTCCCTGTCCTCCCTGCACAGCCTGCACAGCCTGCACAGCCTGCACAGCCTGCACAGCCTGCACAGCCTGCACAGCCTGCACAGCCCGGTTTGGCGAGCCTGAGAGGGGGCAGAGAAGGATTAAGAAAAGACAGACGAGAAGAAAACTGGGTCTGGGTGGGACACTGCCTTTTCTGATGGAGAGCTAGCAATAGCACCACAGCCTGCAAGCCGAGTCTTTATTTTATAGCCAGTTTCCACGAGGCAAAGTAAGGGCGTGGTCACAATGTTCTCGTGGGCTTCCAATCTACTCAATTCCATGCACCTGATCAAGCTTTGTTTACTTGCTGCACCTCTCGCAGCCCATATCACTCAGCCACGTGGGACCACAGGTTCGGACCATAAGGTCAAACTTACAACTATAGCCTTTGGCTATAATTGTGCTGGGACTTGCACGTGGCTTTGCCACGAGAGGATCGTTCCCTCTCATTAGTTGCAGGCTTGAACCTGTCCGAACGCTGTAGCGCCCCTCCACAGCCCGTGCTGCACCCAACTGGCTGGCATTTCGGCTCTCAAACACCTCACCCCGAGAAGATCTAATTTCCACCCTGCGAAAACGGTCGTCTCACACCCAGGCAGCCCTCACTGTGGGGCAGCCAGCTGCTTCTATGGGGACAAAGGAGGGTAGAATTCAGATGAGGGCCAACCGCAGGCACGTGAATGTGACCCATGTGAAATCGCCACTCTTCTCCCTGGGCGTGAGAGGGGCTGCGGCAAGGCAGGTGGCAATGCCCCGAGTGCACAGGTGGGCCAGGCTGGCCTTGGAGGCCAAACTAATGCCCCCCTCCCACCCCAGACCTCAGTTTCCTCATCTGTGAAATGCGGGTGGGGTTCTGGAACACCCTTTCTAGCTCTCAAGCTGTATGGCTCTAAATGGACCTACCTTTGTTCAAAGATTGATTTTTGTGGCTCAAACGTACATATCCAATTCCCAGGTCCCATCCTACCCTACCCTCCTCTGAACCTAGACATACTGATTGGAACCATGAGCCTCCCCCTCCCCCCGAGTCCCCCGGCTACCAGGCATGCTCTCCCTCTGGCTAGCAGGCTGCGGGGGCAGGCGGTGCCTTCCTGGAGCTTGACACAGGCCACGTGGCACACAGGTCCTCATTCCCCGAAAGGCATCCCTCGTGGGGCTGGCTCCAGAAGGTTCAGCCAGACAGGGCCCTAGGCTTTTCAAAAAGAAGGTCACTCTGTTCCCAGACAGAGTCTCCCCCAATAACCCCAGAGGAAGCTCCACGTGCCCTCAAAGGCCCTCTGAGAGCACAAAGCCGGCTACTGAATGCTGGGCCCGAGAAACCCCATGAGGCAGGGGGATGAGGTGAAGCTGCGGGCCAGAGCTGTCTCCGGAGACTGGCGACCTCGTTTCACGGTCCTTCACCCCTTTTGACAAAGATTTCAGGCAACTGCTCCCTCTCTCCTGAGGTCCAGACCATAGACAGTCTCATGTAAAAATCTGGGGTGCTGTCACCACCCCCAGGCTTGAAAGGGAGAGGGAGGGAGAAGTTGCCTGAAACCAAGATAGCTGTACGGAGTGTCTGCCTATGCAGGGAGACAGGGAGGGAAGAAGTACCCCGCTCACTCTCCTCCCTCCCTCTGCTCTCCTGCCCCACCGATGGAACCAGCCAGAAGCTAAGGGGCAAGGACCAGGGAGCCTGCAGATGCTGTCTATGCAGTCAGCCTCCAGGTTCAGAGCAGAAACAGGCAGAGGGGTAGAATGTGGGTCTGGAGGTACAAACAGAAGATGCCCAGCTCAGGGATGCTAAGGAAGGAATAAGTCATCAAGATATACTAATGTTATTGTCCTATCTCTCCATCCACCTCTGGGCCTTCTACTCCTATGGGTATCAGGTTCAGGGCCTGGGAAATGCAGGGTTTTGGATTCAGACAGAACAGGAGCTGGATCCTAACTCTACACCTCACTGGCTATGTGACCTTGAGCAAGTTACTTCACCTTGAGCCTCGGTATTCTCACCTGTAAAATGAGAACAAGAGCACCTAATTCAAAAGTGTTGTTGAGGAATAAATGGGAAAATGTACAGACAACGCTTGAAACACAGTAAGTGCTCAATAAATGGATCTCTTTTATCCAGTTCTGTCTGTTCTTGTCTCTTGGCTGAGCCTGTGGAACCTCTGGGCTGGTCTCTGCCTCTAGTCTCAGCCCCCCTAGTTCATCCTCCACACTGTTCCCAGAATGTTTTCCCTAAGACCCTGGCCAGATGATGTCACAGTCTTCCTCAAAAACCATTCACAGGTCCCCTGTGCCCAGAGAATAAAGTTCAAGTTCTTTAGTGCAACAACTAAAGCCAATCAGCGTCCAGTCTTAATCCCCCTCACCAGACCCTGCCAGTTCCTCCCTTGGTTTCCTCGCCTAAGTGACATTGATCTTTTCTGTCCCCACTGCTCTCAAATAGCCTTTAGATTTCCAAGCCTTGGCCGGAGCTGTCCTCTCCACCTGATGCCCCTTCTGTCCCACTGATGGGACTGTCTTCTGTGAAAATTCCCTCACCACACCCACACGTGACTGCCACAGCATGTTTCTTGTGCCTTCATGTGGCACTTACTCCATTTTGTCTACTGGCAGAAGCAGTTGTGGCATGGCTGTCTCTCATTAGTCTTTGAACATTTTGAAGGCCAGTCTTGTGGCACCCACATCTGGCTCTTTGCCATCCCTACACCAGTGCCAGACGTGGGTGAGGACCTACTGTGTGCCAAGGTGATCCATACGCATCCACGCATCTTTAGGGGACACTCACAAGGTGTGGGCGTCATTATCCTTTTTTACTAATAAGGAAACTGAGGGAAGCGATTTGCCTTAGTCCTCAGCTAGTATGTGGAGAAGCAGGCTCTGAACCAGGGGTATCTGGACTCTGAAATCCGTGCTTTCCTGCTCACTGTGGGGTTCAAGAAATGTTGAAAAATGGACCAATGAGTGAATGAATGAATGAAAGAAAAAACATGCTATAGAGGTAAAGAGCAAACAAGATGGGCTCAAGTCCAACACTTTTGACCTTGGAGCAGTTGCTTCTCTCCTCTGAGCAGAAGGCAAGTGCTCAGGAACGTGCCCTTCCCAACCTCCCCCAACACCTGTCTTCCCACACAATCCGTTTTCCTGGTGCCGTCAGTGAATCAGGCTGGGTTCCGGGCAGGTGGGACTTCCCAGTGGGGAGCAAAGAACCACGTGGCTGAGAGTGATGCTGTGTGGGGAGGCCGCAGCCTGCAGGGAGCCCCGACAGCCCCTGACACTGCCCTTCAAGCCAGTGCGGGGATGATGTCCTCTCGAGGACCCAGCACCCAGCGTGGGAGAAGGGCCTATTAAAACTATTTATATGCTGCCCGCCTGCCCACTGACAGCACGATCACAGTGCCTCCCACTGTCTCCCCTCCGCCCCTCCCCGCTGGTGGCTTGGCTGGATAGCCTGGCTCTCCCAGTAAAGACGGGAAATTGACAAGGAACCTCGAAGGGGCCCACGGTTGCTCCCCTGAAAGGCTTTGTTGAAGGTGTCTTTGCTGGAAGGCGCTGGGCAGCCCAGGGTCTGCACCTGGGGCTTTGCCTGGATCACTTGTGGCCTGGGTTTGTCCTGAGTGTCCAGTGGTTGGGCAGCATCTCAGTAATTGAGCACGACTGCCCTTTACCCTCCTCAGAGAAGGGCACTGTCGACCCCGGCCATCAATTTGCCACTTTCATTCTCATCAGGGACAAATTTGGCAAGGAGATCATTGGCTCCAGTGTGAATGGGATGAGGGGCCAAAGAGCAAAGCTGCTTAAAAGGGTGTCCTGCCCCGACGCCCGGAAGTGCTGCCCACATGCCCTGTGGAATGTTCCGGTTAGTGACAGAAGATCATGAGAGAAGCTATTTTAATATGTGAGATTCTGGCACCTGTAGCATTCAAGCCTCACAGTGCATGACAGCCAGCAGTAACGAGGTGGGAAATCCAGACCAAAGGATTGGTGTGTTCTTTCATTTATTCCTTCATTCATTTGTTCATCTGCTGGAATACTCTGCCCTGAAATCTTTGCATGGCTGACTCCTTCTCAATTTTCAGGTGCCGGCCCAAAGGCCACCTCCTCAAAGAGGCATCCCTCCCCCTCCATCCTATCGTGATGCTATTACATCTTTGTGTTTTATTTCCGTCACAACACTTTCCAGTAACTCAAGTTCTCTTGTTTATTTCTTTGTTTCCTGGCTTGTGGTCCGTCATGGCCCCTGGACGTAAATTCCTTGAGAGGAGGGATCTTGCCTTCCTGTCCACTGCTGTGTCCGTCCCCAAGTGCCTGGCGCGTTGCCTGGTCCATGGTGGCCCCTCATCCATCCATCATTTGTCAGAAATCCCCTAGTTGTCAGGACTCAACCCCTGTTTGCTGCCCTCAGGAGAGTTTGACAAGTGGGTTAAGGGATGCACTCACCTTGTGTTGCTGATGCTTTGACATCTGGGCCTTGATCCTGAGCGAGGGCTTCTCCCAGGCTGGCTGATTCCATGAGAGTGAACACTGTGTCTGTGAACATGCCTTTCACATGCAAACCAACCAACCAGAGACACCCCCAACCACTGCATTTGTCCCTCTGTGGGTCACTCTCACTCTGGGCCACTATCCACCTGTCCTAATCACTCCAGGGCCAGGGACCAGACAACTAGGGACGGCCCCTGGTCCCCAGAGATCACTGAAAGTATTCAAACTAGCATGCTTACCGTGCTTCACCCATTTCTCCCACAGACACCACAATAAAGGCTCCTGCCCGTGTTTTTCTCCTGCATCCTCTGCCTCCCGACTGACCCTGGTGCTTCCCCATGTGGCCCCAGGGCGTGGTGTGCCCGTTGTTTTGGGAACTGTAACAAACTATTTTTTTAATGGCAGTTATCTTCTGGTCTGGCAGCCTCACCATATCTGAATAATAATAAAACCTACATTTTAAATCAGGCCACAAGAGTGAAGGCAGGCCCAAGGTGCTAAGGTGATGTGGGGAAGGGCAAGTAACTCATATCTAGTGTCTAATGTCTGCAGGGGCTGGTATCAAAGTTTCATCAGCTGGATGGGGTTGGTGGTGGGCCTTCCAAGCAAAGGGCATGGCTCAGGCAGAGGTTTACAGTGAAGAAGGGGATGGATCTTTCTGGTCATTCAAATGGTCCCATTTGGCTGGAGCAGCGTTGAGAGGAGAGAGGCTGGAGGAGGATGGGGCCAAGCCTCGGAGAACGTTGAATGAGGCTGGGTTTGTTTTGGAGCAGGCAACAGGCACCCAGGGAGCGGTGGAGGGAGCCCATCAGATAGTTGCGAGGTCCCTGGATATTTTTCTCAAGCCAGAGTCCACTTGGCTGCTGTCCTTTGTGTGGAATGAGGTGCACCACCAAGTCTCTGACTCCCACTCGCTCAGCTCCAGCCGAGGTCCAGGCCAGCCTTCCGCACCCCCAACTTGCTCTTTGCTGAAGCTGCTGTTTCTGTTGGGGGCCTCAAACTGAGTCATACCTGCCCATGTTCTCTCATCCCCATTCTCCCTGCCTGCAATACCCTACGGTGGAGGACGATGGCCCTAACTGAGTAGCCGGTAGAATCATCACTGCATGTGGCACAGAGGGGGTCAAATCCTTTGGGATTCTGATTCCAGTATCCATTTGCTGAAGGAAACTGAAGTGGAATTGGAATGGGGAACCGGGCCATGTGGAAGGGGTGACAGTTGTGGATACAGCCCAGTCTGGGTTCTCAGGGGCCTAATCTTACTGACATACCCATCTTCCTCTCCTGTTGTCTCCTTAGGAGCCTGGCCTGGCTCCAGAAACAGAGATAGGGGCCTGGAGGGAGCCCAAAATGCATGGAAGCAGGTCCAGAGCCAAAGGAGAAACCCCCATGGCTGAGTATCTTCGAGCCAGGGTCCCGATGAGTGAGGACACAGACCTACCCCTTGACTGTCTGCAGCCTTGGGCTGTAAGAAAATAACACAGGCTCTCTGGAGAGGTTGCTTGTGGCAATCGAACGCTATTGGGCATTTGCTCAATTCATTCATTCATTCATTCATTCACTCATTCACTCATTCACTCAATCAACCAATATTTTTCCAGGACCTACTGTAATGTTATAGGTGTCAGACATACAGCAGTGAACCAAACATCCTGAATCTCTGTTATCAGGGAGTTTAAATTCCATCAGGAGAGATAGCTATTAAGTGAAGGATATACTAGTAAATGTAATGTTTGTAAGTGACAAATATTAGGGAGAAAACTGAGTAGGTTTTGAAAAAATAAGGAAAGGAAGGAAGGGGAGGGCCTAGAGAGGGGTGTGTCAGATCGGACAGGGCAAAGAATTTACATTTGAATGTGATCCATCAGCATCTGGGTGGAAAAGCTGTGCCAAGTGTCATGGCGAATAAAGAGAGGATGAAGAGTCGCTTCCCTTCTCATGGCATATGTGGCCTGGTCAAAGGGGAGGTTCTTGCCCAAATATAATGGTTACCATTTAATGAGAACAAGTTATGTGCCAGCCCACTACATGGGCAATTTCATTTAATCCCACAGCAACCCTTCGATGTAAATATTATTATTTCCCCCATTTCATGGATGAGTAAACAGAGGCCTGGAGCCATCAAGTCACTTGCTGAGGATCACATAGCAGGTGCAGAGTGGGGATTCGGCGATTCAGCATCTAATATTCTGACAGTGGGAGCAAGGGGCTTAACCACAGCAGCACAGCCATGGCACAAACACATGGGCTTTAGCCAGTTGCCACTGAAGGGGTCTGAGTAGAAGATTTCACTCAAAGAAAGGCAGGAGGATAAACTTGTGATGATAGGGGAAATCGGTGGGAAGAAAGGCATGAGGTAGGCTTGAGAGAGGCAGGCCACCATGTCAGAAGTGGAAGAGCACGTAGTTAAAGGCATGGATTCTAGAGCCACACTGCTTGGATTTGGTTCTGGTTCTGCCACTGTAGTGGGCTCTGTCGGTGCCCTGCCCTGGCCCCATGGCCCTAACATTTGATTGTAGTGGTCTGACTCCCAGTCCCAGCACCAGCATCGCTTTGCTGAGAAATCAGCTGCTGGAGCCCACTCCACCTGCCAGGGACTCAGTGCCCAGGATAAATTCTCAACTGTGGGCTAAAAGAAGTTGATAAATCAATACCCCAGCTCCCTCGCATTTCCCAGAGCTCCCAGAGGGATTGAGCTCTCGTTCTCACATTGGTATCTTGTTTGGTAACACACTCCTTGCTGGCCGCCTCACCTTCCCTATCTTACTTCCTTATGCCCCTACCAGAGTTTCCTGGACTCACTGCCCAAATAGTCTTTTGCACTTGAATACCTTACTTAGAGTTAGTTTCTGTGAAATCGGAATAAAACAACTCATTTTCAGCTGTAAGACTTGGGGTGACTTATGCCACCTTTGTATGCCTCAGTTTCCTCATCTATCAAATGCGGATGATAAATAATTCACCCAGTAGTCATTATGATAGTAACCGCAAAGAGCTTAGTAGCTCGCATGTAGTAACTTCTTAGCAAATGTCTGCCAAGATCGTTTCAGAACAGATGAGGTGGACGAAGAAAAGAGGCCGGTTGTAAGAAGGGAGAGGGGGACAGATGCACGAGAGTTGGCAGCTGAGCAGGGAAGAGAAAGAAGGAGGACACAGCCAAGTTTGGAGCTGGGAGAGCTGGAGAGAGAAGTGCAATTTATAGCATCCGGCAGCCAGGAGGAGCTGGGCTCAGAGAAAGACAGTGAGAGCAATTTTAGAGCCAGTGTTTTCAGGTGCCAGACAGCCATGTGCAGCATCTAGCAGGCAGGTGAGACAGTGGGGCTGAGCCAGAGAGAGGGCAGGTATGGCAGCCGCATGGATTTGGAGTTACCTGGAGGGAAATGAGTTGTTGCTATGGGAGTTGGGTAGGGAGCAGATGGGCGAGATCAAGCAGAGGTGAAGATTTCAAGGAGGGGGAAGACGGGTGAGGCCAGGTCCTCTAGGGAGTGGGAGGTGGGGAGGACATGGGAACCAGTCTGTAGGTAAGGTGCAGGGGAGGGGAAGTCCTCTTCCTGAAATTCTGAAATGATGGGCATTTCTGAGACTAGAATCACGGTGAGCCCGTGTCTTGAGTCTGGTTGCCTGGAAGCAGAGACTGAGATTGGGATTCAGTGCCCACGATTGATTGGGTAAGGAGCAGGGGAGCCAGGGCAGAGGGACAGACATGGCAAGTCTTGGCAGGAGCCTTGCTTCAGCCTAATCCCTCAGGGAATTCAGCAGCATAAACTGCAGGCAAGGGGGCTGGCCTCTTGTATTCACATGTCCCTCAGCCATTGGCTCCTGTTGGGTCCAAGGCCATTCTCAGACCAGGGACCCATCTGTGAACCATTAGCAGCCAATACAGTAACTGAGGAATGGGGCATAGGTCCTAAAAAAGGAATAGGAAAGGGCACCACCACCACCCACAACAACCTGGAGAAAGTCTTACTCAGCCAGGCCCTTCCCCCTCCTCTCTCCCCTCCCTCCACCGCCCCACCCCACTGCCCTGGCTAAAAACTCTCTTATGTACTAACAAGGACTTATCCTTCTCACTCAGAGCAAACATGAGATTCACCTTGACAGAAAGTGGAAGCAGGATTTGGAGAGTGGATTTCGTGACTGTTCTTGCTGTCTATCAAGAGAGGGAGGCTGGCATTTGATCTTCACTCAGATAGCTGGGCTAAGTGGGGGCCCTGTGCACCCAGATAGATTACCACTGGTGTCTCCTAAGTGCTGGCTACACGGGCCAAGCAAAGGACGCTGCGTGCACTGTCTAATGGTCTAGGAGAAAGATGCTCAATTCCCCCTTTCACACGTGAAAAAGCTGGAGCTTCTTTGATCAAGATCAAGCAGCTAATAAGAGAGAATGGAATTGAACTAAGTTTGTCTAAAGTCAGAGCCCAAATTCTTAACCTCTTACTTGCCTTGCCACTTGGTATGTTAGGGGGTGATGAAGGCTTTAACTTGCATATGACTTGGCAAGACACACAGGGGCAGCTATCCTGAGTCCCCAGACACGACCATCCAATTCCATCCACTGCGCCCTACCCCAGTCCTGATATTTTAAAAGCAGCAAGCAAGTAAAGGAAAGAGAAAAAACATTCCACCATGAACCTTCCAGACTGAGGACCCACATGCCTGGTCAATGCTGAATTGAGATGCAGCTCACAGGTACCACCCCAACCAACCCCACAGAGCATCAGCTGGGTCTAGAGAGGCAGACCGTGGCTGTGTGCAGGCCTCATTCTGAGAGCTTCAGGATACCACGAGCAGCTCTTGCTTGCCCTGGCTTTCCTCAATCCCATTGACCTTTGATGAGGGCCCCGTGAAACACACCAGCTTTGGCTGCAATACTTTGGCCTGGGGAGGAGCCAGAACCAAACACAGGGGACATTTCCAGCTCCCGTGGAAGAAGCAGCAGTCCCACCCCCTGGCAAGCCTGGGACGTTGTCCTGGTTTGAGCTCTGCTGGGCCCAAGCCCACAACTGAGAGGGGAGGCCACACTGAGCCACAAAAGCCTCCTGGACTGGGTGTCCGGAGCCTTGGATGTTGGGCCCTCGTTTGCCTTAAACTCACTCAGTAGCTCAGGACCAGCTACTTAACCCCTGGGGGCGCGGTGTGCTTGTCTAGAAAAAGGGATTGGTGTGTGGTCTTCCTTCCAGGTGGTCATGCGGTCTAGATGAAGTCAGATGAGAAAGTGTACAGTGTGTGAACACTGGCCTCCCTGATGCTCCTTGAACCCAACAGCAAGCATGATACTACCTCTGGGCAACTCTGCTGGCTGTTTCCTCTGACTAGAATGCAGTTCCTCCAGTTTTCCCTAGTTTCTCTCCTACACATCTCAGATTCCTGCTCACATATCCCTTCCTCAGAGAGGTCTTCCCTGACCCCCCATCTGGAAATAGCCTTCCCATCCCTGTCCCCTCCCTGCTTTATTTTTTCCTTTGCTCCCACCTGGTATGTTTATTTTCTTTCTCGCTCTCCTCCTGGGTAGGATGGAGCTCCTTGTGGGTAGCAGCTTTGCTGCCAGATATCCTCCCAGCCTCCAGCACACTCTCCAAGAATATTAAATGGCTCTATTTGCCCTAAACCCACTGCTCCCTTATGCCTCCATGCCTTCCTTTCTGCTGCTCCCTTCCTACCTTTCCATTCTTCAAAACCTTCACCTGGCTTTATCAGGTGGCCCTTCCTCTGTGTTAAATGCCATCTCTAGGTGCGCCTGGAGCACCCTGTGCTACCTCAGTAACTGCCCCCTCCAGGCAGCGTGGTGACCGAAGTGTCTCTATGAGTCTCCATAGTCATGTCCATTTCTTTATTGCTAAGCTGATGCCTGGGCTGGCACCAGAGGGTGAGTAGGAGTGAGTGGCACAGAACTGCTCACAGCAGGATGAGCAGTCACATGAACACACATGGGGTCTCAGCCTGGGCCCTCATGGTGGTAATGGGTGGCCAAAGGATGGGGGCCGAGCTGGACCAGAGCATGATCTTTTCTGATGTGGTTTGCATCCCAAACAAAGCTGGGTTTGGCATGGCTGTAGCCCTGTGCAGGTCAGCCCCAGCTGAGGGTATCTCTGGAAAGGGTCTGGGGTCTCATTAACCACCTGTTAGCCTATTGGTGGTGGGTGAATGATTTCTAGATCCTGGTCAGAAGAATGAGATCTAAGAGGACAATGAATAAATGGGCAAAGTCAAGGAAAGTTGGCTCAGCAGAGAGAGCAGTGGCCTGGGTAGGGGAGCAGGCTGCCAATTTCCATCAGGCCGCCGACCGGCAGTATGACCTTGGAAAAGCTGGGATCAGAGTTTCATCTCTCTGGGATTCAGAGTTTGCTTTTTAGCTTCAAATAAAGTGTTTGTAAAACAGATTTTGTCTCACACACACCAAAAATGGGATTCTGGCATGCTGGGTTGGGAAGGATTCTGAGTAGACGCTGAGTTTAATGAGACAGTGCTGTGATTGATTAGTAATGTCTGTCATGGGCACTGTCAAGGAGACTTGAAGTTCCTGGTCTGAGTATCTTTCACACTCTGACATTTCATGATTCAGTGGCTCCATGGAGCTAACGATGGAGTGTTCGCGTGTCGAGGGAGGAGGGGGTCTGAAGGATAAAAAAGTAGCTTAAGAAACGTGGGTCAGACCCACGGAGAGCTCTAAAACAGGTGGCGAATGGAAGCAGCTTCAGAGTCTACACTAGGATTGTGGCTTGTTTTTTCAGACCATTATTGAAGTGTGAAATAAATTTAGTTGGTTAAAGCACTATTTTAAGAACATAGAGAGTAGGACAGAAGAAAATAGGATGGAATTGAATGGAATAGTTTAGATATCAATGTGATGGAGTTCAAGACACACTTTCCCAAAATATGGCACCTTGGCCTATTGCACATTTTAAGTTATAGGAGTTTGAGAAAATGGCCCCAGTAAGAAAGTCCCTCTGAACCCCTACTGCCTTCTTCCCTGAGGCAGGCCATAACACCCTCATGGGAGAGGTGCCCTCCATGGACCCGGAGAAAAGGAACGTCCTTATCTCTAAAGACAGAAGGGCACCGAGAAGAACCTGAACACACAGACCTTGCTAAGTGTCCCCCAGTTTACTGCAGTGACCTCATGCCCCTTATCTTCTCATAGTTCCATGATTGTCCACCCGCATCACACCTCACATAAAAACACTCAGCTCTGACTGTGTTTCTCTGGGTCTTCATTTTCTTATGAAGGCCCCCATGTCACATAAAACATCCTATATAATAAAAGGTTAATATGCAAATTGACCAAATGGCGGAATGACTGGTCGCTATGATGTGCACTGACCACCAGGAGGCAGATGCTCAACACAGGAGCTGCCCTCTGGTGGTCAGTGAGCTCCCACAGGGGGAGCACTGCTCAGCCAGAAGCCAGACTCACAGGCTGGCGAGTGCAGTGGCTGTGGTGGGAGCCTCTCCTGCCTCCGTGGCAGCGCTAAGGATGTCTGACTGATAGCTTATGCCCCCTCCCCATGGGGACCAGGCCTAAGCCATCAGTCAGACATCCCCCAAGGGCTCCTGGACTGTGAGAGGGTGCAGGCAGGGCTGAGGGACCCACCCCCCCCCCTGCCAACTGCATGAATTTTATGCACTGGGCCTCTAGTATTAAATAAATGTATGCTTTTCTCCTGTTAATGTCTTTGTCAGTTTAATTCTTAGACTCAGCCAGGCACCTTGAGAGGGTCTAGGAAAACTTTTTCCTCCCCTACAAATGCAAGAAGGACATTTTCAGTTATATATGTTTATGTGAAGAAGGTTATGATTGACTTCTGTGGCTCATGGTCCTAGATGTTTAAGAGACTATGAAGGAGCTGGGTGACCAAATGTGCTTTGCACAGGACAGTCCTGGTCCAAATCCATTATCTCATGCAATTAGATAGCACCTCCTTTCACTCCCTGTGATGAATTTCAAGATGTCAATACGTTTCTTGACACTCTTTCCTTCAAAAGATGGGGCCCAATTCTTCTCTTGAGTGTGGGCTGGACTGAGTGACTTGCTTCTAATGAAGACAACATAGTGGAACTGGCCGTGTGCCACTCTTAGGACTATGTCACAAAGCTATTGTGGCCCCTCATTGCTCTTTTTAAAAAATATATTTTTTAATTGATTTCAGAGAGAAAGGGAGAGGGATAGAAACATCAATGTTGAGAGAGAATCATTGATTGGCTGCCTCCTGCATGCCCCCTACTGGGGATTGAGCACACAGTCCAGGCATGTGCCCTGACTGGTTATCACACCGTGTCCTGGTTCATAGGTCGATGCTCAATCACTGAGCCACACTGGGCCAGGCCCATTGTTGCTCTTTCTTGGATCACTCACTTGGGTGAAAGCTTGCTGCCAGGTCATGAGGAAAGCCAAGCAATCCGACAGAGAGGCCCACATAGTAAGAAACTGAGGCCTCCTGCCAACAGCCGTGCCAGCTGTCTTGGAAATGGATCCTCCAGCCCGGGCAAGCCTTCAGGTGACTGAGGCCTGGACAACATCCTGTGTGCAACTTCATGAGAGCTCCTAATCCAGAGCTTCCCAACTAAGCCACTCCCAGATGCCTTACCCATAGAAACTAAGATAATCAACGTTTGTTGTTTGAAACTGCTAAGTTTTAGGGTAATTTGTTACACAGCATTGATAAGTGATACACTCTCAAAGTTATGTCCTTTGGTTGAAAAATTATATGGTTATGCCATACAGGAAAGACTTCCAACATCCTGTGGGGTGCCCAAGAATCAGGGTGAAAGAGAAAATTGCAAGGAGACTGGAGAGGCTAAAGCTATCTTGACTTGCCCCAAAACAGGGGACAGGGAAGAGTAGATCCTGATCAGGACGCCAACAGCCGAGACTGGCTGACTCAACAAAGTCAGGAGCATGTGGAAAAGAACGTGCCATCGTCCAAGGGCTACCTGGGTGCATCAATGTCAAGTTCCCTGATTAAACATTTCCCCCCTTTTCATAGGATGACTAGATTAGCAGATCAGAGGGGCGAGGGCAGGTCATTGTGGTTGAACAGCCCCATCCAAGGAGTTTGTGGGGAGGGAACGAACTGGGAGAGGGGACTCGTTGTGCAGACGTTGCCCCAGCTTCAACCTTCCAGCAATTTTCCCAGAAACTTGGATGAAGACACGAAAGATGTGTTCATCCAAACCTTGAAAGCACAAGTTATTTTGATATAACTGATTTATAATCCAAAGCTCTCTTCCAAGGCAGAATGCTGGGCCAAAATCAACAAGAAAAAAAAAATTAACAGTAATCAATATGATGTCAGGCACTTTCAGATAAAAAAAAAAAGAAAGAAAAAAATCAATGACCCAAGAAACAACCCCAGGGCAGTGGATGGGGCCAGCTTGGCAGAACTCCGCCTGAAATGATCTGATCATTTTTATTTGACCCCTAAGGTCTATGTAAGTACAAACAACGTGACGTGGCTACTAAAACAGTGGGCCCAGACCTGGGTTCCTAACTTAAGGGGAGCCCTGATGGTGGGAGAGATGACCCTCCCATCTGCTTCCTGTTCTGGTCAGCTACATCTGGCGCTGGGGTTTCAAATCAGGACCCCACACTTTATAGGCACAGAGTGTCGGGGGTGGAGAGGCAGAGAGGGGCAGCAGACACTAATGCCTCATGTGAGGAATGATGGAATATTGGCTGGGGAAACAAAGGGCAAGGAGGGGAGGCTGAGTAGGGACAGCGTGACTGCCTTAGGGCAACTCTGGGGTTAACTTGGGAAGGAGGGAGGAGCCAAGACCAGTGGGTGAAAATAACAGGGCAGCTGCTCTGGGGTTACTCAGGGGCGGGGATGTTCTGAGAGATGGGCTTGTCTGGAGTGATTGCCCAGCATGAGCTGCCCATCACTGGGGTGAGCAAGCAGAGGCCAGCTGGACATAGCCTGGTCCAAGTGGGGGGAGACTGGACCACAGGAGCCCAGAGTGCCTCCTGTTCTCTGACCAGACTTGGCCTCTGGTTTCCATGGGGACTCTCTCCAGGGCAGGGGATGGTCCTTGGTCGGGCAAGGGGGCAGGTCAGCAGAGTACAGAGGGGCGTGGAGAGGGAGCAGAATCTGCCTGGGCCCCTTGCAGGGCTCTGTGGACACTCACCGAGTCAGACAAGGTCATTTCCTTTTGGCGTCACACGGCAATTAGTGAGAGGAAAGGAGAAGCTCTGGAAGCGGGCAGATGGACCTCCCGCAGCCTCAAACATCTCCTGCAGGCTCTGCAGAGCTGCAGGAACACACTTGCCATAGGCGTGCACACTCATATGCACACACACACACAATCCAGCTTACACGTGTTCAAACAGTCCTCACATATGCTCACACACCCACATTCATATGCAATCACATGTGTTCCCACTAACACACATGTAAGCACTATCTGGGTTCAGATTCCTGGGAAACAGACTCTGAGCTGGCAACCTGCATGCAGGGGGCTCTTGAGGAGATCTCTCAGGAGCAACCCCTGCAAAGGAGCAGGATTAAGCAGAGGCAGGAGTTGAGCTTCGAGCTCCGATGCAATCACGATGGAGGCCTCCGCCAATCCCCCAGGGAGCTTTGAAGCTGGGATGGCCCTTCACAGATGTCTGGTGTTGAGGGGGGTGGGGAATAGGCCTTCTGGTCCCTGCAGGGACCATCACTGGGCACAGGTGGGGAATGTTTGAGTGAGGCATCCCCCTGGCGGCTGGGTGATAAATCGAGGTCCTTGAAGGAGGATTTGGGCAACACCACAGCATCCATCATGTGCCCTGGATTTGTCCTTTCCAGCCCCATGCACCCTGTTCCCGGGACAAGCGTGGCCTTGATTGAGGAGGCAAACGGGGGGCCTTAAGGGAAAGGTCACCTCCAGCCGTGATGGGAAGGGGAGGTCTGCAGCCCTGGACAGGCCAGCTCTGGGAAAGAATCAAGGAGAGGTCAGGGTGGCCCCGGAAGAGTGCCAGGTACCTTTTAACCAGTGTCATCAGCCTCCTAATAAATCTCCAGGAACTTCCCTCTCTCTCCTCCTCTTACCCGTAACTAAGGGAACAGTTCTCAAAATTTTCCTTTATAAAATCTTCCTACAGCTATTGGCCTTATTCTCTCTGATGTCTGAAATCCATAGTCTCAGTGTCTCCCAGGCTGACGCTCAGTCAGAATTTCTATTTTAATGTCCTGTTGCCCTGCATGGTTGACAAGGGGGCATCCCCTAAACTAGACGACCTGGGTTTAATGCCAGCCCTGCCCTCACTGTGGACTTTGGTCCGGTGAAGCGATCTCTCTGTGCATCGTGGGCCCCATCTGTAGGATGGGCTAACACGCTCACAGGGTCTGCACCTTAAGGAGCGCAGAGCCAACCACAGTCAGTGCAGTGCGAGTTTCACACTGAGATTCTCTTCCAGCCCTTCCTTGGTCAACCTCAGTGCAGCCCAGAGCTCATGCCTCCTCCTGTCTCCTCCCTCCCCGCCCTCCTCCTGCCTCCTCCCTCCCTTCCTAGCCCCCAAGCACGGCTCCACTCCTGGAATAGATCTTGCCAACTGTGGCCTTAATTGTGTGCCTTTGATAAATGGCTCTGCTGCACCTACAGGACGCAGCTGTAGACCAGAGTCAGGATGGAAACGGCCATGAGAAAGGTTGGGAGCGCAGAGCCCAGGCTGGGCTGAGAGGACCAGGGGCCCTGTCCTGCTCTCCTCACATCCATCGCACTGGGTACCCAGTGGCCCACTCAGTGCCCCTCTGCAGCCTCTCCTAGGGGTGGCTGTGGGAATGGCAGTCCTCGAGAGCCTAGGAGGATTTTTGAAAATCTGCCACCTCCACCCTTATTCTCACCAATGAGGCTGTTGAGGCCCAGACCGTTGTTGAGTGAGTTGCAGGGACACACAGCCAGTACTCAGGTAGACTGCAGAGTCTAACCTGGGCCTCTTGACTCCCAGGCCAGTGCTCTGTCCACAGGCCCGGACTGCCTCATTGTACAGCCCCCAGAAGCCAAGATGCTTCCCCCTCTCTGTTTATTTGATTTGCTGCTCTTTGCTGCTCTTTTCCCTTCTTAAATTCCCAGAGCGGGCAAGCACCCGATTACAGGAGCTCAAGCCCTGGGCCGTCCGCTATTTATTGTATAACAACTTCTTGGAGCTTCAGCTTCCTCATCTGTAAAATGGGGGTGGTGCCAATTGCATTTGCCTCAGAGGACTGATGGGAAGTTAAATGAGATCGTGCAAGTGATGTGTTTAGCACAGTGGTGACACAGTAAACTACGTGTGGGCCACTGCTATTACGAGTCAGGGTGCTAGGGGCTGCCTGGTTCGGCTGGGCCGTCTGTGCACTTGGCAGCAGGAAGTGGGGTTGAACTCAGCCGGCACTTACCCCGAGCTGTGTGTACCCTTAGAGATGTGTCTGCACTCAGGAGGGGGCATTTGCTAATCCATCCACGCAGAGAGGGGCATCTTTTTCTAATCTGTGCAAAGGCCGTGCAAAAGTACAGCCTTGCGTGGCGTGACTGCAACTGAAGGGTACAGGGCAGATCCAAACTGCTCTCACCAGGGATCACAGTGCCTGAACCCCACCATCCAAGTGTCCCCTAGAGGCACATGGTCATTTCTTTTCGTTTTATTTTTTCTCTTAATTGAATTTATCGGGGGTGACATTGGTTAATAAAAGTACATAGGTTTCACGAGTGGTGGGGAGAAGAGATTAACCAACGAATTTATATGCATATATGCATAACCATGGGCACAGACAATAGTGCGATAAAGGCCTGGGGAGGTGTGGGAGCGGGGTGGAGGGGTTCAATGGGGAAAGAGGGGTGGGGCATCTGTGATACTTTCAACAATAAAGATAAAAATTTTAAAAAGTATAGTTTCAGGTGTACAATTCTATAATATATCATCTGTATATTGTATTGTGGGTTCACCATCCTAAGTCAAGTCTCCTTCCGTCACCATTTATTCCCCCCCTTTACCTCTTCAACCTCCCCGCAACCCCCTTCCCTCTGTTAAACACCATACTGTGGTCTGAGTCTATGAGGTTGTTTTTTTCCTTTCTTAATCCCTTTACCTCTGATGTTCCAGAAATCTCGTTTAAAATAAAACCTCCTCTGGAACAATAACACCCTTAAAATAATAACACCTTATCATCATTTTCATTATCATCATCACCATTATTTTAAACCTGAGTGGATTAGCCTTCACAAAGCTGAGATAAGCCCTGGGGTGGGGTGGGGAAGGAGCTGGGAGCCGGGGAGAAGGGCACCGCTGTGTGAGCCAGGCCTTGGCAGTGGCTGGGTTTTCTGCCTTCGGAATGGACCCCAGCAGACAAACCCAGCCGACGGGGGCCGCCATGGCAGCTGCAGCAGCAAAAGGCTCCTGATTTCCCGGGAAACCCCGCTCCAAGGAGCAGGATAAGAGCCAGCCATGAAGCTGATCTCCCAGGAACAACTCCACCTTAAGGGGACTGAGGGTCCTGTCACAAGGGAACGAATCTCAGATGCTGGGATTTCCGCCGGCAGAGGGAATATGGAAGGGGTTATGGGGCCCTTGGTCACACTCCAGAGGTGGCTGTCACAGTCACTGGTACACAAGGTCTGCCTGGCCTGCATGGTGGGGTTCAAATGACCTTTCAGAGGACCGTGTCCTAGCCAGGGTCCCCGAGGCAGCCCTGACTCAGGATTCCTGTGCAAGGAATTTACCAAGAAAGGGCTCCCCGAGAAACAGGCAAGCAAGGATGTACCGCAGGTGAGGTCCCGATGTCCATGGGGAGTGGCTTCAGCTGGCATCACAGGGGAGCTCGGGGGTGCAGGTTACACCCTGAGGCAGGGAGGCTGGGGCCTTCACACCCAGACCCATTTGTCACGGTTACCGGTTACCGCAGCCCAGGAAGGGTGTAAACTCCCTTACAGTGCAGCCCTCTGGGAGCTGGGGGGCAGACCCATCCTCCCAAACAGTGTCAAGGGACTGGCTATTGGAAACTGAAGCTCACTGAAGCCCAGCTCTCCTCTCCAGCTCCCCCCCCTCCCCTCCCCTCCCCTCTCCTCCCCTCCCCTCCCCTCCCCTCCCCTCCCCTCAGGACTCCAGAGGATCTGAGCTGGGCAGTCAGGCCCTGCTGGACGGGGCAAGAGGAGGTGGAGTCTTAAATGCTCCTTTTCCAGCCCTGGAGGTGTCTCATCTCCAGGTGTGAAACGTTTCCTGTTATCCCAGGCCCACCTCTCCACTCCGCACTTTCCACTGGGCACATCCCTTTAGTTCCTCTCCCTCCGCTTTGAAAGCCCAGGTCAGCGGCAGGTGGGTAGGGGGGCTTGCCCGAGGGCCTGCATCCACCCAGTTTCTACCCAGGACATCTGGGTCTTTCTTGTGGCCTTGTTTTAATGGCCATATTTGCAAATGTTATTGATTGGAGTTGGATTACTAATGTAATTTTACAAAAAACATAAAATAAAATCGTGCACACCAGAAGAGGGGAATGTTGCCGATGCACCGGCTCCCACCGATTGTGGTCTCCTCGGCCACACGGCAGTGCAGGCTGCATTGTAAAAAGCTGGCGGTCCCCAGGCCAGCCTGCGAAGGAGCGGGATAAATGGAGCTGTCGACAGTGAAGGATTGCTCTCCATGTGCCCTGGGCTTAAATTGCCCCCAAACTGCCAACACAGGTGTATTGGGTTAAACAGTGTCCCCTTAACATTCATGCCAACCCAGAACCTCAGAATGTGAGCTTTTTTGGAAACAGGGCCTTAGTAGACGTAATTAGTTAAGATGAGGTCACACTGGTTTAGGGAGGACCCTAAATGCAATCTAACTGGCGTCCTTCTAAGAAGTGGGGGAGAGACGGGGGGCAGGGAGAACGCCATGGGAAGACACAGGCAGAGACTGGAGTGATGTGTTTACAAGCAAAGGATCGCCTCCCATCGCCGGAAGCTGACAGAGCCGGGGAGCATGGTTCCCTCAGAGCCTCTGGAAGGAGCCAACCTGCCAGCACCCGCTGCCCTGCTGGCCCACAGAGGGCAAGAGAAGAAATCCCTGCTCTATAGCCAGTCTGTGCAGTGCGGTGAGGCCGCCCGAAGAAGGATGAGGTCAGCCGCAGCTGGTGACCCCCACCCCTTGCTCCTGGTGGCACCGCAGGCCCCTCCAGGCTCCAGGAGGCTGAGGAAGGGGGTGTCTAACCCGCTGCCCCCCACCCCACTGTAGTGCCCCTTGCCTGAAGCTGAAGAGGACTTTACAAGCTCTGGGCTCTAGATCCTGAGACACAGGGGCCAGTGTATTCGGGGTGATGGCTCACTGGACATCTGGGTCTGTCAGCACGTGGAGGTACTTGGCTCCTTACTGGCTTTTCTGGGGCCCTGGGGGAGAGTGGGTGAGTTAGTCAGGGTTGGCCAAAGAAACAGGACCAATAGAACACACACATATACGCACAAGCACACACATGCATATGTAGACTGTAGATAAAAGTATATAGAAAGTGTATACATACATATATACATATATAAATACATATACATGGAGAGAGAGAGAGAGATCTTGTTGTTGTTGTTAATCCTCACCCGAGGATATTTTTCCATTGATTTTTAGAGAGAGTAGAAGGAAGAGGGAGAAACACAGAGAGAGAAACATCAATGTGAGAGAGACACATCAATTGGTTGCCTCCCACACATGCCCGGACTGGGACTGAGGATCAAACCAGTAACCAAGGTATGTGCCTTTGACCGGATTCGAGCCTAGGACCTTCCAGTCCGTGGGTAGACACTCTATCCACTGAGCCAAACGGCCAGAGCAAGAGATTTTTATATTATTTTTTTTTATGGAGGCTGACAAGTCCGAATTCCACAGGGTGGGCCAGCAGACTGGAGACCCCGAGGAGCCTATGTTGCAGTTCAAGCCTGGAGGCCGTCTGCTCTGGGCAAGGTCAGACTTGCGTTCTCTTCAGGTCCTCGTCTGACTGCCCCGTCCACGTTGTTATGGAGGGCAATCAGCTTCACTCAGTTCCACCGATTTAAATGTTAATCTCACCCAGAAACACCCTCCCCCCACAACCATCCAGAGTAATGTTGGACTGCACATCCTTGCCCTTTGGCCCAGCCAAGTAGGACATAAAGCTAATCATCACAGTGGCCAAGGAGCAGGATCTCTTTCCAGGGAGAGGAAAGCGAAGGCCCAGAGAGGGTGTGACTTGGCCAAGGTCGTGAAGCAAATCGGCTGTAATGCGGAGGTTTGGGCTGACAGTGAGGAAACTTGGATTTAGTTCACATCCCCTCTAGACCAGAGCTTTAAATCTTTGTGGCACACCAGATAAGGATAGACATATCTGATTGGTATTTGCACTTGAGTTCAAAATGTGGTACATTTTGCTTACATCAGGTCCTGCAAGGCAGAAAAAACACTGTCTGCAGTGGAATGAGTGTCATCTTGTGCAGGAAACCATACCTGTGACATCTAATAATCACAGTAACGCTCTGGAGGACTGTCATTGCCCCCGTTTTTTTTGATGAGGAGACTGAGGCTCAGAGCCCAGCGGAAGCTGGCTGGCCAAGGCCACACAGCTGACAGGTCGCCTGCTGGCCTCTGTCTGGAGCCTGCTCCCTGAGCACAGCCCACTGCCCTCAGCGGGTCCCAACAAGGGCTGTGGGCAGTGGACTGCACCTCCCAGGGCTTGGCCACACATGACTTCGTTTGGCTTCACAGCAGCTCTGTGAGGAGGAAGGATCATTTCATCGTTCAGAGCAGGAGTGGAGGTGCAGGGGGGGTAACTGACTTGTCCAAGGTCACATAGCTGACTAGTGCCTTGCCCAGAACTGAAACTCTCTCCACAGCCTTGATCTTGGGGGTAAAAGAAATGACAGTCCCACCATTTGTTGAGTGTTTACTGTGTTTGAGGTAAACGTATCAACTTATTTAACCTATTCCATAACTCAGACTTAATAGTTGACAGGAATTTAGCATCTTTCTATGCAGTATCTCATTTAATCCTCCCTACAATCCCATGAAATAGGTAAGGATTCTCATTTTTTTAAAAATATATTTTATTGATATTTTACAGAGAGGAAGGGAGAGGGATAGAGAGCTAGAAACATCGATGAGAGAGAAACATGGATCAGCTGCCTCCTGCACACCCCCTACTGGGGATGTGCCCACAACCAAGGTACATGCCCTTGACCAGAATCGAACCCGGGACCCTTCAGTCCGCAGGCCGACGCTCTATCCACTGAGCCAAACCGGTTTCGGCGAGGATTTTCATTTTATAGATGAAGAGACCAAGGTACTGAGTGGTCAAGTAAGTTGCTCAAGGTCACACAGCAAGTGTATGGCTGGGATTTTAATGTAGGGGACCTGATGCTGAAGCCCAAGCCACTGTCCTAGGATGTGTTCATTCATTTATTCATTCAATAATTTATTAAGTGTAATATATGCCGGGCCCTCTTCTACAGATAGTGACACAGAGGTGACTGATATTGATATCTCCACAGCCCCTTCCCCCATTTTTTTCTTATCATTCAGAGAGGAATAAAGAGTAGAGATATAAACGAAGTCTTGAACTCTTGCAACTTGAAAACTTTTGATCTGCTAGCGGGGGACAAAAACAACAAATAAACAAAAGCATTTAGGAAGTTGTAATTGTGAGGGCGGTCTGAGGATAGGCCTCGCTTTTGGGGAGGCCTCTTTGGGGTGGAATCTTTTGAACCGAGCTCTGAGAGACAAAGTGCCATGTGTGTGAATACCGGAGGAAAGAGTGTTCCAAGGAGAGGGAAGAGCAAGCGCTAAGGCCCTGAGGCAGAAACAAGGTGTTCTGTTTGAGGAGTGGAGTGATGGCCAGAGGGGAGGAGCCTGCTGAGGAATGAAGAGAAGGTGCAGGATGTGGTGAGAAATGCAGGTGCCTGGTCGCCCAGGGCCTTTGCATCAGATATTCTTGGGGCGTTTTTCTCCTCTCTGGGTCTGACACCGGCTTTCTCTTGTGCAGGGGCCCCTCTCTTTTTGCCCCACAACTCAGGGTTAACACTGTAGTCGAAGCCAGGGGTTGACAAACCTTTTCCGTAAAGAGCCAGGTGGTAAATATTTGGGGTTTTGAAAGCCATACGGGTCTCTGGTGTCACAACTCAACTAAGCCCAGGCCCGCCCACACTCTGCAGGCAGAAATTCTGCCTTAAGAAAAATATTCCACCACAGGGATTTTTGTCCACTTTTTTTTTTTTTTTTTTTTTTTAGTACAAAGAACTTAAAATGTAGGCACCCAAATGCCTGACACGTGGATGACCCTGACTGGCCCGAAAGTAGCCACAGACAATGCAAAAACAAACGGCATAACTGTGTCCCAATAAAATGTGACTTAAGTTCGTCAACCCCTGATCTAGATGAGAGAGAGGGGCTGCTGATGCTGATGGGCGAGGAGGTACCTACTGGAGCAAATCCTCGGGGCGTGACCGCCCCCTTCCTCACCGCACACCGGCTCCCTCTGCTCTCACAGGGCCAAGCTCTATGCTCTCCAAGCATCCCCACCAGATCTTTCGAGGTGATAGAGGGGACTCCATGTCTCACACACTCAGCCTCCTGAAGAGATGCTGAGCAGGCCATGCCCACAGGAGTCGGGGCGAGGGCCTGGAGTCTGCAAGGACTTCTTAAGATCCAAAGAAATGGAATAGTGGCTTGTGTCCCAGTTGCTGGGGCCATCCTGCAGACATGCCCGACTGCCTCCAATCTACCCACCTTTGGCCTCTCCCCTCTTTCCCTGGTGAGAGGAATTAGAGCACACACTGAAGGAAGAGGGGATGCAGGGGTGGAGGGAAGCGAGCCCCTCTCACAGCTCTGGCAGCTCCTGCATGAGCCTTCCACGCATGACAGATGCTCACAGCTTCAGACAATGGAACGGATCATTGCCTTCCGTCGCAAGCTGGGGTCATTACCCTCAGCTCTGCAGATGCGCATCCGTGGTTTAATTTTGTTGTTTGCATACGAGATCATTTCAATGAAAGAGAACCGGAAACATTCCCCTCCGTTTCTTTAGCAAACAAAATCTTATTGCCTCCCACCCCAACAAAGAAAGCAAGCCAGTATTACAGTTTTAAAAACAAAACAACTCTTAAGCAGCGACAGGAGGACGCTGGGTAAAAAGAAAATCTGTACATATACGGATTTTATTAGGAAAGACACAGCTGCCACCTTCGGCAATAAGTCACTGAGCAGTGGAACTGATTGAAACAATCCAACATGGTGGGATCAGCCTCCTTTGCTCCTAGTGTTGCTCAGATCCCCTGCCAGTCTGGTTTGCTGCCAGGCAGGCTTTTCCCCATCGGGTGGAAGGGAAGTGACTCGGGAGTGGCACAGCCCCCAGTCGCTGGGTCACGAGAATCACGTGGGATGATGGCTAAAATACAGATTCCTGAGCCCTGCCCGTGAGAATCGAAGCTCCAAGGAGAGGGGCCAGAGAATCGTGTCTTTAACATCCGCCCTGGACCCACGTGGGAGTTTGGCGCATAATGTAAATGACACAGACGCAGAGCCAGGAGGTGGACATTCTGAGAGATTAGGGGGTGCTGAAGTTATAAGGCAGCAGAACCCATAATAAGCAAATACCTCAAGGTCGACAAAAGAGAGTAGAAGGTCCAATGCCTCATTAAAAGAGAGGCAGACCTATAAAAAGAAGCAGCGCCTGGGAGTAACTTAAGTCATGGGGATGGAGGGAAGCACATGATACTGGGCAGATGCAAAACCAAACAAGGCAAGCAAGAAGGTGAGATGATGGTCATCGCAGACACAGTGGAACTGAAGACTGAACGCACAAAGCAGTCCAAAGAGGTGCATCGTGTAATGATATAGGACATAATTTACAGAGAAAATATTGTAGCAGTAAACTTGCATGTAGCAAACAACATAGCAACTAAATACAAGAGCAAAAAGTATTAGAGATGAAAGGAGACTTGCCTCCAAGATACAATTTGAGTTGAAGACTATATATATATATATATATATATATATATATATATATATACATAAATTTTCAATTACAGATGACATACAATATGACAAGGTGGGGCAAATCACTGGGGCAAAGGTCCCAAAATTGGGACAGACCCCAGCTCCCCAGGTGGCTCTGATACCCAGCCAGGTGTGAAAACACAGTAAGCACAGTTTTGTTTGTGGATGGGGAAACAGGTCCAGTATAAAGGCCCCATGCTGAGATGATAATGGTGCCACTCGTCTCATTAAAATTCCAAGTAACAGTATAGAAAGAATCTGTAAAGAACAAAGCTCTGATGTTCCCCCTTGAAGTCTATGTTTTTCAACATAAGATGTATTTTGTATGTGTCCCCTCCTTTGTCAGTGTCCAGAGCCTGGACCTGGTCTACCTGCCAGGTGACTCAGCCTGAGACAGTGATGTGCCCAGGTGGTGCACCCGGTCCCTGCAGCCACAGCTATGTAGACAGCTCTGGGTCCTCTCCCAGACCTGGGAGGCAGGGTTTTAGCTCAGGCTTGTCCAAGGTGGGCTGCCCTCTGACACACTCCTTCCAGATCCTTCCTGCCACGGGTGGTGCTGAAGATGAGAGCAGCAGCCCCTCCTGAAATGCTTGTGTGAGAGTCGGGGTTGGGAGTGAGAAGTGGAGAGACGCAGCTTCCACCACAGTCTCTGTTGCAGCTGGACACCCCAGGGCAAGGCTGGGGCCCTCTGGTACCCAATTCAGTGAAAAGAATCATCTCTTGCAATGCGGACCACTTATTTATTGCCTGTCCCATCAGACCCGGGCAATATTCCCATCGCCCGGACTCCTAGCTGCCAGGTTTTTCTTTTTTTTGGAAAGGAAACAGCATGTGGCATAGCAACAGCTCAGCTCTGCAGCTGGACCACCTGGGTCCCAAGTGCAGCTTTGCTACCTACCAACGAGTCACTTGGCCTCTCTGGGCCTCAGACTTCCCCTGCGTGGAATGGGGTAATGGCCCCCATCCTGTAGCCCGGTGACTCAGTGAGGATTAGAGGTAATGTATATAAACAAAACTCTCTGGCAAACAGGGGGAATTCATCAATAATACACATCAGTAATCACAATAATATACGTAAAGTGCCTGGTATGCATTAAGTGCTCACCTGGTATCTTTGAGACAGTCTCCACTCCCCAGCGACACTGTGTCCCCACTGCGAAGATTCTACGGGAATAAAAGGAAAACTGGGTTATCCAGACAGAAACAAAGACATCCAGGCAGTTGGTGTTTTCTGGCTGTGCGGCCTGCCCTAGTTTATCCTGGCAGCTGCCTCCACGGTCAGTGATGGAAGGAGAAAGGAAAGAGAAATGGCAGTAAGACAAATGGATCAACCAAGGAGGGAGGCTGTTTGCTTCCAGCTTCCAAAGGAGAACCCAGCTGTCCCTGCGGTTGCTATGTGTTGGGTCCCGGAATTCTGGTCCAGCCTACACATGCTTGCCCTCCACATGGAGGGATGTTTCCAGAATAACTGGGCTGGGAGGAGTTCAGATCATTAAGCTAAATTCAGTCGTAGATTTGTTTCAAATGGCAACTGTTTCAGTAACAATTGCTGTATGACAAGCCACCCAAAAACTTAGTGACTGAAAACAGTGACAGCCATTGATTGGCTCATGATTCTGCAATCTGGGCTGGGTGCAGCTGCTTCCCCCAGGGGTCGTCTGGAGTCACTCTGGTGTGGCTGCATTCAAATGGCAGTTTGGGACAAAGGTTCAGGATAGGCGTAACCTGTCTGGTGATTCGGTTGAGTGGGCTAAGGTGGCCAGGCAGTGGTGTCTCTCTCCCTGTGTGGGCGCTCATCCTCAAAGAGCCTGACCCAGGCTTCCTAACATGGAGTCTCAGGGCAGTGGGGGATCTCAAATGGAGGCCGTACACCTCTCTCTCTCTTTTTTAAAAAGATATTTTTATTGATTTGAGAGAGGAAGGGAGAGAGAGAGAGAGACAGCAACACCAACGATGAGAGGATTAACTGATCGGCTGCCTCCTGCACGTCCCCCACTGGGGACCAAGCCTGCAACCTAGGTATGTGCCCTGACTGGGAATCGAACCATGACCCCCGGTTCATAGGTCAGTGCTCAGCCATCACACCACACCAGCTGGGCTGTGCACCTCTGAAGGGCTGGGCTCTGGAACTCCCACAGGGTCACTGCACCAGATTTCACCCCAAGGAGAACTAGCCACTCCCTCCTTTATGTTTCCATAGCCCTTTGCAGCCCCTCAACTGCGTCCCAGATCACAGGGACATACACATGTGTGTCTCTCCCAACGTGGGGGTTCCCGCATCCAGGAGCTGCGTCTCCTTTGTCCTTTTATCTCCAGGGCCCAGCACACAGTGGTGCTCTGTACATTCATTTGGTGAATGAATGAGTGAATTGCCAGGGCTTTGCAAAACTCAGGGGCACCCTTCATTTTCCTAGGACCCTTCTCTCTCGCCCCCAATTGCCCCAGAAGAGGAGTGGAAGAAAACCAGGGATCAGACTTTTGTCCCAGTGATGCAGCCTTTGGACACATAAGCCGATGCCATGATGGCAGCCCTGGGGTACAGTACCCAGCAGCAGCTGCACGCCTGTCTGATGTCCCTAACTAATGAGGACTGCACAGCCCAGGAGGGAGGAGAGGCCTGCTGTTCCAGCAGGTCGTTGTGCATTAAAAATCGAGGCATCAAGCAGAAAGCCTTGCTCAGAACCCAGGAGGTAAACACACGTTCCTCATTTGCACAGAGCAAGCGCCCTGGCTCCGTTGGCCTAGGTGGACCAGAGATGTGGGGGACAGGAAAACTGACCAAAGATGGGCAGACCCACCCTCTGGCTGAGGCTTCTGGTGGTAGGACGGGCTTGGGTTTAAATCCCAGCCCTGTCACTCGGTGGTTCTGCAAACCCAAGCCAATCTCCTTGAACCTCCATTTGTTCATCAGTAAAATGGGGATAATGGTGCCTCTCTGGGGAGACCACTGTGAGGATGAAATCATGTAACCTGGGTGGCATACGACAGGCACAGGAGACCTGGTCCTTCCACTGCTCCAAAAACCATCTCAGAGTCTTAGATCTGTGACCATTGCTCTAACAGATAACTTGTTCCATAAAATAAATAGCTGTGCTACCTGCTTGACCCTTAGTGACAATTATGGCAGGTTGGGAAATAAAGTGTGGGTGCCGGGTGGCTGCTAGGTTCACTCACTGGGCAAAAATTATCAATCCCCATAACACTGGAGCTAACGTGAACGTGTAACATGCACCAGGGACTGTGCTTAGTGTTTAACATACATACATTAATGAATTCATTTAGTCTTGGTGACAACACGGTGAGATTGATGCTATTATTTTTCTCATTCGACAAAGGAAGAAACTGAGGTCCAGAGAGTTGAGTGACACACACAGATATGCCTGGGGCTAGTGGCAGGGCTGGGATTCAGACTCGAGCAGTTTTGCCCACAGCCTGTACTCCGAACCTCCAGGTTGTATTGCCTACAAGTGGCTATTCTGGTTTACCAACCTGATGGCATTTACAGAAAGAAATGCATCTTGGCTGCTCCTCCCTTTGTGACAGTAGTCTAAGAGGCCAGGACTAGGATTTGCATCTTATAGATGAGGAAACTGAGACACAGGGAAGGTAAGAATCTCTTCCAAGGTGACACTGGGTGGATGGTGGAGTGGAGATGCGAATTTCGGCAGAGCCCACCCTTAATGCATTATTACAAGTGGAGGGTGGTCCCGGTGGCCGATGGCCCAGGTGCAGGAGTTTTACAAACTGCCCAAGCTTAGTCCTGGAATGTCAATCTCCAACCAGTGTAACTCGATTCCAGGACACCATGCTGTGGAGCTGCTCAGGCCTCACAGCGCTCCCCGCTTCCCAGCAGCACCCCAGAGCTCCTCCTGTGGGCCCTTCAGTGACATGCTCTGCCTCCCCTTCATCAGAGGGTTTCCCTGGGGCAGGACTTGGCCACCTGGGCCATGGGTCTCAGTGGGTCCTCTGGATAGCATTGAGAGGGCCAGAGAACTTGAAAGGGAAAAATGACATCTGTGTTCACTGATATTAACTGAAATCGAGCTTTTCCTTCAGTTGTATGTCACCATTAAAAAGAACAGATAAATTCCTATCACATCACATAATTGCAGATGCCTTAAAAGACCATTTATGCCTATCACCACTTTGAAATTATGGTGCTTATTACACCTGCCGCCAGATCTTATTATTTAAGGCCTTAATAAAAAAGCACATACATTGAGAAACTATAAATTTGTGCATTTAATATTTTGATGCTATTTTTAGTATAATTAGTACACTTTGCATTCCTATGTATTTTTATTGTATGCATTGGAACACAATATTCCCAGAAAGAGTCTATAGGCTTCATCAGCTTTCCAAAGAGTCTCTGGCTCATAAAATATTTATAGCAATCCTTTGAGGTAGGGCTCAATTATTGTCTTGTGTAACTCTCATCTTACAGAAGACAAAACTCAGGCACAGAGAGGTCAAGAGAACTGCCCAAGGACACACAGCTAGTAAGTGAAGAGCCAGGATTTGAATCCAAAGCAATCTAGACCAGAGCCTGCCCTCTTGGTCCACACACTGGGTCAGGCCCTGAGGCCCCCTTGTAGGCCCCCAGAGCATCCCTCCACCCGGTACTTTCCTCACTGGGAGGTCACTGCTGCTTTATCTCTGGGCAGTCCCCAAAGGACTCCAGCACCCAGTGCTGAGCCCAGAAAATCCTCCAGAAAAAAAGTGTTGAATCAATAGTGTCTCCAATCCATAATGCCTTATACATTGTTGGTGCAAAGACCCTTTTTCCCTGGCAGACTTTTCACAGCATAAAAAAAAAAAAAGGCTCTGCTGGAGTGGCTCAGTGATTGAGCGTTAACCTATGAACCAGGAGGTCCTGGTTTGATTCCCAGTCAGGTCACATGCCTGGGTTGTGGGCTCGATCTCCTGTGTAGGGCGTGCAGGAGGCAGCCAATCAATGATTCTCTCTTATCATTGAAGTTTCCATCTCTCTCTCCCTCTCCCTTTCTCTCTGAAATCAATAAAAATACATATTAAAAAAAGGCCTCAAACCAAATAATTTGTCCACATCTTATAATGCATTAGTCGTGCATTTTTAGAGTTCTTCTGATGTTTCCAAGAATTTTTACATTCCTTTGACTAGAACCTGGAGTGTAAATTAGTGTGGACAGGAATGAGGCATTTAGTTTTGCGGAGAAGTAAATGGAGGCTGCAGGCAGTTGGTTCTGGCAGTAAAATGCAGGGCTGAAGGGCAGAGGCTGTGAAACCCTGGGAGGCCTGGGTTCCAGCCCTGTTCCACCCCCCACCCTTTCCCACCCCTCCCCACCCCCCGTCTGACCTCATACACAGAACAGGGACAGAAAGCTGTTGTTAGGATTACGTGAGAGGATGTGTACTGTTGAAGGTCCTGGTACAGTGTAAGGCCATGTTAAACGGTAGCCTGCTCCCCAGATCAGCAGAACGATGTTATTATGGTGTTGGTACTGTCACAGGGCTAAGGCAATTGAGACAGTGTGCCTTAGAACTGGTTTCTGGTTCCAACTCAGCCACATGCCTGGAACAAGACCCTGGCTTCTCTGGACTTTGGTTTCCTGATCTGTGCAAGGAGGGGGGAGGGCGGGGCCAGGGTGCAGGCTCAGCCTTCCTTCTTCATGAGAAACTATGTACGGATTCAATTTGAAAAACAAAAGTTAGGTACAACCACCATGGAAAACAGTCTGGCGATTCCTCAAAAAATATACCCAGCAATCCCTCCCCTGGGCATATACCTAACAACTTGAAAACAGGTATTTGCAGAGTTACATGCACCCCTATGTTCATTGCAGCATTATTCAAGATGGCCAAGACATGGAAACAACCAAAGTGCCCCTCGATAGAGGACTGGATAAAGAAGATGTGGTACACAATGTATACACATGGAATACTACTCAGCCACAGACAGGATGAAATAGCACCATTTGCAACAACATGGATGGACCTGGAGAATATTATGCCAAGTGAAATAGGTCAGTCAGAAAAAGATAAGAACCATATGATTTCACTCATATGTGGGATAGAAAACTGAAACTCGTGGGCACAAAGAGCAGTGTGGTGGCTGCCAGAGGGAAGTGGGGGAAGGGGGCCTAACATATGGTGATGGGAGATTTGACTTCGGTGGTGGGCATACAGAACAATATACAGATCTTGTAACATAGAAACTCACACCTGAAACCTATACGATCATATTAACCAACTAGAGGCCCAGTGCACAAAATTTGTGCATGGGTAGGGTCCCTAGGCCTGGCCAGCAATCAGGGCCGATCGGGGCCTTCTGGCTGCCGGCCGGGGCCTTCCTTCCCCAGCTGCTGGCTGCCAGCCGGGGCCTTCCTTCGTTCTGCGCCGCCCCCTGGAGGTCAGCATAGGTCATAGCAAGCGATCGAACTCCCAGTCTCCCATTCAAACTCCTGAGGGGACAATCTGCATATTAGATTTTTATATATAGATGCCACCCCAATCTATATATATAAAAGCCTAAGCGACTGTTACCACCAGAATGACCAGAACGACCAGTCTACCAGTTACTATGATGGGCACTGACCACCAAGGGGCAGATGCTCAGTGCAGGAGCTGCCCCCCGGTGGTCAGTGTGCTCCCACAGTGGGAGTGCGGTTCAGCTCCTCCTCAGCCGCCTGCCACTTTGGCACTGCTATGTCCCTTGGGGGGGATGTTGGACTGCCAGTTTCGGTCTGATCCGGCAGTCCGACATCCCCCAAGGGATCCTGGATTGTGAGAGGACGAAGGCCAGGCTGAGGGACACCACTTGTGCACGAATCCATGCACCGGGCCTCTGGTAAATTTAATAAAAAAGAAAAGAAAAACAAAAGTCAAGCTGCCCAGTTTAGAGACAGGTGGGACCACTCACCCAGAGGAGCACTTGGAGCACTGCCTGAAGACAGCGGGACAGCTGGTTTGGCCAGAGGTCAGCCCCCGGGAGTGAAGGCCAGATTAGAGCTATAGATTTGTCTCCTTTGGGGTGAGGAGTTAAAATAAAAGGTATACGTGGGGAGGCAGGAGAGGGGGAGGAGTTAGTGGATTTCAGTGTCTGTAGATGGGGTCCTGCTCCTGCGGGTAACACAGTTCGATCCACGTTTAAGCTTTCCCAGCCCAACTCTCGCTGCATGTAATTCATTAAGGAGAGTCGGATCTCCCCACTCACCTCCATCCCTGATCTTTCCTCTGATTGAATCTCTGATGATTATAAACTTTAAAAAGTCTGTAGTTGAACACTGGGGCAACAGGCTGACGACACAGAGCCGAGCCATGGTCAGAGCTGGTGGATCAGCCCCTCCTGCAGATGCGTCCTGAGCCCAGATAAATGGCCTCCTGTTCTTTATATTATTGTTAAACTGTGACAAGGGAGCCGGGAGCCGGGAGAGGAGATGGTGGGCTCAGCCCAGGCCATTATGATGCCAGGGAAAACCCATTGAGCAGATCTTCTTCCCCAAATGACTTTCCTCATGCAAAATTGTCTTCTATTATTGCCGGAAAAGGGTTTTTAAAAGAGGTTAACATGCGGTGTAATGAATATGGGGTAATAATGTTCCTTGTATCAAATTAAAATTCTAAGAGTGCCACATGAAACAAGTGCATTATGAGTACCCAGCATTACGTATTATTATTATTATCATTGGGCGGCTTGATTGCCTTGCGGACTTGGGAATAAAGAAACAGCCCCAAGGCCTGCATTTGAATTGGCAAGCACCACCCTCAGAATGAGGATCTGGGCAGACCAGAAACACCCCCGCCCAGCTAAGGAGCGTTCTGGAATATTAAGAAATATCTTTATAATAAAGCAGAATGATAATGGAACAGCCCGCAGCACCGGTTTCGTGGAAGCAGCGGAAAAAGAGGGGTGTGTGTCAATTTGGAGTCCGCGCTCTAACCCTGTGCTGTGAGACTTTATGGCAGTCGCGTCACCTTTCTCAGCCTCCGTGCTGCCACCCTGCGGTTTAGTCCTGGTGAAGGGCTGTTGTGAGAGTAGGACTGTTGTGCTGTGCAGTAGTTGTGAGCATAAACTGAGATTACAGATGTGAAAGCCCTTGTAAACTCCAGTGGGCTACTGAGATCTGGGGATTGAAGATGATCAAAAGGTCTTTGTGTTGATTTCTTTCCTACTCCTATCTCCTATCCCTCCCTCATTTCTGAAGCCCAGCTGCCATTTATTATATATATATATATATATATATATATATATATATATATATATATATATAAAGCCTAACAACCAGACGACTGGATGACTGGATGACTGGATGACCAGCCGGTTGCTATGACGTGCACTGACCACCAGGCGGCAGATGCTCAATGCAGTAGCTGCCCCCTGGTGGTCAGTGCACTCCCACAGCCAACCTCCCGCGTCCAGCCAAACTCCCATGGTCCCTCCCCCTGGCTGGCCTCGATCAGCCCTGGTTGCCAGGCAGGCTGAGGGACTCCACCCGTGCACGAATTCGTGCACCAGGCCTCTAGTATTTAATAATAGCAACCCACACGTATTAAGCAACTATTAAGGACCAGGTATTATTTCACTCAGTTTTACTGTAACTTTATGTGGTAAGTATTGTTATTAACTTTGTTTTATAGACTAGGAAACGGAGGCTAAAAAATTGCTCATAAGCAACCCAAGGCCACAGGACAGGCAAATGGCAGGGATTTAAACCCAAGTCTTTCTGACTCTAAAGCTCTCAGTTCTTATGCTATATATTTGTCTCTAAAATATACCTGACAAGCTGCTCCCAAACTGTGCTTGAATACCTTCAGGGACGAGGGGCTCATTACCTTCCCCAGCCCTGCCCTAATGAGTGCTCCCCCCTTACATATAAAGTATTATTATGCTGATATTATTATCTAGAGTGACTGGAGTGTATGCTCTCTTAAGGTCCATTCCAGAAACATCGCTTTCAGAGCAGGAGCATTTACAGACAAACCCGGCCAGGCTACAGAAGAAAGGATTAGAAACCTCTGTATGAAAATGGAACACAGCGAGTAAGAGGTGTGTGTGAATGGGGGCACTTAATTCTCTTTTGCCGATTGCTGTAAAAAAACATTTGCTGGAGAGGAGGCATTTATTCCCCGCGGACACATGGTGGGATTTTGAAATATCTCCACAGAAGGAAATATGACTGAGGAAATACAAATCTATTAAATGTGCAGGGCTAAAGAGAAAGGGGCTTCCATAAAAGGACTGCTAAGCCATATCAAAGGCTCCTGAGGTCAGGGAGGGCTGTCGAACACTACCAATTAGAGCTAAATGGGAAAGCGGCTTAAATCTCAAAATTAAAGATAAAGAGCTGCAATTAACCCATCTTCCAACCGAAAACATAGCCCTTAATGCTCAGAGTAATTTACTATTTCTAAATCATGACCGCAAGTGTCTAAGGCTCCTGTTCAACAATATAAAATGGACAATAAAAGTCTCAGTGGGGCTCTGGATACCATGGGGGAGAGGGGGTGGGGGCAGTGCCCGCACAGGGTGACTCTGGAGTCGCAGCAGCTGACCTGGCAGACGCAGAGCTCGCCGTGGGACCCAAGTCCGCAAGGCTCAGCTCTGTTTGCCAAAGACCCGTCCCTCTGGCCAGCAGGGGCCCTTTGGTTTGTGTTTTGTGGGCTTCAATAGGGTGGATTACGCTGATGTGAGAGGGAAGACACGACCAGGCTGTGCTTACAGGGTCCACAGACTGTTCCAGTGGGTTCTGCAAAGCAGCGCTTTGGAAACACTTCACCGCCGGGCCTTCACACAGACCAGAGGCCAGGCCGTCAGGGGTACCTAAAGCTCCCCAGTTCACTCTCCTTGGCACACGGGTGGAGAAGCCCGCTCGAACAGACTGTGGGCCCAACAAGGAAGAGAAAGGGACCGTTTGGAATATGGTCAAGCCTTGATTATACTCAACCAACAGGATGGTACCTGACCTGCTGGCGGGGGGCTTGCAAATGAGGAAATGGGTACATGGAAGCATTCCCCCAGCAGGTGGGCGGAGGGGAGCTGATGGAGCAGCCACATAGAATTCAGCCCCTGGCGAAGTCTCAGAGCGGAGAGCGGAGGACGAGAAGCCCAGGGCTGAGAAGCGGGTTTCTGGGCTGGCAGTGAGGCTTTGTGGACACTCCACACACATGAGGCCTGTGGGTGGCTGGCCTGCCCTAAGAAGGATGGAGCGGGAATGTCCTTCCGGAGCCCTCCAAGTCCCCTCCTGGCCCCCAACCAGCTTCCCCTTCATTCTCCTTGCCTCTTTTCCCGTTGCCTGGGTGACAGTGGGGCATGGGAAGGTCACCAGCTCTGCAGACAGACAGACGGACACGGTGACGCCCAGAGCTACCATTTACCGCGTGATCTTGGACGAGGAGCTCCCCTCTCTGAGCCTGCTTAGTTTCCTCATCTGCAAAATGTAGATAATAACAGGACTCACAGGTCATGTGAGGGGTGCATGGGGTCATCTATGTGAGCCCCCGCGTATGCCTGGCCCCGATAACCACGGACGTGCTGGGCCCTGCATAACCCCCTTCATGGATGAGCTCTCAGCACCCACCACGCCTGTGCTCTTCCCTGGAGCACCCACACTTTCCTGCCTCTGTGCTCCCGCCCAGCCTGGTCCCTCCTCCGGGAACACCTCCTCTGCCCCTCCCTTCCTGCCCAAGCCTCCCCTATTTGCCTGATGCTGGGTTGGGCCCTAGACCTACCACTCTTTTCTCCTTTTGCATCTTCTCCATCCTAGAATTTCGGGTTCAAATGGGCCTGCTTTCCCCTCTGACCGGTTACTTCACCTCTATCCTGAGCCCCTACTTTCCAGTGATCGTCGCCTGCCTGATTCACACCATCACTCCCACCTACACTGGAAATTCCAAGAGTACAGTATCTGTGACTTTGATCAGCCAGAGGACAGTCTGGAGCTTCCAGAGACTGTAAGGTAGGTCCCATTTGTATCCTCATTTTACAGATGAGGAAACCGAGGCAGAGGTTAAGTTGCTTACCTGAAGCCAAATCGCCAGTTCAGAGCTGGGACTTGAAACCCAGCAGGCTGGCCCCAGAGCCCTGGCTCTTAACGGCTGCAGGACACATCCTTACAGAGGGAGGCCCTGCCTTCCAGAGGAGGATGAACGGGGTAGAAAGGAACGGGAACGGCCCAGGAGCTGGGAATGGAGACACTGAGTCCCGCTGCTGCTGCAGGCCTGTCCCCAGCGTCAGGGGCCTCGAGAAGCCACAGGAGCACTGAGTTCTTCTCATGACTGCCTGTGTGGACCAACGGAGATGGGGTCAGAGGTCGCTGACCACACATCCAGTCTGGAGAGGCACCAGAAACTGCCCAGCCCTCCTCCAGCCCACCCTGATTGGGCACCGCCGAATCCAACAGTCTTGGATACTTGTAAACCTCCCCCAAACAGGAGGAGGGGCCCCAGGCATCTAGAGTCAGGGTGGTGGCGTGAAGGAGAACATCACACTCTGATCCTGGTCAGAGCTGAAGGAAGCAGAAGCCATGGGAAACCGCCATCTAGCAGGACCGCTGGGGGGGACAAGCAATAACGCCCGTGTGCTCAGCGATTCCGTGGCTGGAGCTTTGCTACCACAGCCCCAGCCGTCCTCTCCCCCAGCCCCATTTCTCATGGCGGGGCTCCGACCCCCTCAGCCTTCCACATACATGTCCATGAAAGCACCGTCCACACTGCTGTATGCTCCCCCCCGTGGCCCCTGTTAGCCTGTGGACGGGGCACTTCCAGAGGCCTGGGCCTGCTCTGCCTCAGCTCTGCCTCCCGGTGCCAGCCCACAGCATGCGCCAGGAGGCCCTCGATAAGCTGTGGCGGCGGCATGGATGGTGCCCCCTGAGAGTCAGCTGAGCCAGCTTGGGAAGATCGCCTTGACCTGTGGGACTCATGAATTCCAAGACCTGGCCTGGCCCCTGGGAAGAGCCTCCTCCCTCCTGCCCCTCTCACCTCACCAAACAATAGGCTCCTCTAGCCATTCTGGTCCTACCACCATCATTAGCTGAGGGTCTTAGGTGAGTCACTTAAGTTCTCACAGCCTCAGTTTTCCCATCTATAGAAGGGGACAATCGCCTTTGCCTTACAGAGTCGGCTGAGGCTACAACGAGCTGCCATTTAGAAGGAGCCTCGCACTGGGCCTGGTGACAGGAGAGCTGGCAGCCACCGGTTCCCTGTTGGGGTCTTCCCTGCCAAAGGTCAAAGCAGGCGGTTTTCATTTGGCCCCACTGGTGTCCCTCTCCCCGTTTCTAGGCCTGTCCTGTGGGAACCTCTCCCAGCCCCCTCCACTGGGAGTGGGAAGAGCCTTGAACCAGGGCCCTGAAGGTGTCCCAGGACCCCTGCCAGAGGGACGTCAATTCCTCCACGGCCCCTCCGCACAGTGAAGGCCCTTGGCCTCCTCACTGTCACCTCCTCTGGAAAGGCTAGCATCATGGAAGGGCATCCAGGGGAGGGGGACACTTGGGCAGAACCCCAAACTGCTGCTGGTGGTGGTCAGATGCCCCATCCTGCTCTGAATCCCAGCAAAGTCCCCGAGGGCCCCCTGAGCTGCGGCTGCAGAAACAGGTTTCTCGGGCGAAGCCAGAACAGGAACACTTGGAAAACTCAGAGTGGCTTCAGGCCGAGAACCAGATGTTCAGAACAGAGCACAGACCGGTTCAGCTCCACGGAGCGGCGAAGGAAAACACATCTTTTTTCCTTTTTCCCTCAAGCAAAACATAAGCAGTGCGGATTTTCCAGGGCTTGGCCACCTCAGCCATTAATGGAAGGTCTGCTTCTGCCACCTGTAACCCCAAAAACAAAAAGGACACAAAACTCCACACAGTTATTTCCCAATTCCCTGGGCAGGCCAGCCCTTCGGGTTTGCTTTCACAGCCCAGATCCAGCCGCCCTGGCCCTGCACAGGGGTAAGTGAACGCGATTCTTTCCTTGTTTGGTGGGTGACTAAAGGGAGACTCAGAGAGGGGAGGTGATATAACTTTGGTCACTAGCTAGTGAGTGCTGGGCCGGGATGTGAACACATCTCACCGCCAAATAGTAACTTCCCTATTGTGCTCTGGGGCTCTAGGGGTTCGGGAAGAGGGGATTTGGGAGCGAGCAGGATTGGGGCCTTTAAATGCCTCCTCCTCTCACCGGCTACAGAGAACGCACCCCCGGAGCCGAGCACTTGAAGAGCTGTCTAGACAGCAAGAAGCATGGGATGGGACAGACGGGGGCTAGTCACACATGGGTTAATTCCGGTGCCTGTTACAGACTAGAGGTATTTGTTCCTCTCACATATCAATTGGGTTTCCGCCTCAGATTTCACTGAAAGAAACAGATAAACCGCTTAAAAAATAATTGGAAACCAGTGAAACAAAGCAAGGCAGTCTGCGGCTCGTGCCTGCTGGACTGGCTGGTGATGCGGCCATGTTCCACGCGGCGGTGTGACGGTGAAACTTGCATGTCTAGCGGAGGCTGCCCCGAGGAGGATGTCAGGCATGGTGGGGGGCTGTGCCTCTTTGCTGAATTTGAATTTAAAATCTTTAGCTATTAAAAATGGGCACCAGTCCCCGCGATGGTGGTGAGACCCTGGCAGCCACCTCCCAGAACAAAGCTCTGGGGAAGGTTTTGTAAGAGTTGGGCTCGGGTGTGGCCCTCCAGGCAGGGCAGCTCCTGACCCCATGCCGATGTCCCTGTCCCTCAGGCAGTGGGTAATGGGGTGTTCTCTCATCCAAGCAAACCTGGTCAGAGTTCCTGGGCCCCTCAGGTCAGCCTGGGACAACTGATCTGGTAGGGCAGCTTAGGAGAGGCGGAAGTTTGAAACCCATCAGACAGCTGCAGAGGCTAAAACAGCAATTTCCTCCTGGCGGCTGGACATGGGGCTCCCAGCAGAACACGTGGTGCCCAGGTGCTTGTGGGCAGCCCCTGTCATCCTTGACCCCTTTCCTGCTGCTCAGCCTGCTCCGAGCCAGCAAACACCTGCCTACGAGTTGGCAGTTCACACAGAGACAAGGGCCATGGTCAGGTCACCAGGCCGGGTCTAGGATTTCATGTGTCCCACAGGTTGAGGCGATCTGCACCAGCTGGCGAAACTGACTAGCAGGGAGCACCGTGCGTGCCGTCCACCATGGCTGCCTGTTGGGACTTGTTAGAGGTTAAACAGGTACAGGCTTAGCTCAACTCAAACGAAACTTGAACACTTCAGGTCATTGTCAATTCTCCCAACACAGGGAAAAAGGTAATTGTCAATTAACAAGCCCATCCACTGAGGCAGGAGGAAAGTCAATAACATGGACCGATGCAGAGTGTTCTAATGCCAGCCAGGATTCCAGGAACGGCGCCTTTCAAATAGGTACACGGAGTAATTGGCTTCTCCCTGGTGACCCGTCCCGCGGACTCTACGACTCTCCAATTAACATGTTCCGTTGACAGACACACAATTATGTGGGTTCACTGTGCCCCAGCCAGTGTTTGTTCAATCAGAACTTGCAAATACGTAGGCAGTGCACAGAATAGCAAATGCAGAATGGCTCTGGGGGAAGCCAAACAGCAAATGGGTCTTAAGGAAACTCTGGACACGGGATTTCTGTTCCAGAGAGTTGCCCTGAGTCTCAGCTTAAATGCTGAGCAAAACCCCTGTTCTGGCCAGCCCCTGCCTGGGCCTATCCCCATCCCTTATGGCTTGACGGCTATTGTCCCCCCGAATCCATCAGAAATAAGGGGATCATTCCCCTTCCTGTCCCATTCAAGTCGGAAAGTAGCGGGGTCGTGCCTTTGCCCAGGAGGCTCCTTCTGCCTGGAAGGCCATTTCTCATCTCCTGCACCTGAATCATTCTGACCCACCCAAGCCTCCAAATCCTCAGGGACGCTTCCTGGACCTCCTGAGACGAGGTCCCAGGTCCTTTCCCCACGCCCCATAGCATCCTGGGCTCGCTCCTCCTTACCAGGGTACGCCCCGGTTCATCTCCCAGCTTCCTGCACAAAAGAGTGAGTCCTTTGATGTCACAGACTAAGTATCATTCATCTGTAAACACCAGCAATTAGCATAGAAGATGCTTAGCAAATGGTTGTTGGATGCATGGGGGGAGGGCTAGGTAGTGCATGAAAGAGTGGGTAAGTGGATGGATTTGTGGGTACCTGTAAGAACAGGTAGGAAAATGGGTGACGGTTGGGAATGAAGGTGGATGTGAGAGTAGAGGATAAGTGGGGGCTGCATGGGGATTGAGTGGATAGAGTGGGAGGGTAGGTGGGCAGTGGATAGAAGGATGGGTGAAAAGACTGTTGGATGGGTGGATGGAGGGTGTGTGGGTAAGTATTTGGAAAGCCATTTAGCACAGTGAATAGGGGTGTGGGCTCTGAAGCCAGATGTTTTGGGTTAAATCTTAGCTCTGGTATTTCCTGGCCATGGGCAAATTAATCATTGTCCCTGAGTCTAGGTTTTCTTATCTGTAAAATGGGAATAATAATAGAATTATGTCCTCATGCAATACACACTTACGTGCACCCCCAGGTGCCAGGCACTGTGCTAAATCCTGGGGTCACAGTTGTGATGAAGACAGACCCTGTCCCTTTTCTCCTAAACCTCCCTGTCCTCCAGAGAAGACAGCCACGAATGAATAATTTGCGTTAGTAAAATGTGCAGAAATAAAGAAATTAAATGAACAAAATGAAAACGGCGAGAGCCGTGAAGGAGACATTCCTGGCGCCGGGAGGGTGGGGGGGATCAGAGACTGCAGCGAGGAGGAGCTAACATTTCAGCTGTGGCCCAAAGAAGGCTCCTCTAAAACAAGCGAAACTGTAACAGCAAAAAGACTCCTTTCAAAACAGCAAGCCAACCTGACAGGGACCTAGGAATAAACCCAGCGAAGGACCTGCCCGGCTTTTATGGAGAAATTTATAAAGCATTACGGAAGGAAATGAAAGAGCTGGGCAGACAGACGGGACAATGGGATACGAGGAGGAGGGGGAGGAGGTGAGAGGGCTCCCCGGTGCCCACGCCGGGGGACGCTGCACAGACGGAGATAAAAGTCAATGGGAAAAGCAAAGAACAAATTTAGATGCTGGGCTCTGGGCACTTGAGTAAGATTTTCTTTCTGGTAATGGCTGTACTTTCATGCCCACTTGTTACAAGCATAGCTAATGCACATGCAATTTTGTAACCAGCTCTTTTCCCACTTAATCATATAGCATGGATATTTCCCATATCATTAGAGTTTGGTAAGAAAAAAATGCTATAAAGATGATTCTCCAAGGCAGATAGGATGGGTGTTTCCCTATTTTAGAGGCAGTGAGGGGTGGGGGAAGGAAGCCGACATGCACGCAGCATCTATTCCGTATAATTCTCACACCCACACTGGGACCCAGACGTTCCCCTTCATCTTGCAAATGAGAGGGTGGGGTGCAAATGAGAGGATGGGGTGCAAATGAGAGGATGGGGTGCAAATGAGAGGATGGGGAAATGCAGGTTCCAGCGGCTCATTCACAGGCTGGGACTCCAACCTGGTTTCCAGGGTCTTGGCTCTAGAGCTGAGGGTGGGGCACACGATGCCAGTCCCCTTTGTCTCCCATTGCTGTCACCGTGCTGTGGGGAAGAACATCGATTTGGTCGCTCACACGTGGGTGCTGAGTGCCCGCTCTGCCTGGCATCGTGCTAGAACTTGGGAGGCAGCTGGGAACAAAACCAGGATCCTGCCTTAGTTTCCTAGGACTGATACAACAAATTGCCATAGGCTTGGCAGCTTGAAAACAAGAGACATGTACTGTCTCACAGCCCTGGAGGCCAGCAGTCTGAAATCAAAGCGCTGGCAGGGCTGCGTTCTCTCGGAGGGCTCTAGGGGACAATCTTTCTTTGCATCCTCCAGCTTCTGGTGGCTCCTAGAGAGCCTTGATTTGAGTCAGCATCACTCCCCTCTCTGCCCCCATCTTCACGTGGCCTTCTTCCCCGTGTCCCTGGGTCTCACATCTCCTTTCTCTGATGTGGCACCATTCAATGGACTTAGAGTCCACACAAAATCCAGGATGATCTCATCTAAGATCCTTAATTATGTCTACAAAAACTATTTCTAGATAAGGTCAAATGACAGCCACAGGGGCGGGGAGGGGGAGGGGACTTGGATGTGTCTTTTTGGGGACACAATTCGACCCACCACACTGACCCACATTCTAGTGGAGGAAAATGAATAACAGATTATATATATATCATGTTAGATGGTAATAAGTGATAAGCAAAGGGAAAAGGAGGGAAGGGAGAGGGACTAGGTGGGGGCGGCTCTTCAGTTCTAAATGGGATGCTTAGGGAAGGCCTCGCTGTGAAGGTCACCTTTGACCAAAGAGGTGAAAGCAGTGACAGAAAAAGCCATGTAGGTAACCTTCTGCATGAAAAACGTTCCAGGGAGAGAGGTAACACGTTTAAGGAGCGCCAGGAGGCAGCAGGCCTGGAAAGGAGGTGGGAGGAAGTCCAAGTGGAGGTGGGACCCGGCTCAGGGAAGGCCCGTAGAGCAGGGTTACTCAGGCGACAGGGGAGCCACCCGAGGGTTTTGAGCGGAGTCGCTGACACAGCACAGGAATGTTCGCGGCCGCGTGGAGACCAGTGAGGAGGCAGCTGCAAACATCCAGGCGACGGGCCTGGTTTGGACTAGGATGGCAACAGCTGAGGTGGGGAGGGTTAGCGGGATTCCGGGTACATTTTGGAGGTAGGGTCGGCAGGATTTCCTGATGGAAGTGGGGTGTGATAAAGAGAGGCGCCCCAATAACCGAAGGGATGGAGTTGCCATTGTCAGAGTGGGAGGAGGCTGCAGGTGGAGTAGACTCCCGGGCAAGGTTAGGAATTGGGATTGGACATGTTGGGTGCGAGATGTCAATTAGCAAGAGATGCTGGTTGGGCAGCTGGGTATTTGAGTCTGGGCTTTGGAGCAAGGTCTGAGCTGGAGGCAAAAATGTGGGAGTTGTCAGCACAGAAACACGGTTTAAAACCATGAGTGGAGGGACTGTGGAGAAGAGGCCCAAGGAATGACTTTTACAAAGGACACCCCAACATTAAGAGATTGAAGAGGGGAACTGACACAGGAGCCTGGGAGGCGTGACCACTGAGGCGGGAAAGAAACCAGGGAAGCGAGGCGCCGTGGAAACCAAGTGAAGAGTGACTTGCAAGGAGGCGGTGATCAGTGATGCCGATGCTGCTGCGGGTCAAGCAAGATGAGCTCGGAGGAGGGACTGCGTGCCTTGGGTGGGGGCGGTGTCCCTGGAGTCGTGGGCGTGGCAGCTGATGGAGAGGGATTATAGAAGGGGGAGGAGAGGAACAGCAGGCAGGGACAACTTTAATAGGTGTTTTGCCCTAAAGGGAAAGAGGGACACGTAATGGTCCTGGGAAGGATACTGGGTCCAGAGATGTTTAAGATTTTTCTAGGAAGGGAGAGATAACAGCACGTCTGTGTGCCGATGGGGGTGATCCAGTAGGAGAGGAAGCTGGCGTCTCGGGATAAACACAAAAATCTCTGGACCACGTGCTCCCAGGAGCCAGAGTAGCTGGGATCAGAGCACCGAGCTGGGGTGGCCCTAGACTCAGGGACAGTCCATCCGGTGACAGGAGGGAAGGCAGAGGACTCGGGCACAGCTGGACAGTGGGGACCAGCAGGAGCTTGTGGAAGGTCTGTTCCAACTGCTTCAGCTGAGGGTGGGGCGCTGGAGGTCTGTCTGCAGCAAGAGGGAAGGCAGGGCTGGGAGAGGCGCATGTGCTGGGAAAATACCTGATGCGACTGGAAGCAGCGGAAAGGGCTCACGTGAGGGCTGTTTGCTAGGCGCTGGCCGGAACAAGAAGGGGACCAACGAATGGCCTTGAGCTCCTGGAGGGCAGGAGCCCTCTCTTTGGGGCTACGCTCTGTCCCCGGCATGGAGCCTGGAACTTAATACACGTGTGTTGATGATGGAATGAGTGACGGAGCGTGCGAGCAGCAAAGGAAGGGGTTGTCCTGACTGTCTGAGGGCGTTTCTCCTTTGGCCACCATAGCCTCCTTCTCTTGGAAGCGGAATAAGACCCCCGCAGCTGTAAGCCCCGTGGCACCAGCCATACTGCAGGAAGTTAATTAACTCCAGGGTGTTTTAGCTGCTGTTCAAAGCGGTGGAAAGCGAGCCTTTGTTCCTGACAACCTCGATTAGCTCCCGCTCATCTTGAGCTCCCCACCCTGACTAGTAGGCTGGTGCTGAGGTTGCCAGCCTGTTTCTGGGCAGGTAAGAGCCTGGCTTTCCCAGAAGCCTCCTGCCTTCTCAGACCCGGCGGGCACTCCCTGTGCTGGGTGTGCCCTGGGACCACAGTAAGGTGATGCCCTGACCCCTCCCAGTCCACCCTGATGGGCAGTCTCCACTGGGCTCACTGCAAAGCCCGGGCTCCCAGCCCTGCTCATCCCCACCCACCCCACCACGGCCTCTTCACCCCATGTCCCAAGTCCCTCTCTCCCCACTCCCACCCCGGGCCTCTGCTTCTTTAGGGCCGTTTGTTGCAGTTCTCATCCTGTCTAGACCAAACACACCCCTAGGCTAAACCTCAAGAAGGGTCCGGGGATGGAGCCCCAGCATCTGTAGTTTAAAAAGTTCCCCAGGCGTTTTATCATCCATAAAATCAGACGAACAATACCCCGCCTTACAAGGAAGAACAACAATGCCACTCCTGGGTATATACCCAAAAGCTCAAAATCATTTATACGCAAAGATATATGCACCCCTATGTTCAGTGCAGCATTATTCACGGTGACCAAGAGTTGGAAGCAGCCAAAGTGCCTCTCGATAGAGGATTGGATCAAGAAGATGTGGTCCATATACACAATGGAGTACTACACGCCCGTAAGAAAGGATGAAATAGCGTCATTTACAACAACATGGATGGACCTTGAGAACATTATGCGAAGTGAAATAAGTCAAACAGAAAGCTAAGAACTATATGATTTAACTCATAGGTGGAATATAAAACTGAAACTTATGAACACAAACAGCAGTGTGGTGCTTGCCAGAGGGAGGGGGTGGGGGGAGAAAGGGGTCCTAATATGAGGTGACAGGAGAAGATTTGACTTTGGGTGGTAGGCACCTGGTCCTATATACAGATTTTGTAAATTAGTAATCTGTGACCGCGCCAGCACGGCCAAGGGTGAGTGGGGGTGGTGAAGGATTGAGAAAAGACAGACAAGAGAATGAAAGCTGGATCTCGGTGGGACGCTGTTTCCAGAGCCTCTCTGCTGGAGAGTTAGTGACAGCGCCACGGACTACAAGCCATGTCTTTATTTTATAGCCAGATGCCATGAGGCAAAGTAAGGGCGTGGTCAAGATGTTTACAACATTCTCGTGGGTTTCGATCCTACTCAATTACATGCACCTGATCAAGCTTTGTTTACTTGCAGCCTATATCACTTAGGCACATGGGGCCATGTGTTCAGACCATAGGTTCAGGCTTACAACTACAGCTGTTGGCTATAATTGTGCGGGGAGGGCTCTGCCCTCCAAGCTGGGACTTGCACTTGGCCATGAGAGGACTGTGCCCTCTCATTAGTCCAAGGCTTGAACCTGTCCAAACACTGTAGCCGCTCTCCACAGTAATCCACATATGAAACATATATGTTCATGTTGAGTAATGTCACCCCAATAAAATTAAAAAAATAATAAAGTAAATCACTAGTAAGGAAAAACACACACACACACACACACACACACAAAAACAACAAAGCAGAGGAGCCAGTATTTACTGAGCAGTTACATGTGCCCAGCACTTTACACTCCCTGCAACCTCCACCACAATCTCCAGGTCCATTTACAGATGGGGAAGCAGGTGCTCAAACGGTGAGTGAACTTGCCCTTAGCCAGCCATGGGCAAACTACGGCCCGTGGGCTGGATCCGGCCCGTTCGGCCTTTCTATCCAGCCCGTGGAGCTGAAAGAGCGGAGGGTTCTCTTGCTCTCCCCCCCGCTCCTTTACTTTGAATTTATATTAGTTCACACAAACACTCCATCCATGCTTTTGTTCCGGCCCTCCGGTCCAGTTTAAGAACCCATTGTGGCCCTCGAGTCAAAAAGTTTGCCCACCCCTGCCTTAGGCGCTCAGCTGCTAAGTGGCAGAACCGGGTTTGAACCCAGGCTCATGTGACTCCCAGTTAGCTTTCCACCTGCACCTGGCACAGAGGCTGCTTTATTTCTCTTCTATTAAGCATACAAGTCATGATAATTCTAGGCAGAAAGGGTAATCTGGGTAACGGAAACAGTTGTACGGAGGTTAGATAGATGGTGCTGTCCACCCAACCTGGAAGGTGTTGGGAGGCCTTTGTAAGGAGGGGACTGGGCATTTGAACGGGAAATTTGGAAACCAATGAAGGCGTTGGAGGAGGAAAGGGATGTGATCAAAGCAGGAGGAATCAAATCAGAAGAGGGGAGGAGAACAGGCAGTTAGGTGACCTGTTGGGAGGCTACTACACCAACTAGCTATTGCAATAGTCCAGGCAGGGAAGAGAGAAAAGGCCAGGCTGCAAACAGGCCAGGAAAAGGCGTGCAGGCGGCCTCCATGCCCAGCTGCTTTCTGCTGGTAAGCCACGCCATTTTCACAAGGCAGCTGGAGGCCCTTTTGGGCAATCTCATCTCGAAATGACGGCATTTCATTATAATTTAAGTCTTTCTTGGTCTTCATAAAAAACCATGAGCATCTTGAAAAAGGGAAGCGTCTCTTTCCTCAGGTGAGGGGAAAACATGCCAGAGCTTTCTCCTCTAATATAAACTAGACAAGGAGATGCAGCTGAACTTGGCAGAGCCTGCCGGAGCACGCTAATAGACTCGACGAGAAGAGAATTATAGTCACAGCTCCAGAGGGCGGGGGGCAGGGAGCGGAAGAGGCCCAGGACTGGCAGCCCCAGGTGGGCTTACAGGCCCGGGATCAGTGTGGACAGCAGCAGCAGCTCCAGGGCCTGGGTGGGCTCAGATGCACATCCTGCTAGAAGTTTCTCTGCCTGGAGACCAGAGAGAAAGACCCCTCTCCCCCAGCATCCTTCCTGGTTGGTTTCCAGTGATCCCATTAATTGTGGAGGCTCAGGGGCTGGAATGGAATTCCTGGCGTTTCCTGCATGGGAGCTCTCCGTGGGGGAGGGTGGAAGTGACCTAGAAACTTTTAGCCAGAAAAGAGAAAAAAGAAAGAACCCCATGCAGGCTTGACACTGCCATCAGAGGCAAGGAAGGGGCCAGGGGTTGCCGTAGGTATGCGCATGTTTTAAAATATTATTTCAGGCCGTTAGATGTCCCATACAACACTTGGCTTATAAAAAGGTGCTGTGCTTGTATAAAGCCAGATTATTTTCCTTCTGCCTTTAATAAAAACCAGCGCGGGTCTCTGAGTCACAGGCTTGAAACAGCTTTCGCCGGTTACAGAGGCTGGGATTTCAGCGGTGGCACAGGCTGGAACTGTTCTCAAATAGGAAATCGAAGACCGGAGACAAAGGAGGGGAGAGGCATGGGGAAGAGAGGCAGAGCAGGAAATAAACGCCGAGTTAATGCTCAGCGAGGGCTTCATGGCTGGCTCCCTGGGGGTGCCCCAGAAAGGCTGCTCAGACCCAGGAGTAGGGAGCAGGGGTTCTTGGCTTCCCACCAATAGCCTCTTTGTCCCCTGCCAGCCAACCCTCTGCACCACAAGGCTGCTCAGCCCAGCTCCTGGCAGAGGCTCCGAGTCTTCGGCAGATGCCCTGTCGTGCTGAGCGGGAGGCTGTCACCTCCACAGGGCCCTGTGATCACTCAGAGCTGATATGGAGGCTGCGAGGCTGCTGGTCTCTGGGCCTGGGAGGCAGGGCTGGAGGTGGCTCCTCAGAGGTGCTCCCTGTTTCATCTGCCCTGCCCCCCGCCTCTCCTTTGCTCCGTCTCCATCTTCCTTTGAGTCTCTGGCTCTTTTTATCTCATTGTCTCTCAGGCTTTGTCTCCTTCCCTCTTTCTCTGTCTGAGTCTCTTTTATTCTCTTAAGAAAAATGGCTGAACTTGTTAAGCCAGAGATCAAACACCCCAACGGGCTAAATGTGTGAGAAGAAAACACCACTTTAACAACTGGCCTCTCTTTCTCTGCAACAAAGCGGGTCCCCGTGGAGTGGACAGGCAGGGAAGGGGTGGGAATGGATGAGAAAAATGAATGCAACCATGTTATTTTTTTGGCCTGGTAACAGGGGCTGGCAGGGTGAGAAGGGCGGGGAAATCCCATATGGACCGGACACTCCTCTGACCGGGGAGCTCGGGACAACTGTGGGGTGGGTGGCAGGCAGGTCTGTGAAGGCCCGATGGCCCGGGGAGTCAGGCGCTCTGCCTTCCAGCTGGTCCCCTCTCCTTTGCATGAAGTGAAAGGAGACATTTATGGGGGTGAAGGACAAGGACAGAGACCCCTGAGCTGGGGACATTAGGAATATCATTTTGCTTAACCCTCCTAACAGCCCCGTGAGGGGTATCATTCTGGTCTTAAAGGGGAGGCTCAGACAGACCGCGGACTGCGTCCGATGCACCTGCCTGGGAGGAGCAGGGCCCGCTCAGCCTGTGCTTTCTCTAGTTGTTTCCTCCTGAGACAGATGGGAACTTGGCCCACGGTAGGTTCAGAGCAAAGGTGACCAGGTGAGGATGCATTTCCTTAAGAAAAAGGCCCCCAGGTGATGATGGAGGGAGGAGGGAGGAGGGAGGAGGGAGGAGGGAGGAGGGAGGAGAGGGGTGTATGCGCCTGTGGAAGGACCTGCCCTCCAGTTTGCCTCTTAGACGTGGGTCAGGAATGCAGCTTGCTGTGCCCTGTTCATTAGAGAGATGGAAACGTTCTGTTGCTCTGAGGAAAGGGTAGGGGGAGGAGGGGAGGACAGGCAGACAGACAGAGAAGCAGTTTTCCCACCTGTTTTGGCCTCTTCCCCTCTCTGGAATGCTGGCCTGTGGGCAGCCATGAAGGACAGGAGAGAACATTTATTGGGCCTACTGTGTGCCAGTGTGCTTCTCACCATCACGACACCCCCATCCCTGTTTCACAGAGAAGTGAGGCATAGAGAGGTTAAGCAATTTGCTAAGGATCACACAGTTACTAAGCGGATGAGCCAAGGCCCTCACCCCCCTCTCCTCTATTTTTCATGGTTCCAGGCTCGGTGTGCACTCCACCCCCTCCGTTCTCTAGGCATGGAGCTGGGGGTGGGTAAGCAGGGGGAGGAGACACAGTACCCAATCTACTCAGCCCCAAGGCTAGTTGGGAGCATTAGAGACTGAGCCAGCCCCTGCCAACCGGAGAGGAGGAGACAAATGACAGAGGCAGCCCACGCGGCAGCCCAAGCTGCTCCTTCCCAGCACCCCACCAGCCTGGTGAAGTGTCATCTGTAATAGCAGCGGGCCTGTCTTGCCCCTCCTTCCCCCCCTCCCCCCTGGCTCACTGAGCAGACTGCATAAGACATCTTCTCCAGGGAGCTGAGCATGGCTGTGGCGAGTGGGCTGAGTGGATAGGCACGGGGAGCAACTGACTGTGGGAGGGGTGGGTTCTGGGCAGGGTGGGTGGTGGGCGGGGACTTAGGGAGTCTGTGCTGTGGCCCCTGACTGAGGTCTGTATGCCTTTAACACCCTGCGCTAGGGTGTACTTTGGCCCCAAACTTATAGGCTGGAAGCAGAAGGTGGGGGCTTCCACGGTGCCACCTGCACAAGCCCTGAGAGGCAGAGGGTGCCACCCTGTGAGAGAGGAGCAGGGTCACGGGGGGGGGGGGGGGGCGGGGGAGGACCCAGACAAGTCCACAGATCATACTTCTGGCACCAACACGTGAACTGTGAGCCGACATGTGACCCTGAGATATCTTGCGTAGAGCTGACATGTGGCCCATGTACACAGCTGACATTCACCTCCGACCTGAGCCACCACATTCAGCTCTGACATGCTCCCATAAGAATGAAGCTGGGATATGTGCTCCTAAATACTCAACGTTTCAACGTGACTTACATTCACTCACAACTCAGACGTGGCTTTCACCTTTGTTACAGAGTTTTTGAACCTTTTTAAAAATTTTTATTTTCAAAATCAGGACATTTATATACAAAGTATAAGGTCCAGCTTTCCCTGATTCCTACTGGGCTTCATTGGCTGGCACTAAATGGGGCGCCCCCTTCAGGCGTGGCAGGGCTCTGCCAGCTGACCGTGAACTTGGTTCTACCTACTTTTCTCATTCCCACTGCCCTTCTGGCCGAAAGCCCTGGAATTGGAGACCTGTGTCTGTCTGGCATATGCCTGTGGCCTCATTGCTCCTTCCTTCTGGTCCTTGACAGAAACTCAGCAACTTCGCAACTCAGGAAAGGGTGGAGGCAGCCTGCTATAGACGAGGAAGACTTATTCTGGCTCTGTCTGTCGCTGCCCTGCGACAGATGACAGATGTCAGATGACAGATTTCTCCAAGGGACACCCAGACTGGACATGCAGATCCTGTAATTGTGGCAAATGGAGTCCCCATTGCCTGCTCCTGTCGGCTGTCCATCACCCTCAGGGATTCAGCCCAGGCCTTCCTGGGGCATCGCAGACAGGCTGGCATCTCCACAGTGGTTGCCATAGGAACTGGAGCTGGGGTTGGGCTGAGGAAGGCGGGGTCCTATAGGTTGCATCTCCGTTTTCAGTTCTGTTTAAGGAATGTTTGCAGAGCACTTGCCATGTGCCAGGCCCTGCATGAGTTATAAAGAGGAGACTAAGGCTTAGTCTCTTGCCTTCAGAAACCCCCGGTTCAGGGAGATGAGAACAGACCACACGTGACTTCACATCCTGCTGCCTCATGGTTCTAGGTGGGGGAGAGGCCCATCTAATGCTGAGAGCCGAAGAGAGCACTTCAGTTGAGGTGAAATCAGCAAGGTTTCATGGGAAATGTGACTTTTAAATCAGGCCTTGATATGTTTCCATAGGGAGAAGGGGTCAGAGAGTGTTTGGGCTGGGGGGTGGGGTGGGGTGGGGAGGGAGAGCAGGAGCAAGAATGTGGAGGTGGGCAAGTGCAGGGCAGGCAGTGGGCCCCACTGTGTACGGAGCACATTCAGAGAGGCTGGTCCGCAGAACCTTAAGTGGCTGCTATTTCCTCTGCGTCAAATAAAAACAGGGAAGATTAGGTTAATTTTTGGAATGACGCAGAGACTAGAGAATCATTCAAGTTCGTCTGCAGGCCTTCCCTCTGCCCCCTCACTTTTGATTTGCAGCTGGGGGAGCACCCACTGGGCTGAGGCTGGGGACGGCAGGGTTGGTGATGGACAAGAGCCTGGAAGGGAGGCACAGCCAGGTCGTGCAGAGCCTTGGGAGCCGGGTAGCAGCTTTTCTCAGCAGGTAATGGGAACATGGAAGGGTTCTGGGCAGGAAGTGACATTACCAGGCTTGCTAATATTTTAGAAAGATGGGGGGGGGCTGCTTAAAGAGGATGGCGAGGAAGAGCAAGGCGAGGGGTGACAGGGCAGGAGGTGAGGAAGAAAGCCTCAGCTCAGGATCAGCAAGAGGAGGTGAGAGCGACAAGACAGGCGGCTGTGCACGAGGAGAGGAGCCAGGGGGAAGCATTTGCAGGCCTCCCCGTGGGGCAGCAGGCCCTGCTGGCTTTCCCCAGGGAGGAGCGTGGCCAGTGGCTCCCTCCCAGCAACGCGAGGTGTTCGAGGGGGTGAGAAGGCTGCCCACCATGGAGGAGAGCCTTTCCCCAAGGGCAGGGATGACCCCGTTCTCCGCAGGAGCAGGACTCCCGAGCTGTGTGTACTTGACCTTCTGTGCCTCCATCTCTTCAATTGAAATGGGATACAGACAAACCAAGGGTGAGGGACCGGGAAGCTGTGCGGGTCTCCAGGAAAAGTTATTTCCATGATGCGCAGGCTGGCAGCTGCTAAAGTTCTGGACTCAGGCAGAGTGGAGATCTACCCCTAGCTTTGCTCTATGCTGACTGTGGCCTTGGCCAAGTCATCGGACCTCTCTTAGCCTCAAATCTCCTTATCTGAAAACAGGGCTAATGATAATATTCCACTCAGGATGGTAAGGATTAAGTGAGGGATTGCACTGTATATAGTGCTGTAATAGTGCCAGACACAGTAAGTGCTCAATAAATATTGGCTATTAATTTTAATAGTATTTGGGGTTTTGTACTATCTCTTATATAATCTCTTATATAAAAGGCCTGTGGCCATCATGCTGTAACACAGTCACGACCAAATGAACAGCGGCTCTTGTGGTGGGCGGGGTGGGGCGTGAGCTACTAGCAGCAGAGAGCTACGGCAGAGGGCTATGAGTGGTGGAGGGTGGGGCAGCGAGCTATGAGTGGCGATGGGCGGGGTGGCCAGCTGAGGCAAGTGGAAGCCAGCTACTTGTGCATGATTTTGCACACTGGGCCTCTAGTTTATAATAAACATCCAGTTTGAAATTCTATTACAGAACTTTGGAATACAGTTTCATTACTTTCAGGTACATACAGTGACCCCTATTGGGCTACTGCAATATTGGTAGGAAGCCTTGGGGGCTGTCTTAGTCCGTTCCCACTGCTATAACTGAACTCCTCAGACTGGGTGGCTAATACACAACAGGGTTTATTTCTCACAGTTCTGAAGGCTGTGTGTGTGTGTGTGGTGGCCGGGGGGGTAATCCAAGCTCAAGGCCTGGCAGACTCAGTGTCTGGTAAGGCCCCACTCCTAGTTCATAGAACATGCTTCTAGCTTTAACCTCACATGGGGGGAGGGGCAAGGGATGTCTCTCAGGCCTCATTTATAAGGGCATTGATCCCATTCATGAGAGCTCTGTCCTCCTGACTGAATCATCTCCCATAGTCCACCTCCAAATGCCATCACACTGGGGGTTGAGGTTCAACATGTGAACGAGGGAGGACACAAATATCCAGTTCCTACCAGGGCCTGTGTTAGTCACTGGATAATAATGATTTATAGTTGCTGGCTCATTCCTATATCCCAGAAAGTGCTTCTCAAGGACTTAAAGAGTTCTTGCTACATAGTCCCCAAGAGCCATTAGGATGCTTATTTGCTGACCAAGGTTTTTTCTGAGCAGCAGGGCCAAGGTCCAGGTCTGGCTCAGAGTTGTCACTGGCCAGGAATGAAAGGCACGGATATTCACTCCGTGAAATGTCCCAGCTCACCTCCCCCAGTTCACCACACACCTACATTCCACCTTCACTGGGTCTCCACCTTCTCGAACCTAAACAGCCTGTGAACTTGAATGTCTCTGGCCTTTGCTCATGCTGTGCCCTCTGCCTGTGATGCCCTCTCCCTTCCCGGTGAAATGCCCTCACCTTCCCAGACTTCCGCTGTGGTTAGCGCTTCCTTATTTCCTTGTTGGGTCATATTACCGGGAAGGTGCACATCCCTCTGGTATCTATTTGGGCCCTTCCGTGGGTCCTATTAAACTTTGAAAGCCCAGTACTGAGTGCAAAGCCTGGCAAAGGAGAAACACTCAAAAACAGTCCATTCATTCATTCATTCATTCATTCATTCATTTGACAAATGCTGATCAGGCCCCATACTAAGGACAAGAGAATGGTAGTGAATAAGACATACCTTTGCCCTCAGGCAGCTTATAGTCTAGTGGGGAAAACAGACATTAAACAAACACACACAAGCAAATATCCAATTACACACAGTAATGAACGATGTAAGGAAATAAACAGGAATGGTGCTAGAGCATCTTGAAGCTATGGCTGCTTTTAGACGGGAGGTCAGGGCAGGCCTCCCCAAGGAAGTACCATCTAAGCTGAGCCTTCAAGACAGTGGCATTAGGAGGGTGCAGGAGGGTGCCTGGGGTGGGGATGGCGCTCCAGGCAGAAGGCACAGTATGTGCAAGTGCTCAGAGACAGGAAGGAACTCCGTGTGTGGTCATGAAATGAGTGGGGACAATGATAGGAGAGGGGGCAGGGTGGTGTGAGGATTTGAGGTTTTATCTCCTGAGCACCAGGCAGCCATGGCAGGGCTTTCGGTAGAGTTGTGACCTGTGTGGTTTCCATCAGCAGGAGGGGAGGTACTGCAGTGGTCCAAGCCCAATATGGTGCAGCCCTGGGCTCAGGAGGTGGAGTGGGGAAGGGGAGAGGTGGGCAGGGATGGGCTGTGGAAGTGAGACTGAGGTTCTGGATGTGGGAGTTGAAGGAGATGGAGAGTCAAAGTGGATTCCTGGAGGTTTCTAGTGGAGGGGACAGAAGGGTACAAGAGAAGAATGAGGAAGGAGAGGGCCTGTGTCTCCAAGAAGTATATCTTAGAGCTATAACTGATGGTGGGCAAGGAAAGCAGAATGACTGGGCAGAGCTTGCAAGGGAATGGCACCATTGTCCCTTTAAATAAGCGCATCAACAGCAGGATGAGGGAAAATAGAATTTGTTCAAGACTCACCCGTATAAAGAATGGAAACAACCTGCACATCCATCAGTAGGGGGCTGGTTAAATACATTAGGGGGCCTCTCTAAACAGACTACTGTGCAACCTTATAAAGGAACAAAGAAACTCGACAGGGATGGATAAGGAACTGTCTCCAAGATAACACTGTGAAAAAGCAAGGCACAGCCAGCGGGCATTGTATGCAACCATTTGTATCAGAATGGGGGAAATATACAAATAGAAATATAAAAGTATATGATGTAAGTGTAATTTCTACTTGAATGTAAATCAACTTTCTCTGGGAAGCACACAAGAAACTGAGAACATTGGTTGCCTCGAGGAAGGAGAACAGAAATAGGAGACTTTTCACTCTCTATCCTTTTGCGCCTTTTGGATTTTCAATCATGAAAATGAACGAACTATTGAACAATTAATAATTATCATTAAATAATATATTCCAGCTTATTTAACCAGCTGTTACACAAAATGTGTTGATCTGAAGAGCTACTGTCAGGAAGGACTTCTGCCCACTCTAAGCTTCCCCTCGCTCCCTCCTCCACCTACCCTCCTCCCCCCCTCCCCACCCTGGTGCTGGGGAGGGAGCAGTGAGCTGGGCAACCCCTGACTCCTAGTCTTCCTGTCTTACAAACCAGGTGTAAAGTAGGACTAAGGCATCAGTTGCAGGTTTCTATAATTTTGATTGTTGCTATTAAAATTGATTTTTTCCTTGAAATCACCTAATATACAGAAAATATATGGTCAGTTCCACAGCAGCAAATAGCCTAAACCAACCTACTCCAAGGTCAGAATTTCAAGCCCCAAATTATCTGCTGCAAACAGCTCCACGTGTCACCATGGGGGGCAATCCCCCTTGTGCCCTGGGGGGCCCAGAGCCTGGTGAACCCAGGGAGGATGCAGCTGCTGGGGAGGGAGGGCCAGAAGGAGCTGCTTGAATTCTGCATATGGGAGGTCGGAATGGGCCCCTCTGCACAGGGCCAGGCATGAGAGGGAGGAGAGAAATGTGGGACATGATTTGCAGGACCCAGTGCTAAATGACAAGGGGAATATGGTGTCAGCTCAGAAAGTGTAGGGATTTCAGCAGAGCCTTAAACCAGGTGCAGGCCCCTTCTGAGGAGGGCCCTGTGTGACTGCACAGGTCTCACACCCATGAAGCAGGCCCTGCAACTGCCCTGCAGGGTAGGCAACCCCGACAGGCTCAGATGAGCTTGAGAGAGACACCCAAGGTCACAGGGCAACTTAGTGGAGGCACTAGGAGTTGAACCCAGGAATATATAGCCCATGCTTCCTGCACAACACTGCACCCTAACAATAGCAACAGCCAACCTGGGCGCTCACTCCACTCTGGACCCTGTTCCAGGTATTATCCACAGATACCGTTAATGCACACAACCACCTGCTATGGATGATTATTGCCCCCATTTACAGACAAGGATGTAAGCACCGGGAAGTTCAAGAACTTTTCCAAGGATGCACAGCTAGTAGGTGACAGAACAAGGGCTCAGACCCAGGCGGTCTCACCCCAAAGCCCCCTCTCACCTCCATGCTGCTCCAGGGGACTGCAATCAACCGGGCCAGCCAGAGTAGGTGGGCCAGTCCTGGAAGCACAAGAGAAAAGGCCAGAGAGGGCTTTACTGTGACCAGCCTGGGACAACTCAGGGCATTCTGCATCACCATAGGCCTGCCATGCAGGCCCGACACATTCTGATGTTCATAGCAGCAGGGCATCCCAGCCACCTCTTCACCAACGGCCTCAGGCCCATGGGACAGCAGCTCTCAAGGAAAGGAGGTAGCAAATAACAAAATATTGAGAGATGCTTAAATGTTTCCTCCCTGTCCCAGCATTTCTCCCATGAGGACAGGCGGTGACTAAGACCAGGGAAATACCCGCATCCCAGAGCCTCCTGCAGGTAGCATCCCCATGCAGTGAGTGCCTGAGTCTGCCAGCCCACAGCCCCCTGTGTGCCCTTGCCAGGACATGGGGACTCTGAGGGGGGTGAGGAGGAAGGGTGGCACCTGGCAGGCGGGGGCAGAAAACTGGCATTTTGTGCATGTGGCTAATCGGGAAATAGAGTGCTTTAGCAGGAGGCACGGTGGACTCCAGAAAAGCAAGAATTACACTGACTTTAAATCCTCACTTCTCATCCCGGTTCCGTGGGAGCCCCAGTTCCGTTCACTACTGCATCCTCATACACACCTCAGGAGGCACTCAGCTTTAGTTTTTGTTTTTTAAATGTTTTTATTGATCTCACAGAGGAAAGGAGAGGGAGAAAGAGATAGAATCACCAACGATGAGAGAGAATCATTGATTGGCTGCCTCCTGCACGCCCCACATGGGGATTGAACCCACAACCCAGGCATGTGACCTGACCGGGAATCCAACCGTGACCTCTTGATTCATAGGTCAACCACTGAGCCATGCTGGCCAGGCAGGAGGCAACCATTTTGATTCCCATTTCATGCACAGGGAAGCTGAAGGTCTGAACCCCCAGATGACAAGGGCCAGGGCTGGGATCCTCAGACTGGTCTGTCCACCTCAGGTGCCTGAGGGGGGAACCACTATGTTACTCCACCTTGCCCAGTACCTGTACCAACTTCCGTTTCTGCATCTGAAAATGAAGACAGAGCTGCTATGCCATGTGGACTTGTGCTAACACTGAAAACACTGTGTGTGGAGCTCCTAGCACAGCAGCTGGTCCATAGTAAGTGCTCAAGAAATGAACCATGTAACAGCCCGCCGGGCTGCAGGCCTGGCAAACCTTCTGTGTCTGGTGTGAATCGGGCTGTAGCAGGTTGTATGATTTGCTTTTATCTCAGACACCCAGAGCTTGGACCTTAAGATTCAGCACACCGATGGATGTAAATGAGATGCAAATCGACCTGTTCCAGATAAACAGGAAACTGAACATCTCTGACTGCAGCTCTCTCCTCTCTCCTTCAGTAGACCAAGGGGATGGGCTCTCTCCGAAGGTGATCCGGTACTCACGTCTCATTTACCGGTCAGCACCAGTTCTCCTGAGCAAATGAGGGCACCTCGACGCACTGACACCACCGGGTGCTTTCCGGGGCCCCATTCTGGGGACCTCCTTCCCCCTCTGCACCTGCAGGAGCCAGGGCCTCACAGGCCTTGATCCAACCGGCTCAGCAGATGCGGTGAAATCTCCTCTTGCTCAGGACTCTGACTGGGAGCAGCTCTAAGTGGTAGGCCTACCAGGAGCATCCACATGACAACAGAAATTCTGACAACCACAGGAGTGGATAGAGCTCTGCTCAGTGTGATGAGATGCAGAGGGACAGGGTGCTAACCACGTGCAAATGCCTGCAGGTAACACACATGTAAACCAGGTGGGCAGGTAACACACAACTAAGCCAGGTGGGCGGCCCAAGGACGGTCAGCGGCCATGGCCCCGGGGGTCTGGGAAGCAGTGGGACTGGGTGACGAGAGCACCGGCTCTGTCCCCAGCTGGCAGCCCCATGACGCAGGCGCTGCAGGCCTGGAGAGCCTGGTATTTCAAACGAACCACAAATCTTGACTTTCAACGTGACAGTCTTGATTTCTGCTCTGATACCACTGAGCTTAACAAAAGCTGGGGGTTTTCTGACTCACGGGCTGCCTGTTTACAGAGCCTCTAATGTAAGCGGTTCTCAACCCTTCCTGGGATCACGGGCCCTTTGAAACCACAATGTATGTAAGTCCCAAGAAAAACCCTGGTGCGAGAAGATATTTGCAGCTCATATAACTGCAGAGAATTGATGTTCATAATATTAAAACAGAAACACACAGGAAACCCTGTGAATCAATCCATAAAAAACAAACAAACAACTCAATAGGAAAATGGGTAATTTCTCAATCGGGAGGATTAGTACACAAGCATTTGGGTCATTATTGTTTACATTATACACATGCACTTATATACTCTTATTTATGTGTATTTCATAATAAAGTAAGCACAAAATGAAATCCGTCTTCCTTCTTTCTGCCATTTAAAAAAATCTGATGAAATCCAGGGATCCTACTTCCAGAGCAATGAAAAACCATCCAGGCGCCCCATTTAAAGGCAGAGGGCACAGGGATTCCTTAGCGATCCTCTGCAGGGAGACCTCACATTGTTGCTGCTCCAGTCGACCCACACTGGAGGTGGGCAGTCATTTTCATTCTGTCAGGACAGTGAGGTGAGAACCGAGCCAGCACCCCTAAGAGGAGCTCTCCATGCCTGCAGACCCCCCACAGCCAACCTCTGCCCCCTTGCCCCCCCCCACTTTGGAGCACCCAGCTCCCAAGACCCAGCACCCCATTGCCTGCTCCAGGACAGCAGCTTTGACTAGCACCCCGATTGCTGGGTCCTCTGCACTCACCCCCCCGCCCCCAAAAGCCCCATCGCTTGGAGAAGAGGGAAGTACGGGAACAGCAGAAGGTAGCTAATTGCTTGTGCTACAAATAGTAATCTTGCTTTTTAAACCTTAGGAGGATAATGATCTGTTTTTGGTGTATTAACACTTAATTGTTTAAGTGAGGAAATAAGAATCAACTTCAAAACAGGGGAGCCCAGAAGCAGAACCGACATCCTGGAGTGCAGTGCTCACGACAGAAGAAGACGCCATGTGGCTCGGGGAAGCCACTTTTCCCTCGGGGCCTCAGTTGCCCATCTGTTTGGTGGAGGAGTTGGCCTTCCAGAAGGTGCCAAGTCGGCTCCAGCCCTGACATCCCACCAGCTTGATTCTTTCCCTTCTGGAATTGTCACAGACAAGAAGGGTCCTCCCATCACAGCCAGCGCCTGGCACATGGCAGATGCTCGACTAATAAACTTGTTGACTTGTACTATACCTGTCCCTCTCCCTCACGGGACCCATCACAGACATAAGCCTGCAGCTGGCCCTTGCTATTGCTTTCCTCATCTACAAAATGGGGAGAATCGATAAGATGGGGAGTACTGTGTAGGCCATATTTCACATCAAGCATGTGAAAGCCTGAGCCCAGTGCCTAGCGCACACTGGGCTTCACCTTTCCTCGATTTTCATTGGTCACCTGAAATAGCGCCCCTGTTCTGGCTGGTCTTTCCCTCCCCCAGCGGACACAGAGCAGCTGCTCCATCCCAGCACTGACCTCGTCCCAGGGGCTGGCCAGGCTGTGGGGCAGGCAGGCGCTGGTGATGGCCAGGAGCTTCCGTGCAGATGGAGTGCTAGGCCTCTCCACCCCATGGAGCCACTCGGAGAGCCTCCGTTGTTAGACACTGTCCTCAGGGTGACGGGCCCCAACACCTAGACAGCTGACTCCACATCTCCCTCCGCTGGGCCAAAGCCACCGATGTTAAGTCAGAAGTGAGGGCAATTCTGGTGGAGAGGGATTCTATTAAGGTGCTGGCTGTTCAGAAAGGTCAGAAGTGGGGGCTGGGAGAGGACAGAGACAGGAGAGAGGAAGGAGGAGGAAAGGGGGGTAAAGAGATAGATGAAAGAAAAGGAAGGGGTAGAGGGCTGGAGCATAGAAAGAGAAAAAGATTTCAGGACCTAGTGCGGGAGCTTCGGATACATTTTGTATCAGCAGCTTGCCTAGGCCTGGGTCATGGAGGCTGGGGTCAAGATGTGAACTCATTCTGACCTCGCATGGCTGGGGCCACCCACTCAGTATCTCATACTCGGGGAGATACACCCTATCTCCTGGGGCATAGACTGCTGAAGGCCTGGGCCAGGGCTAGGGCTCTCAGCTCCTGCCAGTGGGTCTCCCCACACAGGCCTGGGGTGGTAAGTGGGATCATTGCCCCGGGGGAAGGGGTGGGGACACTGCACTGTCCCTTGAGATTTCCCTACATCCCACCCAGATCTCTGTAAAAGGTCTCTTTCTTACTAGTAAGCTCTCCAATTGGAGTGAGCTGGGACCCACCTGGAACAAACGCCTAGTGTGCAATCCTCGTTGGCCCTGCCTCCAGGTTGTCTCATTTCCAGGTAAGGAAACTGGAGCCCAGAAGCTCAGAGAGGGGCAGTGACTGTGAGAGCTTTCCTCCCACATCTTTACAATAGTCGGGTTTCTGAGAAGAGAGAGAGAGAGAGAGAGAGAGAGAGAGAGAGAGAGAGAGAGAAGGAGAGAGAGAGAGAGAGAGAGAGGAGAGAGAGAGAGAGAGAGAGAGAGAGAGAGAGAGAGAGAGAGAGAGAGAGAAAGTGTGTGTAAGAGAGAGATTGATTCATAACGATTCAGGACCGTGGCCCAGGCCAGAGTCAGGAAGCCCCGAAGTTAACACTGTCACCATCTACCTGTGTTCTCCCTCAATTGGAACCTCAGAAGCAGTGGGGAGCCCTCTTCATCCTACCCCACCCCTACAAAGACCTGTCAATCCCTTCCATCGAAATGTCTTTATCAAACCTTCCCTTCATCCTGTCCCCACTGCCAGTCAGGCTGTCCCCCAGTCCCTCCTGCCAGGCCATTGCCGGTCTCCTGCCTCCATAGCCTCACTATAGTTGGTGAGACCTTTCTAGAATGCCCAACTGATGGTGACACTTCTTCCTGGGGCCTCTCTCTGCCTCCTCACTGCCTGTGCGAAAAAGTCAAAACTCCTTGGCATTAAAACCCTTCCCAGCCTCTGTGGCCACCCCCAGCCACCTGCTCACCAGCCCTGCCCTGCGGCCGGAACTTTGCAGTTAATCACGTGCCTTGCTCTTTCCCACCTCTGGGCCTTTGCATAGACTTTCTTCTTCTCCTGGAGCACCCTTCCGAGTCCTCTGTTCTGGTAAACGATCCTTCAAGATCAAGCTGAGGTATGATAAAGCGAGTGATGGGAGGCATGGTGGGGACTGCCTCCGGTAACAGCTTCGGAGATCAGCTCTCAGGGCTGTGACGGGCTTCTCAGAACGGGCCTGTCATGTTCCTGCCAGTGCCCTGCCCCAACACACTTCTCTCCCACTGTGCCCTCCCACTCCCCCCCGCACTTCCCACTCCCCACCCCCCAGATCTTTATCTCTGTCTCTGGTACACGTTTTCTGCTGCCTCAAACCGCTCAGGGAGCCAACTGTGGCAGTGAATCTAAAGTAGACCATGGCTCTCTTTACCTGGCGTGCTCACTGCTCTTGTGCCTTTCTTCCTTGCTGCCCATGAACTTCTGAGGGCAGGGCGTATTGTCACCCTCTACATTGCCAGGTCTGCGGTCAGGGGCTGGTGCCCAGAAGTGCTCAGGACATCTTGCTGCTGAGCCACTGGGATGGATGATTCCTGATTGCATGAAGAGAAGCCCTGGGACCTGGGGCTGCTGTGTGGCCTAGGGCAAGTCTCTGACCTTCTCTGTGCTCATTTTCTTTCCCTTAAGGCTGAGTAATAAGATTTGCCACTTGCTCATAAACACTTAACTATGCCTTTCCTCCCTTTCTTCAGAGCCCTAGCCCTCTTCCAAGTTCTAAAGCACTTTATATTTTATGTGTATCCTGAGCCTCCTTTTAAATTCTCCTCTTTGAGTTTCCGTAAGTCTTTCTGCAGTTGATTTATTTATGCTCAGAGGAGAGCCTGGGAGCCCGCACGCATGCCCATGTGAGTTCTCTCATCCATAAAGGATGCTGGCTCGTAAGCAGGCGTGATGGGCCCTGGGAACACACAGGCCTTCTAGGTACCCACAGGACAAGGACTCTGAGCCTCCGGAAACCCAACTTGGGATCCTGGACAGAACCCCACCTCTGCACAGGGTCATCGAGGAGGGTTTGGGGCAACAAACATCACTGATTCACTTTTCCCTGGCCTCCCACCTGCCAATAAATGCAATGCTCCACCCCAGGCGGAAGTAATCCAGAAGCATGCTGTGTGAAATATTGCGCTGGCGGAAGGCACCCCATGGGAAGACCTGGCCTCCCCTGTCGCCTCATTATAGCAAGCTTTCCCACACACTGCCTCGGATGCACAGAGCCCAGGAACCCAGGACACCATCTGCTTACAGTAACATGACTTACGATTTATGGTTATGATTATATTTCTTTTTTTCCCTTTTCCCCCTCTCTTTAATTTTTTGCAAAACATCCGATTTAATGGGGGCAAAATGCTATCCAGAGGAGTTGTGGGCTGTAAAAATGCAATCACAGGAAAAAATGCTGCTAATGGCCTCTGGTAACAGCTTCGGAGATCAGCTCTCAGGGCTGTAACCGGCTTCTCAGAACTGGCCTGTCATGCTCCTGCCAGTGCCCGAAAGAGACCCGGCTGGGCCCAGCCTTCCAAGCCTGGGCCTCCCTTTCAGGCTGTCTCTGCCTAGCAGAGAGCCCTTAGAGCTAAAGGCAGTCTCTCCCCACCCCCCACCCCCACCACGCCTCCCATCACTCCAACCCCCATCTGGCCCTCCACTGTCAGTGATGAAGGAGCAGGGACCCTAGATTGAGGGCCAACAGCCCCTTGCCAAGCTCCTTGGCTGCAGTAGGCAGCCAGCAGTTGCTGCCAGGGCTTTCAAACCTTTCCTTCAATTACAAGGTTAGCAACCCCAACAGAGATGTTTGCACCTACTCTAGCTCCTGCACGCAGCCCAGCCCTCTGGGATAATGGGAGCCCCACAGGTTGGCAGCCAGGACACCTGGGGTTAGGAATTTGCTGTGTGACCCTGAGCAAGACCTTTTCCCTTCGCATCTGCTTCTCTATAAAATGAGGCAGTAGGACAAGAGCTGAAAGGATTCCAGGCGAGCAGGGTGGGCAGTGGGAGGCCCGTGTTCTCTTCACTGGATTGGGAGCTCCAAGAGAACAGGCTTCCCTTAACCTGCTCTGTGCCTAAGACCTAAGGTAGTGCCTGTCACCTGTCACTCAAACAAATATTTAATGAATGAATTTTGCACAGCAGCCAATTGATGCCCTGAAGGTTCAGGGGCAGAAGTTCGAAAAGGAACTTAAAGCAACTCAGAGCCCCAGCTCGTAGATAAAAACCGAAAGCAGAAGCAACTCTACAATTAGCGAGGAAGGGCTGGATAGAGGCCCTTGCCCTGGGTCTGGGGTAGGCCACACACTATGCCTGTCCTTGAGATTTCCTAGACCACCTGGGGATTTCCTGGACTACCTGGAGAGAAATTATCGGTACCTTCCTCCGCCCTCAGGCCTGGAAGCCAGTTTGCAATTTTTACAAACCACAGAATGATAGCGGGTGCTGCCTCATCATTGCATTCCAAGAAACAATCTGGTCTTTGTAACAATCACTTTCTCATGACTCTGAGCGTCTACGGGGGAGACACCATCATTTAACATGCTGCAACAAGGAAAATGCTTAGGAGAGGACAGTGAGGGATAGAGCAGACGGCAAAATGGTACGTTCATTCTGGCGACACCTATTTCATAGTCTGCCTACCCTGGAAGGGAATTGGCCGACATAAAAATTGTTTTATAGGCAGTTCTTTCCCACAGTGTTCTTCAATGTTATTGCTGCACTGTGTTCTTGCTTTTATTTTTTAAATTGTGTTTTGGACCTTCCCGAAGCCACAACAACCTTCCAGGCGCCTTTGCAAACTCTGAAAGTAACTTTTGGGGAAGAGGGAGAGAAAAGGGGGCAGATAGAGAAGCAACAAAGTAAACAAGTGAATAAGTATGTAAGTTGGACTCCTTTGCATCCCATTTGCACCTGGTGAGCTAGGGGTGAGGTTAAGGTTCCCTTGGGGAGAGGCAGGGAGCTGGCGGCTGCATCCTACCAGGCTCTGCAGGTGTCACGGTGCTGGGCATAGAGCAGGGACCTCTGTGGGGCCAGCCCTGTTAGTGATGGCTTATCTATGTCAGCGGGACAGCCAGTGTGAAGGGAGGGCCCTGCCTAATTGCTTGTCACTTTAAAGTCCTGCTAAATACTAAAGAAATCTCCCACCATAATTCCCAAACTATTTCAATGGCTCAGGGAGAGGAGGAGATGCCCCCCACCCTCGCAGAATAAAATCATATTCCTGCAGAGGTACTTTCTGGAAGGGGACAGTGTGGCTCTCCACCCAGGGATTCCCAAGCTCGGTCCAGCATCTCCAAGGCGGAGACTTGACCCTGGGGGAGAGGCTGAGTGGCCCAGGACAGCAGGGAGGTCTCTGTGAACAGACAACCTGGGACCACATCCTAGCTCCCACAAGTCAGGGAATCTCTCTGAGCCTCAGTGTCCTCATCTGTAAGATGGGGCTGCTAAGTCCCTGCCTGACCACCTCCCGGGATCCTTGGGAGGCTATCGAATAGGAGCATGGGTGTGAACATGCTTTGCCGGTGGTTTAAACCTGTGTGTTGTTTGTTCCTATGTGACTGGCAGACTCGGCTCAGAAAAATCACTGTGTTTGTGAAATCTGTGCCAGGCCAATGCACATGGCCCCGGATTCCAGCTTGTCTCCCTCCGCTGGGGAGGTGTCCTGGCAAAGGCTGCCGGCAATCTGGGCTGGTGGAGAGAAACAGAGGCTTTCTGGGGGAAGGACTGCTCATCAATCATCACAAATAAACAACAAAAATGTCACTTTGAGCACTCCTGCTATGCCATGCACTTGACATCCACTATCTTTTCTAATCCTTACAACCCTATGACAAAAGAACTATACTTTTGCAGATGGGGACATTGAGGCACAGAGTGATTACATAATTAGCTTAGTAATTTGCCCCAGGGGCAAGTCTCGGCCTCGGAGATGCTGGACAAGCTCTGGAATCTCTGGGTGAGGTGCCACACCCTCCCCTCCCAGAGTCCTGAAGGTACCCCTGCAGGCCACACCAGAGCTGGGATGTGATCCCAGGACTGTCTGACTCTGGAGGGCACACACTCCACCACTAGGCAAATTGCTTCTCTGTTTTGGCAGCAGCCCTGGTGACCAGCAGCGGGGAGGACACAGGTGCTGCTCTGTCTCTTCGAGGAGAAAACAAAGATCCAAGTGGCTGTGGGGCAGATATAATCACTGTATTAGTTAGCTATTGCTGCCTAACATACCATCCCCTCAATTTAGTGGCTTAAAACAACAGCCACTTGTTGTTCCTCACAATCTGTAGTGTGGAAGGACTATTCTTCTGTTCCCTATGGTGAGGTGCAGGCTGGGAGATGGCTCTGCCGATCTTGGCTTGGGCTGGTTTGGGATTCTTGACTCTTCCCCCACAGGTTTCCACAGGTGTGTCAGCAAGGTAGCCTGCGTTCTTGTATCAAAGGCAAGAGGGACATGCAAATGAACAAGTGCTTTTTCAAGCTCTGCTTGCATCAAGTTTGCTGCTGTTCTATTGGCCAAAGCAAATGACAGGGCCAAGCCATTGTCAGTGTGGAGAACAGGGAGGCATGAATAACTGGGACCATTATTACCATCAGCCACCATGGATTCCATCTCTGCTGGCTTTATGAGACCCCCCCAGGGGAGGGTCCCAGAGGTCCCGAGCTTGCCCAGCCTCAATGACAATGCTCCTATAAGCAGGGGGAATCTTCCTGCTTCACGAAGAGCCAGTGCCTTCATTCATCCTCAGAACAACCCTGAGAGGTTGGGACCAAGAGCCCCTGTCATGGGTGAAGAGACTGGAGCTGAAAGGCATTAATAGCTGGTCACAAAGCTAGAAAGTGGTCAAGTCTGGTTGCTCATTCATTCAACAAACGTGTACTCAGTGCTTATTGGGTGCCAAGCACAGTGCAAGGTGTGGGGGCTGTACATCTGTGATCGACACCCCAGTCCTGGACAGGAGCCTGGTCTTCTGTCTGGAGCCGGAACCCTTGCCGGGGACCTTCCCGTGGGCAGGACCGAACCGTTTCCAAAGCCTCTCCCATGTACTCTGCCATGTAATTCCCACCAGGCCGTGCCAGGTGGGGGCATTTCTTCCCCTTTTCAATGACGGCACTACGGCCCAGAGAGGCCAACCAACAAGCTCGCCTGGGATCACACAGCAAGTGCACAGCAGAGTTCCGACCAAAATCTGGGTCTCCTGAATCCCACAGCGGCCCTTTCCACATCACCGGCCTCCTGATTAGTCTAATTCTACAGATTCTTTTTTAAAAGTCCTTCAAAGAAGCCCTGTTCCCCTCACACCCACTCCTGAGCTTTCTGGGCCCAGCCCCTACTTTGCTGCAGGACTGCACACCTCGCTGCCCTCACCCTTTGCTGGCTCCCACTGTGCGAGCGAGGAGCCCTGCCAGAGAGGGGAGGCACTGCCACAGAAGGGGTTAAATTTCCAGCGTCTCTGATAAATATTTCATGGAAAATATCTGCCGCGATAACCCCAGACTGTTGATGTCGACATTATTGCACCTGCACATTTTAATTGGTCCAAGAGAGCTGGCCCGTAATTGGTGCCTGGAAATCAGCACAAACCTGACTTGGTTGTAAAAGAGGAAGAGTGGCCTCTCCAGAGAATTTGGCATTTTAACTCCTGCGTGGCCGAGGGATGGAGAAAGGTGGGTGAGAGTCAGATAGGGAGAGAGGGAGGGGTATCTCACCCACATGTGCCCCGCCCCCAGGCTTGTCCAAGCTGGTCATTCTGCATCCTCAGGAGGAGGAAAGACGGCCCATGTGAGGGCCGGGCACGTGCAAGGCAGGTGAGTCAGCCGTCAGGAGCACAGGGCAGGCATCTGAGCCTTTTCCGTGCCATGACCTGTGACTCCTAGAGCCTGTGGACTCTCTCTCGGAACAATGGTTTTAAATCACAAAATATGCATGATACTAAAACAAGCCAATTACATGAAAAGGACAGTTATCAAAACAAGTTAAATCGAGCTATAGCAGTGTCTGTACTTCTTCCGAATACATTAAGTTACAAGACCTAGAGTCAGGTCTAGTAACTGCTGTAATCTCCAAGGAGTGTTGGGTAGAAACGATATTTCAAGATATCTGCCACAACGGTAGTGTGACATGAAAATATCTGTGAATTCAGTTGGTGACAAACTCACAGGTGCTGCTAATAGAACTGTGGTGTGTTGCTCACATTCACACTTGAAAGAAATGCTCCATTTTAGTTAGAGATGTGTGAACATAAAGTTTATTGCTCTTCCACTGAAGTTCACAGACACCAGGCGAAGGCTCCTGGCCTCAGAGCCTGATAGCTCTGATATTTACTAGCTGGACTGCTGTAGCCTTCCCCAGCCTCAGTTTCTTCATCTGCAAAATGGGCTTTGGAGGAAAGCGGAGTCGGCGTTTAAAACTGTTCTGCTGCCTGGGTGTCCCCGGAAAGTGACCTGACCTCACTAAGCCTCATTTTACCGGCTGGAGAATGGGCATACCGCTCCTGCAGTACCTCCCTCGTAGCTGGTTCTGGAGCTTGGATGAGAGCGTGTAGGCAGAGGGCCCAGCAGAGGAGCAGAATACACCGTAACCTGCTGCAACCCCGAGGGTGAACCCGTGGCTCTGGCGTCTAGCTCGGGCCGCCAGTGTGCAGGCAGATGTGAAGCTGTGTCTCTCCTGCCTGTCCTGGCCTCTGTGGCTTCCTGTGGTCGTCCAGACTGAGAGGGCATGGAACTCTGGAACACAGCGTCTCCAGTGGGCTTGCTCTGGACACTTCCATGTCAGCACCCACCAAGCAGCTGCCGTGGGAAGCCGGACATAGGCCCATGTGGCAGGTGGCATGTCCCTGCCTTGGAAGGAAGTGCCACCTTCAAGACTGTAAATAAGTTTCCAGCTTTTACGCAGCATGTGCAGTGTCGTCCCCTCCCCACGTCGCTGAAGAGCCTCATGTCCAGGCCTCAGGCCTCACCTGGATTCTATGCTAGTGGGTGGGGGCAGGACAGTCCTCAAGAGAGGTAGCCTCATAAGGTCGGTAAGGCCAGGGAAGTGGCTGACCTTGGCCTCATCTAGACACAGAAGATAGAGGGGCCCCTCCTGTTTTGGAGTGTCAGGAAAGGTTGCCATGGCTGCTACCCCCTGTCTGATTCCTAGCCAGTGCAAGCCCCCCTGTCCTTGATTGGCAGCTACAGCTCTGAGCAGCAGCCCCTCCCCATCCTCCTTTGCTCAAAGGTGTAGAAGCATCCACAGCCTCCTGGAAGGCAATATCCCCACCCCCAATCTGGGGGAGCCATCCATTTCCTAGGAGACTTCCTCTGGCACGTGCTGTGGGCCCTGGGGGCAGCCATCATCTCATTTTGGAGGCACATGGGGCCCATTAGTGCCAAAGTGAGCAGAGAAATGGGACCTCAGGGAAGCCGGAGGCTGTGAGGAGGCTGCGTGGGGCTGACATGGGTAGGTTTGGGGAGGTGAGAGTATCCCCAGGGAGCACATCTTGCAGGCACAGGCTGGGTAATTAGGGGAGAGGGGACAGGAGGGATGGATGGCAAGAGAGAGACCAATGGCCCTTCTGCTTGGCAGAGTTCCCTGCCCCTGCCCTGGTCTCCTCAGCTCCCCACAGCCCGCTGGAAGGAGGGACAGGAAGAACAGGAAGCCAGGATGCCTGCTCTGTGCCAGGCACCATGCCTTGCTTTAGGACACAACCTCGTACCACATCACGACGACTCTCTGAGGTGAGGGGTGTGCTATTTGAGCCCCATGTTACAAATAGGACATTGAGGCTCAGAGAGGGCAAGTGATTTGCTTAAGGTCACGAAGTTAGGAAGCGGCAGCACCAGAATTCAAACCCAGGCCTCCCAACCCTTGCGGCCTCCATGGACCACAGAATCCCACTCTGAACCTGGCCCTCAGCAGCCTGCCTACCAGGTAGTGAGGCGTGTCTTCGTGCCAGCCACTGTCTGGGCTCCATGGGCATCACACTTGTGGGTCCCCATGGACGACCTACCTTATAGAAGTGGAGAGTGAGGCTCAGAGAGGTTATGTCACAACCCAGCGTCACACAGCTACTGACGAGTGGGAATTTAACCTGGATTTGTCGTCTCCAAACATAATGACCTTAGTTCAAGTCAGCAAAAACTAACTGAGCATGTGCCCAGCCTTGACCTAGTGGGGCCACAGCAGTGAACAAAACCCAGATACCCACTCCCCACCCACCCTCGGCTATGGAGCCTACCTTCCAGGAGGGATAACAGACAAAAACAACAGACAAAAACAACAGACAAAGCCTAAAAAACCTAGTGTACTAGAAGGTGGTAAATGCTAGGGGAAAAGTCAAGTTGAGTAAGGGAGGGCGGGCGAGCCCAGAGTGGAGCAGTAGGGCACATGAGCTGAGTAAGGCAGACAGGGGGGGATCACATTCTAGCAAAGACTTGAGGCAGGGGAGGAAGTGAGTCAGAGAATAGCAGTACCTGGCACATTATAGGTGCTTTATAAGCATTTGCTAGAATGAATGAGAGTGAACTAGTTCTAGGACCCACCTGGTAGGTGGTAATTGCGTGCTGTGTATATAAATAATATTTACCACGTATTAGCACTAATATGTGGCCACGCTCCACTGGGCGTTTTGTGGACCTTCACTCGCATTGCTTACACCTTTCTGGTGTGTGTGGACACGGCATTGTGAGTTCACTGGCTGTTTGTGGACTGAAGGGAACACAGGGTGGAGGGAGAACCTGCCTGTGCCCAGCACCAGCACTAGCTCCTCCCCCAAGATGGTCAGTTCTGCTCTCGCTGGGACTTCTGACTTTTCCGTGAGGGAGAAAACTGCCAACCACAGAAAGTTGTGCTGGGCAAAGACCTGTGGGCAGGCCAGACAGTCTGGGGTGGGATGGGGGCGGGGGGAGGGGTGTGGGCTGTGGCTCCGTGGTTGGGAGCTAATCCAGGGGCTGGGCCTCTGGCTCTAAAAAGAAAACCCGGTTCAGCACAGCCTGGCTTCCTGCCGAGAGGAGCAGAGATGGTATTTTTGAGGTGACAGCCCAGTGAGGTCTGGGGGGCTTTGGAACATTATCTGTCAATGCAGCTTGCAGGGGAAATCCTGACAGTGCAGCAAAAGTAAACTGTGCCTTCCTATAATTAGATACATATTTATTTTTAAAGGTTATAATTCCCTACTGGTTTCCTGCTTGATAAATACAGAGCTTATGTTTTTTCTTAACTGCAGCTCAGGAAAACCAAATCCAGGTTTGGACATGAATAGGGGTGTCATGATGTTCTCAGGCAGCCGTGTTGCTCCAAACCCCGCCCAACCCAAGAGCAAGATGGGATGGAGCCAGAGTGCATCCGGGGCAGGCAGGCAGAGGGTGGGAGAGGACTTTCTGAGCGCTGGTTGTAAGTGGAGCGACATAACTACCACCCTGCAGTTCCCTCCTCCGTGCTGCACACATGCACCACCCTCGGCCTGGAATGCCTTTCCTTCTCCATAGCTGCCTGTCCAAATTCCACCCATCAGCGTATGGGAGAAAGGCCACCTCCTCCAGGAAACCACCCTGGATCTCCCCGCTCCCCTTGGCAAGCACTCCCTTTAGTTTGAATTTCCACAGCCTGCCCTTGACTCCTCTAAGGCAGTTGCCACAGTACCTTGTGGATACTTGGTGCTCTGAGTTGAACTGGGTCCCCTCTCAAAAAGATATGTTGAAGTCATAATCCCCCTCTCCAACCCCACTCCTGTGAATGTGACCATATTTGGAAATTGGGTCTTGGCAGATGCAATTAGTTAAGAGGAAGTCATACTCAATTAGGGTGGGCCTTTATTCAGTACGACTGGTGTCTTTATAAGAAAAGGAGAGACAGAGATAGACATACATGGAGAATGCCATGTGACAAGAGAGGCAGAGATTGGAGTGATGCAGCTATAAACTGAGGAACGCCCCGGATTATGGCCTCCCCCAGATACTAGGAAGAGGTGAGGTGGGATTCTACCGAGTCTCAGAGGAAGCACCTTGCTTTCAGACTTTCAGCCTCTGGAACTGTGTGAGAATACACTTCTGTTGTTTTAATCCACTCAGTTCATGGCACTTTCTTACAGCAGTCCTAGGAAACTAGTATATTTGGGCACAGTCTCTGGGAGAAAGCTCCCTGCTTAACACAATGTCTGACACAATATAGGTGCTCAATTAACTTACCGATGAGTGAATGGCTGGCTGGTCAGTCCCTGGAGAGGAGGAGCCACATCTGGCTGGTCTTTGTGTCAAATCGCTTGCTATGGACTGAGGCACTGTCCTGCTCATGTCCTGTGACCTCCAGCCTGGACCACCACAGTCAACTCCCCGCTGGTCTCCCTGCCCCCACTCTTGTCTTCTTCAGCCACTCCCTCAAGCCTTGCTGAAGTCTTAGGTCACCAAACCGTGTGCTGTGCCCTCGGCCTGGAAGGCCACCTCCTCCCTTGTCCACCAGGTAAACTCACACTCCTTCCTTTAAGCCTGAGTCCCAACCTTCACTTCTCACTAGCTTTCCTGACGGCCACCCATCCTTCTCTTCCTGGCCGCATCATCTGCTTCCTGCTCTCTGCTCCCTGCACTCTCTGTGTGTTCCGTCTCCAGGAGAGTTCTTATCAACCTGGAGTAGTTACTTGTTTACTTGTCTGTCCATCCTGCTGGCCTGTTCATGTCTTGAGGTGAAAGACGCTTTATTTGCCATCTCCGTGTCCCAGTGCTTTCCAGCAGAGGAAGGGCGGGTAGATGCTGAGGGATGAATGAGGGATGAATCTGGCTGAGCGATGAGGAGGAATGGTCCTTCCTTATCTTAGGGAGCTTGTTAGATGATTTCCACATCCACCTTACTGCCCTAGCAGGTCTGAAACAAGGGACCCAAGATGAGAAGAAAGAAAGAGACTTGTCTTAGGTCACACGACCCACATGGGAGCATGTTTCTCCCTCTCCTTTAAGTCCCAAGATTTGACTAGGGCCTTGGGTCTGTTTACTTAATAAGCTCTTCAGCATTAGGGGCTAGAATTGTTATTTGATGGAGAGGGAAGGAGAGAGAAGAGCACTAAGTTCCTCAGGAGGAGATGAACAGTGCACCTACTATGTGGCAGGCCCTGGATGAGCTACTTTGACACTGTATCTGGAATCCTCACTACAACCCACAAGTTAGGTACTATTTACAGATGAAGGGACTGAGGTTCAGCTGGCAGAGCTGGGATTTACAGCCACACCCACCTGAGCAAAAGGCTATGCACTTTCTGTTATATTATAGTATCACCTCCACAAAAGGCACCAGAATATGGGTCAGGTCTTGGCCTCAGAGATGTCCAATCCAAAAGGGCAGCAAATCCTGTTTTCTCAGGTGCCAGAGAACATCCTGTAGTTTGCGTTTTTCAACATAGAAGAGAAAGCTCTGCAGTCCCCAGGCCCTTGAAGAAGCTCCTCTCCCCAGTGGGGCAGTTACAGCAAGAGGAAGGAGAATAAGGATACAGGCTGGGGGCTCAGACTTGGAGGATTCCATCTACAGTGTGATGGGGCCAACACCAGAGGCCAAAGGACACTAAGAGGGATGGAGTGTCCAGAAGAAGGGAGGTGATGACTCTACTGGGCCTTGCAGGAGCCAAACAACAGTCTGAGCAGAGTTCACTCCAGGGACCTCATTGAGAGAGACATTGCCTGGTTGAGGGGGCTGGGATTTTTAGCCCAGAGAAGACACAGCAGGAAATGAGAACTGTCATCAATACCTCAAGGGCTCTCCAGTGGATGAGCAATTACACAGATTCCTTCTGGTTCTAAGAGCCAAAACAAGGACCAGCAGCTAGAAGGTACAGGAAGGCCAACTTCACATCTCTCCTCTTAACACAAGGGCTCCCTCAGAGGGGTAAGGCCTCCATCACAGGAGTCATTCAAGTGAGATGGTGAAAAGGCGAGTCAGCATGAAATTATGGGTTGGGAGCAGGGGCCTTCTCCCTGAGAGATGATGAGGATGGTCTCAGGAAACACTCATAGCTCCACTCTCATTCTGAAATTTCCTATGGCAATATATTAATTACTTGTTAGAAATTCAAACTCCCTGATCTTTTGAATTAGGAATTTCCCTTGATAGTGGGGTCTGAAAATCTGCATTTTAAGGCAATTCTGGTATACAACCAGGCTCGAAAATCTATGAGGTCATGGGGCAGCAACATCCATCACCCCTTCCCCCAGTCCTCATTATAGAGATGCTCAATCCTCCCACTCAGCCCCCAGCCTGAACTGCTGCAGGCCAAGAGGCCTGGACCCACAGAGGCAGAGGTTACGCCTGGTGGTTGGTCCCATTCCATTATGATCGTCTGGGGAGGCAGGAACCAAGTCTTGATGTTATCTGGCCTGGAATATGGAGTGGGGAGAAGTATCCTGGAGGCCTGGGTTATTTCTCTGGTATGTTTGCCCATAACAGGGTGTGATGGCGAATTTCATATGTCAACTTGGCTGGACCATGGTGCCCAGGTATGTGGTCAAACATCATTCTGGATGTTTTTATGAAGGTATTTTCAGAGTATATTAACATTTAAACTAGTAGATTTTGGGCAGAATACCCTGCATAATTTGGGTGGACCTCATTTAATCAGCTGAAGGCCTGAATAGAATAAAACATTGACCTTCCCCAAGCAAAAGAGAATTCTGCAGAAGATGGCCTTCGGACTTGAATGAAAGCTTTGACTCTTCTCTGGGTCTCTCCATTCTATGGGCCCATCCTGCAGATTTTGGACTTGTCAGCCTTCATAGTTGTGTGAGCAAATTCCTTAAATCTCGCTCTCTCTCTCTCTCTCTCTCTCTCTCTCTCTCTCTCTCTCTCTCTCACACACACACACACACACACACACACACACACACACACACACACACACTGTTGGTTCTGGAGAACCATGACTAATTCACGAGGAGACGATCAAGGGGATCAATAAAGGAATCTCATGAAGTTGAGTTCTCTGGGCACTGGGAACCACCAGGCATAGAGGAGGCACAGAGAATACAAAAACTCATTCTGCCAAAGCCATCCCCCTCTGCTCCAAAGTCAGCCTGAGAAACACAGAAGCGCCGGAAGGCGGGGAGATGTACATGAAGTTCCTACATTCTCCCGCAATGCAATGCAGAATGAACCAAGCTAGAAACCCAGTAATTGAGGAGCCAGCGGGTGGGCCATGGCAGCTGATTGTGAGCGCAGGCCTGCAGGCCAGAACCTGCCTGGACACAGGAGGAGATGAATAAAGTGAGGGGTAGAGGGAGGGAGCCTCCAGAGAACTTGCGAAAACTAAATAGTGACGGAGACCCACAGAGGCCAGCTCCCTAATCACCATGAGAGCCAAGAAAGAAAAGTTCACAGAGAATGTTCTCAAATCTTTGAGATCCCAGACTCCTGAACCAAAGAGACCTGGCAGCGGAGGAGTCATTCAGTTCAGCTCTCTGCCCTCCAGTCTTTCTAGCCCAGAACAGAGTAATCCTTATATTGGGAGTATTCGCAAAGAATAAGAGGAAGGGAGGGAGAGAGGAAGGACCGGTCATCTTGGTGACATGAGGACCATGACCTTAGCAGCTTTTGAGCACCTACTGAATGCCAGGCACTGAGCTAAGAGCTCTCCATGCATCATCTCATTGAATATGGAGACACTAATAATATGAGGTCAGTACTATTACTATGCCCACTTTACAGATAAGGAAACTGAGGTACCAGTAAAGTAACTTATACAGGTAGAAAGTGGTGGAACTGAAATCATACCCATATCTTCCTGATTTTAAAGCCCTTGTTCTTTTTATTTTTAAGATATTTTATTGATTTTTTTACAGAGAGGAAGGGAGAGGGATAGACAGTTAGAAACATTGATCAGCTGCCTCCTGCACACCTCCTGCTGGGGATGTGCCCGCAACCAAGGTACATGCCCTTCACCGGAATAGAACCCGAGACCCTTCAGTCCCCAGGTCCATGCTCTATCCACTGAGCCAAACCAGTTAGGGCTTAAAGCCCTTGTTCATAACCACCAAGGAAGAAGGAAGAAGGAAGAAAAGGGGGTTTAAGGGATTGCCATTTCATGAATAAGGAAGTAGGTCCAGGAAGGACACAGAACTTTCCCGCAGAGGTGGTCAGTGGGGAGGCTGAGTGTAGGCTGCACCGCTGGGCCAGGGCAAGCAGGAAAGGACACAAGAGGAAGGGCCAAGGCTGGCCCACCAACCCCAGCAAGTGTGGCCGCAGGCCCCAGAAAAGGACTCTTACTATCTCTACCCCCTAATTATCCTGGCATTCCATCCTTTATGTCCTTTTTCTCCTGGATTTCTCCTTGAAATACAAACACCCCGGGGAGTCATGACACATTGGGGTCCAACTCAAACCCCTTCAGGGGTGCATCTATCTGGTACCTCAGGGTAAAAATAACTGGCCCAACGTCAGGCTACCCCCTTGCATAGGTGTTAGGCAGTAGGTCTGAGGAAGATCCACAGAGAGGGTAGGCCTGGCAGCAGGGAAGGAGGAGGGAAAAGCTATGGATGCACCTGGAAGTATCCCCCAGGCTCCCCGGACCAGCATTCCTCTCCCCCGCTGACCTGGTCCTCCTCCTTGGCTGATGGTACTGCAATCCCACAGTCATCCCCATGCGCCCTCACCCACTCCATCAACAACTGCGACCTGCCCATGCTAGTTCCTGGGCAGATCTCAATTCCTTCCACTTCTCCTCCCTCCACTGCTTCCACCTAGTCTAAGCCATCATCTCTCACCTGGGCTAATGCTACTGCCTTTTACCTGGTCTCCCTGCTTCACTTCCTGCCTCCCAACCATCCATTTCTCACTTAGCAGCCCAAGTCATCTTTTAAAAACACAGGTCGGGTCAGGTCCCATGCTTTCCCATGGCTTTGCATTGCCTGCAGCAGGAAGCCCAAACTGCTGAGCTGCGCTTATTATGCCTCTGTGATCTGACAGGTGCCCGCTGGCCCGATCCCACCTCCTGTCCCCGTCCCCTACTCCACCCTCCACTCCAGCCATCTAAGCTCCTTGGGGCTCCCTCTCGGAGAACTGTTCTCCCCCACCTCGCTGGATTTACACATGCTGCTCCACCACCCTAAAATACCCTGCCTTCCTATCCCCTGCCCTTCTGCGGAACTCATCCCTTCAGACATAGGCCAGGCATCATCACCTCCGGGAAGTCTTCCTGGATCCCCCTCCCCCTCCACCCCCAGTGCAGGAAGATGCCACAGCCTCTTGGCACCCAAGGCAGTCTGCACATTTCTACACACTGTGTTTTAATTTTCTGTTGACGTGTCCATCTCTGCTAGACTGTGAGCATGTGAGCTATTAAGGAATAGAAATTGTATCTTTCTTATCACCGGTGACCAGCTCTGGGCCTACCATGTAATTACGGCTCCACGAGCATCTCCGGAATGGAGGCTGGTATATAAGCAGCCATAATTCTAGGTAGAAGATGATGAGAGATGCGATTATAATGAGAGATAAGGAAGAGAGAAGGGATGGAGTCTAAGTCTTTCAGGAAGTGATGGCACTGGGGAGGGTCCTAAGGCATGGGTCTAATAGAGAAGGGGAGGACAAGAGGCAGCTCGGGGCCCTGCCAACTATTTGTATAAACACTCTGCAGATGCTGGCATAGCAGCCTCTGGAGCAGACCTGAGATGGTACCCAGTCCACTGGGGACTCTGATCGTGCCCTTCCATGATAGTAGGGGATCCAGGTCCCCAGGGCAGACTGTCTTTCCTGGGGCCACGGGAAGAAGAAATCAATCTGGACATGTTAAATGGCTTGGCCTGATTCTCCATTGTTCTGATTTGCCTTTATTCGCAGTGCTGCTTGGTCCCACTCACACAGCCCTCTTTTCTATTTCCTCACTTTATTCTCTGTGAGCTCAAAGCCTGCAAGTAGCTAGAAGGAAACCAGAGCCTCAGGGGAGTCAGGGCTCAGAAAGACCGGGCTGAGCCTTTTCAGCTGCTTCCTGAGCCTGTTTTAGGGGCTGTGCAGAGACTGGTGAGAAGACACGATTCTGTGCTAAGAAGAGTATTTAGATGTGTTGACAAGATCTCTATAGTAACCCGAACCGAACAAGTGTTGCCAGAAACCCACAAACTAGAAGGCATGTTTTTTCCCAAATTGGTCAGTCAGAAGGCTGGCCTGTGCGCTGGGTGTTTAGCGCACACGTGCCATTAGAAGCCAGGCAGTCGCATCCCTTGGCTGACAGGCCCGGGGAGCTCATGAGCACAGAGGCTCGCCTGGTGCCTTGAGCACAGGATCGAGCGATCTGCCTTGTTGGCAATTCAGTCGTGCTTTTGATTAAGGAACAAGAAATTAAAAACAAAGTCAACAGCAAAACAGAGAATAAAAAGAATTCAAGATGAAAAGGTGAGGTTGGGGGGAACTTCTGGTGTCTGAGAAACTACAGTACGCTGTTTCTGGAACCTACTGTCGGGGCAAGAAGGGGATGGATGAGGAAAGTAGAAAAAAGAGAGGGAGTCAGGGACATTTTTGGAGCACCTACGTGCCAAACACTGGTTTTTGCCTAAATCGAGAAGCCAAAGAGCAGAGTGGGTACGAGTGGGGCACCAGAGCCAGGCCACCCGGGCTCACAATCTGGCACTGTCCTCTCAATTTTGCATCCTGGGGCTCTGCTCTACCATTTGGAGCCTGTTTCCTCAGCACTAAAATAGAAGTAGTTGTGGAGATTAAATGAGCAAACGCATATAGTTTAGAACTCAACCTGACATGTAGTACATGTTCTCTAACGTTGGCTGTTATTATTATTCTATTAACTTATTTAATTTTCACAATAACCGATGAAGTATATACTTTTATTCTCCTCAGTTCTCAGATAAGGAAATAGGCCCAGAGAGAGCGATTCCCTGCCCAGGTCATCCAGTTGGTCAGAGCCAAGGACAGGGTCAGCCCCAAGCTGGACGGCCCCTTCCACCTTGATGCCTGTGGTAGGATCCTGCTCCACCTCTCACTCTGGTTGGTAACAAAACTGGTCCTGGCTCCTGAGATCTCAATCCCATAATGAAGGCCCCTTCCACCCCCCAATACATGACCCCCACATGATGGGGCTCATGGAGCAGAGTGGGCCTCCCTTGGTGAACCCCCTCACTCTACCCTTCCCACAGAAGGGACCAAGTCAGCATCCTGTGGTCCTTCCTTCTCACCTGGGATGAAAGCAGTGAGCTGGAGTCAGCAGAGGCGGGTTCCAGTTCCAGCTCTGCCACTAGCCCAGTGGGCAGTCTTAGGCAAGTCACTTTCCCGTCTCTAAAAATGAAGGAGTCGGAGTCAACTATCCTGAGCTCTCTGAGCCTCTAAGTTTACAATCCTGAAGATCGGCATGTCACATCTCACATATTAAGATGAAAACGTGAGTGTCTCAGATGCCAGGTGACCACATGAGAAGTGATAGCCCATCGTTAAGTGCCCCTCGGAAGCACACCCATTTAGCACATGCCATACATCCAACGGGCTTTGAGAAGGGTCAGGAGAGCCCAGAGAGAACCACTGTTTACTTTGCAAACCCCAGGCTTGACAGGTCACACACCGGAGCTTGCTTAATCCTTACAGCAGCCCAGCGACAGAGGGACTGCTTGTGAGGCCAGTTTACAAAGGAGTCACCTGAGATTCAGGGAAGTCGGTTTCAACCAGCAGCGATGTCTCCAAATCTGTGTGCATCACAAGATTCAAGATTCCAAGGAAACAAAAAAAATTCCAAACAAACAAATAACTTCCTCTTTTTGTTCTTTTTAAAGCATCTTGCCTTTCAGGAGCTGCTCTTTCGCAATTTCCCTTCCACCTGCAAAGCAGGAACCGAGGTCCAGTTCATGTTGTACCGCCCCAAACCCTGGCTGCCCTGGAACAAAAAAAAGTCTGAGTGTGGCCTGGAGAGCTCATGTCTGAACCTCTCCACATGGCTGGCTGGTGTCTGCCGGGGCACAGAACCCACGCCCATGTGTTTCCCATCTTCACAGTCCTGTCCTATCTGGAGAGGAACTGGATACCCAGCACCAACTGTATCCATGTGCATTTGGCTCCATCCTTTGCAGCCCCATCCCACCCTCCTTAGGAAGCAGAGCACCCACTGTCTTCCAGAGTTAGGTACAGCCTGGCTCTCTGCCCTTTATTAATCATGTGATCCTGGCCAGTCGCCCTGCTTCTCTGGGCTTCAGCTTTTATATTTGAAAAATGGGATAATATTTCCTCTAAGAGTTATATACAGATTAGCAAGCACCGAGCTTTAGATCCCAGTTTTATGGAAGCACCAAAGGGGCTGCTGGGAGGGGGCAAGGTATGGGTGGTGAGGGCAGAGCCGCAGATGCCCACGGGTCCCCACCAGCTCCCCTGGTGGCTGGTCTATGTGGGTGGGTTCGGCCTGTGATTTGGGATGGAAGATTATGCAGCTGAAAGGAAGTCTAAGACTGCTGCGCTGGTTATTGTGGGAGAGCCCAGCACCCAGCGGGCACTTAAGAAATGTTAGCACTTTCCTCTTTCCTTCCTCTTGGCGTCTATCATTCTCTCCCACGGCCTCTTTATTAGGTGGCTCAGCTAAAAACCACCGACCCAAATGAATGGAGAGAAGGCAGCAGGAAGCGTGTAGAGGTGTGGAGGCCACAGTGGGAGGTGGGGGCTCAAGCAGGCTGTGACCCAAACATAGCATATCACGTCACAGACTCAGCGGCAGCGCCAGGCCAGAGGGCTCCCTGTCTGTAATAAGCACCAGAGGTGAGGCTCCCAGGAAACCTGGGCATAGACCCCTGCTCCCACGAGGTGCCATTCACAGCAGGCTTTCCCCTCCTCCTCCTTTCCTGAAGGGAGGACCTGAAAGGAGACAAAGAGCTCTGAAGCTGTGTGAAGGGACCCAGGAGGTTGGAAGGCTGAATGGGCTGGCCTGGCTGCTTCCTGCAAATGAGCAGGGCCCCCAGAAGGAACAGAACCTGCCATCCATGCTGCCCAGTTCCCATGACACTGAAAGCAGACCAGCTCCCGAGAGCAGCTCAGAAATTGGAGCCACAGCGCCACCTTCAGGCTAATGTCCACCTTGCATGTTCCCTGCAAAACAAACACACACACACACACACACACACACACACACAGACACACACACACACACACACACACACACACACACACACACACACCCCATGCCCCCCTTCTGGGCTGCGGGTAACATGTTGGGGGCTCAAAGCAAATCCACTGAACCTGCCAGCTGATGTGTGCTGATGTGCTCTAACAGATGAGAAAGGGCATTGCTAACAAGTGTATTGTAGCCACGGTGTCAGAGTCGTGCTCCACGCAGATACTTGCAGAGCTAGAAGCCAACCCTTCATCTTAGAGATGGGGAAACTGAGGCTCAGAAACTGGACCAGCTGCATAGTGAGTTGCAGGCAGAGCTAGGACCAGGCTCTTGGAGCATCGTGTGCCTCTCGACTTGGACAGCTATTCACTTGTTAATTCTACAATAACGACTCTGTAAGAGATGGCCACCGGGAGCCTGTACCACACATCAAGGAGTGGTTCCTTTCCACTCAGAAATGCCAGGAGGCGGGGCCAAGTTTAGAGGCTACAGCTGCAGATGGGCATCTGAACCTGGGCTGCACGGGGTCTGAGGCCTCTTCTCTCACAGTGGATGTGAAGGGACCTTTTTCACAGGATTCACCTACTTCCTACACACCCTCACACGCACCCTTGCCATCTGGCAAACTCCTACCCACCCTTCACGACACATTCAGAATGGCTGTCTTGTGAGGCCTTCTCTGACCCTTCCTCGGGGCCAGTGGAATCCATCATTTCTGCCTTGATCACCACTGTAGCTACTTGAGACATTGCTCAGTAGATGGATCCTCCTATACTAGGATGATTTGTGTGTCTAGGTGGGAAATTCTGGCCAGGAGCCAGATCTTATTCTTCCCTGTGTCTCCAAAACTCAACCAGAGCCAGGCACAGAGCAGGTAGCTACTCAGAAATGATGAATAATGGATGGATGGATGGATGGATGGATAGTAGATGGATGGATGGATGGATAGATGGATGGATGGATGGATGGATGGATGGATGGGTTGGATATAAGGTATCAAGTCTAGGGGTTGGGATATCACTCTTTATATCAATCTTTATATCCTTTACATAGGATATAAAGGAGACATACATCTAAGAGTGTCTGTTTCCAAGCCAAAGTTAAAAAAACAAAGCTGCAGATGTGCATGTGAAGGGGAGCGATGTGTTGGCATCACCTGTCGGCCTCCTCCTTCTGACTACCTCTTTCTCCTGGTTTCCCAGGAAACATGTTGGAACTCAGACAGTGGTTCTAAAGGTGTAGTTCTCAGATGCCTGTACCAGAATCACCTGAAGAGTTCATTAAAATGCAGGTTCTAGAGCCCTACCCCCTGAGATTCTAACTCAGTGAGTCTGGGGCAAGGACCAGGAACCTGAATTTTAAATCAGTACCACTTAGGTGATTCTGATGCATAGGTGTGTTTGCCAACCACTCACTCAAGAGGAACGTCATATGGGAACATGCTGGACATTGCGTTTGCTGACTGACCCATCTAGACAAGTTGAAGAATTGACCCAAAGTCCCATGGATATTAAATGGCAGAAAGGACCTGTTGAGTCCTCAGATACCTAGAAGCCCAGAGAGAAGGGGGGCTCTAATTCCCATGCCTCTAGCCCCAGCATGAGAAAGCTAACACCCTCCCTGAAAAATGGCTTCTTGTTGCCCCACAAGCCACAGTGAGCAGGACCTGCCTTGGGTTCCCCGTCCCCCTGCAAAGCCCCCAGTGGCAGGGCTCACTGAGTGTTTACCAAGCCAGGGAAGCCAGCAGCTGTTCTCAGGTCTGTTTCCACCTAAACACAGCTCTCACTCCCAAACACAGGCTCTGCCAGCAAATGTTAGCAGACCTGGACACTCGCCCCTGTTGTGTTCAGGCTGGGAAAAGCTCACAGAATGATGACAGAACCAGAAGGTCATTCTGGACAGGGGGATGGCCAAACACCCTGGCAATTAACGGTGGGCAAGCAGCTCTCCCGGACCAGCTGGTGAGCTCCAGGAGGAGGAGAAAGGGCCCACTGGAAGGCAAAAGAAAACATACAGCATCACCCAAAGCCCTGCTTGTCCCTGTGGTCCAACAGTACCGTACTGGCCCTTTTGTTGAGCACCTACTATGTGCCAGGCCCTATGTTTGGTGCCTTCCTGTTTTGGTTCATCCTTTCAATAACCTCAGGAGACAGGTAATATCATTATGTCTGTTTTACATAGAAGGAAACTAAGATCCAGAAAGATCAAGTGACTTGCCCCATATCCAAGCTGGTCAGACTCGATGCAGAGTCAGCAGCTGAGTCCAGGTTTGTCTACTTTTTCCAGGCTCCCTTGCTTCTGGCTGAGCTGCTCCCCACACACCCCAGGCTGTCTGGCCTCCTTGTCTCACTCCATCTAGAATGTCTTGCCTCTAACTGCCACTGAGTATAATCCTTCTGGGTCCTTAGACCCAAGTCACAGGCCACTTCTTCCCCAAAGCCCTCCTGAATCCCATCTCTGATCAGAACAGAAGCCCCATTTTCCTCTGCCTTATCGTTGTTGATTTTCATGACAATCCCCCTAAATCTTAATCTCCACCACCCCCAACCACACCCCTGCCCACCACACCGGCCCCAAGTGCCTACTTCAGAGCCCGCCCCTCACCAGGCTTTCCGGCTGTCCCTTTGGTGCACTACATAGGTCTGGGACCCACGTAGACTGAGCACTAAAGGAACGCCACTCCCTCCCCGGCCAGTGGCTGCTAGTCATTACTGGGCATATGGTCTGTCTGTCTAATGGAAGGGCACTCATTCTCAGCTACAGGACCTAGGTTTGAGGCTTGGCCAGGTCAGTCCGGTTCTGTCAGTAGAATGGGTGGATGGATGAAATGATGATCTCTACATCCCAGGGCTGTCAAGCACTTCCTGTGCAGTGAATGGGGCATCCAGTATCGGGCATTGGCACGTTTATCAAGGATCTAATCCACTGAGTCCTTGGTGGGTCTGTGGGGCACCTGCCTGAGGGTCACTGAGCATGCTCAGCTGGAGCAGGGGGTTCTGACGGTAAGAAGAGATGATTTGGGTGGGTCAACTGAAGGGACCCAGGAGTGGCAGGAAAGGCAAAGGGAGCTGATTATATGCAGTGGGGAGCAGCTGCTGCTTCCCCCGTGGGGAAGGATGGGAAAGTGAGGGTGAGGGCTGCGGGAAGCCTCTGGTGGCGACTTCTGGAGAGTGTGTCTTGAGCCTGGTACTGAGGGGATGGACAGGGGATTCAGGGTCTGTACTGCTCCTTACCTAGACAGGTCACTGGTCCACCCTGATTCATGCTGCCATCAGTGAAATACGGGAAGGACGCTGCCTGCCTGCCCCGGATGCTGCGAGGCTTTCCTGCACTAATGTGGGCCCAGTGCCTGTGCCAGGTAAGCCTCAGACACACTGACTCTGGCTACCAGTTTGCAATCAAGTTCTAGTCCACAGTGCAATGATAATAGCTATCATATATTGACCGCCTGCCGTGTGCCAGGCACTGTGATAAGCAGTCTGTGTAGACTCCTGATCTGACATCTTCCTCATAATTCCACAAGACTCCTCTGCAGTTTAGGGGCTATAACACTGAAAATCAGAGAAATAAGGCAACTCTCCCAAGACCTCACAGCTGGTAATTAAGTCACCTCCAGCAGCTTTTAATAAGCACCTAACACAGTGGTTCTCAACCTTCCTAATGCTGCAACCCTTTAATACAGCTCCTCATGTTGTGGTGACCCCCAACCATAAAATTATTTTCGTTGCTACTTCATAACTGTAATTTTGCTACTGTTAATGAATCGTAATGTAAATACCTGTGTTTTCCGATGGTCTTAGGCTCTAGCAGCGGTTCCCAACCTGAGGGTCACAGAGGGATATATTTCAACTGCCCTTGACTCAATATATCCCTCTGCGGCCCACAGGTTGAGAACCGCGAGCAGGGTCGCCTAAGACCATCGGAAAACCCAGATATTGACATTACGATTCATAACAGTAGCAAAATTACAGTTATGAAGTAGCAACGAAAATAATTTTATGGTTGGGGGTCACCACAACATGAGGAGCTGTATTAAAGGGTCGCGGCATTAGAAAGGTTGAGAACCACTGGTCCCGGGCTCTGGTTGAAGCTCACAGGGGTGTAAAACCTGCCTGGGCCTCCAAGGCACCTGATGGCAGGGACCAGCCTACAAGGAACGGGTGGGTCTCTTTGAGCTATTTGTTCTGGAATTTCATTTTCTCTGCTGTGCATGTTGATGGACGGGGGACAAATATCTCATGGCTTCGCTCTGAGAGCCGGGCACTGGGAAAAGATGCCAAACCCCGAGACCATTGTTCGTGATCAGCTGCCGCACCCGCCCACCCGCCTTTTATCCAACTTTGCTGGGTGCTATTATTCAGCTCTGAGCCATCACCAGGAGCTGCAAAGCAGTTAATTACAGAAGTATAATCCCTTTTTTCACAAGGAGCTGATCTTCTAGGGTTGTGAGAAGATAAGATTTATGCCTCTTTCAATTCCTTTATTCTCTCATCAACATAGATTCATATTTCAGTTTCCCACATCGGAAACAAAAAGGAAACTCGCTCAGCCCACTGCTGCCTGAGAGAGATAAATGAGGCTCCACAAAGAGCCAGTCCTATAAACTCAGTCTCTTTCCCTTCCTTTCATGTTTGTGATTATAAACAGAGTCAAGGGCAGTTGAAATATATCCCTCTGCCTGCCTGCCTTGTCCTGCTCAAAGAAAGGAGACACACACAGCAGCAACAATCTGCGAGGTGCCCTGGAAAGAGGCATGCAGGGCCCCCGTGCCCCGCCAGCCTGCTGAGCAGATCCGATAGAAAGACCTTGGTCCCCTGCCATTCTCTGGTCACAGAATTGTTTCAAAAGGCCACAGAGGGAAGCTGGATGCCGTGCCACTGAGGATGCTTTCGCGTTCCTGATAGCAACACATGTGATGCTATTTGCTCAAAAGAAAAAGCCTTTTGATTTGGCCGCTATGCTGTGTGACTGTGCCAGGGCCCCGGCTGGTTTCAGAAGTGTGTGGACAGGGGTCGCCAGCAGCTCAGACCACAGGACAAGGCCAGTTTTAGCAGCTCTGCGGAGTAGATTCCAGGCTTGTTAGAGAGAAAAGGCCCACTTACTGGGGGGAGTGGGCACCAGGGAAATGACATTATCCCTCGACAGAGGAACCGAGGTGGGTTATTTTGATTACTGTTACTGCTATTCAACTGCTTTTGTTACTTTCAGGGGCTTCACTGGTATGACTGTCAAGACCTCTGTTGGTCTGTGAGGGACAAGGGGACCACAGGCATGAGCTGATCTGCCCGAGGAGCAGGTTGGTGCAGAACTGGGACCGACATTGTTATCTGTTGATAACAATCGATTAGGCACTTAGTGCAAAGCGCCAGGCACTGTGCTGAGCATCATCTCATGTCATCTTCATAACAACTAAGAAGTCAACATGATCACGTTTTACAGGTTAGCAAGCTGAGACTGAGAGGAGGTCAGATACCTGCTGGAGGTCACAGTTAGTGGCCAACTCCCAGAGTGCCCACGCTGAGCTGCCAGTGCACCTCGCCCAGGTCTCCTCTCAGGCATCCTGACTCTCCTTGGAGCCTTTTTTGCAACTTTTGATTGCGGAAGGGGAAATCTAATTTTTGAAAGATAATGAAGAAAGGGAGGAAAGGATGAGGAGACACTGAATACAGGAGCCAAGTTGGCCGCTGTAATAAAATGTCATCCCACAAGATGTAACACAACGGTCTTTAATAGACTTCGAGATTCAATTATCCCTTTATATTTCCAGCAGACTCGTCATCGTCTAAATCACCCTTTCATTGTAAACACACCCTAATTCACCAATAGAATATAAGACAAATCATGTTTGAAAGTCGGGCAGCTTCTGAGCCATCACTCTGCAGACACACCCCTGGGCACTCGCTCCCGAGGGAAGGGGGTTGGTAAAAGCCTTGGGCACTGTCTCCTGCTTGAGGCCTGGGGCCAGTCTCAGGGATTAGAAAGTGTGCTGTGAGATGCTGAGGCTGGCTCAATCTTTTCCATTCTGGAGCTTTTAAAGGCTGTCCTCTCTGCTCCTGGCCACTCCCAACCCCCACCTCAAACCCTCAGTGGAAGGATAGCAACTGCTGACTGTCTGGATCATTCCAGTAATTTCTCTCAGAAGCTTTTCTCTTTTTTTTCCAGTTACAAAAGGAACACGTGCTCATTGTAACATGTTATTCAATGGAGTTGCATAAAGCAAAGGTCTCCTCATTCTTCTCTAAGCCAATTCCACTTTCTGGAGTGAGCCAGTTACCAACAGGCTGATGTGTGTCTTTCCACATATTCCTTTTGGTTCATGCGGATCTTAAAATTCCTCTAAACCCAATTTCTTGCCCTTTTTAAATTTTTTTTTTAAAATATGGTATCGAACCATACATGTTTCTCTACAACTTGCTATTTATAATTAACACAATAGCATGGACATCTTCTCAGGTCAATGCAGAAAAGTTGGACTCATTTGTTTAGGAATTTCATGAGCTTGTGCAGTGTGACTACACTGTGACTCTCCAACTATCCTACATCGCTTCACTGTTCTGGACATGATAGCATACCATGCCTGACCTCTCATGTCTATGAAAGCCACGGTTTCCCTCCACTTATAAACTCTGTCTTTGACAAGGCCCTTTCCAGGCTGTCCCGGCCTTGGGGAGAGAACTTCTTACTCACCTGATGTTCCCCAAAGCAGTCCCTGCCAAGGTGGCCCTGGCCTCCCAGGCAGGACTCAGACGGACCTGTAAAAGCAGGTTTCACTGCTATGGAATCTGGACTTCCTTCGGGCAATGAAAAAAACCATATAGCATAACTAAGCCCTTCAGACGTCACACACAGGCATATAAAAATACTGCACACAACTCTAGGCATAAACCCAGTCCCCACTAGAAAGACTCACAAAACAATCCTTGAGAACACAAAAAGACATTGTTTACCAAAGGAAGGTTTTTATAACGCTGTTGCTGCATTTTATTAGGGAGGGATGAGGCCTAAAGTGGAGACAGGCTGCAGATGTCTGTGCTCATTTAAACCAACTAAAACAGTAAAACACTCAGTCTGAAATGTTTCAAAGCTGAAAGCAAATTCTTCCAGGCAATCTGCTTTTCTAGAGCTTCTTTATGGAAGTCACATCTGAACAATTTTAGAAATCAAAATGGAATCTCACAGAATATATGAAGAGTTTGTATCCTTTAGAATTAGTTATTCTATTTCTAAGATTCTATCCTAAGGAAATAATCAGCCAAGCCAGCAAAGATACACATAAAAGAATGTTATCCCAGCATAGCTTATAATTTTGAAAAATAAAAAATAAGTGAAATGGTTTACAACTGGGATATGTAATATCACATGACTATTAAAAACGATATTACCAAAATGTTGACTATTAAGAATAAATGCTCATGTTATGATGTTAAGTTAAAAAAGAGAGATATAAAATTGTATATGAAAACTATGTAAAAATATTCATAGAAAACACTGGAAGGAAATGCACTGACAGTGGTTATCTCTGGGTGATACAACCAAGTGTCATGCTTTTCCTCCTCTCTTTTACTTTTCTATAATTTCTAAGTTTCCTAAAATGTGCCTGTACGGATTTTTATAATGGAGTAAGTTAGTCTTAAACCACACACAAAAGATAAAACCGACTACTGTTTTTAGAATCATGGGACGGTATACATGAGAAGAGATGGGTGTGGATAAGGCAGGGTTTTCTGGGTTGGAGGGAGTGATGGAGAAAACCCCTCACTCTTTGGTGTCTTTCTTAAAAACTGATTGTAGTGAGAGGAAGGGAGAGAGAGTGAAACATTGACGTGAGAGAGAAACATCAATTGGTTGCCTTCTGAGAGCACCCTGACCGGGGATCCACACTGCAATCTGGGTGTGTGACATGACAGGAAATCGAACCTGCCATCTTTTGGTGAATGAGATGATGTTCCAACCAACTGAGCCACCGGCCAGGGCTCTTTGGCATCTTTAAGGGTGTGGGTCTTACAATGCAATACCTTCTGCAGAAGAACAAGCACACAAAGAAAACTTAATATGATCAAACATATGCCACTGTCAATCCACTCAACATTTAGTGTGTACCTACTATGTGCCAGACCTTTGGGGAAATGACCCACCTCATATTTTAGTTTATTGAAAACAAGACTATGCTTTGTGTCCATTGTCATACATGACTTGTAGCACATTGATTACCTTGAGTTTTCCTCTATTCTCAGACAAGCAAACAAAAAGAAAAAGGAACAAGTGGAGATTTGCAATGGATGTCAAGAAAGAACATACTGGAAGCACTCCTGACCTTCAGCTGGCTCTGCAGGGAGTGTGTGTTCTTCATTAGGGGCCGCTATGGGAAAGACACAGCCAGGCAGTCCTCAGACTGAGGTCTGTGATGTCTCTGGTCTGTTCTGAAAGTTCTTGACTGATGGGTGCCCTTGGTAGGACCAGTAAATAGTTACTAATCCACTTATTCACAAATTATTGAATACCTACTATGCATTGGTGCTATTCTAGAGGCTGGGGGTAACGCAGTAACTTAAAGTCTTCCCACCAATGCACTTGCAGTGCAGGAATAGGCAACAAATAAAACATAAACTATTATCAGCCAGGTTATGATCACTGCTATGGGAAAAATAAGTAAAACAGACTAAGGGAACAGAAATGACAAAAAGCTCTTTTCTAGATAGAGTACTAAGAAAAGCCCTCCCTAAGGAAGTAGCTTTAAGCAGACATGAATATTGAGTCGTGTTCTACAGCTGAGTGACATGAATATCTAGAGTAGTGTTCTGTGTTGAAAGAACAAGTTCAAAGGCCCTGAGGCAGGAATGCAGCAAGAAAACCAATCTGGCTGGAGCACTGTGAACAAGGAGGAGAGTGGGGAAATGGAAGTCAGGGATGTAGCCGGGAGCTAGATCATGCAGGACTTTTTAGGACATGGTAAGGACTTCAGGTTTTATTTTAAGAGTAATAAGAGGCCACTGGTTTTGAGATGGGGAGTAAAGTAGTAAAGTAACCTAAAAAGATTACTCTAGCTACAATATAAATAACAATTTGGGCTAGGAAGCTGTTGCAGAAAACCGAGTGTAAGATGGTGGTGGAGATGGTGAGAAGTAGTAGGATTTAAGCCATTATTTTGAAGATAGACATCACATGATTTGGGGATAGATTAAATGTGAGGCAAGATCAAAAAAGTGGCAAGGAAACTTCCAAGGTCTTTGGCTTGAGAAACTGAGTCAACAGTGGTGCTATTTAATGGCATGGAGACCACTGGGGAGGGAGTGGATGTTTTCAGTTTTGTTTTTTACGTTTTGTTTTATTTTATTTTGTTTTAAGGAAACATGGTGGGTGCTGTTGGCATCAGCCCACACTCCTTGGGCCTTACCACATCAGTGCACACTGGTTGACTCCACCTGCCGGCATTTGCATCCCTTTGCCCAGATCTTTCTCCGAAGCTGCAGAAACCACCCTGCATGCCCAGCACACATTAGGGAAGCAGCCCTCAGTCACTGATACTCGGAAGTTTGTGTATAAATACCTCAGCTTCCTCACCTGGTGGGATGTTATGTGTGCTCCACACCACTGCTCCACAGGGTTCACCAGTGGGATTAGGCTCCAGCCCCACAGAAGTGGCCAGCTTGAAAACACATCCTTGTTGGCCTTTCCCCCTTCCTAGCTTATTCTCCCCAATTTCCTACTACTGTCTCCTGCACCTTCCAAATAAATTACCTACCCTTGAGTCCTTGACTCAGGGGAGTCCACACTAAGAAGGGGAAAGCAATAGAACCTTTCAATTCCTTATACCCCATTCTTCTTCAGTCTGCTAATCTCACCTGGTCATTCTTTCTCACTGCCTCTACCAGAACAGTAGCAGCAGAGTCAAGATCATCAGTGAACCCCAGTCACATAAGGCAGGGATGAAATGGGGTAATTTTAATAAACCAGACTGTCCACTGATCTCCCCATCCTGATCCCTGGGCCTGCTAATAATTAGTTTGCCTTTTCCAACAACTAAGTGCAGCTGTCACATTTTCAAAATCGGCACAGAATAGAAAGGACAATGATCCGAGCGCATCTAGGGAGATGGTGACATGGAAGAGGCAGGACTATGATGGACCTTTTCTGTCTCCTTCTTCACTGGACAGTTCAGCAAATGCCCTGTGACATGCAGGCCACGGACTATTAGCAGTAGCATCAGCTGCTATTTATGAAGCATTGACTCTAAGGAGGAACTAAACTCCTTCATCAAAAGCCAGGGGGCAGAGAGACCTGACGTGCTGTATGCCATCTCTCTTTAGGGAAGCATGCTTGTTTATACAGCAGCATTTTATATGTCACAAATGGTTCGGAATTATCACTTTCCACTTTCCTTCTGTTGACACGGATTGACTGTGTGGGGGGGAGGCGGTTAACTAAAGCAAAAGCTGCACAACAATCCTCTGGTTTGAGCAAAAAAACCACTTGCTGCAAATGAACTGCTGTCAGTGTCCACCAGACATGATGTAAACATGACCAGCCTCTCTATAAATGAGACAATAATGGCGTACAGTCCTGCCGGCAACGAGGATGCTGACTCGGTAGCCCTGGCATATCAAGAGGTACTGAAGACGGGGCGCAGGCTTCGGGTGTCCAACTCCAGGTTAGCCATTTACTAGCTAGTGACTCTGGGTGTGTTATTTAGCCTCTTTGAGCCTCATGAGCTAAGTGGAGAGAATATGCCCACTTCATGGGGTGGCTGAGATGAAAAATGGCCAGCAACTAACAGAGTGAGCATGCCATCGATACTAGTTCCCGTCCCTGGTTAACTATTTGTAGCCGAAGGCAGCCTGCAAATCCACCCTGACTTAGTAAAGACCCGCGAAATACTAGTCCAGGGATTCTCAGGGCAGAGAGCTTGTCAATCAGAAAAGAGGGATGATGCCCCAGAGTACAGGTTCTTCCCCAGGACATCTGCGCCTCTTCCAAAGGCCTCCTGTGCTGTAGTATCTCTTTTTGAACAGGTATCTCACTCTTCTGTATCCTCAGCACCGATCACAGTGCTTGGCACATAGTAGGGGTGCAAACTTGATGCCATGGAAATCGCACACTTTTGAGTTAGATAAGGCCTGAGTTCAAGTCCCAGTTTTGCCACTTGCCTTTGAACAACTTACTTCCTTAAGCCTCAGAATCCATATCTATAAAATGGGTAATAATATCTACTTTATTTTTTTAATTTATTTTTTAAAATATATTTTTATTGATTTCAGAGAGGAAGGGAGAGGGTGATAGAAATATCAATGATGAGAGAGAATCATTGATCGGCTGCCTCCTGCATGCACCCTACTGGGGATTGAGCCCGAAACCCGGGCATGTGCCCCTGGCCGGAATGGAACCTGGGACCCTCCAGTCCACTTTGCCAAACCTGCCAAGGCATATCTACTTTAAAGTGTTTATGTACTGAGATCATAGATGGAGAGCCCAAATACAGTGCCTAGGAAATTTTAGACACTCAAAAAATGTTAGCTCTTAATGATAAATATTTGCTGAATGATCTCATGGATAAAAAGAACTCTATTCAACACCCCCCCCCCAACCACCACCCCCAACCCTCCACAAAATAAACATGCTATATAAAATTTTCCTTTATGGATATCAAGACATAGCCGCCGTTCTTTGTTACAGTGGCAAAGGTTTCTTCCAGCTCTGACTTTGTGCAGCATGATCATAGCAAGCTCTGGTCTGTTCCTGGGATGTACACAGAACAAAAGTCACCGCCTACCCCCACTGCCATCCAATGTACACATAGAAGGAAAATGTGGTTACAAATAATGGGGAGGGAGTCTCACAGTCTCTCCCCCAAATACATATTAATTATCAATGGAATCCTCCACTGTACAGTAAAAAAATCTGACAGACTCCACCAGTGATGAAACATATTGGAATTATGTACCCCTACTATGGTACATGAGGAGGACACATATCTCCTGTGGTTTTCTTGCAGAGACTTCAAAACCCCAGTCTAGTCTTGAGAAAACATCAGACAAATTCACATAGAGGGACAGTCTACAGCCAGCATGTCAAACTTGTGACCCGCGGGCCGCAAGCCTTGTTTATTTGGCCTGTGTTAGCCTTTGAGTTTGACATGCTTGGTCTACAGAATAACAGGGGACTCTTCAAAAGTGTCAAGGTAGAGAAAGACAAAAAAGTAGTGGGGAACTGGCACAGGTTGGAGGAGTCTAGGGAGACATGAGAACTAAATGCAGTGTGGGACTCTGAACTGGACTGAATAAAGTGTACCAGTTGTTTGTTTTTTTAATGTCGAGGGCAGCCTCAAAGGGGAAAAGGATTGACAACAAAGGTCCAAATGAGAGGTGCATGGAGGAGAGAAGGCTAATCCCAGGACTTTGACCAATTGGAGGTGAGAAAGAGTTAGGAAAGGATTGAAGTCAAAGCTGCATTTCTTTTGTACCTGAGCACCAATGGTACATTCTTTCCTTCATCCCGATCCTCTCAAATCCAACCTGGAATAATGAATAAATCTGGGCCACTTCACCACAGTCTCACAGGAGCATAACTGCTCTTGACATTTTCATCAGCCATCAATATAAATATTAGCTGGCATACATAACACGGTAAGAGCTTTTTAGGCAAAATATGTCATTTAAGTGGAATCGCCAAATTAGGATGTAGCCTTAGGTTTAAGGTTTTCTAAAAAGTAAGCTCCTTGCTCCTCTCACATACCCAATTTCAGTTAAGTTTGAGTTTTAAAGTTACACACCAGTCCAAGGAAGGCTTTTATTTTACACTACAGGCCTGATGCACGAAATTCGTGCAAGGGGCTCGGCCCTCGCAGCCCTGGCTTCGTCCGGAAGGTCGTCCAGAAGGACATCCAGAAGGTCATTTGGCTGTCTGGTCTAATTAGCGTATTACTCTTTTATTATTATAGATTTGAGTGAAACTGGGCCCATGGAGGGGGAGTTGCTCAGACTCAGTGCACGCCCTGAAACCCGGCATGGAGTGATGTAACAGAACCACGCAGGATGCCATGCTGCCTTCTCCAAGCTGCTAGTATTCACTGCATCCTTATTGTCCTGACCAAGAAGAGGCCAGCTGACAAGTATTACAAAGAGCAGACACGTGGGCCCCACCTTGGCCTCTGAATCAGACTCTTTTGATGCTAAAGCTTATGCATTTCTTTTCTTTCTTTTTAATACTCACCAGAGGAGAGAAACATCGATGTGAGAGAAACACATCGATTGGTTGCCTCCTGCACGCACCTCAACCAGGACCCAGTCTGGGGAGGAGCCTGTAACTGAGGTACAAGCCCTTGACCAGAATTGAATCTGGGACCCTTCAGTCTGCAGGCCAATGCTATCCCCACTGAGCCAAACGGACAAGGGCTAAGTTTACACATTTCTACCAGGAAAGTATTCTGTAAGATAGGCACAGAGCAAATGCTGAGACCCACTATGCTTCAGGCCACACTGTGTGAGCATGTGTGTGCAGGCCCATGCTTATGCAAGTTTTAGGATTTCTAGAATGTATCTATGGAGGTGTACTATCTCATTTCCATTTCCTTCACTGTCCCCTTGCCCCCCTCCCTTTATTCCTCTTGCCTCTCTCCATTCTTGTCCTTGTCCACATCTCAGATTTTAGGGTCCACTCTATGTGGTATTTGGTCCCCTGATCTTTCCCAACCTTCCTGTTTTGGTGTACTTGAGGTGAGATGGTAGTAGCCTTGGTGCCAAAAGAATCCATTCAATCATGTATTTATCTATTCATGCATTAAAGATAATTTGGGGCCCTGGGGATATAATAACCCACAAGAAAGACAAGATCTTTACTTTCATGGAGATTACATATCAGGAGGGGAAGAGAGTCAATAGACAAAGAAAGAAAAATACAAAGAAATAGTAATAATGAGGAGGGTTGTGACAAAACTGAACCAGAATGATGGGATAGGGAGTAATAGGGGTAATAGGGGACTATTTCAGTTTGGGTGGTGAAGGAAGGGCCTATTTGAGGAGGTAACATTTACGTTCAGACCTGAACAAGCGAGATCCAGCTCTGCAAACACCTGGGAGAATTTAGTTCCAGGCCAAGAGATGACTAGTGAAAGGACCCTAAGGCAGGCTTAGTCTTGGCAAATTGAAGACAGTATGGCAGGTCATAGTGAGTAGGGGGGCAGAAAGTGGTCCCAGATGAATACGGATCATGTTAGGTCTTGTAGGGCTCAGTAATTGGTATGAAAAGACAATCAGTGGTTCTCGATAGAGGAGTTACAGAATCTGACTTATGTTCTAAACCAATATTTTGGCTGTTGTGTGGAGAATGGACTAGGGGTGGTGAACATGGGTCATAAGATCAAAAGCAGGGATAACAGATTAAGAGGGGTTGCAATTAATTAGGTAAAAAATGATGGTGCCTGGGTTAGGGTGGTAGACATGAGAATAGTAGGTGGATTTAGGATATGTTTTAGAAGAAAAGCTAATAGAACTTGTTGATGGACAAGCTGTGGGGAGTAACAGAAGGAGGGAATCAAGATTGCGTCTAGGTTTCTGTCTTGAGCACACTGATGTGTGGTGATATTACTGGTTGAAATAAGGAACCCTGGGAGAGGAAGAGTTTGGGGCACGAAAAGGAGAGTTTTGTTTTAGACACATTAAGTTTAAAATATTTATTAAAGAACTGACTGAAGCCCCCATCTTATTCTTTATATGTATCACCAGACAAAGGACTATGAAATTCCAGACATTGCCTTCCTTTTCCTTTTTTTTTTTTTAATCCTCACCACTCAGGAGTGTGTGTGTGTGTGTGTGTGTGTGTGTGTGTGTGTGTGTGTTTTAGAGAGAGAGAGAAACATTGATGTGAAAGAGAAACACTGATTGGTTGCCTCCCTTATGCGCCCCAACCAGGGATCGAACCTGTAACTTACATATATGCCCTGACCGGGAATCAAACTCGCAACCTTTTGGTATACAAGATGACACTTCAACCAACTGAGTTACCTAGCCAGGGCAACATTGCCTTCCTTTTCAACTCATTGTCAAGTAAGATTAAAGAGAAATATAACTGAATAAAATAGTCTTTTGTAAAACACTTCAGAGGTTTGGTAGTTGAGCCACATCCTTCCTGGTAGGCATCAGGAGCCAATCAATCACCATGTTGCAACCAAGCAATTGTTCAGGGTGCAAACTAATTAAAAATTTAATCCCATGATTTTCATCTTAATCTCGTTTCCCCATTAGCTTTAATCAATGCCCACAATTACAATTTAGCAGAACTTTTCATTTAGATAAATGACTGAGTAGGTTACCTAATTAGTCTGTTTGTTATGAACCAATTGATAACTAAAATTATATGCTAACTACTGAAGTCCACACACTAATTTTTAACGCATTTTATTAGCACAAAAACTATGTTTCTGTTACAAAAGAAAAAAGTCCTTCCTATGTTACACTCACCAATTGTTCAAACCTGTTTCTCTTAACTTTAAAAAATCAAGTTGCAGTGTGCTGTGTAGGTAAACAATACACTTGAGAAATGTAAGCCCACCTTGCCTTGCTCTATAACACAAGCAATAGTGAAAGTTGTGCCAATAAGAAAATTCCACAAACTTCTTAGCTACCTGGGAGCTTTTAAAATCACTAAGCAAAACTGAATGTGAGGATGTGAGAACTGGTTTGAGGAAGGGAGAACTTTTTAGCCTGTTCCAATGCCAAAGTGGCTGCTCACTGGGTCTGTGAATCATTTGGTGACCATCTTTCTTATCATCTACAGCAAAATTTCTATCACTTTCAAGTCCCACAGCACCTCTTAGGATGCCCAAACCCTTAGTTCCTTCAAGTAAAAGAGATCCTCATCTATATAATAAAAGCCTAAGTGACCATCATGGCAAATGACCAGAACAGCCAGTCGCTATGATGCGCACTGACTACCAGGGACAGATGCTCAACACAGGAGCTTACCCCTGGTGGCCAGTGCGCTCCCACAGAGAGGAGCAGCTGCTGAGCCAGAAGCTGGGCTCATGGCTGGTGAGCACAGTGGTGGTGGCGGGAGCCTGTCCCATCTCCACGGCAGTGCTAAGGAGCAGCGAGCCAAGCCGTAAGAAGCAAGCAGGCAGGCGGTCATGTGCAAGGATCCTGGACTGTAAGAGGATGCAGACTGGGCTGAGGGACACCCCCCACCAGTGCACGAATTTTGTGCACCAGGCCTCTAGTTTAAAAAATAAAAGTCAATGGCTCTGGACTCCTGTAACCTTTTCAGTCCCCTTAACAGTGCTATCACCACTTGGGTTTTTACTGCTATTTCAATAAGAGGATGCAAAGAGTGAAGAATGGTGCCTGCCATCAATGAAAACCAATGAAGGCTCCTTCTCATGCTGGACATGGTCTCAGGATCAGACAACCCACATAGATGGTGGTTAAGCACATTTAATGAATAAACCTTAAAGGAAATTAAAAACGGTTTTCAGGCTCAGGGGGCCTGTGCACACACACATTCATGGCAATGAAATTTTGGCCACTAAGTTCATTGTTTCTGCCCACACATTGCACCTGCCACTTCCACCGGGCCAATAAGAACCAGCTGTGGGGTGGGTTTTCAACACAAACTCATCCAATCTGCCTCCCAGCCATCTCCCCACATAGCCCTTCCCTTGACTGCCTCCCCGCTGACATTCCCTCACCCCAACGTCCCTTTCCTCAGCCCCTGTCTCACCGACAAGCCGCTGCGTGTGGACACTCGAAGATGCTCGGTCAGGCTTCGCTGTAGCAGAGGCAAGAGCAAGGAAGAGAAAAGGGGCAGTTTAGCTTCCAAGGAGCTCCAGGGCAACCGAAGAGGAAGTGACTTGGATTTGCCCCGGAAGCAGAAGTCGGAGCGGGTCCAGGTCGCCGCCATGTTGTGTGTGGCGGGCAGAGACTGCAGCCCTGAGACGGAGCTCAGATGCACCGCAGAGGAGACCCATGATCACTCTTTCTCTGTTTTCTCTCGTCCTGTCGTTCTCACGGTATTTACTGACCTCACTGGGTGCCAGGCACCGTGCTGTGTGTCAGGACCCACAGGGCACTTTCCCTCCTGGCATTCAAACCTCCTAGCAGTGGACACTGAAGGATCAACCATGCGGTGCCTGCTGTGGTTTGAAGCACCGAGGCCCACAAGGCATGTGGACCCAGTTGGTTTGGGGGCATCTTCTGAAATGCATTTCACATTGGCTATTTGGGCCAGGGAGAAGCAAGAGGTAGCTGGGAGGTAGGCAGTGGTGGATTGGGTGTGTGGAATGTGCAGAACTGGGTGAATGATGGGGTACCACATACTGGAAGGGAACACAGGAGGAGGAACAGATCTGTAGGAACTTTTGTGTTTAGACATGTTGAGCCTGTGGGACCCTCTAGTGGAGAAGCTCAGCAAAAGATGTGCCTATTTGGGCCACTTAGGTGAGAGGCCTGAGTTGGAAGTGCATGGCTTAGATTTGTTACTGAACTCAATGGGTTTGCCACTAGTGTTAATTTACTTGCTTTAAGCAAAGAGGATCCTGGATTCATATCCAACTCTGTCTCCCCCAAGGGAGGCCTAGCTTTTGCTTGTATATACTGTTTGGTCAATTGCATGTTGATTTCTTCTTTGCAGTTGGCTACCCTTTATCCGGTTGAGTTCCTATCAGTTCATCCTGGTTACAGCTGCATCTGCAAAATACTGTGCTACATTTAGCAAAAACGTTAAATGGAAAAAGACATGGAAAACAAGTTTGAGACCCTTGTCCCATCTAACAGATTTATGCATGGGGATGGAAACGGAGCAGAAATTTGCAAAAGATTGCCTGAAGGGGGAAATACCAGTTGGGAAGGAGGCTCAGGATGGCCTCAAGAGCTTCTCTAATTAAAGGAGAGCCGAAACCGGTTTGGCTCAGTGGATAGAGCGTCAGCCTGCGGACTGAAAGGTCCCAGGTTCGATTCCGGTCAAGGGCACGTACCTTGGTTGCAGGCACATCCCCAGTAGGGGGTGTGCAGGAGGCAGCTGATCGATGTTTCTCTCTCATCGATGTTTCTAGCTCTCTATCCCTCTCCTCTCTCTTCCTCTCTGTAAAAAATTAATAAAATATATTAAAAAAAAAAATAAAAAATAAAGGAGAGAAAGAAGAGCAAGTCACCTTAGGAGAAAAGCCAGGAGAGCATGGTATTTCAGGAGGCAAAGGAAAACTGCTTTAAGGAGGGGTAATTAACTGGGTGCATTTTCCTAAGGAATTAGTGAGATGAAGACGGAGAAACGGCATGACTAAACAGTCATGGCCATCAGCTAGAGCAGGTTCATTGGCGAGGTGGGAGGAGGCCAGCTTGGGCTGATATAAGAAAATGGGAGTGTGGTGATGAGAAAATGGAGACAAATGAGCATAGACAGGCCTTCCAAGAAGTTGCCTATGAAGAAATGACAATGATACTGGAAGGAGGATGTTAATATTTCTTATTATTTTTTAAGATTGGAGAGACCTAAGTTTGTTTAAATCAGTGGTTCTCAACCTTCCTAATGCTGAGACCCTTTAATACAGTTCCTCATGTTGTGGTGGCCCCCAACCATAAAATTATTTTCGTTGCTACTTCATAACTGTAATTTTGCTACTGTTAATGAATCATAATGTAAATATCTGATATGCAGGATGTCTTAGGCGACCCCTGTGAAAGGGTCGTTCGACCCCCAAAGGGGTCGCGACCCACAGGTTGAGAACCGCTGGTTTAAATGATGAGGATGAGGAGCGATGATCGAAATGACATGCCCAAGAGTAGTTTATGAGAACAAGTCTCAAGAAGGACAGGAGGAGAGAGGGTACTCAGAACACAGATGGAGGGCTGACCTCGGGTAGCAATCCTGGGAAAGGGAGATGTGGTGGGGGCAGGTAGATTTGTAGCATCTGTGCTGTTAGCAGGTTGTAGATTAAATGAATCCAAAGGGTACACCTGACTGCAATAGCACCCTAATTTTGAACAGTCATCATGACTACCTCCTGGAATTTGGTAGGAAAGAGCCTTGAGGGAAGGGGACTTCTTTCTAATTCACACAAAGTGGCCCTAGCAGACATGTGTAGTGGAATTTGGGCGCTGGAAGTTCAGGCACGTCCTGTCTCATGGTGTGTGTTCTGCCTAGAAAAAGGAGGTCGGTTTATTGAAGGAAGGGAATGGAGTCTCTGAGAGGCTTGTGGTCAGAGGAAGAGGTGTTCATAGTGGTTGCACTTGGGAGAAGGCAAAGAAGCACAAGCAGATGTTAGCCATGTAGATCGCAGACAAGTGAGGTCTGTATGGAAAGTGGGTGCAATCACCAGTGTTGACATTATCTCATTTCATTGAGGCGTTTCTAGCAAACAGAGGTAGCTTTTTGCCTCTGGTGTAATGTCTTGGCAGGCAGGTTGAGATGTCTAAACCTTACTGATCATCTTGTCTCCCACTGCAAACTTGTTTTCCATAGGGATGCTGTCCCTACAGGGAAATGTTTTGTTTTTGTGAAAGTGGAACCAGAGGCCATCTTTTAAAAATGCATCAGCTTCTAGGAATGTAGAGTAGATGTACTTTCCCCCTTTCTTCCACAAAATACTAAAAACCCCTGGACATCACATCAAAACAAACATAAGAAGATGGAAATGTGGAGAGAAGACAATGACTATGAATGTTGGGACCAAAAGAGCAACAGGGTGGCAAGTAACCTGGGCTTTCTTTTTCATCATATATCCCGGGGTTGGGGGTGAAGAAGCCAGTGACCCAGAAATGCTAAGGGATACAGACCCCTCAAAGAAGTGTATACTATATTATTCCAATGATGCAAAGTTCTCAAAAACTCTAATAGCGACAGAAATCAGATCAGTGATCACCTGGGAATGGGATGGGGGGAAGGCAGGATGGAGAGATTATAAAGGGGCATGAGGAATATTTTGGGGGTGATGGGTATATTCATTATCTTCATTGTGGTGATGGCTTCATTAGGGCATACATCTGTCAAAACTTACCAAGTTGTACATTTCTAAATGTTTGGTTTATTAGAGGCCACTTAAATAAAGCTTAAAGTAGAACCCACTACTGAGCTTTACCCAGTCTTAACCTTTGACATACGTATTTGCTGCAGAATTTCCCCTTCACCTGTATCCCTCTCAAACCTATCTCCCTCCATTCCCAGAGGTAAGTACAGTCACGCACTGCGTAACGATGTTTTGGTCAATGACAGACCACACATACTACGGTGGGGTACCATCTAGCCTACGTGCGCAGTAAGCTATACCATCGAGGTTTGTGTTAAGTGCACTCTGCAGTGTTCGCACAATGACTGACATTATGCATGTCTCAGACAGAAAGCGGACATGACTGTCCTAGGAAATGGAATTTTATGTTTATCATCCTCATGCATGATTATATATTTTACTATGTAAGCCTTGGTAAACGTCATATAACCTTGTTTTGCATCACTTCACATTTTGCATAAATGGAGTATCATTCTGTGACTGGCTTGCTTTGTTCATCATATTTATGAATCAGTTATTTAACCTGAACAAAATGTTGGGGTAAGTGTTGTTATTACCATTGTCCAGATGGAGAAACTGAGGTTCACCATGATGAGGTAAGTGGCCCAAGATGAGTGATGAAGCCAGGATTGAACCAGGTGTGACCTTAGTCAAGGTCAAAGCTTCAAAAGGTGACCACAGGTGCCAAAGGGCCGGGAGCTTTCTCCCGGGGGCTCCCTCCACTCCCTGGTGCAGCCGTGAGTGGCATCCTTCCCGGCTGTTCTTCTGGGCACTCAGGTTGGCCCAGGCCTCTCCTTGCCACATCCAGCTATGCCTGTGCCAGAGTCAAAGGCGAGCCCCTGTGCCCTGCCTTGCTCCTTCGACTTGATTCTCCCTGCCCCTTTGGCAGTCTGGTAAAACCTCTGGGCTCTTCAGCATAATACTTTTAAATGCTTTCCGCACATAAGATTACAGTTATACGGAAATACTATTATCAGAATGATGTTTAAAATCGTGAGAACAGTATGTATGCTTCTTTATTAATGCCTTACACAACAAGTTCCAGCGGTGGATTTAATAACCAATTTTGAAGGAGCACGAACGTAGGCTTTATTTCAGCATATCTGCAATAACTCCCACATGATGTGAAAAGATCTAATTTCTATTCATGACTATAGGGACTGATAATATTATTATGGTTTGCTGCTACTTTCCAAACTGAAAAATTAAATTTCAGAAGTAACAAATATATATATATATTTCCTCATCCAACTCCAAAGACCCCCCTGAGTCCCCACCATGAACGTGTTAGGAGTCTGTGGACCTCAGGATAAAAGTCCTTGGACTTGCACCTCACCAGAGCACAACCATGACGTGGAGGAGCTTGGAAGCAGCTGGTTTTGCAGGCAGAGTAAGCTGATCCCAGGGCCTCGAGTTTTACGTTCCAGATAATCATGTTTTCATTTCCCTGATCAAGAGCTACAGCGGGGCCTCATGCACTGCTTAACATACCGAGGAACTTCAAAAACAGATGCCTGACAAGAATAACTCTTAACTCGTAGATATAGGGCAGAGCACAATATCAAAGGCCTGAGCGAAGCTTTGCACATTTCCGATTGTCAGTGATCTAGTCTAATTCTGTGGTGCATTTGTCACAGACACATTTTTTTCCAAAGAAAATTATTTTATGGCTTAATGTGAAAGGAACCCCCCAGCAGGCTGCCCCCTGCTCTCACCAAAGCCCCTGGCAGGGCTGCTCTGGTTCCTGGCCTCAAAGAAGGCCCTGCAGTTTCCCAGGAGCCCACAGGGTCCGTTTCACACAGATCAGCACTGTGTTTTGTCATTTGTGAAGCTCACCGTGTTTGCAGTCCTGCTCTCAGTCTCCCCGAGGCTCAATTAACCACTGACGATTCCTTCCAGCGCAGCAGGGCCCCAGGCCTCTTCTCTCTGCCTCGTTATTTTATATAGTTGGAAATGCTGGCTTTTTAACTCAAAGATCAATTTTACTGCTTTTTTTTTGAGAGAGAGAGGGAAGCATACTTGCTCTTGGTAGAAAAATTAGAAAATACAGATAAGAAAAAAAGTCCTCCAACGTGGTTGTACCAAATTGTACCCCATCAGCAGTATGTGAGAACTCAGCTCCATGCCTTTGTCAGCATTTGCTATTTTGTTACTTTCATTTTAGCCACTGTCATTAAATCTGCATTTCATGTGTTTATTGGTACTCTGGACATCCTCTTTAATCCTCACCGGAGGACATGTTTTAATTGATTCGAGAGAGAGAGAGAGGAAAGGAGAGGGAGGGAGGAAGACAAAGAGAGAGAGAAAGAGAGAGAGAGAGGAAAGGAGAGGGAGGGAGGAAGACAGGGAGAGAGAGAGAGGGAGAGAGAGAGAGAGGTTGGCCGTTTGCCTCCCTTGACTAGGGCTCAAACCCAAAATCTCAGAATGTACCCTGAATGGAACCTGTGACCCTTGGATGCATGGGACGATGCTCCAACCAGCTGATCCACACTAGTCAAGGCTGGACATCCTCTTTTTTAAATGCCTGCTCAAATCTTTGACACACCTTTTAATTGAGCTGTATTCCTATTTCTTACTGATTTGCAGCAATTTGTTATAAATTCTGGATAGATAATAATATAATAATATTCCTTTGTCAGGTATATACTTTGCAAATATCTTTTCCAAATCTGTGGTTTGCCTTTCACTCTTTTAACAGCGTCTTTTAATGAATAAAAGATCTTAATGAAAATAAAGTCCAATTTGTTGGGTTTTTTTCTTTATGGTTGATGTTACTGTTAAAATGTTTCAAGAAAGACTTTGGGCAGCCTCACTGAAATGAGCATGCACTGTTCTGCTTAGCCTGTCCCGTGTAGGTCTGCAGGTCACCAGAAAGCACAATGTACAGAGCAGCATTTTTCAATAAAAATATAATGCAAGCCACATGGTAATTAAAATTTTCCTAGTAGCTACATTTAAATTTAAAAAAGGTGAAATTAACTTTGTTTTGGCGGTATATTTTACTTAATCTAACATATTCTGGAACTCAGGTCATTTCAATATTTAAAATGTTTCTTTGTTTTATTTTTTTCTTCTTTTTTTCTTTTTAATATATTTTTATTGATTTCAGAGAGGAAGGGAGAGGGAGAGAGAGATAGAAACATCAATGATGAGAGAGAATCATTGATTAGCTGCCTCCTGCATGACCTCTACTGGGGGACTGAGCCCACAACCCAGGCATGTGCCCTGACTAGGAATCAAACCATAACCTCCTGGTTCATAGGTCGACGCTCAACCACTGAGCCATGCCAGCTGGGCTTTTGTTTTTTGATTTAAATTCTAGTCACACTGGCCACATTACAAGTGCTTAGCAGCCATGTCTGCCTGATGGCTGTCATGGTGGATAGTACAATGAGCTGTGCAGGCAAATGACCTAGCTTCCAGTGTGACTCCATCAACGAATAACAAGAGCTCACGTCTGTGGACTGCTTCCTCCAGGCCTGGCTCTGTCCGTAAGAACTAAAGATGCTGCGTACTTAAGGGACACCAGGTCCCATACGTGGATTATCTCATTTAATCCTTCCCAAACCTTATGAAGGTGATATTCTGCCACCTGTGGTGGTTAATTTTATGTGTGCCTTGGCTAAGTTATAATGTTCAGTTGCTTGGTCAAATATCAGCATAGATGTTGCTGTGAAGATATATTTTATTATTTTTAAAATTTTTAGAATATATTTTTTATTCATTTCAGAGAGGAAGGGAGAGGGAGAGAGAGAAACGTCAATGATGAGAGAGAATCATTGATCGACTGCCTCCTGCACGCCCCCTACTGGGGGTTGAACTGGCAACCCCGGGCACGTGCCCTTGACCGGAATCGAACCCGGGACCCTCCAGTCCACAGGCTGATGCTCTATCCACTGAGCCAAACCAGCTAGGGCAAGATATATTTTAAATATGGTTAACATTTAGGTCAGTAGACTGATTAAAGCAGATTATCCTCCATAATGTGGGTGGTCTCCATCTAGTCCAGGGTTGGGCAAACTTTTTGACTCGAGGGCCACAATAGGTTCTTAAACTGGACCGGAGGGCCGGAACAAAAGCATGGATGGAGTGTTTGTGTGAACTAATATAAATTCAAAGTAAACATCATTACATAAAAGGGTACGGTCTTTTTTTTTTTTATTTCAATAGTTTTATTCATTTCAAACATTTTAACAAGAAGAATGTAAACACTAATTATTATAATTTGAAACTTCAAAAAATGGAGGAATCATAGCACAATAACATACCTTATATTGAAGATGGCAAAGGCAAAATAAAATTGCCTAACAAAGGAAAGGTACAAAAGCCTTTCAAATTAAACTTAAATATAATAAAATAATTTAAAACTGAAACAAACAGAAAAGAACAAAATGTGTAAACAGTAAATTAAACATTTTCTTTAGTGCAACTTCCAAATTATGCCTGGGACGTAGATGTAGATGGCAATGTAGACTGGGTTGAAAGGTTTTTGGTCTTTAAAACATCAACTTCAGTGGGAACAGTGTTGTTGGTCTCCTTTTTAGCTAATGCTCTGATACTGTGCTCTCCAGGGGCGTGTCTCCCTACATCACCAGGATAACGTGTCTACGCATTCCCAGGGTGATGTCGGGGGACGCGTCCGCGGGCATTACAAGGAGCCTCTGGAAGATTGAGAGGTTGTTCCTTCTACTGAATGGGCGGATATAAATCCGCCCACTCAGAAGAAGGAGTTGCGGCCGTGTTTCCCGACGTTGCCATGTTAACACTGCTGCTGGTGAAGGAGCGGAGGGGAGAGCAAGAGAACCCTCCGCTCTTTCTGCTCGGTGGGCCGGATAGAACAGCCAATCGGGCCGGATCCGGCCTGCGGGCCGTAGTTTGCCCACGGCTGATATAGTCAGATGAAGATCCTAAGGGAATAGGCTGAGGTCCCCCAAAGAAGAAGGAATTCTGTCTCTGGACTGCTTTTTGACTCAAGACTGAAATATCGCCCGGCCGGCATGCTCAGTGGTTGAGCGTCAACTTATGAATCAAGCGGTCACTGTTCGATTCCCGGTCAGGGCACACGCCTGGGCTGCAGGCTCAGTCTCCAGTGTGGGGTGTGCAGGAGGCGGCCGATCAACGATTCTCTCTCATCATTGATGTTTCTATCTCTCCCTCTCCCTTCCTCTCTGAAATCAATACAAATATATTTTATGAAAAGACTGAGTTTGTATACGCTTGCAATAAATATCCATGTTTTTGCTTAAAAACAAAAAAGACTGAAATATCGACTCCTGCTGGAATTTCTGCTAATTTTGCATTTTTCAGCCCCACCCCCCACCCAATCACAAGAGCCAATTTCTTAAAGTCAGTCTCTCTCTTCACACACTCACACACACACACAAACACACACACGCTGTACATAGAGGACATATATCCTATTGATTCTGTTTCTCTGGAAAACCCTAATACATCACCCATCCTAATTCCCCTCTGGGGAAACTGAGGCAGCCTGGCTCCAGTCCCCATACTCTCAGCCTCTCTGCCGCTTCCAGCCATTTGGAAAAATTGCTTTACTTTTCTAGTTTTTAGTTTTTTCATTGGTAAACTAAGACAAATAATAGCACCTATCCAGTAAGGTTGTTGTGAAGAATGTTCAAGATAATAGAATGCATCTGGCACATGGTAAGTGCTCAATAAAAATTATTGGTATTTACTAGTATTGATGCCTTCCATCTTAAAACACTCTGAGCAGAACTTATTACTAGTTGTACTATAGACATCAAAGAATTAAAAGAAAGGCCAAAGCTTAGAAAAGTGTATTATATTAGACTTATTGATCTCTACTAGATACTTGGAGAATAAATTTTTGCCATGCCTATGTCAATAAAAATTGCCATTTTTTAGGGAGTCCCTACCAGGTGCCCAGAACTCGGATTTCATCATCTATTGAAATCCTCACATTCATCCTACTGGGGAGGCATCATTACCATTTCCCAGTTGACACCAAGTCTCTGAGTGACTTGAAAAAGTCATTCAGTTTCTAAATTACAATCGGGAAAATAATTTTTCACTACCTTCATATTATCAAACCATGACATTGTTTTCTTTAATAATTCTTCAGAAAGCAGCTTGTAAGTGAATTGAAATTAACATCAAGGCCTTGTGGGGAAATAGAAAACTTAATCATCCCTTCTTCTCCCTTGTTTTATCTGCTGCTGGGTGCACACATTAGTAATTCAGTTTGAAGGCTGTCATATAATCTTATAATGTTTTTTTCTTTGCAATTTTGTGCAGGTAATCCTAAGGAGGATTTTTCATATTATTGTGTATGATCACAATTGAAAGTAGCTTATAAAAATGAATTGTTAATAACTGAGAGAGCCTTGTGTTCTTTGAAAATATTTGCTTTTAAATGAAAAGAGACTTCAGAATGTCAATACATTTCATTTTGCCCCCACCCCCTTCATTCTTATATTTTCCCCATCTCAAATTGCCATAATCCACAGATTAATTTTCAGGTATTTCTTTGAGTTGTGTTCATAAATGTCAGGTTTTACAGAAAGATTATTTTTGCATGTTTTAATATAGTTTTCTCCTTCATTCTCCTTTCTTTGATGTCAGGGCTGCATAAATCCAGTTTAATATGGCTTTCATTTGTGGGGCTTAACGCAGAAATCATTGTAAGGCTAAACCAAACCTCTTCCTGTTTTACAGTGATTATCTTTTTTCTGTCCAAATCAAGCAAGCCCTCTAGTTCAAGGACTTGTAAAAAATGAGTCTAAAGAAAGAGAAATAAAAGCTCCGAAGGTGAGCTCAGATTGTATCTAAGGGCTCCTTTATCTTGGCACCCACACTGTGAAGCGCCTTGTAAGCTGGTTATGCTGGTAGGGAAGTGGAAGTGAGTAGTCCTGAGCAGGTATTTCCATCATGTCCATTCTGAGGTTGGATGTTGCAATAGTCCTTTACTGCGGGGTCTCTAACCTCCCAGCCCCGGTACTTCTATGTCCCTGATTTTTGCCTGGCATAGTTACACTGGACTGTTTTGAATAATGTAGCTTCTAATTTTATATTGCAATAGTTATGTTCATAACTGGACCATTAACGGCTGTATTTCATTGTAAGGGCTGTGTGATGACCTAGGGTGTTATTAAATGGCACACTCACTTGAAATATTGCCCTTCTTCCTTTTTTTTGGTGATCTCTTGCCTTTCCCTCATTTTGATGAGCAATTCTTTGCCCTGCCTTTGAGAGCCAGGAGAAGACAGCAGCCGAACTGCAGAGGGTGTGCTCGGAAGAGTCTGGATTTATGATGCTCAAATTACAATCTCTGCACATTCATTAAGCTCCTGCTAGGTGCAAAGCTTTGTTCTAGATCCTGGGTATAAAGATTAGCACAGTCCCCTTAAGGATCCATCCCTGAGGTATAATTTACTACTGCTTTTCTGGTGCAAGTTAAGCAATGTACATCAAAGCCTCAGAAATGTGCAGATCCTTTGATGAGGTAATTCCGCCTTTATAAAGGTTACCTAGGTAACTAAATAAGGATGTGGGTAAATATTGAGCTAAAAGGGATGCTTATCACAGTTGTTTAATAATGAAAATTGGGAAACAGCCTATGTCCAATAGTAAAGGGTAGATAAATTAAGGTCCCTGTATGCCCATACAGTAGGATATTATACAGTCATTAAGAATGAGATTGTAGTTTGTTGACATGGAAGGACATTAATTATATATTGCCATGTAAGGGGGGAAGGTTATAGTAGTGTATGATTCAATTTTTGCAAATGAATATGTGAGTATAGTGCACTCGCAGGAAAAAGGCCAGATGGTTACTGAGCAATTGTAAAGAATGGTTATCAGAGGGTGTGTTTTCATTTTCTTCTCTTTGCCTCGCTTACCTGCATTTTCTAACTTTCCTCCGGAGATTGTGTGTTGCTTTTGAAATCAGACCATTCTATAAAAGTTATTTTCAAAGAAAAACAAAATTAGAGCGTTGTCCCTGGGCCATGACAGGGCAGCAGGCTGTGCAGGAAGGATACCCTCTGGTGGACATCCATTGTTTATGGAGCCACTCTGCTTTGCTATGACCCTGTCCCCTCTCACCTGGCCCTGCCCATGGCTTTATTTCCCAGCTCCAGAAAGCCATGCCTTCCTGCTCAGTGCAAATTACAGAACAGCCAGCAGCACTGGTCAGACAGACCTGAGTTTGCTTTTCCTCCTGTCACAAGAAAACTGGCGCCTTGGTGTCTGGCCTGGCCTCCTGGACGTGGCCTTAGGAGACCTCCACTGGGCAGGATCCAAGGTGGAAGAGAGTCCCTGAACCTCCAGAACTCTGAGCCTGCAGGGCACATACAACCTCTGTGGAATGTGAGATCATGGCTCTCCATCACCTACAGGGCAGCATGACTCAAATATTTACTAGTTGTCCCATTCCGGGAAAGTTTGCCTACCCCTGATTTAGGGCATCGTCTCCATTCTCTCCTTAATGAATCTGTTATTCCAGAAAAGCAATTCTCATGGGAAATGACTACAACTTCTGAAGTCTTTGAGTTGAAGTGTGTCAAATTCTGGCTCAACAGGGCAGCTTCTTTTACTTTCGTCTGATTACTCTTTCATGGCTTGTTTTTCACTCCAGGCAGCCTGAGCTGTCCTACCTTTGGGGTTGCAGATCTGTTCTCCATCCTCAGTGTGGGTCCAGCCCAGAGCCTCTCACTTTCCCACCTGGGGCCCTGTAGTCCTCTTCTTGGTGCTGGGAGTTGATCGCCCCCTAGAGGTGATTCTTTGTTATTACAGAGACATCAATCCTAGATGTATGAATGCTTGCCAGCATTTCCCTCCAAAGGTTCTTACATTCTCCACTTCCCAGCCCTCCCCACAGGCTCACTTTGTGCTCAGGATTGAATTTGCCTCCAAAGTTTTGAGGATTACACACTGCAGATTTTTCTCCTCCCAACAGCAGCCATCATTTCTAGCACCAGGGTGTCAGATCATCAAAACAGGCAACATGTCATTTGCATTTTTCAGTTTCCACATAGCTGCCAGTCTGACCTCTCTACCCTGCCCCATATTTTTTTGCCTTTTCATGCATTTAATATTTGGCCCTATTTTTTTTCTTTTCCAATAAGTGAAAAGAATGTAATTCTAGAAAGACATGGGCAGACGTATGCTTTTCTCTTGCTAAGTTTTTACTCTATAATGGTGTGACCAGTGAAGAGAAACAGAGAGACTTACACTCTGTCTGCTCTCTCCTCTCCTGCCAGTTATTTGTGACGGCTTGACAGCCAATGAAAGTCAATTCTTCCCCACCTTGCATTTTCTGCCTCCTGCAGAGCACAGCTTGTCTGGTTCCTGGGTGTTAATAAAAATAATAATTATTACAATGTGTTGAGCATTCACTATGAGCCAGAACTTAGCTAAGTGCTTTACAGGTAGAGGCATGAAAAGAAGGCTAGCTAGGGGCTCTCTGCCCTGCCCTGCCCTGCCTTCCCTTCCCTTAGCTGGAATAAGAGGTTGGTCAGCCTAGATTCTGAAATCAGATGGAAACAAATGAGGAGAAATGGGTGCCTCCAGGCCATTGAGCCAGGAGGGCGTGTCAGGGGGGAGAGGGAAGGGGCCTTGAGGTGACTGAGGGTGAGAAAACCTGACCTTGATTGTCTCTATTAGCAAGATTAAGTTTCCACTCCTGGGGGCAATAGGTTGAGAGTTCAGTTTCTTGGAGAGAAATCGATGGCATCTAAAATGGATGCTTGCTGAACAAGAGAAAACACATCATTCTCTTTGTAAAATATTTGAGTAACCCAGAATGTTAGAATGTGCCAGGCACCGATCTAACATTTTGTGTGTAGTTTAGGCCAAGGTCCTTAGTTACAGACAACAGAATCCACATTAGCAAGTTCATACCCGAAGACATCTATTAAAGTTATGTATTTGGCACCTTAGAGACTCTAACAGAACCAAAGAATCAACCTTGAATATTACTTAGACTCAGACCAGTACTGGGCTACCCTGGGATCAATAGAGCCCTAAAAATGCCTCCACTCACTGTAAGTCTCTTCTAACAGGAAGCTCTTACTGACACTTGCCCATGGCCACTCATGGTGTTTGGGATTGAATGTGCAAAATTCCTTCCCTTTTCCCCAGAGGATCTGCCTCTGTGCTTTCCAGTCTCCCAGCCAGGGGCCACCTCTTACACTGCTCACTTCCACATCTGAGTCCCAAGTGAGGGCAACGGATCAGTGGAAACCAGGCCACATGCCTGCAACCTAGCTGCAAAGGAGTCTGAGGAATTGGTTTTCCACCTTCGAAAATACAGGAAGGCATCCTGGAAGGAAATTGGTATGGGTGCTGAGTCAGCCACATGTGCAACTGAAATTTCCATTTTTCAGATGAAGAAACTGAGATGCTGAGGAATTGCATGTTTTGATTCTCTTTGAATCTGAGTGGTCAGGAACAAGCCCTACTCCTCCTGTTTGGGGGAATTTAGATTTATTTCACTGTTTTTCCCTTAGCATATAAAAGCATGTTTAAAAAGGATCCTCCATCAGGTAACCCACCCCAAATCAGGTTCCAGGACGTTCCTCCATCTCAGGAGCGCTGTAGCCTGCCATTTCTTTTCTGCATTTTCTAAGTCACCATCTGCTTGCTGGATAGAAGATGTATAATAGGACTTTGCTCTTCTCTTGGGACCTCTGACCTATTTATTACTTGTTGTGTGAGTTCTTCTGGCTGCCCTTCCATTTTTATGATGTTTTTCTTTGTGTCTGTAACTGCAACTTCCTATCTTTCTAACAACAAGGAGGCTATGATTTCAGATTGAAATCCTTATGAAATTGCTTCTTGATTCACTTACAAAATTGTTTCCGTTTGATACGTGAAGTTATGCTTCCTCTTCTAACACTAGAGAGCGGAGGCTGGATTGCAGGATGCATTTCCAGGAGAACAATTCAAGAGGTCGCCCCTTCTCTCAGAGGACAAGCAGAACTTCAGTCTAACCATCTTGGTGAATTCTTAATCTGTCTCAATTCAGACATGAGCAGGTTTGGCTGTGACAGCCCTGGGGAATTCTACTGTCGCCAGCCCACTCCTCATCCATCTTATACCTTGGAGACAGAGGTGAGGGCTAAAGTTAGGACTGACACTGAGACACATCATTAACAGCAATGCCTCAAATCAAACAAAACGCAAAGAAGGGAAGATAAAAGAAAAATCCTCGATGAAGGAAATCACTCACAATTACAACCTGAGTTCCAGGGAGTGGATTCAAGTCAACAAAGAACATTTAAATTTCAGTTCTAAAATGGATCAGGCAACTGGAAACTAGAGATGTAAGTTGTGTAAGGGGTCTAAGTGATCTGGGTACACACTATACCTGAGCCTCCTTTCCCTGCTAACAGAACACTGGTTTTGTTTGTGTAAATGGTCCAGCTCCCTTCATCTCAGGAGTGATGGGTCCTCTAGCACCAGCCCCACTGGGGGGTTGATCCTATCTAAGTGATTGGTCTGGGGCTTGCCATGTGACCTAGCTCTGGCCAATGCACAGGGGAAGCCTCCTGTAGGGCCTCTGGGAAATATTTTCTACCTGGGTAAAAGCACCAGGGCAGGAGAACGTCTTTGCTCCCTGCTCCTTACTTCCTGTCCTGAATGTAGGTTGTGACTCATGGAAAAAAAGGCCAAGAAAATGGCCAGGACGTACACCCAGAGCCTAGCAGGTGAGATAATTAAAGATCTTTATTGGTTAAGTCAGGGACCAGCAAACTTTGCCTGTGAAAGGCCAGATAGCTAATATTCTCATCTTTCCAAGCCCAACCACTTATCTCTGCCGATTGTGGCATGAGAGCAGTCACGGACAGCACATGAGTGAACGATGAGAGCAGTCATGGACAGCACATGAGTGAATGATGAAAGCAATCACGGACAGCACATGAGTGAACGATGAAAGCAGTCACGGACAGCACATGAGTGAACGATGAAAGCAGTCACGGACAGCACATGAGTGAACGATGAAAGCAGTCACGGACAGCACATGAGTGAACGATGGGAGCAGTCACGGACAGCACATGAGTGAACGATGGGAGCAGTCATGGACAGCAAATGAGTGAATGATGGGAGCAGTCACTGACAGCACATGAGTGAATGATGAAAGCAGTCACGGACAGCACATGAGTGAACGATGAAAGCAGTCACGGACAGCACATGAGTGAACGATGAAAGCAGTCACGGACAGCACATGAGTGAACGATGAAAGCAGTCACGGACAGCACATGAGTGAACGATGGGAGCAGTCACGGACAGCACATGAGTGAACGATGGGAGCGGTCATGGACAGCACATGAGTGAACGATGAAAGCAGTCACGGACAGCACATGAGTGAACGATGAAAGCAGTCACGGACAGCACATGAGTGAACGATGAAAGCAGTCATGGACAGCACATGAGTGAACGATGAAAGCAATCACGGACAGCACATGAGTGAACGATGGGAGCAGTCATAGCACATGAATGAACGAGTGAGGTGGGGTTCCAGTAGAACTTTTTACAGACACTGAAAGTTGAAGTTCATATAACATCCTCATTTCAGGAAATGTAAGAGAAATTCTTTCCATTTTTTTCCAGCTATTTAATCTATATACACTGTTCTTAGCCTGTGGGCAGCACAAAAATGGGTGGCGAGCGATTTGGCCCCTGGGTTGTCACTGCCGTTGGGTTTTCACTTACGGAAGCCGAGTGCCTTCTAGATTATTTGTTACCCAACCTTTCATTCCTCAGATGACAGAGCTGACGTCCAGAGAGGTGACACACAGCTAATGTGTGTGGGGGCTAATCAATCTAAATCCCAAAGCTCCCGACTCCAAGGCCAGGATTTTCTCCAGGATACACCGCTGCTTCCTGCTCATTCCCACACCAGTCATGATTCCTCTAGGCTGTGACATGTTCCTTCCTGTATGTGATTGCATTTCATTCACACAGAATATAGCTGGAGCCAAGAGGCCACTAACCTTTATTGAGGACCTGCCACATGCCAGATACTTCACATTATTTAACCCTACAAGTGAGAGGTAGGTATTAGTGTGCCCATTTCACAGATGAGGAAGTGGAGGCTCTGAGAAGGCTGCACCACACCCGAGTTCTCTCTGGGAGTAGATGGTAGGAGTCCCACCCAGCCCTTCCTGCCGCCCCGTTTCACCTCCTCCCCAGCTCCAGGACTCAGGGCTGGGTGTACCTAACGAAGGAGACACGGCCCCTTTCCTTTGGCCACTGAATACATGCAAGGAAACCCACATGCAAGGAAAGAGCCCACAAAGACATTTCTTTTTCTTCCTGAAGTTTTATTCTTCTAAAGTGAGCTGCTTTTTACCAGTTCTGGGAGAAGCTAGAAACCAGGGAAACGAGGACGTGCCATTCATCATCTTGGCCTCTAGAGGGCAGCAAGAGGCCGTGTGTATGAAGCTGCTCATGGCCTTTTCTCCCTTTTTCCATTCAATTCATTCAGGAAACTTGGGGAAGAGTATGTTTCAGCCTTCAGAATCACACAAGGTTCAGGTTGCTTCCCTAGGATCAGACATCAGGAATCCTCAAGTCAACAAATACTACTTGAACATTCATTAGGTCACAATATTACACAATCGGTGCATAGGTGGTGGAGGTACAGCAGTGGGCAGGGAAGACTGTGGTCCCTGCTGGCTTGGAGCCTGCAGTCTAGTGGAGTACACAGACAATGAGAAGTAATTAATGGAATCAACTAAATTATCAGAGATTGTGGGGACAGGAGGAGGGGGAGGGGAGGAACAAGCTCTGTGCAGATGGGGCACTTACTCCATCTAAAGGGGAAAAGCAGCCAGGCTTTCAAGGCGCTAAGGAATGAGGATTCCAGGAATAAGGAACAGAAAGAGGAAGAGGACTTGCCTTGTGCTGGAACCTGGCAGGCCAGCAGTGAGGCTGCATCGAGCCCAGGAAGGAAGGACACGTGACCACTCATTAATACGATAATGACCATGTGCTGGACATGCACTACGTACCAAGCACGGTGTTGGGAGTGTTATCTCTCTGCACGACCACAAATCTATGGCCTGCATGCTATTATTATCCCCATTTTACAGCCTCAGAGGCGTTAAGCCACTTGGCCAAGGCCACAAAGGGATTTGAACCAGGGCCTGTCTGACTCTAGCACCCATGCTGGTCCCCACTTTGCCAAACAGAGGCAGAACAAAGACTAGAATTCTGAGATCCTGTCTCCTGGCCAGGATTCTCCCCACAGTCTCCTCGTCCCCTTGTCTTACAGGAAAGCATTCTTCACTGTCAAGCCCTGGACAGAGCGGGGAGGCTGAAGGCAGAAGTTAAACAATAGGAAGGAAAAGATTTCTAGAGATTATCAAAGGCCAGGAAGCCGATTCCCAAAACTCACAGCAACAGTTGTCCCCTTTCAAAAGCAGCCCTTGTGAGAACACAGAGCTCTCTGACCACAGAAACACTCCTGAGGACCAGACGAAGAGCGCCTCATGCTCCTGAACGCTGCCTGGGAGCCTGCAGGAGTCAGTGGCTGGCTCTGGAAGCTGAGCTGACATTCCCGGGCCCAGGGAGATGGATGCAATTGTGGGCACTGGCATAACCCAGTGGTCGGCAAACTGCAGCTCGCGAGCCACATGCGGCTCTTTGGCCCCTTGAGTGTGGCTCTTCCACAAAACACCACGTGCGGGCGCGCATGTACAGTGCGATTGAAACTTCGTGGCCCATGCGCAGAAGTCGGTTTTCGGCTCTCAAAAGAAATTTCAATCGTTGTACTGTTGATATTTGGCTCTGTTGACTAATGAGTTTGCCAACCACTGGCATAACCCACCCCAATAACAGATCTACCTTGTGGAGTTACCTTCTGACTTTTGATGAATGAGGAAGGCCCTGGAACTGCAGGCTCAGGCCTGTGGTGTTGTCAATTGCAGGGTGGGACAGGAGTCCTCAAACTTTTTAAACAGGGGGCCAGTTCACTGTCCCTCAGACCGTTGGAGGGCCGGACTATAGTTTTTTAAAAAAAAACTATGAACAAATTCCTATGCGCACTGCAGTCCTAGGATGAGTCAGCTGCTAAGCAGGACAGGCAGTGGCACCTGGCGGGCCGGATAAATGTCCTCGGCGGGCCGCATATGGCCTGCGAGCCATAGTTTGAGGATGCCTGGCTTAAGAGGAGGGAGGCTACAGAGCAGATCTGTGTCTTCTTCCCCCGCTCAGCTCCCAGCCTCCTTCCTGCACCCCCCCAAACCCCCCCCCGCCCCCCGGAACTCAGGAACTCAGGAACTTCCCCCCGCCCTAAATAGATCATATTTACAGTTCATCTCCAGGGATTAGGACTTAGGCTTGTCTTTTGGGGCCGCCATTAACCCCACTACAACCAAATAATGGATGCAGGTGACACACTCAAGACAGAGCCGGGAACACTGCAAGTGCTCAGTTGCTAGGAGCGGTTACTGTTGTACATCTAGAGGTTGTGTCTGAGGTTAAACCGTGGAGGCTTGTTCGGCACAAGAACAGAAACCCAAATGTAGAAAGATGGGTCACCCTCTCCCTCAGGCCTCTGGCTGGTGGCCCAACTTGACATGCAGCATTTCCCAACGTGACTGAACTTGTTTCGGCTTTGAAATTCCCCCAGTTCTCTCTGTTCCAAACAGGCTTTGTGCAGAAATCACCAATTATGGCAACGTCTGCATTTCGCTTCACTAAAATTAGGCTCGAGGTGACCACTGGCCAGAGGCTGAGCAGAGTGAGTTACAAAACAGCCCATGTGGCGCCAGGGGCAGAAACAGCAGCAAAGGCGATCTTGATGGGTCATCATCTTGTCTGGTCTTAGGCTGAAGCCAGTTTGACCTTCTCAGGTAATGCAAGGGCATCAGGTTTAAAGGTCAAGGTTGTCTCTCATTGCAAAGAAAGGGGACCAGTTTCACTGTGAGAGTCAGTTCTGTGGATGAACCAGGTGGGGTGTGCACAGGTGCCAGGGGTGTATCTAGCTGAAGGAAGAATAGAACGAAAAAGAATGGCCTGGTCCTGAGGAGGTTGAAGAGGCCCGGCGAGGTGAGTCTGGGATCCTGACTCTCCCACGGTGTGGTAGAAAGAGAAAGGACAGCTACTGGTTCCAACCTCCACAGGCATGTGACCACGCAGAACCTCGATGTTCTCAGCCGTCAAATGGGGATCATCACAGGAATATTCCCTTAGGGACTTGGTGCTGTGTGGATACGCAGGTGGTGCTAAGTGGTGCCTTCTGTTATTCCCACAACTACCAGAACGAAGAACAATGGGCGGTGGAAGCAATTTTGGGTGATTGGCTCCAGGACAGTAGAAGGACCTGAGCTCCGAGTTGGACCTGCCTGTGTCTGGGATGGAAATGAAGCAGAAGCAGCGCCCTCACAGGATCCAGGAAGCACAGGGGAGGCATCTGTGCCGGCTGAGATCTCTCTTGTCCCAGAACCAGTTTGAGGACTGGATGTAACATCAGAAGAGTAATAGTTCATGATTGTTATGAAACCCTATCTATACCCCCAGGACCTCCCCAAAATAACTAGTGTTTGAGGTCCTTAATGGAAGTGACGTTTGAGTCGTGACATCACTGCTTGATGGCATTGACCCTGGGCTGATGGAGCTGGGTGGTCACCCTGTGATGAAGAACATTTACCCAGTATCCCCCAGATCTGCACAAAACCGCACAACAGAGAGGAAAGCCCACACCCCGCTCCTTACTATACCAGCTTCCAGGACCCTCAACCCCCTGAGGCCAACCTCAACAGATCTGGGCTTTAGTTTAGAGGAAGCTGTTTGCTCACCTGGCTGAAGAGAGAATCTTGAGTTAAGAAGCGAGTATTATTTTACCAACTCTCTTTTGTTCCATGGGTTCAGAATGGCTGTGGTAGTTCACTTTCTTAGAAAACTGCTCACTTGTCCTAGTGTGATTATTTTACTTTAAAGTTGAGAAGCACAGATCACCCTCACAGCCATCCCTTAGATCTATGGCAGCAAACCTGCAGAACACAAAACACAAATTGAACATCTAAAAGCAACCGGGGAGAAAAGAAAATCATTACACAGGAAAGGCCATTACACTGACATTTAACCTCTCTACAACCCCAATGGAAGCAGAAGACAGTAGAATAGTGTATTAAAAGTGCTGAGAGAGAATAACTGTCAACCCAGAGTTCTACAACCAAAGAAATAATCTTTCAAGCACAAAAGTGAAAAACAAAGCACTTGCTACTAGCAGACCCCCTCCACTACCAAAAGAATAGAGATAATCTTACTTCTTTCTTTCTCATTTGGATGCCTTTAATTTCTTTTTCTTGCTCAATTGCTCTGGCTAGAATTTCCGGTACAATATTGAATAGCAGTGATAAAAGTGAGCATCCTTATCTTATGCCTCATCTTAAGAGGAAAGCTTTCAGTTTTTCACCATTGAATATGATGTTAGCTTTGTGTTTTCATATTATTTCATAATGTGGTATATTACATTAACTGTCATACGTTAAACCATCCTTGAACTGCTGGAGTAAATCCCCTTTGGTTATGGTGTATAGTCTTTTTAATATGCTATTGGATTCAGTTTGCTACTACACTGAGTGGCCAGATTATTATGATCTCTGAATGCATAATAATCTGGCCACTCATATATATATATATATATATATATATATATATATATACACACACATACATACATATATATACATATATATATACATATATGTATATATATATACATATATATACGTATATGTGTGTGTGTGTATGTATGTGTGTGCATATATATATATATTAGAGGCCTGGTGCATGAATTCGTGCATGGGTGGGGTCCTGCCAGCCTGGCCAGGGGGAGGGGACATGGGCGGTTGGCTGGCCTGCCTGCTGCTCGAGGGGACAATTTGCATATTAGCCTTTTATTATATAGGATATACACTGAGTGGCAAGATTATTATGCGTTCAGAGATCATAATAATCTGGCCACTCAGTGTACTTTGTTGAGAATTTTTTCGTATATATTCATAGGGGACATTAATTTGCACTTTCTTTTCTTGCAATGTCTTTGGCTTGATATTACAATAATGTTGGCCTCATGTAATTAAAATTAAAAACATTCCCTCCTCTTTTTTTGAAGATTTGTACACAGAAAATGAAAACAAATTGCTAAAAGATTACAGAAAGAAATTTAAATAAATGGAAAGACATTAGTGTTAGGATTGGAAGACTTAATATTGTTAATATGGCAACAATCCCAAGTGACCTATAGATTCAGTACAACCAATCCCTATCAAAATTCTAGGTGCTTTTTTGTTCAGAAATTGAAAAACTTATTTTAAATTTCACATGGACTTTCAAGGGCCCCAAAATAGTCAAACAATTTTGAAAAGAACAAAGTTGGAGGGTTCAGACTTTCTGGTTTCAAAACTTACTACAAAGCTACAATAATAAAATCAGTGTGGTATTCACATAAGAACAGACATATGGATTAATGGAATTGAATTGAGTCCAGAAGTAAAGTAAAACATATATAGTAAAGTGATTTTGCACAAGGTGGCCAAGATTATTCAATGGGGGAGGGGGGGAATAGTCTCTTCAAAAAATGGTGTTGTCACAACTGGATATCCCTATGCCAACAATTAAAGTTGGACTCTTTTACCCCATATACAAAAATGAACTCAAAATGGATCAAACCTAACTATAAGACCTAAAATTATAAAACTCTTGGAAGAAAACATAGGAGTACCTTTTCATAGCATTTGACTTTGCAATGGTTTCATAGATGTGACATCAAAAGAACAAGTAACAAAAGAAAAAATAGATAAATTAGACTTCAGAAAAATTAAAAACTTTTGTGATTCAAAGGACACTATCAAAAGAGTGAAAAAACCCTCCAGAATTGGAAAAATATTTACAAATCATATCTCTGAAAGTGTAGCATTCAGAATCTCTTAAGAACTCTTACAACTCAACAACAACAAAATGACAACCCAATTAAGAATTGGGCAAAGGACTTGAACAGACATTTCTTCAAAGAAGATATATGACGGACTAATAAGCACATGAAAAGATGCACAATGTCATTAGTTACTCACGAAATACAAATTAAAACCACAATGAGATACCACTTCACACCCACTAAGATAGTTAAAATCAGTAAAACAGAAAATAAAAAATACTGGAGAGGATATGGAGAACTGGAACACGTATGTGCTGCAGTTGAATTATAAAATGATACAACTACTGTGGAAAACAGTTTAGTGGTTTCTCAGTGAGTTAAACATAGAATTACCCTATGACTCAGCAACCCCACTGCTAAGTATATACCCCAAAGAGCTGGTAACAAATGTTCAGACAAAATCCACACAAATTTCATAGCAGCGCTATTCACCTTAGGTGGACACAACCCAAATATCCATCAATCAATGAATGGATACAATAAATGTAGGATATCCATGCAATAGGCGATTACTCAGCTATAAAAAGGAATGAAGTACTGTCCTGTCTGGTGGCTCGTTGGTTGGAGTGTCATCCCATATATGGAAAGGTTGCAGATTTGATTCCCAGTCAGGGCACATACCTAGATTGCAGGTTTGATCCTTAGCGGTTGGGGCGTGTACTGGAGGCAACCGATTGATGTTTTTCTCTCCTTTCTCTCTCTCTCTCTTTCTCTCTCAAATCAATAAAATCTCTGGTGAGGATTTTTTAAAAAAAGGAATGAAGTACTGATACATACTACAACATGGATAAACCTTAAAAGTATTACCCTAACTGAATACATTCTGGATCTTTTATATAAAAGAACCAAAATAGGAAAATCCATAGAGACAGAAGGCAGATTAATAGGTGTCAGGTGCTGGGCAGAGGGGGATGGGAAGAATTGGCAGTGATTATTAATGGGAACTTTTAGGGAAAAGAAAAAGTTCTGGAATTAGGTAGTTGTGATGGTGACACAACATTGTGAATGTGCTTAATGCCACTGAGCTGTGCACTTTAAAATGGTTAACATGTGAATTTTGTTATATTTATTTTACCATCAAAAAATGTTTTCCAATAACTGAATCAAGCACTTAAAATATTTTCATTTAATATATGCATTCACATTGACAAGTGGTTCATGACTTTTAGAGGAATGATTTGACTTTGAATCAAAAGCATATTGGTTTCAAAACTATGTCCAAGTTAAATAAATCCACTAACTCTTGTGTCAACTCTGTATTATCAACATTGAATTCCAAGAAGTATTGCATACTCTAAAATTATCATTATCAACCAAGTGTTCTTCATATTTTTCTTGTGCAACCCTACCCACCCCTACAGCTGTACAAAGTTTCAGAGAGGACAGACTGGCTGAGCCAGTCTTGGGGTTGGGTCTACTCGATTTTCTCATTTTGATAAGCCCATGTGTGTTTTTATATTCGTTTTTTTATTTTATCTGTTTTTCAATGACTGTATTATGAAAAAAATAAAGAATTTAAAAAATAGGACATATGATCAGGTGCAAATGAAGGAACCCAGACAAGCTCCCTCCATGACCTTGGCCATTTTTAGAAGCCAAAGCAGGCACTCATAAGAGCTGAAGCTAGGCCCTGAACATCTCTAAACCCAAGTTCTGTGTGCTATAGCCTATATCCCCAATGGCAGAGGTAGAAGACGCCATTCTCCTAACGACTGTATGCAAGAATATAGATCCCTCATTCTGAGACGTAGAGACCACCCTCCTCAGAGCATGTGCTTAGCATGACACTAAAGATTTTCTCTAAGTGAATTGACACTCGGAAGCTTTTCCCCTAGGAGGAGGTGAGGAGCGAAGGAGGACAATCTGGATGAGTAGGAGAAACGCCCTTTCAAAGACAGAGGCCAGGCTGCACTGGGGAAGGTTGGGAGCTGAAGAGTTACAGGTTTGCTGAGCTCTGGTGACCACAGAGGGTGAACTCCAGGAACTCTTCAGCTCCTTCTCCAGCCAGTGTCATTGCAGGTGTTGAATTTCAGTCAAGGTGAGAGACTGTCCTTTGTCCTGGGCTCTCAAGGAAGGCTACCCTATTGCCCTTGACCTGGGGTGAGGGAGAGGGTCCTAGGAGCTAGAGTGACGATTGAAGGTGGCCACCACTACAGATTTTACCAACCTTAAAAATCTATAAAAAAGAGGCTGGAGAAAAATGGCGGCGGAATAGACAGACGTGTTCCGAGCCTTGTCCCGGAGCAGAAAGAAAGAACAGCTGAGGGTCGCACTAGGAGTGTTTGTTGGCAAGTTGGGGGACAGCTGAACTCCAGAAGAAGGTGGGAGACTGCTAGACGGGGTTCCCCTGACCTGGCAGCTCCCACTGCGGCTGGGTCCCTCCCGGAGCTGCGGGCTTGGATGCGGAGTCGCCGCCATCTGGAACCGGAAAGTGGAGCTTATCGGAAGCCTGAGAATCCACAACTGCGGCACCCACGGAACAGCTGCGAGCCCCAGAACAACGCTCCCCAATTGGCGCAAACACACGGGTTCAGAGGAGCTCTACACTCCACCACAGAAAGGTCAGATTTCGCCTAGGATAAGGTGAGGTCTCTGGTCCCAGCGCGAAAGAGGAACGCGCGTTTTGCGGGAGCTGGAGGACCAGGGAAGTCTGTGCCTAGAAAAATCGGTGGCTGCTGGGGCTGGCGTGATCTGTGAATGTGGAAGGGGGTCCTCAGAGCTGCTAACAGAAGGGCTCTCTAAAAAGCAACCCATTTTGATCTGAAGTGCAGGGACACCCTAAGAATTTCAGGGGTGTGCTAGACTTACGCGCAGCCACGGAGTGCGCACACTTGGGCTTTTTCCTCTTGAAATTCTTGCTTCTGATTACTAAGCCCAATTCATAGGTTCACCCAGTTGGGGACACCCTGGGAGACTGCAGGGGAAAGTTGTTTTTCTGGAACCTGGGGATCGGAGCGGGGAGAGCCAGCTCTGAGGCAGCCCACTCCCACAAACCGGGGAAAGAAGGCTCTAACACTCCCTAGAGAGGCCATAGATAAACCCGGAAGTCAATCCAGAAACACTGCCACCCAGGGGCTGAATCACAAATTGACTCTTGTGTAATCAAAAATAAAGGAATACGAATTAAGACACACCGCCTGCTTAAAATCAGGACTGGCTTACATCACTGAAGAGCAGTGGAACGCAGGGAACTGCAATACTGTCCGGACTGAGAAACAGGCGTGCCAAACAGAACAACAGAGGAAGTGAATGACCTTCACTACTCCACATTTTATTTTTATTTTTTATTTTTTTATTTTCATTTTTTGCATCTTTTACTCAAGAAACTAATTTTTTTCCTCACTTGATTTTACCTTTTTAATTATTACATTTTTATTTTCAATCCGTATTATTACTACTGCTATTTTATCTTTTTTTTTTTTTAAGTGTCATTTTATTTTCTCTTCATTTTGTTTTGGGATTAATGTTCTACATTCTATTTTTATCTTTCCTTTAGCATCATTTTACTCTATCTCAAATCTACCTTTATGCCATCACTCTCTTCCTCACTTTTCCCTTTTCAGTGTCCTGTTTATCTTACCCCTTTCCTGCTTTAGATTTTACCTATACTTTCTGTTTACCCCCTTTTAAAATTTCACCCTACTTATATATCTAATCTCCAATCCCCTGCTCCAAGTCCATACACACCTCTCTCTTCGCTGTCTTAACTATCCAAAAAATTGTTTTTCTCTCTGTCCTTTTGTTGTTGTTCGTTTGAATGTAGATTATATCGAATTTTTATGCTTTTTTGTGAGATTGTTTTGCTTATTCTTCTTTTGTTTATTTTTTTGTTTGTTTAGTGCTTCTGTTTTCCCTTGCCTCACTCAATATTAGTTGGTGTTGTAGTCTGTATTAATCCCCAGGTACTTGTTGCTGGCATTTGCTGGGATAAGTGATTGTTCTATTGGAGTTTTATCCCCAATATATATAGTCTGTTTCCCTTTCCCTCTTAGTCTCTTTCTTGTCTCTCTTACTTTTTTTTCTTCTTTTTTTCCCTTTTCCCAATTTCATTTTGACACCCCTTTTTTTTCTTCTTCTTCTTTCTTTCTTTTTCCTCTTCTTCCTTCTCTACTATCCCCTGATTTGCCTTTCTCTCTCTGGTGGTCACCTTTATTGGAGGTTATTAATATCGTGAATACATTTCTGTTCAGTGCCTTGTGTGTTGTACCTGGTAGTGCTGTATTTTGTGCCTTTAAATCGACGCAGGAGAGAGAGAACTACATAACCAGACACCCAGAGAAGAGAGACGATGGGGAGACAAAGACACAGCCCGCATATGAAAGAAAAGCAGGCATCACCAGAAAAGGAAGTAAACGAAATGGAAGCAAGCAACCTTCCAGAAAAAGAATTCAGAGAAATGGTCATAAGGTGGCTGAAAAGAATGGAAGACAAATTCGACAATATGAGCAAGAACCAAGAGGAAATGAAGAAGAACCAAGAAGAAATGAAAAATGACATCGCTGCTGTAAAGAACTCAATAGAAAGCATCAAGAGTAGACTAGAAGAAGCAGAGGACCGCATCAGTGAGCTAGAAGACAAGATGGGAAAAAATACCCAAGTAGAGCAACTTCTAGAAAAAAAAATTAAAAGGCAGGAGGAGAGCCTAAGGGAACTTTGGGACAACACGAAACAAAACAACATCCGCATAATAGGGGTTCCAGAAGGAAAGGAAGCTGAGCAAGGAATAGAAAACCTATTTGAAGAAATAATGACAGAAAATTTCCCTGATATAGAGAAGAAAAAACCCACACAAATCCAAGAAGCTCACAGAGTCCCAAGCAAAATGAACCCCAAAAGACCGACGCCAAGGCACATTATAATTAAATTGGCAAACACCAACGACAAAGTAAGAATCTTAAAAGCGGCCAGAGAGAGACAGAAAGTTACATACAAAGGAACCCCCATCAGACTAGCAACTGATTTCTCAACAGAAACTCATCAGGCCAGAAGGGAATGGAATGAAATATACAAAGTCATGCAAAGGAAGGGTCTGAATCCAAGAATACTGTACCCAGCAAGGCTGTCAATCAAAATTGAAGGTGAAATCAGGAGCTTCACAGACAAAAAAGGACTAAGGGAATTTATTACCACCAAACCAGCAATGCAAGAAATGCTAAAGGGTCTGCTGTAAAAAAAAAAAAGAAATAGGAAGCGAAGAAGGAACACAGGTGTAAAGAATAGGAATGGCGACAAATAAGTACCTATCAATAATAACTTTAAATGTAAACGGATTAAATGCCCCAATCAAAAGACATAGGGTAATGGATTGGATAAGAAAACATGACCCATATATCTGCTGTCTACAAGAAACCCACCTCAGAAAAAAAGACGCACACAGACTGAGGGTGAAGGGATGGAAAAAGGTTTTCCAGGCAAATGGAACTGAAAAAAAAGCTGGGGTAGCAATACTTATATCTGACAAATTAGATCTCAAACTGAAGGACATAACAAGAGATAAGGAAGGCCACTTCATAATACTAAAGGGAGCAATCCAACAAGAAGAAATAACTCTGGTAATCATATATGCACCCAATACAGGAGCACCCAAATACATAAAAAAACTCCTGGAGGATATCAAGGGAGAGATTGACAGCAATACAATCATAGTAGGAGACTTCAATACCCCACTATCACCATTGGACAAATCCTCTAAACAAAAAATCAGCAAAGAAACATCAATCCTAAATGACTCACTAGACCAGATGGAATTAATTGACATCTTCAGAACATTTCACCCCAAAGCCACAGAATATACATTCTTCTCAAGTGCACATGGGTCATTTTCAAAGATAGACCATATGTTGGGACATAGGCAAAGTCTCTTCAAATTCAAGAAGATAGAAATCATATCAAGCATCTTCTCAGACCACAGTGGCATAAAACTGGAAATCAACTACAATAAAAACAACCCAAAGAAATCAAACACATGGAGACTAAACAGCATGCTATTAAACCATGACTGGGTTACCAGAGAAATCAAAGAAGAAATAAAAAACATCATGACAACAAATGACAATGAAAACACTACAATCCAAAATCTATGGGACACAGCGAAAGCAGTCTTGAGAGGGAAGTTCATAGCTCTACAAGCCTACTGCAAAAAACAAGAAACAGGGGTAATAAATTACCTAACCCAACAACTCAAAGAGTTAGAAAAAGAGCAACAAGAAAAGCCCAGTGTAAGCAGAAGGAAGGAAATAATAAAGATCAGAGCACAGATAAACGACATAGAGACCAAAGAAACAATACAAAAGATCAACAAAACCAAGAGCTGGTTCTTTGAAAGGATAAACAAGATTGATGAACCTCTAGCCAGGCTCACCAAGAAGCAAAGAGAGAGGACCCAAATAAACAAAATCAGAAATGAAAGAGGTGAAATAACAACAGATCCCGCCGAAATACAAAGGATTGTTAAAAAATACTACGAACAACTCTATTCCAACAAACTGGACAACCTGGAGGAAATGGACATATTCCTAGAAAAATATAACCTTCCAAAACTCAATCAGGAAGAATCTAAACAGCTCAATATGCCAGTAACTATGGAAGAAATTGAAGCAGTCATCAAAGAGCTTCTGGCAAACAAAAGCCCGGGGCCAGACGGCTTCACAGGAGAGTTTTACCAAACATTCAAGGAAGAACTAAAACCTATCCTCCTCAGACTATTCCAAAAAATTCAAGAGGAAGGAACACTTCCAAATTCCTTCTATGAAGCCAGCATCACCCTAATACCAAAACCAGATAAAGACAACACAATGAAAGAGAATTACAGGCCAATATCCCTCATGAATGTAGATGCCAAAATCCTCAACAAAATTCTAGCAAATCGGATCCAGCAGTACATCAGAAAGATCATACACCATGACCAAGTAGGGTTTATCCCAGGAATGCAAGGATGGTTCAATATCCGAAAATCAATAAATATGATACATCACATAAACAAATTGAAAGATAAAAATCACATAGTCATATCAATTGATGCAGAAAAAGCATTTGACAAAATCCAACACCCTTTCTTGATAAAAACTCTCAACAAGGTGGGAATAGAAGGATCATACCTCAACATAATAAAAGCTATATATGATAAACCCACAGCTAACATCATACTCAATGGGCAAAAACTAAAACCATTTCCCCTAAGAACAGGAACAAGACAGGGATGCCCACTCTCACCACTCCTGTTTGACATAGTACTGGAAGTATTAGCCATTGCAATTAGACAAGAAGAAGAAATAAAAGGCATCCAAATTGGAAAAGAAGAAGTAAAGCTGTCCCTATTTGCAGATGACATGATATTGTACATAAAAAACCCGAAAGACTCTATCAAAAAACTAACAGACTTAATAAATGAATTCGGCAAGGTAGCAGGATACAAAATTAATGCCAAGAAATCTATGGCATTTCTATACACCAACAGTGAACTTACAGAAAGAGAGACTAAAAAAGCAATCCCATTTTCCATCGCACCAAAAAAATTAAGATACTTAGGAATAAACCTAACCAAGGAGGTAAAAGACCTATATGCGGAAAACTACAGGACACTGAAAAAAGAGATAGAGGAAGATGTAAACAGATGGAAGAACATACCATGTTCATGGATGGGTAGAATCAACATCATCAAAATGTCCATACTACCCAAAGCAATCTATAGATTCAATGCACTCCCCATTAAAATACCAACAGCATATTTCACAGACCTAGAAAGAACTCTCCAAAAATTCATCTGGAATAAAAAAAGACCCCGAATAGCCACAGCAATCCTGAGAAAGAAGAATAAAATAGGAGGGATCTCAATACCAGATTTCAAGCTGTATTACAAAGACACTGTTCTCAAAACAGCCTGGTACTGGCACAAGAACAGACATATAGATCAATGGAATAGAATAGAGAATCCAGATATCGACCCAAACCAATATGCGCAATTAATATTTGACAAAGGAGGCATGAGCATACAATGGAGTCAAGACAGTCTCTTCAATAAATGGTGTTGGGAAAATTGGACAGATACATGCAAAAAAATGAAACTAGATCACCAACTTACACCATACACAAAAATAAACTCAAAATGGATACAGGACTTAAATATAAGACGGGAAACCATAAAAATACTAGAGGAATCCACAGGCAGCAAAATCTCAGACATATGCCAAAAGAACTTTTTCAGTGATACTGCCCCTAGGGCAATGGAAGCCAAAGAGAAAATAAACAAATGGGACTACATCAAAATAAAAAGCTTTTGCACAGCAAAAGAAACCATCAACAAAACAACAAGAAACCCCACTGTATGGGAGAACATATTTGCAAATGGTATCACTGATAAAGGTTTAATTTCCAACATCTACAGGCAGCTTATACAACTTAATAAAAGGAAGATAAATGATCCAATAAAAAAAATGGGCAACGGACCTAAATAGAATCTTTTCGAAAGAAGACAGAAGGAAGGCCAAGAGACACATGAAAACATGCTCAAAGTCACTTATTATCCGAGAGATGCAAATCAAAACGACAATGCGATACCATCTCACACCTGTCAGAATGGCTATCATCAACAAATCAACAAACGACAAGTGTTGGCGAGGATGCGGAGAAAAAGGAACCCTCGTGCACTGCTGGTGGGAATGCAGACTGGTGCAGCCACTGTGGAGAACAGTATGGAGTTTCCTCAAAAAACTGAAAATGGAACTCCCATTTGACCCAGTAATCCCACTCCTAGGAATATATCCTAAGAAACCAGAAACACCAATCAGAAAGGATATATGCACCCCTATGTTCATAGCAGCACAATTTACAATAGCTAAGATTTGGAAACAGCCTAGGTGCCCGTCAGCAGATGACTGGATCAGAAAACTATGGTACATCTACACAATGGAATACTATGCTGCCATAAAAAAGAAGGAATTACTACCATTTGTAGACACCTGGATGGAATTAGAGAACATTATGCTAAGTGAAATAAGCCAGTCAATGAAAGAAAAATACCACATGATCTCACTCATTTAGGGATAATGAAAAACATTATAAACTGATGAACCAAAAGATAGTTACAGAGGCAGTAAAGCATCAAACAGAGTGTCTAATTACAGTGGTAAGGTTAGGGAGAGGTGGGGGAAATAAGAGATCAACTGAAGGACTTGTATGCATGCATATAAGAGTAACCAACGGATGCAAAACATTGGGGGGTGAGGGCAGGTATGGGAGTGGGGTGGGGGGGGCAATGGTAATATATGTACACATATAATACCTTAATAAAAATTTGAAAAAAAATAAAAAAATAAAAAAAAGAAAAAAAAATCTATGAAAAAGATATTATAAACAATTCCATTTAAAAATTTGGTGAAATGGGCAAGTTTCTGTAAAAAAGGAATAAAGTTGCCAAATGATCAAAGGAACAAATAGAAAATTTGAATTGTTCTATATCTGTTAAATAAACTGAACCTGTTAATAAAAATCTTCCTGGAAAGAAAACTGTGGACTCAGATGGTTCCATGGGATAATTCTTTCATATGCTTAAGGGAAAAATAATAGCAATCTTACTCAGATTCTTCTAGAGAACAGAAACAGAGGGACACTTCTCAGCTTCTTTATTGCACTAGCAACGTGATACAAAATGTAAAAGTGATGTTACAGAAAATAAATCAAGTACAGATAATTCTCTTCCATAAACATAGACACAAAGATCTTAAAATAGCAAATAATTAAATACAGCAAATTATAAAAGGGACAACACATTATAGGCAAGAGAGGTTGATTCCAGGAATGCAAGGTTTCCCTAACAGCTAAAATTGATCAGTGTAGTTCACCACATTGATAGGTCAAAGGAGAAAAAGTCATATGACCACCTTGATAGATGCATTAAAAATCACTGGATTCAAAGCCAACATAAAAACTCAATTATATTCCTATGTGCCAGAAACAACACACAGAAAACAACAATTTTAAAGTGAAACCTACAGTAGCAGCACAGAACATAAAACATCTAGGAATAAATTTAATGCAAGATGTGCAAGAACTCTCCATGTAAAACCATGAAACATTATTGAAATAAATTAAAGAACACGTAAATATTGCAAAGATGTTAGTTTTTCCCAACTAGAGAAGGTGCTAAACTCTACGAGGTATTAGAAAATGCAAAATAAAAGCACAATAACTCACTTACCAGAATGACCAAAAGTGAAAAGACAGTATCCACTGGAGTGACCCGAACATTTACACATTCCTAGTGGGAGAGCAAAGTCACTCACTGTGGAATATTACAATGCAGTAAGAATAAATGAACACTCTTGCTACAGGCAGCAGCATGGATGAAGGTCACAACATGATGTTCATGGGGAAAAAATCAGGAAATGAGGAAGATAGGGAAAACTGTTCTAGATGGGGGGCGGAGGAGGGGGGGCAACTAAAGAGACCTAATGGCCAGATGCAGTGAGTGAATTCGATTGTACTTAAGATTTTTATAAAAGCTATATAGTATGTTTTGAGGATAATTGGAGAAGTTTGGGAATGGACTGTGTGTTGGATGAAGTTAGTGGATTATTATCGATGTTGTTAAGTGTGGTAAAAGTGATGAGATTTGAATAGAAAAACATCCTATTCTTGGGAGATGTGTACTGATGTGTTTAGGGGTGAATACCATGATGTTCACAGCTTACTTTTGAATGGTTTGGTAAGAGGGAAGTGAGTGAATATATGTATATCCAGAGAGATGGAACCAGTGAAAAACGTTAACAGTGGTGAATCTAGGTAAGAAGCTACATGGGTACTCATTGAATTATTTTTTATCTTTTCTAGGAGCATACATCTTTTTCTAAAGAAAATAAAAGGAAAAACAAATGTAATGTCTATCAATTATAGGAAATGTGTAAAATAAAGCATAAAGAATGAAAAAAGCCACGGAGAATCCAAATAGACTTTTTACAGTTATAACCTAAAAGTAAATTCCATCAGTAGAGCAGAATATCTGTTATCCCTGTCTTTATTCAGTACTGCACTGGAGATTCTAGCCACTCAGTAATAGAAGAAAAAAAAAAAGAAAAGATTTTACAAGAAGAAACAAAATTGCCTACATAGAATCCCCAAGAGAATCTATGGACAAATTATTAGACCTCAGAGAGTTTGGCTGTGATTGCTACATATAAGTTCAATAAGCAAAATAAAATGCATTTCTATATCCTACCACCATAGACCTAGAAAAGTAATTTAAAGAAGATTCATTTATAATAGCAACAAAAATAAGTGAGCAAAAAATAAATTCAGTAAAAGATTTACAAATTGCTTTATGTAGCAGCCAGTAAGTCTTTATTAAAACCATTAAAGAAGGACACAACAATGGAGTGATAAGCTATGTTTATTGCTGGTAAGATTTGACATCATAAATATGTCAATTTTCTCCATATTGACTTCTAAATTCAATTCAATTTCCATCATAATCTCCAAAAGGGTTTTCATTCTACTTAAAAAATAGATTCTAAAAATATACATGGAAGAGCAAGAAAAAAACAAGACAATTTTGAGGGAGGTGGACTTTGTCCTGGTGGAGATAAAGCCAGTGTGGTTAAGATAGTGAGTGAGGGCCAGGAGAGAGACATGGATCAATAGGACCTAGAAACATATATGGTGGGTTTAGAGTCGCACATTCACATGGAAACTTGCCCGAAGTGGCACTGCAAGTCAATATGAAAAGGATGGGCTAGTCCAGTGGTCGGCAAACTGCGGCTCCCGAGCCACATGCGGCTCTTTGGCCCCTTGAGTGTGGCTCTTCCACAAAATACCACGGCCTGGGCAAGTCTATTTTGAAGAAGTGGCGTTAGAAGAAGTTTAAGTTTAAAAAGTTTGGCTCTCAAAAGAAATTTCAATCGTTGTACTGTTGATATTTGGCTCTGTTGACTAATGAGTTTGCCGACCACTGGGCTAGTCAAATAATCAATCATCTTACTGGGGAAAGAATATATCCCCACCTCCAACCAAACACACACATTACTCCCAGGTGGATCAATGACTTATCTGTGGAAAATATGTTTAGCGCTTCTAGAATAAAACATGGGAGAATATCTTTATTATTCAGAGTTTCCTTAAAACACACAGAGTGCAAACCATGAAAGAAAAATGATACATTTGCCCATCTTAACATTTAAAATGTTTATGGAGCAAACGCACCATAAATAAATTTCAAAACGTGAGCAAATAAAGATTAGCCTCCCTGGCTACCTTTTATTCATTTTCAGAATGTTGGACAAAGATGACTCCAGAGAGAAACTCACTAACTTCCTCCTGGGTGGGCATTAAACTGAGGCTCTAAAGAAAGAGTGGCTTGCCCAAGTCAGTTTGGTTCAGTGGATAGAGCGTCCGCCTGCAGAATGAAGGGTTCCAGGTTCGATTCTGGCCAAGGGCACATGCCTGGGTTGTGGGCTCCATCCCCAGTAGGGGGAGTGCAGGAGGCAGCCAATCAATGATTCTCTCTCATCATTGATGTTTCTATCTCTCTCTCCCTCTCCCTTCCTCTCTGAAATCAATAAAGAAGTACATATATTAAAAAAAAAAAAAGAGTGGCTTGACTGAGGCCACCGACGACTCTAACCGCCTGTCCAGGGTGCCCTCCACTGCACACCAAGCTTTCTCCTTGTTGTAGCTTCAGAGACTATATTCCAGGGAGTAGACATTAGTCACGACATCTGTCTGTCTGAGAAACCCAGTGGGTTCTAGCTGGCTCAGGCTCTTCCTTGCGTCTAGTCTTCCTTTATCTTTTTTGGTTTCTCCATCTTTCTTCCTCAGAAAGGCTCTAAGCACCTGGCCCAGGTCTGTCACTGTGGTGCCGGAGGTGCAGGGTTGAACAAGACGTGCTGGACCCCCCAAAGACACGCTCACCTAAGCCAGTCCTCTTGCTTGAGGTGGATGGCACGCAACCCACTTGGTGGGAAAGCCCACAACTGGATTAAGCCCCCCCGGAGGCCATGGGAGCTGCAGCGTAGAGGGGAGTGTGTGCAGGAGGGCCTACCCTCTGAGCAAGGTCGCCACCCTGACCCCCGCTCAGTGGAAAAGCCAGGCCTGTCAAGGCCACACGGGGAAGAGTCATCGGAACCAGGCTGGGGGGGTCCAGGTGGCCTTTGCTTTATGCTCATTAACCAGCCCCACAGGCACCAGGAGGGAGTGGGCTGGTGACCAAGAGGTGTTCACAGGCTGTTAGAAAGGCATTAATCTATTCTGCTTCAAATTAAAACATACGGTTTGAAAACCTAAATGACTAATTTTTCCACTCTCATTTTTCAACTTAAAAATTCTTTTAAATTAATATCTTATAGCAAGAGCATTTATCTGAAGGTCAGAAACTCATTGAGCATAGCCTCAATTTCATTTTTTTTCTGTTAAATTGAAGTGAAATTTAGTGCTTTAACCATGATTCAAATGCATGCATATCTTGATCTCAAAGCTTACTTTGTACTTTCCAAAGCCTGGAGGTACCAGCTCGAACTTCATCCTGGAAAAACTAAAATGAGACCCCACTACCAGCATGAAAATCCCTGACGTTACTTGACAGAATGGTGCTCTGGGCCCCACTTGGAGGCCCCCACCAGCCACAGTGATGTGGGCTTGTGAGGAGGCTGATGAGAATGTGGTTTCCTAGACAGCACCCTGAGTCTCTGCCTTGCACCCACACAGTGTACTAGGTCTCACTGCTCTGCGGGAGAAGCCCGGAATTAGAAGGAGGAAATGTCGGGGCTGGCAGGACCTAGGCCCTCTGCCTGCTTGGTTCCATGAAGGGGATGCTGGGCCAGGGTTAGGGGGTTGCTGGAATTCGCTGAAGTGGATTCTCTTCTCAACATTGCAGAAATGCTGGGAGGTACACTTTCTAGGGCAGAAAGTAATCACATTTTTAAAGAACCAAAGTAATTGCTGGACTCAGCAGACTCCAGAGGATTTGCCCTAAGTGCTTTGCAAAGCAACCCTAGCATCACCTCCAGCCCCTACCAGGACAGCTCAGAGTTGCTGATGACAAAATAACTGGCTGAAGTCTCCTGCGTGCCTGTAGATATGCGTGCATTTGAATCATGGTTAAAGCACTAAATTTCACTTTTTAAGAGGACTCCCGTGGACCCTGCCTCCAGGAGAGATGGAGGGGATTCTCCACCCTGGATGGCTGCTGTGTGAATTTTCTGAAGGCTTTGCTGGAATGCTATGCCTGTTGCAGACGGCATGAACCTGGATTCACAATCCCACCCACAGAGGGACCCTGCCTCCGTAGCTCACCCTACCCAAGCCCTCTTACCCCACCCAGGCTAGGGAGCCTTTCTTTGGGGTTGGATGACTCCTCAGGCAGGGGAACAGGTCTGCAGCCAAATCACGTGTTCACCCAGCTCCACAGACATCTCTACCTGCTGAGAACATTGATTGTCATTCATTCATGTCAATCATTCATTCAGTATTTATTGTGGACTGAGAACTTTGCTGTGGTCTGGGATACAGCAGTGATCAGAAGAAGCAGCCCCCACCCTTATGCAGCTTATACCCTAACCAGGACAGAGGCTCCTAACCACGGCACTATTGCCATCTGGGGCTGGATGATGTTTTTTTGAGAGTGGTGGCTGTCCTGTGCATGGTAGGATCATTAGCAGCGTCTCCATCCTTTACAAGTTGGATGCTAGTAGCAACTTTCCTTCTCTCAATTGTGACCACCAAAAATGTCTACGGACATTGCCAAATGTGCCCCGGAGAAGACACACACACACACACACACACACACACACACACACACACACACACACACCCTCCCCTCTCCCCCAACAACACATTTAACATGAGGTTCCCTATAGGAAGGGTCTTAGACAAGTTCTGGGTTCCAATGTTTGCCCTCAGGATCCAGCTAACCAGAGCTAATATTATTTTGTTGCCATTGACATTATTTTTTCCTTACATGACAACCTCAATATTAACCATCCTTGCCTCATATTATAGATGAAGAAACAGAGGCTTAAGAGAAGTTAAGCAACTAGCCACAGCTATTAAGTGAGTTGCTGACATCTGAACCAGTGGCCCCCGAATCAGCCTCTCTAGAGGTGTGCCCAGAAATGGGCATTTTGACATTTTTATTCATGGTGTTTTAATCATAGAATTAATTCTTCTCCTCCTAATCAGAATCACTTCCAAGCCTGTTGATTACTATAACGTGTGGTGATAAAGTTGATGACAATAAACACCTTGTCATTTATTTGGCACTTAGAAACCTTCAAAATACTTTTGACAGATTATTCGATTCCATTTTCTCAGTTATTCCCCAAATGCCCTTCGGGGTCTGCTCTGTGATTGGCCCTGGCGCTGTCTAAAGAGCTCCCCAAATTCACCAGCTGATTTTGCCACTGGGCGGTGGCAGAGAGAAGGTCTGGAGCTTGGCCGCAGCATCCATGGGACCTGGGCAAGGCCCTTCTCCTCTCTGAACCTTGGTGTCCCCGACTGTAAAATGAGGGTGTCAACCACCACCAATGGCTTCATAGATGCTGGGGAGTGGCTCCGAAGCTCCTTAGAGGTGTGTGGTGTGTGTGAGGTAGGGAGAGAGGGCTTGTGATGGAAGGGCCCCAGATGGTTCTTCCTCCCACGGCCCGTCCCACCAGAGCAGCTTGTCTTCTGTTTACAAGTCAAATTTCCACATAAGACCAGAGTGGGGGGAGATGTTTTTTTTTAATAACAACCATGAAAAAGGCTTCCCCTGGACCCTATGACCTCTAGTTTTCCTTTCAGCCCTAACATTTCAAAATAATGGTCATAATTTCCAACAATCCAGCACTTACCACCTGCCAGACATTGAGCTGAGCACTTCACACTATTATATTACTTAATTCTGTCCATTGTTAGATGGCAAAACTGAGCTTCTCCCAGATTAAACTCCTTTGCCACAAGCCACGCCAGTTCCCTGTTAAGACCCGGATGCACATTGGCTTGACAGCTGCACAGAACTGCTTTCCAGCTTGCCTGACCACCGGCCAGGCTATGGCACAGACCATGGTGCAGGAGCTCCAGTCAGAGCTCTCCCCACCCTGGAGCAGTTTAAACTCTGCCAGTGGTTTGCATGCATCTCCCTCAGGTCCCATGAGGGTACAACAGAGCCTTAGGGCTTGGGTTAAGGTCCATGAGGTAGGGTTGCGGGACAGAGTCAGGGCTCCTGCCTGTGCATTGGACATACTTACAGAGGTGCTATGTGTGCTAGGCACTGCTCTAGGGCTGGGAAACATCAGTGGATGACATAGACCCATATTCCTGCCTTCCTAGGGCCTGTATTCCAAAAGGGAGACTCAGGCCACCAAGACAAACAAGATCGGTAAGGGAAATTACATGGACTATTAAGTAATGTTAAAAGGAAGGCAAGAAAGGGGGCCAGGGAGTGATGAGGTGAAGGACAGAGGGCAGAGAAGGCCTCATAAAGAAGGTGACCCCGGAAGCAGAGACCAGGAGGGGAGGGCCCATTTCCCCCTATATCCTCTAGGTGGCAGCATTCCCCCATTTGCAGGGCGGCACAAGGGGATCTTCTACCCTACCCTAGAGGAGCACCCCTGGGAAGCTTAAGTCTGACGCTATGGGAACCAGGGCTACTCAGCTCATATAAACATTCTGGCTACAATGGGGACTCTGGAAAACAATGCATGGAGAATTTCTGGGGTGTGAGTATTGTTCTGTTTCTTGATCTGGGTGCCAGACAGACAGGTACGGTCACTATGTGAAAATCCATTAGCTCTAGTTATGATCTGTGTACCTTCAATAACAAGTTTTAAGTGACAGACACACCTTAAGAATTTCCCCTTGCCCTAACTGGTTTGGCTCAGTGGAGAGAGCGTCGGCCTGCGGACTGAAGGGTCCCAGGTTCGATTCCAGTCAAGGGCATGCACCGTGGTTGCGGGCACATACCCAGTAGGGAGTGTGCAGGAGGCAGCTGATCGATGTTTCTCTCTCATCGATGTTTCTAACTCTCTATCCCTCTCCCTTCCTCCCTGTAAAAAATCAATAAAATATTTTTTTTAAAAAAAAGAATTTTCCCTTAATCTAAATCATAGTTGTCATTGTTTTCCCACCTCTTGCTGATTAGAGCTCTGCCCCATCTTTCTTAAAGTTTGTTAAACACATTGGCACAGACAGAATGCCCATAGCCCTGCCTGACATGAAGGAAGCACTTCTAAGCGCTTTTTCCTCTGTACACACCACGATGCATCGTCTGTGACATCCAGTGTTGCTTTATTTACAGCAGAGACCTTCGAGACACCTGCCTAGCAATCTAATGGCCGGAGATCATCTTAGAGGCACCTGCCTAGCAATCTGATGGCTAGAGGAGATCTTAGAGACACCTGCCTAGCAATCGGATGGCCGGATCCTAGAATTTCATGATTCTTCCCAACCTTTCACAGATCACTTGCTCAGACCTATTTTAACAGAATTTCTAACAGCAACACACATTTCTGGGTCTTTCCAAAGTGCTCCCCTTAGTTTTTATAGAACTCACTCTCCTTTGTACTTCTAGGTCATTAGTTGACATGTTAGCTAATTAAAATATATAATCAAATCATGAGATTTCCTGGTATAAAAAGCCTTGGAGACAAACACAATGAGCCTTAAGTGAGCATACAACTTAACTGGAAGGGGAGAAAGGCTGAAGGCCACTAGAGAGGGGCCTGCTGGCCCTGAGGCCTCATTGGCTGTGGGCACCAGGAATGGAGAGCACAGGCCAGTCTGGAAAGTGGGTTCAGAGGAGGTTGGATCAGAGAGCTGCTATGATATTCTTTAGTTTTGGGGTCCCCAAGATTGATTTGTACACAACTACTAATGGGCTCGTGTACCCACTAGGCATTACTGGAAATGCTTGGTGAGGCTGCCTTTGGGAACTCAGGACAATAATCAAAGCCATTCATTGTGCAACTTCTGGGTACCAGGCCCAGTGCTGGGTGCCTTACATACACTCACAGTAATCCTATGACAGCCGGACTATCACTTACTATATAAATCCATCTAATTCTTTTTTTTTTTTTAAATATATTTTATTGATATTTTACAGAGAGGAAGGGAGAGGGATAGAGAGCTAGAAACATCGATGAGAGAGAGACATCGATCAGCTGCCTCCTGCACACCTCCCACTGGGGATGTGCCCGCAACCAAGGTACATGCCCTTGACCGGAATTGAACCCGGGACCCTTCAGCCCGCAGGCCGACGCTCTATCCACTGAGCCAAACCGGTTTCGGCTAAATCCATCTAATTCTGTGGTTGGCTCTTTGGGGGCTCGGCTGGGTGGTTCCACTTGCAGTGGGCTTAGTCACGTATCTGTGATGCACTGCCAGTGCAGCTCTACTTCTGGGATGGGCACTGTGGGTTAGGGTTACAATGGCCTCACTCTGGGGCCTCATCCGAGCACCTTCCCTCCTGGCCCTATGGCCAGTATCTCAGCATTCCTGGGTCTGCGTCACTCTGTTGGGGACCTAGGATACCCATCCCTTTATCTGGGGCAGCTTCCTCCTTCACACCCTGCCTTTGGGAAGGCCCAGGACTTGGGGAACCTCCAGTTAGCAGTGGTCCAGGTCGGAGAACCACAGAGTCATCAAACCACAGAGAGAGTGATAGCACAGAGCTGAAAAGTGGAGGTCAGCAGAGAAAGAGAGTGACTTGCCTACCACACCTGCCCTGTCCTCATGCCATCAACAATTACAGCTCATCATATAGCTATCCATGTCTTTAGGGAAGTGTGGCATCCCTCTCCTGGATGCCTGCTCTGACCTCCTCTCTAGTCCACCAGTGTCCACCTTGTCCCTCTCCAATATGTTCTCAATACTGAAGCCAGGGTGGGTCTTTTCAAGACACAAATCTGATCATATGCAACCGGTCTAAAAACACCCAATGGTCTTCCATTATGGCCTACAGGCCCTGTGGTCTGGCTCCTGCCTGTCCTTCAGGCTCATCTCACACAGAGTTTCTCCCATTTGTGTGCTGGAGCTGGGTCCTACCAGCTCACAGAGCCAACTGGTAAATATTCAGGAATTTATTGGTAGCTGGAAATTGACTGTGATATCAATTTATTTACACCAGAGAAATAAACAAATGCTAAAAATCAATTCCCCATGCCTTCCCCCCGAGAGCTGGTTGCAGCACACTGCTGCCCGCGCCCACTGTGCTGTTCCACCCCAGGGTCCGTGCACATACTGCATCTTGGCCTGGGGTACTCTTTTTTCTTCTTTGCTGAGTTTAATGTTATTCTCTTAAACCCCAGTCCAATTGCTACCTCCTCTGGGAAGCCTTCCTTGGTGTCAGAAGGAATTAAATCCCAGCCCTGAATCTGTTCTTCTTGGCTAGTATCACAGTTGCAATGTCACATGTTAGTATGATGAGTGATTACTGTCCATTTTCTCCACGGGAATGTAGACTGCATGAAGAGAGAGAACATGCCTGGTTTTGCTATCTTTGCTTCACTCAGCACAGTGCTTCATACATGGGAGAAACTCAGAAACCTTGTTGACTTCATGAATGAGTTAGAAACATGCACTAGGCAAGAAGTCCTCAGCATTGGCTTCTGAGGCAGAGGCTGCTTTTGCTCATGTTTTTCTATATTTCCCGGTTTCTTTTGTTAGATTTGTTTAGTTACCAAATTCTGACCAACGCGATGGGGTGGAAACTATGAACTCTGTTTGCAGCCATGGCACAGGTGGTCCTCAACGTGCTCTCTCTTCTATTTGCATGGCAGGGAGGAGAGGGGACACAAGACAGCAAAAGTCCAGATTCCTGAGATAAGATGAGATGCCCACGGGAGTCCCAGACCCTCCTTAAACTGTGATAGGAGCAAGATACACTTTTCACTGAGTTAATCCCTGAGAATTTGAGGTTGTTACTGCAGCAGAACGCAATCTACCCTGACCTACAAGACATTCCCAGCTCTACCATTCACTCCTATCCTTTGGCAAGCCACATCTCTCTGGGCCTGTTTCCCTGTTGGTAAAATGAAAGTGACCTCTGAAATCCTCCCCATGTCAAAATTCAGTTCTGCTTGTGTATTTGTTTTTTTCTTTCCTGACTAGCATGATATGCAGGCAGATATAAATGTTTGCTAAGTAGGAGAACCTTGTATTTTTGAAACACTTTCCTCAGATAAAAGTATTTTAATATTTTGGAAATTCAGAGTGACTACTCAGTTTATTTAATCATCCAATAAGTAGATTATTGATCTAAATAACAATGGTGACATTTTATCAAGAGACTAGGGAACCTTCCAGAAGGTTCCCCAATCTTTCTGCTCTGTCTGCCCTTGTAGTCTGGTGGCCCCAGCATTTCCAATTATTTTCAGGCCTCCTCCTTAGACTGTCTCAACTGTTCCACTCGGCTGATTCTATCAACCGCCTTTCTCAATAAAGATAACCTAGTTTTTCAAAGAGACCTCCTGATGCCTTTTCTTAGAGAGCTGTCATTAAGAGCTACTGCCTGAATATCAATAACCAAGAAGCAAAAATTGCATCTTTGATGTAGCCAAGGTGACCTAGAGTCCTGATGACTTAACTGGGTTCAAATGTCCTGAGGTCTACCCTAGCCCTGCCATGGGTTCACTGTGTGTGAAAAAAGCAAAAGGCAAGCTGTTCTTCTTGGGCTAGGGTCTCTCTTCCTGTTAAAGATGAAGGGCACTGATAGTCACTGTCATCCTAGTAACCATAGTAACAATGGACCACATGACAGCTGTCTGATCCCTATCAGACAATGTCTGATATTAAGTGCTCTTTATCCTTCCCCTCACCCCCACCCTAGATCCCTGCTACATGGCACTGAGGTCTCCCAGAGCAGTGGTCGGCAAACTGCGGCTTGCGAGCCACATGCGGCTCTTTGGCCCCTTAAGTTTTTAGCAAAGGCCAGCTTAGGAGTACCCTAATTAAGTTAATAACAATGTACCTACCTATATAGTTTAAGTTTAAAAAATTTGGCTCTCAAAGGAAATTTCAAGAAGGTGTTGCCTTCTCACACGTGCCCAGCACACCCACAGCACACCTACTCTGTTGACTAATGAGTTTGCCGACCACTGTCCCAGAGGATCAGCTCAGGCATGAGATCTGACAACATTAATTAAACCTTTTATTTCCCCAGAACACTTTGCATTGCCAGGCCCAGGAGCCAAGAAAACCTCCCAGGGAAGCTCTTGTGAGAGAAAATGCTATGTCTACCACCAGGGACTGAGACGCTTTGGCTTCACAGTTGGCAGCAAATGCAGCTCAGTAGGCAAATGTGCCTGGCATACAGCAGGCACAAAATAAATACTGGGAAGAATCAATTTAATCAAATGGAGCTATTTAGCAAATGGGACTCCTTCCAACTCACTGGAAGCCTTGCATGAGATGATCATGTGAGTCATTCATCCTTTCAGCAGTTACTGAGTGCCTGCTGTATGCACCCATGGGTGGCTCTAAAGCAGTGGTTCTCAACCTTTCTAATGCTGCGACCCTTTAATACAGTTCCTCATGTTGTGGTGACCCCCAACCATAAAATTAGTTTCGTTGCTATTTCATAACTGTAATTTTGCTACTGTTAATGAATCGTAATGTAAATATCTGTGTTTTCCGATGGTCTTAGGCAACCCTGCTAGCGACCCACAGGTTGAGAATCGCTGCTGTAGAGTCTAAGACCATCGGAAAACACAGATAGTTACACTACGATTCATTAACAGTAGCAAAATTACAGTTATGAAGTAGCAACGAAAATAATTTTATGGTTGGGGGTCACCACAACATGAGGAACTGTATTAAAGGGTCGCGGCATAAGAAAGGTTGAGAACCACTGCTCTAAAGACACTAATTCACTGAATGAAACCCCAGTCCCTGGGAGTGGTTAGGGCTCAAGGGCATGCTGGGAAGTGTGCAGAGGGGAGTCAGAAGGGATTGGCAGGGACCACGTCACAAAGGGCTTTGGATCTAACTGGAGGCTCTTGAGTTTATCTCAGGAGAATTTCTGACGGCTTATATGTGAGTGACAGTGTCAGCTTTGCATTTCAGAAAATTCCTTTTTAGATGTCCTGTAGGGAAAGGATTAGAGGGAGACTATTGCTTTGACCAAAGAAACCATGTTCTAGAACTTCTGAACACAAGCCTCAAGAGAACGGGTAGCTCCTGCTTCCACTTGGAACCTGGCTGACACACGGTTAGAAGCTCTAGCCACGTGGGCTAGAGTCAAAGTGCAACGGACGACGGCCCACTTGTGCTCCGCGGCAGTCAGCACCACTGCTCCCCATGTGGTCTGCCATCTTGGACATTGCAGCCCAGCGGACTGCAGCCCAAGAAGACACCATGTGCAGCAGGAAAACCACCCAGCTGATCCCAGTCAGCCCACAAACTCATGAGAAGAAACAAAATACAGTGGCCCCTTGAACAACATGAGTTTGAACTGCTGAACTGCATGGGTCCACATACATGTGTATGTTTTTCAATAAATGTATTTTCTCTTCCTTATGATTTTCTTAGTGACATTTTATTTTTTCTAGCTGACTTTATTGTAAGAATGTAGTACCTAGTACATGTAACATACAAAATACATGTTGTTTATGTCAGTGGTCGGCAAACTGAGGCTCTGTTGACTAATGAGTTTGCTGACCACTGACCTAGACTCTCGACTCCAATAATTACAGGCTGTTGTTGTTCCTTGTGATTAAGCCCCTATCCAGTGGTCGGCAAACTCATTAGTCAACAGAGCCGCAGATTGCCAACCACTGGTTTATGTGAATGGTAAGGCTTCCAGTTAATAGTAGGCTATTAGAGAGTAAAGCTTTAGGGGACTCAAATGTTCATGAGGATTTTCAACTATGTGTGGGGGGTCTGCACCCCTAACCCTGGCAGTGGTTTATTAGGCAGGGGTAGGTCCCTGGAGCACCGGGAGGCAGCAGGTGGTCGTCACTGCAGCTGCTCAGCAGGAAAGGTCTGGCTGGAGCTATCAGTTTGGGGAGTCATCAGCTTCGTGGGAAATTGAAAGCCCTATTGTGGATGGCATTGCCTTCTCACACGTGCCCAGCACACCCAGATCACAGCCACTCACTGCAAAGACGTGCGGAATCAGCCACTCCACATAATGAAAAACACCTCGCCGCACATCACTGTCGTGGGATCTAAGACAATCCTCCTCATGCCTGGAGTTCTCATCTCCGGTGAAGCATCCCTCTTTTATCTCCCCCTCCGCTCAAGTGTGGACTCCTGGCTGCTGCACTTAATGTGCCTTGTCCTTCTGAGACAAATCCTTCCTCTAAGTGTAAGGGGTGGACTTGAACCCGCAAACCTGAGTTTAGGTTCACGAGGACAGGATTTTTCTAGCTGCCCCACCTCCCCTCTGGGCCTCAGTCTCCTCCTCAGTAAGTGAACTTAAGAAGAGCTGCTGATCACATTAGAATCAGTGGTCGGCAAATCGCAGCTCTCGAGCCACATGCGGCTCTTTGGCCCCTTGAGTGTGGCTCTCCCACAAAATACCAAGGCCTGGACGAGTCTATTTTGAAGAAGTGGCGTTAGAAGAAGTTTAAGTTTAAAAAATGTGGCTCTCAAAAGAAATTTCAGTCGTGGTACTGTTGATATCTGGCTCTGTTGACTAATGAGTTTGCCGATCACTGCATTAGATAACAAAGGTGAATTACCGGTTCGGTGCTCAAGGAGATGCAGGTGTTAATAGAATCAGCCCAATCATCTTCACCAGAACCAGTGCCCTCCACCCGCCGCTTGCCTCTCTCCCAGGTAGCAAGCACCTGACAAATTCAAGCTCCTGAGCCGGACCTCCAGCTCTGTGTGCTTGGTTCCGAAAGGCTCCCGGAGGAACCAGTGTCATAGCGTCCTCACCAGAGAGGTGAACAGAGGGGCGGCGGCACCCACCCAGGAGCGCTGTTCTCACCGCAGCCGGTGACTGCGCCCTTCTCGGGCACAATGTCTTCAAGCATAAGGCGCCAGGCAAGGCCTGAGACCATCCTAAGGTTCCTGCCGCTTGAAGGCTCCGGCTGTTGGGGTGGGGGGTCCGGTCACGTGTTGGCGGGAAGGGTGCTCGCGTCAACGCGGTGCTGAGTGCGGGCGCCACCGCGGGCTCAGCTGGCCCCTCCTCTGACGTCCTCGCAGCCGCCCGCCCCTCCCGCCCCTCCCGCCCCTCCAGTGGCGGGAGAGCTGCTGGCGCCGGAGTCCGAGCTGCCTGGAGGCGGTGGGCGGCGGGGCGGGCCGGCCTGGACAGGTGCGCGGCGGCGGACTGAGCCCGCGCCAGGAGCGGGCACCATGGTGCTGTCGGTGCCCGTGATCGCGCTGGGCGCCACGCTGGGCACGGCCACCAGCATCCTCGCCCTGTGCGGGGTCACCTGCCTCTGCCGGCACATGCACCCCAAGAAGGGGCTGCTGCAGCGGGACCGGGACCCCGACCCAGAGAAGGCGAGACCCGGCGTACTCCAGCCCGCCCAACAGGTGAGCGGGCGGCGCCACGGCCTCCCCGGGAGAGGCGGGGTCTCCACGGTGCAGCGGCAGGGACCTGGGGTGCGGAGCCGGTGTCGCGGTTCTGCTTTGCGCCACAGAGCTGGGCAGGGAGCGGGGGGTGAGGGGGTGAGGGGTGGGAGAGGTGGGGGTGGCGGGGGGCGGACCTGGCTGAGGGGCCGAAGACGGCTGGGGTCGGCAGGGGGTTGTAATTAGGCGGTGAGAGACTTCGACTTGGGGGACCGGAGAGGAATGGAGACAGCCAGGGCTAAGGGGGAGGGAATGGGAAGGAGTGGGAAAGGGGACTTGGATAGGAATTGGGGCTGGGAGTGGAATGTGGGGGACTTGGAGGGGAGCGTGGGGGGCGGGAGGAGCGAGGAGAGGGAGTCTGGGGTGGGGAATGTGCGTGGAGGGGAATATGGGAGGGGCCGTGGGGAAGGTGGGGAAGGAGACAGGAAATGTGCAGAATGAGAAGCTTGCAGAACTGGGGAGAGGAGGAAGGGGACGGTGAGAGGGAAGAAAAGGTGGGGGAAGGAGGGATCATGGGCTGGTGTAGGGAGAGCACTCACATGTCTGAGAAGGGAAATCACTCCAAACCAGAGGGGAGGGGCTGCTGCACAGGTGGGGGCGGGGAGGGGGCTGCAGAGGGGTCAGCTGGACCAGGAGTGCCTGGGGTCTGGAAAGGCAGGCGAATGTGGAGAGGACTGAGGAGTCTGGCCTCACCCAGCAGCCCTCAGCTCCAGCCCAGCCAGAGGGGCTTGCTGTTGCCCACCCCCCCCCCCCCCTCGCCTTCCAGATGTATCTGAAGATGTCCCTGGAGACAGGAGGGCTTTTATCCTCTGCACTGGCTTGTCTCCAGAGGCCCTTTGGGCAGGAAATAAGTGGCGTCCCCACTGAACAGTGCACACAAGGGCCCTGGGAAGCGGTTTGGAAGGAGCCTCCCGCATAGGCTGTGAACCCCGGGATGCATCCCACGGTGGGAGAGCAAAATGTCCTCTGGGGATCGGAGGAGAGAGTCTGGCCGGCTGGAGCGTTTGAGGGCAGGGCCATGACTTAAGGACCTCCAAGGCCCTTGGATTCCTTATAGAGCTTAGAGTCCAGGAGTGGCACTACCACACTACACTTCCACTTTCCTATCCATCAATTATTCAAAAGCTCTGAGTCGGAGTTGCGTGGGGCCTGTGTCAGTCACTGTATAGTGGGAGCAGGAGGAAATGGCTGCTGTCCTTGAGGCACTGACATTCCAATAAAAGTGACACTGACACTGGCAGCGGGTGTGAGCCTGGAAGTCACCGGGAAATGGCAGGAGCGGGCTCCCTCCTGGGGAAGCGGGGAGCGGTGGTTGATGTGCCCTTCTCCAGAAGTTGTGGCCTGCTGCCTCTCAACCTTCTCTCCAGCCCAGCGCCCTAAAGGGACAGCCATTCTTCTGCCTTTCGCAGTGGTGGCTCTGCAGGCACAACCCCTCCCCTTCTCAGAGAGGACCACTGGGAAGGGGTTGCAATGAATGAGCCCTGGGATCCCTTCCAACTCTTCCATCTTATTGATGACCCACACAATGGCCAATAATCTGTTAAAGACAAACAGAGCATTCCCCTCCCAGCTGTCAATCCCCCACCACTGCTCACCAGGACACGTACTGTGCACTGTTCTAAGTGCTTTCCACTTCAGGCATTTAGCAACTCAATGAAGGACATAGATGTTGATCCCAGTTTAAAGATGAGGAAGCTAAGGCTCAGATAGTGTAAGTGACTTCCCCAAGGTCACACAGCTAGAGAAGTGTTAGAGCCGGATTCTGGAGTCTATGCTGTTAGCCTTCCATGCCACTCCCTTAGCTTGATCTGGGAGCTAGCTCACCAGCCAAACTCATGCCAGCTCCTCTTTGCATGGGCAGTCAGGAATTGTGACCCTCTTAAAGACACCAGCCCCTCCTGTTTCCCTCTGGCCTTTCACACAGATGGCTCCTTGTTATCCTTAAGTCTCTTTCTGTTCAAATTTTACATTCGCAGAGAGGACTTTATCTACTGCCACATGTAATAAAGCACCCCGTCCCCCATTACCCAATTGCCTATGTCCTGTGCACATTCTTTTATAGCACTTGTGACAATTGGATGCGATCTTTCATATCTGCTTACGAACATATTTCTTTCTAGCACCTACTCCGTATCTGGAACCCAGTAGGTGCTCAATAGGAAACTGTTGACAAATAAATGCATCTCAGTGTCCAGCCCTGTGGGATATTGTCCGAGTGATTTCTCCACATGTGCTTGCAGGCACCAGGCCTTTGCTAACCGGTGCTAGCTCAGCAGGGGCGCATGAAACGTTGGTGGGTACATGAGACTCATCCATCCACATCCCCTCCCCTGGTTTCCTCCCACGTGACAAGGATTGGGGTAAGCTGGGGCTGACTCTTCGGCTGTGAATGCTGGTGAAGCTGAGAGTTCAGCGTTAGTTTGCCTGCCACTGTGCTCAGGCTGATTCAGCCATGACCCAGATAGAGGAAACAGACAAAAGACAGCACAGTTGACATTTCAAAGAAAATGACAGAGGTGGTGGTGTGGTGGCAAGTGACAGCAGGGTGGTGGACCTGGCACATGTTGACAAGGGGGGAGGGGTTGGGGAAGGCTTTCTGAGGATGTTCTTTGAAGAGAGGGCATGGGGCTGGGAAGAAGGTTCTAGATTCCCATAGTCACTGAGGACTGGGATGTGTGAAGGATACGGAGTGACTGCCATGTCTCCATAGTCACTGGTTGTGCTTGCTAGAAAATGTCCTTGGATTTGCAGGCCATGCCTGGGAATCTGATTTCTGGCCCTGAGTGGTTGAATGAAGCTGAAGTTTGTAGTGATGGTGAAAAGAAATTTGAGGTTCTCCAGGAATTCTTAACCTCAGGTCCCTAGACCTTCCTTCCCACCCTCTCCCAAGGGGTCTGTGATGGAATTTAAAGGGCTCGGGGTCTTGGAGAGGAAAACCTTACATCGTTGTTTTCACTAACCTCTAACTGAAAGCTAGCATTTCCTATATGTAGGAATATAAACAACATAGCACAGGAGTATTAACAGTATCAGTGACTTCGTCCCTGAGGAGACCGCAGACAGCTTCAGAGCACACGGGCTGCTGCAGAGACTTCACAATGTCATTATGCGCATGTCTAATTCTAAATCATGGTACTTATTAAATCTCCTGCTTGATCCTATTACTTACTGAATGAATAAGGAGGCACACATAGAACTGTTTCACAAATTGATGTTATTAGATGTCCCTCTGTAGCCTCATATCTTTTAATATCAGCTTTTTCAAACATTTGGAAGAAGTGTTCCTAGGCTCCTCCAGACAGCTGAAGGAATCCACAGATGAAAAACGGGCCAGAGTCCTGCTGAGGAGGTGGGAGACGGTGGAAACCCTTGGTCATGCATCGCCTTTCATGCCTTCAGCCAGCGTCAGTAGTTCTTTGCTTTTCTGAAATATGAGTTCTGGACCCTTTATTCTGCCTCCTCAGACAATCCCTCAGCCTCACCATGGGCAGTCTGTTGGGAGACACAGGAATTCAGTGTCACTACGACACCCACTCAGGGTCCGGCAGGAACTCCCCCACTGTGGTCAGCCCAGCTTCCAAAGCTTGGTTATTGTGCATTGATGTGATGGGTCAGCTTGAGCAAGGAGACAGAGCAGAGAGGCAGAACAGGGTGTGTGTGTGTGTGTGTGTGTGTGTGTGTGGTCATCCCTTCGCTGCTGCTTCTGAAGCTGTCAGTGTGAGGCAGCCAGACTCATTGGTTCCTTCTCCCTGAATTTCCTTTTCACCCTTGTCTAGACTCACCGCATTTCTGGGTCCTTTTAGAGAAAGCCCTCTTTTTGGCTGACCTAAATCACTAAAGAGCGAGTGGGGAGAACTGCCCTTTTACTACTGCTCACTATCCTGGACACCCAGCACTTAGTGGGAGGTGGGTTCTGAAGTTTTTAGAAAGCTTCCGTTTCAGCATCAATGTTTCTCCCAACACAGTGCTTACCTTGTACCCTTCAGTGAATCTTCTGAAATGTGTGGCAGAGGTCCCCAGGCTGACCTTGGTGCTGTCACATTGAAGCTAACATGTGGTCAGAGGCTTTATTCAGGCTGCTTGGCCCCTCAGCAGGCTCCCCAGGCCGTTTCTATCAACCTCTACCATCCCCCACTGCCGATTACTACCAACTGAAATCCTACTTCCCTTCCTGCAGAGTAGGGAAGACTGAAGTGGCTTTGGATGGAATACTATGTGAGTCCGTTTGGGCCGCTAAAACAAAAGACCACAGATTGGGTGGCTTTTAAGCAACATAAACTGATTTCTCACAGTTCTGGAGGCTTGGAGGTCCAAGATCAAAGCTTTTGCAGATTTAGTATTGGGTGACAGCCTGCTTTTTGGACTTTTCACTGTAACCTCAGGGCGGAAGGGGCAAAGGAGCTCTCTTGAGCTGCTTTTATGAGGGCACTAATCCCATTTCGGAGGGCTCCACCCTCAAGACCTAGTTACCTCCTAAAGGCCCCACCTCTTCACCACATGGAGGTTAGATTTCAACATATGAATTTTAGGGGGCCAAAAGCATTCATATTGTAGCAAACACTAATAGATTGCTTCTGGGTTTTTGTGAAATAATATAAATAAGTGCTAAATTTGTATTAAACAATATACTATGTATAGTGGAGCCTTTTTCTCCAAAATCAGGGAGTGTATCTTTCATTTTTGTTGTATCCCTGACACTGTCTAGTGTGAGGCTAGGCACATGATAACTCTTCAACGTATTTGACTTAAATCATCATCATATTGTGACCCACCAAATAAGAGAGGGAAGACACAAAGGAGTGCATATTTTTAAGTTTCCATTTCCACAAGACTTGAAATCAAGCCAATTTATTTACGGTGCTATTATTAGGGGCTGGTCATGATGGGAGAGTGCTTCTGGGCTTTTGTTTATAAGCTCCGCCTCTTGACCCAGGAACTGGTTACGCAGGAGTGTGTTCACTTTATGAAAGAACGGCTCTGCATTTATGATTGTACTTCTCTCTAGGGAGTTACACTTCAGTATAGCATTTGTTAAATTTCGTCATATTGTGACATAATGTTTGTGAACATTAATTTCGTATCAACCAATATTTTTATTACCAGGAGGACTTTGGGGCCATAATCCGGAGCCGTGGCCCTCCTTTTTGTGGTTAGTTGCACACTATGGCCCTGGCCTGGCTGCTTTCCGCTGCTCCTCCCAGGGATGGGCCTCACGGCCATGCGTGTGGCCCTGTCAACCCTCCCACCTATTCTCTGCTTCCTTAGACCATTGGAGCAACATTCGGACCACTTGTCTGAACTCCTCCTCGTCAGTGTGAGGATGGACCAGAGCCCAGATGCTGCATTTCATTAGCTAATAATAAGTTCATTCATTAAAAGTTAATGAGCATTAAAGGTTAATGCTAAGCACTGTGATACAGCAATGAAAAGACAGGCATATGTTCTTTCTGATAAGTGGGGAGACAGACAATGAAGCCAGCAATTGCCAGGAAGCGTGTTCCTGGGAGGTACGGGGGCCATGGAAATGGGCATCCCACCTTCAGCCCAAAGTAGAACTTTCGCCAGTTCTGATTGGCTGCTCCGCTGAGGCCTCCCCTACACCTCAGGTATCACAGGAGGCTCCATGAATTGCAAACCCCACTCCTGGAACTGACTTGACTCTGGGCTGCTGTGAGGTCTCACCTCCATGGGATCTTACCCTTTAAAAGGATTCATTCCTCAGCTGGTCTTCTGGCCAGTAGTCTTCTGTTCATAAACAAGAAATAGATCCCATTTCCATAGAGAAATACAAAGTAGTGATAGTATAGCTAACATTTATTGAGTTCTTTTTATGTGCCCGGCACTGTACTAAGCACTTTAACCATATTACTTGTATCCCCATGAGCTTCAGAAACCTTTCCCAAAAGCTTTGGATTGCTTTGCTGCCTCTTACGCCCACCAGGCTTCAGGCACTGAGTGCAACCCAGGGCCTCCCAGAGACATTTATATAGTAGACATGTTTGGGCTGGTTGCTTAGCAACATGGAAGACAGTATGAATTTTTCATCAAGAAATTAGCATAGATTATTTCAAGGAAATGAGCACATACCCACTGGAAACACGAGGCTCTTGGAAACACAATGCAGCCCCTACGTCTGTGTCCACTAATCCCTTTCCTGGGGCAGGTCTTAGACCTATCACATCTTCCCTTCCCAGTTTCTCCTCTGGCACAGTGCACAGACAACTCAGGTGTGTGGCTCTCTCTTCACGGGATTGATGCTTCACTAGCACCCTTTGTTAACGCCAGCAGAAAACATTGCTGCATTCTCGGAAACATGCAGATGTTCAGAGACTGGTCCAGGTTACCCTCAAGCACCTGTGGTGCAGGAAGGAATAGAGAGGCCGTTGGACCACAGTGGAAGAAACACCTGAAAAAGAAATCAGAGGGGGCTTAAGGCAACGTCAGAAGGAAAGGGAGAGGCCAGAGGGGTGGGGAAGCAGCAGACCCAGGAGGAAATAAATAAAGAGCAACTGACCATCCAGAGTCTGGGACCAGCAGGACAAATCACAGAGAGCAGAGATGATCCCTGTATTGTCCACGCTATTTGACCGACAATCTCCCAGTAACCAGTAACAGTTCATCTCCCACTTCTACCTGAGTGCAACTGTGTTCACTGCCTCTGGAGCTTATTTCTTAGTAACAAACGTTGGGAAACCCTGCTTGGGGGATGGAGAAGAATAGCTTCACAGAGACAGGCTTTAAGAACTAAGGGATTCTGTATGTTTATGTCACAGTCAACATGCATATTCATACAACGGGCCCCCTTAACCCACTCCCTAAGAAATAATGTTTATAGATTTCTAAAGGAAAACAGATGAAAAGGGTAGCTATCTTCCTTCCTCTCCCCTCAGTCATGTTTATTGAGCATATATTCTGTGTCAGAACTGTGCTTGGGGGGTGTGGAACTGCCCTCTCCTCAATGACGCAGTGACCCTTTCTTAGTCCTCATGAAGCGTAGGGTGTAGTGGGGGCGACCAGAGTGAATAGAAGAAGAGCACGGAAAATGAAAACGTGTGATGCTATGAGAGTGTGAGATGGAATTGACCCAGTCAAGGTCAGGAAAAGGCTTCCTGGAGAGAGTGATGGCCAAGCTGAGAGCGGGAGCTGGAGAAGCTAACCAGGTCAATGGGGTGGAGTGTGAGGGACTTCAGGAGAGGAAGGAGCCTGTGCAAAGGCCCTGTGGCAGGAGAAAGCCTGGCACTTAAGAGGGTCTAGCAGGGGTCCTCAAACTACGGCCCGTAGGCCACATGCGGCCCGCCGAGGACATTTATCCAGCCCGCCGGGTGCCGCTGCCTGTCCTGCTTAGCAGCCAACTCGTCCCGGGCCCGCAGTGCGCATAGGAATTTGTTCATAGTTGTTTTTTTAAACTATAGTCCGGCCCTCCAACGGTCTGAGGGACAGTGAACTGGCCCCCTGTTTAAAAAGTTTGAGGAACCCTGGTCTAGGGAAAGGCCAGTGCACCTGAAGAGCGAGAGCAAGGGCAAGCTGGTGTATGATGAGGCTAAATAAGTGGGCAGGGGCCTGAGCAAGCAGGGCACTGGAGACTATGGACAAGTTCACTCATTCGTGCCTCAAACATTTATTGATGCCTATGTGAGGGGTATTAATACTTCAGGCACATCAAGAGAAGGCAGAATTGTTAGGAAAAGACAATAATGTTGGAAAAATAGAAGGCAACAGGAAAGGAGGAAGTCCAAATATGAGATAGGTTGACTCCGTAAAAGAAGCCACAGACACAGTCTAGGAGCTGAGCAGCGCGGCGAGGACAGGGCAGTATGGCCATCTCTCATTCTTAGGGTTGCCAGGAATCAGAACCACTCAACAGCACATAAGTATGCACACAGATGAGGGCCACTGACCTATGTACTGATGGTATTAAAGTTACTGTTATTTTCAAAGCTTTTTAAAAAATGGAGCTAAACTGCACACGAAATGAACTATTTTAAAGTATACATACAAATCAGTGGCATTTAGCACATCACACTGTTGTGCATCCACCACCTCCATCTAGATCTAAGGCATTGCCATCACCCCTGAAGACATTTTTTTTTAATATATTTTATTGATTTTTCACAGAGAGGAAGGGAGAGGGATAGAGAGTTAGAAACATCGATGAGAGAGAAACATCAACCAGCTGCCTCCTGCACACCTCCCACTGGGGATGTGCCCGCAACCAAGGTACATGCCCTTGACCGGAATCAAACCCGGGACCCCCCAGTCCACAGGCCGACGCTCTATCCACTGAGCCTAACCGGTTTTGGCACCCCTGAAGACATTTTCATTCCTCTCACCTCCCCCAGGCCCCAGCAGCCACCAGTCTGTTTTCTGTCTGAAGTGAACTGCCTGTTCTGGACATTGCACATCATTGGAATTATAAAACATGCAACCTTTAGTGTCTGGCTTTTTTTTCACTTAGCATAATGTTTTCAAGGTTCATCCATGTGGTAGTAGGTATTAGTATTTTCTTTTTATAGCTGAATGATATCCCATTGTATGGAGAGACCTCGTTTTGTTGATGGGCATGGGTTGATTCTACCTTTTGGTTATTGTGGATAGTGCTGCTGTGTACACTCCTATCCACGTATTTGTTTATCTGTTTTCAGTTCTTTCAAGTATATACCTAGGAGTGGACTTGCTCGGACTCTATGTTTAACTGTTTGAGAAACTGCCAGACTGCTGTCCACAGTGGCTGCACCATGTTCCATTCCCACCAGGAGTGTAGGAGGGTTCCAGTTTCTTCACATCCTTGCCAGCAGTTGTTATTTTTTTATTATAGCCATCCTAGTGGGTGTGAAGTGGTAGCTCATTGTGATATTTTCTAAGCTTTTAATTAAAAAAAAATCAAACTCTCATCCTATCTCATAAAAGTAATATGCAAATTAACCATCACTCCGCTACATCCTCAAGCCACGCCCACCAGCCAATCAGGAGCAAATATGCAAATAAACCCAACCAAGATGGCTATGGCCACAGAGAGCAGGAGGGAGGCTTGGGTTTCCCCGGCGATGGAGGAAGCCAAGCTTTCTGCCTGCCCTTGCCGGCCCAGGCCTCCACTCAAGGCTACAAAGTTTCAATGATAGAAGATACATAAACCCAAACAGAAATGGCGGCAGCCACGGAGCTGGAAAGAGCAGGAGGCTAGGGTTGCCCCCGATGATGGAGGAAGCCAAGCTTCTGCAGCCCTGGCCAGCCCAGGCCTCTGCTTAAGGCTACAAAGTTTCAATTATAGAAGATACATAAATCCCAACAGAAATGGCTGCCACCACGAAGCAAGCAGAAGGCTTGGCTCCGCTCCAGGCTACAAAGTTTCAGTTGTAGAGAATAAATAAACCCCAGATACCAGGGCCTCTGCTTGGGTCGCCAGGGGGCGTGGCCAGCCTACAAACCACCACAGGCCCCTCGCCCAGGCCGCCCCACGCCCCAAGGGAACCTTCACCCTGATCCAGGACACCCTTCAGGGCAAACCAGCTGGCCCCCACCTGTGCACCAGGCCTCTATCCTATCTAATAAAAGAGTAATATGCAGATTGACCATCATTCCAACACACAAGATGGCTGCCCCCATGTGGTCAAAGATCCTGCCCCCATGTGGACACAAGATGGCCACCACAAGATGGCCAGCAGGGGAGGGCAGTTGGGAGGGACCAGGCCTGCAAGGGAGGGCAGTTATGGGCAATCGGGCCACTAGGGGAGGGCAGTTAGGGATGACCCGGCTGGCAGAGGAGGGAAGTTGGGGGCAACCAGGCCTGCAGGGAAAGGCAGTTGGGAGGGACCCAGGCCTGGAGGGGAGAGCAGTTGGGGGGAACCAGGGCCACAGGGGAGGGCAGTTAGGAGTGACCAGGCCTGCAGGGGAGGGCAGTTAGGGGCAAACAGGCTGGCAGAGAATCAGGCATCAATCAGGCTGGCAGGGGAGTGGTTAGGGGGTGATCAGGCTGGCAGGCAGAAGCAGTTAGGGGCAATCAGGAAGGCAGGCAGGCGAGCAGTTGGAAGCCAGCAGTCCTGGATTGTGAGAGGGATGTCCGACTGCCTGTTTAGGCCTGATCCCACCAGACACTCCCCCCCCACCCCCCGCCATGCACAAATTTTGTGCACCGGGCCTCTAGTTTTTAAAATAATCATCGGTATCTGTCAAGTTTTCAATGAACATTTGCTCTCTGTGTTGAATGCCGATAACAATGAGTCCACATGGGCACATCCATGCAAAGGCCTCATTGTTCATGAGTCTCCAAAGAGGAGTGGAATGTGTGGCAGTCCTGGCTCCCCTGTTCTCCTAGCAAATTTACATCTGCTGCTCCATCCTTTAAATATGTTGCATGTTATCACTGTCACCTTCCCTCCCACCCAAGATTTAGCCCCTCATGGGTCCTGTCTGCCTCACCCAGGGACCTGGGGGGCTCTACAAACCTGGGTGCAATTGAGGTGATATCAACTATTCCTTCAATATAATTTTCCCGTGGATTGACATTACCAGGTCAGGACCATGCAGGGAGGAGCTTTGAACCTGTGTCAGTTCTCTGCACACACACTCAAACCTTCCCACTAAGGGGCTCCCTAAGTGCTAATTAAGTGAAGGGTGTTTTAATTGATTTATATTATAAAAATTCCTGGGAGATGTTTTCATGGTGTTTAAGGGTATTACAGTGGTATACAGTGGTTATTTTGGGAAGCTAATTGGGGCTTGGGGCAGACTTGGAATGCATTATAATTTTTCCCATTTAAAGTAATAGAATACAAGTGGCTGCTGTCTGAAATTCACTGGCCAGTATGTTTCCATGAACAGATGAGAGTCAGATAATGAGAGGTGGTTGTATATATGAATATGAATAAGAAAAAGGGGAAGGGTGTCCAATGGGAATTCTGTGAAATTGAGTTTTAGTGCATCTGGCATAGTCCCTGGAATATTTTGACATACTCCCTCGTGCTCCACTTATGAAGTCCAAGACATACTTTTTCTCCACAGGAAAATTGAAGTTGGCAGGTAGCAAGAGAAAGAGGTTGAATGACCGCAGGAGCCAGTGAATGGATGGATAGATGAATGGGGAGGAGGGATACTGGGGCTGTTGCCTCAGCTTGCAGCCAGAATAAAATCACAAGGTCAGGAAGCAGGAGAAGGCACTGAACTTGCTGGAGAATCTCTGCGCCTGCCCCTTGTGGCACACCAAGGAATCAAGACAAGCTTGCAGGGTGTGGCAGCCTTTCTGTTGGTTCCCTTCCTTTTGAATCTCCCATCGCTTGACTACTCTGTGAATAGTTTAAAACCCCTTTAGCCACAAGGCCAGTCAGATAATACCCAACAACCACGTTTGACTTGGAAAAGCATTACAAACCACACAGTTTGGGACTTGCTGCTAAGAATGGCATAATGAGGGAGAAGTAGGTAATTGAGGCAGGACAGTGAAGACCTGGCTTTTCAAATAAAGTGAAGAATAGTGTTGCAGAAAGGATGGCATTTGAAAATGAAAGGAAGGCTGGCAAAAGCCATTTAGTGGGGCGACTAGAAGAGTTGGTGGAAGGAGCTGCACGTGTAGAATAAGTTCAGGTAGCTCGAAGCTCAGTCTGTGTGTCAGCCCCTCCACCTTTCTCACAGTGCGCCCCAAGAATCTTCTAATGTGATCTCATTGCCAGCAAGTCACTTCACATGGAAGAAAGGGCAAGGCTATCAGAGAGACATATAGCAAAGGCAGTGATGGTATATCAAGAGATGAAACTCCTTAGGAAAATATCAGCAGGATCTGGAAGGCTTTTTGGCATGCTCCTTGCAATCTCGTCATCTGATGAGCCCGTCTCTTACTATGCAAGTGGGACAGATCCTTTAAGTGGCAACACGACTGTCACCCTTTGCAGGGCAGCCTCAAAACAAAGCACACAGAGACGAAGCCAAAAAGAACAGGAGTGAAGTGGAGATTAGGTAACCCACTGGTAACCACGGCATGGTAGACTTGAATTTGATTTTGGATACCTACCGGAATTAGTTCTATATAATAACAATCTTGGTTTTTTGAGACCACCCCAAAGGGGAAATTACCTCTTAAAATAAAAATGTTCATTTTATGATCAAGTTATTGAGATATAAGAGGAAGCAAGTTAGACTTAGACCCCAAACCTGAATTTGAATTTTGCCTCCACCACTTTCCAGCTAAGTGACCTTGACCTTGCTGAGCCCCACGTTTCTCATCAATAAAACAGAGATGATCACAATAAGGTTCTCTAAGGTAATGTTGATGACTACACTTTTGGAAGCACCCAGCACACTCCGCACTTGAATACTAATCAGAGTGTATTTTAGGCACCCGTGAGTCATTTTCTTATTTATTCTTTGTCAAAGGAATGACTTGACTACGTTCACTATGTAGGAAAGAGAGAGTCCATTAAAAGTATGCCAGACATGAAGAATGAAAGGTTTCTGTAAGTGTGGGAAGGGGAGCGCGAACATTCCACTTCTCAAATATTCATTCATGCAAAACTTATTTCTTGATCACCTACTATGTGCACGGCACTGAGTTAGCACTGAGAACACCTCAGAGACCGAGCAGACAACATCCCTTCCCTGCTGCAGCTCATGTTCTAGGGATAGAGATGTTCTCACATAGTCGAACAAATGATTACAAGTCTACAGCTATCTTAGGTGTGTAGGGGAGGTCAGTGGGCCTCCCAAGAAGGAATAACTGATGAATGCTCTGATCATCAACAATTTTGGAGATTCCTTAAACCTGTCACCCCCGAAGCCGACAGGTGGCTCAGGCAGGACACTGGCCCGAGCCTGGTTGTCCCCGTGGCCCCGAGACTGGAAAGTGAGGTTGGCACCACTGGTGTGTTTTCAGTTCCCTGGGTCTCGGCCTGAAATCCAGGCAACATTCTCAGTGCACAGCCTGTCCCTAGTAGAGGCACATCAAGGCCCTTGGCCTCTGCGGGAACAGAGAAGGAGTGACTCTGGCTGCTGCCACGGTTGGGAAGAAACCAAGTCCCTGTGACTCCCACAGGCAGCCTTGAGAGGCGGCACTAATCACAACTGTACGTGAAATGGTTACTGGATTAAGAAATGGCATTCATCATTAGGTTGCCATGAAAACAACTACTGTAAAAGGATTTGACTTACGTACTAGATGGGTACTCTTCATTCCCATCGTTTTACTTTTCCCTCTGCTTTATGAAACTTCCCTCAATAATCTACTTCGAATGTGCCGTCTGCTACTCCAAAACTCTTATTGATAGGGTACTCAAGCCATGTGAGCTATTACTATAAACCCTAATAATTAATCATCATAAAGGGAGAGTGTGTGCATCAGAGAATGTGTACAAACTGGCAAAGGTCAGGACCAACAATGACAAAGCCCTCTGTTTGCACAAGGCCAGATGGTTTCAAAACTGCTTTTGTTTTCCCGTTGGATCCAGCCTCCAGTGTGGGGCACTGTGCATCTTGAAGCCTTGATAGCTTCTGGCCAAACAGACACACATGCTGATAAGAAGGTGCAATTATTGTCCTCAAAAAGCTTGAAATGAGCTGAGGAAACAATATTTGCCATTGATAGTACCTTGGAACCAAATACCCTGATGTTACTGACCTTTAGTGACCAAATTGCATGTTTGTGACAACATTTGTAAACTGTTGGAATGTTGACTCATGTAATGCAGAAGGGAGATAGCGTAGGTTTGCATCTAATTTAAAAGAAGGAACAGCTACATCTATGGCTGATACTCACCAGCGTTGAGTCTGCCCGAATAACAGCTGGGAGGAGGATGCTAGAAGCAGCCCCTTAGTGGCTGTCCCTTGAAATCTCCTTGCTGACCACTCACGAAAGTCACACGGAAGACCCAGTTTGTTACCCAGTGATGCTCAGGGATTATGCTTTTTCAGAAGAGGTGACCTGAGCAGTGATCATGGACGTACGTTTTCTGATGCAGCTCTCTCTTATTCTTCCCGTTCCCTACACACTGCTCCACCCCTAAGCACTGTCAAGTCTTCCTTGGAGGAGTCACCTGCATTGCTGCTTTCCCTTTTTTATCTTGACAAGTATTTCCTGGCCTGGTCCTTGCTCCCTCTCACCTGGATACTCCCACCATGCCTCTGGCTGGACGGCTCACCTCCAGTTTCCCCCTGCATGCACCTGCTACATGGATTTACTGAAAATACTCTGTTGCTCATGTCATTCTCCTATTCATGAACTGTCAATCCCTCCACTGTTTATAAGATAGAATTCAAAATTGTTTGCTAGGCATTGGAAGCCATTCATGGTCTGGCCTCACATTCCTTTGTAAATCCATTTCTCCAACCCATCCAAACTTTCTCTTCGGCTGGTTTGCCAGACTCACAATGCCCCAAGTGTGCTCCCTGTACCCATGCTGCTGTCACTCTCTCCATTTGAGGCACCTCCCCCTCTCCTATCCATAGTTATCTTTGAATGTTGGGCTTAACCCCCTCCTCCAGGAAACCTTCTTGATGATGAGAAGCTCCTTCTTAGGCCTTCTGTAGCACACAGTCCGGACATTTGGCCTTTTAAGACTACCTTCTATGTGTATTTATCCTTTTATAAGTATGCATCAGGAAGGGCATATAGCTTTTAACTTGCTTATCAAGTCTTATTCATTGGCGGTGGCTTCCTGGAGCCCTAAGCTGGGCAGACTGTACCTGAGCACAGCAGGAAAGCATGCATTAATTGATTAGTCATGTCTGCCATGGGCATAGGTAGGAGAGCTGTAGCATAAGCACTTCATATTTCCAGTTTATGGGATGGTGTCCATCATTGGGTGGTAAACTTTCCAAGGACAGGGCCTTATTTATGTATCTTTTATTGTCTGTTTGGCTAGAAATCTGAAGGTTGCTTAATTGGAGGATTTTGGCTTAAAACCAAAATATAAGAAAAATCTAATAAAATAGTAATTATCCTGTTTTTAAGTCACACTTTCCAACTTGGCTGTTTCTAAACCTGCCAGGTTAGAAATTGATATGCCTTCAAGTGTCTGCACATAAGTGGGTGGATGTCTTCGGTTAGTGATTCTCAGGACTTATTTTCCTTAATGAAGGACGATATTCACGTGCTGCAAGGGTTCTACAGAATTCACCTCCTTTCTCTCCCACTAAGGAAAGCTTATCAGAATGCAGAAAGTATTATTATGTAAATAACCTTAAATGTGCTCTAACCAATTTTTTAAATGGGTAAAAAAAAGTATTAAATTTCAGTACTCAGCTATTATTTAAAAAATATTGGCATAACACAAAGGTTAAAAATTGTTGCCTTTGTAAATGGTTTCATCAATTAGCCGATCATCATAGAATCAAAAATTCCTACAGCTGATCTGGTAGAAGATCCAGAATTAAATGTCAAGGAAACTGGTATATAACGAGATATATACCAGCCTTTAGTACCAAAATGACTTTTCCACATTAAAAACCTAGCCCCCACAAAGGAGAAACTAAGAAAAATGCTTAAAGTATTCAAATGGACTCTGTTGGTTAAGACATAAAGATCAATATTAAACATGTATGTTCCCATCAGACAGAGTTATTTATGATGTATGGCTGAGATATCCCTCCGAAATATGGATTCAGTTTAACAGAAAGACTCTTAAGGCCCTAGTAAACCAATACAATGGGAGCGGGGGAGCAAGTGGAAAATTTGGAAGTTAAAGTCTGCCTGGGAGGCTTTGCTCTGAGTCAAATCCATTGCCAACAGCACTGCCAAGATGGCTGGAGATGGGAGAATAAGGATGAGGTAGGTGGGGTGGAAAGGCTGTGTTTGAGCCCCAGATTATTGATCAAAGGGGTTTTCTCTGACCTTTGAAAAATTCCAACTTTGAAATAGTGCTTACAACGAGCATTGAGGTTACAACATAATGTTGACATCTTGGCTCATGTCACAAATGAAACACATTTTCTGCACAAAGAATGTCAAGCCCAGATTTAGGTCTGAGCAGTAGCAAAGCTGATGCCCAAACATCTAGGCAGTTCATTAAAAAACCAAGATAACTGGATGCAGTAAGAATGGGGTCATCAAACTAATGATGTGGCACCTGCTAGCAAATAAAAAACAACCATCTGGACATTTTTATTTTTACCTGTTTATGGTTAGTATCCAAGACGTAGCCTCAGGGAATCAGGTAGAGCGTGGTTAGCAACACTGGCTTAGGGATGAACTTGGGTTCCGAGCCCAGAGCTGTCTGATGCGAGCTGTGGAATCTTGGACAAGTTTCAAACTCTCTGAGCCTTACTTTCCTTCTCGGTAGAGAAAAGAATTAAGTTATTTTTATTTATGTATCTTGGGGTATAGAATAAGAAGATATTAGGCACTTATTTATAGGGTTGCGTGAGGATTAAGTACAATGAAGTCTGTAGCACTTCCAAGAGCATCTGGTCCATAGGAAGTGGTCAAGGGATGGTGGCCTTATCAATGGCATTGTGGTGTAACTGGTGAAGTCCATGCAGGATCACCTATGAGAAGTAAATCTTTAGGTAGGATCTTGCTATTTTGTGGTTTCCAGTCCCTCAGAGTTTTGTTTTGTTTAATTCTGTTTCCTCGGAAAATGTTGGGATAATGGCAACACTCATTTCCCTCCTCTTCTCAGTGGACTTTTAGCTTTAGTTGCCCCTGCTGTTCTCTGAACATACCATAGACTTTCAAGACACTGCCGTGGCCCAAAATGCCATTCTCCCACCCTTCCACCTGTCAAACTGCTGCCCAGGTTTTGGGGGGACACCCTACCAAGAGTCAGAGCCTCTGAATTTCCTTAAAGTCACCTGTCTCCAACACACACACTGCACCTTGCATCCTCCCCAGGCAAAGTTTAATGTCTTTCTATATTCTCTGTCTCATATTTTGCTGGTCTCCATCATAGCAGTTATTATACTAATTCCCCCACTGCCCACTCCTCCCCATCCATATATTATGTGAGGGCAGTGACCAGTGTCTTTCATGGCCTCCATCACATAAAAGGTTCTCAATGTTGAATCATGACTGATGGAATGAATGAATGGATGGCTGGGGTAGGAGGTGGGACATTTGCCCCCAACCCCAGCATGCTTTTCCTTAAATCTCCCCAAGACCTTAGAAAGAGAACAGATCATTGAATGTTTGGTTCCTTGGTCTGACTCAGGCAGGGAAGTGCATGGATGATCTGGGAATCCTATATGCTCCACAGTCACATGCCTGGGTTCAAATCCCAGCTCTGTGTCTAGTTAATTGTGTGACTTTAGACTTATATCCTCTGTGCCTCAATGTTCTCCTCTATAAAGTGGGATAACAGTAACCCCTCCCTCATGAGGTTGTGAGGTTTAAATGGAAACCTAGGGTAAGATGATTAATTCTAGATATGATTTTTCTACAAATTTTGGGTTAAGAAGCCTTTAAATTCTTAGTAGATACAACTCTTCCTTCTACTCACCCCATTCCCATCTGTCTCTGTCTCAATTGTACTTCTATCTAAAATTGCCTTTTTTAATCTACTGGTTTCTTGTTCTCTATTCCACTAGCCATGCTCACTCCACGAGGAAAATGATTGGACAGTGTTATTTCGCAGCTGACCAGCATCTTAGAGATTTAATAAATACTGAACAAAAGATTGGAGGAATGACTACCAGCAGAGACAGGGTTTGCACTGAGCCTGGCTATTCCCAGCTGTGTCTCATTCCTGCCCGGTTGGAAGAGGCACATTTACCCAACTGACAGCAGGGCTAACCCACCAACAGTAGCAGCTAGGGGTTAAGACTGTGGTTGGCCAACCACACACTAGTCCTTTTAGATTTTATAATCACCACAGATGGGAAAGAGACTAGCAGGAAGTGAGTCCCCAGGGAAGGGATTTGAGAAAGGATGGGACAGACTTGTAATAAACGGAAGAGGTGTTGGAAGGGATAACAAAAGATGATGCCATGGCAGGGTTGCCATGGAAACACTGCTTGGTGCATGGACCAGACGATATGCTGCTTCAAAGTGAATTTCAACTTTGCAGCTTGAAATATGCTCTCCCCCTAGAACCTGACCCTGTGGGTTGGCAGATAAGCAGCCAAGAAGTAGAGATCTGGTCCCAGCAGCTCCCTAGGAGTGGAGATCTACCAGACAAATGTTTGTGGGGAGCCGAAAGGGCTTGATTTAGAGATGGGGAGGCTGTGCCTGTGAGCAGCTCACCATGCAAGAGGACATTTCTACATCTACCCGACCTTTCTCAAACCGGGCATTTTCATCTCAGCCTCCGGGAGTGCCCACATCATGGTCAGGTTAGGAGCCTCTTAGACATGCAAATTCCTCAGGCTCTACCTAAAACCTCTGAGTCAAACCCCTTGGGGGGTTGCTCTGGGAATCTGAATTTTACATTTTCCCAGGTGAAACTTATGACACCAAATGTGGGCACCAGCGTTTACAAGCCTGTTCCTCTGTCTGCAGGTGCTGGAGGGGGCAGAATAAGAGGTGGTAGGTCAGGCAGTGTCCCAGGCATCAGTTTAAGTGGCACAAAAGCATGGGTGAGTGGTAAAGTATGACTAGAAATGTGCGGAGGTAGGTAAAGGGGTTGGAGGCACAGCAGAGTGGCTCAATGTAGGGTTCTGGAGTGAGTCAGCCTGGGTTTGAATCAAACCTTTACTGTTCAAAAGCTGGCAATGTGTCCTCATCTGTAAGATGGGATTGATCATGGTAGCACTTCCTGATAGGGTTATTATGAGGATCCATTGAGTTCATATTCGAACAGTGCAGAACACAGGTGGACAGAACCACAAGGTAGAAGAGGCTGGGACTCTGAGTTGAAGAAAAACCAGCAGACCCTTTTCAGACTGTGAGAAATCAGCCTTTATTGTATTCAGGCACTGAGGTTTAGGGATTGTTTGTTACATAGCATTGACCTTTCCTGACTGATGCAAGGCTGTTAACAAGTGACCTGCTGGCTTTGAGGATTCAAGCAGTTGTTGGTGTGTGCGAGGATGCTCTACAGAGGGAAAGGGCAGAGGGAGTCAAGTCTTTATGTTGGTTAAGACCGTCTATGTCTATGGCTGCACCCCAAATTTTCTCTAGAAGAGTTATCTATATGATTGGAAGGAAAACTTGGAGAGAGGGTTGTTCCCATGCAGACTCAGCATCTAGGAGTTGATCTTTCCATGGAGGCAAAATTCCATTCACTTCTAGCTTCACTTATCACATATTGGCCAACACAGGGAGAGAGAGTCCTGCTTCTCCATTAGGGGAGAGTGGGGGCAGGAATGAGCAGAGGGACTGTGGTGCCTGCTAGTGTCCTGTGAATATCCTAGGTCACAAAATAAACAGGGGAAACTTTTCATGCTAAAACCATCTTATGGAGTCAAATACAAAATGTCACATGAATTTTAAGATAGAACTAGAAATTTCAAGAAAATTTCCCAACTGCTCCTGAAGACTTCTCGTTCCCTGGAGTAAGCACCCCCATTTTACAGATGAAAACTGGGGACAGAGACTAATTAATCAGACCCAATATTTAAGTAGCAAGTAATTGGACTCCAGCCAAGCTTGTACACTGACCACCAGGTTCTATTTCAAACTCCTGTATACATGACAGTGTGTGTACTGACCAGTATTAGAGCCCAGAGTGACAGGGGTGGTGGCTGCCTCTTCCCTGGCCCAGCTCCCCACGAGGGCTTCACCGTGCTTAGCTGCAGACCCCAGCTGCAATGGCCCATGTTTGGCATCATTCAAATACTCTGTGTCCATCTCTTCCTTCTCCTTTTTAAAGTTCGAGTATAAGGGGCAAAGCCCTTTTCGAGCTGAGTCTGCTTTCTGTGATGCTTTAAGATGGAGCCCCAACATGAAAACCCTAATCAATAAACGGTCCTTGGGTGAAAAAAGTATTCATGTCACAAAAGGGGTCGCCTCTCATCTCTGTAAAGTTAAATGTCTGTTTCCAGTTCATTAATTACATAATTAATTTCTCTTTTCCCAACATAAGCCTCACAGGGAAAGACAGCATCTGTCTTGTCACTTCTGTTTCCTTAACATTTAGCACAGGATCTGGCCTGTACTGGGGCTCAATAAATATTTGTTCAATAAATGAAGGTTTGCCCTCGTCCACCCCATGCCATTAATCTTACTTAGCCTGGATTACAGGAAAGCTGAGCCTGCCAGAGGCCTCTATCCAGGGATGTGGGAGGAAGGGGAGGAGCGGGGGAGGGGGGGGCGGGCATGCACAGGGCCCAGGGCATTACTGAGCCAGCCACCAGTTCGTGTGAAGGGCGACTGCTGGATCGGGGAAGTGTCATCTTCCAAAGGCCACTGAAGACACTCTTGGGAGGGGTAGTGAGGAGGAAGGGAAGAGAATTCTGTGTTTGGCTTCCAGCTTGAAGTGGTCAAGTCCCCCCTGGCCTCCATGGAGTTTTAACTCTTAACACATCTGGGTGACCCCGGGGTAGACACAGAATGTCCCTGTATGCCTCACACATCAACAGCCACTGAGAAGCCCCAGGGTGGGGGCATGGGTGTGACAGTGAGGCTGTGCCCTCTTGAAGCTGCTGGAGTCCGTGCAGAGCTGGCTATGATGGGGAGGAGGAAGTGGTCCAAGGCCCAGAGACACATAGACAGGGCGAATCCAAGGAGAAACATTGGAGGGTCTGGTGCCCCATCCGAGGGTGTTCCTCCAGCTCTGTGCCTGCAATGCCAAGCACAGCGGGACATTCCCTAATTGTTGAATGCCTGGAAACCTTCCCCGGTCCATCCTGCGTCTATGTTCCCAGGACATCTTCCCTGGGTTCATGGGACACTTAGAGAGAGAATCCCCACTTCCAAATCCTGCCACGGCTGCATCACTGTGTGAAGCACAGGTCCTTCCATGGGGATCTGTTCCCCTGCCCGCCTCCTTCCACCCAGGGGTTCTTGCTCTCCACCTATACCTCCCTCAACACCCAAACCTCTTTTCTGCTTCTTGGGCACTGAAATTTAAGCTATTTAAGTGTAAATATAGATGCATTTGAACAATGTGGTAGAACCAGGGTTTTGGAATGCAATACATAGAATTGTACAAGAGAACATGTTCAGTAATCAGCTGCTGCTCTCACTGCTTGAAGAGGCTCATGGCACTAGTCATCAGACTGCTCTCAGCCAGTCCAGGGCTATAAATCACCCTCCACCAAGGGCAGTCATTAACCACACAGGACCTTACCAAGGCCGGGCAAGGATAAACAGCGAACGAGGATGCCTTTGGCTGGATGCAGAGAGGTTTGGGGTTGCGAAGGGGTGGTATCTGACCCTAGGCAGAATTTCTCTACACCAGGGTCGTGACCTCCGATGATGCTGGTTAAAAATGCAGTGCATCAGTTTAGGGTGCTCTTGGCTGCAAGTCACAAAACCCCCAATGCAAGCCAGCTTAAACAAAGAGAGAAAACAAAGAAGCAAGTGGCACAGAGAGCATCAGAGGAAAGACTCCCTACGACAGGCCCAGGTAACTCCTGGGGACTCAGCCATAGGATGGATGGAGGAGGGATGGATGAACACGGCTGACACATCAGTGGGCCCTGGCTTGACTGATGTTGTAGATTCAGGCGGCCTTGGGGATGATGTTTTGCTTCCCAGGTCACACCCCTCAGAGCAGAAGGGAACCCCAGCCCTCCCTCTGCCTCCCATGAAAGGCCAGGTCATCACTACCCCTTCTGTGGGTGGAAGTCAGGCAGGAGGTCTTCTGGAAGACTAACCGGAGTGGTTTGTTTGCAGTTCAACATTAAAAAGTCCACGGAGCCCGTGCAGCCCCGAGCACTCCTCAAGTTCCCAGACATTTACGGCCCCAGGCCATCTGTGACGGCCCCGGAGGTTATCAACTACGCAGACTACACGCTGAGGACCACAGAGGAGCCTGCTGCATCCGCCAGCCCCCAGGCCCCGAATGACAGCCGCCTCAAGAGGCAGGTCACGGAGGAGCTGTTCATCCTTCCTCAGAATGGTAGGGGTCTGCTGCACTCACTGCTCCATGAGCGACACTCAGGGGGTCTGTCAGTGTCTGGGTAGATGCTAGGTGTGGCCAGCTGCAGTGTCTGTGACATTTGACCCTGGGCAAGCAGGTGGGCACAGAACCTCAGGATTACAGTCCTTTATTCCTGCTGACACATTGCCACATTGCTTCTCCCCAAAGCCCCTAGCTTTTCACTGGGAAATGGAAATGGCCTTTCAAGTCATATATACAACTACAGAGAGAGGGGTTAAAGAGTCGTGGCTAAAGCCATGGGTTCAGAGTCATGGGTCAAATTCTCTGCCCTTTTATATACTTGTGTGGCCATGGTGATGTTGCTAAATTCTTTGGGCCTCAGTTTCCTCACCTATAAAGTGGGTTCATACTATTGCCCACTCGGTAAAGTTGTAAAGTATAAATAAAATAATGCATATAAAGTGCTTAGGTCAGGGCCTGGCACTAGGAGGTCATACAAATATATTGTTGTTGCTCTTGTTTCTATTCTACTCATCAAAATCAACATCAAGAATGCAACCCCTTTAGGTGACAGTGCTGTGTTGGGCACTGGGGCAGGTATGCGAAGCAGTACGCAGATAACCCAAAGGAGCACGCAGGCCTTTATAAGGAGGTGACAGCTACAGCTGGGAGGATGGATTGTGTGGTTTGGGGTTTTGTTTGTGTGGTTGGAGGTGGAGACAGTAGAAGCAGAAGCAGCATAACCAGCTTTGTCATTGACCCCCCCGCCTCGCAAAACATGTCCTGGCCTGGCTCCAGCGCCCCTCCAACCTGGCTCAGAACCACAGTGATCAGCCTGGCATTTCCTGGAGAACAGATGCCCGAAGTGCCTATGGTGCGAATGAATCCTGGTTGGCTTTTAGCTCCCAGGTTTGCCAGCCCACATTTTAAATTCACCGACGAAGACCTGAGAGCTTACGGTTGGGAGGAAAACCATTTGCTTGAGGACCCTTGGGGGTGCTAATTATAATCATAATCATGATGGGCTCCCTTTTCTTGGGAGCCCCAGATTTCTCAAAGCTCCGATAAAGCCAGGATTGGACACTCTCCCCCAAGGAGAGCAGGAGAGCAAATCAGAGTCTGGAACTTAGAAGAATTCAGAACACATTAGTGTGTCTTCTCCTTTTCATGGTCCCTCATTCATGTCCTCATCCCATAAGGCAACAACCAAGTTCTGAGTCCACAGAAATCTATCACGAGTTGCTTGATTCACAAGCATGGGCCAGAGGGGAGGCGGATGCCAGATCCCTCAGACACTGTGCCCGTGACGTGCTGGAGGTGTCTACTCCCATAGGCCACAGTCCTCATCAGCTCCTTGTAGAGCTCAAAGTCCCCATTCTTTTTCAATTTTGTTTTGTATTGGTTTCAGGTGTACAGCTCAAAGTCCCAATTTCTGAAGCAGGATCCACTCCTGCTTCTCCAAGTGGTGCTGGCTTTGGTTTGGTTTTTGTTTTGAAGGCTGAGGTGGTCTGAGGGTGGAGAGCTCTGGGTGCCCAACAAGCCCCCTCTGACCCTGACCTTGCTGTGGTTATCCTTGCGGAGCCCTCGGAAGCCAACGGGTCCTGTGTGCATGTGTATCTCACTTTACACATTGCTCACATCCCAGCCAATCTGTTTCTTGTTTAGATGCACCAGGGATCTTTTTCACTACTTGCAGGAACCCAATAAGGAACCATTTTAGAAATCAAATACTCCTTTATATTTATGCCCTCTAAATTAGTTCTGAAAATAAAAAAATTTTAAAATTCCAATTTGCTTAAAGTGGAGTCTGCGGCAGCTGCTGGATCCTTTCCTTCCTGTATTATGTTTGAATAATGAGAGTCTTCCAGATGTTTGGCTCCTATTCAAGTGAGGGGCAGAGCGAGAAGTAAGTAGTTCTGGTTTTAGGAACTTCTGAATTAAAGATAAGGTCATTCATTCATTCAGCAAGTACTTATTGAACATGCACAACAATCAAGTCCACTATCTCTGACCTTGCCCCTGCATCTCCTCCTGACTCATTCTTTGATGCTTCTGTCCAGCCATGAACTACTGGGGAGCAGGGCCTGCACCCTGTGGGAGAGGTGGAGCCAGAGATGGGTTGGGGATGATTCACCTGAAACAGGGTGACCAGAACCACACAGGCTATGACAGTTTTTCTTACTGAAAGCTCAACACGGGTCAGGTCTTGGGCTAAGTACTTTCCCCATTTTATTTTATTTAATACTCACAGTAGCTCTAAGAAGAAGGAACTATTATCATTCTCTTGTAAAGGTGGGGAAACTGAGGTTCGAAGAAATCAAGCAACTTGTTCAAGGTCATATAACTATTAACTGGGCTGTGACGGTCTCTTGAAATAAATGCAAGGCCCAGGAACACAGGTGCTGCCACCATGATTTTGCACCTGCCGGGAAGCTTTGGGTTTGGGTTGGTGGCAGAGATGGCAGAGATGGGAAAGGTGTGATCTGGAAGAGAGGACCCAGCGTGGGTGGCAGGGATGGCGTTACCTTCTTAACAGGTGTGGTGGAGGATGTCTGTGTCATGGAGACCTGGAACCCAGCGAAGGCTGCCAGCTGGAACCAAGCCCCCAAGCTCCACTACTGCCTGCAGTATGACCAGCAGAAGGCAGAACTGTTCGTGACTCACCTGGAAGGTAAGCTCTCAGTTGACGTTCAGGGACTTCTATGGGTCTGTCTCCCTGGAGGAGCTGCACAGGGGGGATGGGAGCACCCACAGCTGGGGGCTGGTGCTGGATTAGCACTCTGCAGCAAGCAGACCCTGAAGCCTGTGATGCTCAGACACACAGCGGGTTTTCTGTCTCTCTCATATACCAGTCCAAAGTGGAGGTGCCTGGTGGGCAGACATCTTTCCTCCAAATGGTGACTCAGGGACCAGGCTCCTTCCATCTGTGGCTCCATAATCCTCTTGGGCCTCCCTGTCATCTGTATCCAGCAGGTGGAAGGAGGGGGAGAACAGGGAGAGGGCACAACCATTTCTTAAAAACTACCTGCACGTGCGATGCATCACTCCTGCTCACATCCCTTTGGCTGGAATCAGTCACAGGGCCACTGATTGCAAAGGAGGCTGGGAAATGTGGCCCATCGGGTGCCCAGCAAAAAGAACAAATGGGGTTTTGATGAACAGTAAGCCATCTCGGCCATGGGTGCCTTTGACATTGGATAGGGCTTTGTGCTGGACACAGAGTGGGTTCTGAATGGGTAGTATTCCTAGCACCAGGTGGTCTTTCCTAAGAGGGTCATGCTGTCTCTGGTCTCTCTACCCTGACAATTATGTTACTATCAGCAAACAAAGAAAACTTTGCGAAGGAATCAGGGGTAACAATGGGCTACTCCGTGGCTCCTGGAAGCTGGGGCTGGATAAATTGGATTTTTGTATTTAATTTAATTTTTTTGAGGGAGTATCTCTCCTTTTTATTTTTAAAAGATTTTTAGCATTTTTATATACTTTATTACATTTCGTCTTCACAATGGTCCCATTTTGCACATTAGGAAACTGAGGTCTAGCAACATCAGGTGACTTGTCTAAGATCACTCCAACTATTGGTGCCAGAGCCAGGACTGCACCCAATTCCCTTGAAGCTCAGTGCGGAGTTCTTTTTATCCGGACACGTGGCCTCAGTACTTCTCTTCCTGGGGAACATCAGCTACAGCGTCTCATGTTATCATTCAGAACCAGTCGTAAAAGCAGCACAGGTGCACATTTCCTCATTGCGAAGCATTGAAAACACCAAGGTTCAGGATATAAAACAACGTACTCAATGATCCACTTCACAAGTGGTTGTGTGACAAACATCTAAAGCACAGAACAAATGATTATGGTGTCAGCAGCAACACTAATGAATCACCTTGGGCAAATCTCAGACTCATGGGGTGGGAAGGGCTCTGGGAAGCACTGAGTCTTATCCCTGTTCTCCAAGGAAGACTAGCACGTGCTGACCTTGGCCCCTCAGGTGAGAGAGCTCTCTCTCAATGTCTTTCTGAAAAGTGATTCTACAAAGCCAAGGTGATCAGCTCTGGGCTTTCTCCACACACCTGAGGTCATGACCTTTAAGCCAGATTCTGCAGCTCAAAGCAGGGCCATGCTTCTCCCCTCCCTGGGTTCTCAAGAAGTTCCATGTCTGTGTTGCTTTGTCCTTGGCTGCAGCTGTGACCAGTGACCACGACGGAGGCTGTGACTGCTATGTCCAAGGCAGCGTAGCCAACAGGACAGGCTCTGTGGAGGCCCAGACGGCCCTGAAGAAGCGGGAGCTGCACACCACCTGGGAGGAAGGCCTGGTGCTCCCCCTGGCGGAGGAGGAGCTCCCCACAGCGACCCTGACTCTGACCCTGAGGACCTGTGACCGCTTCTCCCGCCACAGTGTGGCTGGGGAGCTTCGCCTGGGCCTGGATGGGGTGTCCGTACCTCTGGGGGCCGCCCAGTGGGGGGAGCTGAAGACTTCAATTAAGGTAGAGTTATCTCTCCCCAGGACAGATAAAACCAGTTAGTGGAGCAAGGTATGGCAGGACTGGCCAGTGCTCATGCTCATGGTGTGTGTGTGTGTGTGTGTGTGTGTGTAAGGAAGCCTGGAGTCTTGGACAGTGAGCTGGAGCAGACCCACAGCCAGGATTTGGGATTCCTGGTGTCTAGTTTTACTTCTAGCCACACAAAGACCTCCACTGCCATCGTGTTATGAGTGTGTTGGCTCTGGTGCTGGCGGTATCATCCTCATTTAAATTCATTTCTCATTCCTATGCTCCTACTATGTGCCTGGCACTGCAGGGAAGATGAGCTGCAGGTGGTGCTGTGCCTCCCCGGGTCCAGACAAGGGGACTGAGGCTTGGAGCAGTTCAGTCACTCATGCGGGGTCGCTGTCTGGGACATGGCGAGCTCTGCTGTGAGGCCAGGTTGCTCTGGCTGTAAGTCTCATGCCGTCCCCTCGCCACACGCCATGGAACGCCAGCGGCAGGCACCTTTCCTGGTGGACCCTGCCGGAGTGGGGAGTGCACTTTCACTCCCACCTGCTCCCATCTACATCTCTGCCTTGCCTTATTTTTCTTTTTCTAAGTTTCAGAAAATTGATAAACATTGCCAGCCATCCTCAGCTGGAACTGGGCTGCTCCAAAGCACACTCTCTAATTAGTGTGTGGTTTGGGATTTGTGTGGAGTCGGAGCTGAAGGCCCTGGGAAGAAGAACAAACGCTTTGGTTTATTCATCTGGTAAACCAGCTTTCTCCAGGGATGCCCCCTCACCCACCCCCCCAGCACTCTGGAGACTTTGGTGCCACCCCAAAAGGGCTGAGCTCCAGCCTATACAGGCAAAGTCTCAGGCACCAAAGCCGCTTCTGTCCTTCCCCTGGAAGAGTAAGTCACTCCTTCATTCCACAAATACCTTGCTGGATTTCTACCGTGTGCCAGGAACATTGCCACGAGCTAGGGACACGGCAGTAGTTAGACAAAGCCCTGCCTTTATGGCACATTCACTCTAGTAATCATCACACACGTAGCTGTCATTGTTGCACAAATATACTCTCACAACCATTTGGCCGGCTGGCCTGTTTCCTGCACACGTGAGCAATCTCAGAGGGCAGCCTGGAGTCAGCAGTAGAGGTGGCACTCAGTGTGTGTGGCAGGAGAGACCTTGTCCCAGCTGGAGGGTGTGTGTGAACAGGTGGGCGAAGCCTTCAGTCACTGCAGCCCAGAATGGGTTAACAAAGGTGCCAGCAGTGCCCCAGTTCTCACCGGAAGACACTCAGCCAAAAGTGGCATATGCATCACCAGGGACCATACAGTGACCCACTCCAAGGGAGGCTTGAAGGATTCATTGAGAGCTCAAGAGAAAGATGGGGGGAGGGGGCAGGAAAAGCCAAGGGAGAGCATGGATAAAGGAAGAGAGTTCCAGGCATACCTCGTTTCCTTGAGCTTCGCTTTATTGTACTCCACAGATGTTGCATTTTTTTACAAATTGAAGGCAAGACCCTCCACCTGCAGAAAGATTACGACTCGCTTTATTGCAATACTCACTTCATTGCGGTGGTCTGGAACCGAACCTGCAATATCTCCCGTGATGCCTGTATTTTTGTCAGCAGGCACTTAAAGCAGCAGAGCCAAGGGTCAGGTTAAACCCTCTGGCTGTGGTGCAGCCAGCTGGGCTTGTCTGGGGTCTTGGCACCTACACAAGGTGGTGAGCCCTTCCCGGGCTGACAGGTCCAGCTCCTTTCACCTGGGCTGCAGGGAGTGGAGCGCTCAGGCCTGGTCACCCTATGGCTGCCACCCAGGCCAACCATGGACTTCCAATAAGTGCCCTTGAATCAGCAGGCTGGTGCCCATCCAACTCTGCTGCTATCCCCCTGGGTGCCTGGACAAGGCCCTGGGCCTCAGTTTCCTCACTGTGAAATGAGAGTCTGGGGCAGACTCCAAGGACGCTGGAGAGCAATGGGGTTAGGACTTGGGCTTTGCGGTCAGACCAGACCTCCTTTAAAGGCTGTTTTGCTTCTTGCTGGCTACAGGACCTCAAGCAGTGACATGCTTTTCCTGAGCATCAGGATCTTATACCTAAAATGGGAACAAAATCAGTACTGCTCTTAGAGTTGTTGCCAAGATTAAATGGGATGCCTCGCCCTTCTTTCTCACAAATATTTTTTGTGTCAGCTGGGTGCTGGGTGCTGGGGATGGCTTTGTGGTGCTTACAGCCTAGTGTGACAGCTAATGTAATTACACCCGGCACATAGTAAGTGTTTAATTAATGTTAGCTGCTATGATTCATGACATCGCCAAAGTTCTGGCAGCTCCCAAATCATTCCATCATATGACTAGTCACTGGTGGCAAGTTGAATGGTTGGGGTCACGTTGAAGACAGGTTTCCTGGATGAGAGGTGTGACTCAGGCCGAGGCTGGCCAGCTCCTCCAACCAGCCTCACTCCCAAAGCCCAGGCTGGCCCCATCCATCCAGAAACACTGTCTCACTTAATCTCAAGTAGTGATGGGCGTTCCTTAATAACTCATGGTGATAAAGCAAACAGGTCTACAGTGCTGAGTGTCAGGCACTGTTCTAAGCCATTAAATGTGAACTCAGTTAACTTCTGTAACCCCACCGGTTGGTGTTATTATTCCTGTCTTACAGATGAGGAAAGGGAGGCTTGGAAAAGTTAAGTAACTCGCCCGATGTCATAGCTAGTAAATCGTAGGACTGGAACTCAGACCCAGAGGGTCTGGTTCTAAAGTCTATGCCAGTGGTTCCTAACCTGGGGCACATGCCCCACAGAGGGGCAATTTGATTTTTAAGGGGGGCAATTCAAGAATGAGTGATTAACAGTGAAATTTTTGCCTTTCTTATGGCAAAATATACAGTAGGGGCCTCATATACAGTATATAAACACATATTGTGACATGTTTATGCATCTCAGTCCTCTATTATGTTTTGAAAGTTTATTTGATATTTTTCATATCACTTCATATTATTTTTAAACAATTTCTTCCTTATTACTTCAACTATCCTTTAGTTCTTTTACTTTTTCTCTTTCATGGATGCCAAGTTCTTTGGAAGCTTGTTTAGACCAAGTTAATAGCCTTTTAGGCTTCCTCCATGTGAATAGGAGTTCATTTTTTTAATGATAAGAATTATATGTTGGGGGGGGGGGGAAGGGGCATCAGGATTTTAGAGATGCTTAGGTGGGGCATGGCCAAAAAAAGGTTGGGGACCACTGGTCTATGCTCTTAGCACTACCTTTGGACTGTGACAGACATCTGCCTCCTGTGGGGGCTCTTTTGGTCAATTTTGGTCCCCCAATGGATTTGTTAAAATTCCCGGTAAATTATTGTAGCACTTTCAGGGGAGACACTCTGTGAAGCTGCAGATGGGGATAGACATTTTGGATGCTTCTCCAGGCCTCCACACCTCCTGCCAAGTACAGGGATTACAGGCAGTCTCTGGTGCATTGCCTAACATCGTATGCCTGGCTTTTGTTGACATGGTTGGCCATTCTGTCGACTAAGCAGGGCCCTGCTCAGCATTAGTACATGACATTATTGACTCTCTCAGCTCTGTAGGGGCTGGAAGGAATTGTCTTTTCAAACAGAGTAATGAATCACAACTCCCCACGGCCCCAGGCACCGGATGGGTCAATGCGGTGGTTCTCCACTGTGCTCCCTAGACCTAGCATTCTGTAAAGATGCCCTAGGAACTTGGGCAAGGGCAGATGAAGGGTGAGAGGGAGTCCTGAGCCTCTGCCCAGCCACATCCTGAGTGGCATCCTTTGATCGGTCTTATATGTTGGGTTTGAATATAAGGTAACTGGAAAATCACATTTTGTGGCAAACGAAACAAACGCTTATTGAAACAGATGCACATGTAATCCTTCTGTGCCTCCCTCCCTTCTGCAAGGGTGGAGAAACCAGTGTTGACGGGTAAATGGTTTCTGGGATGCCCGTTGGATACAAGTAGTGGGACCCTAGCCTTACCATTTGTTGATGGGGCAGAAGCCACCCCTAACTGAAGGCATCTCTGACATTCTTGTGTTTCAGGAGCCTTCTGCAGGAACTGGAGAGGTCCTTCTCTCCATCAGCTACCTCCCGGCGGCCAACCGCCTCCTGGTGGTGCTGATTAAGGCCAAGAACCTCCACTCCAACCAGTCCAAGGAGCTGCTGGGGAAGGGTGAGTGAGGTGTGAGAGGAGGATGTGTGCAGAGGGAGGTAACACCTGGAAGACAATGGGGACAGGTGAGCAGGGAGGTGGCAAATGAGGACATTTGTGGAGTCAGCTCAGCTGTGTCCTCTACCCCAAGCTCAAATGAATTTTTAAAGGACACACACTCACTTCTTTAAGTTTGTATCATTTATCCATTGGCCAATCCCATCCGTTAGAGCCCAGGTATGAGCTCACACTTGCCGGGGACTCCCAACCTTGGAGATCCACTGGGAGAATGATCAGTCTTACTCCTGGGTCACAGGAAGCCAAGGGTCGGGCTGTAGCCATGGAGTGGAGTATCTGGTTATAGAGGAAACTTGGCCCAGACTTTTTACGACCTGGCTGGGCCCACCTCACAGGCAGGTGTCAGCATCCCAGGTTCCCTTCTCCTGTCTCAACTAGCCATTCCTGTGCTCCCCACACCCACCCAGTCTCTTCTCTTTTCTCAGCCTTTGCCAACCTGGCACCCCCACACCAGCTGGGTGTGGGTGATGGCAGAAGGTGTGTGGGTGCCTGGGCAGAGGCAGCCTGAAGCTTCAGGCATCTGTGCCCCACATACTCAAATAAACATCTCTTCAACATTCTGGAAGCCTCAGTTTCTCCTTCTGGATACTCAGCCCAGCCCCCAAGTCAGGGGGCCAAACAGGTTCTCTTGTCAGAGGAGGAAACATTGCTGGTTACCATATGGTACCTGGACCCGGAGCCAAGTGCTCATGGCAGCATATAATAGATAGATATTTATAGCAGGATACAAATAAAGAATTACCACTGCGTTCAGAATCTCTGAGCAAAAGCTCTTGGGTGAATGAAATCAGAAGAATTGGCCTTGCTGACAGATTCCTGAGCCAAAGGTCAGACATCAATGCCTTTTCCTCACCCCCTGCAGACACTTCTTTGCTTCTTGCTCCCTTTTTATAGCTCCTGTCAGGACAATTACAGCAAAACACTTTGTCTCTCAAATATCTGCTGAAATAACAAACTAACCACCCAGGGGTGATAATTATAGCAATAAATGCAGAGGAGCAATTATTCTCACATTAGCTTTGGGAACTTTGACTAATGAAAACTTGATCTGGGTCCCGAGCCTTGATGTACATGAAAGCTCTTCTGGTGGCCTGTTTCCCTGGGGGTGGGAGGTGAGGTGGAATTCCTAGGGGGGCAGCTCTATCAGTGCAGTGCCCACGGGCCAAGGCAGCCTACCCTGACCCTCCACGTGCAGTTGGAGTCCTCAAGTAAAACTTAAAAAAGAACAGAGGAGAAGAACTCATCCAACCAGCAGGTGACCCACTATCTTCATAATAGACAAACATGCTTGGTTGGAGAACCAAGGACATGAAGACATGGGGTGGCTTCGTTTTTCTGGACTGAATTTAAAATGAAGCTGCAGGATGTATGAGCCCTTGTCCTGGGCCTGGTTTGATGTGGGACGTACAGGCACATGGAAAGGCTCATGGCAAAGGGTGTTTTCCTGGTTGTCCGCTAGCATGACACAATCATGGGCCACCCACTGACCAGCCTTACATATTACTAGAGGCCCAATGCACAAATATTTGTGCAAGAATGGGCCTTCTTTCCCCTGGCTGCCGGCAATGCCTTTGCTCTGGCTGGTGCCGCCTTTCCGTCTTCCCACGCTGCCCAGAGGCCCGGAATGGCTGGGGCAGTGCGGAATGCCTGCGTCGTCACCATGGCGATGATGCAAGCGTCCCGCCCCTCCCCCTGCTGCTCAGTGCCTGCATATGCAAATTAACCTGCCATCTTTGTTGGTTAATTTGCATACTCACTCCTGATTGGCTGGTGGGCATCGCGAAGGTACGGTCAATTTGCATCTTACTCTTTTATTAGTGTAGATGCTATTGTCTGTTTTCCATACTTGAGTATACATTCTATGAGGCAGGGACTTTTGCTGTATTCCCAGGTCTAGACCAGTGTCCTCCACATGGTGGGCACTGAATAATTGTTGAATTAATTGGGGGGGGGCGCATAAAGAGGGAGTCTCAGTGCAGACCTTGAACCAGAGACCCTTTCTTTCCATCCCTAAGAGAGAGCATTGTCCTGGGCCTCACCACATCCCAGAAACTCACTCTTGACCCTTCTCTCTGACTCTCTTTCCCTCTGTCCCTGCCCAGATGTCTCTGTCAAGGTGACCTTAAAGCACCAAGCTCGGAAGCTGAAAAAGAAGCAGACAAAACGAGCCAAGCACAAGATCAACCCTGTGTGGAATGAGATGATTATGTTCGAGCTGCCAGATGACCTGCTGCAGGCCTCCAGCGTGGAGTTGGAGGTGCTGGGCCAGGAGGAGGAGGGGCAGAGCTGCGTGCTGGGCCACTGCAGCCTGGGCCTGCACGCCTCAGGCTCTGAGCGCAGCCACTGGGAGGAGATGCTCAAAAACCCACGCCGGCAGATTGCCATGTGGCACCAGCTGCACCTGTAGCAGCTTCCCAGTCCACCTCCTTTCTCGGGCACAGCCCTGCCCCTTCAGTCCCAGCTGTCCTCTGTGACCTCTTCTTTGTGCTGCATCCTCATAATGACACTCAGAAGACAGACATCTTTGCAAAGACCAGGACCCTATTCCTCTCTCATCACACCCCTGTGTCTAAACAATGAGCAGGAGAGGGCAGTGTGTGGACATATGGGTCACACTGGGGAATGCATTTTGCTGATCTGTGTCACAGAAGAGACACTTAGCAAATACAGACCATGTGCGGGTTTTGAGGGTGGGCATGTTAGTCCAGATGCAGAGAAAGCTGAGTTTGGGGAATAATAGATACAAAGAATGTGTTTTCTTAAAAGTGAACATTTCAAAAATGATGAAGAAAATAAAAGTATCCTGGATCTACTCATAGCATTAGAGATTGTTAGGGTGAGTTGGAATCTCAGCCAGCATGAAGTCATGCTCCCGGACCAGGCAGCAGTAATCCAGCAGTTCTCAAACCCTCAGTGTGTGAAGAAATCACCAGCAGACTCCTGGGCCCACCTGTAGACATTCCAAACCAGTGTTCCTGGCCGGACCCCAGGAGCCTGCCTTTTAACAAGCATCGGTGGTCTGGATGCAGAGGTTGGAGCACTGCGCTTGGAGGAATCCCTTCTACAACATTCCAGACAGGTTTTCACACCCTTAACACCCTGGGGCAGCCAGTTCCAGCACTGGACATCTCAACCATCAGTGTGACATTTGGAAGCCTGTAGATTTTTAATTATTTTAATTCTTAACATTTTTCATTTGTGCTTTTCAGATTCTGCTCTTGGAATGAATTTGTACTTTTTATTGAATAGCTTTATTGTTTTATCTCAGAAACAGTTTATATTATATTTGGGGGGGACCTTCCTTGAGAGCGTGGGATCCCCCTATTAGTTATTGGGCCCTAGTTGTCACATCCACCAGCATCACCAAAGTGACCCTCCAAGATAGACTCATCGCTTCTAGCAGTCCAGCCACTTCAGTAAGAATTCAGTTTGGGGCACATATTAATTTAGTCTATTATGTCTGGCTCCGTGGAGTTGGAGAAGGAAGATAATTTTAAATAGGAAACAAAGACTTTTACAAATGTGCCTCCCACTTCAGTTTTCAGGGCCTGTCGCTTTAAAATCAATAAGTAACCAGCAGCTAGGTTTCAGATTCCTACCTTATTATTCCAAATAGCTGTCCATATCATTAATTAAATGATGAGCCTTGTGGAGTGGATATACTTGCCCTTGAGCCAGGACTTCTGGGTTCTGTTGTTGGCTGTCTTCTAAGCAGGACTGATGACATGGCATTAACTGGGTCAATGCTGTGATTGATAGATGAAAGTGTGCTTGAAAACTGTAGGCACTCCCTGGCTAGAAGCAAACTCTGAAACCACCAGCAGATCATCTTTAAGCTTTAAGTTGGCAGCTGACAATGCCTAGAAAGTGCCAGAACCATCCCAGGCATTTTCAGAACCATGAATTCTGCATTTGGACTCCTTAATACTGACATCCAAATTCTGGGCCTTCCAATGTCATCCTAGTGCTGATCTAAATGAGAATTTCTAGACAAGGTGGGTTAGGGCTATCCTTCAACCTCAACAAGTCATTCTTGGCCTCCCCCTGAGAATCTGAGAAGGGATCTTATCACCCTTAGTTATCATTTTTCCTTTCTGTACCAAAGTAGAAAATCATTAGAAACAACTTCTACCTACCCTCTGAAGAAACAGAAAAAATATCTAATCCCTCTTTAATGGGAAAATCTTTCAGATAATTAGAAATCTTGATCACTAACATTTACCACCTCCTGCCAAGTTTTTTTTTAGGCAAAGCATTTGTTAGTGATTTCCTATATCATGTTTTTGAGATACCCTCACTCTGGTTTCCTTTTTCTTTTTTTTTTGGTTGGCACAGCTAAAAGAGAACAGAACATTCCCTATGTAAGCTGATCAGTACTTTCTTCTTGGTAACATCTGCTACTTCAATCTAGAAAAGTTTGGATTCTAGGCTTAAAATCAGGAAATATGGTTCCACTTCCTTACAAATCTATGTACCTGCCTTATAGTCACACCAAAGGATGCTTGAGATGGGTTGGGTAGGGTCTCTGATTCCAGAAATATCAACTCCACCCATGCTCATTCCACCATGAGGCATTCATTTCTTTGGATCTCAGAGGTTTAGTTTTCCAGAGTCTGTAAACTAAAGGTTGCCACTGATAAGAATCAAATGCCACCACAGAACATGTTGGGTGTCAGCTGTCATCTCTCTTACCAGACAGGCACAGAAATGAGATAGATTTTACAGGGTTTTTGTCTGGTGTGTTTTGACACCTTGAATAAAGTTGGCTCATGGGCCCTAAGTACAGTATTTGTTGAATGAATTAACGAGTGAAGGATGGATAGGGGAGTAGACAGAAAAGGACACTGCAACTGGCATAACAATCAGAGTCCTAGCTGATTTCTCCATGATAAAGGCATCAGAAATCCCAGTTGGCCTAGAAATTCATGACATTGAGTATTACCATTCACCTACTCTCAATTTGTAACTCTGTGTAAATGTCATTGATGATAGAAGAGAATATAATCGCTGTGCTTTTCTACCCAAACTTCGTCTTGGTGAATTTTATATTATTCAGAGATATCAGACTGCCAAACCCAAAAACTTCAGCACTCTTTACATCAGCTTACCTAGTACCAGATACATTTGCAATTTACTACCACATTAGCGTAATTGGGTGTGTGAGTGCATTTGATTTTTTGAAAGGAACACCTGGTCCTTTGCCAGGGAGTGTTTTCTAAGAAGGGCATGAAGCAGAGATGAAAATAAAGTAAGAAACCATCTCCAACTGGCTGTTGCCCACACGGTGATCTGGTTCTTTCATAGATATGGCAATGGATATAAAGAATTGAGAGTCCACCCTCATTAATCTTGGCTCCACTTCTTACATCACATTAATATCTATTTGTTGAGTGCCTATTGGTCAAGATCTTGCACGCGTCCATTTCCATTTGGGACATGACTCTTGCTGTGGGTTGAGTGACAAATCACCCCATGTAGAGAGCAAGATGGGGCAATTCCGTTGGGATGTGAGGAGTCCTGGGTGGCAGGCAGCTATTGCCTAAGCCAAACTGAGGTGAGGACCGTGAAACAAGAGATCTAGCCCTTGTGATTTGTTTCTGCCACCCGTGTTTCCTGTTGTCAATGCTAAGTGTGTGTTTGTTTGAAATTATGAACCTAAGCACAAAAAAAGACGCATGAGACATTGTAGTCATATGTCTGGTGTCACACTTTGGAGCAAAAACCTTTCAGTGGTAAATAAATAATTTCCAACTGGGTTAGCTACCTGGTGTTTTCTTCTTTTTACTTAACATTTAAGACATATAAAATGCAGAAGTAATAATTTGATAAACACTCATGAACCACTGCCAGGCTTTATAAAATTTGACAGATACAGTTGAAGTTCCTTCAGCCCTTTACTGAGGAGACCACCATCCTGAATTTATTTCTCACCACAAGCATTTCTTTATCCCTTTACTGCATGCACATGTAAACCCTGGGTGCCAAAGAGTATTTTTATGTGTTTTAAAACTTAATTTAAATTTCATCACACTGCTTTTACTTCACATTAAAATTTTGAGCTTAATCCATGCAGACATATGTAGCTCCAGTTCAGTGCATTTTTTGTTGCTGTATAATATTCCATTGTATGGATGTACCACAATCTCAGTCTGTTGTTGATATACACTTAGAGATTTCCTTTTCTTTCTTTCATCCTTCCTTTCTCCCGCTCCCCCTCTCACCTTTACTTTGCTGTTACAGAACCGCTATGAATGTGCAATGTCACCTGAGGCTCTGAGTCAGTCTCTTCTCATTTTCTTAATTGCTAATGGAGCTGGTAGTAATTTTCCACCCAAGGGTTTCTATTTTTCTAGAACCAATTGGAAGCACCACCACTGCAGGAGCTCTGATCCCTAGCATCTGTTCTGTCTCCCTCCCGGGGCAGGTGCCTGTGCAAGCTTCTCTCAGATATCTACCTAGGAGTGAGTAGGATTGCTGGATCATAGATTGCTCTGTGTGTGTGCATGCCTGCGTGCACCTTGGTGGTTTTGCTTGAACACCGAATCAAAGGGACTACATACAAGTAGGGATGCAAGTGCTCTGGGGGCTCTGACTTTATTGTTGAGAAGAAAAATCAGTTGGAAACTAGAGACTCCTCTTTCTCTAACCTCCCAAATCAAAAACTCTGGAAGAGTCAATGCAGCAACCGGTGGTACCTCTATACTCCAGATGGGGGGCAGGGACAGGGGGACTCCTTGAGCCCTGCCCCCTAGGCCCTCCTGGTGGCTGCTGCAGCCCTGGTGTACAGAGGAAGGGGCTCTGGCCTTAAGCCAGGGGCAGGGCCTGGGTTTTAAAATCAGTAGGGAATTAGCCAGGTCACATGTAATTAAAACTAAAGGTTCTTTAAAAGGATCCATAAAGGAAGCCATGAGATGTCTTCGCTTTCCAAGTCTGTGCATATAACTCCTTATTTTATATTACATACATATCACATTTTAATAACAACCAGGATTTTTATTTTCATAATAAAATTGGAGGAGTGGGCTTTATCTTGCATAGCCAAATATTATATAAACTATGTTTCATAGGTAACTATGCATATGGCCCATCAGAGCCCAAAACTAATATTTGAGAGTCTGGATTTATAGAAAGGAGAAATGGGAGAGAGAAGTAGATTCATTAACCACTTTATACAAGGCTTTCCACGGAATTGCCTTAAATACGCTCTGCTCCTGCGCATAAACCGAGTTAAGAGCACTGCATTTAGGAGCTGAGCACCTGCAGCCCGGCCTGGCTTTGTCTCAGGCCACCTTCATGGCCCTGGGCAAGCCACTTGCCTCTGGATGTCACTTTCCACATCTGTGAAATGAATTTGGGTCAAATGATCACTCAGGTCCCTTCTAGATTTACGTTTTAACATTTTGTGATTCTGTAGTCTAGACTTTTCACACATATTTTGGGCTCCAATCTTGTGCATAAAACAACTAAACCCACATACGTGTGCACCTGCCCTCCCTGCCCCATGTTGGTAATCCTCCCTGGCATCTTCTGAAGTCCGCCTGGCAGCCACTCACTCCTCCAGACAATGTGCAATGTCACCTGAGGCTCTGAGTCAGTCTCTTCTCATTTTCTTAATTGCTAATGGAGCTGGTGGTAATTTTCCACCCAAGAGTTTCTATTTTTCTAGAGCCAATTGGAAGCACCACCACTGTAGGAGCTCAGATCCCTAGCATCTGTTCTGTCTCCCTTCCGGGGCAGATGCCTGGCAAGGAGAGAGCCACAGGATGTAGCTGTGGATGGATTTAGGGGGTTGGGCATTTTCTTGGTGTGAGTGTTGCAGTACTGCCCCGGTGCTCCTTCCTTCATCTCCTGCAGGTGAGCCAGCACAGATGGTCCATCGGCAGCTTCCCCAAGCCAGAGCTGGAGGCAGGTGCCTACCTGGGAGGAGGTGGGAGAAAGCCAGTCCTGCAGGCTGGAAGCCAGACATTGCCATGGAAACAGGTCCTGTGGTGGCCGCCATGTGATCAGGGCCCTGTGGTGGCTGATCCTCAGCCGGATGTGATCTCCTGTCAGCGCAGCCCAGGCTGGAGCATGGCTTCCCTTCCCGGTGTTCCAGGGCATCCCGTTGACAAGTGGGTGATGGCAGAAATCTTATTTCAGAAACCCAGGGAGACCATCCAGGGACAAACAAGGAGAAACCTGTCTTCCCAGCCAAAACAAACCAACAAAACCTCTACCCAGGGGTCCTCAAACTTTTTAAACAGGGGGCCAGTTCACTGTCCCTCAGACCGTTGGAGGGCTGGACTATAGTTTAAAAAAAAAAACTATGAACAAATTCCTAGTGCACTGCGGGCCCAGGACGTGTCGGCTGCTAAGCAGGACAGGCAGCAGCACCCGGCGGGCCGGATAAATGTCCTCGGCGGGCCGCATGTGGCCCGCGGGCCGTAGTTTGAGGACGCCTGCATTCTACACAGTCTCTTTCCCCCCAGAGCCAGGTGAGGTGAGCTGTTAAAGCAGAAAAAGGATCTCTCTCTGGGTTGAGAAGGAACAGGTGTTCTCCATTCAGCAGAGGTGTCCATGTTGGCTGCCAGAATAGGGACTAGAGGCTCTGTAATAAAAGTCATGGGCAGTCCCTCACGGAGGGTGGCAGGAATTCTAGGTGAAAGAAGGAAACCCATCACTTCTTAGCACCTACTCCATCCTGATCTAAGAGGTAACAACAACAAGGATAATGATAAACAGTCAGCGTGTATTACCCACTGCTCTGTGCTCAGTACTAAAGACACAGACTCAGATAAGTGACTTGTCCAAGATCTCACTGCCTGTAAGAGGCACAGGGGGGATTTGAATCGGGCATACCTACCTCTAACCCTGACGTCCAGGCTCTGGCATATAGCCAGTGACCAAGTGTCTTTCTTGGGAAGGTAACAGATCCCAAGGCAGTAGCTTCAAAATGCTATCCAGAACCACTGACTCTGAGAATCACTAAGCTGGAAGGAGCTGGAAAAGATTTCTTCCCAGGGGGAGTTAGGGGGCACCTGCCTGGCTTGGGGCCGGGCATTAACCAAGGCACCAGAGCTAGGTGGAGGGGAGGAGAACTCAGGGCAACCTCCAGCTTTGTATAGAGAAGGGGCAGGGTCAAGGCCAGATGTAGTCAGGAATCAGGTGCAGGGTCATTCTGATCAAATGAACAAACCGAGACAGTGACAGGTGAAGTAGAAGAATCCAGGACTTCCACTGTGAGCATGCAGTGAGGGACACATACATGCTGGGAGGGAGATGGCAGGCACTAAGAAGGAGAGGTTAAGGAAAGGAACAAGGGGAGGCCAGTGAAGAGATGCCAGACAGGACGGGGATAGAGGTAGAGATTAGCATCTTGGAGGAAAAAATAACACTTACCTGTACCTTCATTAAATGTATGCCCATCTTCTTTCTAAAATAATTTGGGTAAAACATCACTGGGAACTACTGGGAAAAGACCCTTCCCCAGGGACCTGGCCCGCACGTGGAGAGTCATGGGAGGCAGTGGAGAGAGAATTAGAACAACCTTTCATCTGCAATAGATCTGTGTGTTTTCTCAAAGAGATTCTTGTAGGACAAAGCATTAGGGGGTAGGTAGATTTATTCATTATTATTTTTTAAAACATATTTTTATTGATTTTTTTTTTTTAGAGAGGAATGGAAAAGGAGAGAGAGAGAGAGAGAGAGAGAGAGAGAGAGAGAGAGAGAGAGAGAGAGACATCGACAAAAGACAACATCGACTGGCTGCCTCCTGCATGCCCCTCATGGGTGAGAGCCCAAAACCCTGCGTGTGCCCTGATCGGGAATAGAACCGGTGACCTTGTGGTGCATAGGTCGACGCTCCACCATTGAGCCACACCGGCTGGGCAGTAGATTTATTTTGAATGGTTTCAATTGCACCTCTGTTTGGCCTGACTAGTAGATGAGGCCTGAAGGTGACCCATTGGAAGTAGACTTGAATAACAGAAAAGTGAGAGCAGCATGAAGGGGCTCAGGGCCTCTTCTACTTCCTTCTAAGCTGGCAGCAGGCAGGCTGCTAATCTGACAGCAGAGGCATTGAGAGGGGACCCATTCTGAATCCGCCTGAGCACAGGCCAGGGATAGAGACAAGGAGGCAGGGATTCGACCTTGGTGAGTAAATTTAAATGCTTTTATTAACAATCTCCTTACATTACAAGGATAATATGACAAAAGGAAGGTTCTGCGTACATATTATGATAAACCAACATAGCTCTATTTGTATCCAGTGTTCTAGGTCCCGTCACACAGGTACTATAAAGCGTAGTCTGCAAAATAATAACATCGAGATTTTTTTTCTTTTTTAAGAAAGAAAGTATTAACATAGTCATATGTATGTGATAATAGACTCCCAGGTATCCCCCCTCCCCCACTATATTTTCCTTGATGATTGAAATGAAATGGTTCAGCAGCGTGGGGGTGGAGAGAAGGAGAGAGACAGGGGCTGAAAAAGACTGAATCAGACTGCTGGCTCTTCCGGAGAGGCGAGTGAAGACTGAGGGTGCCAAGGGCAGCCTGGCCCTTTTTGTGAGCAGTACTGTAACCGGCTGTCCCTGGACGGAGGGCCCGGTGCCTTGATGCCCCGTGGCTGCTCTCTCTCTGAGGTACAGTGCATTGTGGGATTGCTACCCGGGGGTGCCCATCCCCTGGCCATGGGTCTGATCCACCGCGGTGGGAGGAAGGCTTGGGCCAGGCCTGGCCTTTCTTGAGCCAGGCCCTGGAGGGTGTTCCAAGACCCAGTTGGCAGCTAGCTGTGGCTCAAGGAGACCCAGGAGGACTTGGAGGGGGAGGAGGTGGGCATTGGCAGAACAGACCCGCCCCAGACTGTCGGTATAGGGGTGGGTCTGCTGGAAACTGAGGTCCGTTGGTAGGATGGTGGGGAAGAGCAAGACGGGGCTCAGAGATGGGAGAGCCAAGAGGCAGAGGCTGGTCTGGAGCACAGAGGACGCAGCTGCCCTGTGTCCCCCTTCAACTGCAACCCCATCAGCCCCTCCTTCCCGCCTTCAGGGGAAAGAAACTACAGAGAGAAACCTGGAAGCAAAACGGGCTTCTGATTCCAACGGGGCTGCACCAGCCCTCCCTCATGGGGCGTCCGGCTCAGCCTCTGCCTCGAGTCACAGAATCAGAACAGTGTATGTGAACTAAACCTGCCTGTTACGGTGGCGGTAAGGTGAGGGGTTGATGGGCCTCCGTGCAGGAGAGGGAAGAGAGTTAGTTGTCCTGAGTACAGCCAGCAGCAGCAGCTGTGCAAAGTGGGCTGGGCCAAAGCCCTGCTTCGGAACTGGAATTGCTACTGAATTCATGAGTGTGCGGTATGTCTCCCCCGCCCCTCCCAGTTAGCTGACGACCCCTGCCCTGGCCAGGAAGCCTCTTGATGGTGGGCAGCACTGTCTGGTGATGCTCATGCTGCCCACTTCACTTCTCCAGTCCCTGGCAGACAGTGATGGAGTGGGTGAGGGAGGTACTCCAGAGGTTTGGCCTCTAGGGGGCAGTAGAAGCGTGGGAGGAGGGAGGGGCAGCATCTTTCCTGGACCACTCTTGGTCCAGTTTGCACCTTTCCTATGGCCACCAATGCTGCTTGCTCCTGGGGCGGGGGGAGGACGAGGGTATTTAGGGAAAATTGTGCAGTGGTCCCTACACCATGGGTCAGTGATCACGACCTACTGCCAGGCAGCAGCGACCACACCATAGGCTTGCAGGGGGAATGGAGGGGGCACTTCAGTTGGAGCTCAGGGAGTGAGTATCTCCTTCCAACCTCAGACCAAGCCTGCGGTGAAGGAGAGAAAGTGCACGGAGAGGGCCAGGACCCAGTTACGCTCCTCTCCACCACTCGGGGTAGGAGGCCCCATTCCTGGCAAACCCTGCCTGCTTAGCTCCCTCATCAGCCCCTGCAAAAGGCTCTGCCTCCTCCCTCTTTGCACAACACAGGCTTTCCCATTGCTCTCCCAGCTCTCTATAGACTCTATTTTTATATCTATTTAAAACATAAAAATGTATAAATATATAGGATATTATTTATAGATATATAGACGTGATTCAATCTCTTACTCTGTGTATACGTACTGTATATGTCCATATATACAATATATATGCTGTAGCATTTGTATTATACACTGCACATACCCCTGCTTCCATGCACTCTCCTAGGGAGACTGGATTGCATAGGTATTTCTAGGGCGATACCACTTGAAGGGATTGGGGTGGGGGAGAGCCAGATGGAAGAGGTGGGCCGTACCATTTTCCTCCCCAAAGGGCACTTTTACTCCCTCCGGCTAACACACAAAGATCACCTCAAAGGCTCCATAAAATATCACAGCTCCATCCACTCAGCTAAAGCACCCAGAGCAGAGGGCAGAGAGGGGTCCTCCTCCAGGCAGAAAAAGGGCCCTGCGTGTCTCTAGACATAGTCTTCCCTCAAGACCAGACTGGAACCTCAGACCCAGCACCACCTCCAGAAGGCCGGTATCTGGAATGGAACTGCCCCAAGCTCACCTGCCTGGGAACACACGCCTTTCTTGGTTAAGCAGCCCTGGCTTCCCTGCTAGGGCTGTCCCAGGCCGGCCTGGCTGGGCCTGCCCCTAGAAGAAGCGGGGAGTGTGAGTCCCAGTGAGACTGGAGCCTTCTGCCCAAACTGGGTGTTAGGACCAAGGAAAAACACGAATGCTGCTTAGAAATCAATCCAGACAGTAAGCCCAAACCGGCTCTAGATACCGAATTCCTGCTCTTAGAGGGGGTGGAGGAAAAATGAAGGGGGAGGAATCTAGAAGAGAATTTCTATTTCAACCCCCCAGGCCACTTGCTGGACCCCATGAGGCTCCAGGGAACAGCTAAAGTGACTCTAGCCCCCCAACCTGGGCTGGGCCAAGTCTGTATTCCATTTCACTCTCTCCATGATCATTTTCAGCATTCTACTGCTTTTCCACGTGGAAAGTATTTCAACATTCCCTTAAATAATTACAAGGTCCTTCCTCCAAATTACAGGATCAACAGAAGCAAGTCAAGGAGAAGGGCTAGGCAAGACGACTCAACATGGTAGCATGTGGGAAGGGCTGGGGCCAAGACCCCCAACTGTCCTGGAGTCAGGGTCCAGTACTGAACCCTGCTATCCAGGGATCTTGGAGCTGGAGCCTGTTCTCATTCCCAAGCGAGGATGAGGAAATCAGGCTCCAACCAGTACTATAGGATGTTGCCAGCAGTCCAAAAAAAAACAAACAAAAAAACAACAAAAAAACCAACAAACACACACACACACACACACACACACACACAAAACCCTGGTGATTCAGATGCCTGAACTCGTATTCAACCAGGCAGTCAAAACTTGGGGATTCTGACACAGCAAGAGTTCTAGGCAGGACTGGGCTGTCCTCAGTTTTCATGGATGGTAATGGTTTTTTTTCCTCCATTGGAGAGAAGCACACCATTTTAACCACAAGGGCCTCTGGTTCCCAGGCTCAGCAATGTATCTGCTAGGCATGATTGCCACCCCCCCCCAACCTGATCTCACTTCCCACCCCCTCCAAAAACCACAGAAAGTTCAATTAGGACAAGTCTCAAGCCCAGAGACACAAACATTTTATTCTAAGCCAATGGTTGTCACTCCTAGGCCGGGGGCTGAGTTAAAGGGCTCTGTCTTGTCTGAAGCCACCACATTAGGGATGTAACGACTGCCCAGCCACCCATTTTTTATACCCATCAAAGGGAGGCTAGGTTAGCCAAGCATGTGCCTCCCTGGACTAGACCCTGAGGGTCCCATTAACCCAAGAGTCCTTCTCAAGAAGCAGAGAGTGGGAAATGCCTGTGATAGAAATCACGGGTAGTCACATGCCCCAGGCACAGGACAGAAGCACTGAGCCTCCTGGGAGCATCCAGGCTGAGAAAAGCCCCTGTGTAAATTGCAGTGGTGTGTCACCCCAATTATTCCCTGGTTACTCCCTGTCCCAAGGGAAAGTGGCCTTCAGAGTATCTGACACGGCCTAGCTGAATCCAGCAAAGGGCATGCCCACCCAGAGTTTGGGAGCCTTGCCAAAGTTCAAGACTCCAGAGAGCTCATCCTCTCTGTTTCAGACCCTGGCTGGACAGGTGGCCACCCGTAGCCATCGCTCATGCTTCTATCCCAGAGGCAGGTCACTGGCTCCCAGCTCTCTCAGAAGGTACAGGCTGAAACTGGCATTGGCCCAAAGGATGGTTCCCTGTGCATAAACACTGAGTTTGACCATGGTCTCTAGAGAGGACACATTCGCAGCCCCTGACTAGATGCTCAAGCAGATACTCTCTTTCTGGTTTGCAAATGAGTGGTTTAGGGGGACTATCCACAGAGGGTCCCAATGCAGTGTGTGGGGAGGAGTGGAGGTGGGGCAAGAGAAGGTGTAAGGCATCTGTTGGCTAGAAGAACGGATCCCAACCTACTGTTTCTGCCTCCACCAAGGCCTGCCCACCTTGCCATCCACCTCTGCCTTCAACCCATCTTAGTCTGTGTGGTGGAGAGGAAGCTGGGGAGGGAAAGGTGGAACCGTGTGCTTTGCAATAGCATCCCACCTGACCACAGTTACTGACCCTGATGGGAAGAGTGGAGTGGGGGGAGGAGACATCAGCTTAAAGTGGGGAAGTGGAGTGAGGCTGGGAATTTCAAAGCATCAGAAAGAGCTCTGGGTCTTTCCTTGCTAGTTTCTTCTCTCTCCTTGTTCAGAGGAAGGTGGGGAAGTACATGTGACTGGGGAAGGGGGTGGGGGGCTGAATGCCACAGGCAGGGGTGCATTGATTTGTTGAAGAAGGCAGCATATGAGGCCTGGCAGTGGGACCGTTAGAGAAAACCAGGTTTTGTTTTTTGTTTTAACATGCTACATCACTGTTGAAACAAACAAAAAAAAAGTTTCAAAAATAATATATAATATATATAATATATTTATGTAATGAAAAGCTATCAACTAGCAGCAATGATTCTAAAGTTATCTTAGCACCAAGACCATGGGGGTGGGGAAAGGGACCTGTGGGGGGTGAAGGGACTGGCAGGACAGGAAGGGGGAGTGATATGTTCAGTGTTGATGACGTTTCCACTATGTTCTCTACGGTGGCATGAGGCCTCAGAGACAAGATAAACCAGAAGGAAGGAAGCCGCCACAGCTTGATAACGTCTGAGCCAAGCAGGTTGGGGACCCTGGGGCCAGATCACATGATCCCTTGCTCACCCTCTGTCAGCTGAGAGGGGTGGCTCCCTAATGACACAGACGATGCGGATCTTCCTCCCTCCCCCAAATATGACCTGCACCCATGGTACAGGATCTCTGCATATCCAATATGCATAAACCAAGTGTGAAAACATGAACAGAAGTTTCTAACAGCTCACGCACATTTAGAAAAACAAAACTCCCTTGCGAGGTATACTGGTAGTTAAATGAATGAAAGAGCATTGACCTGACTCCTCTAGCTTAAACCACTACTCGCCCCAGGGAGTTGGCCAGTGGCTACTTCTAAAGCTTATATCGTGGTTGTGTGTGTGTGTGTGTGTGTGTGTGTGTGTGTGTAGGCTGATGCCTTGAGAGTCCTATCTTACCCCTTGCTTATTCCTTTCTTCTAGGACATCTCTACCCTGTTCAAAAATGGAAGTGTTCACAGGCATAGATGCATCACCCAGGTTCCCACTACCTTCCTGCCAGGGGGTAGGGCTGCTTATCAGCCTGTTGCAGAAAAAGGACTAAATCTCTAGAGACTCTCATTTGCATAACCAGGGCACAACTTGCATTGACATGTCCTGCCACGGAATTCTGGCAGGCATTTCTTGATTATTAAAGGAAAAAAATACCCCGCCCCCACATTATATGATTATAAAGATAGAGTATAAATAATTTATGTAAATTGAATACATTTTTTTTTCATTTTACTTATTTTTAGCCAATAAATCACTGCCCTTTGGGGTCTGGATTTCTCGGCTCTTCATTTCTCCAGCAGCCCTGGATCTGAATAGAATCAGATTATTTTATCCCACACTATTTAAAAACAGGAATGCAAAAATGCTCATCCCCTCTTCTTTCCCCAGGATTTCAAGCTCGGTTGTCAGGCAATTTTGCCTTCAGTATTACAGGTAATAAGGATCCAGGGGGTCTGAAAGGAGGGAATGAACAACCCAGGGACGGGATTGGCGACAGAGGTGGGGAGTAGTGGGTGTCACAGTTTGACCAACACATGTTTCTAAGACAGTGAAGAAATGAGTAAAAATCTCTCCAGCTGAAGTCAGGTGGGAGAGAAAGTCAAAACACCTGATCCAGATACACAACCCGCCCTCCTCCAAAATCAGAGATCGGACTCAGCTGGACCAGCACGTCAACGAAGAGGCTGAGAAACCCCCATCATAAAACCAAACAAGAACAGGAAAGGCAAGGACTTAAACCCCGACCCAAGCCCCTCACCCACCCAGACAAGAACATGGACAACATGAGTTACCTAAAGGTGATGACAGAGACCCGTCATTTTAGCTTATGCTGTTGGCTGGCCGGTAGGTGGGAACACGTGTGGCCCCGGCACATGCTTCTGTGAGTAAAAATGAGTTGCCACGGATGTTGCAGCTGCCAAATTTTGTAGACAAGAGTCAGTTTCTGACATTATTCCTTTCTGAAAGTTCCCAGTAGCTTCTGGTGGATGTGTCACCTTGGTTTTAAAAATTTTTCAGTGTGGGTTTTTAATATATATAATATAATATATATTTATATAATATATCAAAGCTTGTGAGTATAGATTAAAAAAATATTCAACAGCTTAGTGACCTCTGTGACGCTGCTTCCCTAAATGTCCGGGTAAAACTCTGACCCGTGGTCTACGGTCTGCAGCACCGGCTTCTGTTCCAGCGCAGACATCCTGCTGAGGACCTCGGCAGACAGAGAGTAACTGTTGCCAGACTTCTCCTCAAACCAGCTGTCCAGGGCTCGCTTGGCGTCAAAGTTGGCAATGGGCGGGCCGTTTACTGCGATTGTCAACAGGTCGCTGAGCTGCTCCAGGGTCAGGCGGGAGCGGTGGTTCTTGCGAACTCGCTGCAGGGCATTTCGGCCTTTCTCGCAGCAAGCGGTGGAAGTGGGGAGGACCTTGAGGACCTGGATGATCTTGTTCAAGAGCGGAAACCTCTGTTTGTATTTGCAAATGTGGCCGATCAGGTCCTTGAAGCCATTTTTGGTATAGTAATCAGCCTTGAGTTCTCGCCACTCCATCAACAGACTCCCCCGGGGGTCCAGTCCTTCCCGACAGACATCCCGGGAAAAGGTCGGGATAGCCTCCAGGTGATCAAATATCTGAACCATATCCTCCTTGCCATAGCTCACGAGCTCCTCGCTGTTCCTGGGCCAGGCGGCTAGGTCGAACACCTGGCAGGCCTTCACAAAGATCCGGCTGCGGGAGTCGAATCTCTGAGCCAGGATCACTTGGGTCTTCTGGCAGATCTTCTCCCTTATGGACTGGAACTTGGCTTCAGCCACCCTGAGGTTCTTCATGGCGATCCCATTGAAGCTCTCACGGAAATTCTCCTCGAACTCCTGCAGGTATTCCCCTGGGCAATCAGCCAGTCGGCTGATCTCCTGGATGGCCTCCTCGATCTTGTCATCCACCTGAGACACCAGGAGGTACTGGCCCTGAAAGACGTAGGCCAGGCGTGAGAGCACAGCGATCACGTCCAGAAGGAAGTAGATGAGCTTCATGGACTGATAATCCATGAGGAACTGCAGCAGGGCCAGTGCGATGGCCGAGGCGTCCGCCCGCTGGGTCTGGCTGCTGACATCCTTGAGGTGGGCCACCACCTCCAGGTAGTCCTTGATGAGGGCGTTGAGGACATTCTGCTCACCGATGATCCACCTCACGGCCCGGATGTCCCCCAGGAACTCGGTCTCCTCACAGAGGGTAGAGGCCGTGGACCGCAGCTCGCACATGAGTCGCGGCGAGTACCGGTAGAAACTCAGCAGCTGCTTCAGGTTGTTCTCCAGCTCCTCTAGGCAGGGGAGCTCCTTCCCACTGATGGCATCCAGGATTTCTAGGTGTGGCCGGTGCACCATGAAGGGCAGGCACAGCAGCCAGGGCAGCGTCTTGCGGATCGTCATGAACATGCTGGCACGCAGGCTGGCTGTGATGTTGGCCCCGTCTATGCCCAAGCCAACGGTTGGCTTCTCATCCTGCAACCGGATACCCAAAGCAGAAAAGGCTCGATCAAGCGCCTGGAGATAGCTCTCTGTGCTAGAGAACCCCAGTTCCTGTAGGGACAGGAACTCTGTGGCTGGGGGCCCGTCGCTGCTGGTGTATTGAACGTAGACAGCCACCGTGTCGGCCAGCAGGTCATCGCTCTGCCCATCCAGGATGATGCTGAGGCAAGGTGACTGGCGGATGCGCTCCACCAGGTCTTCCCGCAGGGCCCGGGCGATGTGATGAATGAGGATCTGGCAGTCTCCCTCATTCATGTACTGGTCCACCACCTTGAGCTCGCACTTCCTCAGTAGCTCAGCCAGGGGCCGGAAGTCCAGGTAGGGCCTGCCCTCGAGAGCCAGGTGGTAGGCAGTGTTGAAGAGCAGGGTCATGTTGCGGCACATCTCCTCCGTCTTCTCGGGGTGCATGCGGAGCTTGTACAGCTGCAGGCACTTCTTGTGCAGGTTGCTCTGGCTGTGCAGTTTGATGGTGTGGATCTTGAACTGCTTGGAGCCGATGATGAAGGCCGAGGTGCGGGAGGACTGCACCGTGTACTGGCGGCAGACGTGGCACCACATCTCGTTGAGGGTTGGGGAGTACCGCAGGAACCAGAACTTCTTCAGCCACTCCTGCTTAAAGCGCCGGATTCGGCGCCCGGTGGCAGACGACATCTTGGAGGGCTCATCGGTGGCAGTCATCATATCGTTGGAGACCGATTCATCTGCCGAATCGACCTCCTGGTCATCGTCCTCCATGATGGCGGGGCCGGAGACCATGCTCTCTGAGGCTGGAAGACAAATGGGAAAGAAACCTTTACACCTGTGGGGGAACATAGACGTTTCCAAAATGAACAGGAAGCACTGCCCAGAAGGTAGGTGCTGCCACACTATGTGAAACATAAGCCAGTTCCTACAATGGACTGAACCCTAGCCAGAATGTATTTAGAAGCACTCTTGTTATCCATGTGTGGCTTTCCCTCTTTGTGGATTATCCATGGTGGCCACCATGCTCCAGGCTTCCTGCCCTCGCCCTCCACTAGTGGGCGCTCAAGGAACTTCAATGTTTGGTATCAACGGACCCGCAGGACCAGAGGAAGAAGCTTATCAAACATCCTTAAGTCAGAGAGCAAGGACATGAGACTCTTTTGTCCCACCATTAAGGTGGCCAGGGGTGGCGTGCTACCCTCAAATTGAGGCAGCTTTGGCATGGCCCCAGGTTATTTCAGGGTCAGAACACAGATGTATGCTTTGAATATCTGAAGCACCTCCTTCTGAGCTAAGAGATGTGGTTAAAATAGAAAGTGCTGTGTAAATACTCTAAGCTGCAGATGTGTACTGAAAAACCCTCCTTGTCAACCAGCTCTAAGACATCCAGGCAGCCACAGAGAAGGGCAGGAGCATGCAGCTGAATGCCCGGGATCCAGGTCCTTCCAAGACCCCAGGCAGGGAGATGGGAGCGTGTGGCAGAGCAGCAAGTCGGGAAGAGAAGAATGAGGTGTGCTCCTGGGCTGAGGTCGGGAGAGTCAGGAGCTCTCCCAGACAGGACTGGGCAGAGAGAAAGACTGGGTTCAGAAGTTGGGCTGTGGGGGTCAGACACCACTAGGACCACCAGAGAAAGGCAACAGTTCAAGAACACAGACACACCCCCTTCTGCAGCGGAATGTCCTTTATTAACGAGAATACAGGGCAAGACGTGAAGCACCCACAGGAGCTGCAAAGTGACCTGTCAGAGGCGGGCACCTGAGGGTGTGGGCTGTGGCCAGAGCTCACCTCCAAGTCACACGCCTCAGGTTTCCCCAAAGGTGGCTCCTGCAGAGAGCACCTGCCACCCTCATACTGCCCCCCATGTGCTCTTCCCTCCGACACCATCTCACCCACACCGACTTACCTGCAGGGTCTGAGAACTCTGGGAGCTCCAGTACCTGTGCTGGCAATACAGGGGGCTCAGGAAGCTTCCCAGACTTAAGCATGTCTAGTTCTGCCTGGAGTTCCCGAACCTTCTTCTTTAGGCGAATACAATTAGGACAAAAGGAGGTGGTGGGAAGCTCATGAGGGTCGGACGCAAGGGAGGCCTCAGCAGGACTGTCGGCCTTGAATGACGAAGGCTCCTCTTCTTCATCATCCATTGGGCCTGGCTCCGTAGAAGCCCCTTGGGGGGGTTTCCAGTCCACCTCCCCCTGGGTCCGGCTGACATTCTGCATGCCATGCGACATGGCCATTGCACACCGACTGTAGGCATCGCCCTGGTATTGGGGGACCTTCCTGATGACCAGCGAGGTGCTCAGGGCCAGCTGGCGCGCTTCCACCTTTGCAGATTCCAGAGAGGCCTCCAACACATCTTTGAAAATGAGGTCAATTTTCTTCTTCTTGGTCTGGGGGTGCATGTCCCCCTCGTCAAAGCCACGCTTGTAGGAACTTTTGCCCTGTTTCAATACAGGGAGGTGAATGGGACCCCTCAGTTCCTCTAGGTGATCCAGAGCCTGCTCAGACTTCTCCCTCTGTAACCGCTTCTCTCCTAGGAAGGAAAACCAGGGTGTGAGGAAGTGGGGAAAAGCCCCAATGTGGAGAAACAGGCAGAAAACAATGCAGGCCTCCAGTTAGGAAGTCGCTTGAAACATCCCTCTGGGTCTGGCCTCGTGGGGCAGGTGTGACAAAAAGGGAGAGGCGATCACTCAGTAGATCATGGGATCATAGGACCCCAAAAAGCAGAGAAATCTTTAAAGAGACAGTTTCAATGGAGTCTTATGTATACAAAAGCTCTACATTTATAAGTTGAGAAAAATGCTATGGGGGAAGGTAGTTGGAAGGTACTTGCCTCCTGGCTCGATCCAATGAATGGGTGGTGACATTCCGGAGAGCTAAGTGAGGATGGATTCCCCACCCCTCCAGGCTTCTGGTCCACTCCTAGCAATCAGAAGATGGCTGCTTCGACTTGGTAAAAGGTACACACGAAATACTGAGTCCCGCTCCTTCCTCCTCCCTCACACTCTGAAGTCGGCCCACTTAGGGCAAAGTGTGCCTAGAGCAGCCGTGGGCAAACTACGGCCGCGGGCCGGATCCGGCTGTTCTATCCGGTTCTCTTGCTCTCCCCTCCGCTCCTTTAGTTTGAATTTATATTAGTTCACACAAACACTCCATCCATGCTTTTGTTCCAGCCCTCCGGTCCAGTTTAAGAACCCATTGTGGCCCTCGAGTCAAAAAGTTTGCCCACCCCTGGCCTGGAGCAAATGTCCTTTCTATTTCTCCCAGTAGTCAGAAAACGAGCAGTCTGTGAGAAAGCGTGCCGACTGAGGCAGGAAGACAGCACAAGATGGGCCACCTTCAGTGGCTGCAGCTCCAAGCTGGCAGCCTCCAGCAAGGTAAAGAACAACGTGGCCACACTGACCCGAAGCATTCTCAAAATATAGCTGTTTCCTTACCTGGCAATACAAACAATGCTTCCTTTTCTATGTCTTCCTATCATGTAAATGACTTAACAAAACCTTGGTGAGCTCCCCAACAATGAATTATTTTAGCCAGATTTTCACAATGGCTGGCACAGTTTCATAAACTGCTCAGAAGTACGAACACTACCTGAGGGTGGGTGGGTGGGAGGGGGGAACAGTGCTAAGTGGGGAGTCCTCAGAAGATCCTGACAGCAGCCTGTGGAGCTTGGAAATCTTAAAGGCTTCCTAAACCAGGGGCAGGCCCTGGGAGATGTGACTGAGCAAAGACTTAACCTACTCATATGTTGTAATTAGGCTGCTGATAGCTGCATTTTCGAAAGACCTCTGAGGGAAGGCCAAAGGATCTCTGTGCAAACCAGAGCCACACTGTGGCCAAGCCTCGGCTTCCCACAGCTGGCATGGGATGGTGTGCCCTGGCCCATGTGTGACTCCACATTTCCTACAGGTAACAGCAAAAGCAAGTAACCTATTAGGGAAGCTCCTTTCCTGTCCTCACGTGACTGCTTAGGGCATGATCTCACCTCCAAGACTCCTGATACTCAGGCGCTCCCCATAGCCAGCATTTCTATAACAGCTGAGGGAAAGAAAGCGTGACGATGAAGAGAAGTTTTTAAAAATGCAATATGTTTGTGCAGATTATATATGACCCTTGCTCATTCAGAATCTCTAAACGACAAGGCCAACCTTACTGTTTCTCCTGGACCGATTAGGCAGCAAACAGCTGAGGATGTCTGAAGGTCAAGTCTGCTCATCACCAGGAATTCCTCATGCTACTAAGCTCAGAGAAAAGCTCATTCAAATGTGCTAAGATGAGCAGGCGGCCTCTTTGGACTAAAGGCTCCTGTGGGTCAAAAAAGACCTTCAAGCATCATGAAATTGATTCTAACACCTCCATAAAACATGGGGAAAACACCATGACGCAAATCAATGACTCAAAGTCGATCAAATAACATGAATTCTTTAAATACATACATTAGATGCTCCTATTCTTAAAAGATAAACACAAAGAAATAATTTCTACATTCTTCAGGAAGCAGTTCTTGGCACCAACTAATATCCCTATTTGATAAGGACTAATAATTCATGCTCTGGCCTTTATCAGGGCTCCAGCCTCCAATTACAAAGAAGCCTCTTTCCAAGTAAGACCTTAAGGGACTGAGCATGGGGGATCCCCCTTCCAGAGCAGGACTTGCATACAGATCTAAGACACCGCTACCCATTTCCAGTGTCTGCCAAAGCTACAGGTTGCAGAGACACAACATCTAAAGGCCACTGAGATCCACAACTGCTCACAAGGACTTCGGGACCTACCTCCTGCCTTGGCCCTGCCCCACAGTGGCTTTCAGTTTCCTTCCTGTTTCCTACTTCTCAGCCTGGCCAGGAAGAGACATGCCCTCCTCCTGTATCTTCACTTGTCTAGGTGTATCTCATGTCGAGGCTGTCTGCCAGGCTCCTTTAAACCACCCCTGCAAGCTTACTCCCTTGTCTGAGCATTCCCCTGGGGTCTCAGGGCTCTCTGAGGATGATGCAGCTTTGGAGAAGACCCTGGGGGGAAGGGACATGACAAATCCAGAAGAATTCAAAAAGATTATAGCCAAAGGATGGAACCTGTGTCCTCAGACATGACTTCTCTTGATTTTCTCCTCTTTGGTGGTATGATTCTTTTGGAGACTTCTTGGTTGTCTTCATCGTTTCTTCTTTTATCCATTCAACAAAGATTGAGCACCTACTATGAATCAGATGCTTTTACACGAGGCACCTCCAGAGGTCAATTGGAAACCATGGCGATCTCATCATGGAAAAATGCCTTACCAGCTGAAATCAGCATGTGCCCAACCCCCAGATCCGAAGAAGACAAGAGATGAGTATGTCTATTGGGTCTCTTCTCACTGCCCATCCAACCACCAGATACCTTTTACCAAGTCAGGCAGCCGCTGGGCACTCAATGTCCACAATCGGCTTTGTTGTTTTTTGTTTTTAAAGGTAGTGTAATTTCAGAGGGCCAGTCCTACCCCCTCTGTTCTTCTCTACTCATATTCCAAATGGAGCTTTATTTCCAAAAGGTAGGTTGGTCAGGGATATGATATAGTGGGGCCTGGGGATAGCCTTGGTTCCTGAGACCAAATGGGACTCTGGGTCTTTGAAGGTATGGTTTTAGTGCAAGGCAGTCCCATGGAAAGAAGGACCTGGACTCACCAGTTTGCCCTCGCCAAGCTGAGGGTGGAGTAAAGAGGCAAAGGGCTAGGGACTGGGGGTATTTTAAGCCATTTTCAAATGACTCATTTAAATGGAGCCCGGATGGACATCTCACCCACCAGGCCACTGTCCACACCTAAGGTCACCTCCCTCCAACCTTCTTGTTCTAATAGACACTTCTAATAGACACTGTTCTCTCACAATGTAGCGTTAGGACCTCTGGGAATGAGACCAGGAGGAAGCGGGGGCGGGGGGGGGGGGGTGGGACTAGTTTTGCCTGGCAGTTCATATAGCATTATAGGTTAGGGCTCAGACCCTCAACTCTAACAGATAGAGTTAGAAACCCAGCTCTGCCCTTCCTGGCCATACGACTCTGGGTGAGTCACTATATTTATTTGATGCTCAGTTTTGCCATTTGTAAGATGGGGATACTAATCCACATGAATCATTAGTTTTAAAAGTGTACAACTGAGGGCTTACAATGGTCAAGGTAGACATTGTTCTAAATGTATTCTAACCAGCTAATTCTCTCAGTACAGGTTCAGGGAGGCGCTCCTATTGCCCTGATTTCATGGGACGTGATGGAACACATGCTTAGCACATATTAAGTCCTTAGTAAATGTTACGTATTATTGCAGCAGTGGCAGTTTATAGCATTTTTCCATCACTTTGAGGGGGGGAAATAGGATTGATTTTGATTAAATGTATGTACTTTGCTTTGGAGACTTGCCTCTCTCCATGATACTCTTACGTTTATAATAAGACATTCATATGTAATAGGGTTTCTGAGACGGTTTCTCATGGAGGATAAGTGGTCCCCACAACACTGCCCAGAGCTGCTGCTCAGACCTGGACCATCTGTTTGTCCTCCGGGTCTCCCCATTGCTGGTGTACTGTATTTCCCATCCGTTTTCTTAGGACGCTTCTAGAGAAGCATTCTTGGCCTCCCAGGGGGCTTGGTGGCATGGGCATGGCCCTCACCTAGAGGGTGGGCACTCACCTCTGGTCAGATTGCGATGGATGGTTTCCTGGGACATGCTGTGCAGGCGCTTCATATAGTCCTCACTGTACCAGACCCGCAGCCACTCCCCGGGCCGGATGTCCCGGCATGCCCGGAAGTAGATGTGCTCACTGTGCTGAAACGCCAGAAGGTTCTGCTCCCTCTCCTCCCTGGAGATGAGCACGTACCTGGGGGTGAGGAGGACAGGTGAGAATGCATGAGCCACTCCTTGGTGAGTGTCTGCTGGTGTTGGGCAGTGACAGTGGTTAAAAATCCACCAGCATGTGGACTTATGCAAAAGTCTACAGGGCAGCTGCCCTCCTGAGGAAAGGAATGCCAGCTAGAGCCCATCCCTTATCTCAGTGTCACTGTTTTATGTGACCTTGAGCAAGTCTCTGAAACTTTAAAGTCTCCGTTTTCTGAGACTGGGCGTGACACCTACCCTGCCTTCCTCCCAGGTTCTTCTAAATATAAGATTCAACACCAGATAAAAAGGTGATTGAAAAACTGACAGATCACCTACTTTTCACTAACTTTTAACCACAGGGGTCCCCCAACACCTGCAGGTCTCTGATGGTGGTAAGAGTGGGTCCTTGAACAGTTTTCAGTATTTCACAAAATCTAGTAGAAATAACTCATGAGACAAGGGTGCCCAAGAGATCAATTAATAAACACTAAAGATCAAAATCTTTAAAAATGGGGACAGTGGGGACAGAAGAGGAAAGGCTAGCAACCACTGGTTAACTGAAGTTATTTTAAGGTAAGGAAAGTGAGGCTCAGAGAGGCTAAGTGACTTGCCTAAGGTCGAACAGCTAATAAATGGAGATGGAGCCGTGAGGTCTATTCCCACGAGAACTCATGGCTCCTATGTGGGCAGGTAAAGCACCCACTCAGCAAGCCCAGATGACCTTTAAAGCTCTGCCAAACCCTCAGAATCTATGGTCCTCACTCATCCTCCCTGAACTGACAGTTCTAACAGCCAACCTGCGACCTCACTCACCTCCAAAAGGTGAGATGACACATCTGCAGAGAGGTGGACATGTACAGACCAAAAGGGAAGAGGAAATTGTTTGGAGTTTGAGGGTTCTGGGTTACACCATTGTCTAGGAAATTTGTAGTAAAAAAAAAAACCCTTTGTTTTCCTTAGGTTATGATGATTTGTCTCAAAAGCCAGGGAAGAAACCAAAGTCTGTCTAACTGACATGATCCAAAGAATTATATTTGGGGCAATCCAGGAAATAATGATTCACAGAAAAAATCCAAATGGAAAACAAACGCATGAAGAATATTCAGCATCAGTATTAAGAAAGGCAAAGTAGCACATTGTCTCATTGGCACAGATTTTTGTTTCATTAATCCTCACCCAAGGATATTCTTCCATTTCTTTTAGAAAGAGTTGAAGGGGGAGAGGGAGAGGGAGAGGGAGAGGGAGGGGGAGAGGGACATTAATGTGAAACACATGGATTGGTTGACTCCCACATGCACCCTGACTGGGGCTGAGGAACGAACCTGCAACTCAGGTACATGCCCTTGACTGGGACCCTTTGGTGCACAGGCCAACGCTCCAACCACTGAGCAACACTGTCCAGGGCAGCACACATTGTTTTCTTAATGATAATATCTGTATTGGTAAAGGTGGCAAGAAAAGTGTCTCTATACTAATGGTGGTGAATAAACTGGCACAACCCTTTGGGAAACAATTGGCAATATGGACTCAGTAAGAATTTGTACCCCCATGTTCACAGCAGCACTATTCACAATAGTCAGAAAGTGGAAGCAGCCCAAGTGTCCATTAATAGATGAATTAGATTAAAAAATGTGATTATATACACATGAAATATTATTCAGCCATAAAAAGGAAGGAGATTCTGACATATGCTACATGAGTGAACCTTGATGGTACACGCTAAGTGAAATAAGCCGGTCTCAAAACAGCAAATACTATATGATTCCATTCATATGAATGGTCAAATTCATAGAGGCAGGAAGTAGAATGATGGTTGCTGGGAGCTAGGGAGCAGGGGCTTGGGGAGTAGGTAGTGGGGGATTAGTGTTTAATGGGTATAGAGTTTCCACCTGGGAAGATGGAAAGAGCTCTGGAGATGGATGGTGGTGATGGTTGCACAACAATGGGAATGTGCTTAATGCCAATGAACTGGACACTTAAAAATGGTTAAAATGGTAGAGTTTGTTACGTGTATTTTGTCAAAATTTCTGAAAAGTAAAAAAAATAAAAAAGAACAGTAACATACGGACCAAATATGCAAACTGCATCCCACCACGCTGTCTATGTATTGTTTATAATAGTGCAAAGGAAAAACATCCAAATGTCTAATACTAGAGAAATGATTTAATAAACCATAGTGTGTTCATATAATGGAATGCTACTCATCTGGAGAGAAATCTTTTCGAAAGATCTTTTATGACATGGGAAATGGTCCTCATACAATGGAGAGTGAGCAATAAGGAGGTCTGAAAGCTATTTACTCGATGGTTCCAGCATGTTTTGAAAACAAGCCCCAGTAAACCTGAAGGAAATATACCAAAGTTTTAAAGTGATTATCCATTATAGGTGGATCTACTTCTTTGTAATTTTCTGTACTTTCCAAGTCTTCCTCAGTAAGCTATTATTACTCCCATCCCCTAAAAACAGAGATGATGTACAAGAATGCCAATGCCAGTGTGGGTGGCAGGGGTGGCAATTGTGGCGGCCAGCAGCATTGCAGATCTACATTTGTGATGCCCTTTCCCATCTGGACAGTCCCCTGAGCACTCTGCTCAGCGCTGGAGGACGCCGTGACCTGATGAGGCGGACCACTCAGGCCCAGGAACCAACCCACTGTGGCAACAGGATGTCACACAGACCCCAGGAAGGCAGGGAAGAGGACACCAGCTTTGGCTGCCTCACCCATTTGAGAGAAGCAAGTCAGAGTTCCACCGGGAGGGTGTGCAGCGTGCAGGATTTATGGTGCTTAGATCCCAGAACTTGCTTTTGTCTGGGATCTTAGCCTTAACGCATCTGTGTTCTCATCAACATCCAACATGAGTGTGGGTCTCCCTGTACTGTGGAGACCACACCATGACCTCCGTGACACCCAGCCATGTCATTATTAACAAAGATTTCAGGGAAAAGAGAAATCTTTCCAGATTCATCTTTCCCAGTCTCAACTCTCCAATTGCAGGAGTCTACTTTCCCCCATATCTGAGATGTCTTTTGAGTATGCAAAATATTTTCCAGTCCCAATTTAACATGAGTCTTGAAGTTGACATCCAAAATTAATCAGCCTTGCGGTTAGCATGGAACAGAACTGAGGTAGACCCAAATTTTCCTCCTCCCGGACACAGAAGGCAAACCATTCATTCACCTTTTCCCTCACAGGAATTACTTGCATCACAGAGCACAGGAAAGAATACAGTCTCTCTTTTCAGTTTCTAAATAGCCAGCAAGCTCTAAAGACTGGAATTATTTTTCCCGGCACCCAACTTTAAGAGAAAAAGAGATGAAGGCCACCTAAGTAGCAGGGGTTTCTTCTAAAGAGCAACTTCTGAAGTCAGAACACTTAGAAAAATTCAAGTCCATTTCTCTTTCCACCTCCTGGTGTTCTCCTACACAACAACAAAAAGAAATCAATATTTAGGAAGAGAACCCAAATCTTTGTATTGATCACAATGTGGCTTCAAAGACAGATCAGAATTTGTTCAGCATCTGGTTGCATTTGGTTGTTTTGAAACTCAGCATTTGAAATATGATATATAAACTAGAGGCCTGGTGCACAAAATTCATGCAAGGGGCTTGGCCCTCGCAGCCCTGGTTTCATCCGGACAGTCACCCGGACCGTCGTTCTGCTGTTTGGTCTAATTAGCATGTTAGCTCTTTATTATATAGGATAACAACTCTTAGTGAATCGTAACAACTCATTCCCCTGAGATGTTTATGCTATATGATTTCTGAGGTCAAGCTAAGTGGAGCCAGCTAAGTCTCAACATCAATCACTGTACATTTCACAGTAACACCCGATGGCTTGATCCACTCACAGAACCCTCCTGTCCCCACACGACAATCCCTTTATGTAGAACCTTGCCTGTCCCATTCTATGGCCACGTGAGCAAGAGCCCTCCAGGCAATGACAATCTATTTGTTGAGTCTCCAGGTTACCACCTTATTGGAAAGAAGGCGCAGAGTATGTTAGGAGGGGGTGGGAAATGCCTAACAGACCGCTCTGCAGTTGTCAGTGCTCATTGGATGGCTTTCAAATAAAAGCCAACGAGTTGGGGACCTTAGAAGCAATTGAGGGGGTGGGTGGTAGTGGTGGGGGAGGTGTTCTGGACTAAACCTTTCATGATAAGAATGGATTGTTTGTATTCCAACCTCCTCGCTGACTTTGGGTACAGGATAGATGGGCACTAAGTCCACACTTCTGACCTCCCTTGCTGAGTTTTATTAAGGGCACTACATTTTCTAGCTGGGTCAGGAAACCACCAATTCTAACTCAAGAGCGAAAATAACCCACAGGGCATCTATTGTGTTGGAAGGGACAGATGAGGGCCAGGCTCAGACACTTCTGCTCGGTGGGTATGTCTCCGATGGCAAGGAAGCTGCACTGGTCATGGAGGCAGACATGGGAAAAGGATAACCAAGGAGAGGCTGGACTCTGTGTTCCTGCGTGCATTTAAGTCTCTGGGCTGGGAGGGTCTTTGGATCATGCATCCACTACCAGATGGTCACTCGGTCTCTGACAAAACACCCCCCGGCCAGCCCTTGGCATGGCTGGAAGCCTTGGACTCTTAGAAGCTGAAATCGACTGCCCACTCGTTTCCATCTCACTTTCCTGTTTTGACATGCTAGTCCCACAGTCCCCTCTGAAGCCAAGAAAAAGAAACTGGAAAAGTATCCATCAAAAGGTGACCCGTCTTTTAATATCTCTGTCTCCTCTGCCTCCAACTTGACCCTTTCTCTCCTCAGGACTAGAGGGAGAGGCATCTGTCACTGCTTAGTACCTTGACCTTGGTGGGAAAGACCCCAGGCATCTCTCACAGCATCTTTGCATCTCCTGGAAATCAGGTTATTTGATTTCATGGCCATGCATTTTGGCCAAGAATGGCAAAAAATGACTTAGATTCCAATGGAACCTTCCAGAAAGGGGATGCATCCTTGGTCAAGACCTGGGGGTTTTCTGCTTGGGAGAATCTGTGCAATTGGCAGTAAGCCAAGGCAATACATGTCAGGAGGCCCCTGCCCTGCTGAGGAGACCCCCCCAGAGGAGCCAGAGGAAGCCAAATCGCTCCTTTGAGAAGCCTCAGATCTAAGTGGGGAGGGCCTTGCCTGTGACAGACAGATCCTGGGATGAGTGGGGAGGTATCCAAACAGAGCTCATGCCTTAGGATAGTGCCTGGGCTCCAGGGCAAATGGACAGCCCCTGACCCTTCTGGAATCTCTGGCTGGAAATGGTGGTGTTTTTCCAGAACCACTAACTTACTTTTGGGGAACAAATGGTCAAATTCATTTAGCAACATCTCACTTTTGATGTGCATAGAAATTAAATATAGCTGAATAGTTTCATATGTGGATGCTTTGCTTCCTTCAGCCCTTCAGTTCCTTTCCTTCCCTCCAAGGGCCTCACATGGTTGTGAATACAGGGCATCTGAGAGCAGTGGGACCTGGGAAATGCCAGGGGCACCTGAGCCTTCTCGCCAGCATGCTTTCCCTTGGTCATCTAACCCCTGCTTTGGGGGCCTTGAGGTTTGCACAGGAAGCGAAGAAAGAGAATACACACCAAAGAAAGATCCTGGAGCCTGGGTGTGTTCCAAGTGTGAGATCAATTTCTTTTTATTGCCATCTTAACAAAAATACTTGGGAAGGCAATCTTTGATTCCAGCATCGGAGGGCAGGGCAATGCCAGGCAATAATCAAGCCACTGGGCTGTTACAGGGGAGTGTTCAGTTTGGGGAAACAGGAACCCCAAAAGAACCAGAGAATGGGGAGATGGAGCCAAGGCCATGAGGACAATGCAGTTGCCCTCCATTCTCCCTACAAGGGACAAAGCGTGGCCTGGGTGTAGAAGCAGCACTCTAGAAATGGCCCGGCGGGCACTGGGCATGGCAGTCCTCCCAGCCTCACTATGGCTCTAGGGGGCAGGCGTGGGAGGGTGAAGGGCTGGGGTATGAGAGTTTCTGCCAGGGTCAGTCTTAGTCCAAGGAGCAAAGAGGACACAGAGCTGAGTTGCACCCATGTCAGAGCTAAGCTTGCATCTGCCACCCCCCATGTCCCTTCCTAACTCTAAGAACCCAGCTCTCTCCTCATACTCCAAAACAAAACACGAAGCTACAGATATGTGTAACTGATGCGTATGCAGCCCAAGCAAGCAGAGGCAAGGCATGCTGGAACCTGGAACAGACAGGAGCTCTTCTGAGCTTTGGGCTTTGGGTACTTTTAGAAGCCAGAGGAGGGGTTTCCTTCTGGATCCCAAGACTTGGGCCCTTCCTCCCCTCAGCCACCCGTGAGGTGGGTGGACTCACCTCCTAACTGCTGCTGCTGCCTCCCACTCACACCCAGGAGAGCTGAGGCAGGGGCAGGCAAAAAGCAACACCTCTCCCATCCAGATCTGGCCCACGACAGAGGAGCTGGGAACATACACAGACCTGGCTTCCAGTCCTGCCCACCACAACTGGTGTGTCATTTGTCGTCTATGAAATGTGGGTGATGATGGCAATCAGGAGGATAATAATACCCGACTGGGCTGCCTCTTGGCTGCCCTGAGAACCCAGAGATCACACACCTGCAGGTGCGGGAGAAGCATCCAGTGCTCTCCCTACGAACGCCAGGTCATCTTCTTCCCAACGCCACCCCGTGCTCCCCACTCCACAAACGGCAAGCACAGCAGCTGAGCACACGCACACAGGAGGGCAAGCGAAGGCCAAGGCAGGGGTGCCACCCACCAGGGTCAGAGCCCTGGGGGAGGGGAGGACAGACCCCTCCTGGAAGGGCTGGGCCCCACCGGCCCATCCTCAGGCCTCGCTTCCTTTGAAAGCAGCAGAATCAGGGGCCTGAGAGGCTGACACAGCCCTGAGGCTGGAAAGCGGGGTTCCATTCAGATGCTCCCCACGTTTGTTCCCCCTTCCCTGCAGGCCTGCTGCCATGAGGCACAGACCAAGAGGAGGCTGCCCTCCAGGCCAAGCAAGCATCAAGCAGGGAGCTTTTCCTGCATCTTGAGCATCTGCCAGAGATGAGAGAGAAGGCTGAGTACATGCTCGGTCAGAGCATAGGGTGCCGACCTGCCCTCGGTGAGGAGATGACAATCCCCCCAAATCCTACAAGGGTCATCAGACCTGGACAGAAGAGACCGGCTCCTGTCTCAAGGCCAGACACCCTTCCTCCATTTCTCTTCCTCTCAATGCAGACTGGCCAGGTTAGAAATTGTGCTTTCTCTTCCGAGACCTGGTAGTCCGTGCAGGGGTGGGTGCTGGGGGAGCCAGTGGGGGCTCCGGTGGGGGAGCCTCGGCCTGGAGTGCAGAGCCTGTGGGAGCTGCTTCATCAGGTCCCTGCTGAGATGCCTGAACTGTATCCCGGATCTCTGTCAGCGTCTGGCACATCTGACTGACACGGCTGGTCAGCTCGGCCATGGCCTGGCTGATGACGTGCATGCTGTTTGCCATGTCCCTGTGCACAGTCACCAGGTCCTGGCAGAACTGCTGGAACATCTCAGTCTGCTGGGCGTGGGCGTGGAGGAGCTGCCAGTCAAGGCCCGTTCTGGGCGGGCTGGGGTGCGGCTGAGGGGTCCTGCAGGAGGCCTGGGCCTGGGGCGAGGGCCGGGGCAGGGTCTCTGGCTTAGGGCCCACGGTCTCAGATTGGTCTGAGGAGGAGGAGGAGCAGAGCAGGGTGGGCCTGGCCAGACGGGCCTCTTCTTCCCGGGACTGCGGCAGGGACACCCGCATAGCCTGCCTTGAGGGCCCGGGTGTCTCCTCATCTTCATCATCTTGGGGAATAGAACAAAGAAGGGCAAACAATTACATCAGGGAGAAAGGAGGCAGCCCTGGGCTTGGATCCACCACCCAAGTTACCTTAGCCTCCCCCTCCCCTGTCACCACTCAGCCTAGCTTGGCACACGCCCACTGCCCGCCCACCCGTAGAAAAACACCTGCTCCCCAAAGCGCTGAGGTAAGCGGGCAGGAACCCCTGGGGAGAGGTCTGAGCATGAGCAGCGCCCGGCCTCCTTTCTTTCACAGGAACAGCGAGTCTGGTGCGAGAGAGCCCAGGTCAGGGGACTTGGAGACCCCAGCGTCACTGACAGCATGTCAACCTAATCACCCTCTCCATCTCTCTGTGACTCAGTTTCTGAAAAGCAAAGATAACCACTCCTCTGTTTATCTCCTCAACCACTGGCCCACCTAGCAGGGTTGTTAGGAAGGCTACACAGAGAACAGACGCAAAGGTGCTTGGCAAAGATGACAGGGACACCTGCCAAAAAGCACTATGATGCCGCTCTGAGTCTCAGCCTCCAGGAGGCCATTTCTGAATTGTTTGGGGCCACCTTGTGGCTTTGCTGGAATCTGCAACTTTAAGTCACGCGGGGAGCAGGGAGGGGGATATTGACAAGCTGGAGAAGGGAGGCAAAGGATGGCGCCAGACAGACAAGCCCAGAAAGTGCCGAGCCGAACATCTACCTTTGCAACCAGCCCTGACGTCCCCCTGGGCCACTCCAGGCAGGCTACCTGGACAGGCATAGCCCTCCTGCCAGGAGTCTGATGGCACACAGGGACCGTCAGCCAGCCAGGGAGGGGCCCGGCCCCTGTACACACAGGCCTCGGCTTTCTTGCGATCAGGTTATGAGCTGGTTCCCGTGGCAGGAATAAAAATACACAGGCTGACCCTGCTGACAGGCACACCTGTACTTGAGGGGCTGAATTCAGAACCACTCCCGGCGGATGTGAGGGGAGGACAGACAGACTCATCTTGCCCCTGGCTGGATGCCTCCCCAGGGCCCCGGGGTCTCTCTTGGGCCAGCACAGTAAGAGCAGTGCCTCCCCATCTCTCTCGGTGGGACAGCAGCCATCCCCCTGGAATCGGGCCACCGTTCTGCGAGGCAGGGTTGGAAGGAGCAGGCAGGGCTGAGGTGGTGCTGCCCCCTCCCTTCCAGGGCCCCATTCCACCGAGCCCTGGCCAAGTGCTGTGACAGCTGGTCGACTGGTGGGGAAGGAGAGGAGGGGCTGGCCCAGCCTGCAGTGGAGGGTCCCGGGCCCCCTGCCCAGCCCAGTTCACATTTGGTAACCTCATTACCTTCCCTCTTGAGGAGACAGAGGGGTGAACCGGGCAGGATTTAGGCAACAAACTTAACTGGTGCTGGGCCCCCTTCTTTTTCTCATAATTGTACAGAATTGTCCTGGAATTTAACAACACACTGATACACAGGGAGCTGGCAGATCTGGGTTGGAGTCCTGGTTCTGGGGACCCCTCTGTTTCTGGAGTTCAGATGCCTCCTCATCTGGGAAAGGAGGAAGTTAGACTCAATCTCCACGTTCCTTCTCAGTCCTAAAAATTTGAGTCTGAACGGCCACCTGTCAGGAGCCCCAGCCAAACAGGAAATTAGCAGATCCCAATAGCAAGGGGCCCAGGAAGGGAAGGCCAGGTCTTTGTGAACCGCCCTCCGGTGGGCTGGCCAGCTTTTCTGGAGCCTCCTGCCCTGCTCATCTCTCAGAGGCCACATGGCCTCCAGTTGGGACTATGAGTTGAGGGTGGAGGTGGGGGTTGTGCCGTAGCAGAACTGAAGGGGGTGCAGCTCCAGCACAGAAGGGCTTCGAATGCTCCCCCTTCTAGTGAGCCCCAGCTAGAAACACACAGGGCTGGACAGGAGACACAACATCCTAGCCCCTGGAGTCAAAGTCTGTCCTGACACACAGGAAGCAGAAGGGAGAGAGGGAAACAAGTGCTGAGGGGGGAGAAGGGGCATGAGGGTGGTGTGGACTCAGAGGGGACCCCCTGAGCACAGAGGCAGGGATCCTGGGGGAGCCTCAGGGCAGGCAGCAAGAGGCAGAGTGCAGAGAGAAGTGGGAGAAGGCAGAAAATAACACAGAAATAAAGACGTTAGGAACAGACAGGAGAGAGAGAGAGGGTTGATCTCTCCATGGCCTGGGCCCTGAAGACTTGGCTGGCTTCCTCTCATCCCCCTCCCCCTCGCCTGCTCCACTGGGCTTCCCTGGCTCCTCTCTGTTCCTGGAACGTGCCAAGCGCCTTCCTGATGCGGGGCCTTGTACATGCTGTTCTTGCCTATGAGGCGCTCCCCTCCCCTCTGCGCCCCACGCAGTCATCGGCCTGGTTAACTCTTGCTCACCCTCTGCATCTCAGTGCACTGTCTCTCCTGGGAGCCCTCCCCAGCCCCTGGTGGAGAGCCTGTTCCACCCCGCTTACTCTCAGAGAGGCTGCTACATCATTTGCAGGGCCAAGTGCAACATGAAAACGCAGGGCGCCGTGTTCAAAAGCTATTATGAGTTTTGGGAAGGGAACAGCAGAGCGTTTAACCCAGCTCGGAGCTCTGGTTACAAGTGATGGCAAGGGTCATGCACCCGTGAAGTCAGCCCTCAGGACTCCTTGTACTGGTCCCTCGTTCCCTCATTACAAATTTCCTTGCGCGATTATTTACTTAAAGTTTGTCTATTCCCACGAGTCTAGGAACTCCCCGAGAGCAGGGCCGGTGTAGATTTTATACACAACTCCTGGCGCAGTGTTCAGGAAATATTCTAGAATGAATGAACGGAAAGGGGTGGAGAAGACAGAGTGGGACGAGGAGGGAAGAATGAAAAGATGGGCGAATCAGATGGGGACAGAAGAGAGAAGGCATAGGCAAGTGAGTGGGAAACCGCCAAGGAGGAGGCTAGGGAGCAGGCGGGAGGAGCCTGGGGAGGGGAGACGGTGGTACTCACAGCTGGTCGAAGGGCTGTCGGTGCCATCCAGTTCTGCCCTGGGGAAGTTGTGCCCGGAACGGGCCGAGAGCAGCGCTGACTCGATGGCCCGCTCATGGGCAGTGAGCACAATGGCAGGGCCCCGGCCCCCGGCCCCGGGGCCTGACAGGGACTGCTGCATGAAGGCCAGCTTGTCCTTGGTCCTCCGTTTCATGTCATCCCATCTGTGCTTAATGTCCTTGATGGAGCGGGGGACCTGGCTCACGGAGGTGATTTTCCGAGCTATGCCTTCCCAAATCTTGTCCCTGTCGGCATGGGACAGCCGCATGGTCTCCCTCCCAAAGAGAACAGCTTCATGGTGGGTCACCTCGGTGACCAGAATGTCCAGCTCCTCCTTGGAGAACTTGGGTTTCCGCTTACGATCGGCCAGGGGTGCCACATTCCTTGGGTGCAATATCCCACAAAGCACAATTGGGTAAATGACTGTCAACGTGGGTGGTCCTCCTCCTTCCTAATGCAGGCCCCCAGCTGGGGAGCCAGGAGGCACCTGGGCGCCCTCTCCAGCTCACCACCACTACACCCTCCTCCTACCGAGAGATCCTTGCACTACTCCTCGGGAGGAGGGAAGCCACACGGCGCACGCAGGTGGGAGCACTGGGCTGAGCCCACCTCTGGTTCTGGGCCTTACCTCTCAGCTGTGCCGGCCAGAGCAGTCACTCAGCCTCTCCCAGCCCACTCTCCCCATCCGGAAAAGGAATAACAACCGCACCAACCTAGGGGATTCTTCCAAGGGGGCAAAGGCACTGGGGTGTAAAAGAGCTTTAAAGCCCTGAACAGGAATAATGGATGCCTATTGGGGTTAGGATTAGGTCACTGCTTCTATACATGGCTTGGAGGAAGAGTAATTAAACAGGGAAACTATTCACAGCGGCCTTCCACGGTCTGTGGACTTGCTGGTGACGCTCAGAATTAGGGTATGGTCACAGAGAGCTTATTCTGTCCCATGGCTCTCTTCGTCCCCTGCACCCAAGTCCCCACCAGGTCCCGACGCCCCTCCCACAGGAGCGCTGGCTGGCAGCTGCTCCTTCTGGATGTAGGCGCCTGTGGCTTTCTGGCAGCTCATGGGTAGGATGTGAGGAGCCCATGAGCACCCACTGGACGGCGAGTTCCATTTCGATGGAGACCAGGAGTGACCTTAGCCTCCATCTGCATAGAGCAGCCTGGGGCCCTGGGCAAGGGGACAGCGTCGCCCTTCCCCCTTCTGGCCTGGCACTTGCTCTGGCTTTGAAACCAGTCTCCACAGTGTGGTTCTGTGTACCCTTGAACTAGTGCCAAAAGGTCCATCCAACACAACAACTCAGGGTGAGGAGGGAGACCTGGAACCTGATTCACTCTTCTGACTGCTGCCGAAGCTTCAACGGGAGGCCAGGAGCACAAAGACCCTTGAGGCCGGGCCTTGCCCTTGGACAGACCTGGGACTAGAGGCCCAGTCTCCTCTGCAAACTGTTTCTGTAAAACAAGTGTGGTGCTTCTAGTGCCACGTCCCAGGGCTGCCAGAAGGACTGCGTGCAGGGGGGTTCAATCTCAATGCTGTTGGCATTTGGGGCCGAAAATGTCTTTGTTAGTGGGGGAGGGGTGCCCTGGGCAGTATAGGAGGTTAATCAGCATCCTTGGCTTCTGCCCAAGAGAACTCAGCAGCATCCACCCTAGAGTTGTGACAGCCAAACATGCCCCTGGGGTGGCCCACCGATTTCATGACCGTAGAGCAGCCAGTGTAGGGCTGCCTTAGAGCCAGCGCTCACTCTGCGGGCGCCCATTCTCTTCCCGGCCCACTGCTTATTTGAAGAAACTCCGTTAGCTCCTCAGAAGACCCGAGGCAGGGACAGTGCACGTGACGGTGTCTGCAAATGGGAAAGCTGCACAGACGGCAGCTGCGCGCTAAGGGGGAAGGAAGCTCCCAGGATGAACTGGCTTCCTCCTCCAACTACCACCAGAGGGGCATCTCCATGGCAACGAACCACACACCGAGCCCCACCGACTCCTGGAGCCTCCCATGCGATGAGGACCCCACAGATGTGACTACCCTGGTGTATCCTGGATCAGAATGAGGCCTGGAGCAGAAACAGGACAGATCCCACACCGCAAGACAGTGGTGGCAGAAGCTGCCCACAGGCCTCAGGAAGCCATGCTGCTGTGCACAAGCAGGAAGGACACTAGCCCACAAGTCCAGGGTCACCCACTGACCCCGTGACCTTGTTCTGCCACTGACCACATGACCTTGCCTTGCTCTGGGCCTCGGTTTACCCAGGAAGCATGAAGACTGGTATAGAGCTGTGGTTCTCAACACTAGTGGCACATCAGAATCACTATGGAGAGCTTTAAAAAACACCAGTGCCCTGGGCTCAATCCCAGCCCAAGTAAGTCAGACTCTCTGGGGGGCCAGGTGGTCATTCACTTAGCTCAGATGATGAACCCCTGCTTTGGAACTGCGGTAAAGCCTCATCCCCCAGCTGCAAGATCAAAGATGGGTGGGGAAGTGGGACAGAATCAGCTCTACCCGACAAAGTTTCTGAAGTGACGGTGCAGGAAGGCCTGAATCAGACTGTCTCAGACACACTCTCCTTTGCTCGCCGACAGCCCCTACAGCAATAGGACAGGAGCAGAGGCCAGGGGCCTGCGCCACGCAGCCATCTGATGGCCCACCGGACGTGTGGTCCCCACTGCTATGCCTTTGCTCACAGTGCCTTCAAATAAGAGCCTGGCCCCCTCGAAGGCTCAGTTCAAAGGCCCCTCCTCTCTCATCCGGGCCCCACAGCACATGGTCTGTGCCTCCACTCAGTCACTGTTTCAGAAAAAGCAGTTTGCGTGGTGGAAGGTGTGTCCTGCGAGGGCAGGGTGCCCGGTACAGGCTCTGGCTCCCTGTAGGTGCTCAGGAGCGGGTGGTAAATTGCATGTGCTGAGCTGACATGCACCCAGTGGTCGGGGAGAAGGAAGTCAGGAGTGTGGGTTGCCTTCCTGGAGCCACTTTCAGGGCATGGCTGAGGTTCAGGTGGGAGCACAGGGATGCAGTGAAGCCACAGAGAAGGGGACCGGAGACAATGTCACACCCTCCCCACCTCAAACCAATGACTCCTCATTTGCTTGGAAAGTCTCATTGTTTGAATACAGCAAACTTCCTCTTAGGAAGTCCCTAACTGCCCTTCCTCCAAGCACAACCTCTCAGCCCCCAGTCTCCACAAGTTACAGAACTGCCCACAGAGGGCCCGATCCATGGTGTGGCTGTGGCCTGGGTCCAGCCACCCGAGGCCTCCCTTCCCTCCCAACCCAGATCCAAACCTCCATCACCAATCCCAAGTCCCAGAGAGAGACCACCAAAAGGGCAACAAGGCAAGTCAGACCTCCCACACCCATCCACAGACCCCTCGGGTGGGGCCCGGCACACGGCACAGACCAGCAGCCAGAACCAAAAGGGGAGCCTTCAGAGTTCCTGCTCAGCTCAGCCGCCTCTGGGCAACCCTGGCCAGTCGCCTGCTCTCCTTGGCTGGCCATAAAGGATGCTTCTAGCGCAAACTTCTGTCCCAAACACCAGACCACAGTAAAACCACTCTTGGAAGTACTCATGCCTGGGCTGCAAGCACCATCGAAAACTGTGCCAGGAGCCTCCTTCTCCATGGAGCCATTGAAACACCTGCTGTGGCTGCCCTGGGTTAGTCCTGCACCACTCCAGCAGGATCTGCTCTGCGAGAGGTGGCACAGTCCTGGGTGGAGGGAATGCTGCCAGGAGCCGGGGCCTGGGTACTCCAGACACACTGAAAAGTGTGCCAACTCTAGGGGTCCCTGTACCCGGCCCGTCTGGCCACAGGCCTCCTCCAGAGCCCCATGATGGAAAGACTGGGGGAGCTAGAGGGTCATCTAGAGCTAGACACATCTCAAACCCTGCAAACAGCAGTCCCGGGGCCTTTGGGGGTCCCCACCACTGGAAACCCCACAGGCCCAGCATCTTTCTTGTCTCTTTCCAGAGTCCAGGCCAGTCTCCCGGGAAGTCAGCAGAGAGCAGGACTCACCTCATCCAGTTGGCTTTAGTCTCGTCTGACCCGTCTATGGACTTGTAGCGGTTGTTCTTGTCCACAATCTGGAAGACAGAGAAGAAGGCTCATTCTACAGGGGGCTCTCATATCCTAGGGCTCCTCCCCAAACCAGGGCCCAGGGCCTGGCTCCATCTGCTACCATCCAGAAACTTCCTTTTGCCCTCCCGCCACAACGCCCCCACTGCTGCAGGGCTGAAACCCAGGCCTGGCCAGCAGCAGTAAAATCCAGCGCTCGCTCTCTCTCTCTCTCTCTCTCTCTCTCTCTCTCTCTCTCTCTCTCTCTCTCTCTCTCTCTCTCTCTCTCTGTTTCTGTGGGAGACAGAGGCTTTCCCTGGAGGACTAGAACATGGTTTGAGAGGGCTCCTCCTCTCCCAAATCTCTGAATGTTCAAGAGCCTCGGGGTTTGGGCTGGGCCCCTGTACCTTCTGTAAAACTGACATTCTTTCACTATCATTCCTGAACCAGAATTCAGCTGGGTAGGCAATTTTAAGCAGATGAAGTTTTATTCTTTTTCAGCGCTTCTGAAGATTGTCAAGAAGACTTGCCACGGGCTCTCCAGCAGCCCACTCTTAGTCTAAGGTTCTTTTGAGGATAACCTGTCTATGGTAAATTCTAAGACTTTCTCCTTATTCTTGATTTTCTGTACTTCCACCATGTGGTGATTCACTTTTTTTAAATGTACGCATTACTTGATGAGCAAGCACATTATTTGATGAGGACTTATATCTCCTTTTTAATTCTGAAAAATTCTCAGCTGTTATGCTTTTGAGTATAGCTTCTCAATCACTTTCTCCAGTCTCCTATTGAATAATTTCTATTGAACATATTTGGAGTAGTTCAATCTATTCTCCATGTCTTTTAACTACCCATTCATATCCTTCTCTTTCTGGACAGTGCTTTGGGAAAATTTCTCAACCCCTCTCCCAATTCTCTAATTTTCTCTTTAACTGCACCCAGTCCAGAGGTTGTCCATCCATAGAGTTTCTTCCTTTCTTTCCTTCCCTTTTTAATGAGTACTTTCAATGCAATGAATATTTTTCATTCTCAGAATTTTTAATTGTTTTTATTTCACATCCATCTTTTCTTACTCTGCCTTTTTGTTTCATGTCATGTTCCTTCTTTTTCCTATTCTAACAGCTTTATTGAAGTGTAACTGACATAGGTACCATTTGGTAAGTTCTCACAAATGTATGTATCCATTATCACAATCAAGAAAACAAACATATCCATCACCCCCAAGAGTTTCCTTATGCCCTCTGTAATCTCATATTTGTCAGCTGCATATCTTTTTTGGAGAAGTGTCTGTTCAGATCTTTTTCCCATTTTTTTAAATTGTGGTTTTTTTTTCTTATTGTTGAGTTTTGAGAGTTTTAAAAAATATATGTTGGGCCCTGGCTGGATAGCTCAGTTGGTTAGAGTATCATCCCGATACACCAAGGTTGTGGGTTTGATCCCTTGTATAGTCCAGGCATATACAAGAATCAAACAATGAATATATAAACAAGTCGAACAACAAATTGCGCGCTCTCTCTCTCTCTTTCTCTCTCTCTCTCTCTCAAATACATATTTTGGAATCAAGTCATTTATCAGATATATGATTTATAAATATTTTTATCTAGTCTGTGGCTTGTTTATTCATTCTCTTACAGATGTCTTTCTAAGAGCAAACGTTTTCAAACGAACAAACAAACAAAAACCCACTGTCTTGATCTCTTTAATGGATGCTCTCCTTCCTTTATTTCTTTGAGGGATCATAAGCCTGTGACTGCTGATTATCCCTCATTATCTGTTATCCCCATTGTAACAAAACCCCAGAATTACAGCTGGGCATCTGGTTACCTGTAATAACAGAATACATTTTTTGGCTTCTCCTCTAGCTAAGGTCTGGCCAATAGAATGTAAGTGAAAGTGTCATGTGTCAGTTTCCTGAAAACTTCTTCAAAAGACAACTGAGACATGCCCTTCTACCAGCCTGCTGCCTAGAATGCAGATGTGATAGGGAGCTCTAGCTACCAACTTGAACTGTGAGGCTAATCCAAGCAGAGAGAGTGATGAGCTAGATCAAGCTTGGTTCTCTGAGAACTCAGTGGAGCAAAGCCACCTCACGAGGTCTAGAATCTGTATCTATAAAAGCCTAAGTGACTGTTCGACCAGTATCTGTGATGCACACTGACCACCAGGGGGCAGATGCTCAATGCACAGGCATGGAAACATGGAACAGACTGATGAATCTCAGAGGGAAGGGGGGAGAGAAAAGGTGGGAAGAAATTAATGAAAGATCTTACATGCATACTAGAGGCCCAGTGCACGGATTCGTGCACCGATGGGGTCCCTCGGCCTGGCCTATGGGGACTGGGCAGAAACTGGCAGTCTGACATCCCCCGAGGGATCCCGGATTGTGAGAGGGCACAGGTCAGGCAGAGAGACCCCACTGGTGCACGAATTCGTGCACACGGCCTCTAGTATCTTAATAAAATTGTGTGTGTGTGTGTGTGTGTTTTTAAAGAAAATTGCCCTTCATGCCCCACTCTCTCAATCCTGCTCTCCCACCCCCAATATCTAATCCCTCAGCAAGTCCTTCAAATCAGGTTTCAAAAATGTTCCTTTCCACAGATTCCTGCTTCCCCCTGGTCTAAGCCATCACCAGCTCTTATCTAGACAACTGCAAGAGATCCTAAGTAACTTCCCTGATGCCATTCTTAACTCTCCACCAATTCTCCTCAAAGCAGCCAGAGGAATCATTTATTGATATAAATCAGACATGTCTCTCTCCAGCTCAATGTGGCATCCACTGCACTTATAATAAAACTCGGACTTAGGGTCGCAGCCTTCAAGACCCAGTTGACCTGGTCCCTGGCTACCTCATCAGCTTCTCTAGAGCCTCTTCTCCCTTCACTTTTCTGCAGCCACGATGACCTGAGAGTGAACCTTCACACTGGTTGGGTCTGCTGCCTACAACCTCTTTCCCCCCATTCTTAAAACAACAATAATCATGAAATATTTCAAGCATCCAGAAATTATAAAGAATAATGAAGCTGATAGCCTGGTACCCACCAGCTAGAGCCAAGGAAAATTACCACCACCCAAATCTGTCCCAGGCCTCTCCCTCCTCTCGCTTTAAGAAAATACCAAGATGTAGTTGAAGACCATCACTGCCTCTAACTCATTCTCCTTCTCTCCCTCCCCACAAGGGTAACCCCCACCCTGAAGCTGGTAGGAAGCCTCCCCATTTTCACTCTACAAGGACTGTTCTAAGAGCAATGGACAGAACTGCTCTGTGTGTCTGTAAAGTTCACAAAAATGGCTCCAAGGAAACATATCCTCTGCCCCCTTTTCCCACTAAACTTTGCATGGCTGGTCCCTTCTCATCCTTTGGGTTCCTGTCATTTAGAAGCTCCTCCTGGCCTGAACTGGAAGGGGTTTGTTTCCCCCCTGCCACACTCTGACCTCCACACACCTATGGACTTAGCGTTTTAACTATGACATCATCCTATTACATCTTGTTAGAAACCTACTTACAAGGTGCATTTTTGCTATTGATGGTGTTTACCTACTTATCAATTTGGTAACGGACTGTCTCCCTCACTAGACCATAAGCTAACGAAGGCAAAGCACATGGTGACTGCGTTCATGAGGGCACATGGCACATGGTAGAATATTGGTTGAGTGAATGAATTATTGGGTAAGGAGTCTTTTAAATAAAATCAAGTTACAGAAAAAAATTTGAAGAATGTTACTATTTTAGTAAAAAGGAAATGAGTGTTGAGCTGGCACTGGCTTGTACTGCCTATGAGAGACGACTGCAAAATATTCCAGTTTCACGAACCAGTCGTTAAACCCAGCCACTGTTAAAAATTAAATTATCTAAACTTACAATTCAGTAAGTCCTATTTTTTAAAGGGTAGTAAACTCTCAAAGCTTAGCACTTCCCTAATAATTTCCCTACATTTTACTGTGATCTATGTTCTTGAAGGTATTGGCACCTACTGTACCTGTACAACAGAAATACTATTAATAGTTGCCATTGTATTTCTCTTCCCCCTGCTCCTGCAGTGCCTTTATCTTGGCAGCTTGAAATCAGCCATGGTGGGAGCATTTATGTAAACCCAGGAAATAGGGACATATAATCCCACCACAACCCTGCCAGCAGGTTGTTAAGCATTTATCAGCATCCCATTATGCCTCTGTTGATATGTGCATAGAAAGGCTGGGAGATACATTTCAAACTCTCAGCTCTACCTCTGGAGTGAAGGAATGAGGTAAGGGCGATGAGGCTTTTGCTTTGTCTATTTATGAGACTACTATAGGCCCGGTGAAGGAATCCATGCACCAGTGGGGTCCCTCAGCCTGGCCTGTGGGATCGGGCCGAAACTGGCTCTCCGACATCCCCCAAGGGGTCCCAGATTGCAAGAGGGCACAGGCCAGGCTAAGGGATCCCACTGGTGCACGATAGGGGCTGGGGAGAGACGCAGGAAGTTGGCCAGCCAGGGAAGGATGGTGAGAGAGCTCCAGGGCATGTCCGGCCCATCTCAGTCCTGATCAGCCAGACCCCAGCAGCAAGCTAACCTACCAGTTGAAACGTCTGCCCCCTGGTGGTCAGTGCATGTCCTAGCGACTGGTCGACGGGTCAACTGTCTACCTCCTGGTGGTCAGTGCACATCATAGCGAGCGGTTGAGCAGCCTTAGCATATCATATTACGCTTTGATTGGTTGAACGGCCGACCGGTCGACCTGACACTTAGCATATTAGGCTTTTATTATATAGGACTAGAGGCCTGGTGCATGAAAATTCCTGCACTTGGGGGGGTCCCTCACCCTGGCCTGCACCCTCTCGCAGTCCAGGACCCCTCAGGGAATGTCCACCTACTGGCTTAGGCCTGCTTCCCAGGGGATCGGGCCTAAGCTGGCAGTCAGACATCCCTCTGGTAGCCCGGGAGCCCTCGGGGGATGTCCGACTGCCGGCTTAGGCCCGTTCCCCATCTAAGCCGCAGTCACATCTTTAGCACTGCCAGGAGGTGGGAGAGGCTTGTGGCTGAGCAGAGCTCCCCCTGTGGGAGTGCACTGTCCACCAGCGGGCAGCTCCTGCATTGAGCGTCTGCCCCTGGTGGTCAGTGTGCATCATAGTGACTGGTCATTCCCAGTCATTCCTCCATTAGGGTCAATTTGTATATTAACCTTTTATTATATAGGATACTACCTTGTGGTTTAAAACTCTCAGACAACAAGAGAAAACATGCAGCTCAGTTCCCCTCCCCAGCAGTCTCTCCAGACGATGCCCCAGTCTTCAAGGAACCCTCTCCTAGAATCTCATAGAACCCCATCCTTTATCCTAATCCTAATCCCCCTACATCATCATTTTCCGATTACTCCTCTCTCTCCTGGGGCAAATGAGAAGCAGCTGAAGACCTGGAAGCCAAGAGCAGGAATACCTAGTGGATGATACAAGCCATGGAGCCAGAGGAACTGGCTAGATCCTCAGCCTCCCCACTTACAGGTGAGCGGCCTTGGGCAGCTGACTTCACTGGCCATGCCTCAGTTTCCTCATCTATAAAATGGAGTAAAACCCAACCTCACAGCACTGCTGTAATGACTGATGTAGATTACTATTAGTGCTGTGATCAAGATTGTGATTATTAGTGAAGGGAACAAATGTTAGTTATGATTAATTCTGGGCAATGGGATGTCTGTAGATCAATATTGGGATGTGGTAATCAGCCTTTTTTGCAGCGTCAACTGTCAGAGAGGCCTGGGTGGGAGTTGTGCGGGACCTGGGAGCTGCCTATGACCTCTGTTGCTGGGTTCAGATCCGGAGATTAACTGAGGGATGTTTCTTGGCTTATCTTTCCCATCAAGCAGGATTTTTCTCAAATTAAGCATTCATTCATTCAATAAATATCACTGAGGAAGCAGCCACAGGCTCTTGGGATGAAATGGTGATCTAGGCAGAGAAGGTCTTTGCTCTCACAAAACTCACTGTGATATATCACCTGGTCAGTACTGTGGTGGGGAATTCTGTGGAATATGGGAACTCTAAGCTACAGCCCTGTACCTGGGAGTCAGTTGAGGACCTTCTTGGGTATGTGAAATCTAAGCTGAGGTCCTTTTTTTTTTCCTAAAATATTTTTAAATATATTTTTCTTGATTTCAGAGAGGAAGGGACAGGGAGAGAGATAGAAACATCAATGATAAGAGACAATCATTGATTGGCTGTCTCCTGCACACCCCCTACTGGGGATTGAGCCTGAAAGCCGGGCATGTGCCCGTGACTGGAATCGAACCGGGGACCCTTCAGTCCACAGGCCAACACTCTATCCACTGAGCCAAACCAGCTAGGTCTAAGCTGAGATCTTGAAGAAGAGGAGGGCCAGGGTGTTCTAGGCAAAGGGAGCAGCGACTGGCAGGATCACACAGGGCATGTAGACCATGTCATTTGTCAGGGATGAGCCCAGGCTACCCTGAGTAGAGATCGGGATATGGTCCTCCAGTCCTGGATTGAGATGATCCTGGTCACCCAGGGCCAGATGCTTGGCACCAAGCCTCCAGAAGCCTAGGTTCCCAGAGTCCTCCCTTTTATTATCCTTAGAGTTCAACTCCTTGGACCCTCTGAGCCTGGTAATTCAGAGACCAGCCCATGCTTTGAGAACTGAGATGTGAGAAGGACTTTCGCAACCTGAACCTGAGCAGAGAAGGATGATGAGCATGGTAATGGGATCCCTTAGCCTAGAGAAGAAGAGGCCAGAGAAAGCAGAGCCATCATCAATGTAGGAAGGACTGCCACACTGGGGAGGCAGGACCAGGACCAGCATGCACTTAGAAGATGCTGATGTTGTGAGGCGGTGAGCTCCTTGTTACGAGGGGAATTTAAGCAGTAGCTGGATGACCCTCTGTCTGAGGCTGAAGGAAAGATTTCTCCACTGAGTGCAAATCTGTCCTAAACGACCTCTAGAAGTCTGTCTGGCACTAAGATTGCGTGTGGACAGGTCCTCAGAAAATAATATGGAAGCACGAGTTTCAGCCCCCTGGGTCAAGCATGGTCCATGTGGACCATGATGTTCATCCTGACCGTGGTATCATTAATAAAGGCATCAATAATAAAACATCAACAGCTGCCATTCATAGAGCAATTTCATGGTGCCACATACTCTGTCTCATGAATTCTCACAACTCTATGAAGTAGCTACTATTATCATGCCCATTTTATAGATTAGGAAACTGAGGTTCAGGGTTGCTAGGTAACTTGCCTGACACCACAAAGGAAATGCTTGGGGAAACTGGAGTTCAAACTCAGGTCTCTGCCAGTATAGCCCATGCTCTTAAGCACTCTGCGGAGTGAGGGATGCTACCCACAAGCTCCCCCGGATGACCTTGTCAGAATCAACCAGAAATGTCCTGGCATCCTCTATGAACTCCCATCTTTTCCTCTGGTTTGAGCAAATTTGCTATGTGAACATGCATTTAACAGGAAGGGATATTCTGCTTTGCCACAGAATGTCTGCCGCAATCGAGGATTCACTGTTGGCCTCTCCTAAATGATGACATAACCGAATGCTGCGGAGATTGGATTTTCAAAAACCTGATTTGCTTGCAACTTTCCAGGAATCCATCAAATCCATAAAACATTTTGATTTTCAGCCCTACACCTCGTCTTAGAGCAGAGCGCTCACAAAAAATGATTTGTGAAGCCATTCATGGTTGACAAAGTGCTTTCGTACCTCACATCTCAGATGCTCCTCCCAGAACCCCAGGAGGCAGACAGCATCACTTCTGTTCTCCAGCTACTTCCCACTCCAGCAAACAGAGAAGCAGAGAGATAAAGAGGCTGGCCTGAATCTGAACTTGAACTCTGGTATCTGCTACACCCAGAAACAGGAACACTTAAGCTGTCAGGAAGCTTCTGAGATGATTCAGGTTTGGGTCCCTAACCTGCTGTCCATGGACAGACTAGGATGGCTACAATTAAAAAGGCAAATAACCACAAATGTCAGCAAGGATGTGGAGAAATCAGAGCCCTCATATATTTTTGGTGGGAATGTAAAATGGTCCAGCTACTCTGGAAAACAGTATGGCAGTTCCTCAAATGATTAAATACAGAGTTAATCCCAGCAATTCCACTCCTTGGTATATACCCAAGAGAAATTAAAAAAAAAAATGCCCACAAAGAAACCTGTACACAAGTGTTTACAGCAACATTACTCATTATAGCTAAAAAATGAAAACAACCCAACTGTCCATCAACTGATGAATGGATAAACAAAATGTGGTATCCATGCGATGGAATATTATTTGGCCATAAAAAGTGATACATGTTACAACCTTGAAAACATTAAGCTAAGTTTAGAAGGAAGTCACAAAAGACCATATACTATATGATCTCATTCATTTGAAATGTACAGCACAAAGAAATCTATAGAGATAGAAAGTACATTAGTGGTTGCTTAGGGCTGGGAGGGAGAGGGGAGAAGAGATGGGGTGACAGCTAAAAGACAGCATTTCTTCTCAAGGTGATGGTTGCATATATCTAAATATATTAAAGACCATTGAATTACACACTTTAAATAGGTGAATTGTATGGTATGTGACCTATATCTCGATAAAGTTGCTAAAAAAAATAAAATCTGCCACATATTCATCAGCAGCAATCAGATTTAAAAAAAAAGAGAGAAACAATCTTTTATCTTCAGCCTGAAAAGTATTCTCTAGAGAAACAGGAGGTTCCCCTATGAGTGGGGGGACCAAGTTCATTGAATATTCATATCTGGGGCTGGAGATTAGGAGCTTGAGCTTTGGTTTGAAGTCCTGGCCCCACGGTTAGCTGGGTAGCCCTGGACAAGTCACCTGGCTCTTTCAGCCTCGGTTTCCCAATCTGTACCAGGGACATAATAGTACCTAACTCACAGTATGCTTGTGAGGATGTAGAGTTAAGACACACAAATCTTTTAGTGCCCAATAAACGGCAGCTATTGTTGTTGCTATTGTGTTATCATCACGCAACAACCCGACCTAGCACTTGCTGAGGACCCCCCGAGGTTTAGGAGTACTGAAATAGGATCGAGGGGTGTAGATCAGGCAAGACCTCTACTGGAGGAACTTTCAAACATGAGAAAACCCCAAATTCCCTATGATTGAAGCTAGGAAGTTTATTAGAAATTATTGTTTCTCAACCTAGGGTCTTTGGAGATAGTCTGAAGATCTGAAAGTTCTAAAAATTTTTCATTCAATGTTTTCATTTAAAAAATATCAACATAAGGAACTAACCACGAGACTTCCATCCACACGAAAGTATTGTGCTGTGACCGAGTTGGCACTTGTGGTAGACGGAATTCTTGGCCCCAGTTCTTGCCCCTCCCTATCGCCCTTGGCCCCTTGGCCGGATGGATGACTCTGCAGTAGTTTGCTCCTTGACCTTGGATTCAGCCAGATTATTTGTTTGGCCAATGGGATGTTAACACACATGATGCAAGCAAAGGCTTAAAATGTGCTTGTGAGGATGGGCTTGCCCTCCAGGGCCTCTGCCTTTGCCAGAAGCGTTTTCCCAGGGAGGCCCTGCCCCTTCGGTCTGAGTCCAGAACAAGCACACGTGGGGCACACCTAGCTCCACCAGGAGGAGCCACACTCCCCGGACTGAAGCTGGAGGCAGAGCAGCCCAGCCACACCCAGCTAAGTCCACCAAGCAGTCAACGGCACATACTGTACACGGGCAAGAATAATGACTGTTGTCCTACACTGGGGTCAGCAAACTATGGCCTGCAGGCTAAATCCAGCCCGCCACCTGCTTTTGTACAGCCCACCAGCTAAGAATAGTTTGTACATTTCCAAATGGTTAAAAATAAATCAAAAGAAGACGATTTCAACGTGTGAAGATTACTTGGAATTTCAATTTCAGTATCCGTCAATAAAGTTTCACTAGAACCTGCCCCACCTGTGGCTGCTCTCACACCACCATGGCAGAGTTGCGTAGTTGTGACAATACACTGCATGGTCCACAAAGCCTAATATTGACTATCCGGCCTTTTACACAAAAAGTTGGCTGACCCCTGTTCCAGGCCACGGAATTTGGAGGTGGCTTGTTACACAGTAGCAGCTGACTGTACAACACCAGTTATTATTGATTAGCCTGTGAAGAAAGAACCGATGCAAACTTAATATGCACATGATGCATTTGGGCAAAAAAAAAAAAAAAAAAGACCAAGAAACATTATGGCAATTGCACTAACAGACGATTTCCCAGTGTTTCAAAGAGACAAAGGAAATAAAGATACCCACAGGAATGCCAAAGGCCGAAGAATCTGTCTCTGTCGTCACTACCATAGCCAACCTAGTCCCCGGAAAACGTCATCCAACACAGTAAGCTGACTTTCTTAATTTGAATTCTGTTGGGTTTGTGTAGTTCTTGTTCATTTTATGTTTGTAACTATGTCTTGGTTTTATAGTTGTTTAAAAGCTATAAGATGTGTTGTTTCTATCTAGCTTTAGGTGTACACCGTTTTAAGTAATATTAGAATAAAATTAATGTAATGTTGGGACCCCATGAACATTAAAAGTCACCTGAGCACAACACAAGTGAGGGAAAGCTATCATGTTATATTTTTGTATTTACTATGCTATCATGTTATATTTTATGTATCCTCTACTGCTGTAGAAGGGCTCAGGAGACAAGGAATGCAGAAGGTCAAGTTAGGAACTGGTTCATATGGAAATATAGGGCCATTCAGAATAGTTTTTCATGGTCTACTTTGGTTCCAATAGAAAGACTCTGAGAATCACAGACTGGTTCAATAGCATTTTATATTTTGGAGGGAATCTTTGGTTTTATTTATGATCCAAAAACCAAACTACCAGCATTTATAAAATAGTTATACAAGCCGAGCTCATTAAATATTTCTGATGTTAAAAGGAATCTTAGGATCCAGGTACATATTTTTACCCCTGGAAAGAGCTGATATTGAATCAAGAGTACCTTAAGGTCCATAACATCTTAGAAGAGGAGAAAAGGGACTTTTTTCTAGAATCTTCTTCCACATTTCCTTCTAAGCACACGCTACTTCTGCTATTGCCTATTACTATACCCAGCCTCAACATTACACCTGTGCCTCTGGGCCTTTGTACATGCTGTGCCCACAGCTTGTGATTCGTGTTCCCTCAATTCCTGACTCCGTACGCCACTCATTTCAACTCATCCCTCAAAATCTAGGTCAGGCCTAGAGGCAAGGAAACCCCAATAACAATGTGCACACCTACCACTTGGAGATCCTGGTTTCTAAACACCATTACCCACTACAATGAATCAGAGCTCCTAAGAGAGATGGCTGGAATACCTCTTTGCATCAGAAAGTAAGGAAGTGCTCAAATAATAATAAGAAGCCAGTGTGAACAAGCACACACTCGTCAGTTCTAGAGCAATTTAAACATTTAAAAAAAAAATGACAGTAACAGACTAGAACACATGAAAGAAAAGAAGAATTCATGAGTCCATACTGATACTAATGATAAACTGTAAACGGGGGATGAGGTGGGGGTGAATGTGAGCACTTAAAAAATTTTTAATCACTGATTTTTAGAGAGAGGGGAGGGAGAGAAAGAAACATCAACACGAGAGAGAAACGTCAATCGTTGCCTCCCTCCTATATGTGGCCGAACAGTGGATCAAACCCACAACCTAGGCATGTGCCTTGACCAGGAATCAAACACTCAACCTTTCAGGGTACAGGACGATGCTCCAAACCAACTGAGGCACACTGGCCAAGCTGAGCATTTTTTTTTTTAAAAAAAACACCTTTTAAAAAAAGAATGTCAAGTAATAAATGTAGGAAGAATAGTTAAACATCATTTTAAACTATGAATAATAATTGATACAAGCAAGAATCATTAATCGTTGGTGAGACCATCTGGTAAAAGACAAACTGGCACCTGTGCCTTCTGCCGTCCACAATGAGAAAGGCACAATGTCTGTACCGAGACACTATAATCTGAATGGACCACTAGGGAACCACCGAACGGTGGCACATTCTGCAAACAAGTGGCCTAAACTGGTCCCAAGTGTCGCTCTCACAGGGTGTGTGGGTATCCATTATACCATGACTCTCCTACAGGGTTAGCAGTTTTCACAATAAAGAGTTCACAGCAATTAACCAACAAGCAGGAAAAGCACTTGTTCACGCCGGTGCACTCAGACATGCCCCAACTGCCTCATTTGTCCCTTCTTTTCTTCCCAGACAAGCCCATTATTTCCCCTCCTCTGGGCTCCCCGCACTTGGGTAAAAACTGCCCGTTGGCACGGGCCTCTCTCGGCATCACAAATGTCCGCCTACACTTCCATCGATCCCGGTTACTTAGAGGTTTTCAGAGGCCTTGCCATGAACCTTGCACATCCAATCTCAAGTTTTAAAACAAATCCCCACTTTCAATAGAAGCTGGAATGGAAAACACTGCAACACCATTTCACGACTGCGTCCCCCCAGGACAGTAGGAGTCTGGCGGGCAGAGAGGCTGAATGACAGCAGGTGAGCAAGCTCACCACCCAGTATCCTCCTTATGGGGACCTCCGGGAAGTCTCGTGTCAGGGATCAGTACCCAGAAGGGCTGACCTGCTCAGGAGCTACCTGAGACTTCTCACGTTAGGGACAGAACACGCTGGCAGCTGCCCAGGCTGGCCCTTCCCGGGGGCTGCCAGATGTGGACCTCACATACTAAAAGCGCATATACAGGTCATTATGGTATACATTATTAGCCTCATTCCTGGCTCCATTTGGGGCCTCCACCCTTGTTTTTCTTTCTTAATCTCTCTCCCAGTTTTAATATGCTATCAGGTTATATTTTATGTATCCTGCTAGGCTGCCCTACATCCCTTCTGGAACAAGACTGGGTTCAAGTAAAAACTGAAATAGAAACCCTGTGCTGGCCTCCTCTTTCTTCTGCCCCTTCACCGGACCACATGGTTGCATGGCCCTCATCAAGCACCTCGTGCCTGAGCATAGTCTCCGGCCTGCTGTGTCTGAGGACAGCCTGGAGACCGTGGCAATGATTGATGCAGTTTATAATTCCCACTGAGCTGAGAAAGCAAAAGGAGGGGCCTTTCTTTTCTAAACAGCCTCAAGTGAGTACAAAACTCCTCCCAAGAAGGCCAGGCCATGAAGGAGAGGTGCAAAGTGGAACTGGCCATTCGGTCCATCTAAATCCAGGCCATGTCTCTACACCACACTGCACGCACTAGGACCAGCATTCCCACTGGTTGAGGGGAGACAGAGAGGGCACGAGAAAGATGAACAGAACAGTCAACCAAGGCCAGGAGGTAGGGAAAGGTGAGGTGAGGAAGGGAAATGAAGAGGAACAGGAGGCAGAATGGAAGAGTGGGTTCCGCAGTCACATTCTCCCAGTTCAGTGACTGTTTAGCTTTGTGAAGAATGACTCACCCTCACTAGACCTCAGTTTTCTCAACTGTATAACGGGTAGAATAATATCTACTTCACAGAGGCATCACTAGGATCGAATGGGATCTTGCTATAAGGTGCCGAGCAGACCCAGACACAGAATAAGTGCTCAATAAACATAAATTGCTACGCTACCATTAGTGCCACCATTTCTACTGGAGTTGTGGGAGGAAATATGTGGTGTTGGATGGGGGCCAGAGTTTGTGAAGGTAGCAGAAGGTCAGGAAAGGACTTCAAGTATGGCTTTGGAACACTGTTTGACAAATGAATGCAGTTTATTTAGAATGTGGGGCTTCCAGATCCTGATCCAACCCATCTGAGACACACACACTATATATATATATATACCCCCACACATACACATGCACACACAACATACACACATACACACACACACACACACACACACACACACACAACACGGGCCCTGCTTTCTTGAGCCATTTTGCATATTTGTTCTCTCAGGGCCTTTCAGGCCTCTCACTTCTCTGGATCGCGAAGGTCAAAGCCTTCACATGTGACCTCCAGCCACTCCCTCCCCTCTCCCATCTACATGCTACAGCTCATGGTCCTAGGAAGGAACCTGCAGGGGTGCAGTCTGCTGGCCTCTGGCCCCACCCCGGCACCATAGGCCATGCCCACCCCTGACCAGTGGAGCCGGTCTATGACCAGGCTGCAACCCCAGAGCTTCCTAGTCTCCCTTTCCTCCAGACCCCAGACTCACGCCTGGCTGTGTACCTGGGAAGCTGGCTGCTTTACAGACCTCAGCTTGCCTGGCTGCGCTGTCCCCAGGTGCAGACTCTGACTGTGGTGGGGGAGGAGGGGATCCTAGCAGCCCTCCCCTGGGCATGGCCCTAGATTTTCTCCCCCAAGATTTTCCTGCAGGCCGAGAAGCCCAAAGCCTCCTCTGTTGAACTTCTACCCATCCTTCAAGACCCATCTCCAATCTGCCCTGCCAAAACCAATCCCCTGCTCCCTGCCCTATAGCACTACAATCACCAGCAACACTCTGCCTGCATATCACTTGGTTGGGAATAAGCTGCCCCCTTCCTCATCCATCTCGGCCATAGCTGGACCACAGGTTCTGGAAGAACATGGAGCAAACAGCATGCATTTCTGTTAGCCCCAGAGCTCCCCACTCAGGGCCCAGTGCTTGGGAGTGGCTCTGTGTCTGTGAGGTTGGACACATAACCACACTCGCTGATCCACCTCCTGACATGTCTTTCCATGAAGGAATTCCTTAAGGCCCCATGGCGTCAAGGCTCCATCTTTGAAGGAGCCCAAGTCTACCATGTACCAGCTATGACAGTTGGGGCCACTTAACCTCTTTGGTCCTGGGTGCCCTCATCTGAACAAGAGGGCAGCAACCTCCCACTGTGGGACTGTTGTGAGGAGGAATGTAGTATGCACTGGCATATAACAATTGCTCAGGGAGCAGCCAGACTTACAAAATAAGCCAGCCATCCTCGCTGGGCCCCTCAGCTCACCTCCCACTCATTCACCTCTCAGTCCATAGCAATGTGGCTTTTGCTGGGAAACAGCCCCTGCCCAGGACACGGGGACCTGTGTGCGCTCTCAGGCCTCAAGCTTCTCACCCTCCACGGCACTGACCCCACGGCCACCCTGTCCTAGGGCTCCAGTTGCGTAAATGCATACATTTATTTGCTTAGTTTCCCCTGTCTCCCCGGGGCTGCAGGCCCACACACACCAGTGAGCCTCTGGGCAGCTCCACCTGGGCATCTGCTGGGCACCTCCCACTGTACTCCTCCCAACCTGAACTCGCCTTCTCCATTCTCCTCAGTGTCAGACCACCATTCTCTACCTCTCCACACGTCTTCGCGGATGGCCCCAAAACACATAAGCCCACTGGCTTAGTTTCCTATCGCTGCTGTGACAAACCTCCACAAACACAGTGGCTTAAAACAACACACATTCCTTAACTCTGAGTTCTGGAGATCCTAAGTCCTAAAATCAAGATATGAGCAGGACTGCGTGCTTTCTGGAGGCTCCAAGAAAGAATGTGTTTCCTTGACCTTCCTGGCTTCTACAGGCTGCCTGCCCTCCTGGGCTCCTGGCTCCTTCCTGTATCTCCAAGGTCAGCAGGAGAGCATCTTCCCATCTTTGGTCTCTGACCCTGACTCTCCTGCCTCCCCTTATAAACATGCATGTCATTACATTGGGCCACCGGGTAATCCAAGACCATTTCTCCATCTCAAGATCCTTAATATAATCACATCTGCAAAGTCCTTTCTGCTATGTAAGATAACACAGTCACAGGTTCTGGGGATCAGGACATGGGCATCTTTGGGGGGCCATTATTTGGCCAACTATCCTTACCCCCCTCCATCTGCTCCAAACCTCTAGAATATTCCTCCCATGACAAAAAAAAAAAAAAAAAAAAAAAAAAATGCTGACCCACCTCCTTCCCATATCCAGTGTCTCCATCTAACATTCTCAGGCAACATAAAAGCTTATCTATTATGCCTTATCTCTACTCTAAGAATCCTTCACTGGGTTCCTTAAGAATGTTCAAGTCTGTCATTAACGAATTCCTTTGACCCCATGTCTCCCTCCAGCCATCACCCTGCCTATGTCCTATCTCTCTCCTCGCTTCTTATCTCTAAACTAGAGGCCTGGTGCATGAAATTTGTGCATGCGGGTGGGGGAGAGGTGGGGGAGGGAGGGTTGTCCCTCAGCCCAGCCTGTACCCTCTCCAATCTGGGACCCCTAGAGGGATGTCCGACTGCCCGTTTAGGCCTGATCCCACCGGGCCTAAACGGGCAGTCAGACATCCCTCTCACAATCCAGGGCTGCTGGCTCCCAATCACTCGCCTGCCTTCCTGCCGGATTGCCCCTTACCACTTCTACCTGCCAGCCTGATCACCCCCAACCACTCCCCTTGCCAGCCTGATCAATGCCTAACTGCTCCCCTGCCAGCCCGATTGCCCCTAACTGCCCTCCCCTGGCAGCTTGGTCATCCCCAACTGCCCTCCCCTGCTGGCCCGGTCACCCCTAACTTCCCTCCCTTGCCAGCCTGGTCACCCCTAACTGCCTTCCCCTGCCAGCCAGATTGCCCCTAACTGCCCTCCCCTGCTGGCCCGGTCACCTCTAACTGCCCTCCCCTGCCAGCCTGATCTCCCCCAACTGTCCTCCCTTGCAGGCCTGGTCCCTCCCAACTGCCCTCCCCCGCTGGCCTGATTGCCCACAACTGCCCTCCCCTGCCGGCCATCTTGTGTCCACATGGGGGCGGCCAACTTGTGTGTTGGAGTGATGGTCAATTTGCATATTACCTCTTTATTATATAGATCAATCGTCTGAGAAGTGACTCTACTGCTCACCTCCATTCTAATAAGGTTTCCATCTCATCACTCTTCTGAAGGGGTTCTCCCATGCAGTACTATTGGCATTGGAGGCCAGATCGTTTTTTGTTGCAGGAGGCAAGCCTGTGCACTATGAAACACTGAGCAGCATCCTGGCCTCTACCTTCTAGATGCCCATGGCATATTCCCACCCTGAATTGTAATGGCCAAAAATGTCTCCAGACTTTGCCAAATGTCCCATGGGTGAGGGGAGAGGGGAGCAAATTACTCCAGATTGAGGACCATTGTCTTATAGTAACAGCTCTTGCTAAAGTCACCAATGACTTCCCTGGCACGAAATCCAATGGACACTATTAAGTCCTTTGCTTGCTTGGCTTCTCAGAAGAATTTGACATTATTAGCCCTTCTGGGCTCCTACCTGCAGGCTGCTCTTTCTCCCTTCCAGCATCAAGCAACCCTTCTGAATCACTAACTGTTGACGTTCCTCAAAGCTAAGTCATAAGCCCTCTCCATCTCTCATTCAGCCTGTTCTCTCTGGAGGTGCCCTCCACACCTTGACCGCTCTGACCATTTCTGCCCCGGTGACTTCAGAAGTGACACTTCTATACCTCCTTTCCAAGCTCTAAACCCCCTTATCAAAATGCCTACGTGACATCGTCACTAGGATATCTTGATGTCACTCCAACTCAACAAGTCCAAAACCAAGATCTTTCCCTCTGGCAATTCCCATTACTCAGAGAAAGGCGCCGTCCCTGACTTGTTGGGAGAGGACACTGCAGGAGTTGTTCTAGACGCTTCCCTCTTCCTTACTTAGGGCAATTAGTTTATTTCCAAGTCAAGTCTCTTTCATCTTTAAAACAGCTCGCAAACCACTTCACGTGTCTCCATGTCTCTGCTCCCACCCGAGTCCAAGCCTCTGATATTGTCGACTTCAAGAATAACCACAGCACTCTAAACAGGGTGTGGGCATCCATTCTTGACCAATGCCCTCACCACCCCCATCAGTTCTCCATGCTGTGGCCAAAGTCACCCTTTTGAAACAAATAAACTTTCTTGATTGTCCTTAAACTAAAGAACAAAAATCCCAATTTGGATCACTGGGCTCTACAATGGCCAAGCCTTCATCACCCCCTCCAGGCCCCTGTGTTGGCTGCACGCCAGGCACACTGGCCTTCTTTCTGTTGGAAAAATGCTGTGCTCTCTCTTGCCTCAGGGCTTTGCATATGCTGTTTCTGGATGCCCCTCATCAATCTTCACCTGGTGGGTATTCTCTTCCTTCCATACCAGCTCAACTATTAGGAAGCCTTCCCTGACCTCTGGCCACATACATTTTCTTGGTTGTTCCCTTTTCTCTTAGCCACTTTCTCCATTACCTTTCAGAGTCCTAATTTTCTATTTATTTATCTTATTCTTTCACCCATTCCCTCTTCACTACAGTAAACTCTATGAGGGCAGGACCGATGTCTGATCAGGCCCACCACTGTACCCCAGGACCAGCCCATCACCTGGCACAAAGGAGATCATCAACAAGTGTTTATTTAATGCATAATGAATGATCTTCCTACCCCCTAACCTGCCTTTCTCTACTGTCCCACATCCCCCATCTCTGTTCAAGCTTGACTCCTAAGAGTTGTCTTGGATAATTCTTCCTCTTTATATCTTTGAAAACCCTTCTTCCTCACCTCCACATCCCATCTATCACTAAATCTTGGAGATTCTCCCTCCTAAATCTCTCTCAAATATGCCCACCTCTAGCACCTGCATTTAAACCACCATTTTTCCTTACCCCCATCCCAGCTTCCCACTTAGAATCCCAATTCTTGGAGTCACGCCTCTGCTTGAAATGCTTCATTGGCTTCCCCTGGCCCATAGGAGGAATGATGCACCGACCCTGGCTTATTGAGATGCAGCAGGATCTGGCCCCTGCCTCCCTCTCTTTCTTATTTTTTTTAATTTCACCCAAGGAGTAAGGATATTTTTTCATTGATTTTTAGTGATAGTGGAAGGGGGAGAGAGAGAGAAAGATCGCTGCGAGAGAAACACATTAATTGGTTGCCTCCCACACCACACATACCCGACAGGCCTGGGGGTGGGGACTGGACCTGCAACCAAGGTATGTGTCCTTGACCGGGAATTAAACCTGTGACCCTCCAGTGCATAGGCCCATACTCGACACACTGAGCTACTCTGGCCTGGGCTCCCTTTCCTTGCCATGCTGCCTCGCAGGCTCATTGCTGCTGCCGCACAGGACTTCATGGAATTACTCTCTCAGCTGTTCTATCTCCAGGGAGCATTTTTCCATCCCCTTCTATTACTGCTATTCACTCTTCCAATCTCAGGCTAAAGAAAGTCTTGCCCAAACCCCTCGTGTAGGCAAACAATAATAATAATAGCTGATATTCTCTGAGTACTTACTAAGGGCAAGCATAACTCTAAGAACTTTACAGATTTGACTCATTTAATTTTCACCATCAACTATGATTATCCTGTTACAGAACAGGCACAAGGAGGTTAAATGACTCGTCCAAGGTCGAGGAGATAGTAAATAGCAAAGCTGGGTGACATAATGAACTTGGGCTCCAGGGCCCACATCCCCGAACACTGTGAACACGGCCGCCTCCCATTGCCCCCTTCAGTAGCAACAATCGCATATGCAAGTACTTGTTACCTCTTTATTATATAGGATCAATTGGGGAGAGGGGAGCAAATTATTCCAATTGAGGACCATTGTCTTATAGTAACAGCTCTTGCTAAAGTCACCAAAAGTCTGGAGACATTTTTGGCCATTACAATTCAGGAGGCAGGGACCCTGTCTGTCTTATTGAAGGCTTTACCTCCAGCAACCAGCCCAGCACCTAACATTACTGCTTTTTTAGCTGAATATCATGCTTTGCATCTCCACAGTCCCCAGCTCCAAGTCACCAGCTCCAGAGGAGGGCGTGCACAAACCTTTCGTAAATGCCACCGAATGGCCCACCAGACACCCACAAGGAGGATTCACAGGGAAATCGCTCCACCACGGAGTCTGCTGACTACTGCCAGATGAGCTCCTCAGCATGGACCTCAGCCACCAAGGGTTGCAGCCACTTAGCTAGCACAAGGGGACAGCAAGATTCATCATTCACCACTCTGGGAATGATGGCAAAAAACTCTTGAGCCAGGCCAGGCCAGCAGATGTCTCCCGCTGCTGGTTCCCTTTCATGTTCGTTGGCACCCTCTCACATGGCACTGCCCAGGGGACACTCACCAGCCAAGAGAAGAAGCCAGCTGATTTGTCTTGGGTGGAGATCTGTCCCTCATAAGGGCCGAAGATGTGGCCTTTGGGGATAACCTCATTTATGCACCGCACGTCATTCTCCCCATTGGCGTCCCTGACCACCTCCATGCCCTGTGGGATGGTGAGGGCGGCCCGGTCTGGGAGGCCCACAGGCACCGGCGTGTCCGACACAAACACAGGGGGACCATGTTTCGGGCATTCATCCACAAAGTACTCCTGACAGGACTCGCAGACTGGAGGGAGAGAAAGAGGAGGAATTCGGTTGTTGGGGGAGGTAGGACCCCCATGGAGAAGGCTGAAGGGCGGATGGGAAGCCCACCCTGAGACCAGCAAGGGCAACGGAAAGCACTGCCTGGCACTCCCGAGCCCAGCCCTGGCTCCACCCCAGCCAGCTACGGGCCCCTGAGTCTTCAGTAGCAATAACCCAGTATCTTCCCTGGGGGTTCAAGGACATGCCTGCCAACAAGGAAGCCAGTAACTGCCTTTGTTTCAAGTTTGAAAAAGTGGAAGAAAGAGCATACTCTGGAATCAGATAGGTCTGGGTTTGAATACAACTGTGCATCTGTGGGCTGTGGGACCTGGAAAATGCCTCAGTCTCCTTACCTGGAAAATGGGACCAATGACAACCATCTCAATGGCTAATGGGGTGGATTAACTGAGGCATGAACCTGTGTCTAATACATAAGAGATGAGGGCCTATCATTAGTATTAGCCTTACAAATTCCCTAAGCGAGATAGGGTCAGGGGTTAGGGGTGAAGGGAGGAGTAGCCCAGGAAATAGCCCCAAATTCCACTTACACCAGAAGTCCACTTGCTGGAAACTTTTGGGCATGATGAGGTCACGCTTCCCCTTCAGTCTCTTGGGCTCCACTTCCATGGCAGAGGGGTCTGGTCTCCTAGAACTGTCCAGGACAGGGGCCATTAAAGAAAGCAAAGAAGCCATCGGAGAGGGAGAAGGTGGCAGCTAGAGAAGCCGAGGATCTGGCCAGGAGGTCACAGATACTGAGCAGGTGGAAGAGCCCCAGTCAGCCTGCCTGTGCAGGGGTCAGTAGAAAGGTGGAGAGGGAGGTGTCCTGAGACCTGGGACCACGCCTTCTCAGCCACTGCTTGGTTTTCTCTAAAGCCTGTGCTCACCTCTGGTCCCAAGAGCTGCGCGGAGCAGCATAAGGAATGTGGGCAAGGAATGGGAACTCTCCGTAGGGTCTCCCACCAACCCGATCAACCCAGCCAGTGATCCCCCCTTCTCCCTCTCCTGTCCCCACACAGGGGCCTCACCAGGGCTGGCCATACTCCTGGTCACGGAGAGGTGAGCAGACTTCTGTCTTCACCACGGTCACCATGTCCCCCACAGCTGCCTTGGTCTGCGCCAAACACTCCTTCATGTTCTCAGTCATTCTGTTCTGGGGATGGGAAGGCGGGACCAGCACAGGAAGAGGATCAAAGAGATAGGGGAAGAGGGGTGAGTGGTGGAGAGGGCAATCGGGGGTCCTGTGGAATCTGGTTACCCTCCCTGCCATCCCCAGAGGAAGCTCTTGAGAACACAGACAACAAAAACAGCTGTAGCCTGGCCAAGAGGAAATGCCATTTCTATCCCGGGCTGGTCCTGGGGACGACTGGAGCCACCAGCCCCATGGGGTCAGGGGCCAGGGGCAGCTCAGGCCAGGAAACAGGGCTGGATAGCACAGCCTGGACCTCAAAATCAAAGGGAAAAAGAGTATGAGGAACCCGCAGGAGCCTCTGTACAAAGCTCTGCAGTGGGGAGCTGAGGAGGGATCAAATCCAGTCCAGCGGGGGCCAAGGGGAGTAGGCTGATGAAATGGGCTCTCAGTGCCTCCAGACAAGCCCCTAGCCCTGGGGCTGGCAGGGAATGCAGCCAGGCCCGCTTCGCCAGCTCTGAGCAGGTACAGGTGGGGCGTGGGGGTCCCCATGTGGGCTGGTCCTGACTCCAAGCTCCACCCTGCTATCTCTAGGGGAGTCTCCCCAGTTGCTGCTTACCGCCCTCTTCCACCACAGCGCCGGGTTTCAGCCCCTCCCTCAGCACCCCAGGATCCTCATGCCAAGCCAGGGTTACTCTTCGGGTCAGCGCAGCGCGCAGCTCGGGCTGGGACCGCGCTGGCCCCGGGACTGGGCGAGCACCGTGTGTGTGACTCACTACTCCGGGCCCCGCTGGCCACACCCCTGCTCCTCGGCTAATCAGCCCCCTGCTCCCCACCGGGGCCCCAAAGCCAGCGGCGGCAGAGAGGGGTGTGGGGAAACAGGACGGCCTGCCCCCTCCTCGGAGCTGGCGAGGGCTGGGGGCGCGCGGAGGGGGGCGGGGGCAGCCCCAGCTGGGCCGACCTGCCCCGCTGCTGCCCCAGAGCCCGCGGGTCGTCCCGTCCGCGTGTCGGCGGGGAAAGTGTGATGGGTCGCGATCCGGCAGGGCCGCGCACGGACCGGACCCAGGGGCGGCGCGGGGGGCCGAGGAGGGCGCGGGCTGGCTCCTTCACTCTCACCAACCTTCCCGGTGGGGCGCTCCCTGCCTCCCCGGCCCGGCCCAGCCCAACGCCCGCCCCCCGCCCGCCAGGCCCGGCATTCCTTGCGGGGGCATGTGGCTTCTTGCCGGCCCCGGGGGCACGCAGTTGGCTGGCGGCCGGGAGGGGGGCGCGCGGGGAGCGGGAGGAAGCGAGCGCCCAGGAGGGGCGGGTTGGGGGGGGGGGGCGCTGCTGGGAGGAATTCCAGCCCCTCCCGAGGGCTCGGCCCCCACGCGGGGCGGGGGGGGGGGGCGGCGGGCGGGCGCCTGGTGCGGGTGATAGCGCGGGGGAGGCTGGGCCCTGTGGCCTGCGGGTGGTGGAGCAGGTCTGCGACATGCGCGCGCCCTCCAGGCCTCCGCCGCTGACCCACACCGACTGCAGAGCCGCCTCCTGCGCCACCGCAGCGGCCACTGCCACCCAACTCGCGGGTCGCGCCCCGCACGCAAGCCCCCTTCCCCACCTGTGCGGCCCAGGGTGGGGGCCCGGCGTCTGCAAGCTCGCCTGCCTCCCGCCAGCGGCTCCACGCTTGGTGCTAGGCCGACCTCGTTGCCCATGGATGAACCTCAGCCACCCATAAGAGGCGGGAACCTAGGGCAGGAAGGTGTCAAGTGGCTTGCCCACGGGCAAGCAGTCCACTGCTAGTGAAGTCTGGACTGGAGCCTGGGGCCCCCTCGGGGTAAATTGGAAACAGAACCCCCAAACTCAAGCGTGAGGTTTCAGGCCGGGTTTTCCTCCATGCCATACCCTCCGCGGGATGACGCGGATCACCTGGGGTGCGTTCAGGCCTCAACCCAAACGTCCAGCTACCAGGCACCAGGCCAGCTACCAGGCGGGAACAAGACCCAGTGGATTTGGAAGGGGTCACTGAACACCCTGCCCAGAGGAGCGCTCTCTCTTGGATGGCAAAGTTCACACACAAGCAACCTGAGGCCACTGCTCTGGTAGTTAGAAGCCTGGGTTCCAGAGCAGCTCCTCCTGTGTTCAAATCCCACTAGTTAGCTGTGTGCCTCTGGGCAGGTGTTATGGACTGGATGTCCCCCCTCCCAATTTACATGTTGACACCGGAAGGCCCAATGTGCCTGCATTTGCAGGCGTCCTCAAACTACGGCCCGCGGGCCACATGCGGCCGGCTAAGGACATTTATCCGGCCCGCCAGGGAGGGGGGTGGGGGGTGGGCGCTGCCTGTCCTGCTTAGCAGCGGACTAGTCCTGGGCCCACAGTGCGCATAGGAATTTGTTCATAGTTTTTTTTTAAACTATAGTCCGGCCCTCCAACGGTCTGAGGGACAGTGAACTGGCCCCCGGTTTAAAAAGTTTGAGGACCCCTGATTTAGAGGCAGGGTCTGCCTGGAAGGGATTCTGGTTAAATTATGTCATAAGCGAGGGGCCCTAATCCAATAGGGCTGGTGCCCTTATAAAATGAAGAGACACCAGAGCTTGCTCTCTCCAACAGGTGAGGACAGTGGAAAGGTAACACTCTACAAACCAGGAGAAAGAAAGTTCACCGAATTAGTCAGCACCTTTCTCTTGGACCTCTCAGAACTGTGAGAACTAAATGTCTTGTTTAAGACACCCAGCCTGTGGCGTTTTGTTATGGCAGCTGAGCTAAGACAGCAGGTTATCTAACCTCTGTGCTCTGATTTCTTCATCTGGAAAATGTGGCAAATATTAGATTCTGTCACAGATATTTCCGTATTAGACCGAGATGAGTTTGAAAGGAGCTATGCAATCCACGGAAGAAAGCTGATCAGGAAGGTGGGCATGAGGGACATCATAAAGGGGAGGGGGGAGGACTTTGAATTCTCTCCCCTGGATTGGATTTGCTCTTTTTTTAAGCTGATCATTTGCACACTCTGGCCCTATATTAGAAACAGACTGCTTGGGACCATTTTGCATTGCGCTCCCCTGCTTTGGCCCTGCTGCCCTCCACCAGCCCCACCTGTGTGCCATGCTCCACCCGGCCATGGAGCCTGTGAACTTGCTGTGTCCTCCACCTGCACACACCTGGAAACTCCTACCCCATCCTTCAGCTCTCACTGCCCCCCCCCATACCCTCCCCAGCCTCATCTTCCTTTCCTCATGGCACTTGTCACACTTAGAATGGTCTTTCATTAGCCTGATTATTTGACTAGTATCTGTTGCTCATAAGAGATTATAAGCTCCCCAAGGGCAGCATGCAGTGCAGGCCCTTTGCCCACCACCGAAGTGCCTGGCACCAGGGCAGAACTAGCCAAAGACAAGCCAAGTGCTAGGGCATAAACTTGAAGGAAGCACCCACTCTCAAGGTCATGTTTTGAATCTTCTCTGCCAGGCCATGTGGGTGATGCTGGCATAGAGAGGCAGTGAGGTGCAGTGGAGAGTGTGATGGAATGAGACTCGGGAGGCCTGGAGCCTGATTTTGACAATAAGTTGTAAAGTATAAGCTCTGTGGCTGTGGGCACATCCCTTACCCGCTCTAGGCCTTGCTGTCTTCCTGGTGTAATGGGAATGATCACAATCGCCAGGTTATCCCCATGAGGAATAAACGAGATAAAGGCAGGGGCAAGGCCTTGGAAAGAGCCAAGGGCTCTGGGTTTGTATGAAATGTCAACATTAATCCGGCTCCCCGGAGGCAAGGGGGTGGGCAGGAAGAGGAGAGAGGACAAGGGATGGAGGGAAGAGAGACTCTAAAGGAAGGAAGGGAAAAGACAGAAAAGTAGGCGATAGCGAGAGAATAGAAGATGGAGGGGAAGAAGGAGGAAAGTGGAGAGAAACAAATAGGTGGGAAGAGAAAGGAAGACAGAAGAAACAAGGCACACAGACATTTTTCTAAGTCTTGCATGGTCCCGGGAAAACCATCCCCTCCTGAGGAAAGCATTCATTTGTATCTCAAAGTAGAGAGGTCTACAGGCCACTTCCTTTCATGTCTTATTTCTCATTTACAGCCCACCTTCATCACATAAAAGAATTGTGATGATTTAAAACACATATTCAACCGTGGAATAACCAGAGGCCTCCTGGAGAAAGAGTGATGCCAATTATATCAAGAATCTGTTTTAAGATAGTGACCCAGCTTGTCAGTCAGCACTGAGCCTCCTAGCAGCTAAAGCAAAAAGGGAAACATGATGGGTTGCATAGTACTCATTTGACACCCATTTACTGACTGTCTGAACAATTAAGTTCTCTCCATTATTAGAGGAGTCCAGTTGCCTAGAGAATCAGGATCAAGCCTCACTTGCATGACTGATGTGCATTATAACTCCTGTGTCTGTAAGGAAGGCCATAGGGATGGAGGGCGGGGAGGGGGGGAGAAATGGGATGTGGGAGGATCAAATGAACTTTCATTTAGGAAGAGAAAGAATATGGACTTATGTCCTTCACTGAGTCTATCTCAGCAGGTACTGTAAGGCCTGAGCAGGTGAAGCTCCAGAAACCATTTCTGCAGGCTGCTCTGACCCTGCTTGACCAGTGAGGGACTTGGGGGAGGGGTGGTGGGTGGGCCTCATGGAGGACTCCAAGCTGCTGGCAATGTTCCCTCTCAGCTGGCTCCTCTGAGTCTGGACATGCAGAGATTAGGCATGTTGCAAACCCAGCAATGAGATGCAAACCAAGAGGAGGGGGCCGAATGTGGCTCAGGAGCCTGCAGCTCTGTTTTCACCTTGGCGGCGTGCCAGGGTCCTGGAATGCCCAGCAACCAGTGTGGCCAGAGGGCTGGGAGTCTGTGCCCACTTGGTTTCCCTGGAGGCTGGCAACATGAGAATCTGGCAGGTCTGTTCTGGTACCACCACAGCATCCTCTGTTTGTGCCCTCTGATAACAAAGGAATAGATTAGGGTCCTGGCCAAGTCACACACTGACCTGGGCTGGGTGTCCTGAGCTCGAGGTGTCAGTGGTGGCTGTTCCATAAACTCTTTAGGTGACCCAGAGCAAGGTCTTGCCTTGCCCTGAGCCTCAGTTCCCCTTCCTGGAAGATATAAGGTCCAACATGGTTCTTAACAGTAAATCATGGGATTAATGGGGGAAGAGCATGTGATTGTTACAAGGAGTTGTTGAATGGAGAGAACAAAATTATGACTTGAACTTATATATAAAATAGATTTGCAAGTATATGTAGATACTTTTGTGATGAACAAAAGATTAAATTATTAAAAAGTGTTATTAAACCAGGCCTGTGTGGCTCAGTGTTTGAGCATCGACCTATGAACCAGGAGGTCACGGTTTGATTCCCGATTAGGGCACATGCCTGGTTTCGGGCTCAATCCCCAGTGTGGGACGTGCAGGAGGCAGCCAATCAATGGTTCTCACTCATCATTGATGTTTCTCTCTCCCTCTCCCTTCCTCTCTGAAATCAATAAAAATACGTTTGTTTTTTTTTTAAAGTGTTATGGAATTCATAGAAGCTCTAGGTCACCATGTGTTTTATTACTCAACCAACACCAGGATGGCCACTCACAAGCTATGTAACCTTGAGGAAATTAATTAAGCACTCCTGCGTAGTTACTTGGTTTCCCCACCTGTCCAAAGGGACGGTTATAAGAACCTATCTCACAGGGCTGTTTTATGTAGCATAATGCCTGTCATATATTAAGATAATATACTAGTACTAGTAGACTTATAAAAGTTCTTATTATCATTCATTTTATTTATTACTAGAGGCCTGGTGCATGACATTCATGCACTGGGGGAGAGGCCGGGGGTCCCTCAGCCTGGCCTGTGCCCTCTCACAGTCTGGGACCCCTTGGGGGATGTCCACCTGCCGCGGAGGCTGGAGAGGCTCCCGCCACCATCGCTGTGCTTGCCAGCCGTGAGCCTGGCTTCTGGCTGAGCGGTGCTTCCCCCTGTGGGAGCGCACTGACCACCAGGGGGCAGCTCCTGCAATGAGCGTCTGCCCCCTGGTGGCCAGTGTGCATCAAAGCCACGGGTTGTTCCACAGTTCGGTCTATTTGCATATTAGCCTTTTACTACATAGGATTTTGAAAGTCTAACAGACATCAGGTGGGCACACTGATGAAAATTTTTGACATTAAAAGAGGGCCTTCACAGCAGTATTTAAGTATCTTTTTAAAAGATACTTATCCCAATAGAAAAAATGGAAAAGAACATGAAAAAGCAATTTGCAAAAGAAGAGAGACAAATAGCCAATATGCTTTATGGAAAATTGTAAAACTTTAATACTCAAGTAAAAATTAAAACAAATAAATATCCTTTTTCCTCTATTAAGTTGGCAAAGATTAAAAATATGTATTCAGTGTTGGCAAGAGTGTGGGGGGGAAATACCCTCCATGCCCTACTCATTAGAATATAAATTGGTCTATCCTTTCTGGAGGGCAATTTGGCAACATATATCAAATGAGCAAAACCTATCAGGAGCAATCCCCAGCCTAGGAATATCCTAAGGACATAATTATGTTATGTGTAAAGATTTACCCGCCAGGTTGTCTTCTCCAACACTATTCTTAGTAGCAAAAATACAGAAAACAATGTAAACCTTGAAAACAGGAGAGAAGTTAACATATAGTATAACAATGAAATACTAGACAGCAGTTCACAATGCTTTAGAAAAATATTTATTGACATGGAAACACATGCTCGACATACTGTAAAATAAAAATTATTATTAAGGGAAAGAAGATAATTTTAAAAGGCTACGTACTGTATGATCCCAACTATGTGACATTCTAGAAAAGGTACAACCATGGAGATAGTGAAAACATCAGTGGTTGCCAGGGGTTAGGAGTTGGAAGGGATGCATAGGAGGAACACAGGAATTTCAGAGCAGTGAAAATACTCTGTATGATACTATAATGTTGGAAACATATCCCAAACCCATAGAATATACACCAAGACCGAACCTTAATGTACACTATGAACTTGGGCCATTGTGATGTGTCGATATAGGCTCATCAGTTGTACAAAACATACCACTCTGGAGTGGGATGTCCTTAACTGGGGAGCTGTGTGAGGACAGAGGGTATTTGGGAACTTACTGAACGATCTTCTTGATTTTGCTGTGAACCTAAAACTTCTCTAAACAATGAAGCCTATTTTTAAAAAATGAAAACTATAAAAAGACAGATACAAAATAATATCATTTAAAATGTATGTGTATAGCTATATGGATTTGCATGCAGAGGTCTGGGAGGATGCATTCTGGGGTATCAACCACTAGTGGTTAGTTGGGGGAGAGGGATGTGAAAGAGAGAGTTCCTGGTTTTTTTGCTTGTGAGAAAAAGAAAGTTGCTTAAAAATTCTTTAAAGAAACTCCTTATGTTCATTTACTTTAGAAATCGCTAGAAAAGATATCTAAGGTTTTTCCATCGTTACTCACTGAGATCAAACTTATTGGTTAGGAGGAAGGAGAGACCCAGGCATGTAAGTGCCACCAGATGCACAATTGATGAGTCAATCAATCAATCAATTGATCGATTTATCAATAAGGTCCCTGATATTTCCACCATGAAGCACCTGTTTTTCGTTTTCTGTATGATTCCCATTTTGACAGATTTCTCTACTAAACAGACGGCATACATTGTATAGGAATTCGTTCATTTTCCTAGTTTTTATACATAGTACACAGGTTGTGCAATAACTAGGGTTAACACACTGGTTAGTTGCTATCATTCTAAGTAAAAGCAAAGAAATTTGGCACAAAACTTTACTTGTCCTGTTGACTAATATTAATTAATAGGGAACTGTTCAATATTCATTAAGCTTCTTTATGTTTTAAAAATAGGTCGGTGGATGGCCCTGGCTGAGTAGCTCAATTGGTTAAGAGTGATGTCCTGATGCACCAAGGTTGCAGGTTCGATCTCCGGTCAGGGCACATACAAGAATCAACCAATGAATGCATAAATAAGTGAGGCAGCAAATTGATGTTTCTTTCTCTCTCCTTTCCTCTCTCTCTCTCTCTCTCTCAAAACTCAATAGGTAAAATAAAAAAATAGATTGGTGAAGAATACTATGCAGAAATAAGAATGAACAAACTCCAACTATATGCTATAGTATGGCTGAGTCATAATGCTGAGAAGAGAAATGAGACCCCAACGAGTACATATTGTATAATTCAATTTATATAAAGTTTAAAATAGGCAGAGCTAGGGTGTCAGAAGAAGAAGTGTGCATGGTAGTCCTTGGGAATAACTAAGAGGGACAGAAAGAGGGTTCTAGGATGTTGGTCATGCTCTACTGATTTTGACGCTGCCCCCCCCCCCCCGGGGTGTGTTAAGTTTGTGAAAATATATTAAGCCAAGTACATATTATGTGCATTTTTCTATATGTACTTATATGTGAATAAAAACAAAAATATATGGGCAGGAGCCCTAGGGGCAAAGAACTCCCATGGGGGTACCTCTGGCCCTGTGCAGCCCTGATTGTGTACATGGAGGAATTGTGGCTGATGGGGTTTCAGGCCTTCATCTACAGAGCAGTTCCCACTGAGCATCAGCAGTGAGCTGCCTGACGACAATAGAACATAGTCTCCCAAGATGGTTTTGGTCCCTCCTGCAGAACCTAAAGATAAAAAAGGTGGACTCCAACATAGGCAAAACTTTTATTAAGAGGAGGTTGGGAGAAGCATGTAAAGGTTTGAGAGTCAAGTCCAGGAGGTAGTTAAGGGTGGCAACTTTTTTATGTGTTTGCTTCTCACAGAGGACACTGCTGGGGGCTTACCTGGATCCCCTTCACCCTTTCCGCCCCACTTAACAGAACTGGACAGCGTTCAGGTGCCACACCTCCTCCCCCACTGAGATTCAGGAGAAGCTGAGCCCACTCTCAGCTCCAGGGTGGGCTCCAACTAATGGAAGCCAATTGTTGTAATACCATCCCCGTTCCCAATTAGATCATGAACCTGGCCTTTAACTAATCACCTTGTCATCTCCTGAGATGACACCTGACCTACTTAGGCCCATCACTGGATGGGAAGAACTTTTACTTCATGAGTCAAAGGAGAAAGCACACAACCATTGTTGCGAATGGCAGCCTTGTCCTGCAGAGGACCCTGGCAGGAAACACCTTTAGGACAAAGCTAGGGCATCAGAGGAGTGGGAAGGTGTGGCAGAATTAGAAAGAGGTTTGGTCTTTGTCCCCAGTTCCTGGCACAGAGCTCCTAAAACAACCTGGAATTTCCCAAGTAATTTGTTATTAATAAAGAGCCCCTTTCCATCACACCTGAGTTTATGCTAACAAGGTGACTTAGGGTTGGGCCCCTAGGTACCCTCAGGATGCAGCTGGTCATCAGAAAGACTGAGTAATAGAGTTAGAACTTTCAGCCCCGCCCACTGGCCTCCTAAGAGAGGAGGAGCCTGGAGATGGAGCTCTACAAAAAAAAGTTTAATTGAGTTATAATTGACATAAAGACATTATATTAGTTTCAGGTGTACAACATAATGATTTGATATTTGTATATATTGTGAAATGATTACCATAAAAATCTAATTCACATCTGTCACCACACATAGTTACAGGATTTTTTTCTTGTGATGAGAACTTTTAAGATGTACTCTCTTAGCAACTTCCAAATATGCAATACAGTCATATTAACTACAGTGTCCATGTTCTAATGTTACATGCTGTACAATACTTATTTTAACTGTAAGTTCATACCTTTTGTCTCTCCACCCACTCCTCCTACAACCAACCCCTGCCCCAGCCCCAGCCTCTGGCAACCAACAATCTATTGTCTGTATTTATGAGTTTGTTTTGTTTTCGTTTTTCTAGATTCCATATATAAGTGAGAGCATATGGTATTTATCTGTCTCTGTCTGACTTATTTCACTTAGCATAATGCCCTCAAGGTCCATCTATGTTGTTCAAAATGGCAATATTTCCTTCTTTTTTATGGTTGAATAATATTACACTATATATATATATATATATATATATATATATATATATATATATGCGCGTGTGTGTATATATATGTATATATATATACACACACACACACTGAGTGGCCAGATTATTATGATCTCTGAACGTATAATAATCTGGCCACTCAGTGTATATTCTATATAATAAAAGGCTAATATGCAAATTGTCCCCTCAACCAGGAGTTCGACCAGCAGGCAGGCCGGCCAACCGCCCATGTCCCCTCCCCCTGGCCAGGCTGGCCAGACCCTACCCACGCACGAATTCATGCACTGGGCCTCTAATATATATATATATACTGAGTGGCCAGATTATTATGCGTTCAGAGATCATAATAATCTGGCCACTCAGTGTATATGGATATATATATATATCCACATTTTCTTTTTTTAAATATATTTTTATTGATTTCAGAGAGGAAGGGAGAGGGAGAGAAAGACAGAAATTTCAATGATGACAGAGAATCACTCTTCGGCTGCCTTCTGCACACCCCACACTGGGGATTGAGCCCACTACCCGGGCATGTGCCCTGACTGGGAATCTAACAGTGACCTCCTGGTTCATAGGTCAACACTCAACCACTGAGTCATGCCAGCCAGGCAAAACCACATTCTCTTTATCCATTCATTCATCAATGAACAGTTAGGGTGTTTCCATGTCTTGGCTATTGTAAATAATGCTGCAATGAACATAGCCGTGCATATGTCTTTCCGAATTAATTTTTATTTTCTTTGGATAAATACCCAGAAATGAAAATCCTGGATCATATTGTAGTTCTGTTTTTAATTTTTTGAGGAACTCCCACAAAAAAAACAGTATCTTCACCACACGTAATTTCTTGTCTTTTTGATAACAGCCATTCTAACGGGTGTGAGGTGATATCTCACTGTGATTTTGATTTGCATCTCCCTGATGATTAGTGATGTTGAGCACCTTTTCATGTACCTGTTGGCCATCTGCATGTCTTCTTTAGGGAAATGTCTATTCAAATCCTCAGCCCATTTTTAAACCAGACTGTGTGTTTGTTTTTTTTTCTCTATTGAGTTGTATGAGTTCTTTATATATTTTGGATATTAACCCCTTATCAGTTATATGATTTGCAAATATTTTCCCTCATTCTGTAAGCTGCCTCAAACATTCTTGAACAAGATTCAGAGAGCTTCCTGGTTGAAGGCATCAAGGTGCTGGGGGAGGGGCGCTCTCGGAGAGACAGGGAGGTCTGCCCCCTCCCTAGCCCTATGCCTGTCTTCCATCTGGCTGTTTCTGGTGTGTCCTTTGTAATAAACCAGCAATTGAAAGTAAAGCACTTTCCTGAGTTCTGTGAGTGGTTCTAGCAAATTGCAGGCCTTGAGGAGGGGTTTGTAAAAACCCCTGATTTATGTTGGTCAGTAAGCATGGGTATCCCAGGACCTGTGACAAGAGTCTGAAGGGGGTGGGACGGTCGCAGTCTCATGGGACTGAGCCCTCAACCAGTGGGCTCTGTGCTAACTCCGGATAGTTTTAGAACTGAATTGAGTTGTTGGACACCCAGTTGGTGACAGAGTATCAGAGAAGTGCCTGGTGTTGGCAACGTCTCAGAGGCGGGGCCTTTGACTAGGGTTAAGGTGCTGAATAGGCTAGCCTGGGAACCTGCCCTAATTCTGAATTTCCTGTTACACCTCTTTGTTACTCAAGCTCCTTTAGGACAGGTTTCTATCACTCAGCCACAGCCATCCTCATTGGTACCCTGTCCTATCAAGGTGCAGTCCCCACATCCCCGTGGGTCCACTCCCACTGGGTCCAGAACTCTGGCTGTGGCAATGGTGTCAGCCTACAAAGGGGCAAATCGGGTGGTTCCACAGCATGTCACCCCCAGCCACCTGCCTCGCTGAGCCAACACCTGAGTTGAAGCTAAAGCCTGCACACGCTCTCTCTCTCTTTTCCCTTCCCTTCCCTTCCCTCCCCTTCCCTTCCCTCCCCTCCCCTCCCTCCCCTTCCCCTCCCCTCCCTCCTCTCCCCTCCCCTCCCCTTCTCTTCTCTTCTCTTCTCTCGCCTTGCTGGGGGGAGTGCAAACTGGTACCTCCATGGGGAGCAATTTAGCAATGGGAAACTTTTGAAAAAGCACATAATCTCCAATCCTGAAATTTTGCTTCTGGAAATTTCTCTGAGCCACATGTGTAAGATGTTCATTGTAGCAATGTCTGGATAGCAAGAGACTGGAAACAACCAATGTGTTCATCTGGAGACTGGTTAAATACATGACAGCCTACCCACACACAACAGGCAGCTGTTTCAGAGAAGAAAGCAATGAAATAAACTCCACTCCCTCCTCCAGGGACATCACCCTGGTCTGAGCCACCCCTCCCCCTGGTCTCCCTGCTTCCACTCCGCCCCTCCTGTCCGTTCTGCACCCCGCAGTCAGGGTGAACCTGTCACAAGGGAGGTCAGATCAGCCGGGCCCCTGCTCAAAACCCTCCACGGCGTTCCATCTCACACAGCAAACAGCAAAGCTCCTCAGGGGCCTGCCAGCCGGACACAGCCTGCCATCGCCTCTGAGACCTCATCTCCTACCGCTCCCCTCCCTCCCACCACAGACACCCTGCTCAGCCGAAACACAACACATTCCCCTCTTCACTGCACACTGGCTGTTCCCTCTGCCTGAATGCTCTTCCCCCAAATTGCCACAGGGCCGGCTCCCCCCAGGCCTTCAGGCCTTTACTCAGCCTGGCGTTCTCTGGCCACACTTCCCACCTCTTTCCTGGCTTGATTTTCTCCAGAGCACTATTGCCAACCAATTGATATACTCATTTATTTGTTGTCCGTCTCCCCAACTAGAACGTAGGCTCCAGGAAGGCAGAGACCTCTATCTGCTTTGCTCACTCCTGCATCCTCTGCCGCTGGAACAGTGCCTGGTTGGAAGTAAGCAACCATACATCCTTGTTGAATGGATTTCGTAATTGGAGGTGAAAACAAAATTGAGGGAAAGAACAGCATGTGTAATGTGAGAGGCAGAGAAAATGGTGGCCGAGAGCGTGTTTCTGGTGCCCGGCTGCCTCGATTCAACCCTGACTGCATCTTCCTGCCGCGTGATGCCAGGGCGTTCCCTAACCACTCGGAGCCTGTGGCCATTAACGGCACCTGCCTGATACGGTTTCACTGAGTTAACGTTTGTAATATATTTAGAAAGGTGATGGACACTAAGTAAGCTACACAATCTATACTAATAATAGCCTAGGTGGTCGTCATGCCCTCATGAGTCACACCCTACCATCATCAACATCATCACAAGATGGCCGTCACAGGATGGCCATGTGCACAGTGGAGGCAGGGCCCGGCGGAGGAGGCAGGTTGCAGCAGGGGAGGGCAGTTGTGGGCAATCGGCCGGCAGGGGAGCAGTTAGGGGGCGGTTAGGGGGCGATCAGGCTGGTGGGCAGAAGCAGTTAGGGGCAATCAGGCAGGCAGGGGAGCAGTTAGGCGTTGATCAGGCTGGCAGGGGAGCGGTTAGGGGGCGATCAGGCTGGTGGGCAGAAGCAGTTAGGGGCAATCAGGCAGGCAGGCAGGTGAGTGGTCCAGGATTGTGAGAGGGATCCCAGATTGAAGAGGGTGCAGGCTGGGCTGAGGGACCCCCACCCACCCCCCGTACGAATTTCATGCACCAGGCCTCTAGTGTGTTATATAAAATAAAAGTGCCCCGTTTTAATAAAATTAAAAGGACACCCATTTACATGTGCTCATGTATGAGCATTACAGCTGGAGGTTGTGACAGCCGCTGCTCCTGGGATTGAGGGCTAAGGGGGAGAGGGTCTTACTTCTCATTGAATTTTACACCAGGTGCATGCATTTCTGATTTTACAAAAGGATTAGTGGTTCCTAGGAGTTACTCATTATTGGGGCTGGGTGATAGGTACGTATACTCTTCTATCTACCTTTTTTGCATAATCAAAAGTAAAAATACATGGATTAGTATTCATAGTTTACAAATAAGTCCCAGGCTGCCTGGCCACCTCCCCCCAGCCGGCCAGCGAGTAGAGCAGGAAAAGAGAAGGCATCTGCCCAAGGAGGGGGTGAGAGGAGGGGGCTCCTCCCAACCACCTGCCGTCCCCCTGGAAGGGGACCCTGAAGTCCAAACAAATTCCCTAAGGCCGACTAACGGCTCTAGGATTCCAAGCACAGCCAAATAAGGCCTGGGAGAAGGGGGTGCAGCCTATGGAAGGCCAGGGTCAGGCTGCAAGCATCACAGAGCCTCTGGGCTCAGGGTGACAAAGTGGGAGGGTGGGAAGGTCATAAGTGAAAGAGGCCTGGATACGGAGATTCACTTCAGGATAGCAGAGGCCGCCCTGCACTGATGCCAGGAGACCTGGCACAGCCTCTGTTTCCTCAGCAACTCACCCCCAAGATGCCAATGCGGAAGGTGGAGAGTTAAAGCCATCTGTCCCCAAGTGGCGCCTATGGCTCTTGAGGGACAGGGCTGGGTACAGTGTGCTCTCACATCCTCCTGCCTCCTGCAGGCTGGAGCTGAATGGATGCTCCCAGACCTCCTGTCCCAAGCCCCTCCTTTCTAGATGAGGAAACTGAGGCCCAGAGGGGAAGTGACTGGCTAAGACCTCTGAGAGGAAGGCAGTGGGAGGCAGGAACCCGCCACCATCCAGCCAGTGCTGGGCAGCGCCCCACGCAGTCCTCCGTACGATCTGTGCAGTCTCCCACCTACACTCTCCCTGACCCGCTGAGCTGGAGCCTCTCCTTAGTGAGTAAGACCCGGGTGAAACACCATGTGGTGTTTCAGCCACAAGGAAAGAGGTCCCAGGCTGCAGCCCCAGCATCAGCCTTTACTTCCCCAGACTCCTTCTCCTCCATCCTGCCCCTGCCATTCTCACAGCTGTTTATTGGCCCCGCCTTGCCCAGCATCTCAGAAGTCACCTAACCCCTTGCTTCTCATGGGTGGTCCACAGACCAGCAGTGTTGGCATCACATGGAACTCGTTGGAAATGCAGAGTCTGGGATTTCACCCCAGACCTCCACAGAGGGAACCTGTCCCAGACTCTGTCCTCTGAGAACCCAGCTGCTGGTGAGAGGGAGGTGCTGGGGTGGGACTTCGCTGACCTCCCCGTCTCTGCTCACTCTGGCTGCTCCCCAGAAAAGGAGATGCCCAGGAGACTTGGGTGCACAATAGAGTTTGAGAAGCAAGATGCTCAAACTGCAAGATGCTCAAAGCCACGGAATATATGACCACCAAGCATGCATGAGGACCTCTATCGGGCAGCCAGGCCACGTTGCATCATTGGACAAGACGTGTGCCCATGTGTGTGCATGTGTGTGTGATGGGTGAGGTGGTCTGCCAGGGGTTCTGAGCATCCCTTCTGAGTATGTCAAATTGTAAGGCCTCACCATCCTGTGACCCAGAGCCATTTCGGTAGCTAGACACACAGGCAATCAAGTAGGTCAAGGCGACCACAGCATGAATACTGTGTGACGGCTCACTCCCCAGAGAAGGGGAACTGGCTTGTTTGCCGCTTGCTACAAAAGGTGCCAAGGCCTTTGCCCTAAGTTATGGTGCAGTGTCACCCACTGTCTGCACAGTCACGTCTGAGTCCATCACGTCACCCATGGTGGGGTAACCGGTGCTACCAGGCTGGTTGCTGTGCTGGGATAAACTGACTTACTGACCCATGCAGTCATGGCCACTTTTAGCACCTGTGTCATGGGATTGGGGTTCTTTCCTGACTCTCTATGTATGTGTGTGTGTGTGTGTGTGTGTGTGTATAGGTAAGTGTCTGTGCGTGTGCCATTAGTGGCCATTTATTAAGATTTACCTTCCCACAAACTCATGGAAAGGCTCGTACATGTGGCTCAGACTAGACCTTGATTGAAGGGACTCAAAGGGAACCTGGCCTTTCTTGAGTACCTACTTTGTGCCGGGCCTTGTGTCAGACATTCCACTTTTTTATTATCTCACTTAATCCTCTTCACAACTCTGCAGCGTGGATTATATCCTCTTTTTACATTTGATGAAATCGAAGCTCTGCCTGCAGCTCAGTCTCATAAGAGCAGTAAACATAAAATATCTAGACACAGGCAATAAAGAAGTAAACAAAGAGGGAGATGATTTCTGAGAATGATACCTGTGAGTGCAAGGTGGTGCGATCACGAATTATCATTACTGTCAGCCAAGCTTGCCCCAACCAACGGCTGTTCTGGGGCTTCTCCGGCCACGCTCACAGCTCAACACTGAGGAGGCCCTGTGGAACCGAGACGCTCCACCAGGGAGGTGAACTTGGCAAGGACAGACCTTCACCTTGGTCCTCCAGGAAGGAGGCTGATACTGGGCTCTGCACAGGGCGTTCCACATACACTGCAGAGGATACCCATTCATTCACTCCTGATGTGTTTGCATGCTATAGAGCACGGTCCTAGGTGCTGGGAACCCCGAGGGAACTAGGTCCCTGCCCTCATGAGGCTTGCAGCCTGGGTAGAATGTCTGTAGCTTTTCCTGCTGGTATCCACTCGCCCTTCATGCACCCACCTCCCTGGTGTCCTTCTGCAAACACTCCACTCCAGGATGGGAACGTGACCAAGGGCCAAGCGATCAGCACTCCTAGCTGCAGGTCACAGTGAAAGATGCAGGAAAGGGTATAGGGCCCAGCCAATCATGAGCTGCAGTTGGGGGCTGGAGGAATCCATTGATAGAGGGGCTGATGAAAGAGTAGAATGTAAGTGTGCATCGGCTGGCAGCCAGTCACTGTGCCACCATGTCGGACAACCTGCCCAAGAATGGAGCCAGTACAGAAGCATGCAGAGCAAGATGGACAGACCATGTCCCAATGGCACTGTGTAAGCCCCTGGATCCAACTGTGCCTGAAGCTGTAATGCTCCTGGACTTCTCACGTTGCTGAGCCCATCAATTCCACTTTTGCCTAATCCCCTTGACTTGAATTTCTGTCTGATTGTATTTGGTTCTTTCAACAACCTAGTGAGTACAGTTTGACTTTACTTGTTTTCAGATAGAAAATGGAGGCTCAGAGAGGTTAAGTGGCTTGAACAAAGCTGCACAGCAGGCATCTGGAGGCTAAGTCAAAGCCCATGCCCTTTCTACTACTTCACAGGGGGTGGTGACAGCTACAGCTGCGGAGTGGGGTAGGGTCCTTCCAGGCAGGGAGTGAAAAGACTTCCTGGGAGAGGTGGCCACGGAGGGATAAGAGAACGAGAACCTGCTCCGACCAGACACAGGGCTGTAGGAGGCGGCAGAAGAAAGGACCCACAGGTTACAAACGGGCAGCTGTTTTTCCCCCAAGTTTTATTTTTGCTTCAGTTGCCAACTTTGAACAAACTGAAGACTGAGTTTAAACCCATGGAAGTTCAGCTTTTCTGGGAAATCAGAAGCACTAGGAACACCAGGCAGACAGTCCAACCGTTTTCTGGAGCAGGGTGGGGTGGGGTAGCCCTGATCGGGGCATTTAACCGCCGGATCTCCAGCCAGCCTGTGTCACTCAGGTCCGTTCTCTGCCTGGGCTGCGCATCTGAGTTTGCAGCCTGCGTAGCAGGGACCACAATGCTGTGTGGACACTGTTCCCTCCGAGAGCCTAGCTGCTGGCGAAATGGGGGTGCTGGGTGAGGGCTTCGCTGGCCTCCCAGCCTCTGCCCACTCTGGTCTCCAGTGCCCAGATGGTTCCTGACACCCAGCAGGGGCTCAATAAATGCATGCAGTTGTCCCTCAGGACCGTGGGGAATTACTTCCAGGACCCCCAAGGTCACTAAAACCCTCAGACACTCACATCTCTAATACAAAATGGCATAGTACTTCCATCTCACATACGCACATCCTCCTTCTACTTTAAATCATCTCTAGATATATGCAATACCTAATACAATGTTAATGCTATGTGGATAGTCATTATACTGTATTGTTTAGGGCATAATGACAAGTAAAAAGCCTGTACCTGCAACCCCATGTACTATGTACAACTACATAGTACATGTCAGCAACAATATAACATCTTTTTTGAATATTTTCAATTCCCAGTGGGTTGAGTCTGCAGATGCAGAACCCGCAGAACCGGAGGGCTGACTGTACATGGTGAATGGGAGAAAATGAGAGGGTGTGAGCTAGAAGCTTCCAGGGCCACTTCACAGCGACCTGGAAACCCACTCTGGGGGCGTGGCAGGGCGAGGGGGCGGGGGACAAGCAGCGCTGCAGCCCCCAGGCAAGAGCAGCTTCGTGCCGAAGTGGGATGTGGGATCTGGAGTGAGAGTACTTGGGTGCGAATCTGGGCTCCAACGCTTCCTACTGTGTCAGCTGGGGAAGCTATTTCACCTTCCGTGCCATCAGGGACCCCTCCATAAAACAGGGGTAATAGTCAGATAGGGTTGTTGTGAGCAAAGTGGTAAATAATCAGCAAAGAAGGATCAGCGTGGGCCACCTCTTGCGCTGACTCACCGACCTTCAGTAAGTTGTTTCCTTCTTGGAGCCTCAGTTTACCCACCTGTATGATGAGGCAGTTTGCTTTGATTTTTCTGTGAGGACCTGCCTGCTCTGGTGACCGTGCAAATTCAGCATTCATGCAAACTCCTGGAGCTGCGCCACCAAGAAGCACCCCGTAGGCCTCAGGGGTCCCTCTGCTAAACCACTCCACCACTCAGATCCAAACAGACCCTAACGATCATCATGGTAAAGCCATTTGATTCCAAATTCCTTTAGATTTCGCCAAGTTCCAGCCCCAGGACCTGCTGTGGCTAATTTATCCCAAATCCTGAAAACCCAAAGGCACAGGGACCCAGCTGGAAGGGGCTGGCCCTCGGGGGCCCTTTCCGGGGTCCTGGGTGTCCTACCCTTGCTTCTCAGAGCACACAAGCAGGGCTCACCATGGGTGTTTCTCTGCGGCTGGCGCCTGGGCATCCAGCTGGCAGAGCTGTTTCCATTTCTCTCACACGCCCCCAGATGGGAAATGATTCATGAAAACCAAAAAGGTAAAATTAGCCCAAAGGCTGCCGAGTAATTTATGCAGCCAACGGCCCGGGAGGGAGGGAGGCCCACACTGCCAGCTCAGTGTGGCCTCCCAGCCTGGCCATCAGGAGCCTCTGTCTCTGGGGTCTTCTATTTCTGGACTCAGCCTCCAGGGCTGTTGGCAAGGCTTCCGGAGCTTTCTCTGACCCCCGCCTCCACACTCAATAGACCCATGCTTGCCACTCAGGCCCTGCTGAGTGTCAGCAGGTTGCTAGGAGAAATACAGGCATTTCATCTGCACCTCAACCTCAGGCGAAGTTTTCACCTCCCCTATTTTACAGGTGAGAAAAGTAGGTAACCAAAGGTAAGTGGCAGAGCCTGGATTCAAACCCAGATCTTGTGACCGCCGAGCCCAGTTGTCTCAATTGGCAAGGCAGAGGGTCCCCAACATCCCAGTCTCTTTAAAAGGGGGATATTGGCTCTGAGGCCCAAATCATGTCCCTTAAAGGAGGGTTAGAAAAGCAGGTATCCCTGAGGCCCATGGTCTCATTTTACAGGGCCCAGAGAGGGGGTGGGACTTACTCAAGGACACACAGCAAAGCTGTAGTGGACTCTAAGGAGGGAACTGCATTTCCTGAGTCCCACTGCAGAGAGCCTGCTGTCAGATCTTTTACAAATATGAGTTGAGTCCCTACACATCGGGGGCGTCACCAGAGAACTCAAAGCACCCCCATCTGGTTCTGCCCCAGGGATCTGCTCCCACTTTTGGAACCTACAGGGGATACATAGCAACTGGGAGGGCTCCTCAGAAGGCAGGAGGTGAGGCTGGCTGAAACCCTGCTCTGCACCTGTGGGAACCTGGGCAAGTCAGCGCACCTCCCTGAGCCCAGGTGAAAGACAGGCTCAGAAGTTGACAGGAAACTGTGTGTGCGAACCACCCAGCAGGCAGTGAGTGTGCCACAGGAATGCAAGGGTCCCGCATGAAGGTGGTCACGGTGCTCACCCTCAGCCCCTCTGGCCCTTGGCTGTGCCCAGGGGAAGCCCAAGACCAGCCACAGGTGGCATCCCACAACCAGCCATGCAGAGAGAACTTGCCTCTGTCCCCCGGGGCAGGCAGCTGAGTTCCAGTGTGACAGCTCAGAGCAGCACCACCCACTCCCAGGACACAGTTCAGAGCAGCTCAGTGACACCATCGCCCCAGAGTGATCACGGCTGCCAGGGCCAGAGCCCTGAGCTTAGCACTTTCAAACATGACTGCACGGGACCCTTCCCACCGATGCCGGAGGCTCAGTGCTCGCTGTGCAGTGAGGAAACTGACCATCAGAGATGCTGGGTCGCTTGTCCAAAGCTTCACATTCATTCATGCAGTGATCCATTGGACAAAAGTATACTGAGCGTCTGCCACTGTCAGATGCCATGCCAGGAAGGAGACGGGTATGCCCTTGCCCTTGTGGCCCTCCCAGCCATAAGACGCATTGTAGTGGCTCACGCACAACCCGTGGAGCCACAGGGCCAGGATCTAAATCCCAGTTTCACCCTCAAAGGATATGGCCTTGGGAAATCACTCTGCCTCACTTTCCTCAGCTGCAAATGAAAATAATAATGGCATCTACCCCCTGAAGTTATCCTGAGGATTAAGTGAAATATTACAGGTTAAGTCTTGCAATAGCACCTGCCACATAGTATGTGCTCAATAAACAGAAATGGTCATTACTGAGCCAGGACCCAAGCCCACATTCCTCTGATACCAACGACCATGCTCTTAACGCAAAGCTAGGCAAGATCAATGTCTTGGGTGTGGGCCAGCAGTATGATTGGTGAGGACCTGTGTCTAGGAGGAGGAGGTGGTTGGAGTTTCCCTGTGCCAGCCCAGCCCGTGGGCCTTTCTGAGCCTTGCTTTCTCCGGTCTTAAAATGGGCCCCCAGTGGCTGCTCTCCTGCCTCTCTGGGAGAAGTGCTCGGAGCCCCCAGGGTTGCTGCAGCCCCTGCCCACACGACAGGACAGGCTCAGAGGGCAAGTTCTCTCCCTCTGAGGGGCAATGACCTCAGCCGAAGCAGCCACACTCTGTCTCCTGCCACCTCTGGCTGTCGAGGAGGTTTGTGGCTGATGCTGGGGAAGGGCTGGGCCCCGGGCCAGCCATGCTGCTTCTCGCCTCTCAGGAAATAATCCCAGCTCTCTGCACTCCCTGACCACACGTGCTACTGCCCGAGGGCAAGAGGGCAAACAGGGCTGCCCAGCCCGGCACCTTCTGCCAAGACTATCACACCGGGTGGCCTGTGTGAAAGAGCTGAACGAGGAGCCAGATGGCCTGGGTATATTACTAAGCCCATCAGTAGCTAACCATGTGGTTTGGGAAAGTCACTTAACCTCTCTGAGCCTCAGTTTCCACATCTGTGAAATGGCCTTAGCCAGGCTGCCTGTTTCAGTGGTGGCTTTGAGAAACTGATTAGATGGTGACATAAAGGTGGTTTAGAACCTGAAAAGGCAGAGGGGGAGGAGGAAAAGAGCAAAAAAGGCCATCCCTTCCCACATGAAATATACAACCACATGCAGTGATTTGCCCCAGGCAAACCCATGCCTGGACCAGCCAGTGTGGCCCAGAGAGGCCCCAGGACTCCCAGGGGAGAGGCTGGCCCCAAGCTGCTTTCTTCTCTTGCCCACCGTGCAGGCCAAGGGAGATCAAATCCCCGGCCACAACAGGCCCCATTGAGAGCCGGTAAATCTGCCCGAGGTGTGGGGTTACGTTACCAGGCTCCTGGCCACCACCGCCAAGCAGAGGGTCAGGCTGACCTCCTTCCCTCCCCGTAGGCCCCGGTCCAGAATCTGCAGGGCCAACCTGGGCAGAAACCCGATGCCCGCTGCATTCCCAGGCAGCAGCCTCCTCTGGGAAATCAGGGGCAGTGGGATGAAGCCGTTGGCAAAGGCTGGAGCCATCCAGGCTGCGCACCAGGAACACAGGCCCTCTGCCCACAGCGCGGGGTCTGGAGCTGATACAGACGAGAGAGTCAGGACAATAACATCACTGGGATGTTACTATTTGCCTGGCACAGTGTTTGCGCTTTACACGTGTTAGCTTACTTGGTTGGTCTGCACAGCAGCTCAAGACAATAGCATTGATGACACAGATGCTATTGTCATCTCTAGTTGACAGAGGATGAAACTAAGGCACAGAGAGGCTAAGTAGGATCCCCAGAAAGACCGGGATTTGAACCAAGGAATTCCGACTCCAGAGACCACTCACCGCCACAGCCGCCCAGGAGCAGGGTTACTCAAACGAGCCTTTGGAGTAAAGACAGAAAAACCCGAGTGAGAGGGAGAAAGGCTGCAGGGCCACAGCCTGTTCCCAGCTCTCTGGGGACTGGTGGGGACAGGGAAGCAGACGTTCTCTCTAGCTCTAAAGAAGTGAACCAGGAATAGTGGAGGACCCACGGGGAGACAACTGCTTCTATGCAAAGGCCCAGTGGACAGACTTTAAGAAGTGTCAATAACTGTTTTAAAACGCAACAGGTTCCCAGAACCCAACAGTGACTACTCTAGATACGCCCAGGGAGGCGCATAAGAACAAAATCAGATTTAATCTTAAATGTCCAGCAGTAGGGGAATGGCTAAATAAGTAATGATGATCCTCTCCAAAACCACTGTGTATCAGTAAAAAGGAGAGAGAGAGAGAGAGAGAGAGAGAGAGAGAGAGAGAGAGAGAGAGAAGAAAAATTACGGCAGCTCACTGTGTGAAACCATGACTAGATTTCCTAGATCCAAAGGTGAGTAAAGCAATTTGTAGAATGACTACAGGTACTACATGACATGCACACACACACTATAATGGGTCATATTCCTGTAGTGTGGCAATGTACAGGGAAAGATCTAGAAGGACAGATAACACAGTAATAACTGTGAGGATGAACCGTTGCAGAGGAAGCTAAAATGTTGTGTTATCAGGAAGATAATATTTAGCTTTTTAAATAATATCTGATTTTTTAATAGTAAAAATGTACTTGTATTCCTTACATAATTAAAACTTAGTAAAACAACATAGAACAGACACAAGGAGTTGCCTTGGGAACAGTGAGCTACTGGTCCCTGGAAGTTGGTTGGGGTTGGGGGATTAGAGAGAATTTAAATAGCTCAAGGAGAGGTGGGTTAGCTGGCCCTTCTGAACCTCAGAGCTTCATCAGGAGCAAGGCCCTCAGTATCCCCGCAGCCAGAATGGCTTTAAGAAAGCACAGAGCCTCAGACCCTGGAGGAGGGAGAGGCGGGAGCTGTGGGCCCTCACTGTGCTTCAGTCAGCGGTGCACAGCCCAGCCACCGAGAGTCGGCCTCCTGCTGCCCAGCCTCTCGCTCTCCCCTCCCCGTGACTCCTGGCCATCCCCGTCCCAGCAGCCCCCAGCCTTGGCCTGCATGCTCGGTGTCAGCCTGACTCCCAGAGTAGCAGATGTATCCTGGGAGGAAGCCACATTGGGGGCGAGAGTTTAGGAAGTAAGGAGAACGTGGATGTGAAAAGCTCACAGGGCTGATCACCTCTGACTGTGATACCCACTGAGCCCAGGCAACTACTGAGCCCTAACCCCCAAGGGGCTGGCCCTAGTCAGGCACTGGCCCCTGATAAGACAACAAGCAAAGGTCAATGAAGTCCTTACCTTCCAGACAGCTATGGGGTGGAGAGAAGGGCCAAGAGATGTGAGTCTGAGTCCCAGCTGTGCCCCTGACTTCCTATAAGACCTTGACAAAATCTGAACCCCCTGAAGCCTCAACTCCCTCATCTGCAAAATGGGCTCATAGTATCTACCTTCCAGCCTGCTGTGTAGACGAAATGAGATACATCCAGATGGCCTCCACGAGAGCCACTCAGACTCCCACACAATGTGATGCCACCTCAAACGGAGGACCTCCTGCGAATCTGGGAGCCCAGGGCTCAGCCAGAATGGAGCCAGTCGCTGGCCCCAGGGAGGGACCGGGAAGGAAGCTGGCAGAGGGATTCTCCAGGCATAGAGAAGGGAGCAGGAGCCAGGAGAGAGTCTGAAAGGGCAGTGGAGCCTTTCTTGGCCACTGTCCTGGGCCGAGGGCCAGGGTGCTCGAGGAGGGCAGGGAGCCACTGGCAGGTGCCAGGGAGGAGTCTGGTTTCTACCTGAAACTAGGGGATTGGGCCCCTTGGAGTCAGGCCAGTGAGTCCTCACCTCACCGGTAGCCCAGGGAACTGGGGCAGGGACAGGCGACAGACCACAAGGGGAATCACAGAGAGGAAGAGCAAAGCTCAGTCACCGAGAGAAGCTGACAGGCTGCCAAGAGCAAAGGGCGTGGCCTTGGAGGGTTTGATCGGGGAGGTTGAGTGGCCGGGGCCATGCAGAACAGGCTCAGGAGGTCCTCTGGGGAGAGGGATCACTGAGAAGCCAGGAGGGCTACCTAGTACTCACAGTGGAAGCACCAGCTCTGGGATGCTGCAGCAGCAGGACAAGCCTGAGGCGTTCAGCTGCCCTATCCCACCTCAGGGAGACCCTGGGATGATGGCAAATAGTGAGTCCAGCGTGGGAGCAGCATGCAGAGAGCCCGTGAGGTCCAAGCAGTCAAGCCTCCAAGAACAATCAAGGCCACTATCAAAACCAAAGCACCTCCATGACGCTTGGCCCTAAAGCCTGCCCAGCCCCATCCCACGGATCCCAGGCAGCTGGACTCCCCCCTGAAAGGCAGCCAGCCAGCCTGGCCTGCTGTGTGGGGCCCAGCTGACAGGGAGCTGCAGGGAGGGAGCGAGCGGCTGAGCCACCCTGAACAGGGGCCCCGAGGAGGAGGTTGTAGGTGGGGCTGGCGGGAGAGGCGCTTCCCACAGCTCCCTCCCAGGCAGGCTGGCACTTTCCAAGGACTTGTGGCCACATGCAGGCCCAGGCACAGCATGGTCTGTTCCCAGCAGCCCCAGGACAGGGCAGGTCGGCTCCTCTAGGGACAGGCAGTTGCACCAGAGCCAAGGACCATGGCAGCAACTCCCCAATAGTGACAGTCTGCTCCCTTGAGCTGGCCCAGGTTAGGTCATAAGCCATTCCTCATGGCTTTAAACTAGTGTTCACTCCTCAGGCTACAAACGCAAGCCTCAGCCCTGGCCTGTCAGGGGGTTTGTACGGGAAGCAACTTTAGCCCATTGTCCGTGCTCACCTCTTAAACAGACCGCACACAGTCACACACCAGGCTTCCAGTGTCTGGCCAACCCCCAACCTCAGTCTCAAACCTCAGCCCTCCCTCCTCCTGCTCATACTCCTGCGCATGACTCTGGACTCTTAGGGGGTGGCCGGCACACCCACTTTGCGCACTGCACTGATTGCTTAGGGCAGTGGTCGGCAAACTTATTAGTCAACAGAGCCAAATATCAACAGTACAACAATTGAAATTTCTTTTGAGAGTCAAATTTTTTAAACTTAAACTTCTTCTAACGCCATTTCTTCAAAATAGACTCGCCCAGGCCGTGGTATTTTGTGGAAGAGCCACACTCAAGGGGCCAAAGAGCCGCATGTGGCTCACGAGCCGCAGTTTGCTGACCACAGGCTTAGGGCAATGGAGACAAGAGGATTCTCCCATGGCCAGCCAACCACACCAGATGCCAAGCCACTGACCAGGACAGCCTGGGAAGGCCTGCCACGCACACCGAAAATTGCCTGCCTATCCAGGCAGGACTGGCTCACAGGGCAGCAGGCTGACCTACGGGGCTGCTGCCTCAGTAGGATGAGGAGCACCTTCCTGAAGGCTGAAGACCAAAGGGAAGCACCCGCATGAACCTGCAGTCCTGTAAAGCACCTATTTAGCTGTGATCTTAGCTCACTTCCACTGCCTCCAGGAGAGTCTTTACATCTCAATTCCTCAGCCTGGCATTCAAGGCCTTCCCCATCTGGCCCAAATTTGCCTCTCCGGGGAGGTCTCCCCCACCTCTTCTCCAAACACCCAGGTCACTTGCCATTCCCTGAACCACAGGTGCCTTGCGTTGCCTGCCATTGTACATACTGTTCTTGGTGCTGAAAATGCCCTTCCCTCTTCTTATACCTGCAAACTTCTATTCCTCCTTCAAGGTCCAGTTCAGCTCAGCATCACTTCTGGGAAGCCTACCCTATGCTCTCCCTCCCCCATCGCCCACGGCAGAATGACTAGCTCCCCTCCCCACCACATCCCTGAGCAAGTAGGGCACTTCCTACCTTCAATCACAATTAGGATCTGGGCCAGAGCTGCTCAAACTATTTGTGGTAAAGTGACTTTTTAAGTTTTCCAATCTGTTGCCAACTGATGCTTTTGTAAATTACAATAAAACATGACGCGGCAATGTCAAGTTGCAATATGAGTTTCTCAATGTTTACTCTCCATGTCTACGCCTATCTTGCTGTAGAGCAGGAACACAGAGCTCACAGATGGGCAAGGGTCTGCAGACCACCCTCTCTGAGGCACTGGCAGGGCCCTACACCTGGGGTTCCCATCAAGTCATGTGTTTATGTTTGGACCTCCAGGGCCCAAGGGGGCGCTCTATCTACTGACCCAAAATTGGATCGGAAGGTCCCAACAACCCTGTAATGTGGGCAGTAACTGCGCTAGGCAGCCGCATTTTTTTCAGGTGAGCACATAGAAGCACAGGGGTTGACTGGCCTGATGCCACAGCTGGCCAATGTTGTATCTCCTATGACCCAGCTTCACGAAGCTGACATTTGGAACTGCAAGTCCTCCAGTCCACCCTCCCTCCCAGCACAGGCTCCTAACACCATTTCCCACGGCAGTAACAGAGAGGCAGCCCCATGCAGTGGTGAAGAGCTCAGACTCCAGAATTAGACAGACTGGGTTCAAATCCCGCCTCAGCCTTTCATAGCTGTGTGACCTTGGGTAAGTCACTTCAATTCTCTGGGCCTCAATTTCTCCTCTGGAAACTGAGGCTAATAACACCAGCGCCACGGAGCAGCAAGTGAGTGCTTCAGGCAGGGCCCACTGACACCTATAAGCCTCATTCAGGCTTGGCTGTTATTGATGTTTATAAAAAGCTGGGGGTAGCTAAGCCAGTAACATTGCCCTGGATTCTTCCTTTCTGCTCACCTCCCCCCAAAACCCAACCTCTTCTCTCTGGGGTAAATTCTTCCCTGGCTGCTAAACTTGCTGATTTCCTTTGAAGATTTCAACCTGTCCTTCCCTTCCCCAGGCTAAGAGGCTTCTCCTTTCTCACCCCTATCCCTGGGACACCTTGACCCTCTGATCCTGTTCACTTCCTCCCCTCCTCCCTGCCCCCCCCGCACCCCCACCCTGGCTTTTCCTCTGGAACATAGCTGGTCTGAGGAGGAATCTTGAACCGCCCTGGAAAATGCCACCCTGTTTGGCTCAGGGCATTTGAAGGGCTGGGCTGTGAGGTCAGGCACAGCCCGAGAATGCAACCTCCACCCTCCCCACCCACCCACCCAGAGCCCACCCGCTCTGTACCTTGGGCCATGACAATGCTGAGTCCACCCCAGCTGGGTTTGCCCCAGAGGCTCATTCCCTTCTGGGGCCGTGGGTCCCTTGGGCTGCTCCCCAGGCCCCTCAGCTGGCCGGAGACTCCCAAGCCAGCCATCTCCATGCCCTGGACATCGGGCAGCAGGATCCCTTCCTGGCCCTCGCCCCTATCCCTTGGAGAAAGTGTGAGATAGGGGAAGAAGCCACTCTGGGAAAGCTGACATTGTGGAGGCGGTTCCATATGTACTTGCTTGGTGACGTCCATACAAGTCAAGTTGATCTTCTTGCGTTCTGGTCCCACTCTTGCCTGAACCCCACATGAGCCTGGGAGAAGGAGCCACCCCTCCCCACCCTAAGTTCCCTCATATACGTTCCCCGGGGTGAACTCCTGCCACTGCGGATATTCAGCCGGCCTCTCTGCTCGGAGGGTGGCGCATGGGACTGAGCCAAGCACTCTCAGAGGTCCCCTTTCTGTTGTGATTTTAGGATGAGGACTGGATGCAGAGGGAGGGGTGCTAGATTTGGGGGTAGAATTTTAACTTGGTCACTCCCTAAGCTGTAGGACCTTAAGTAAGTCACTTCCCCTCTCTGAGCCTCAGTTTTCTCAATTGTAAAATGGGGGTCATGAGAACTGACCTGCCCTTCTTGAGCTAACCATAGGGCATTTGGGAGGTGATGGTGGGAAGAGAGTCCTGGAACCCCTTATGGATCAGGTGGGGAGGGGGAAGAGAGGGGGTGGAAGGGAAAGCTCTAGAAGGCACTGAAGGCCCCAGAGGCCCAGTGCCTCCATTTGCAAACAGGGTCCCCAGCCTTCTGCACCCACCTAGATCCCAGGCTGATGCTGAGGAGTGGGATGGCCAGCAGCCTTCTGCCCTGTCCACCTCCACCCCCTCACCCAGTGTCACTGCATTGGAGGCTCTTAGTCTGTCCAGATGGGCCTGCCAGTTCTTCGGCAGGGAGAGGGTCCTGGAACCAGCATGCAAAGCGAAAGCTTATAAATCAATCCTGTGTTTAAAGCACCCAGGGGACCAGCTAGGAGTTATGCAACAAGCAGGCGACTCCTAAGACTTCCTTTATAAATGTGCGTTTCTCGAGGTGATTGGAAAGATTAGATTACGGCTGTGTGACGTAGAGCTAGTCACTTAACCTTTCTGAACCGGAGTTTCCTTGTCCATAAATGGATATGGAAGCAAGCTCACGGGGCTGTCGTCAAGTGCCCTTGTGCTCAATACATGTTCCTCTTAAACGTTGGTCCTGAAAACACGGAAGGAAAATGTTCTCCCACAGAATGTAATGCAAAACTGACAATACTGTCTCCATTGACAGAAACGGAAACTGAGGCACAGACATGCTTGGCTTTAAACACAAGCCCATGTGGGGGGTGGAAGTGTCTGAAGGTGTGGTCTGTTCAACTCTGGGTAGAAAGACACCTCTCTCTCTCTCTCTCTCTCTCTCTCTCTCTCTCTCTCTCTCTCTCCTGATCTCTCTCTCTCTCCAGCAAGGGGTATAAGATAATGTCCATGCCCTGGAGCATTCACACCTGAGGAGGTAGCCCCAGAGCTGGCCCTATGCCACACATTGGTACTTGGGACTTCTTTCTCTGCGGTCTCCATGAAACCAGCACTATTATCACCCCTGCTTTCCAGACTAGGAAACTGGCCACCAAAGAGGGCAGCCTCTTGCCCAGGTCTCCCATCTGCCAAGTGAGTAGACAGAACTGACCCTGAGGCCCACACCCCTCTCCAGACCACAGCGCTGCCCCCATCCACTCACCCCCCTGGTTCCCGCTCGCTTACCCACTCCCTGCCAAGAGGCCAGCCCAAGGCACTTTGCCAGGTCTTATCTGGGGGTGCCCTGGCTACTCAGAAACAGAAACTAGGCACACTAGGGAATCTGTGGCCCCCAGAACTGTGCTCTGACCCACCCATCCTGAACCCCAATGTGGAGGACCCCCAACCTCCCCTTTTGGAATGGCCACCACCAAGCCCTCTTCCTCCTCCTCATTCTCTCCTACCCTGATGACTGCAATAGCCTCCTAATCGGCCTCCCTGCCTCCAGCCTCACACCCAAGCCGCTGCTGCTGCTGCTGACTTCTGGGACTTGGATCTCATCTCCATGTGGGCTTTCTCGTCATAAAACCCTCTGTGGTACCTGCAGCCTCACAGACAGAATGTGAACTTCTCGGCATAGTGGTCACGACATTTTACACCCTGGCTGGGGAAAAGCAGGAGGCTCAGGAGCCAGGCAGCTTGGGTTTGAATCCCAGCTCTGCCGCTTACCAACTGAGACACCTTGGGCAAGTTATTCCACCTCCCTGAGCCTCAATTTCCTGTTTCCCCTAAAGAATGGGGAAATAACAGTACCAATATCAGGGCTCTGCTGAGAAGAGTAAGTGAGAAAATACACGAAAAGCACTTTGCATGTAATAAATTCTTAATGGACTCATTCCACACATATATGATGTCCTACTATGTGCTATGCACTGCTCATATAGCAAGGAATAAAACTACAAAAATCCCAGCTCTCTAGGAACTTACATTATAATTAGGGGAGGGAGCCAAAGACAAAGTAAATAAGTAAAACATAGGGCATGTTATATGAGCTATGTACTAAGGAAGAAAAGCAGGGAAGTGGGTAAAGGGGTATGGGTTGCAATTTTAAACACAAAAGTGTCCATGAGAAAGTGATATGTGAGCAAATCTGATGGAGGTGAGGGAGCCTGCCATGGAGATAGCAGGTAAGATTGTTCTAGGGAGAGGGAATAACCAATGCAAAGGTCCTGAGGAACGGTCAGGACTTGCGTAGTCACATGATGATCATCATCATCATCATTATTATTATTACTATTATTCTCTTCCAGCCTCATCTCTCTCCACTTCCTCCCTTATACACACTCTCCAGCCAAATGAATGACGAGAGCCTCTTTAAACCCTACTATGTGCCACACCTTTATACAAGCCATCCCCCATGTTGGAATGCCTGTCCCGTCTTTGCTTTCCAAATCCTACTCATCCTTCAGCTGAAAGGCCTCCTCCTCAGGGAAGCCTTCCTTGACTTACGAGTCCATGGCCCTATCCCTGGCATCCTTCTGCTATAACCTGTAACTGCCCACCTCCCACGCTGGTCTGTGAGTTATATGAGGAAGGTCTGGGTTCCACACGGCTCCCCAAGCCCAGCACGGTGCCTAGCCCAGGTTAAGCACATGTGACTGACCACCTGGTGAGTGAATGAAGGACTGAAGGGCACCCTGGCCTCCCTCTTACAGAGCCTTAGCTAAGGGACGCCACCACGAGTATGGCTGCACTGGGGGAACACAGGCCTTTCCAACGCAGATACAGATCTGCAATAGGAAACGGGCTTTTTAAAAATAACAGCACATTTTTCTTTCTTCTTCATTGTTTTTTATTTTTTTCTTTCTTTCTGCATGGCTTATTTTTCCAGTGCAGCCTCTGGGCCAGCTGCAGGGAAGCCCTTCCCAGGCCCCATTCTGAGAACATGGGCTCTGGGGCCTCCAAGAATGCCAGAACCCCAGCAGAGGTGGAGGTGCACCAGATGGTTCCAGACCACCCCTGGCACCGAGGCCACCAGGCACCTCTGAGCTACAACTCCCCCTTGCTCAAACCCCAATGTTGGGGGTGCGGTGGGGGTTACCTTCTGGAAACTTGCTCTGCAGTGAGGGTTTTATAACCCAATGTGACGTTTCCAAAGGGACTTCTTGGTGGGTCTGCAGTTCTCTGCCCTCACTCTCAGAGGGCAATCCTAAGGAGATGACATCAGACTGCCGGGTTCCAATCCTGGCCATATGACTAATCCTGGATCCCTCACTTCACCTCTTGGGGACACCAGTTTGCCCATCTGTGAAACGGGAATATAAATCCCTACCGTGCAGAGCTGCTCTCTGCACAGGGATGTGACATGCTTAGTACCATACCCACACACAATAAGTTTTCCATAAACATTAGCTGCCTTCATCTTCATTATTCTCATCTTCGTCACCCCTGCATCTCCTACTATGTGACCCTTCCCTGGATCACATTCTCTCCAGATCAGCAGAGGCCTCAACGATCTGTTAAATCTCACACTCTTGCCCTTCTGGAAATAAATTCCTCCTATACATCCCAGTAAAATGGTCCTTCCAGGTAGACTCGCCGGCCCATGCCCCAGGGAAGCAGGGTCCATTAATCCTGTCCTTAGCCCCCAGCATGAAGTGTGCCCACAGTCAATGCTCAGGGACTTTTCAGAAGGTATTTATCGAGCAGCTCGTGTGCACACACTACAAATACAGGGGCATGCACAAGCCAACCCAAGCCCTGCACTGGCAGTTTATGACCTGATGAAAGAGAGGCTGCCAATCAATAATACACTAATAAATATAAAATGGCCACTAAGATGAGTGCTACAAAGGAGGGGCCATGGGTCCATGAGAGCCTGTAATGGGGGGGGTGACCTAACCAGGGAGGGCTTCCCTGAAGAGGTGATGCTGAAGTTGAAAGATGAAGAATGAGGCCTAAGCAGCAGCGTGGAATGCGTGGTCAGAACAGAGGACAACATGAGAAAAGTACCAGGCAGAACATGACAAACACAGGGATGCAAGATGGTGTCCCTATAGGGTCTTGAGGCAGCTTAAGGATTTCTGTCTTTCTCCTAACAGCAGTGGGAGTCCCTGGAGGTGTTTCCGGCAGCGGTTGATAGACTCAGATTTGTCAAAAAGGTCACCCTGGCTGCGGAGGATGAGACTCCCCCAGTCTGTGTGTACAGCTGGTCTTTGAAGAACGTGGGTTTAAAAATCCACATATAAGTAGACTCGTGCAGCTCAAACCCATGTTGTTCAAGGGTCAGGTGTACTTGCCTCTGCCTGGAACACTTCTCTAGCGGCTGTGTCAGTCAGGACAGACAAGATTAGGTTACGCTGCAGTAACAAACAACCCCCAAATCTCAGCAGTTTAAAATCACAAAGGTTTAGTTTTCGCTCATGTTGCATGTCCATCGTAGGACATCATAGAGCTCCACTCATATAGTGGAGCAGGGACTCAGGCTAGCAGAAGCAGCCACCATCCCATCTACTACCAGTTTCCATGCCACAGGAAAAGAGCACTCTGGAGGGTCCCTACCAGAAAGTAAGTGCTTTGGTCCAGAAATGACATGTATCACTATAGTTCTCAACTCACTGGTCAGTCACATGGCCCTACTCAAGCACAAGGGGACCTAGATTCAATCCTACCATGTGCCTGGATGAACTGGAAATATTTATGGGAGAGCATTAAGGACCACCACTCTCCCTCCCCCTCTTGCTCTTTACCAACCTTAGCTCATTCATTAGATCACCGCCGTTTCAATATTCATGAAGGAGGGATCAGCCAGTACAGCGGCAAACAAGGCTTGGCGTGCAGAGATCCAAGGAGGATGGAAGATGAGGCCAAGAAAAGGGCAGGGGCCAGATCACTCTGAGGCCTTTAGGTCATGGTCATAATTTGGTTCCTTATTTCAAAAGCACTGGGCAGACTTTTCAGTGCCTTAAGCAGGACATGGAAAGCCTGATGTAATCTTTGGAACAGACACTCTGGCTGTGAAGCTAATGCTGAGATTGGCATGGGGGAGAGGTTGCAGTTGGGCAGCTGGGAGGATCTTGCTATTGTCCTGGGAAGAGACAGCGGTGACTTCACTAAGAAGCTGGGAGGAGGAGATGGAAAGAAGTGGACAGGATCTACGTATAGACTTAAGTTCTCTAGATCTGGAGATGGAATGGATTGGGGTGAGGGAACAGAGGCATCAAGCTTTCTGCCTTGAGGACTAGTAGGATGGTGGTAGCCTTGGCCAAGATTAGAGCCCTCGGGGCGGTTTAGGGAGGAAGTTATGACAACCTTGGACCCAAGGTGTTAGTCATGACTATGAGATAGCCAAGAGGCAGGTGAAGGAGGCAGCTGAATAAGCAGCTATGACTCCTAACTCAGTCCAGTGGTCTTTACTTCCTTCATACTTGCCAATAACCTAGAATCAGGGAGGAAAGATAGAGATGACAGAAGCCTTCTTGACATTGAGGAGAACAAATTTATGAAACACATCAACCCAAGGGGTCTAAAGGACAGAACTGTAACTCAGGTCAAAATAGTATATAAATGACTAGAGGCCCGGTGCACGAAATTCGGGGGGGGGGGGGTTGTCCTTCAGCCCAGCCTGCACCCTCTCCAATCTGGGACCTCTTGAGGGATGTCCAACCGCCCGTTTAGGCCCGATCCCAGTGGATCGGGCTTAAACGGGCGGTTGGACTTCCCTCTCACAATCCAGGACTGCTGGTTCCCAACCGCTCACCTGCCTCTGCCTGATTGCCCCTAACCACTCCCCTGCCAGCCTGATTGATGCCTAACTGCTCCCCAGCTGGACTGATTACCCCTAACTGCCCTCCTCTGCAGGCCTGGTTGCCCCCAACTGCCCTCCCCTGCTGGTCCGGTCATCCTTAACTGCCCTTCCCTGCTGCCTGGTCACCCCCAACAGTCCTCCCCTGCAGGTTTGGTTCCCCCCCCCCCAACTGCCCTCTCTGCTGGCCTGATCGCCCACAACTGCCCTACCCTGCAGGTCTGCGTTCCCCCCAATTGTCCTCCCACGCAGGCCTGGTCCCCCCCTCAACTGCCCTCCCCTGCAGGCTGGTCCTCCCCAACTGCCCTCCCCTGCTGTCCTGGTCCCCCCCAACAGTCCTCCCCTGCACATCTGGTCCCCCCAACTGCCCTCCCCTGCAGGCCTGCTCCCCCCCAACTGCCCTCCCCTGCTGGCCTGGTCTCCCCCAACTGCCCTCCTCTGCGGGCCCGGTCACCCCTAACTGCCCACAACTGCCTTCCCCTGCTGGCCATCTTGTGGCGGCCATCTTGTGTCCACATGGGGGCAGCCATCTTTGACCACATGGGGGCGGCCATCTTGTTTCTTGTAGTGATGGTCAATTTGCATATTACTCTTTTATTAGATAGGATGGTTGTGATGGTTGATCAAGGGCTCCTGGGACAACTGAGGGGAGCCTTGCATCCTTGAGAATGTCACTGGGGAAGAGAACTAGATCCTGCCCCAGCTGCTCCTTGGAGGCCCTGATGGTTTGGGACTGGACGGACCTGGGTGGGGCCTGCCCGGAAACTCTGATATTCCCAGGATAGTATATTCGGCACTAATTCCAGGAAGAGAGAACACCACTTCTTAAATCACGCGTCAGTCGTGAGCTAGGCATTTCATCTCTGCCATTTCATTTGATCTCACAACTGCCTTGCCAGACAAGCTTTGTTGGCCCCATTTTAGGGATGGAGAAGCAAGGTTCAGAGAGGTCAGGTAACAGTACCACGTCCACAGTGGCACAGTTATTGGGGGGAGGAAGAATTCCAACGGACAAGCCTCTTTCCATTAAACTAATGCAAGTTGCCAAGGCTGTGTTCCCAGAAGAGAAGGTTTTCAGTCATGCGCCCACAGAGTACTCTGCTAGCTCACTTCTCAGAGTTGACGGGCAAAGACTATGCCCACTCCCCAGGGAAGGAGACCACAGCCTGTTCTTTCTGGTCCATGGATGCCACCCCACCTCCCAATACCTTCCTTCTCCTCAAGGAGAATGTGGGCAAAGGCAAGCTTGGGTGCCACAGGCAGGATGCTCCATGGAAAAATTATTTTTGCCCCAGCACAGACAAAACCCCAAAAGTTTATTGGGTTTCCAGGCATCAAGAACAATCTCTCATTATTGTCTCCTGTCCCCGTGCACAAAGAAAGAGGCCTGTTTCCTTTCAGCCACTCTAAATTATATACTACAGCCTTTCTCCACATGAAGCAAACGTGTAAGAAGGAAGAGAGGTTTAACATTTTTCTCCAAGTCCCAGCCCTTCCTGGGGGGGTCTAAAGCCCCAATCACCCAACCTGGTTCAAGACACCAGCAACTTTCCAGCCAGCTTCCTCCAGCGCCCAAGACATTAGTATTCTTATTGCAGTGACTTGCCTAGGGCGCGCTGGCCTTGACCAGAGAAAGGTCATTGGCCTCTAAGTTTCCGCAGTTTCTGCATATGAGAGTACCTTGGGGACTGAGGGAGCGGGAGGAGGGAAAGGTGGGGGATGAAGGCTAGACTCCTGAGAGATTTCCCGAATAGTCTACACCGCAACTAAGATAACAATATATTAAGGAAACGGCCTCCGGCTTGGCCACGTATAGCGGGAAATGGGCCGTGAGGGAAGAAGCTCCACCACATCCCGAAAGGCCGGAGCCCCGCACATCAGCCCCAGGCGCCCAGCCGAAAGTGCCCCTAGAAGTAGGCCAGCGGCCGCGGACAGCCCTCCAGCCCCCGGCGCCCCGCCCCGCGCGTGTCGCCGGGTTCTCATTCCGAACGCTGGGCCCGGGCCACCGCTCCTATTGGTCGGCGGCCACGTCCGTCAGCGGGCGGAACGTCCGCGCAGAGAAAAGGCTACATTGTAACAAGGCGAGTGAACGCGGAGCTAGCGGGGAGGAAGGAGGCGGAGGGGCGGCCCCCAAATCCCGCAGCGGCGGCGGCAGCGGCGGCAGGAACTACCTGCCGAGGGTTAACCCACCTCAGGGCCGGGGCGAGCCGCCCCCCCACCCGGCCCGCACCCTCGCCGCCCCGGCCCCCGCTCCGCCAGGGCCGGCCCCGGCTGCCCGGTCCCCCCGCAGCCGCTCGCAGCCCCTGCACCGGCGGACCCCGCGCTCGCTGGCAAATTGCCGAGCGCTTTCCGAAGCCATTTTCAATGGCCACATTGGCTACCGGGGCTGACTCACCTTCCCGGGAATGCTGCGGCATTCGCGGGGCCCAGGTGGCGCGGATGGCCCGGCGGGCGGGCGGCTCGGTGGAGGCGGCGCGGCCCCGGCTGGCGGCCCCCGCGGCGGGAGCGGCCGCGCTGCGGGCGCGCTGGTCCCTGGCGAGGCAAAGTTTCAGCGCCAGCCTCGGTGCGGCGGCGGCGACTCGCTGCTGCTCTCCTCCCCTTCTTTGACCACCATCTTATTAGTACAGGAAATGACATGGAAAACGGAAGAAAGCGGCGTTTGGGGCAGACGCGGACCCCCCAATTCAGGGGCCGGAGCGGGGACTCACCAGCCGCGTCCCAGCCCGGCCCGGAGAGAACTCCCGGAGCCCCCGCGGCCCCCGCCCGCGCGCGGCCAGGAGGGGGGAACCTAGCTCCTCGAACCCAAAAAGAGAGGGCGAGTTTTATAATCCAGCCCGCGGAGAAATCGAGAAAAAAATAAATAAATGGAAAAAGAAAAGGTTAAAAGAACTTTCCAACTGGGATACTTTCTCTTTTTTTATTTTTGGTCGGAATTAAAAGTTCTAGAATTTTAAAAAGTCATTCCGTAGTGGGGGCTCCCAGGCTCTCCAGGCCCTGTCGCTGCCCATTTTGAACCAAAGAGTCGGGGGGCGGCGGGGCGGTTAAAAGCGTTTATATTTTTAACCCCTTCGAAGCCCCGCCACCCACCGCAGGCCCCCTCCTGGACCCGTTTAACCCTTTGAATGCCCAGCAGTTTGGAGATACAAACAAGTAAAAAGGCGTCCCCCTGAAAGCTAAGGGTAAGGGTCTGGGGGCTCGTTTAAAATGTTAACTATTTACGTGGGGCTGCTGTTTACCAGTCGCGAAACGCACGTGTTCTTCAGACAGAAATTTGTTCTCGGGATTGAGATTCTGAGAACCGGGCGAGCTGGTCCCTGGCTGGCTTGGAAACGATGTTTAAGCTGCGCTCACCTGCTCGTTTCCTCGGTTTCTCCATCTGTGAAATGGGATTCAGCATCAGAGAGACTGAAGATTGAGAGGAAAACACGGGGAATTTTCATAAAGACAAGGTGCTTAAAAGTCAGAAAGGCTTCCTTAGGTGCCTAGAAAACCGAAGGGCTGTGATGGGGCGGAGGACACTGCGGGATGGCGTAAGTAGGCAACCATTCCAGAAAAATCCCGTCCCCTTGGAGTTTGTCTGCGAGGCTCGTGGCCCGAACTGCCAGGTATCTCCTGCCACGGAAGGCTGTGCTGGCTCTAAAACGGGGCCTTACCCCCTCATCAGAGGTTGACAGGAAGGACTGGATCCCAGAAAGGAGCGGGGCGGGGCTGCCCAGTGAGAGGCGGGGGCCCCACCCAAACGTCCGTGGAAGCCCTGCAAGAGCTGGCACTGGCGGCTTCAGGGTACCACCTTAGGGAGGCCTCCTCCCAAGGGGATGGAGTTCCATGTAAATCTATGCTGGCTGGGAGCCTGGCCCCCACGTGGGCGTCCATGGTGCGGCCCCAGGACCTGCTCCTGTCTCTTGAAGTTCGTTGGGAACTGGGGGAGAAGCACTTTATGTACCACATCGTCTGTTTCCCTTGACTTTGGCATCACAAACACAGCTTATTGTTACCGCTGTGTGACCTTAAGTGACTAACCTGCTCTAGCCTCAGTGTTCTTACCTGCAGAGTGGGGCACGCTAATAACCCACATTGCTGGCTATGTGTGAGGAGCCATGAGTGTGTATTTACAGGACCAAGTTGAGCTGCTCACAGTAGATGCTCAGGTAACAGTAATTGACACCATAATTATGTGACATTCAATACAACGTTACATTTTCCCGAGCTTCTATCTGCTCCATGCCAGGCAGACTATTGGGTACTGGGGAGTACCAAGATTAGTTAGACAAGGTCCTTTAAGAAGGACTCAGTCTGGCCAGGAGGTGGAATCACTCGAATTCATTCAGTCATTGATGTACACCCAGCTTTGCTAAACCTTACATGGAGGCTAATGGCTTGGGCAGGGGGAAGGACACAGAGGAAGGAGCCATTGGTTTCTTTTGAAGAGGAGGGTTAACCAAGGAAATGACATCAGAGTCTGGCCTTGAGAGGGGTTTGAAATTTCCACCAGTGGAGGGATGGCATTCTGACATCGTGAACAGCACGAGCAAAGACCTGGAAGAGCCCAAGTGCCCAGGCGTTTGCCAGCTGGTCAGCTGTGACTGGGGTAGAGAGTGGGTGGGACTAGAAAGCCAGGTAGATAAAGAGAGAGTGTGGTCACATCCTCCAAAAAAGCAAAAGGGTCTTTAAGAGAATGAATGAGCTGGTGAGGCCAGGAGGGGCTTTCTCCTGTAGAGCTGCTTCTATATTTGGGGCTGGAGCTGAGGAGTGGGCCTGAACTTGGGCATTGCAGGCTGAGGAGGGGGGATCACATGTGGGGTGCACAGAGACAACGCGTAGTTCAAGGATCCAAGTCGGAGGGGCCTGCCACTCCACACAGTAAGCTGTGGGGCATGACTCTTCCCCTCTAGGCTCCAGTGTCTTCCTGTGTGACAAGGAGTTTGGGCCAGCGGTGCCATGTGCTGCCCTTAAGAAGCTGCCCTGCAGGCAGGTGATCAAGGCCAAGGCACAGGAAGGAATCTGGAACAGGGCTGGGAGACTTGCTGGAACCATCTCAGAAGGGAAGCCCGAGGCAGCTCAAGAGTGGTATAGGTGCTCTGGGTCATTGTGGGCAGAAAGCGTCCCTGGGGCCTGAATGTAATCACCACAGGCAGGTATTGTGAGGCTGCGCCTCAACTTCCCCCAGGGCTGAGTTTTGCCTGAAACATAGAAGTAGGGATGGGGTGGGAGCTCCCCTTGAGTCCCCTGAAAACTAGTGGGGGAGGATGAGAAGAAGGGGCTGAAGGAATGGAGCACGTGGCACACACTTTTGAACCTCAATAATCCAAGGCAGCAATCATCGTCACTATTTTTACAGATGGGGAAACCATGCTCAGAGAGGTTAAGACAGTTGTCCAAGGTCACACAGCTAGAGGTGGGAAAGGACTCAACCCCAGGTCTGCCTAACTCCATTGCTCGGTGTCTTCTACTCTTGTACATTTCTGGTTCGTTGTCCTTTTCCACACGCAGCCTTTCAGCCTAATGGTTGCTGAAATATTTCTTTAATTTTTCCCTCAGACGTATCACACATAAAGAGCTGACCAGAACTTTGTGACACAAGGTCAGGTACTTGATGACCTCCCCCTGCAAAAGCTGTGCTAACAATCCTGTCACCTCCATGTCCCTGTGAGGACCCTGAGATGCTCTAAGGGGAATGACGCTCAGTTCTTTAGAAGGAAAAGCCAATGTGGTCTTTCTCATCTTCTAATAATAATGATACTTAAGCTGAATATACATACATCCAATGAGCTGCCAGTTAAACGGCCACATCACTGGAGATTCACTTCCCATTTGCTCTAAAACAAGAACGTTGTTTGTTGCATCAATTAATGACCCCTTCTAAACCCTCAACAGGAGAAATTTCACTCAGGATTTCGTGCCTGGAAAAACTAGTACTGAAAACCCATTGCATTTCCCTCGAGGAACTGGCAAACATCTCCCTCGCTAATAAGAAGAGCTCCGTAACTGATCAGATTTTCCTTTTTGCGCAGGCTGCCAGGAAGCTCAGGGCCAAATTCCCAACAACATCGGCCGTTGCTTCCTCCTCATTTCTCTGTTTCCACTTCTAATCCTACTGACTCAGCCGTGATTTCTCTGCCTTTTATTAAAGGTATCCCCCTTTTTTAATTGCAAGAAATAAATGTTTACAATAAATTCCCATTTGGAGGAGTTGTTGAAGGGACCGGGATTCCATGGGCCTTCTGTTAAGCCAGGCACAGTTCTGTTCTGGTCTGGTCTTGTCCACTTGCTCGACAGCTGAGGGATCCCTCTCTTGGAAGGAAGGAGGGGCTGGCTTAAGACCAAGGGATTCCTCGCCCAGCTGCCGACGACAGCTAAGATCAAATGCCCTGGGTCAGCTCATCACTGCTATTTTTTGCTCTACTGACAAGCAGCTTGCCTCTCTTCTGCGTGCTCCCCAGGAAGCACAAACCACTACCCCCTCCCTATTCCCCGAAAGTATCCCCCATTAGTTTCTCCTGTTGAGGCATAGCCCCTCTTTTCTACATAAGCCACTGCCACTTACAGACTGCTTACCATGCGCCCAGCAAGGAGGTGATGGGGGTGGAGGTAGGGGATAGTAGGGTTGGGGTGAAGGAGCAACTTTATTTTTTTAAACAAAGCAGTTTTAATTTTCATTTTATTTTTGTACGTTTATTTCTAATATATTTTTATGGATTTCAGAGATGAAGGGAGAGGGAGAGAGAGACAGAAACATCAATGATGAGAAAGAATCATGGGTCGGCCGCCCCCTGCACGCCCCACGCTGGGGATCAAGCCCACAACCTGGGCATGTGCCCTGACCGGGAATCAGACCAGCGACCTCCTGGTTCATAGGCTGATGCTCAAAAACTGAGCCACGCCAGCCGGGCAAGGAGCCACTTTAGATCATGAGGACAAGGAAGGCTTCTCTGAGGAAGTGGCATTTCAGTGGGAGTCCTAATGAGTGGAAGAGTTCCTTGGCCGGCGACACAGCCCCTGCAAAGGCTCTGAGGCAGCACCTCGCTGGGCTCATTGCATGAGGAGGCAGAAGGCCAGTGTGCCCAGAGGGGAGTGCGGGGAGGAGACTAAGGGGAGAAGTGGGTGGGTGTGAGCCATGCTTTTCCACGCTTTAGAATTATTGGAAGCGCAATGGAAACCACTGGCCACTTCACAGCCGGGGAGATGAGCAGGACCTGATAATATGTTTTCACACAACCACCGTGGCTGCCGTGGGGCTTCTGACGTTTACCAGTGCCAGGTGAGGAGGTAGGCATTTCGGAAACCATCTTACTTAATTAGATGTGGGCATGTCTCTTTCTCCCCGGCTGCCTAGCATCTGGTGCCCCTTCCAGTGACTGAGGAACTTCTCGCCTTCTGAGCCGTGGGGGGAAGCAGGGTGTGCCCTCCGTTATGCCCACGAGAGAAGCCAAAACCGATAGTAACTCCCATTCCCAGTGCTTCCAAAGACTGAAGGTTTGCCCCACCCACAAAATTCATTTGTTGAAACCTAATCCCAATGTGATGGGGTTAGGAGGTGGGCCTTTGGGGAGGTGGTTAGGTCAGGAGGGTGGGGGCCTTGTGAATGGGATCCCCTTATAAGAGACCCTGAGAGGTCCCTGGCTCCTTCTCTACCATATAAGGACACAAAAGACAGCTGTCTATGAACCAGGAAGTGAGTCCTTCCCAGAGACACTCATCTGCTTGTACCTTGATCTCAGACTTCCAGCCCACAGCAGTGAGAGATCATTTTCTTGTTTTGAAGCAGCCTAGATGGACTAAGACAGACAGCCTCCCTGTGTGTAAGGCACAGGTACATGATAGAGGCTCAGCCAATCAGATGCATTCCCCTGACTTTGAATTGGGAGCTAGTGACACAGAGGCATGGACCATGGGCAGTCCTTTCTGGTGAGAGCCTGGATGAGTAGTCACTTCTCAGCGCTGGGCTGCCCGTGGCTGGATGCAGCAGAGCTGGGGAACGGGTGGTGCAAGCTACAGTCCCCGTTGGTCAGTGTTGGCAGCGTCCTCACTGCACTGGCCCTGTGGCATGATCTTGGCTGTGGCTTCGGCTCTGTGCACCCCCCAACTGGTTCTCCAGCCTTTCAGAGGGTCATGAGCTACCTGAATTCCTTTCTGTATGTTCCTTGTCTGATTAAATTAATGCACTAGTTATCTATTGCTGCAAAACAAATGATCCCCCCCCCCCAACTTAGCAGCTGAAGATTATAATAAACACCTATTATCTCACTGTTTGGGGGAGTCGGGAATTCTGGGAGCCCCTTAGCTGGGTGTTTCTGGCTCAGAATCTGTCATGAGGTTAGTCAAGCTGTCAGTGGGGCTGCAGTCATAGGAAGGCTTGCCTGGGGCTGGAGGCTCTACTCCCAGATTCTCTCCATGTAGGGTAACCAACCATCCAAGTTGGCCCAGGAGCGAAGGGGTTCCCAAGACACAGACTTTCAGCTTTAAAACCAGGTCGATACCAGGCAAACGGGTCAGTTGGTTGCCCTATTCATGTTGCTGTAGCTGTAGGCATGGTAATAGGGCTGCTCATGACATGCCAGTTGATTTCCTTTAAAGTGAATGGAGAGAAAGAGAGAGAGAGAGAGAGAGAGAGAGAGAGAGAGAGAGAGAGAGAGAAGCAAGCTGCATTCTTTTTTAACCTCATCTCAAAGTGACATACTATGCCTTCTGCCATATTCTACTGGTCACACAGACCAGCCCTTGTGCTGTGTGTCGGGACTACAGGAGGCTGGTGACTGAAATCAGCCAGAGTGATTTCTGTTGCTCGTGGCATTAAGACCTAAGAAATTATGTAACATGTAGAAGGCTGCACAGCTATTCTCCAGAATTCCCAGCAGTAGACACAGCCAGGGAGTAGGCAAAAGAAACCCCTGGCTCTCAGGTGAGGCCAGGTGTGGAGCTTGCCTTGCAAACGGCCCTAGGTCAGAGAGAAGCTGGACACGTCACCTTAGTGCTGCTTCCAGACCCGACTCTGGGGGACTCCCTCCATCTCAGGGGACCTCGGTTGTGGAGGGTGTTGGAACCAGTGACTTCTTCCTAAGTCTCAGTCTCCTCATCTGGAAATTGGGGTGGGAATGTGAGATTCAATCATCACTCAAAAGATGAAATGTGTTTCTAGTGTTGTTCTTTTCTTCTTGTCCATTAGAGCGAAGAAAGGAGGGAGAACTGGAGATTGAGAAGATAGAGAGAGAGAGACTGTTTTCCAGTCCCAGAAACTCTAGGATAAGACTCCTGAATGCCACACATTCCTAAACCTGCAGGACCCCATGCTGATGAGGGAGAAGATTCAGGAATGCTGGGTGGAACCACACTGAGGCCAACTTCAGCTCCAGGGGAAAAAACTGCCTAAGAAACAGAGCCCTTTCTCCCCTCCACCCTGCTTCCCAACACAAGGGACTCCCTTGCAAATGGTGAGCATCCTGTGTCCCACTGGGATTATTTAAGTGGACTTTACTTTTTAAACAGTTTTAGTTTTCTAGAAAAACTGTGAAGATATTACAGAGAATTCCCATACACGTCACACCCAGTTCCCCTATTTTTAACCTTACATTAGTGGTGCGTTGGTGATGATCAATGAATCAATATGGACCCATTATTATTAACTAAAGTCCATCACTTATTCAGATATCCCTAGAGTTTGCCTAAAGTTGTTTTCTGTTAGCCCCCCTCCTCCCCCCCAGCACATTAGTCAGTGTGTCTCCTCAGGCCCTTGGCCGTGACCGTGACCAAACTGTCCTTCTTTTCATGACCTCAGTTTTGAGGAGTACTGCTCACGTACCTTCTAGAATGCCCCTCTATTGTCGTTCATCTAATGGTTTTGACCAGGGCTACGGACTTGGGGAAGGAAGCTATGGAGATTTTGCTGGAATGCCATTAAATGTATAGGATAATTTGAGGGGCACTGACTTCTCCACAATATTGAGGATCCTTCAGGATGTGGTATGCTTCTGCCTTGTATTCACGTCTTCGCTTACCATCTTCAGTGAAGTGTTATAGTTTCCTTCTTACGGACCTTACTATTTGTGGTTAGGTTTATTTCAAGGTATTGTATAGCTTTTGCTGCTATTGTGAGTAGGATCTGTTTCAATTACATTTCTCTTCTATATTGTCCTTGCTGTTATATTGGAGAGCTATTGATGGTTATATGTTTATATTCTGACTGGGGGCCTAGTGCACGAATTCATGAACCTTGAAAGAAACTGTGGGCCACAAGGCTGCGGTGGGCACAGGGGCAGGTCTCTGCCCATCCTCCACACCCCTGCCTGGCCCCTCTTGCCGCAGCCCCCAATCCTGTCTGCTGGCAGCCCCACTCCCGCCGCCGCCGCCACTCCCATGTGCTGATGGCGCTGGCCCCGCTCGCACCCACTGACAGCGTGGAGCGATTGGGGCCAGAGCCAGCAGTGGGTGCAAGCAGGGCCAGCACCATCAGCGGGTGCGAGCAGTGGCTGCTGCCCGATCACCCCTCAGGAGCAGAGGGAGGTGGAGAAGCCCTCAGGAGCGATTGGGGCCAGCAGCCACTGCTCGCACCCACTGACGGTGCTGAGCGATTGGGATCGGTGCTGGGTGCCAGCAGCGGATGCGAGAAGTGGCTCCAGCATGGGCAGCGGTGCTAGTGGGGCCAGTGCCGGCAGCAGGTGTGAGTGCCCAGCATGACTGCAGCACGTGGGAGCAAAAAATTTTCAGTAACCACCAGAGGCTCGCCCCATGACAGCAACCAGCGCCCCAGCTATTGACAGCAACCATCAATAGCTCTCCAATATAACAGCAAGGACAATATAGAAGAGAAATGTTCAGTTGTTCCGCCATTTGCTCTATTTGCATATTAGGGTTTTATATATATACTAGAGGCCCATTGCAGGAAGATTCCTGAAAGAACAGGGCTTCCAGCAGGCTTCTCTCTCGCCACTGCCACCCCTCCCGCCCCCTGTGCTTTCCCTTCCCTCCCGCCCACCCCACGCTTTCCCTCCTGCAGCTGCCCCTCGCTTTCCGCTTTCCCTCCCTCTTCCTTCTATGCTGTCTTCAGTCTTCACTCCGTCTGCGTATGCAAATTAACCGCCATCTTTTGTTGGGTTACTTTGCATACTCGCTCTGATTGGCTGGTGGGCATAGCGGAGTGATGGTTAATTTGCATGTTTCTCTTTTATTAGTGTAGATATTAGCTATCTTACTGTTTGTAACAATTCTGAGTTGTTTCTCTTGAATTTTTTTGATAGACAAAAGTAGCTCATGCAAATAATTTGCTTCTTCCTTTTAAATATTTATGAATCTTCATTAATTTTCCTCTATTATTGCATTAGTTAGAAGCTCCAAAAAATTGGCGATTAGGATGGAGATGACAGCACGCGTCTTTTTATTGGTAGTGATGCCAGCTTTTAGCAGGTTTTTATATATTTGCTGTAGGTTTTAATCATCTCTTTCTTATATATTTGGACATGTCCTATTTCTATTTCAGTGAGAGCTTATATTAGGAATAAAAGTTGCAATTTAGCAATGCCTCTTTTGCCATCTTTCAGAATCAGCACCTATTTTTCCACATTAACTTCTTAATGCAATAATTATCGCTCTATTTTGTTTCCCTGCAGGGTGCCAATCTGCTTCCTGGCCCAGGCACCTTGAAGGGGAATCTCTGTGCCAGCCTTTGCCCTCTGTAGCTGGGGTGAAGCTCACCTAAGACTCCCTAAGCTTCTGCCACCCTCCAAGAGCAAGGCACACACACGGAAATCAAGTAGTAAAAATGGGCTGGAATTCAGATGTCTTTGGAGGGGATGCTGTCTGTCTGTCTGGCATCTCCAGAGCTCCAAGGAGGGGCTCTGCACAGCTGTCACTTAGACTTGTAGGGAGAGGGTACTGATTGGCTGCTGACTTCTAGGGAGAGGGTACTGATTGGCTGCTGACTTCTAGGGAGAAGGTACTGATTGGCTGCTGACTTCTAGGGAGAGGGTACTGATTGGCTGCTAATGGCATCTCAGGATCTCAGAGGAGAGTATCATGTGGCTGGGACTCTGACCCTTATGGAAAGTGCTAGAATCTCCAAGGAATGCAGTGAGGCTGGTTGTGGGTCTGCTGAAGGAAGCTGGAAATAGGAACCGATGTCCATTGCAACCTATCGCCACTACCAAGGTCAAGAGCCATTGCTAGGGTTACACTGACAGGAATGGATTTAAGCAAGAAGGACCAAGTCCTTTCTCCCCGTCTCTTGCCTTGTGCTCTCCTTCTAGTCACCCTCAAATGGCAGAGAGCCAGCTGGCAAGAGAGAGATGAACTTTTCAGAGTGAACCCGGCATTGCAGAGCAGGGCACAGAAGAGGGGGCATGGAAATGTCTCAAAAGGGGAGATACTTGGTCCTGACAGTCATTGTTTCCTGCTCTGGGGTAATAGTCACAATGTTCACTGTGGGTGATGATATTAATTACTCCTCAGGTTGAATCACAGTTTCACCTACTCTGGAATCTAAAGACTAAATTATAAAATTAACCTTCATCAACAATCCTTTAACAAAATCATCAGGGGAAAGGAGGATAGTGAAAAAAAGAAATTAGTAATATATACAAATATAAAATATACACACATGATAAGCAAGAAGAAAATACACATTGGTACAACACTCCTTGCTTCCCTACTGGTCACCAGGCCATAGCTGAGTTTTACAACGTCTTTCTACTATTCATGCCAAGTTCCATTTTCCTTCAGCCAAAACCTTGGTTGGTTGGGGTGACCCAAATCTTCGTTTCTCAAGAGTCTGGTGTTCCAGAGGTCCAGCCTTGTGTGATTGCTGTAGCTTTACATTTTGGGACATGGAAGAATTAAGAGGTGACCCCAGACAGTCCTCTGGGTTTTAGACAGAGTGCATCCATTGTAGAGTAGCTGCCCAATTTATGGATCAGTTACCCCAGACCCGTGGTCAGCAAACTGTGGCTCGCGAGCCACATGCGGCTCTTTGGCCCCTTGAGTGTGGCTCTTCCACAAAATACCACGGCCTGGGCGAGTCTATTTTGAAGAGGTGGCATTAGAAGAAGTTTAAGTTTAAAAATTTGGCTCTCAAAAGAAATTTCAACGTTGTACTGTTGATATTTGGCTCTGTTGACTAATGAGTTTGCCGACCACTGCCCCAGACAATAGAAGAACCTCCTCTTGTGACTGTTGGTTCACGGCAGGAGGAACCCAGAGTCCCCATTCCTATTGACTAAGCCGAGTAGGCCCATTGCTTGTTCCAGGGTGGAAGGGTTTCTCCCTGGGGAACAAAGATTTCCAAGTTAGCAGAGTTCGAAGTTGTGGGGACAAGATGCAAAAATTCTGTAAGTGGTTATTAGCTAATAGGGAGAGAAGGCACACGCACTCTGTGTGTTCTGGCCCTGTTATTGTGGATATGAGAGGAATAATGCCCTGTTGCTGAGCATTTAACTGAGTCTTCCAAAGGCCATTCCACTTTCCAGTTAGGCCACCTGCTTCTGGGTGATAGAGTACTTGGTAAGACTAGTGATTGCCATGGGCCCAAGCCCATTGTTGCTATTTTGCTATGAAATTAGTATATTGTTCAGAAGCAACTTTGGGTATAAAATCATGATGACAAGGTTGCATCAGTCCAGAGATGACAGAAATATTGCAGACAGTGAGAGGCAGGGAAGAGAGAGTGTGTGCGTGTGTTTGGGGGAGGGAGAGTTTGGGGCTCAGTGAGTCCAAGACGATGTCTAAAATGAAGAAATCAAGAACTGGTACTACATGCAGGTCATTTGGAAACTTGGAGATGAAACAGCAGAGGTTCTGTAAATAGGAAAAAGAATCTTAGTCTTAGAGTCTGGAGAGCTGATCCTCATTTCCAAGATTCCTGCTGCCTAAGAAGCACAGTGGTTTCTGGGCAAATCAGAAAAAGGCGCCTCCTCCTTGTAGTACTTTACTGCCCTCTGCTGGAGAACTGGAGTAATAACACTACAAACATGGAGTGACTTAAAGTGTCCTCTGTTGGTAGAGTATTAAATTTGACAGTAAAATAATAATCACGTTTTCAGATTAATTTAAATAGGCTAATTGAAATAAGTGAATATTCAAGAAAATTTAATTGTACTGGACAAAAAGCTGTTCCTAAAGTAGTAACTAAAATTTCTATTGGTAGTTCATCTCATGGTAAAATTCCTGAACATGCAATGAACCTAAAGCAGTCATATTTTTGTGCAAAAAATTAAAATTTAAAGTTTTCAAGGCTGCATCATAAAATTTACAAAAGCCTCCATTAATCAAAAAAAGGGGGGATAGCAAGGTAATATCATGTAAGGAAAAATATCCTAAAAGTAAATTACATCTAAAAAATTTTCACTTTACAAAATTAATTTTCATTTGTAATGCTAACAGCAAGACACCCATGAAAAACACACATGGTGTCTAAATAAGACAAAGGGAAATCGTTTGGGCAAAAATAAAAAGGATCTCAAATCAATTATATAGAAAAAGATTCCTTTATTAACTTTTGGTCGAGAATATGTTTGTATATTTTCAGAAAACAACTCCAAGACCATGTGGATTCCTGAAACAGAGAGGAATTGACAGGTCTGCTCCAACCACGAAGACAAGAGGAGAAACAGTCCAGAGATGGAAGACGCTGACGACGCCTTGCCACGCTAGCAGTCAGCAGCTGTGCGTCGCAGCAGGTTGCCTAGGACCAAACCAGAGAGGGTCGGACCTGCATTGCCACCATGTGCCCACCATCCAGATATCATTGCTGACATGTACACTTAAGGAACTGTTTGACATTGAAACGGGGACTCAGAACTGTTGGACATTGAAATTGGGACTCAAACATTTTTTGTTATTATATGTTTATTTCTAGTCTACAGAGGCAACATTTTTTAAAGGAAAGAAATGGGGAAAAATAGATACAGAGGCAAAGAAGCATTGAACAGACTGTCAAACTACAGTGGGAAGGCACGGGAGGTTGTGGGGGGGCTGTAAGAGATCAACTGAAGGACTTGTACGCATGCATATAAGCATAACCAATGGATACAAGACACTGTGGGGGGGCAGGTGAAGGCATGTACTGGGGGGTAGGGGAGGCCGGGGGGAGGTAAATGGGGGAAAAAAGGAGACATATGTACTACTATTTGTAATACTTCAAACAATAAAAAAAAAGTGTCCTCTGGGTTATACAGTGCCTGGGTTATGAAGCCACCATGCAGCTGTCGGCAGTCACCAATCTGGCACTCTGATGGGATCCTTTGCCTTTGAGCTGTTAGGTGAGGTGGTTGTGTCGGGGTGGCCAGAGCAGCGTGGCCTGTCCTCCTCCTGAGTGCCGTCACCACAGGTCACGGAAGCACCCTTTGGCTGTACCTGCCTGCTAGATGCTTGGGTTTCAGGGGCTCCATCTGTGACATGTAGAGAAGAAATTCCTGGAAATCTATAATGTGCACTTGACTCTCTTCCTTGTTTGTAGGGAGCGGTTATAGCGTTAAGCCTCAGACTGACCTGCTGGCAAAGCCGCAAACAAGTCCCAGCTTAGAGGGCACAGCCCTCTTAGCATAATTAAGCTTGATCTTGTGACTGCTCCTTAGATCTTTCCTGGGTAGCTAATGGGCTGTGGGAGGTGCAGCAAGTGCTGCCAAAACAAGGGAAACTTACAAGAACATTGTAAATTACCTTGTTTACCTCTGACTATAAAATAAAGGCTCAGCTTGCCGTCTGGATCTGTTCTGTGGCCTCAGCCAGGCACAGAAGATCCACCTAGACCCAGCTTATTCTCTGTCTTGTCTTCATCCTTCGCCGGCCCTCCCTCAGGCTCGCCGAACCCTTGGCTGTGCTGGCGCGGCACACTTGTTCTAATGCTACTGCAACCCTCATTTCTGTCCACTGCACACAATTGAACATTTTCTTGGTGAACTCTGACAGGGTTGGGGGTGAGCTGTGAGGAAGTCAGATCTCCGCAAGTACATTTTACTCGGGCCTGAACTTTTCCACTCCAACCCTTGGCCTCCACTTCTTGGCTCTGGTTTCAGAAGCATTCATCTTTCGTGGGTGAGAAGTTGTCCCACTAGAAAGGGGATGGGAAATTCTTTGTGCTAAACTCAGCATTGCCAAGATTTTACATACGGCCTCTCCCATGGGTGTTTGCACGCAAAGAACATAGACCACAGCAGTAATGGAGAGATTCAGACTAAGGTTACTTTGAGTCATTAAGTTTTCCTATTTGCTAGAATCCTGACGTGTAGGTGGCCAATTACCGCACCTCTGCCGAGAACCAGTCTCACAGAGCCAGGCACCCACCTGCTCTCCCCCTGTGCCTCCAGCTGAGAGAGGAGTGGTGACTTTATGCAGGTCTGGTCACTGGAGCAGGGAAATGACATCCTTGGACAGGGCTTACAGAGTATTGTGGAGTCAGAGTCTCAGAAAGGGAGCAACTTTATAAGATAAACTAGAGGCCTGGTGCATGAAATCCTGCATGGGTAGGGTCCCTAGACCTGGCCAGCAATCAGGGCCGATCTGTGGGGCAACTGGCGGGGCTACTGGGGGGCCCTCTCTCCCCCCGTCCCCCGCTGGCACCCGCCTTGGCTGGCCTGGGGCCTGCTGGCTGGGGGCAGCTCCTGCATTGAGCGTCTGCACCCTGGTGGTCAGTGCTCATCATAATGACCAGTCATTCCACTGGTCATTCCTCCGTTCATTCGATTTACATATTAGACTTTTATTATATAGGATGGTCCACTCCTCCCCATCTAGTGCCTCAATCCCTCCACATTTTTTCTACAAGATTATCAGCTTATGCTTACATGCGCCCAAGGACAGGGAGCTCACTATCTGATAAAGTAGATCTGCCTGTCTCTGGAAGGATATGACTCAGGAAGTACTTCCCTCCCATCCTTCTCCTGCCTCATCCATCTCCTACATCTCAGTCTGGGTTCTGGCCCATGAACCCTGCTCCCCATGATGGCCTCCACATATTTGCAGGTACCCCAGAGTGTTCTCCTCTCTAGGGAACGTTGATTGATTAGGACTCTTGCGGATGCAAATGACAAAGCTCAGCTCTTGTTAGCTTAGGCAAAATAAGAGGAATTTATGGGCACCTTGGGATAGCCAGGGTTCTGCTGGGTCCAAGAGAGTCAATGATGTCATCAGTGTGCTGCTGTGTCCCTTGTCCCTGGCTGTGCTGCTTTCCTTCACAGGCAGGTGAATGATGGTCCCTGGCACTGCCAAGCCTCTGTCCTACCTGAGCAGAGTCCATCTCTTGTGATGGCCCCAAGGCACAGGTCAGGATTAACTACAGTTCAGAGGGACCAAAATTAGAGGTGGCTCAAGGAGGGTGTCTGTGCACAGGTCAGAGGTGAAAGGTCAGGGATCTAGTCTACCCAAAGGTAGAAGCCAACATTTTTCAAATTTCCAGCTGCCCAGAGGTCCATGGCACTGAGCTGGGGTGTCTCCAAAGCTGCAGGATGAGCCGATTATCTTCCTGGAGAGTCGATTTTCTTCAGTGGAAGTAATTTCAAGCACTATTTTTAGATTTAAACAAAAACAGAAACCTCATGGAGCGGAATGCAAAATTTGTGTATAATTTTGAGACAAAACCCAAGACTTCAAAGAAATTTCTCACTTGTGCCAGCTGCCTGGCCTGCTGGCTAAACGTGTTCATTCTTGTATTAGCAGGCATTTTGGGGGTAAGATGAGCAAGTGCTGGAGAGGGGTCCTGGGCCCCACAGTCGAGGGGTGCTGGGCCTGGGTCTCCACATAGCTGCAGAGGAGGCCAGTGAGGAGATGGGTCCAAGGAGGCAGAGACAGCTGCCCCTAAGTTGACTTTTTATTGAACTACCAGTATAACTTACATAAAGTACACAAGTGTTACGTGTACAGCTCAATGGCTTTTACAACCGTGTAACCACCACCGTTTACAGATCATTTCCAGAGCCCTTCAATCAAAACTCACCAAAGGTAACACTATAAGGGTAGGTTTATTTATACCCATTTTACAGATGAATAAACTGAGGCTCAAGGGAGGGCTGTGCATAGCAGCTAAGGGGTGGGACCAAGATTCATCTGTCTCTTACCAAAGTACATGGTGATTCATATAGGCTATAAAACAGTATTTCTTCTTTCCCTTCTCACCCCTCCTCTCACTTTCCTCCTCCTACACCGCTCCCACCCCAGCCTCTTCTTGAGGGCCCGTTACTATTTTGTAGATTTACCACCAGATGGAGCCAAAGGACCTGGGATCTAAGGACCTGGAGGCCTTGAGCCTGGCCAGTGGTCAGGATTTCCTGGCTTTAGCGGGGAAGCAAGGGGAATTCATGGATGTTCATCCTGGGCCCTGCCCAGCTGACATGGCAGAGGTGACCCCATCCCAGGCCCTAGACCAATGACACCCAGACAGACAAAAAGATAGAAGTGCAGATTGGGGCTCAGTCTAAGATAAACCCTGGGCTAGGAGCAAAGAAACCTGAGTTCTGGTGTTACCGGTCACATGCTCTCTGAGTCACCTACCTGCCCGACCTCAGTGAGTGGTCTTCCTCACCTACAAGGTAAACTCAGTCCCACCTCCATCCCTTTGCATTTGTTATTCTCTTCACCTGGCATACTCTCCCCTCCACAGTCTGCCCAGCAGTCAGCCAGCATAAGAAGCCCAGCTCAATGCCACCCTCCCCGCGCCCCTGCACTCCCCACACCCCCTCCCAAGGAAGGCTTCCCTGACTGAGTAGTCATTGAATTGATTATCTCAGCTGTCCAATGGTTTAGTGAGAGTGAGACTCCTGTCCAGGCTGCTGGTGTCTTCTATCCCTCTTCCTGGGAGCGACTGGATCACAGCGGGCAGTGAGCCTGCCTGGGCCCCAGCTCGGGGGCTTCGCCTTGTGCCAGCCCTGGGGGACCGTTGAGAGGCTGGGCTTGTGTCTTCCCTCCGTGTCCAGCCCCTGAAAAGTCAGCCTCCCAGAAGGCAGGTCAAGAAGGGCCATCAGAGCTCATTCATCACACAGCGGCCCAGGTCACGCAGCACCTTGACCACAGGCCTTGACTCCATCGGGCTTTGGGCCTGCAGCTCAGGGCTCCCCAGAAGGCCCTATGCCCAAGTCTAAGGACCTGGCCACACCCTCTCCTTGGCTGGAAACTCCTTGCCAGCCCCCTCCTCTGACGGAGCAGGTACACCAGGGACTACTCTCAGCCAGCAGGTACGTGGGGGGCAGTGGGGAAAGGAGCCTGGAGAAGCTGCCTTCCCAGGAAAAGTCTGTGGGACCCCCACCCCAAGCCCTAGCAAACGGTACCACTGTTGGAAGGTGCTAGAGCTGTTAGGTGCCCAGCGTTTGGAGTCAGACACTCGGGTTCAAATTCCTTCTCTACCACTTGTCATTGGCATGACCTTGGCCTAACCCTTAACTTCGGCAGTTTCTTCGCCTGAGAAATGGGAGGAGACACAGTCTTACTGTTTCTTTTACCGGTGGTTGTGCATTCAGCGAAGAAGCACAGGCAAAACTTTCAGTGCAGGCCTGGCTGCAGAAGTCTCATGCGCTCAGTCCCCGGGAGAGGGCATGTGGGGGGCCTGGGTGTCGATCAGCTGATAGCGATGCAAATGCACTACATGTAGATCTGTGGAGGAGAGGGCTGCTGCTTAGGGCCATCTCGCCAGCCAATCAACAGCAGCAGGTGCCCAGCACCTGTGGGTGTGGCCTGCCCAGGAAGAGGAGGAAGGAAAGGGGAGGCAAACAGGGAGGACAGGAGAGCTCTGGGCTGCCAGTCAGGAGATAGGGGTTAAGCGCGAGCTGGAAGATAATGAGCTATTTGAGCAGGTTGTGAAAAGCCAACATGAGTTTTTTCATCTGTGACCTAGGGCTGGCTCCTCTGCCTATTTTTCTCATAGGGTGGGAGTGAGGATCGGGTAAGCTGATGGATAGGACAGGGTTCTGGAAGGTTCTGGAAATGCAAGGCATAGCAAGGTCTCAGTCCTCTGGATCTTAGGGGCAATTTGCCAATCTGTATAGCTGAGGGCTTGCTCTTTTGATTATTCATATTTTCTAATTTTATTTTAGCCTTTGGGTGAAAAAATTTTTTAAATGTGACCTATTTCCATACTTTATTAAAGAGTATCCTTCGTGTAAGTTGTATTGATTCTTTTGAAATCTACCATGTGATGCCCAAGTCTGGGCCTTTAAAGAAAGGTTTTGGTCTCCTAACGCCAGCCGTCCTTTCTCACTGCTATCCGGGGATCTGCCTCAACCACTCTCCCATCCTGTGAAAGTTTCTGCTTCGAATCTGCTTTGTGTGTAAAGTATGACTAGCTGGGTCCTGAGCAAGAGGGGTTTGTGAGTCAAGTGCATGAGCTATAAAGTGGGCAACCTACGACATGGCTTTCTCACTCCCGGTCTTGGCTACGGAGCCAGGAGATGGGCGACCAGAGCCCTTGGTCTTAATCCAAGGTCATGCCTTCCTCAAGGACTCCTGTAGTCATACCCCTGCTCTATTGCTTCACCCCAGCACCCCCTTGCCCTCCCTCACCTGGCATTCTTCAGCAGCCCCACTACCTGTTACCGATGGTCATGTCTAGACCATCCCAAAGCACTGTCAACCACTTTCCAAAAGCCATATCTCTTCCATTTCCTTCGATTCAAGAAACCTTTTGGTGTCTCTGCAGTGCTTCAGAATAAAGCCCAAACTCCATTGCTTAGTATAACACTTCCCAAGGTCCCATCCTTGGGGACCCTTCTGGCCTCTCCTACTACCATCCCATCCCCACACCCTTTGCAGTAGCCACGAGAAACCAATATGAGATGCTACATTTCTCTGGCTTCCCGTGAGTTATTCTCTCTACTCTGTCCCCACTTCCTCACCTGGGAAAATTCAGCCCAGGTGTCATGTCCTCCAGGAATTCTCCATCACCATCTTCTAGGCTGACCCAAGTGTTTCCCCCTCCATGCCTCACAGTCTGTGGCAGGATTCTGGAGCTTGACTACCTGGGTGCAAATCTCAGCCTTGCCTCTTTAACCCCGAGTGACCTGGGGCACGTCAGCTGACTTGGTTTACCCATCTGTAAAATGGGACTAAACACAGTAGCCAGTTCATTATGTGTCAAGCTCCTAGTGCCATTCCTGGCATACAATCACCCAATTAGTGTGAGCTATTTTGCTTAATTACTGATTTCCAGTCTCCCCCACTAACCCTAAGCTTTTCAAAGGTTGGCCCGGTCTTCATTCATCTGTATTCTTCCTCCTTGGTGCTTGTGCAGAACCAGGCACATAGCAGCTGCTCAATGACAGCCAACTGTGTGAATGGAAGTCAAGTCCAACATTGGTTGGAAGGGTCCTTCTGCAGCATGAATGAACACCCGGCACTCTGTGCTGAGTTTTCCTTGCATGTCAGTCTTCTCCCTGAACCAGATGGTAAGTCCCCCAGTGGAGGGGAGCAAAGCTGTTCCTTTCATTGGCCGTGGTGCCAGGCACTGTGTCTGGTACACTGAGGCCTGGGTGGGAACCTAGAAGGTGAACCCAGGGTGCTATCCATGGTGCTGAATAGAATTGAGCCGTGACTAATTCCCCTCCCTGAGAAGGATGTTGGGAAGTAGAGGGATTTGCTTCAGGGAAGCCAGGAATGGATTTTTCATTTCCAGATCTCAGCCAGCACATTTTGTTCTGACATTTCCCTGGCACCTTTGACAATGATGTGATGTTGCCTGCACAGCTCTTTCCCCAGCCTCCCAAATTTCTTGGAAAACTGTCATATGCCCACCATCCTCTCCCGCCTGCAGGCACCTCCAGGCTTGGATGCATTGTCCAGAGACCTGGATTAGAGACTGGAGCACAGCTGTCCTTTCATAGAGATGCCTCATGATTTCAGAACTGGAAGAGACACTCATCTAGACTGTTCAGTTTACATACAGGGATACTGAGGCCCAGCCAGGTGAAGGGATTTGTTTAAGGTGACATGGCCAGGAAAGGAGAGGGTTCTGGATAGAGAGGGCTCTTCAAATTCATGGTATATTGATATGTTATGACACCAGGATGCTGCAGTCAGAGGTCTGGGATCACCCACAGGATGGAGGTCAAGGTATTTTCTATTTAGCTGCAGGGAATGTCCTTGATTAAAACCTAAAACCAAGTCCCCTTACCCTACACTTTATCCCATTTACCTCTCAGCCATTCTGTAAAGTTGGTGTTGACATCCCCACTCTCTAGATGATAAAACTGAGGCTCAGAGGGGGTGATGAGACCAGTTCAAGGCCACACGGCTGCCTCCCTGCCAGGGTTGGCATGAAGATCGTGTGAGGTGAGCCGGCAGGAGTTCCTGAAGCGAGTCTTGGTAATGAGAAGATGTGCTTGGAAATGACACCATCCTCTTTTCCAGCCTGAAACAAACCGTCTTCACATTTCAAAGTGGAAAAAGGCCTATCTGTTCACGCTTCTCAGTGCCTCTGTGATTCCACAGCCTTTGAGCACCATCTCCTCGGAGATAAGGGAAAGACGCTGAAGATCAAAGCCAGTGGGGCGGGTGCCTGGGAGGCAATGGGGCGTTGCTTAGCTTATGGAGGGAGAGGCTGAACGAGTGGATTTAGGACATCTGAGGGTGACTGGCCTGGCCAGAATAATGAACACCCACCGGACACGATCCAGGGCACCTGGGCTGAAACCCAGTCCCACTGCTTACAGCTCCGCGATCCGAGATCGAGTCACCTGTGATCCTGGAACCTCAGTTTCCATACTTGAAAAATGGGAATAACAACTCTTACCTGAGAGTGTTAGGAAGAGTGAATGAGATGATTCACACAAGGCGTCCAGCACCGTGCCTGGCTCAATAAGTGTCAATTTCCTTGTCAATTCTTGCCCTCCTATCCTCACCTACGTTTAGTCATCAAGCATTTATTCAGCACTTACTATGTGCCAAGTGCTATTCCAATTCCTGGTGACCTGGCAGTTAACATGGTCGGTGGTCGCTCTCACAGAGTTTACATTTGATTAGAGAAGTTAGAAAAAAAGAAACCAAAATAACAAAATGTTAGCTATTGGTAAGTGCTTCTATAAAGAACATTCAACTTCATTGTAATAGGGAGTGGAGGATGGCAACATCAGGAGAATCGAGTGGGTCCTTCTGAGGAGATGACAATGAGCAGAGGCCTGAATGGAGGTTTGGAGGGAAAAGCATTCTAGGCAGAGGGAATAGCAAGTGCAAAGGTCCTGAGGTAGGCACAAGCTTGGCACCCTGGGAAGGAAGTCAGTGTGGCTGGAGTATAGGCAACAGGAGAGGAGGTGGGAGAGATGGGCAGGACCTCAATCAGGTAGGGCCTTGTGGCCCTGTTGAGACACTTATTTATATTACCCTCTTCCAGTCTTTCGTTGTTGTTAATCCTCTCTGGAGGATATTTTTTCCATTGGTTTTCAGAGAGAGTAGAAAGGAAGGCGAGAGACAGAGATAGAGGAGAGAAAGAGAGAAATATCTATCGTCTGTCTCCAGCACACGCCCCCACCCTTGACTGGGAGGCAAACCTGTGACTTTTTGCTGCAAGGGCTGGCGCTCTAACCACTGAGCACACCGGCCAAGGCGAACCCTCTCCCAGTCTTGATGGACCCTCAGCTCTTGGGAACTCTTCTATTTTTCTGAGTCTCCTGGTAGGCTGTAAAGTCAGTTCACTAGGCAGGGCCTTTAACCTCAGCAATGAACCTCCACCCTGGGTTCTGTCCTTAAAATGTCAGAACAGGAAGGGTCCTTGGAGATGCTGGTCCAAAACTCTCATTTTGTTCAAATGGATCAACTGAGGCCCAGAGGCAGAAACTGACTTGGCCAGGGTCATACCATGAGTTAGATATCTACCAATTAGCATTCTATACATTCTGTCTCCAGTGAAGAACAAGAAGTAGCCCTAACTGGTTTGGCTCAGTGGATAGAGCGTCGGCCTGCAGACTCAAGGGTCTCAGGTTCGATTCTGGTCAAGGACATGTACCTTGGTTGCGGGCACATCGCCAGGAGGGGGTGGGCAGGAGGCAGCTGATCGATGTTTCTCTCTCATCAATGTTTCTAACTCTCTCTCTCTTTCCTTTCCTCTCTGTAAAAAAAGCAATAAAATGTATCTTTTTTAAAAAAAGAACAAGAAGTAAGCATCTTGGGCTGGTATGGCAGCTCTACGATCATCAGGGATCCAGGCTGCTCCTAACTTGCTCTGCCATCCTCAACATGTGACTTCCTCCTCAGAACCCAAGATGGCTGCCCCGGCTGCAGCCATCAGGTCTGCATTCCAAAGCAGAAAAGTAGAAGGGCTGGAAAAGAACATGCCCTTCTCCAAAAGGAAGTGGCCCAGGTGTTGCAGTTATATTACATTGGCCAGAACTTAGTCACATGGCCACCTCACAGCAAAGAAGACCCGGAAATGTAGTCTTTACCCAAGACAACCACTTGACCAGCCCAAATTGAGGGGTGTCATTCATTAGGACATGCGGGAGATAATGAGGGACAGCTGGCCGTCTCTGCCACAGTGACAAAGTTGAGACTGACCCCCACAGGTCCTGACTCTGTAGTGCTCTCTGCGCTGCCCTTTCTTCCTGCCCGCCCACCACCATGATGAGCAAATAGCAGCCAAATGTAGGGGAACCCCTTGGGAGAGTGCCCTGGAGGATGCAGAAAGAGGAAGAGGTGCACCCGAATGTGGGCCCTCCCACCAGCTGCTGGGCCTTCCCCATTGCTTGCACTGAGCTGGCAGGTGGCCTTGAGGCCCAGGACAGGGAGGCATTGCTGCCCTTCCCCGCCCCCCCTTTTTGGAGAGGCAGCTGGTGACATAGCTCCCGCAGCTCTGCATTGTTCCCAGTGAACAGGGTGGCAGGTTGGTGGGGGCCCACTGTGGCAGCAAGTGGAGGGAGGAGGGAGGTCATTAAGCAGCTGGCGAGGCCAGCCTGCCCAGCCCTGCACCCCACTCTGCCTCCCCCTCCCCCATGCCTGTGCTGGTGGCTGGACAGAGCATGGGCAGGGCTGGCCTGCGGCTCTTGCTGGGGACTCTCTCCTCCTGTCTGATAGGAACACCAAGAGCCTCCTGCTCCTTTTCCTCCCTTCCATCCCTCTCCCTGTCCCTCCCTCAAGTCCACCCCTCCTCTTTCTGTCCCCTCTCCTCTCTCTTCATTTACTCCTTTCCCAGTGTCTTACCACGCCTCTCCTCCTTCCTCCTTTTCATTCTTGTTTTCCTTTCTTCTTCCTACATTTTCTTTCTTCCTGTCTTTTTTTTTCCCCTCCCTCTCCTGCCCTCTTGGCTTCCCCTACCCCTTCACTGTCCATGCCCCACTCTTGTGGGTCCTCCTTGCAGCTGGGGCAAGACTGGGTCAGAGGCCCTTCGCAGAAGCCCCTTCCTCCCCGTCCAGCATCAGGGGTCAGGAGAGAGTGTGGCTAGCTGCCAACCTGTGGCCCCAGCCCTTCCCCAGATGGAGACAAGGGACTCGTGTCCATTGAGCTCCAACTACATGCTAGCCACTAGGATGTCACTTAAATTTAATTCATCTTCACCACAATCCACCGAGGCTGGTTATTATTCCCATCCTATCTAATAAAAGAGTAATATGCAAATTAACCATCACTCTGCTACACCCACAAGCCACGCCCATAAGCCACACCCACAAGCCAATCAGGAGCAAATATGCAAATAAACCCAACCAAGATGGCTATGGCCACAGGGAGCAGGAGGGAGGCTTGGGTTTCCCGGCAATGGAGGAAGCCAAGCTTTACGCCTGCCCTTGCCAGCCTAGGCCTCCACTCAAGGCTACTAAGTTTCAGTGATAGAAGATACATAAAACCAAACAGAAATGGCGGCAGCCATGGAGCTGGAAAGAGCAGGAGGCTAGGGTTGCCCCCGGTGATGGAGGAAGCCAAGCTTTCCGCACACCCTGGCCGGCCCAGGCCTCTGTTTAAGGCTACAAAGTTTCAATTATAGAAGATAAATAAATCCCAACAGAAATGGCTGCCGCCACGAAGCAAGCAGAAGGCTTGGCTCCGCTCCAGGCTACAAAGTTTCAATTGTAGAAGATAAATAAACCCCAGATACCAGGGCCTCCGCTTGGGTCGCCAGGGGGCGTGGCCAGCCTGCAAACCACCACAGGCCCCTCGCCCAGGCCGCCCCATGCCCCAAGGGAACCCCCACCGTGATCTGGGACACCCTTCAGGGCAAACTAGCTGGCCCCCACCCATGCACCAGGCCTCTATCCTATCTAATAAAAGAGTAATATGCAGATTGACCATCACTCCAACACACAAGATGGCTGCCCCCATGTGGTCAAAGATCCTGCCCCTATGTGGACACGAGATGGTCACCACAAGATGGCCAGCAGGGGAGGGCTGTTGGGAGGGACCAGGCCTGCAAGGGAGGGCAGTTGTGGGCAATCAGGCCAGCAGGGGAGGGCAGTTAGGGGTGACCAAGCTGGTAGAGGAGAGAAGTTGGGGGCGACCAGGCCTGCAGGGAAAGGCAGTTGGGAGGGACCCAGGCCTGCAGGGGAGAGCAGTTGGGGGGGGGGACCAGGCCTGCAGGGGAGGGCAGTTAGGGGTGACCAGGCCTGCAGGGGAGGGCAGTTGGGGGGGGACAAGGCCTGCAGGGGAAGGCAGTTAGGGGTGACCAGGCCTGCAGGGGAGGGCAGTTGGGGGGGACCAGGCCTGCAGGGGAGGGCAGTTGGGGGGACCCAGGCCTATAGGGGAGAGCAATTGGGGGGGGACCAGGCCTGCAGGGGAGGACAGTTAGGGGAAAACAGGCTGGCAGGGGAGCAGTTAGGCATCAATCAGGCTGGCAGGGGAGTGGTTAGGGGGTGATTAGGCTGGCAGGCAGAAGTGGTTAGGGGCAATCAGGAAGGCAGGCAGGTGAGCAGTTGGGAGCCAGCAGTCCTGGATTGTGAGAGGGATGTCCGACTGCCCGTTTAGGCCCGATCCCACCAGGGCAGTCAGACATCCCTCGAGGGGTCCCAGATTGGAGAGGGTGCAGGCTGGGCTGAGGGACACCTCCCCCCCCCCCCATGCACAAATTTTGTGCACCGGGCCTCTAGTTTTATAGATAAGAAAACTAAGGCTCACAGAGGCAAAGTGTAGTTTGAAGCCTCACAGTGAACTGCTGGGAGCCTCACTGTCGAGCCACTGCCAGTCCCAGCCCTCGTCTGACTCAGTCCCCATGCTTGTTTGGCAGCCCACTCCTCAGCCTTCGCAGAGATTGAGGGACCAGGAGAGGACCACAGCAGCAGGGCCCAGATATTTGTATCCAACTTCTTGGTTCCTCAGGGCTGCTCAGCCTCAAACTTCAAATAGTCTTCCCTCACCCCCTCCTGCAATAACCACCTGTCATACACAGATCCACACCCACACACATGAAATATCCACAACAGATATGACCTACCTGCACAGGCAGCAGAGAGCATACATAAAGAGAGTGATGGTGATGGGGATGGTGATGGTGATGGGGATGGTGGTGGTGATGGTGACGATGATGGTGATGGTGATGGTGACGATGATGGTGATGGTAGGATCCTGAAGGCGCTTTCTCCAGCCCCCTCACCAAGGCAGCCCGAGGTTTCCCTGAGCTGCATGCTCCCTTGCAGCTATGAGCTTAAGAAACCTAACGTGTTCCTATTACAAGTATTTTGCTGGTCTTTGGTGGGCTGGCTTCAATAGCTCAACATTCAGGTGGTGGATAACCTGGGCGGGAGGGTGGGGTGTGCACGGGGCAGGGTGCACAGGGGTCTTAGGAGGCGCTGGCAATGCAGTTTTTAGGCTGGCGGTGAGGCCTTAATTTGTTTTGTTATAAATAAACTAGAGACAGGGTGCATGGATTTGTGCACCAGTGGGGTCCCTCGGCCTAGCCTGCACCCTCTCACAATCTAGCACCCCTCAGGGGATGTCAGAGAGCCAATTTCAACCTGATCCCTGCAGACCATGCCAAGGGATGGGCCCCTAGTATGTATATAAGATCTTTGGTTAATCTCTTCCCGCCCTCCCCCCTCCCCACTTCCCTTTGAGATTCATCAGTCTGTTCCATGTTTCCAGGCCTGTGCGTTGAGCATCTGCCCCCTGGTGGTCAGTGTGCATCATAGCTACTGGTTGAACAGTTGAACAGTCACTTAGGTTTTTATATACCACTATATAGATTATTTTTAATGTGGATATGTTATATACATCATTTTATCTGTACATAATATATTTCACAATGACAAGAATAAATTAGAAAGTTAATATAAAAAAGAAAAAGGCTACAGAAGCTAAATCTCTGCCAGATGCCCAAGGATAACTTGACTAATTGGCGCCAACTGGCCTGAGACCAGCAACATAGCCTCCAGGCCATGAGCAGCCAGGGATTGGGGGGGGGGGGACATGCAAGACCCCCTGGAGGGAGGGGGTCTGAACAAGCAAACTGTCCTCTCCTCCACTCAGGGACCCCCCCACCCACCAGACCCAGGTCTTGGCTCTGCCTCCCTTGTGGAGAAGAGGGTGGCCTTTAAGTGTTTGTTTAGAGATGCCATGTCCTTAAATGGCTGGGTTTTTAAAATATGTATGTGCCTGCATCTAACTTCATCTCTCCAACCAACAGCTCGGCATCAGCAGCCAGAGGGCAGGCTGGAGAGGAGGTAGGGAAGGGAGCTGGGCCAGAAAACCCAGACGGCAAGGAAGGGGGAGACAAGGCACAGACAGGGGCCATGGGGCACATGGGGAAGAAAGTATTGGCCCAGCACGTCAGTGACAGTGCTGCAGAGAGTATGCATAAAGGCAGTGATGGCGGTGGTGATGGGACTCCAACCCACTGGTCTGCTTTTATCCACATTGTCTGTTTCTGGCCCTGGGCCTCAGCACCTGCTATTCCTTCTGCCTGGATCACCTTTTTTTTTCCTAATGACAAGCACCTTCTCTAAAACCCACCTTCTGATCAAGGCTTCCCCTACCCATGGTCACCTAATGAAGGACCCACCTCTCCATGCACCAGCTGAACGAATGAACCATACTGACTGCAGGATGGATTGATTGGAGTAGGTTTCCTTTTGACAGGCATTTACTATGTCTTTAAACAATGATTTCTGTTTTATGTTTGCTTTTGCAGCTACATCAGAAAATCAAATGGCACTTTAAAAGTTGTATTTACCGAAGCTATTTGAAGCAGGCCTTTCTTAGGCATGTGAATTATAGGTTAGATCATAGCTATTGTGAAGCCCTGAGAACGATTTCTGAAGTGTATCCAAGTCAGAAAGTGTATTATTTAACCAAAAGAATAAGCTTTGGCATCCTGGTTATTTTATTTCAATGAAACTTAGTATTATTTTAACAGACATAAGCTTTGATTTCTGAATTTTTAACCTTTTGGACTGGAAATATGAAATGGAGTCTTGTTTAAATAAAACTGAAATGGAACAATTTCAGCCTGGTCAATGAGAAACTCTAAATTTGGGGGTAGGAGGTTAATTCTGTTTTCATTTTCTTGATTTTTCATTGCCAAGAAAAGCAGTACAAGATTTCCTGCTTTTTAATTTCCCAGATGATTTGTAGATTTAGCACAACATTATTTATGGGAAAATATCAGGAGAAAATAACCTTTCTGTGTTAACAGAAGGAATTTCGAAAGGTATTATTCAATTAATAGTCTTCCTGTGTCCCTGGCCAGGTCTCTCCCTCTCAGAACCCTTTAAGGGATGCGCTGCTCCTCGAGCAGGGCCTGCAGAACCCCCTAGGAGCTCACAGCTCCTAGAGATCTGGCTCTGTCCTTTGCTCAGCTGCTGCCCTCAGCCCTCTGTGCTTCCGTCTGGTTGACCTCCAGTTTCCCAAACAAAATCTGCCCTGTGCTCTCTCCTGGCCCTTTGCACACACTGTTCCTTCTGCAAGGCTTGCTCCCCTCCCTCCCCCACTACTCATTTGCACCGCCTAGATGTCACTTCTTCCAGGAAGCCTTCCCAATACTCCTGAATGAGTGATGCATGCCGCTTCTCTTTGCTCGGATGGCTTCCCACATGCTCTCTATCATAATGCTTACCCTGCTATATATCATCTTGGTGATTCTTCAGCTCCTTGTCTGTCTCCTTTGCCAGACTATACGCTCTGTGAGGGCAGGCACCCTGTTTATTTGCTCACTGTTGGCTCCCTAGGCTCTACCATGATGGTTGACACATAATAGGGGCTCAATTAGTGCCAGGGAAACAAATGAATATGGGCTAGAACTTGATTAATATTCACCAAATGCTGGTGTCACATCACTTATAGTTTATCATGAATAGTTTTTATATGATCTCCTCTTAGTCATTAATTTGGTCAATCACTCCATCCATTCATTCTATCCAGCCATCCTGCCATTTATCCAACTATCCATTCATATATTTCTGTGGCTAGGCAAAAATATGAGTTTGAAGTCATAGTAAGTCTTAGGGGAAGAAGAAAATCAGGATTTTTTAATGTTAATATCAAACTCAGCAAATAGTAGGCACGCCTAGTTAGGGAGGAACAGAAATAGCGCAGAAATGGATTATCCAGTAAAAGCTAAAGCAATTCAAGCCTTACACCCCAAAATCTTAACTCTTCCCTCCCTCTCTTCCTCTTTTCTTCCTTCCTTCCTTGATCAAGACTTCTCTTTGATCCAGGCCCTGTCTGACTATTGAATCAAACCCAGATTTCAACCCTGAAGATGCTCTGAATGTATAGGGGACACTAGGTGATGCAAAGAACCATATAGAAGGTACAAAGTGGCCTATGCTGTAAGGGAGGCCTAGATAATGTTTCCCGAGCACCTGGAGGGAGGAGAAGGACGGAACACTGCTTGGAGGAGGGGACATTTGAGCTGGATATTGATGGATGGATAGGACTTAAATATATGAGAATGAGGGAGAGCATTCTAGAAGGAAGCAACCAAATGAGCCAAGACACAGAAGCGTGATAAAGCCAGGCAGGTCCAGAGAATGGGGCAGCCGGGGGGGGGGGGGGGGCGGGGGTGTGTGAAGGGGGCGGGGAGGCAGTGGGAAGAAGAGGAGAGGAGTGGGTGGGGAGGTGAGGGAGGGGCCTTGAGCCAGGTCACAGCCCCAGCCTTGGAGGCCAGCTGGGGAATGACAGATTGAGTAACTCATTCAGCTTGTCAGTATTTTTTTTAGCACTTGCATTGCCTGCTGCCTCTCCCCTAATGGTCTGTCGTAGCACCTGGCCAGCTGCCCCTGCCCCCAGCTTGTCTGTCCCTCCTCCCCCTCGTAGGAAGCAGAATCTCCGTAAAGGAGCAGATCATGGTGCCCCTCCCCACCTATAGCCCTCTATGGCTCCCTATTGTCCTGAGCATACATTTTAAGCTCCCTGTCCGGGACCACAATCACCACCCTCCTCCCACATACAGTTTTACTCCCCTGCGCTGAGGCCTCATGGGTTTACTTTCATTTCTGTGAATGTCCCTATGTTTTCCTCTGCTTAAGACAGCCCAGCCCCCACGGCCCCACTCTGCACAGGCTGCTCTGCAGATACTGATTCCTGGGGGGCCCTTCTCAGGCTGAGGTAAGGGCCCCTCCTACTGGACCACACCGGGAGTTGTTGCCTGTTCACTTACCTGGCTTCCCCACTGGACTGGGAGCGGTGAGGAAGAGAGGCTGTTTGGGGTGCTCACCGTTCCATCCCCTTCCACCTCCAGCCCAGGTGTCCCCCAGCAGGCCCTGGATTTCTGGGTCTGGAGGGGCCGAAGAAAAAGACCTTAGAGTGGAGTGGGGTGCCTCCACCTCCCTGCTTCCAGCTCCCTGCACTCCACAGGCCGGAGGGGGCCAGGTCATGAGGGGCAGCAGCTGCCACCACAGCCTGAAGGTGAGAGTCGGGACAGTTGCACTTGGGAAGGGGCCCTGGGAGGTCTGGCAGCTCTGAGGCTGCCCCCAGGCGGGGAGGAAGGGCCAGCAGGGGTAGAGGATGAGGCAGGGGCACCTGCTAAGGACAGGTCGCCACAACCCAGCCCCCAGGTTTGGGCGGGAAGGAGCCACCCCTTCTTGGTCTGGCCAGGATGCACTGTGATTTTGGACTCCGCATTCGTTTTGCCTTTTCTCCCTTTTTCTCTGTTTATTTTTCCGGCTAACCCCACCCGGGGCTACTCGTATTTTTGCTTTCTCCTGGTTCAACTGCTGAGCGGCCTTGTAGCTTTAACTGGCCCATTTTGTGCATGCCGGAAAGATCTTCCCTCCTGCCCTGCCACCCACCCCCACTCTCACCCCCACCCCCATGGGGCCTGGGAGTAAAAGCGAGAAGTAAGGCTGATTATGGAGAGAAAGGCCGCTGAGACAGACCGCCCAGGAGAAGGAAAAAGGGAGAAAGCAGAGACAGAGAAACAGAGAGAGACAGGGCCAGCCGCACAAGAAGGGTGGGAGCCTGGAGAATTCAAGACAGAAACAAATAATTGACATAAGAGAGAGAAACACCGAAAGAGAAAGAGACACAGAGAAGCAAACAGATGGATTTATATTCATATTGAGCGACAAGAGCAAGAGAGACAGGCAGCCACAGAGAGGGGGAGGCAGCCAGGAGCCAGACAGCAGAGGGGAGCAGTGTCTCCAGGGAGGCGGGGGCGGGAGGGGGGGTTGGTACATGGAGGTCTCCCACGAGTGTCCTGCTTCTCGGGGCCTAATTGCAGCATAGGGATGATAGATCACAGATTCCTATTATCTGCAGGAGACTGCTGGCAAGGATGTCAAAGTGCTTTGTAAATGTAAGGTCTTTACAAATGGGGGGGAAGGAGGAAATCATTATTCTGAGGAGGGAGGCTTCCTATGGGTCCCTCTGTCTGCCTCTTGCATTTCAAATGCGTTAGGGTGGGAGAGGACAATGCCTACCACACTCATTTGTCATTCAGTCCTGTGACATATTTCCTGACCGCCTCCTAACGGTTTGTCAGCCCCTTTCTGGGCTCTGAAGATAGAAGGTGACGGAGGCAGTTGCCACCCTCCTGCTCAAGGCCTTCCCTGTGTTAGGTGACCAGTAAACGTTGAATATTTACTGAATACATTGTAAGAGGAGCAGCTGGCATAACCGTCTCCACTGTACCGTGGCATTTGCTGTAGCGGAGGGGTGTCCAGAGGAGGGGGTCCCTACCTCCATCTGGGGGCAGTCGGGGACAGCTCCCTGGAGGAGGCGATGTGGGAGAAGGCCTTGAAGGCTTTTCGGAGTGGAGAAGCCAGGGAGGACTTTCCAGGCAGAGGGATCAGCCTATGCAAAGTGAAGGGGTATGAGTATGGGGAGGAGGGCACTCAGGAAATGGAGAGGTGGGGTGGGGGAAACAGGGAAATGAGGCTGGGAAAGTAGGCAGGGGCTGGACTGGGGGGGGCCTTGAATGCCAGACAAGTAGTTGGGACAATTGGTGGTGATGACCAGCAAAAGAATAGCATGACCAAATCTGAGTTTTTTCAGAGAAATCCCACTGACAGTCCAGATAGGAGCTGTGGCTGGGATGGGGGTGGGGACAGGGGCTGGGAGAACATGAGGAGAGAGGAGTTGGGGGACAGGGGCTGGGAGAACATGAGGAGAGAGGAGTTGGGGGGCAGGGGCTAGAGAACATGAGGAGAGAGGAGTTGGGGGGCAGGAGCTGGGAGAACATGAGGAGAGAGGAGTTGGGGGGCAGCGGCTGGAGAACAGAGGAGAGAGGAGTTGGGGGACAAGGGCTGGAGAACATGAGGAGAGAGGAGTTGGGGGACAGGGGCTAGAGAACATGAGGAGAGAGGAGTTGGGGGGCAGGGGCTGGAGAACATGAGGAGAGAGGAGTTGGGAGCAGGAGCTGGAGAACAGAGGAGAGAGGAGCTGGGGGGCAGGGGCTGGAGAACATGAGGAGAGAGGAGCTGGGGGGCAGGGGCTGGAGAACAGAGGAGCTGGGGAAAGCCCAAGGGAGAGAAGGAGGGTCTGCATTGGGAAGGAAGGTCCGCGGGTGGGCAGTCCTGCACTGGGCCTGCTGGCTGAGGCATTTGGCCTCTTGCACCAGCCCTGCTGCCTCTCCCTGGCCTGTCCCATAACCCAAGGTCCCGAAACCTAGAGATGAACTTCATGGAAACTCTGAGACCAGCTGACAAGGGTCTCAAACTCAGGTGCCTTTGGGGGCCATGGCAAGTGGCTGGGTGAGAGAGTAGGAAGTGGTAGGGCCCAGGCCAAACTGGGGTGTGCCTACAAATCGCAATTTTCTTAAAACGAGATGGTAGTCCAAAGAACCGGCGAGTAAATTTGTCCCTCAGGGTCATTAGTGTTTGACCTCTGACTTCACCCCTCCCCCACATTTCACAAGGGGGAAACCGAGGCACAGAGTGAGCAAGAGAGGAGTCCAAGTGTGAGCCCTCTGTGCTCCTAATCCAGCTGGATCAGCACCTCCCCCTCTGTGTACAGGAGAGGAAACTGAGGCTTAGAGAGGGGGAGTGGCTTTCCTGAGACCACACCGCTGTGGGGGAGGGCGGAGGGAGGAGGGAGGGAAATGGTGGAGGTCGGACCTCTTTCTCAGGCAATAGTCTTTTCAGGAAAATGGCTCAGCCCCTGGCTTCACCAGGGACTGAGGGGAGGAGAAACCTAGGAGGAGCAGGAACTGCTAATTGTGTGATAAGAAGTAATTGGTGGTGGGAGGGGGAGTGGGCTTAATGAGAGGGTGGCTGGGAGGGGAGACACAGAGTAAGAACCAACAGGGGAGAATGAGGCATCCGAAAGGGGAGGCGCTCCTGGTTGCAGCTTACCCAGGCCCATAGCTGCCAACCAGCTGCTAGACGCCCCCCTCCCTCCCCTCCACCAGGGCTGGGGGCAGCTCAGCCTCAAAAGCCCAAATCACCCAGCCTGGGGCCTGCTGAGCTGCTGATTATCTGCCAAGCTGGACCTTAGAGAATAGCACTACCATAATGACGCCTCCCACCTGCTCCAAGCTTTTAACTTGTTCAGCCACCAGCAAGCAGCCTGATCTCACTTGGAGACAATGGGCAGTGGCCTTGGCAGTGGCCCTAAGAGCAGAAAAGAGTCCAACAGAGGTTAAGGACAGAGGTTACCCCCCTGAGCCCCAGTTTCCTCTACTGTAAAATGGAGGTGTTCTCTGCCTCTGATTATCTTTTCAGCCTCATCTTCTACCTCAGACCTCCCCCTGGTTCCGTCCACTCTCCCCAGCCCCAGCCACACACTCGTCATTATAATTCTGATCCACAGGACGGTGGGTCAGCCCCTCTGAGGTCTCTACCTTTGTTCTGCATCAAATGCCAACCTGCTTCAGGCTCAAGTCCTCACAGTGAACTCCTCTTCTACCCACAAAGCCCAATGCCACCTCCCTGATTCTCTCCCAACAGAATGAAAACACTCCCTTCTCTGGGAGGCCACTGTTGTATGTAAATGACCGAAAGGGATTATACTTGTATCATTGCCTGTCTCTTTCCCCTCGGTCTGGGGCTTCCTCGAGGCCAAGGCCACTGGACCTTACCTATCTCTGTATTCCCGAAGCCCAGCATGAGGCAAACACACAGTAAGTACTCAAGCAGCAGTTCTTGGATCGAAGGATCGATCACATGAGCTTATGTTTGTTATTTCAGTGCCTGTTTCCTCCGCTGGACAGAAACAGGGACTGAGGGAAGCCACGGGGGATGGGGAGAGTGGGGGGGGGGGCAGATCTGAACTCTATTTACGTTTCTCTGTATTTCCTGGCACGGATCTCCACAAGGTTGGCAGGTGGGGTAAACAGAGGAAAGCGCTTTGTTCATGATAAAGCAAGATTTATGGGGAAGGAAAGAAAAAGGAGGAAATCCCTGGATGGAAGAGGAGTCACATGAGCACAGCATCAGAGTGTGTCTTTAAGGTGGTAGGTCTGTCTGTCTGCATGGCTGTGACTATCTCCGCATATGTGTATGTGGGTTCTCATTTGTGGGTGTATGTGCCCGTATGTAAGGATGTAGGTGTTTGCTTTGTGTGTGCACGAGTTACTGTGTGGCGTGTGGGTGCTATTGCCTTACTCTGTGTTACTTGTCTAGAGTCTGTGGTAAGTCTGCATGTGTATAACTGTGTATGTGTCTGTGGCTTGTGTGGAGGCGTGTGCCTGTATGTGTGGGTGTGTGTAGGCGTAGTGTTGTGTCAGGGGATGGACGACGAAGTAGAAGGAAGAAGAAAAGACAAAACTTGCGATTGTCAAATGCTAAGTATAAAGAGCAAGTACAGATATTCCCGGCAGAGACCCACATGCCCTGCCAATCCCATCCCCAGCATCAGCTCCAACGGCTCATTCCTTCGCTCACTGAGGCACCGATGCTGACTCTGCTGGGCTCTCTGCTGCTTGCTCCAGAGTGTCCTGTTTCCTGGGGGAAGGCAGGCAATAAGCAGCCACGGAAGTGTGCCACCAGCGCTATGACAGAGGGACACGGGGGATGTGGGGCTGCAAAGGAGGGGCCCCTCATCCAGTTGCGGGGGTCAGAGCCGGCGTCCCGGAGGAGGGGCCATCCCGCTGAGCCCTGGGACAAGCATCTTGCCTGGTGGCATTCCTGGCAGTCGAGGCTGCTGTGGACCTCTGCCCTGGAGGGGCTCCCTGCCTTGGAGGGCCCCTCCTCCCCTCCAGGTACCAGCTCGGCCTAATTTGTTGAAGTCCCCACCTTTGCCGCCTTCCGGCCCACGCTGGCAGAGACGAGGATTAGTCTAAGGAAGAAGCAGTGGAAGAAAACAGCAATGAGTGAAAACACTCCCTTTTCTGGGCTGCCACTCTTCTATGTAAATGAACGGCAATGGGAAAACGGAGAGGGCTCCTGGCACTTCCTCTCTGCAGGGGCCCTGGCCAGGTGGGCGCACAGATACGGACTTATCTGCATGTCCCCAGCCTGTCTATTAGCCTGGCGATTCCTGGAGAGCAGAGGAAAGAGGAACATTTTTCAGTGTCTTCCTCACCACCCCCACCCCCACCCCAGGACCTGTGTGGCTGGACAGACCTGCAAATACTGCAGCCAAGTGGGACAAAGTCACACCCAATTTGGCTGAAAAGAAAGCTGATTAGGAGACACACTCTGGGAGAGAAAAGATTGGGCTCTTGTGACTAATGTGATTTTAAATCGTTATTCATAGGCAGGTCTAGAGTTGTTTTTGTTTTTCATTTAAGAAAAACCCTTGATAGAATAAATGAGATGGCAAATGAGTCAGAACCCTGAAGGCTTTCATTTCGCTTAGTGTCTCTGTCATTACTGAGCACCTATGACGCACCAGGATCGGTGCTGCGCGTGCAGAGCTGGAAAGTCGTGCCCTTGGTGAGGTAGTGGGCGGGGATGTGGTTCAGGCCCCGGGGCTGGGGCTGCAGAGAAAGGCAGATTCTGTTTGGAGGGAGGAGAATCTGGAAGAGCTCCATGGAGGAGGTGGTATTTGAGATTCACTCTGAACAAGGAAAGGTGTTTTTGAGAAGAGATCAGCATGTGCAAAGGCCCGGAGGTAGGAACGAGCAGGTATTTTTCAAAGAGTAATAAGCAGCACCCTTTGGCTTTAGACCCAGATACTGGCAGGAAGTGGCACAGTGAACTCCAGTGAGGACCTTGTGCCAGCCCTGGGCTCCCGTCTTCCGTGACATGTCATGTGGCCTGGCCCCATTCATGTCTGCTCTCTGCGGGCTTGTGTATGGGTGACAGAACCAGACCGGAAATACGGCAGCAGAGATGAATGAGACGTGTATGTGCTCACATTGGTGCCATCCATGGATCAGATGCTGGTCATTAGCTCATCATGAGTGTTTGTGTTGTTTCTGGAGATGGGGCTCCAGGCAGCCACTGTCCTTCGGTTGCTCTACCTGATTGAACCCAATCTTCTAACTGTGGACGGGAAGTCCCTGCCCAGGGTCTCAGGGACACGGAGGTCACTGTTTCCTGAGTGTGAGACCAGAGATTGTTGCATGGTAGCAGTTACAGCTGTCCTTGCAGAAGGACCCGTCAGTGCTCAAGACGGAGACACCTGGAGCCTTGGTCTCCCATCTGGGAGGGGCTGTCTGGTCTGAGGCCCTCCCCGCTCTGTCGGCTGTGACCATCACCCACAGGGCTGGCCCCGGGGACTCAGCACTCGGAATGGGGTGGCCAGTACCCTTCCTGACCAGCACGGTGTCCCTCTTCTGGGGGTCCGGGCCCAGATCTCCACCACAGAGCCCCTCCCATGCTCTCCTGCACCCTCTCTCTCTTCTGTTCCTTCTCGGGGGCTCCAGCTCCAGCTCCAGCTCCAACCTGGGGTCTGAGGCTTCTCAGAGAAGATGCCCTTGAGGAGGGAGGCCCAGGCCCTGGTGGCCCGCTCCAGCAGCCTGCTCCAGCCTCAGTGACACTGGAGCCAGGTGGCCTGGGTCTGAGGGACACGGGCATGAGATGGGCCCTCTGGCAGGGAGCCACATCCAGGAAAGCACAGGTGCCTCCTATGGTTCCCAGTCCACCTGGGCCCGCATCCCCTGGTGGTGGGGCAGGAGGAGGCTCATTAAAAATGCAAATTTTCAGGCCTTCCACAAGACCTGCTAGATTACCTTCTGGGGCGGGAGGCCCGAAAACTGAAAACCGAAAACCGGTGTGTGTGTAGCAAGCTCCCCAGGTGACTCCTGCACCCACAAACTAGAGAACATCATGCTCCAGGGACAACACAGGTAGGGAAGCCCTCGTGCCTTCGGTACCGTCTGTGCCTGTCACCGTGTGTCCCTCAGACTGGGAGTCAGCTTTTCCCGTGACAAGCCCAAGCCTGAGCCTTCGCTCCTTTCTCCCCAGCTGCCTACACTGCTCACACTTTCCCCGCAGTTTCTAAATTCAAAATGGGGCTCTTTTGGCTGTGTACCAACTCCCTTCCCATTCTTCTGCTGCAGGCCAGCGGTGGGGGTGGGGGGCCCCTGGCCTGGCGCATGCCTCTGACTTTCTGGACACAGCCGGGCCTGTTAGCTGCCTCCTTCCACGAGTCCCAGTCCTTTCCATTCATTCCCAGGGGCAGCTTGGTGCCATCATGCTCACCTGCAGAGGGACCCCCATACTGGGCCCTGGAGCTGGCGCTGGGGTGGGGGCGAGGGAGTCTGACACCCACTCTGGCCCCTACAGATGGTCCAATGCTTCCTTTAGTAGGCAAGCTCCGTTGAGCACCTGCTGAGTGTGGTTGCTGTGCTGGGTGCTGGAGGGGGTGGGGTGGGGATGGGAGACTGTTTGGGGGCGTAGAAAGAAATAGAAGACCGGGGGAGTGGAGGAGCCCACACATGGTCTTAGAACAATCACAAAGCAGCATATGCCAGGAAAAGCGAAACACACTCATCTCAAGCCAGTCAGCACGCCACACGCCTGTTCGGCAGGCCCCAGGCTGGGTGTCTCAGAATGTGGGGTGTAGGGGGAAGGGGTCAGGCAAGAGACAAGGGTAAACAAGACGAGTTCTAGTCCTGAGGACACCAGGGACTTGCTGTGTGGCCTTGGGTAAGTTGCTTACCCTCTCTGAGTCTCCATTGCTCCTCCCTCTCATGTTCTCCCTCCACCCCCAGAAAATGGCAGACTTGAATCAAATTTGCCTGACATTAAGCGAGGGATGTGGCTCCTTGGTCGTCTGAGTAGACTCCCTGCTGGAGAGCTGACATCACCCCCAAACAGGCAGTAGAGGGTAATGGTTAGAAACCCTGGGATCTGGGTCACAGACCTCCATGGAAAGCCAGTTCCGTCCCTTACACATCAGTGTCTCCATCTGTAGAACGGGCAGATCTCTAGCACCATTAGGAGGAGGATTCCATTAGATAATCCTGACTGGGGGAGGGCTGCCTGGATGGGAGCTCAAGGACGGGGTGGGGGATGTTTAGGTCATAAACAAGGAGCTGGTTTTCCCCTTTGCTTTTACTCATTGTGACTTGCAATATTTACTTTTGGGGGGTTCACCTCTATGAAAGACCGCGTGAGGCATGAGGTTGGAGGAATTCCAGGATTACGGGGCCCAGCGCAGTGCCTGGCAGATGCTAAGCTCTCATGGCTGTTAGAAGACACGGCTCTTGCTTCTGATTCTTCCATTTAACATCTCCTGCTGCCTCCTTTCTCACCCTTCTCCTTCTCTGCCATGTTTACTCCCTGGAGACAGCCGGAGCCCTCCATTGTGCTGTATCTCGCTGGGCCTCTCCCACAAAAATTTGGTTCTGGGCTAAGCCTGACCCCTTCTCTAATAGGGCAACGTGGAGTTTAGGGCTTACCTGCACAGAGCTTACAGAGACCTGTATTTCAAGTCCGGTTTGCTATTCACAGGTTGTGTGGTCTGGGCCAAATTACTTAGCCTCTCTGTGCTTCAGCGTCCTCTGCCATATAAAGGATTAACAAACTGACATCATAGAGCTCTTGTAGAGACGATGTGAGCAAATGCATATAAAACACTTAGCACATACTAAGCAATTGATCAACATGTTGCTGTTCGCAGATGAAAGCCACGTGAGCTATTAAATGCCTTTTAGTTTCTTAACTTTAGCAGAGCTGTGCCCGGCATGGGCCAGTCATGTAGAAATGGTGGGAGTGAATAATGAGAACAATCACTGCGTGTGTGGTCAAAACAGAAGTTGCTGTGGAAAGGCAAGAGATGAGGTGTCCAGGGAGTGCCTGTCTGAATGTCGTCAGGTGCGGTGGCCTGCAGGTTGTCACAGAATGAGCTGCTCGCTGATGCTTGCTGAGCAGTCTTCCGGGTACAAGGTGCCAGGGCTGCAAGGGCGCATCCAATGAGCTGTCATCAGCGAGTGGCTCATTCTGTGACAACTGTAGGCCCATCACAACTGACGACATTCAGCTGTATGAGGGCTGAGCAAACAGATCTGAGCCCTAGAGGGTTAAAATTCCTCCTCCCTCCTCCCCTGTCTTCCTCCCTCCTGCCCCCTCACTCTCCTGCTTATGATGACCAAGCAGAAGAGAAAATTCCATCTGATCCCTTTTTATGTAATTGTTTTTAAGAGTTACTACATCCCAAGACTTGCAAAGGAGGGATTCCATCCCCCTTAAAAGTCTTGACTTAAAAGGGTAAATACGTGTACATATGGTCAGAATTGAAACATGCAAATGTAACCATGTAATCAATCTCGTGTAGACATAGACATGACCTACGGAGTGTGTATATTACCAGAATCCAGAGATAGGGCTAGGGAGCTGGGGAGACAAGCCCTTGTTTGTTTAAGCCCATGACAGCGAACCTGGAAACAGGATGCAGGGAGGCCCTCGGAGGCACCAAAAAGAACCCAAGCAACATCCCAGGAGAAATTTTCCACCCTTGGCAACCTCCACTAACTGGGCTTATTAACTGCCACCCGGGGGGCAGGGGACTCCAGTTAATTCGGATAATGGTCCTCCTTAGTGTGTGCACGTCCTTGAACTCCAGGACGGTTTGGGGTTACATTTAGACAGGCCTATGGGTGTTAAAAGAAAAAGGCAAAGTGAGAGGCAATAAGTGTTTATTTGGGATTAAGAATTGCAATTTGGGAGCACAGATTCAGGAAGAAACCCAAATCGTGTCTTGATTTCAGGGTGAGGGCAAGAGGTTTTAATGAGAAAAGGAAGGGGACAATTACGTCAATAGAAGGAGGAGATTCCTGTTGGTGCTGAGTTACTCGTTAGCTGCGCATTCTGGTTACTGGTTTTATCTTCAGAAAGAGAATTTATAATATCAGCCCTTGTGGTCAGGTTAACAGGATGTCTGCTTTCCTGTTAACTTTAGAAACAGCTGTTTGTAAAACAAAATTGGTTTGGCCCCGTCCTAAGGTGGTTTTGCCCGGTTCAAACAGCCCCCAGTTTCGAGGAGCAAGACATGCAAGGCTGTCCCTCGGGTATGGCGGCTCCACTTACGTCAACACTTCCCTGGGAATCAGAACCACCGAGTTTTATTTTTCTGTTATGTGCTTCCTTGTCATGCTAAGAAATTTTGGCCTATTAATGTGAGAGTATAATCATTCTAATTTAACATGTAATTGAGTAATTAACTTTGATGTGTGGGTGTCAGTTGAAATTTTACTAAGTAGACTATGGAAGGGAATTTTAGGTTCATCACATAGACACATTTAGTTTACTAGATGTAGAAGAATTAGTCAAGTACCCAGGGAGATTTTGTTAACAACGGACACATAGATGAAAAAGAAAACCTAACAGCTGATGTGAAGAATTTTTTTAGATATACCATACACTGAGCAAAGCCCCTAGATCACAAAGTAAGCCAGAACCAGATCGAGAACTCTAACATTGCTGGAACCCCAGAAGCACCCCATCCCCACCCCATGCCTCCTCCACTCACTCCCCCTTAAGGGAAACCACTCACTCAAAACATTAAAGTTATACACACAATAAGAATTGTTGAAGGCATGTTTAATTAATGACTTACATCTGTAAACGGGACCAAATATAATTTACAAACTGGACCAAATATCACTCAGAGACTTTGCAGAAGTGACTGCTAAAATCTGCTCCATGTAAACAGAAAAAGATTTGCAAGCAGACTTAAACGCTTAAGAGAGAACTAAGGTTAAGGATTTGGCAGCTTAATAAATTGAACTCTAGTTATTTAAACTCAAAGTAAACTTCTGCGTCATCTTTTCTGGGCACAGAAACCCCTGGTGAAATCACCACGAAACTTAAATGCATGTGTAAAGTCTGGCTCGAGCTCATGGCCCACTGTCCTGAAGGAATCTTTTTTAAATTACACATCGTGCTCATCTATGTACTTCCCTTATCAGTGGTTCTCAACCTTTCTAATGCCTCGACCCTTTAATATAGTTCCTCATGTTGTGGTGACCCCCAACCATAAAATTATTTTCGTTGCTACTTCATAACTGTAATTTTGCTACTGTTATGAGAATCATAATGTAAATATCTGTGTTTTCCGATGGTCTTAGGTGACCCTGCTAGCGGTTCTCAACCTGTGGGTCACGACATTAGAAAGGTTGAGAACCGCTGCTGTAGAGCCTAAGACCATTGGAAAACACAGATATTGACATTACAATTCATAACAGTAGCAAAATTACAGTTATGAAGTAGCAATGAAAATAATTTTATGGTTGGGGGTCACCACAACATGAGGAACTGTATTAAAGGGTCACGGCATTAGAAAGGTTAAGAACCACTGCCTTAGATGGAGGGCACATCCCAACTCCCAAGATATATTTCCAATGCCGCAGGCTTTACACCTGACCTCAAAGGACTCCTCCTACTTTGACACACGCAGAAGTTCTGATGGCTTCCTTCCCCCAGCTGAGCGCTGGTCCCCTGCTGGCAGGGAGCCTCGTATTGTCTTCACATCCATCTGCTGGCCTCCTTGACCGGCCAGACAATCAACCATGACGCCAGCATTTGGTTTCTTGGAGGAAAACAGCTCACACAATATGGGGAAGGCAGCTGGACGGGGAGGGGGAAAAGTAGCCCTAAGTGGGTGCTATTTCGGGAACAGTGTCTTAAGGTAATACGTAAGTATGCAGCTCATTAGATGCTGGTGAGAAGACATTGAAGGAAGTGCGGTCACATGGCCCTGGCTTTGTCAGCTGAACTGTGAGCTGCAGGGAAGAGAGTTAAAAGCCTTTTAGTGCTCAGTGCCCCTCCAGCAGAAGGAGAGGCTCCTGCTCACACCATCTTTGCCTCTACCCCTCACTTTTGCCCCACCCATGCTCTCTCCTTCATCTCAGAACCTGCCTCTGCCTCTGGGAGGTGACCGTGGACAGCCCCCCATCCTACCTCTCACATGCAGTTTGCCTAGTGACCGTCCATCCTGGCAGTTCCCTCCTAACAACAGGGCTCACTTTGCCTACAGCCCCTCCCCTATGCCATGCCTGAGTAGGACTGGACCATTGGAACCTGTCCAGACGGGTCTCAGACTCTGCACTTTGACATCTTTTCTCCCTCCAGCATCCCTTAGTCCTCAAGGATATTACAGAATCCAGGATCCTGAAAAGAACAAGGGTTTAGAGTCAGAAAGACCTGGGTTTGAATCTGGTCCCCTGAACTCACTATCTGTGTGACTTTGGGTAAGTCACTAACCTCTCTGAGCCTCCATTTCCTCATCTGAAACGTGGACACTTGCAGAGTTTCCTGGGGGTTAGCATGCTTAGGGATCCAACCAATTTCCTGGCTCAAGAAGTGGCGGCCCTGCCTCCCCATCCCCTGCTTGGGTGTGGAGGAGGGCGGACCCAGGGCTGCATGGGGACTCTGAGCCTGGCTGGCCGGCTCTGGTGCACAGGCTGGGGCTGCCTGGCGAGCACGGCTCAGCATGGTCTCTGCCAGCCATGCCCTGGGCTGTGTTTCTACAGCTGGAGAAGCCTCAGCCCCAGAGAGCAAAGAGGTCTCTGAGTCTCCACCCCTCGGTGGGGAGCAGCCCAACCCAGGGGGCCCCAGGGTGGAGGTGGGGGTAGGAGTGAGAATGGCAATCAGAGCTGTCACCCTTCTGAGGCAAGAACTGTCATTAGTTGTTCTGGCCCATAATTGGGATCCAACCACCCTCTGGCTCAAGATGAATTTTGGGACCGTGATTATCTGTGATTAGCCTCTTCGTGCTTCGGAATGCTGATTTCACAGTTCCCTCCTCTCCCGCCCAGCCCTTCCCGAGGACGCTGCCAGAAACACTCAGACAAGAGCGCCTTGCTCAGTGAGACACGCACAGCAAACTCTTGCCTCCACTTTGCTATGTTCGTGCAAGTCAAAGCCAGACACCAGGAAGTGAATGCCACTGAGCTGCTCTGGTTCTGAGGGGAAGGTGCCTGCCAGCCGCTTCCTCTCCTGCTAGGAAGGACACAGGCTTATGGAAATCCAGCCCAGATTGAGTGGCCTGGTGGTGCAGGTGCAGACGCAAGTCAGACCCGACTAGGCCCCCACACCTGCTCTGCCACTTACTGGCTGTTTGGCTTTGGACAAGTTCAGAAGCCCTTCTGGGCTTTTCTCGCCTGTGCAGTAGGGCTACCTGCCTCAGGAGGTGCAGGGAGGGTTTTATAGGTCAAGTCATTCAGCTGGTCAGGGAGTCACTGCCTCTTCACTGAACCCCTCCTATGTGCCCGGTACACACCTGCAGATGCAGGGAAACAGGACAGAGACCTCGGGCTCAAAACACTTCATTCTGGGGAGGCAGGATAGACCGGGACATTCACAGAGCACTCCCAGGGGCTGGTCACTGCGATGTGGTGAGCGTCACTTGGAGCTGGGGCCCTAGCGGGGGTGGCAGGGAGAGCTCTCGGGGAGGCAGCATTTGATGGGACCTAAAGGCCAAGCAGGGTCCAGCCGGGCGATGGGACAGCGAGGACAGAGCCCTAAGAGGTGGATAAGCATGGCTTGTGCCACTGGGGTAGCAGCACCCTAACAGAGGGGCAGGGGGATGTCATACAGGGCCTTGGTGGCCACGGTGAGGCAAGTGAATTTCATTCCAATCACAATTCGGGGGAGGCCTGGGGAGGGCTTTCAGCAGGAGTGACCAGATCCGTTTTCAGCTTTACAAATAGCACCTCGGACTTCTGTGCTTCCCACTGGCAGCTTCGGAAAATAAGATACCTGTCTCTTGCCTTTGATCGACGCTGTCCAGGCATTGCTCAGAGTGTCAGCTGATTCACTGACTTGTTAGGTTGGAGGTTGGAGGGGTCAGAATGATACTCGAACCTCGGCCAACTAGGCCAACTGCTCACCTGGTGCTCCAATCCCCTCTTTAGTATCTGCTCAGGTACCTGCAAGGATGAGGAACTCCCCACCTTTAATGCTAGTGTATTACCTGGAAAACACCATCTCTTAGGAAGTATTTCTTACAGTGAGTTGAACTTAACCTCCTCTCACTCACACAGAGCACCATCTATGCCTCCCCCATCTCACCCCCTCCCCTCAGAACTGCTGAGGCTCAGCTCCTGCCCTTCCTCAGGCTCCTCCCGGGGACCTGCGAGCAGGGGAGCAAGTTCTGGCAGCTGTGCCCAGGAGAGCCCCTGACTCCGGAGGAAACATCTGGCTGATGCTCTCCCTTCTGAGGTCTCAGGGTGTTCACGGGCCCCTCCACTTTGGGCCTCTTTCCCCAGTTCCTCTGAGAGGGACGGAGGACACAGGACAGCCCCGGGCACATTTGAACCCACTGCCTCTGCAGCCGACCTGGGCAATGCATGCCCACTCTCAGCATCATCCACTGCCTGCTCCCTCCTCTCTGCACGGCTTTCTCCCGAGGCTCCAGGGCAGTGCTATCTCAGGATGCTGCAGGAGTGGGCACGACTGGGAAGTCAGCCTCTGGGCCGCCTGGGGGAACAGAGGAACCAGAGGGTGCTGTCTACTGCCCTCTCATCTGCCTGTAATGAGTGCTTTCCAGGAACTGAGAGCGCCCTCCCTTTCGTTGGGCTGTGACTCTCTGCCAGGCACTGTGCTCAACAGGGCTGTCCGCGTAGCTGCTGACGTTATGCATTGCCCAGTCCCCTGGAGGGAGCGGTGCTCAGCTGGAGCACCCGGACATGCTGGTCCTGGGAGCGCTTTGCCTGCTTTGCCTCACTTCTTCCTCACACTAGAGGGCAAGGCTGTGGGGATGTCTGTTTTATAAATGAGCACATGGAAGCAGCTCAGAGAGACTGTGTAACAAGTCCAATGTCAAAAGAATTGAGGGTTGGCCAAGTTGGAAGTCAACCCGTCAACTCCAGAGCCAAGGTCTTTGCCGCTGAGCTCTAATTGCCAGGAGTTGCATAGCGGAGTGTTCAGCGACACAGATTTTGAAATCGGCCTCACTCAGACTCCGCCTTCATCATTACTATCCATTCTACCTGACTTGGGGAAAGTCACTCTGAACTGCTGTCTTCTTTTCTGTAAAAGGGAGATGTGAGTCCTACCTCACAGACCTGTCAGCAAGACTCAGAGAGACGTACGTGCCAGAGTTGCTGGTACAACCCAGCACCTTGTAAGAGAGAATGGAATGATGGCTTAAAAGACCATACTGTCCAGAGGCCCATGGCAGGGCTGGGGGCCACCCAGGGGCAGCAGTGACCCCTAATGCCCAGCAGCTGGGAACACCAACGCAGCCAGCCCCAGTCCACTTGGCTTCCCAGCCCTGCCCTCACCTGGCCACCAGGGGACTTATTTAGGAAACGGCGGGTTTCAGGCCAGCAGCGGGGCACTGCAATCTGGCCAGCAGCAAATTGCCTCATGCACAGCGAGATCAAGCTTCTTCCGAGGAAGGGTGTAATCATCACTGCGTTTTAGTGTTTTAGCGCCTGCATTGTGAGCTGGAGCCGCTCCTAGGGGGCCGAGAGCTGAGTAAAGCGAAGATACCGTGATGGGTAGCAGCTTATTGATTGGGGCTTTTCTGTTGCCTTGGGATTGCTGCTCAAGGGACAAAGCTGAAAGCACTGTGTGCTGAGTGGTCCCACATTCAGAACAACGGGCCAAACAGACTTACTCAGAGGAGTCTAAGCAGTCTACCCCCTCCCCCACAAGCCCACAACCTTATAGGGACTCTGAGCCTATAGAAATCAAGGCCTTGGGAGTCAGGAGAAATTCTGAGAACTAGGCCGCCATCCAAGGCAGTGTGATGTGGCTGTTCCCGCCCCTTCCCCTGGGTATTCTTCCACCAAGTCTAGTGAGACAGGCCCTAGAGGACAGGGGTGCCTAGAAGAGGCCCTTAGCATCTTGGCCCCTATGGGCATCTGTGGTGCCACCTCAGCTCTAGGCAGAGGCTACAAGCAGAGAGCTGGAGAGATGGCAGAGAGAGAGATGAGTCTATAGGGAAGGGGTGTTGCAGGCGTGCCCACCCCTGGTGTGGTGAGGATGTAGGGGTTTGGAGTGGGGACTTGGCCTGAGCCATCCTGCTGAACTGTAGATGAAAGGGCTGGTCCCCAATGAGGGGGTCCCTACAGCAAGAGGTGAGGGAGCATTCCCAGTGAAGAGGTGAGTGAGGTTCCCTGCCTCTCCCCTAGGAAAGGGGGGACGGGAAGAAGTATCTTTTCCATGGCAGGTCCTCCAAGCCGAGGCTGGGCTATACTTAAAGTAGATACTGAAATTGAAACCTGCATCACTCTGGACTGGCCTTACGTCTTTTTAAAAATATATTATTATTGATTTCAGAGAGAAAGGGAGAGGGAAAGAGAGATAGGAACATCAATGATGAGAAAAAAATCATTGATTGGCTGCTTTCTGTACGCCCCACACTGGGGATCGAGCCCACAACCTGGGCATGCGCCCTGACCGGGAATTGAACTGTGATCTCTTGGTTCATAGGTCAGTGCTCAACTACTGAGCCACGCAGGCCAGGCTGTCCTTATTCCTTCACAGAGTGCCTACAGACCTGTTTGGGTATCATCTAAGCATTGAATGGAGAGTAGGCAGAGCGGGGCTGGGGCAGTGATGGGAGGAAAATGAAGGTTCCTGATGGTGTCTACTTAGTTCAGACTATTCAATAGGAAAATAATGTTTGACTCTTATTTTGGTCTGTCTTTTAAAGGAGGCTGTATTATGAGGATAAAAATGTGTGTGAGAGGGAAACAGAGACAGAAAGAAAGCTTGGATCCTAAAACTCTTCAAGGGAAAGGATGGTTTTAGGTCATGAAACAAAGCCTTGGAAGAAGTTGGTGGACCAAACATAGGACCCACTGTTGGGCTAGAAGCAGAATCTGAGAAATTGCAAGTGAAGAGAGAAAGAGACAGGCTGACTGAGTATTTCCAAGCATGGATTTGGGGGTCACGCTCATCCACCTGCAAGTTGTGTGGCCTTGGCAAGTTGTGTAACTTCCCGGGTTACCTGGAGGCCTTCTGTACAAAATGTGGAAAATAAAACTTACTTTCTAGAAAAGTCACTGTGAGGGTTAAATAGTCGATGAAAGCATTTAGTTCAGTTCTCTGACAAGAAAATGCAAAAGAAACAAAAATAAGGAAGTGATGCTTTCCCTATACAAATATTTATATTTAAGAAAAGTCACTTTCCTGTTCACAGTCCTTTAATATGTATGCTGCGTGTACTTTTGAAGTCAGGTCCGTCTCACTTGGACTTACAAGATCCTTTTCAGAAATAATAGACACAGTGAGCATGCATTAAGCTCTTGCAGAGGGACACATTCTATTTGTGTTCAACTTGTATTAACCCAACAGCCATTGCTTATCATGAGGTCTACCTGGGTGACCTGGGTGGGAAGGTTTGCTCTTCAATCTAGACCTCCACTACAGCCTCACCTGGATGGGAGACCGTGAGTGTGCCATGTCCCAGGCTCCTGGGAGCATTAGTGGAGATGAGTGTGTGCATGTACATGGGCACCGACACCAAGGCCACCATGAGAGATGGGCACAGTTATCTGAGGTTCTGGGCACTCTTGTCAGAGTACTGAACTACCAACTGTTGAGTGATACTGGTCTTCTGCTTATTGTGATGGACAAACCCTACAGTGGCCCTCAATAATATCCTGTTTCCTGGTGTCCACGCCTTTGTGTAATCCCCTCCCCTTGAGTGTGTGCAGGAACTATTACTTGCTTCTAATCAAAAGAATATAGCAAAGGTGATGGGATGCCATCCTGTGATTATATTTCACTATATAAAACCGTCTCAGCAGACTAGAGAGATAAAAAGAGAGACTCTTGCTGGCTTTGAGGAAGTAAGCTACCATTTGCTCAAGCTTATAGGAAGGGCTATATGGCAAACCACCATGGGTCATATGTAGGAGTCAAAAGTGGCTCCTGGATGACAGCTGGCAAAGGAATAGTGATCTCAGTCCTTGAGCTACAAAGAGATGAACTCTGCCAACAACCCAAATGAATGTGGAGCAGATCTTTCCCCAGTCAAGCCTCTGATGAGACTGCAGCCCTGGCCAGCACCTGATTGCAACCTGGTGAGAACCTGAAGCAGAGGACCCAGCTAAGTTGTGTCCAGACTTCTGACTTACGGAAACTGTGAGATAATAAATGTGTGGACAGTGTTAAACTTCGTATTTGTTGTATTTGTTATGCAGCAATAGAAAATGTGAGTTCTGCTTTTGGTAAGGCAGGGAGAATAAATAACTTGGATTCTTTCTTGCCCCATCACTCCTGCCCACCAATCTCACAGGGATGCAGATAAATAGCTATAAATTGTTCTAATCTCCTGGAGAAGAGCACTAATACAATGTGTGGTGATTATATCATCAAAGAGGCTTTTAAATTCATCCAAAAAGCAAATCTAGTGAATTGGATGAATAGAGGATTTTGAGAAGTTTGCAAATACACTGTGCTTGGTAAATGCTGGAAATTGAGAAGACTTTCATTACGGATGCTCAGTTTCCATGATGGGTAATTATCGAGGCAGAACAGGATCTGCAAAGCAGCCCCTTCCTGGGTCCTAACAACAGATATAAAAGGATAGGTTCAGAATCACTAATGAGGAAGATAACTGAAGTTGGTGTCTCAAAGAGTAATTGTCACCCTCAAGAACAGCAGAGCCTCCTCATTAATGTTTTATCCTGGGACCTAAAGTTCAGATGGTATGCCTTTTGAAGGTGGCATAGCATGGGGCAGCCATTCTTATTGCTTGTAGATAATTAATAAATCCCACATCACTGGGCTGAAATTTTTCCACCTTACCTCAAAGCTTTGGATGTCAGCAGGTTTTAATGTAATTGGTAGACTGTGATGATTAAAGACATTGACTTTGGAGTCAGATCAGACAGACCTGAGTTCAAATCTTATCTGTATCACTGTATCAGTTAGTTCTTGCTGCATAACAAACACCCCCAAATTTGATAACTTAAAGTAAGAAGCATTTGTTTAGCTCACAAGTATGCAGATTGGCTGGGCAGTTCTGCTTCTCTGGATTTAATTTGGTTGATTCTTTGCTGGGCTTGGTCATGAATCTGCCATCAGAGGCTTGGCTGGGGTACAGCTGTTCTTGGATGGCTTCAGGGGGGAGAACTGAGCTGCCTTGGCTCTACCTCATGGTCTCTCATCCTCTGGCAAGCCAATTTGAACTTATTCATGTGGCAGCTGGCAGAGCTCAAGAGAAAGATCAGAAGCTTGCAAAGCCTCTTGAGGACTAGGCTTAGAACAGGCATAGCCTCACTTCTACTGCATTTCATTGATCAAAGTCTTAAAGGCAGCTCAGATTCAAGGGCTGGGGAAACCACCTCACCTCCTGATGGGAGAGGCTTCAAGATCACATGCAAAGGGGGTGCTTCTAGAGAATCTATTAATTAGGGTCGTCAATGTTTCTTCCCACGCAATGCTGTGCCAAAAGCAGCAATGGGCACACTTCAATGTACAAGCACTTTTCAAGAGGACTTTAGTCATGTTTGCTAACATCCTACTGGCCAAAGCAAGTGGCATGGCCAACCAGCTCAAGGGGTGCAGAAATAGACTTCACTTCTCCATGGGAGGGAAAGATCTGTGGCCACTTTTGGCAATCCTCCAGACTAGACTTCCAAGGCTTACCTGGGAAAATCTTAACCATCACTAAATAAATGAACCCCGGATGAGGCCAATGTGGCAAAATTTAATAATTGTTGAACCTGGGAGGATAGCCGTCAATAGGTTGATGAACACAGAGTCTAGCATTGCCACAGGAATCTCTGAACCCCATGTCTTCCCCCCCCACACACCATTCAAATCTTCTCCAGCTCCTGCACAGCCAAAGCCCCTGCTCTGAGCCCCACACCTTTGAGCAGCACCCTGCAATAGAAATCAAGTGTGAGCCACACCTATACTTTCTAATTTTCTAGTAGCCATGTTTTAAAAAAAGCAAAAAGAGACAGGTGAAATTAATTTTAATAATATATTTTATTTAACTTAATGTATCGAAAATATTGTCATTTCAACAAGTAAACAATAGAAAACGTACCGTTAGGTGTATTTTATACATCTGTCTTCAAAAGCCAATACATTTAATATCTGACACAGCCAATCTCAGTTTGGCCATGACTGCAGTGCTCAGTGACAACGTGGTGAGGGGCCACCCCCCTGTAGTAAGGACCTCACCTCTTAATTGTTTTCTCCAGCGTGACCACCCTGTGAATTTCCTTCCTATTTCTTATGGTCAGCGATGCAATGATTATTTTGTGTGTCACTTGGCAGGCGTTGCCATTGCACTGTGGCCTCTTCAAAGGCAAGTTGGTGTCAGCTTTATTCACTCTGGGTCTTGAGGGCTGGGACAGGGGAACACAGTACAAGTTCGCTGAATAGGTGTGTGAGCGACCCAGGGCTGAGTGGCCCATGGACGTAACTCCTGCAGCCCCTTGGAGAGAGGAGTCTGTGCAAATAGCTCAGGCCAAGGGCCAAAGATCATCCTCGCTGGTGCGGCTGCCTGTGCATCCTGCAGACCCTGCTCCCACCTCCCACCGAGTGTCTCCTCAGAGCAGGCTTTCCTCTCCCTTGTGTGGCAGACACCTCGGGCCTCCTCTAGACCCTCGGGAGCCCTGTTTCTGATCAGAAATACTTGACATCCGAGTGTTGATGTCCAAGGCCTTGGCTGCTACAGGGCCTCATGGCCTTGCCCAAGAAGTGAGCTCTCCCTGTGGAAAAACCCACATTCTTCCATTTAGAAACCACAGGGCTTTGTGATCTCAAATAGCACATCCTTATATGTAATTTTGAAATCTTAGCATCTCAAGGGCTCCACCCAAGGAACTGATCACCCTCTTGTCTTCCAAAACCCTTTTAGGCAAGCACCACATTTGTATAATGATGAAGCTGCAGGATTGCATGGTCCACCCGCAGAGCTGACTGCCCTTCGGAGACCCATTTTTGAGTAAATCCCACATCCTCGTGTTTATGAGGCCACGGACCTTCAAGGTCCCCACCCATGAGGATGGGCCCCTGGTGTCCCTGAGCCGAACTTTGGATAAACACCATAGTGCTGGGATGATGGAGTTCATGGGCCAACATAAAAAGAGATGTTTTGGGTTTTATATGCTATACCTATAGTTATAGGAAGACTTGGCCGGCACCCGGCCAGGTCCGCAGAAATAAAAACAGTCCCTGTGGCAGGATGGGTGATATTTCACTCTCTACTTCCCATGCTTTCTGGAATATCTGCCTTTATAAGAAAAACTGTGACCAAAAAAAACCAAAACAAAACAACAAAAAAAACCCCACACACAAAAAATACCAAAACGTTTTGTTCCTCCCGCAGGGTGATGAGGATGATTTATCAGAGTTTAACAGCTGAGTTTCCTCTCTGCCCCAGGGCTGCTGACCTTCTGGAAAATCACTGAAATTTATCATTATTATCAAAATTGATGCCTCCAGTGCCTCTGTGGTTCGTGTTTGCTCTGCACAGTGATGGAAGAGGGTGAGAGCAGTGCCTGAGTGAGGGCGGTGCATCTATCTTATCAGGGCATGCTACAACTAGGCAATTATGGTCCATTTCCTAGCGGGGACCTGGTGATGATGTGAGCCCAGGATGAGAGCCCTGTCTGCTCTCTGGGGAGAGCCCATCACCCCAGCAGTGACGGGGAGCGGGGAGGAGGGCTGCCCCCAGGAAGATGTGAGGATGCTGATTTGGGGAAAGGATCCAGAAGGTCTGTGCCTGGGCCCAGGGAGGGAAGCCCTAAAGCAGGGGTGTGTCAATTGGGGGTGTTTTTCCCCTGCCAGGGGGCATCGGCAATGCCTGGAGGTACTTTTTATTGTCACAACTGGGGAAGGGGCGCTACTGGCATCTGGTGGGCTGAGGTCAGGACCCAGGACAGCCCTTCACAACAAAGCATTATCCATCCCACAATGTCCATAGTGCTGAGGTTGAGAACCCTGCCCTAGGGCAGGGGGCGTTCTTCTCAGGGGCCTGGGGCAGCAGTCAAGGCCCTGGTAAGGAAGTGGGCTCAGCACTAACAGCGGTGCTGGTAGTGACAGCTGACACTGGACTGGAAGGGTACTATAGGGGCCACTGCTAAGCTGGTTCCATTTAAGGTTCCAGGGTCCAAGGCTTATCAGGGCCTCCTGATGTTGAATGAGCCCCACCCCACGCTGCCACACCAGAGGGACCCCATAGTATCCTTCAAGCATGCCCTACACCAAGCATATCAAACTCAAAGGCTAACACGGGCCAAATAACGAGATATGCAGCCCGCGGGCCGAGCGTTTGACATGCTTGCCTACACTCTGCCCCTCTGTACCTTTTCCATGCTGTTCCTCTGCCTTTCCCCTCCCCCAATTCTACCTGATTTAATCAGACCCATCCTTCAAGGCTTAAATGCCATAAAGCCTGCCCTGACTTTCTCCCCCTTCCTTCACTGAGTTGAGGTTGAACATTACCTCCAGAATAGAGGAGGGATACAGAACGTTTCCATGGTTAAATGCACGAACTCTGGCTCCCCATGCATCTGGGCTGACATCCTGTTTTTGCTGTTTGTTACTTAGTTGGTGTTAGACAAATAACTTTAAACCTGCTGAACTCGGTTCCCACATATCTGGAATGGGGCTCAATTAAGGGTTGTTGGGAAGATTCGATGGAGTAAAATGCATTTGCAAAGCTTGGCGTGCAGTAGGATGGATACACATCAGAGCTAACCTTCACTGGGCCCTGTTCTCAGAGCTTTGTCTTGTCTGTGGATGCCATCATCGCCCCAACTTTCCAGATGAAGAACTGAGGCCGCTGAGAGAGTGGGCAGCTCACCGAAGTCTCCCAACTGGGAAGCAGGCGCCACAGCCCGCAGTGGAGGCAGGTGCAGTCTCTCAGCTGATCCAATCTGTGTCTTTGTAGCCCAGCGCATACCTGGCTGTCTCTTACGTAAAGTGCCAGGTCTACATTCCATTCAAAGGTCAACAGGCCTTTGAGATCAGTACAACTGTTGTAGCTGTTTTACAGATGAGGAATGAGGCTCCCAGAGGCTATCTGACATGCTCAAGGTCACACAGCGTATAAAAGTCAGGGCCAGGTTCAACCTAGATCTCCTGACCCCAAAGCTAACAATAGTATGTGTTTGCGTGATAATAACCTAGTAACCATCACAGATGGGTAATAGCGAACATTAGCATGTTCCGTGTTCTAGGTACCGTACTAAGCACTCTGCAGGTATAACTTACAGGGTCTACTTTTGTCACCAATGTACAGGTCAGGACACTGAGATCTCCAGGGAGAACGACTTTCCTAAGGCTCCCAGCCACTCCGACTCTTTTACCCTGTGGTCTGCTAACTTCCCAGAAACCCTCTCTCCCATGTCAAGAACTCTGCGCCCCAGCTAGGCCCCCGCCCCAGAAGTCATTAGCAAATTGCTCTGGCCACAGCAGCATGTCCCTGGCAGGCCTGGCCTTTGGAGGTTGACCTCAGCTGGTGTCTAATGAGCATCTCTGGGGACAAAGACAGCTGGACTCCTTATTTAGGGCCTGTTGTCAGGACAAAGCATGAATTGGTGCGTGCTGGTCTTTGGTACTAAATAATTGGCTTCAATTAAGTGGGTTGGATGGAGTGGGGCACATGGAGGAGCAAGAACATGAAACTTATAAAAATGCAGGTCGGAGGGTGGAGAGTCAGGGCCACCAGGGATCCATGCTGCCCTCTGCCGCCTTGGCAAAGGGTCGTAACTTTTCCTTGACTCAGTTTCCTCCTCTGTAGAATGGAAAGAGGAAAGAGGAGCCTCTGGCAGGAGTTTTCACATTGCACTTGGCAAAGCCATGGTGGTCCCTGGGGTGGCAGGATCTCTAGGTGTCCAGCGTGTGGCACCTGGTCAGCCAAGTGCTGCCAATAGGTGATTTGTAGTATGCCTCCCTCCTCTCCCCACCCTGCTCTCCATGGGGCCCAGCCCCCGGCCTGGCTCAGCCCGTGCCACTGCCCAGGAGGGTCTGCAATCCGGAGAGGCAGCACCATCCCCAAGGAGCCCTGTGAAGTCGGGCTTTGGACCCAAAGCATCCGCTGATGGTGCTCCTGCCTCCCCGGCTTTCGCAGGCGGCTCCCCTGAACTGGCACGAGGTGTTTCATTGCCTTCCTCCAGCAGTGTGCGTGCCTTGCAGATCCCTGGGAGAGGTTGCAACTTCGCCTTTTCACTGGGGGCTCAGCCAAGAGTTTCTGGATTGGCACTTTTCTCGCCCACCATCTTCTCTGCTGTCCCACTGATGGGCACTTCCTTGGCAGCTGGGGTGCGAGCTGGCGAGTGGGAGTGATGGCTCCGGCACAGCTCTTGGCTCAGAGCTGATGTTCCCCAGACGGGAGGAATCGGAGTCGAGAAGGCTCCCTCACTGCAGGGACACCCCATCTCCCACGGCAGGCTCGAGAATAGGGGAGATGCTGCCAGTCCCTCTCTTTTTCTCCCCAGTGGACAATGGCTTGAGAGGGGGATGGTGCAGATGGCAGCCCCACATGGATCCTCGGCAGCAGGTGCGTGTTCTGCCCACCTGAGATACCTCCTCACGCCCCAGCCACGATGCCTGTACTAATGCCTGGTATTTACTGTGCAGGTAGGTTCTACCCTCAGTTTAAAAAGAAGGTACAATGCATGTGATAGATAGTACTCAGCCTTAGAAAAGAAGGAAATTCTGACACACGCTGCAACACAGATCAACTTTGAGGATGTTATGTTGAGTGAAGTAAGCCAACCACAAAAGGACGGACCCTATATGACTCCCCTTATATGAAGTACCTAGAGGAGTCAAGTTCATGGAGATGGAAAGTAGAATGGTGGCTGCCAGGGGCTGGGGGAAGGAGGGGACAGGGAGTTCGTGTTTAAAGGCCACTGAGTTTACATTTTACAAGATGAAAACGGTGCTGGAGGTGGATGGCGGCAATGGTTGCACAACAAAGTGAATGTACTCAATGCCACCGAACGCTACTTCAGTGAAGATGGCATACTTTAGGATCGGTGCATTTTACCAAAATAAACAAAACCCAGAGGAGTTGTTGCCCAAGGTTACATAGCTACTAGGAAGTGGAGCCTGAATTGGAACCCATGCAGGGTGACTCTAGAATTTACACTCATTATCCTGAAACCTTTCCCATGGACCGCTGTGGTGAACAGGGGGAGAAAGACCCTGAGCGAACAAGGCAGGGCCAGCACAGCACAGGCCAGGGATGGAGGTCCACGGGGGTCTCCCAGCCTCTCTGAACCAGTGCCTCCCTTACGGAATGGAGATTGTAAGGAATCACCTCAAGGGGTGACTGTGAGGATAAAACTCGACCAGGCTCTCAGGGTGGTGCTGAGCGCAGGGCAGAGGGTTAAATACGTATGAGAAGAGGGTAGCCCGTGCCACAGTGTGGGCCCATCACTAACGTTTGCGCAGTCTGCTGTGGGAGTGATGCAGGAAGTAACGTGACTGTTAACATCAAGGGTGCTCCTTGAAGGAGGTATTATTTGAATGAAGGGTAGAGTAGGGTTTCAACAGGAGGCTGAGAGGTGGGATGGCATTCTTGGTAGAGGTTACAGCTTGAGTAACAATCAGGAGGTGGGTGTGTGTGAGGGTGTCTGATTTGTTCTGAGACCTTGCAACTACGTTCTTGTGGCTGGAGTGTAGGATTGAAAATAACTGATCAGTTCTTTGGGATGAAAGTTACAGAAATTTAGCTCAAAGGGAATTTTTGCTCATGTTATCAAGAAGAATGTGGGCCGTGAGCTTCAGGTGCGGCTGGATCAAGGTGCTCCAGTCTTTCTTCCATCTCCTAGTTCTGCCTTCCTTGCACTGGTTTCACTCTGAGGTAAATAAATGTCTCCGGGCTTTTCTCCCACCTGCTTCAACCCCAGATGGGAAAGAACAGATCTTTCCCAGTCATTTCAAAGTCCCAGGGCTGACACTGATTGACCCCGTTTCCATGTCAAGCCATCCCTGAAGCATGCCATGCTCAGAACTATTTCTTGGACTGGGGCTTGGGCTTATTCCTGGATTTAGGATTGGGAGGGGAGTGTCATCCTGCCTGGATGCCATGGGCTGGGAGAGGAGGCTGGGCAGTTCCTCAAAGGAAAACCAGAATGGTGTTTCCAGAAGGAGGGAAATGAATGGTAAGCAGACAAAAACACCGGATGTCCTCTAAAGGTAGCAAGAACTAAGACTGCAAAGAGAAGCCCTCCTAATTCACACTGCCTCCCTCCCCCAACTCTCTCCACCTCCCAGCCCCCCACCCCTCCAAGATGTACTCATTCGCACCTCCTTGGTTCCTCTCTGCACATGTTCCCAACCTCCTTGGATGCTGGGTGTAATCTGGTCCCATCAGAGGTGCCAGTAACACCTTCTGGCAACACAGCACCTGCCAGCTGCCACCCCCAACCCATTTAAATGTATGGGAACTGATGGCAGGGATGTGTGTGTGTCTCTGGCTGACCTGTCCCTGCGACCCTCACCCCAGCCTGTGAGATCCCTGGCCGTCTGGGAGAGCATGAGACATTCTGGCCCAAACGAACCTTAATCAGGTTTTTGAGTACAATCCCAGAAGGCTCTCACAGGCTCTGCTGACATGCCAGCGCCAAATATAGAACAGGCCCAGCCACCCCACCCCTTAATTCTGTAATTTGTTCAAAATCAGATGATAACACTAGCCCGGGGAGACATTATTTGTGATAACCCAGCCAGTCCCCCTGGGTTTGATCCAAGACAGCATCACTGTGGAGAAGCATGCCTGTGGCTTCAGCCCCCTTCTCTGCATCGTCTTCCCTTTTTAGCTCCCATTCCTGGTCCCAATGGCCATCTGCTGCTGCCGCCTCTCTGCCCTCCTCCCAAAGTCCCTGAAAATCTCACGCGGTATGAAGGAAAGGGGCCATGTACTCATTCATTCACCCTACACATAATCGTTGCGCTCATACTACGTGTGCAGACACTGAGAGGTGCTGGGGACAGAGGCAGGATGTCACCCACTGGCCCTCGCCCTCAGATGACAGCCTAGGGGGGGAGGGGAAGCCGAGTCCTTCTTGGGAGGATTTGGGGTCTTTGGTGACAAGCCTCCCAGTGAAGCAGAGCCAGAAGGGTGTCAATCACTATCGAGGGGCAACCGGGCCTGGAAGTGTTGCCCAAAGTGAGTAACTGGGCATGCCCAGTAGATTCCCGCTCTCAGCTCCCTCAAGGGCTGACCCCTTGACCATGGCCATGGGCTACTGTCCTGTCCAGGTTTGGAGATGGTCTTCTCTCTAGAGAGAGATGAGAGCACCTCGGTCTTCGGCTCTTCCTTTTCTGTGTCCTCCCCACTTCAGGGGACAATTCCCATTCATTTCACAGCAGAAAAGGGTAGTAGCACCTGCTAAGTGCGGGGCGGGGGGGGGGGGGGGGGGAGGGGGTGTGAGGGGGCAGCTGCTGGGGGACAATGGTGGTGAGCCAAAGCCACGACAGAAACAAAAGGGATTCACACGTGAATGTTGAAGGATATCTGTCTGTAATGAAGGAAAGGTTCAGGGCTGTGAAAAGCAGTAACAGGGCAAATTAACTCCTGCGGGGCGGTGGGGGGAGGTGTCAGGGGAGTGAGCATTGAAGCAAGTCCTAGCAGACAGCTGGAACTAAGTCAAGGAGATGGGGGAGGGGCCGGGGGAGAGACCCCTGCTCCAGGCCAGAGCACAGCCAGGACAAAGGTCTGGAGGCTGGAGCGTGGGGGTTGGAGGAACAAGGGGCAGGGTGAAGCTGGAACCTTGGCCCTTAAACTTCCTTTGGTGCAAAGATGGCCACTTTGTGGGACTCTGGTTGGTCTCCCGTCCCGCCTGTGGGTGCCCCTCCTGGGCAGCTCTGTCACCCTGCTCAAGGCCTGCACTCATGACAGCCAGTTGCATTTGACTTTCAGATAAGCGAGGAATTATTTTGCATGAGTGTGACCTGGCTTCTCCAATTGAGACTAAAATATTATCTTCTGTTGATCTGAAATTTGAATTGCACTGGTGTCCTGTTGTGTTTTGGTTTGTTTCTGTGCTGAAGCTAGCAGCCCTCGGTGGGGGATGTAGACCGTCCTGCTCCTGCTTGGGCAGCCACTGTCCGCAGGCTGACTGACGAGACCATGGCCTGCTCCCACCCCGTCCTTTGCTCTGCCCCTCCTTTCGCTGCCCCCTTCATCCTGCATCCTGCTCCGGGGATTCCACTGAGGGAGCCATGGGAGGAGGCAGCCGGCCAGAAGGCCTCTCCAGGTCACAGTCAGGAGCAGAGAGAGAATTAGGACTTTTCAGTTGTAGGGCCCAAATAGGGCCCCACAGTCCCACTCTGAGCCATCTCTTAGGCTGTTCCCTCTGCCTGGCACTGCTTCCTCACCTCATCTGCTTGTCAAAAGCCCAGTTTGTCACGAGCTCAGAAGAGTTTTCTCTGACCTTTCCATCTCTCCCAGTTTCGGGAGACTTTGGTGACAATGATAGCATCAGCCACCATTTGCTGTGCCAGACACTTCATATGTGATTCTCCCGTCACCTGTGGGCTCCTCTCTCGTTGTACAGATGAGAAAACAGGCTCACAGAGGCTAGACAGCAAGGCCTCACTTGGGACTGCATGCTCCCTCACTCCCAGGCAACCAGGGCGTAGCGAGGCTCAGTAGCGTGGACCATTACTGCCAACAGCATTTTCAGGCACAGAAACCCCCTCAGTCACTCCCCCTTCACACCTTTCTCTTTCCAATTATAAACCCATTTCCTGTTCAAACCAGCAGGAAGCAAGGTTTCCTGTTTCCTTTTAAAATTCCCAACAGGATTTTTCTTTGACCTCTGAACCCTGAGGTTGGTCTAGCAGAAATCCATAAAGAGTTCTTGATTAAAAAAATAATAAGTCGGCCGTCTCCTGGGCTTTCGTCTTCCTCTCGTCTGTTGTCATCTCGAGCAATTTCATGATGCTCAGCCTGTGACTCACGCATTTGCGTGGACCTCAGTCCTCGCCCCCAGCTCAGAGCAGCAGCACGGGGCCTCTGCCTTGCTCACTGGCAGTCTTCACCTGTGCCAACCTCTGCCCAGAGCTCTGCATCCCAGACTCTCGGGCTAATCAGGGTGATTGGTCTTAATCAGTTCCCTGCTGCCAACAAGCCACTAAGCAGCAGAGTGGGGATGGGCGGGGGAGGGAGTCTGATTCAGTGGGCAGGGACTTGCTGTGTATGACTTGCTGAACGATGACCTGCTCTGAGCTTCAGTTCCCTCTTTCATATAAACCGGAGAGAGAGAATCAGATTCTATAATAATGAAGGCATTGGTTCGTGAGGTTTTTTTGAGCACCTGCGACAGGTGCTGGAAAATGTTTGGGCCCTGGGATATATATTTTTGAACAAAAGGGACAAGCTTCCTCTTCTTAGCAATTATATTGTCTTGGGAGAGAGTGAGGCTATAGACATGCCCCGCCCACTATGGAAATCACTGGCCCATGTGGAGGTGTTGCATGTACTGTTGTCTATTGGAGTCTTGACACCAGGGCTGGAGAAGTAAATGTGGGTGTTATCAGTTGATAGATGGTATTTAATGACCAGGATGGTGTCACATAGCACTTTAGGCTTAGTGACAATTGCTATCATTGAGTCCTACTTCACATCAGGCATACTATTATCTACTTTATCTTATTCAATCCTTAAAACAACTCTGAGATTAACCTCCAATTTACAGCTGCGGACACACAGGCCCTTGTTCAAGGTCACACAGGATTTGACCCAAGCCCGTCTGGTTCCAAAGCCCTCACTCCCTCAGTGGCCCTAGGAGAGCTGTGGGTGTGTTCTGACTGGAGCAGGCTGACCAGTTAGTATGGACCTGGCTGGGGAGGACCTCGGATGCCAGCCATGGAGCGCAACTCCATGCAGAGGCAATGAAGTCAAAGTCTCAGCAAGGGGCGGAGGCCACCTCGCTAACTTCCCTGGGCTCTGCTTCCTCCTGAGACCTCATCCTCACCAACTTGCAGCCCTGTTGACATCCCACCGCCTATGGGTCTGCCAGACAGAGCTGTGGCCTGATGAGGGGCAGGGAGGAGAGGCCTGGGGGTTGCTGTCAGCTCCTCTGAAATAAGCCCGGGGAGCACAGAATGCCCAGGTCTCCCCTCCTGCCCAGAGACATGACTTCCCAGGGAAGGACAGACTTCTTTCTTCCCCTCAGTGTCAGGGCTGCTGACAGCTGTCCTCATTCACCCCTCCTCGCGGGACTTCCGAGCAGAAAAGGCCTCTGAGATCATGTGAGCAATGCTCTCACTCACTAACAGATAGAAGCCTGAGGACAGAGGTGAGTCTAGACTGGAATACGGGTCCCTGCCTCCGTCTCATGAGATCCCATGGTCTAGAAGCCTTTCTCTTCTTCCCCCTGTCTCAGAACGGACAGTGATGGTTCTGAGTGTACCTCCCCTGGCCAGCAGATTGGGGCAGAAATTCAGTCTCTGGGCCTGGGGCCCAGCGACCTGTGCATTCCCAAGCTCTCCAGGTGGTGCAGTCCTCAATCTTTATTGCATTTAACTGAGTCATTCTAAATACAGACACGATCACGACACATGGCCGCCCCAAACCCTCAGTAGCTCCCGGAATCAGACAGCCTTGGGCACCACTCCAATTTTCGTCGCCGTGCCTCTCATTTCAGCCACAGCTGTGACGCCCAGCCCCATGCAAGTTTGCTTGTTGGCTTTCCATGCAGATTTTGACCAGCTTCACCCAAGGCCTGTGCTGTCTCTAGCACGAACACATGCACAGCCCAGAAGTGCAGAAGTTGCTGACCTACAGGGCCACCGTGGCCAATGGGAGATGGGGCCTGTGCATGAACGCTTCCCCCTCTTCTGGCGCTGTCCTCCTGGCAGTCCCATGGGAAGCAGTAACCTGGGACACACCCTCAACACATGCTTCCAGTCCCTGGATCACACACTCTAACTAAGTACTCACACTCAAGTGTCTGTTGTAGGCTCTGCTTTCTGCAGGCCCCTGGGCTCAGGCATGCCCATTACCTATTCATGTCCAGCTGAAGAATGTTTGATTCATGCAAGGCTAGACTCTAGGACAGAACTTATACACTGAACAAGACAACCTGCCCTCCTCCAGGCCCTCATAACCAGTGCATCATCATAGTTGGGAAGGTAAGGGCCCTCCATGAGGCCTCCCTCCTTTCTTAGAGGTGTCACTGTGAGGTGACATCAGACTGCAAAGGGAAGGAGCACCCTGCTTTCTGGAAGTGGAGACATCCCCGGCAAGTCCTTCTTTTCTTAGACCTGATCTCTCTTTCTGTTTTAGATGGGCTCCTCTCTAACCCCTGCAATCTCTGAATCCCTAGAACGTCTGCAGAATGACACAAATTGTTGTGACCATGTGCTGAGTGTTTACTGTGGCTGGGCTCTGTGGATAATGGTTGACGGTGTGGATTTGGGAACCAGACTCCCTGGGTTGGAGTCCTGGCTTTGCCACCTGTCACCCGCACAAATTTGGGCAAGTCACAGCCAGTCTGCGCCCCAGTGTCCGTATTTGTAAAATGAGGACAGTGATACTTGTCTCGTGGAATTGTGATGTGAATGTGCATGAAGTGCGTAGAGACATGCAGTGTTCACAGTTAGTGTGATTTAGGTGTGGCTGTTATCATTAAGTTGTTAATCTCACCATAACCCTGTGCTCTAAGCATTACCATCCAAGTATTCAGTTGGAAACGGAGGTTCAGAGAGGTTAAGGGACTTGCCCAAGGTCACAGAGCTGGGCAGAGGTGGAGCTGGTACGTAAACCAGTCCAGTCCAGAGCCCTCAGCACTGAGGGACTGTTTCCTGGTGCTTGGGCACTGAGTGGCATTGCTAAACCTTTCTTCCACCTTGAAGGGAGGCCTGGGTGCTGCCTGAGCTCCCACCTGTGGATGGGCTTTGTTTATGTGATGGACAGAGACCATCCAGGGACTTTTATGGGCCCTTGGGGTACAGACCAGCCTCCATCCCCCCAAACCTTGCTCCCTTTTCTCCTGAATCCAGTCACCGTTTCCCCCAGCATTAGCTGTGGCCAAGTGGTGATGTCCAGGCTGCTGAAATCAGGAAAGGAATTTTTCTATGACAGTGTTTTCAAAGCTTCATCTCAAGGAAAATGTGTGCCCTTGGAGTCCTAGTGGGGTTAAACAAAGAACAGCTCTGTGATTAAATATGCCTGGGAAATGTCAGGTTAAATCGAGTGAAGAGGCCTTTTTGACCGGGACTTCTGAGAAACTTTAACATGTCGTTATGATTGTGACTCTTCAAGGGGGAGTGAAGCATGCATGTTTCCCAAACAGATTTCCCCAGGGAACCCTTCCTGAGGACAATCTGTTGGATTTACAGATCTCACTTTGGGAATAGCTGCTGCTATAGTGTTTGGAACACTTCTACCCTCTTCCAGACGGACAGGTTGCCTTAGACAGATGGGGGCTTTCCTCCTGCCTGGGAAGTCTGTTTCCTGCTCTTGGAAGAAGCAATGAGTCACCCATCTTGAGCTTTGGGTGCCAGCTCTGGGGTGTGGGGAAGGATGTGCTCAGCGGGAAGGCACAAGCAGCCTCCTTGGCCATGGTCCTGTGGCCTAGAAAGTGAACGCCACCTCCCAGGGTAGACCCGATAGTGGCTAAGGTTCTGCCATGATGCATTGTTGATTACAGCCATCTTGGTAATTAAAACTGAAATTCTTCCATACCAGTTGGTTAAATGCTTCTCTGAGCACACCAGTTCCCTCACCTCTATGCTGACCCAGCCACCCTAGCCCCTCACCTGGGATCCTCTTGGCCCTTCCCAGCAGCCAACGGGTTATGTTTGGCACAGCCTCCAGCAGGCCTGGGTCTATTCCAGCTGGTCACAGCCCTGCCACACCAGATGACAAACAATTTCACTATCATCCTTGGTATCAACTATGAGTACCCATCAGATGCTCTAACGTCGGCATATGGGCAGATGAAGAGCATTGAGCCATGAGGAGAAAGAGGCTTGGGACTCAACCTCTTTCTCTGCCATTTCCCAGCTGTGTGCCCTTCAGAGGTTACCCTCTCCCCCTGCTTCTCAGCATCTCACCTGCAGGCTGGGTGTTATGAGGGTGAAGGAGCCCTCTGGTCAGCCAAGGGCTTGGGCCACAAAGAATGTCAGTTGTTTCTTCCTTCATGGTGGCACCCAGGACATGATGCTGGGAGGCGGAAGGTACCTGCAGTGATGTTCCTCTTAAGTGTCCCTTGCCCAGAACGGCCTCCTTATTAAGGGAGCTATTCCACATCCACAGCTAATTACCCTCTAACTGCTGCTCCCCGCTGGGCCCCGCCTGCTTTCTGCCACCTGCCTTCTGCCTCCTGCCCGAGCAGGAGATGACGTCTAATTGGAAGTCACTGTGCCAACCTGGCAGGACTCCACTCCTGCTGGGGGAAGCAGTCTGGATGGGAGGCTGGCCCGCCTGGCTCTTGCAGACCACTTCAGCTGAGAGACAGGGACAGCAAAGGCGGTTCTGGCTTGGGCTGAGTTACTAACCCAGGGAGAGCAGGCCGGGAAGGGTGTCGGCCGAGCTTGTGGTGTGGGAGGCTCTGCATTGGCTTGATGGTCTGTGAAAGCAATCTGGAGTAGTGGTCAGGGGTACACAGCTGGAGCCCAACAGACGTGGTTTGAATCTTTACTCTCTGATGACCAGCCTATGACTTTAAAAGCCTCATTCGATCCTCAGTTTTCCCATCTGAAGAAAGGGCATGGTGGGGAGGAAAAGGGAAAAAGACATAAAGGGTTTAGCACAGAGACCAGCCCCCAGCAAGCCCTCAGTCACTGGGGCTATTGTAACAGTTGTACACTCCTGATTTCGTCCCACCTTTAAGGGTCGAAGGCCCCATCCAGATCCTTTCACATCATTTAATGCTCACAGCAACGGAATGAGGTTGGTTTGATTTTTATTCACAGAAAAAGAAAAAGATTCAGAGAGGTCAAGAGACTTGTTCGAGATTCAACCAGTAAACAGAAGAGGTCTAGTCCAGTGGTCGGCAAACCGTGGCTTGCGAGCCACATACGGCTCTTTCGCCCCTTGAGTGTGGCTCTTCCACAAAATACCACAGCCTGGGCGAGTCTATTTTGAAGAAGTGGCATTAGAAGAAGTTTAAGTTTAAAAATTTTGGCTCTCAAAAGAAATTTCAATCGTTGTACTGTTGATATTTGGCTCTGTTGACTAATGAGTTTGCCGACCACTGGTCTAGTCCCATTGCTCTTTCTGCATCTGCTCCTGACGTTCATTCATCCATGCACATTTATTGGGTGCCTATCATGTCCCCCACTAGATTCCAGCAAGGACTGGCCTCCAGATGTTTGGTCACCTTCACATCTGGGTAAACACTGTAGCTTTATCTCCCACCCCCTTTTCCCGGCGTGCCTCTGCGGTGGCGGTGAGAAATATTACTCTAGACACTCTGGAGCTGCAGCAGCATCCTGTGACCATGAGACCTCAAACAGAAAGGACTCCAAGACCAGTTGGAATTCTGGGTTGCTGGTGGCATTGTTGAGGCCTGAACTACCACTCCAGTCATCTCCTCCACATTGGTTTAAGGGATAAATTCAGGCCAATGGTTCTCAAAGCGTGGTACCTGAGTGAATAGCAGCATCAGGATAATATAGGAACCTGTTAGAAAAGCAAATTCTTACCCTTCACCCACCACCCAGACCTGCAAAACCAAAAACTCTGAGCAATCTTGGTTTTAACGCGCCCTCTGAGTGATTCTGAGGCGCACTGACGTTTAGGAACCACTGGTTTAAATGCCTGGGTAATCGGGTGCTTTTTTATTGCATCTGAGTGCAAGTCTCATTGAAACCACCTCTCTGAGCTTTTGCTCAAAGCTTTGTCTCTTCCTCGAACGCCCAATTTCCCCCTCCCCTGCCAGTCTTCCTTGTTAAATGCATTCATTTTCATCATAGAAACCCAGAATGGCAGAAAATTCAGCTGCTGCGACTTGGCAAGGTGGATGATCATATTTTGGACTTGGTCTCAGCCATCTTGGTGGGCTAGATATAGATGGGCAAAAAGCTGCACGATTGTCCCATTTTTAAAAATTTCTGGTTCCAGCTGGAAAACTCAGAATCAGTGTTTGTCTCTCTCCCTTTTACAGGAGACTAGAAGGAGGATCTGCATGCTCCAGTATCCTTACTCTCGGCAGCCACAATTCCCAGAGCTTCTCTTCTCAGTAGGGCCACAATCTTGTCCATGGTGGGCTGCTAGTACTTCGAGACAGCTGTTTAGTTAGAATTTGCTGCGTAACAAACCATGCCAAACTCGGTAGCTTAGAATCACAGTTCATTCTTTCCCTGACTCTGCAGTTGACTGGGCATTTGTTCTGCCTGTCTTGTCTGTATTCAGCTGGAAGGTCAGCTGGGCCCAGAAGGCATGGCTGTGATGCTGGGCCCTTCTCTCTCCACGTGGTCCTTCCCCCCCAGACTTCTTCACAGATGGTGGTCTCAACACAGAGTTTCTAGGGGACAAAGGCAGATGCTGAAAAGCCCCTAGAGACCTAGGCTCCAAAACTCACACAACCTCACTTCCACCAGATTCTACCGGTGGAGGGAGTCACAGGCAGCTCAGATTCAAGGTGTCGATGTAAGAACGTCCAAACCTGTAGAGAATTTTTGATTTATTTGGGTCAAACTGACAATTGCTGGGAAGCAAAATCTCAGTGGATTGAGAAAATGCTCCAGAGAATGGGCAGTTTTGCAGCTTATTTATGCACTAGAATCAAAGGAAGAGGCATAAAGAGGGTTACATGAAATTCATTGGTGGCAGATGAAGGGGGTGGGAGAAAAGAAAGCCGGGTAATCTCAGGGACTGGATAAAAAGTCAATGGAGAGACACATACTTGTTTTACATGGGTGGGTAGGATAGTTAACAATTACCATTTACATCCCACAGAGGTGGTGGTTGGGGACCAAGGTAACAATGTCTCATGATCTGTGAGGTGGGTGTGCACTGAGGGGTCTGGAAAAGAAGATTGCTCTGACATTCCAAAGGTATGTTCATTTAGATGCAAAAAGACAACAGACAGGCTCACTTCAGGTAAAGACTGAACTTTGTCAAGGAAGCCACAAGCTTGGGATGTGACTATTCCCCCTGACCTGCTTTTAGTTAGGAATTTATGTCCAGACCATCCTATGTGGTTACTTTCTGTCTCTGAGTTTGTAGGGCCCGCTATGCTGGCCTCCCCGAGCTTGTCAGATTTAGTATGTGGCCCCGTTTACGTCCACAATGGGGATGGAGCGTCAGGCTCCACCTCCACCTTCAGCGTAGTCTACGTTGCGGAGACCGGACGTCCTAGGATGGGAGGAATGGATGGCCATTAAACAGCTCACCACAGCTTCTTCCTGGCCTACATTTGCTTTGACCCACAAATGGCTTCATGTTTCCTCTAATAACTTACTATTGCAAGTCCATTCTTGGTTCCTGTTTTTCTGTTAGGGATTTCTTAGCTGCAAGGAACAGAAAGGACTCAGACCAGCTCGGGGAGGGCACAGGTGTCATGCACATGGAATGGTGATGGGCCTCATGGAACCTGGAGCTTTGAGGAACCAAGAAGGCAACTTACTCTCATTTACGACCTATCTCTCTTTCTATGTGGTCTGTCTTCTGTGCCTCTCTCTCTTCATTTTTTCCCCCTACTTACTTGGCATCCTTGTGGCTTCTCTCCTCCCCTGTAATTTTGGTCCAAGATACGCAAGTGAGAGTCTGTTGGTCTAGGGGGCAGAGAGGGCACAAAAGAGAACCTTGCCAATTTGACTTGCTGTGGTGTCCAAACTGGCCCCCGTTCCTCAGTCCCTACAGACCCAGAGGCTACCAGTCATTACCCAGAGACTTCATGTCTCTTAGTTCATGTTTTTATTAAAGAAAAATGGTTCCTGCCTTGCAGTGGGCTGGCTCCCTGGATTAGCTATCCATCCCTCAGATCCCAATGTCCAGGAAGATGTGACATAGCAATGGCTTCCCAGCTGCACTCCCGCAGCTGGGAGGTGGGCCTGGGTTCTCGGGGCAGCAGGCTGCCGAATTCAGTCAGGACTTACCCTGGATGTCGGGATCCAGAGAGAACCCTCCAGTGTGTCTCCTGGAGACCAAGGTAAGGGGACATCAGGAGATGGTCTTGCTGGTCAACCCACCAACCCTCCCCACCAGGACCTTTCCTTCCAGATCTCCTCAGGAATTGCTGTTTTTCTCCTAGAGGGTGAGCCATTCCCTGTTCGCGAGGGTGAGCTGCTCTGGGTCTGGCACGGAAAAGGGACTCTCGTGCTGGTCCTGACTTATGAAGGCGGGACCATCACTCCATCTGGTTCTCCCTCTGCAGGAGGGGTTGGGGGAGGGGCAAAGGTAGGGACTATCAATGCCTAATATAGCTTATGGTACTGGAAATCCTAAAAAAATGATGGCTGAATAACAATAATGGTAATAATTGGTAGCATATGTCATTAATAACTAAGCTCCCTTGGCCTGTGTGTTTTGAGGGACTGAATTCCCTAATGCTTGCAGATGACTAGGACCCCGCAGCCTTGGGGATACAAAAGGTATCAGGGTGTGGCATGACTCAGTCAAATGACACCTTGGATCTCCTTGATGACTGGTGGTGGTGGTGGTGGTGGTGGTGGTGGTGGTGGTGGTGTATGTGCAGCAGGCCTCTGAGGATCTACAGCTCACAACCGTCCAGCTCTTAAATCAGCCACGGCCTGGGGTGGGGTTCCTGCAGCAGTTTAGAGCGATGTCTCTGGAGCAGGGACCCCCATAGCCTTTCCATCTATTTCTGAGGTTAGCTAGGTCCCTGTGAGGCCCCAGGCCCAGCACCCAGGTAGATCTTAGGAGGCTCTGGGTGAACTCTGCGGAATCCATGGATGGGTATCTGTCCCCAAACACTTCTCTGTTCTCGGCTTTCTGCTTCGTGGCCTCCACCTGCTTGGAGCACCCCTATTGGAACATGGGTCAGGACTGGGTCAGGCAAAAATGCAAATTTGTGACTCAGTTCCCAGACAGCAGCCAAGACTGAAGATCCAGGCATCTGTGTGCATATGGGGGTGGAGGCTGGCCCTTGCTTGCTGGCTTTGGAAATCGGGTGACTCAGATGACAGCTGTCGGCCATCCTGCCTCCAAGATCTAAAGGAGATGGTCTTTAAGGCCTTTGTTCCAACACCCAGTGAAGTTCAAAGCCTTCTCCTATACCTTTGCTAATTTCCAGCAGGAGCTGGGGGTGGCGGAAGGGTTGGTGCTCACCTCTGCTGGAGGTGCTGCCTCTGAGCTGCACCTCAATGACCCTGACATGAAATCGGATTGATTTCCAGAACAGCAACAACAAACATTTACATAAAGTACTTTCGTGTCAGTATCTTCTACTGGAAATTGGTTTGGAAATCCTGGGGATGGGCCTCCTCTCAGGATGCACAGCCTCATACCCTTCTCTGCTGCTTCTTTGCCTTTGCCCCATAGCAGTGGTCAGGAGCACATATCTGGAGCCAGACCCCCTGGGTTCATATACCAGCTCTGCTGATGCTTACTGGCTATGCAAGCGTGGGCACCTTCCCCTACCTCTGGTTGCTTCTATAACATGGGGATACTAACGTTACCTGTCCGATGGTTGTTGTGAGGCAAGGACAAATTAAAAGAGTTAATGGTTGTAAAGTACAGCCAGTCCTCTCATAACATCCTTTCATTATAAGGTTGACGAGGTGCCGTAGGAACTTAGTTCTGTTTATATCAATTGGCCTGTGGTAAATTGGTTTCATTATGTGTTGTTTCGAGAATGTTAAGTGAGGACTGATTGTACTCACGGCAATGCCTAGTTCAGACCAAGTGCTGTAACAGCGACTGGTAAATTTCACCCCTTTCACTTGAAAACTGGGACTGATCATAGGACTTACCTCAGGGTGGTTGTGAGCAGGGCATGACATCACCCGTGCTGTGGACATTTGTTTTTTGCCTTTTGGCTGTGCCTGCTGCCATTGATGTCACCATAGCTGTGGATCCTGCCCCATGGCCACCAGGGTTCCTGACCAGTTTCTGAGCCTGATACCCCAGCTTCCTAGCAGTCCTGTGAGCTCCCCAGCCTCCAACTGTGGCAGAGACTCCTGCTTCCCCGGGAGCATCTCTCCTCGTGCAGTAATAGACTATTTTGCTGGCACAGTGGCTTGCTCAGAATACAGCTCTATTGTCCAGCCTCCCTCAACCAGGTGTGGTCATTGAGCAGGCGCTGCACAATGGCGTGTGAGCAGACAGATGTGTGCACCTTCCAGGGGGCCACATTAGGGGAGGGACAGCCTCTCTCCTGCCTTATTTTCCTTCCTGCCGGCTGAAATGTACAGAGGCCATTGAGCCTTCCTGGACCATATGCGGAGGGCCTGAAAAATTCATAGAGCAGAACCAGCGTAACATTGCAGCTACTTACTAAGAAAGAAAGTCATTGCCACCTTATTTAAGCATTGCTATTTCTGGTCTTCTTTTTCTAGTAGCCGCAGGCCTTATATATACCTCATACATCTCTTAGATTGTCTCAGCTGCTACCGCTAGCCAGAGGGGGTGCCTTTGTCTTGTCCTTTTCTGTTCTGCTCCTTTTCTTCCTTCCTTCCTTCCTTCCTTCCTTCCTTCCTTCCTTCCTTCCTTCCTTCCTTCCTTCCTTCTTTCCTTCCTTCCTTCTTTCCTTCTTTTGTAATCAGGCACCTGATTGCTGCAATATGCTAAGCATAAAGTGTGCACATTCCTTAGTGGAGTTGAGATATCAGTAAATATTATTCTATTGTTCTGCATCATTCTGCACTCCCACTGTGTTGGATGCCCTGCAAGCTGCAACCTCCCTCACAGGGCAGCGCCTCTCTCACTCTGAGGCTTTGGCCCGTGGCCCACAGTTCTTACCTTCCTTCCAGCACTTGTCAAAATATTTTTTCCCAAACAATGTTATATTTCCTCCTATAATGGGCTCTGGGGTGAGCTGTTAAGTTAATAAAAGTTCTTCCACTCTCATAGGTTTGTTTTGTTTTGTTTTGTTTTGTTTTGTTTTGTTTTGCATGTAAGTGTGGTGTCCAGCATTTCTGTCCCTTTGATCTCTAACTGGAAAATAAAAGCCAAGGGGCCTGGGCTTATGGCCTGTGGAGAGAGGCCAGCTGGGTCAAATTCAGCAACTCCTGGGCTGGACCAAGGCTTTGGGTGGCAATTGGAGAATATCAGATCCAGACGTCCCTGAGATGCCAGTGGGGAAAGGGAGGCCATTGCTGGATGTTACATGGTGAGCCAGGGGCCACACCAGGGGTTCTGCTTCCTGGCCAGTGATTCTGCTGCTGGACCAGAGGATCACCTAGTCCTAGCTGTTCCTGTGCATGTGTGTGTAAGGCACACAGAAGCATCAGATATGGGTCCTCTCCTCCTGGAACTCACAGGCTCATAGAGGAGCCGAGACATGCTCATCAAAGTCAATACCATGGGGTAGAGAGCGATCATGACTTAAGAGGGCTGTGAGCACCAAGGAGGGAGGGCTACTTGTCTCAGAGCGGAAGCACAGGGAGACTTCCTGGAGGAGGGGGCACGTTCGTTGGTTCTGGAAGGATAGGGAAGTTAGGAAGGGAAGGCTTTCAGAAATAGGTACCTTTTATTCCACAAATGTTTATTGTGCTGGGTTGATGAACAAGACAGAGATAGCCCTGCCTCCAGGAGCTTACTGTCTAGAAGAGAGACAATGAGTGAGTATAATCACACAGGCCAATATCTAATTACAATCCAAAGGATGCTGTAAGGAAGCCCAGGAGACATACAGCAGGCCCTGATCCAGCTGGGATGAGGGAGGGGTCTCCGAGGAGCTGTCATTTCACCTGAGAGCTGGAGGATAAGTAGGTGTTGTCATATCAGAGACGGGCTGAGCTCTCAGCAAGACACCTGCCAGCAAAGGCACAGTGTGTGGGAAGGCCCAGGGCAAGGAAGAGGGCAGGGTGCCCAGAGCACAAAGAGGGGAGAGAAGGTGCCGGAGATGCAGGAAGAGGCAGCCATGTGTTCCCAGCAAGGGAGTGAGGGTACAAGGGCTGCCATGCCAGCTCCAACCAATTTAAGTGAAGTGAGTGTGGCCAAGACGGCTAGTTGCCCCGATCTCTGTTCTTCCTTTCTTACCTGATCTCAGAACTCCAGTGTTTCTGCTGAGCATGTAGCCAGTCAGATTCAAGACCACATTTCCCAACCTCCCTCCCAGCTCTGTGTAGCCGTGTGACTAAGCTGTAAACATCAGAGTATAAATAAAACCAGTGTGTGCAATTTTCAGGAAGTGTCTTTATATGGCATGGAAGAACCTTTCTTTCTAATAGCTGGAATGCATACATGATGATGGGAGCTTAAGTAGCCATCTTGATCCATGAGTGAGGAGACGTTTTTAAGTGTAATGAAGCAACAAGCTAGAAAGAGCTTGGATTTTGATGGTCATGGATCTTCTGTGCCTGCCCTGAATTTGCCTCTAGGTTTTCTTCACTTGTGAAAAACCAAAAGTTCTTATCCAGCGTAATTCAAGGGCTTGGGTGATGAATCAAGAGATAATGCAAAGTGCAAGTATTTTAAAGTATGGAAGTAAATACTCCAAAAATGCAACCCCGAAAGTTGAAAGTGCAATAGTTGCTTCCGAGAACTGATATGAGAACTGGATAGCAGGAAGCAAGTGTTGCTTTAAAAAAAAAAAAAAAAGTACTATTTAATCTGTAAAGCTATACTTTGAAAATATAAAATTTAGAAAAACTGTGACCTGGATGTGGACTTTCCCCCTTTTTAAACCCCTAAATCACGTGGACAGTATTCTCTGAGGATAACACATAGGCTTCGTAATCAAAGTGACTGTGGTTGGTTTGCAATTGTATCCACTACTTAGTAGCTGTTTCCCAGGGAAAGGAGTGACTCTCTGAGCCTCGGTTTCCTCATCCATGTAATGGGCACGTGAGTCTTCCTCACATGCTGCTGTGGGGAATTGATGCAGGAAGTGCTTGGCACACATCTGGCTCTCAGTCCTCCAGGTGGCGTTTGCCATGGTTGTTTGTCTTGTTTGTTCTGGATTAGGCATTTGTAAACTCATCTCATCTCCCAGTGATTCCCAAACTTGAGCGTGCATCTGTCACCTGGAGGGCTTGTTGAGAGATGGCTGAGTTTCTGGTTTGGTAGGGCTGGGCTGGGACTGGGTCCCAGGGGAGGCCAGAGCTGTGCTGCTGCTTCAGGAACCACACTGCTCTGCTGCAGAGCTGCTTCGTGATGGAGCCAACGTTGATCTTGGGAAATAGACTTACAAGAAGAGCTTCTTGGGGGGATAACTCTGAGCGGGGCAGCAGCGCCTTTGTGAGAGGTTTCACAAAAGAAGTAATGCTTGAGCTGAGTATTGACAGCCCAGGAGAAATTTGCAAGGCTAGCTAGATCAAAAGCATCCCCAGCGAAGGGAACAGCTAGTGCAGAGGCCAGAACTCAGGAGATGATATGGCACATCGAGAAGACACGGCGCCCATTTCCCTAACTCCGATGACATTTGTAGAGGGCACGGCGGAACGAAGGGGGCACCCGGCAGCCTGTTGTTTGCGCATTTGAAGATCTCTTTGAAGGGCTGCGGTGATGAGTAACTCACTCAGGAAGGGGTGAGAGGGTCCGAGCTGGAGAGACAGCGAGAGCCTTGAAACTGAAAGGCTGCCTTAACACCCTCCAGACGGGATGGCTTTGATGGTTCTCACGCATCAGTGATATCACGCACATAGAAGAGTACACAGCCTCATTATAAATGTCTTTAATCCCAATACTGCCCCTTCCGTGGGTGTCTTTTCACATCCTCAGGGAAAATGGAGCTTGGAGGCTTACACATGAGCATTTCCAGGGTATGCTTGTGGGAGCAGCAGGGCAGACTATAAAATGATGTCTGAACCTAAAAACCCAGGTTGCAAGGTTACTCAAGGGCGCAGCTTTCCCCTGTGGAGGCCTCCTCTCCTCAGCCCCTTCTCCTTTCCCGCCTCCATCTCGCCTGTTGCCGGGCTGTTTTCTGCTCTGCTGTAAATCTCACCCCAGAGAACACAGTTAGTCACTGGCCTGCTATTCCAATTACGCATTAATGGAGGGTCAGCAGTGACTCACGCAGCAGATCTCTGGGCATTTGAAGGTTCTCATGCTGAGTTCAGGTCCCACTTGGCTGCTGGGGCCCCGTCCCTCTCTGGGGGAACTGCAGGCTGGACGCCTCCAATTGCCACCACCTGCATCCATGTCCCATGTTGGTTCAGTCCCTACTGTGCGTAAGGCTAGTTGCCGCAGGGCGAGGTTGTGGCTCTGTCTCCTCTATCCAGTGACCTCTCCTATCAAATGCCTACCAATGCCCGCCCAGCATGGCTCCATGGTTGAGCATTGACCTATGAACCAGGAGGTCATGGTTCGATTCAAAGTCAGGGCACATGCCTGGGTTGAGGGCTCAGACCCAGCGTGCGGCATGCAGGAGGCAGCCGATCAATGATTCTCTCTCATCGTTGAGATTTCTATCTCTCTATCCCTCTCCATTCCTCTCTAAAATCAATAAAAATGTAATTTTAAAATGTCTACTGTACGAGGTCCCTGTGCTGGAGCCTTTCCGCACATTGTCCTTAAATGAGGTAGGCACTAATGAGCATATTGTATAGAGGGGGAAAGTGAGTTTCAAGCAGCTTAGATAAGCAAGGCATCTGAGGGGACTGTGGTGTAGGGGTTGAGCGTGTAGACTCGGGCATCAGCCTGTCTGAGCTCACGTCTCAGCTCTGTTCTAACTGGCTGTGTGAGCTTGGGCAAGTGACTTCACTCTCTGTGCACCTGTTTCCTCCTCTGGAAAATGAGGGTTTCTTTGAGGATCATGTAAGCCGAAGTATGTCAAGCACTTAGAACAGCGGCTGCCATGTTTGTGATAATTCTATTGCTGTTGTTAAATGAATTCATGGGCTGCAAGTGGCTGACCCCTGCTGGCTCCAGGCTCCTGTCTGCCCCGCTGCCCCTAAGGCTGGTTTCTGGGTGGTAGGGGGATAAGGACGTGAGGGATCACAAAGGTATCCGCACTCTGTCCTTCAGAGTCAGACTGTCGTGGGTTTGCATACTGGCTGTGTGACCTTGGTCAAGTCTCCTGACTCTCTGAGTCATAGTTTTCTCATCTTTAAAATGTGTCACGAGTGCTTTGAGGATGAAAGAACATAATGACACATTAGTTAACCCAGGCTCTGGAACCACACTGCTTGGGTTAAATTCACAGTTATACCATTTTCCAGCTGCGTTCTTTGGATAAGTTACATACTTTCTTTCTCTGTCCCTCGGTTTCCTCATGTGTAAAGTGGGAGTGGTGATGGCTCCCACATCATTAGGGGGATGAAATGAACTGTCCCACTCAGAGCCCTTTGAATAGAACTTGGTGCATAGTAAAAGCTACACAAGTGTGTGCTGAGACCATCATGCCCACAGCCACCAGAGGCCTGGCACGTAGTAGGTGCTCAATAAACATCAGCAATGAGGAGGCTACACAATTCAGCCTTTCCTCTTACTAACTTAAAGCCTCTGGGCCAAGGATTCTCAGTCCAGACTGCTCATTAGAACAAGGTGGTAAGCATACCATGTGCACACACACAGACCCACAGCAGCCACATGTGTGAAATTAGATTCAGACATAACGTGCTCTGATATGAGTGAGACAAAAACACAAAGACACTGCAACACATGGACTCACAGACAGACATGAGAAGGACACACATAGATGCTTACCTAATTGGTCTACACAGGGCCTGGCACTGAATGCTTTATTTGAAAGCTCCCCAGACACTTCTAACAAGCTTCTAGGACTGAGAACCCCTGAGTTGGAAAGTAACTGAAGGGCCCACTTGGCGGGGACATTCTAACTAAGCAGATGAGGGCAGGCCTCTCTGAGGTGACATGTGGGCTGAGATCTGAATGGTGACAAGGAGGGAGCCAGACAAGGACCTGGGTGGGGGATGTTTCAGAGAACAGAGCAGGTGCAAAGGCCCTGAGCAAGCATGAGCTCAATGTGTTGGAAGAAGAGCAGGAAGGGCCAGCGTGGCAGAGGGGTCCATGTGAGTTGAGAACCCAAGCCCAGATGTCAAGTAGGAGAAACTGAGTTCCCCTCCGGATGGAGGGATACGTTTAGCCCTCGGACTACGCAGAGAGCAGCAGGGGGCATCACCACTCATGTCCACAGCTGGAAATCTCTGTTGATTCAGGCCTCAAACTCCCAGGAGAGTTTCCTCCCCTCCATCGGCCCAAGGAGGATCCTTTTTGACAGCAAGGTGGGGAGTCATTCCAGGGTCCAGAGAGGGAGGAGGGAGAAGAGGCTGGGCTGAGTGTGCCCTGGGGGCCCATCACAAAGGCCACTTGGGCTGGTGGCCCTCTGGCAGCGAGGGGCAGCAGGACTGCCAGGAAAATGCCAGTCTCCTGTGAAGGCTTAATTAATCAGCTCTCACGCTGCCGGGTAATGGCTTGGTGGGGAGCAGGTGTGTCTGTTTTCTGGCACAATTATGTGGACAGTGAGGCAGGGGCCACAGCAGATGTGCCTGCTGCTGTGTTCGCACTAGTGCTAAGGAGTATCTGTGTGGGTGTGCACGGGTGTCTGTCTCATGCAGAACTGCATGTTTGTGTGTCATCCTCGAGTATCCTGCTGGGTGGTATGTCTGTGTGTCCTCATTTCTGTCTGTGAGTCCATGTGTTGCAGTGTCTTTGTGTTTCTGTCTCACTCATATCAGAGCACATTATGTCTGAATCTAATTTCACACATGTGGCTGCTGTGGGTCTGTGTGTGTGCACATGGTATACACATATCTGCCTAAATGAAGGTGCGGCCTGGCTCTCAGACCTGCAACCTTCAGAGCAGGCTAGTCCCACCTCTGTGCCCATGTCCTCAGCTGCTGAGTCGGGCCACAGGTCTCGGTCCTGGGGCCACACAAGCACACATTGCTGTGTTGAATCTCCTGAGAATACGTCTCAGTCCAGCCTCTTTGTCCAGGGCTGTAGCCTGGCCACACCCCATGCCACATCCATGTGTGTGCTTTGTACCGTAGGGCCAGACGGAGCCCAGCTGCATCTTGGCTTGGGCTCTGACGTGGGCTGGGCCGTGAGGCCTGGCCTGGGGTTGCCTGAGCCCCTGGGTATTGTCTGTGTGTGTGCATGTGCGTGTGTGCCCCATGGGACGAGCCTGGGCGGCTTCCCTAACAGCTGGGGTGCAGGGAGAGGTGCAGAGGAAGAGGAAGTGACTCCCCTTCACGGGGCTCAGGAAACATCATCACCCCAGGGCCAGCCAGGAGCAAAGGATATGAGACCTTGGGGAGCCTCTCTAGTCATCAACAGGGATGTGACGGGTTTCCATGGAAACATTTCACAGCTTATGCCTGAACCCTCACTCATTAGCCACTTGTCCAGCATGAATTGAGCCTTTGCTCTGGGTTGGGCTTTGAACCTGGGCTGATATCAATCACAGAGACAGTAATAATGAGGCAGCCCATCTATTCACACCACCGGCACAGACTTCTTCACATGCTCCTCCCACCACTTTGCAGACCCCCAGGCCTCCTTGCAGAGCCCCTGGGTTTCTGAGCCTCACCCATCCACCCCGGTCCCTCCTCAGGGCCTTTGTATGTGCTATTTCCAGCGTCTAGAGCAGGGATCCTCAAACTTTTTAAATAGGGGGCCAGTTCACTGTCCCTCAGACCGTTGGAGGGCCTGACTACAGTTTAAAAAAAAAAACTATGAACAAATTCCTAGGCGCACTGCGGGCCCGGGACGAGTCGGCTGCTAAGCAGGACAGGCAGCGGCACCTGGCGGGCCGGATAAATGTCCTCGGCGGGCCGCATGTGGCCCGCGGGCCGTAGTTTGAGGACGCCTGGTCTAGAGCATCCTTTCTCCTGATCTCCCAGTGCCTGGCTCCTTCTCATCATCTAGGTCTCAGCTTAGAGGTCACCTCCCCAGAGAGGCCTTCCCTGGCGCCCTGAGCATGGGATTGGTGCTCTTGTAAAAGAGACCCCAGAGAGCTGCCTGGCCCATTCACCGTGTGAGGACACAGCAAGGAGTCGGCAGCCCGCGCTCCAGAAGAGGGCTCTCGTGGTAACCCCACCACGCTGGCACCCTGATTTGGACGGCTGGGGAGATACGAATTTCTGTTGTTTGTAAGCCACCTAGTCCATGGTATTTTGTTACAGTTGCCCAAACTAAGAGAACTATAGAGGGCAAGAAACTAACGTCTCTTTCTATCTAGACCCACAGGGCATTGCAGGGGCCTTGGAGACAGTTCCTGGGGTGCCCATGGATAGCTGCCCCATGAGGTCCCCTCTTCCACTCACTGATTTCTGGCCCAGGGAGGGGCACTGGACTAGGAGTGTAGCCCCCCATTCTCACTTGCTGTGTGACAGAGGGTGGGTGTCTGTCCCTCTCTGAGCCTCAATTTTCTCACCTGCACAATTTAGGAATTTGCACTTAACGAAGATGACCTCTTCAGAGAACTTGCAGCTTCTACTCTTTCCGGCTTGGAACCTGCTGCCACATGAAGCAGCCCGAGCTAACCCACTGGGGAGGCCAGGTAGAGGCAAACTGAGGCTGCCAGCCCAGCCAATCACCAGCCCTGCCAGGAGGCCATCTGGGGCCAGCCAGCCCTCAGTCAACCTGCCATCTGACCTTCCCTTTTGCCTAAATCTAATCCAGCCAACACCACACGGAGCAGAGGGGAGCCATCCCAGCCGAACCTTCCCCATTGCCAAAGCCTAAATCATGAACAATCCATGTTAGTTGTTTGAAGCAACTGAGTTTTGGAGTGGTTTGTTTCTCAGCAGTAGATAACAGATACGTCTGTCTGTCTGTCTGTCTGTCTGTCTGTCTGAATCCTTGGCCAGACCTGTCTTACTCTTCCTGTTTCCTGATCACGACAGAGCAGAGTGTTAAGAGCATAAAGCAGTTGTGGACCCTCAGGACCTAAGCACCTTGCATACACCCCACCTTCTAATACCCTCCCCTTGGGTTTTCAACATCACACATTTTAGGGGGATATGAACATTCAATCTATAGCACCAGCCTCAAGCTTACTCAGCCGAAGACCCACTTTGAGCTAATCCCAAGGCTGACCTTGTCCCTCCCAGTCATTCCAGGAGTCAGGATATTGGAATCCAAGCCCCACTGTGGCCCTGCTCCCATCCTCCCTACATCACCACCTGGAGGTCTCTTCCTCAGCCCGTCTTGCATCCCTCCCCATAGAAAAACTTGCTGTGATGGTCCCTTCATTTGGAAGCACGTGCTCAATGTGCCTTGTCAGCTGACCTTCCTCACATCTGACATCTCTTGTGGTTATGTTTATTGTCGCCTTCCCCACCAGAATGCCAGCCTCATGCAGGCACAGGATTTCATTCACAGCTGGCATGTAGTAGGTGCTCAGCAAAGGTCTGTGCACAACCAATGGAACCATGGGGTAGTGTCAAAGACTAAGAAGGATTTGGGTTTTGGTGGAGCCACACTTTAAACCCACATCAACAGGGCTCCCATTCTGGCTTGGCCCTTACCTGCTGTGTGATCTTGGGCAAGCTGCTTGCCATCTCTGAGCTACAGTTCTTCATCTGTAAAACAGCAGCGTGCTGGAGCACTGTGCCCGGGGCCTGACAGACACTGCTTCCCAAGCCTCACACTGAGCATTCATATTCAGGTGAAGAAAACGAGGATCCGAAAGTGCCAGACTCCTGCCCAAGGGCACGCAGGGATCTGAGGCCAGGCTGCCCTAATATTTAAACTCAGATTCGTCTGCTTCCAAATCCACCAATTCTTTCTGCCTCCTGACCCCTCGTTCTGCATCTGTCTCACGAGGATTGGACGAGAAGGTTCAGCAGGAGGGAGCTGCTCAGCTTCTTGGCCCTTGAGTGCCCCGCACTCGCCCACAGCCCGCAGCTGCAGAACCACAGCCTCTGGGGAGAATGCCAACTGAACGGGGTGGCCGCTCTTCCCAGACGTGGCCTGGCTGCATGATTAAGGCTCATTTCCCGGCTGCGACTGGAAGGCATTTATTTCCTTTAAAAATGACAATGTCAGCGGCATATTTATGATTTAATTTGTGTTTTCTCCACCACAACTCCCCACAAAACTACTGGAGGAGACACTGCAGACTGCACGCCGCCTCCTCGCCAAGCGGCAACGCTGGCCTCTCACGAGGCTCAGGACAGCTGCCTCTTCCGTCCGCCGGTCTTGCACCCCCCGCACCCACCCCTTTTCCTCTCAGAGTTGGGCTCCAGCGTGTGCATGGATCTACCTGGGAAGCCTCAGCCCCTGGCCCCACCACCCAGACCTGGGGGGAGGTGACCAGGAGTGTCCTCCCTCTAGAAGGGGTGGCTTTGGGGACAGCATATTTTCCTTTTGTTCATTGCTTTCATTTATATAACCTTTTGGTTTGAAATCGTTTTTTAGACTCACAAAATGTTGCAAAACTAGTTAAGGGTTCTCACCCTGCACCCAGGTCCCCCTACTGATGATATGTAAAGTGGCCAAAGGACATTGTCCAAATCAGGAACCAGATGCAGGCACACATTACTAACTCAGATGCAGACTTCACCAGTTTTTGCAGGCACTCCAATTGTATTCTTTCTTTTTTAAAAAAAATATATTTTATTGATTTTTTTACAGAGAGGAAGGGAGAGGGATGGAGAGTTAGAAACATCAATGAGAGAGAAACATCGATCAGCTGCTTCCTGCACACTGCCTACTGGGGATGTGCCCGCAACCAAGGTACATGCCCTTGACCGGAATCGAACCTGGGACCCTTGAGTCTGCAGGCTGACGCTCTGTCCACTGAGCCAAACCGGTCAGGGCCAATTGTATTATTTCTAATCTCCAAATGTCAGCAGTTGCCCAAGCTCCTGTTTAGAGTCAGCCGGGCGAGGAGGTTTGTTAAGACAAGCGGCAGCTTCCAGCTCGGCTCCCCTCTCCCGCCCACACCCTCTCCCCCAGAAACAGCTCCTTTCAGTTCCTTGGGCAGAATAGCTGTGCTCAGCCCTATGGCTACAGACCATGCTCGTGTGGTTCTGTATGGTGATCGGTGGTAGGCCTCGTCGCTGCTTCCCTGCTATAGGAAATGCCGTTTTAAGTCCCTATCCTTCCCTGCCCTGACCCCACACTTCCTTCCCTCGCAGTCTCCTCAAATAGCCATGCCATAATTTGGGGGAGACTGGTACTCAGTGTTACAACTGAGCTTTCCATTTGCTTACTTTTATGTACGTTGATCCCTAGTTTTTTATTTTTTTTTAATCCAAACGCTTTGCCAGCTGTCCAAAACTTCCTCGGGACTTTCTTTCACATCCAACGTTCTATCAGTTTCGTCGTTTTGAAAGAGGTCTCTCCTGGAACCTTCTGGCCTCTGCAGCTGGCACTCTGGGATCTCCCTCCCCCATCAGCCTAAGGATCCCTTCACTTCTCTTCTGAGTTGGATTCCGTGCTTCCTGGATCCCAGGCTTCCTGTTCCTTGGTTCACTCCTTCATTGTGTTGGGGCACATCCTTCAGTAGTTTCCTGAGAAGGAGTAGGTGGGAGGTAAATTGCTCAAGACCTCATATGTGTTAGGGCAGTGGTCGGCAAACTGCGGCTCTTTGGCCCCTTGAGTGTGGCTCTTCCAAAAAATACCATGGCCTGGGTGAGTCTATTTTGAAGAAGTGGCATTAGAAGAAGTTTAAGTTTAAAAAAATTTGGCTCTCAAAAGAAATTTCAATCGTTGTACTATTGATATTTGGCTCCATTGACTAATGAGTTTGCTGACCACTGTGTTAGGGTGTCTTCACATTTTTGGCTTGACATGGACTAAAATTGGCATAAAATTCTTTCAGAATTGTGAAGGCGTTGCTCCTTTGTCTTCTCACGTCCAGAGTTTCTGTTGAGAAGTTGAAAGCCATTCTGATTCCATATTTACTTCCCTGGACGTTTGTTGACTCTCCTCTGTGCTGCCAATGTCCTGAGATTTCCCATTGACCTTCCCAGATGGAAATCTGGCTTTGTGTGCTGTGCTAATCACTTCTGAACTTGAGATGCATGTCCTTCACGTTGGGGTAATTTTCTTCAACTATTTTAATGGTATTTCCTCCCACTATTTTCTTCCTCTTTCTAAAACTCCTATAATTTGAGTATTTAAGCTCCTGTACCAGTCCTCTAATTTTCTTATCATGTATCTCCTCTTTCCAATGGTTTATTTTGCTGTATATTCTTGAGAAATATCCTTAACTTTATCGCTCAAATCTCTGGCTGAGTTTTATATTTTTGCTGTCATATTTTTTTGCAAGGGCCCTTCTTGTTCTCTGTGTTCCTTGTTTATGGCATCATGTGCTTTTCCATGGATGCATTATCTTCTGTTCTCTCTCTCTGGATGTAGAGGGTTTTGTCTTTATTGTGATTATATATTTTTATGACTTTTCTCTGTGCACACTGTCTTTTTCCATTCCAGTTCCTTTGGTCGGCAAAAGCAGACCTCATGAGTTGTCACTACCCTGCCCCACTGTGCCAGACATTGCTAATCAATTATGACACTCCTTCCCGCTGAAATAGAGAAGAATTTCTCACCTTGGCACTATTGCCATTTGGACAGAATCATTCTTGGTTGGAGATGGGGGTGGGGTGGGGTAGGACTGTCCAATGCACTTTAGGACTTTAGCAGCTTCTACCCACTAGATGCCATTATCTCACCCCACCCTAGTCATGACAACCCAAAATGTCCCTGGACATTTCTGTCACATGTCTCCTGGGGGACAAAATTGCCCTTGGTTGAGAACTATGGGCCCAAACTCAGCCTAAACATCTTTGTCAACATGACGCTCCCATAGCTAGTCAACTTGAGTAGTGCCATGGAATGAAACCTGTTTCGCCAACAGAGCTGACCACTTCATAGAGTTTCAGAGCCTGGTAGGTCAATAACCTAATTTGGCAACTCCATAACCCAACTTCAGAGCCTTCTCTATGAGGGTGACAGCAGACCCAACCTGCCATTTCCTGTCATAGACAGAGATCACGGCTGGGCCTGAGGGCTTCAGACCTGCTGTGTTAAGTGTCACACTGACAACTGTGGACTTTGTCCCACGGGGCTCCCAGAACCACCCAAATGTGTTGGGAATTGGGGCAGAGTTGTTCTTTGTCTGCAGAATATGGAGAGAAGATGTGACCAGATGTCATCAGGGTTCTGACCGCTCTTGACCTCAAGCTTGTACCTCTGGCTCCAAGCAGGAAGTCAGAATAGCCTCAGAGTGATCTTCAAAGTGTCAACATGCAGTTCCCCAGGCTCCAACCGAGATCTTCCGAGTCAGCATTTTGGGGATGGGGTCTGGGACCTGCCTTGTTAACTAACCAGCTTTCTGGGTGAAAACTAGTACCATGGGTAACACATGCAGACATTGATTCAAATCCTGGTTGTGTTTCTTGGTAATATATAGCCTAAATAGCTAATATTACTAAGAATGGCTAATATTTATTATTTATTATGTGCCAAGCACTGTGCTAAACTTGACCGTGCATTAGCTTAATCAATCACTCTATGGCTGGTTCTATTTTTAACATGTTTTAGATGAAAAACAAAAGTTTGGGGAGGTTGTGTAATTCAAGATCGCACAAGTTGGTTGCAGGGAAAGCTGGGACATGTACCTGATGGTCTGAAACAACATTCTTTCAATTGCACTAGAGCCTTAAAAGCTGAGACCAAGCTTTAACAGCTGCGGGAGATCATCAATACACGGTCATGTTCTATATCAATAAAGGGTAACTTTTGTTATTAACAACCCCTGTGAGGCAAGAATCCTTAGCCCCACTGCATGAAAGAAAATGAGGCTTAGGGAGCCTAGAAGACTGCTCCTAGAATGTGGTAAAGTCAGGACTTGAACTCAAATCTGTGTGACTTCCAAGCCTAACTTCTCAAGTTTCCTGTGTTTAGTCACTCCACTGCCCTCTCTTGGGGTCAGGTTTGATCCATACCCAACATCTCACAAATAGGCAGGTGAGTTTGACCATTCAACCTGCCCCTTTGGGATGTTCTAATGCTCTGCCCAGGATTTGATCCCATACCATCTCCACCTTGACCCAGATAGCCACAGACACTCCATGGCATGGGAGTGGGTGATGTCAACCAATAGGGTGAATTTTAGGGTACAGAGGTTTAGGATTTCTCAATTTCTCACTAATTCACTCATTTAACAAATCTTTGCAAGTGCCAATCATGTGACAGGACTGAGGATGCAACAATGAACTAAATAACAAAGCTTATATCCTATTGGGATGAGACAAACTATAAAGGAAATTATAAATATGTAATTTAAAATAAGTTAAGCTAAGGGGAGAACAAGCAGCAGAGAGGGGGCCAGGGATGGCCTCTCTTGGGAGGTGACAATTGATGGGATGACCTATAGGAAGCCAGGCAGTGAGCTGTAGGGACAAGTGGTTGGGGCGGGGGGAGGGGGGACTTCAGAAGTTGCAAGTGCAAAAGTGTGTGAGAGTGGGTGGGGGTGTCCACACAGTGTGCCTGGTTGGGGGATGATATGTCATTCCTGCGGAAATAGTCCTAGCCAAGGTCACTCAAGGTCTTCAAGACAATGAGGGGAAAAGGAAGACACCAGTTCTGGCCAGACCAAAATTAGGTCACAACCGAGCTTTCTGCAAGGAGAGCAAAGAGACTTCCTTCCCTGGTAGCCCTGAGCACTTCTGGATGGGAGCAGGTCCAGGGCTGCCCTGCTTACCCCAAAGCACAGAGTCCTGGGAGAACTTTCAGACATCACACAGGAATTGAGGCCCTACTATGCTCTAGGCATTCTATCAGGGGACCGTACACACTGCCTTGCAATCTGTGGGTAAGAATTACTGATTGCATTTTACAGTTGAGGAAACTAAAATTAATCTTATCACTGGAAGGTGGCAGAAAAGTAGCTTGAGCCTAAATCTATGCAGAATCCATGTTCTTACTATTACATGGTACTAAGAAGACCAAGAGCTTTAGAAGTGATTACCCAGACTGCAAAGTGAGAAGACCAGAACATCCTGAGCCTTCACTACTTATTGACTACATGGATGATGGATGGATGGATGGATGGATGGACAACGACAGACAGACACAAATAGGCAAGCAGGAGTAATTTTATTGAGGTGGAAAAATGGCGGCAGAATAGACAGATGTGTCCTGAGCCTTGTCCCGGAGCAGATAGAAAGAACAGCTGAGGGTCGCATGGGGAGTGTCTGTTGGAGAGTTAAGGGACAGCTATACTCCAGGAGAAGGTGGGGGACTGCTGGATGGGGGTCCCCTGATCAGGCAGCCCTCACTGCTGCTGGGTTCCCTCCCAGAGCCACCAGCTTGGACATGGAGACCGTGCCATCTTTTTTTTTTTTTTTTTTTTTGATTTTTTACAGAGAGGAAGGAAGAGGGATAGAGAGTTAGAAACATCGATGAGAGAGAAACATCGATCAGCTGCCTCCTGCACACCCCCTACTGGGGATGTGCCCGCAACCAAGTTACGTGCCCTTGACCGGAATCGAACCTGGGACTTTTCAGTCCACAGGCTGACACTCTATCCACTGAGCCAAACCGGTTTTGGCATGAGACCGCGCCATCTTGAAGGGGAAAAGTGGATGTTATCTGCAGCCTGAAAATCTACAACTGTGGCACCCACTGAACAGCTGCGAACCCCAGAGCACCAGTCCCCAATTGGCGCAAACACTCAGATTCAGAGGAGCTCTACACTCCACCACAGAAAGGAGAGCGAGAACTACATAACCAGACACCCGGAGAAGAGAGACCATGGGGAGACAAAGAAACAGCCCGCATATGAAAGAAAAGCAGGCACCACGAGAAAAGGAAGTAAACGAAATGGAGGCAAGCAACCTGCCAGAGAGAGAATTCAGAGAAATGGCCATAAGGTGGCTGAAAAGAATGGAAGACAAATTCGATAATATGAGTAAGAACCAAGAGGAAATGAAGAAGAACCAAGAAGAAATGAAAAATGACATCGCTACTCTGAAGAACTCAATAGAAAGCATCAAGAGTAGACTAGAAGAAGCAGAGGACTGCATCAGTGAGCTAGAAGACAAGGTAGGAAAAAATACCCAAGTAGAGCAGCTTCTAGAAATAGGCAAGCAGACCCTTTTCTATAACTTTTATGCAAATGTTTTTTAAAAATGTATTTCCCTTTTGTTTTAATATTGAAATTCTGTCTTCAAATGCTACCTATGGAGAAAGTTGGGCATAATACAGGGGTGGGCAAACTTTGACTCGAGGGCCACAATGGGTTCTTAAAACTAGACCGGAGGGCCAGAACAAAAGCATGGATGGAGTGTTTGTGTGAACTAATATAAATTCAAAGTAAAGGAGCGGAGGGGAGAGCAAGAGAACCCTCTGCTCTTTCGGCTCTGCGGGCCCGATAGAACAGCCGAACGGGCCGGATCCGGCCCACGGGCTGTAGTTTGCCCATGGCTGGCATAATAAAATAATTGCTCTGGATGGAGTTGGATAAAGAGTTAGGCAAATTGCAAGAAGCTCTGCTCCTGTACCTTACCCTCATTTTCTGTAGGAGCACTAAAGACACCTTAACAAAACCAAAGAAGGCCTTGGACAAAGGTGATCCAGAACATTCTGGTTTCAGAAACAAGAACAGACATATTGGGGAGGCGTAGCAGAGGAATGGGACATCTTAGCCAAATCCCTCACCTTCCCTGCCCACATCAAATATTACTACCAAGTGGGTTAGCAAGGACCTGCCTAGTGAAGAGTAGCCCAAGGCAGCCTGGTAACGCCTGCTTCTGGCTCTCCTGAGGATGCACGAATGGGAGGGTTGGGTGTTACTTGCAACGCTGCCACGTTGCTCACTCAGCCCAGGGGCCACAGAGAGGAGCAAGTCACTCTGAGCAACCTCTGCCACCTACTGTGTCCCATTTGTGAATCAGACCACAGAGTGGGAGCTGGTCCACGTGACCAACCTCACTCATTGGGTGATGGGCTCCTATGAGCTTCCCCAGAAGGTGGGACTAGCCAGACCAGGCAGGACATTAATTTGATTGGTCTGGGGATGCAGAGCCCAGACAGGTTGAGAAATGCTGGAGCCACTGGAGCTGGGTGGGGGTGACCGTTCTGTGTGCTGACACCAGGAGACAGCACTCTCAGATGGAGTCCAGTCCCAGAAAATTGAAGGAGTCCACCTAGACAGGTCTCCCATAGAGTTCTTGGCAGATGAATATCCTAGTATCTCTTTTGTACAACATTCTACTGAAAGAATTAGCTGAATGTTTAGGTACATGGAGTCAGCTAGACCTGGGCTGGAGTCCAACTCTGCCCTTGACTGATCAGATGACCTTCAGCAAGTTGCCCATCTTTCTGAGCCTGAGGGCAGAGAGGAAAATGCTTGGAGCTGTCTGGCCCGGTTATACCCTATTTACTTAGGATAGGGTCCCAACTGCTTCACATGACTGGCCTGGCCTCAATTTATCTCCCTGTCTCCCCGGGCATCACTGTCCTCTCTCTCCCTAGGACTTTTAAACTCAAGGTTTCCTCTGGAGCACTCTTCTTCCTTCCCTCCCTTTCTCTCCATGGGGTGCCTTCTCTTATTTCCTTTTAAAGAACACAAGGTGCTGTACCAAATGAACTCCAAACATCCGTGGCTTAAGGTAACAGAAGTTTATTTATTGTCCTTATGGCAGTACAAAGTGGGTGTTCCCGCCCTGCAGGTGGCTCTCCTCCACACAGAGTTGGGGATCCAGCCTCTTTCTGTTCTGTGTCTCTGTCTTTCCCCAGCATCCATATCCAGATGGGGGAAGGAGATACTGGAGAAGACACACCTACTTCTTAAAAGCCTTAACCAAGGAATGGCACATATAACATCCACTCATGTTCTGCTGGCGAGATCTCATCACAAGCCCCCACCAGCAAGAAGAGGGCAGGCTGAAAGATGTAGCCCCTTCAATGACAAGTCTATACTATGCAGGGACAACCAGCCATCTCTACCACATCTGGCGAGTTTCAGCTCCTCCTTCAGGTGTCAAGTTAAATGTTGCTCCTCTAGGAAGCCTGCCTTCAGTCTCCATCTAATGGGGATTAGATGTCCCTCCCGTGTTCACCCAGCATCCCTAACCTTCCCTGTGTCACACTGCACTGTGTTCTTGTTTGTGTCTAGACACAGAACATATGCACCTTGAGGTCAAATTCTGTGTTTACCTGTGTTCACCTCTGAGGGGCCAGCCTCTGTTATGCCTGGGACATAGTGGGCACAATATATTATGGATGGGTGGATGGATGGATGGATGAAGGACAGACAAATCTTCCCCACGCAAGCCTTCAAGCTTTCTCATGCCTCAGTGGTTCTTGATTCCCTGGAAGCTGGCAGTAGACTGGAGAATTCCTGGGTATACATTCTTATGACAGTGCTATGAAAACTCTGCTGCTGAAGAGCCACCTGCCCAGGTACAGGGCTGCTTCCCCTTCTGCTTCATTGTTCCTGACAGTCCCACATGGGCAACGGCCCCTGGGTCTCAGCCTGGAACCTGCTGCAGCCACAGGCTGGCTCCATTCCACGCCAGCCCCAGATCACCTGCTCCCTTCACTCTTTCTGTGGGGAGGGTCCCATGAACTCCACCAAACACCTTTCTTCCTTTATCTTTAGATTCACAAGGACTTACAAAATTGGTACACTAACTATATCGGAGCTACATAGTAAAAGAACTGCATTTGAGTAAGAATTCAGAGCTTAAGCCAAAGCTCTGACAATGAAAGTTTGCAAAACCTGGATTCTAGGCTTCTCTGCATGACCTCGGCAAGTCACTTTATGCTTTAAAAAAAATTTTTTTTATTGATTTCAGAGAGGAAGGGAGAGGGAGAGAGAGAAACATCAGTGATGAGAGAGAATCATTGAGCGGCTGCCTCCTGCACGCTCCCCGATGGGGATTGAGCCCAAAACCCTGGCATGTGCCCTGACTGGGAATCAAACTATGACCTCCTTGTTCATAGGTCGATGCTCAACCACTGAGTCATGTGGGCCAGGCAGTCACTTTACACTTTTGAGTCTTATTTTTTTTTAATTAGTGAAGTAGGAATAATAAGAATAATCTCTATGTTGTATAGAAATGAGAGATCCAGGAAGTTATAAATAAGTATATCCTTTGACCTAGAAAGTGCCCTTGAGGTGTTCATGTTGATATTTTTGAGGGGGTTTGATAAATGTCTCCCTTCTTCCCACTCTGAGTTCTGAACCAATTGAGAAATAAGATAAAAAAAATATTATTATTACCGATGAAGCCGATGATGGAAAATGTAGCTTATCTCCCTGGGCAAAGGAGCGACGTGGAATTAGGCAGGAGTTCTGTGCCCCTCCCGCCCCGGGGGAGGGGGCGCGGGGGGCTTGGGCTCCAGTCTCAGTGCTGAGATGGAGAGAAGAGCGTGACTCAGAGCCTAACCCGGTGGTGGAGCTGACAAGGTTTGCTCGTGGATTGATGTGGGTGGTGAGGGAAAGGAGAGCAACCAGAATGGCTTCTCTGTTTGTAGTCTGGGGAACTGGGGGATGTGGTGCCCTTTACAGAGACGGGAAAAATGGGGGTTGGAGCAGGTTGCCTGGAAGGGAGCAAACCAGTTCAAGCAATGAAAGCCCACAACTGCCTCGATAGATCACAGAGGGCACTGGCCCCAGGTGGAGTGACCCTAACCCTGGCCACTCTCTAAATCCTGTCTCTGCTGATGTCCGTGATTGTGCCTTTGGTGCCCAAGGTCCCACAGATGAGAGTCAGCTAGAGGGGGTGGGACTTGGGAGGCCCATTCAATGGCCCTCTGTCCCTCTGGAAGGTCAGCTGTCACCTGGGCTTTACTCTGCTTAGGCCCATATGGCGCCCCCACATTTCCAATGCAAGGGGCACCTCTAAGACTTATGGGGAACCAGGCCCTCTGCAGGCCCTGGGACCACAGACAAATAGGACCCTGGTCTTACGCTTCAGGAGGGAAAGGCCCACCATGCAGTAACCTCCCCTTAGAAGAGGCTGAATGGCTCAAACACGGGCCCCATCCAGTGCTCTTCCTACTCCTTCCATATCCCCTTCAGGAGAGTCATCTTTCCGCCAAGGACAGCCCATTCCCCAGGTGCCCCCGCTCCCACCAGAGGAGACAGCTGTGATGACAGCCCCCCAGGTCCTGTGTGATACCGACAATGCTCATAGGCTCCAGAGGATTTCACCAAGCTCTCTGCTTGCAAATGGTCACAAGACCACCGCACCCCTCCCCCCCCCCCCCCCCTCGCCTCGCCCGGAGCTTCAACCCAGATCACATACAGATTTGGGAAAATATTGTTCTCTCCCAGCTGGGAGCCCGCAAGTGCTGAAGGCTGGGTGGATGAGGAGGGGTGAGGGGAAGGGGTTTCCACTCTGTACTGAGCTCAGCCCTACTGTATGGGGTGTATCAGGGGGCGGAGGGGTGCATCCTGAACACAGAAAAGCCAAGGGCAGGGACCCTGCCCCCACAGGATGAAGTTGGGGCAGTTCCTGGCTGCCTGAGCCCATCTGACCTAAGAAGGTGGTGGGGGGATGGCCTTGTGAACCGCCCTCAGGAAAAACAAGCAGAGCGACACCAGAGAACACTGGGAAGGTGAGCTGAGGGCAGATGGTTCCACCTCCCATCTGCTCGGAGCTTGCCCAGCACGGGTGCAAACCGGGAAAGTGCACCAAGATCCAAGCAACCAGCAATGGAAACATGCACCTGGCTTTTTTCCCCTTGGCCTGTAAGCCAATTAACAATATACTTATTCAATATTGTTTTTAGTGACTAAAATAATACCATCCATTGAGAGTTTACTCCAGGCACCATGCTAAGTACCACTTATGCTTCAGCTCATTTAATCCCCTCATGAACCCTGAGAACATGATTATCCCCATCTTACTGAAATGAACTTAGAGGAGATAAGCAGGTGAGCCGAGGTCCTCCAGCTAGGAGCGGGGAGGGGTAAGAATTGAACCAGGGTTGCCCCTGCAAAACCCACACCGTTGCAATTTTTTGTCACTTTATAGTTATTAAGTAAAGTAAAATCTCCTCCTCATTATTTTATTACTCTTCCTGTCCAAAATGTTCTTGGCTAATCTCAAGCTATTCCTGTTCCAAATGAACTTCACATTCCCACTGCTCTTTTCCCTGGAATTTCATTATGTTTATTAATTATATAAAAGAGAACTGATGTCTTTGCATTTGGGATTTCCTTCCTAAAAATCCGATGTGTCTCCATTTATTTAGACATTCTTTTTTCCCCCATGCAGTAAAGTGCTAATAGGTTTCTTCCTAGAGCACTTGCAATGCTTAAGCAAATTGCTAAGAGGGCTTTCAGCTTTTTGTTGCTATTATGAGCAAGATCCTTTTCTCGAATAACACTCCGGAATTAAGTATAGTGACTAGATGGGGAAACAAGTAATTTTTACCTCATTCTTCTATCTAGTTCTTTTACCGAACTTCCTTCCCCGAGCAGATTTGTTTGGATTTTTCAAGGTAGAAAATCAAATCGTCAGCAAATGGTTATCACATTTGCCTTCATTTTCAGGTTATGGTTCCTATTGTGTTTCCTTGTCCATTCGGCCACCTGGCACAGTTCTGTCACGTGCCGAGACTGGGGCCGTGGCAGGCGAGGGAAAAGCCAATACTGTTGTACATGGCGCCTGCATTTTGTATTTTGCAAGCACTTTACCTACACTGTCTCATCTGATCTTCCAATGGTCAGTCAGTCAGTCAGTCAACAACCATGTGCCGAACACCTCCCATGTGCCAGGTGGCATGAGACATATTTCTTGTCTCCACGCAGCGCAGCCCAGTGTGAACCCAGAAAGTAGATAATGCACAAATTAATTAAACATTTACAAGTAAATAAAAGATCAGAAAATGTGTAAAGTACCATCACCTCCAGGGTACAGATGTGAAATTAAGACCCAGGATGGGGAAGTGACCTGCACAAGGTCAAGGTAGCCCTTTTTGCACCTGGATCCTGGGGGCAACCTCCTGACTTTCTCTCGCCTGTACACGTGGTTCTTCTGGGCCCAGAGGGCCAGCTGTCCTCCAGGCCGGGCGGCTTCCTTGGCAGGGCCCGTTCCAGCTGGCTGAGGAGAGCGCTCCCTGGCTTTCCTCGATGGCCAGCCAGGGAGCAAAATGCTGCCCTTGGCAGCGCTTCTGCGGAGCCCACGGCAGCCAGGCTAAGGACCTTGAGCCCCACAGCTGTTGCCACCCAGCCGGCACTGCCAGTCCCCCGGGTTTGCCCTGAGGCTGAGCCCTGCTTCCCTTCCTGAAGGCTCTGCCCTGAAAAGTGAGGTCTGGCTACCGGATGTAACCCGGTTCCAGGGCACGTGGCTTCAGGCCCAGCTGAGGACCGAGGCCAAAGCCAGGCCTTCTAAAGTGGGAATGAGCGTGGCTGCTGAAATGAGGTCACATTTGTTTACAGATGCCCAGAATATGCTCAGAATATGGTGGTTGGGGTTGAACCTTCTATGGCCCAACTTATAAAACCAACCCTGAAGCTCCCAGCCTCTGCCCTCCTCCATCTGGTCCAGCCACATTTCACCCTGAGCAGTCTTCATGGTCAAGGCCAAATGGTGTTATTCCCTGTTTTGCATTTGCATCCAAAACTCACTCCCTCTGTGACTTTGCTCACTCCATTTCTCCCACCATGAACTCTATCTCCCTCTCACTCTGACCCCCATCCTTTTTCTACATGATCATATTCTCCCCATCCCACGTACCCCCCGCTTAGATGTCTTCTCCATCATGCCTTATCTGCCCACCCGGCTAGGAGTGACCTTGCTTCCCCGGAACTTCATGTCAGACAGACGGATTCTGATTGGGTGTGTTGGTGGACCTCTCTGACCCTCACTCAGTGTTGCTGTCTGAAAAATGGGATGCTAGTCCCACTGCCTCAGAGAATCATAGGCTCAGAGGTAAAATCATGATAGCAGCTGCCACTCAGCAGCCCTGGCTGGGTGCCAAGCCCCGTTTGACGTGCTTTACAAACGTGATCTTATTGTTCTCAGTCCACGAAGACAGAACCAAGGCACAGGGAAGCAAAGGAGCAGCTCCCTGCTCTCAGTGCATGCACATAGCATGTGTATGTGTGTGTGCCTGTGAGTGCCTGTGTGTGTGACAAAGCTCCAGCATAGGACCAGGCACCGAGTTCAGGGAGCACTTCCTTTCCACAGCCCTTTATCCCAGCCACTGTTTGACTTGGCCTTTTCTACTTCATTTCACAATTCTGCTGCTCATGGCCGTCTCCCGCCTGTCTTTGAGCTCCTGGAGGGTAAGCCTAGCTCTCCCCCATGTCTGAGCCCCACTGCCTGACCCAGGGCTCCCACATCCTCCCACCCTCAGTGAGCCTTTATGCCTTCCTTAAGCACGCACATCTTGCCAGCTTGCCAGGGAGGACCTAGCACACGAGCCTCTGCAAGCCCGAGGCCCCTGCTGCAAGTGCCCCTCCCCTGACTGGGAAAGGCCTGGCCCCTCCTCCTCCTTCAGGTCTCAACTCCAATGTCACCTGCTCAGAGAGGCCCTCCCTGGCCACCCTTCCCAAAACGGCTCACTTCTCATTCCCCTGTTTTATTTCCTTCAGGGAACACGTTGCTGTCTGAGATGGTCTCATCGTATTTATTTATTTGATTGTTTGTTTCTGTCTCCCTCCCACTGGTGTCTAAGCTCCGGGAGTGAAGGTCCTCGTGCCTGGGTGGCTCAGAGCAGAGCTCTGTACACTGCCGTGTGCTCATGAGTCACCAGGCAACCTTGCTGAGAGTCTGCATTTCTAACCAGTGCAGGCGATGCTGATGTGGCTGATCCCCATGCGCTGAGCAGCTGGGTCCCACCCAGTGCTGTGTTTCTCAGCCCCATGGACCTGAAAGCTCTGGGTGGGGGTCCAGCAGCAGGTGTTTAAACAGGTGATTCTGATGCACACTCAGGTGTACAGTCCCCTGGCTTAGAGCAGCGTCAGGGGGACCAGCCCGGAGCCAGGGCTGCCTCGGCTCAGATCCTGACATGACTTCCCTTTCCTGTGCCTGTTTTGCTGTCTGTGTAATGGGTGTGATGGGAGTCCCTTCCTTATAGACTGTCTGTCTGCCACCATCTGGTGATTTGTCCAATGAGTGATTAGGCGTCAGCCAAATCTGTCCACCGCAGATGAGGGAGTCAGAACGGAAGGTTGTGCCAGGTAAGGTGTGACCTTCTGGGCCAGCTGTCTCCTGGCTGATGAGAGTCCCTGTTTGCAATGACTCCCATGCTCCAGCGAGATTACAGCGTTGACCTAAGCGCCCAGCAGCACCTGCTTTAAACAGCAGCTGACTTCTCAGTGTTTGCTGAGGTGTTGGCAGCACAGGAATCGAGGGGCCCTGGTGGCCAGCGGTGACCCTCGCGCCTAGTCTTGCTGCTTCACAGATGCTGGCTCGTGGGTGGCCAGAGTACTGGGGAGGATGTGAGGTGGCTCTGTTAGCAGCCCAGATGGATGGCAGTTCACTGTTCATCACGCTCTTTCCTAGGCAGCCTCATGGGAGCGAGTGTCAGACTGCAAGCTGGACCTTATTATCCCCATTTAACAGCCAAGGAAAGCAGAGCTCAGGAAAGCTGCTGGGAGGACCCACAACAAAGCTACCTGTCCCTGATGATGGCAAGGCAGGAGAGATGATTCTGATTCAGAGGAAGGTCCAGGATCCCTGCGTGGGGTCACCATCCTTCACCCATTTATCGCTACAGGCTGAGGTGGACCCCCCCAAAACAAACTCAGGGTCCCAAAGCTGCCTTTTAACTTAGCAGCTTTTCACTCAGCCCCTGTGACCGGCTGAGGGCCAGTAAGAGTAAGCGACATGTCCACTTAGGAGAGAAGCAGGTTCCAACAGGGGGTCATGACCTTGTCTATGCCACCCCGCTGGCTGCTTGGTGAAGCCTACAGACCCTTTCTCACAGAATTGTTTAATCATAAAATAAAATGCATAAGAAGCCAATTATGTTAAAATATGATTATCAAAGTAAAACAAAAATTGCAATATAGTAACATATGGGCTTGTTACTGACTCACTGAAGAGCAAGATCCAAAGGTAGGCTTAATAACGAACGTGATTTCAAAGTCCCCAAGAGCACAAATGGCATTTCAAGATGCCACAACTAGAATGTGACATGAAAATAGCTGGGAGAGCTCTTGGTGACAAAGTCACAGGTGTGCTAATCACTGTGGTTTGTTGCCAACACACACTTGAAGGAAATGCTGTCTTTCAAAGAATAAAGATGCATTTCCCCCCCATTCAAATCCATGGACATCGGCGGAGAGCTCTTTACAGGAGGCTAGGGCTCAGGGGCAGGGCTTGGGGCTGATGGCTGCATGATGCCGCGGCTTTGGATGGAGAGAGACAGAACTTTCCCAAGGCCCTTTGCCTTTGACCGTCCCCTCTCTGCACCTCCCAGTGTGACCACTGGTGCTCACACCCACGTGTCACGCTGCTTCCTCTACTGTCCTCTCATCATAGTCTCAGCAGCCTTTCAGTACGTTTCAGAGTTCATCTCCCCTGGGTTTGCAGAGATGCCTTGCCCCCACTACCAAGGCCAATGTCACACAGCGGGAGGGGCGGGCAGGGCAGGGAGAGCTGGCCACTGCTGACTGAGTCCATCCTTTAGCCCAGCTGTGGGCAAACTATGGCCCGCAGGCCGGATCCGGCTGTTCTATCCGGTTCTCTTGCTCTCCCCTCTGCTCCTTTACTTTGAATTTATATTAGTTCACACAAACACTCCATCCATGCTTTTGTTCCGGCCCTCCGGTCCAGTTTAAGAACCCATTGTGGCCCTCGAGTCAAAAAGTTTGCCCACCCCTGCTTTAGCCAGTTCTTTGCTGTTTACAGGGCTTTCCTGCTAATGGTCTCATTTAATCTTCATTACCATCTTGTAAATTAGTACTGCCATCTCCATCGTATAGATGGGGCCCAGAGAGGTGGAGCATTTGCCCGAGGTCACACAGCCAGAAAGTAGAAGTTGCCACTGTGGCTGGCCACTGTCCCTCAGAGAAGTCGAAAGCAGGTCTCTTGTCTCTACAGATGTGGCTGACTAGCTGGGAAGCTGGCATTTGCATTGTGAATCTGGCTTCTTCCATCCATCCATCCATCCATCCATCCATCCATCCATCTGATAAATATGTGCTGGACACTGTGCTAAGTAAGCCCAAGAAATGCAGTAAAAGCAGACACAAACTGGCCCCCGTGGAGTTTATGGCTGGGGGAGAGGGGTTGCATAAACAGAAAGGTCCTAATTGAATAATGACACAAATGAATGGAAATGGCAACGGTGCCAAGTGCTCTGAAGCAAAGCTGTGATCTCCACGGGGCTTTAGCAGAGGCAGAGGAGGGAAGGGAAGGTGGAAAGCCATATCAATGGTGAGGCAGGCTCCGGGGGCAGGCTGGGATTCCAATCCTGAGGGTATCGCTGACCAGCTGTGCAAACATGATAAGCCCTTCACACTTTGAGCCTTGATTCCCTGGAAATTGGGATTATAAAAAGAGTACCTACTTCTCCGGAGTGTCATGAAGATTTAATGAGACGAAGTGAGTAAAACTCTCAGCATGGTGCCTGGCCCCTGGTAAAGGCTCTGATTTAGCATTTTAGCTCCTAGTAAGTGTGGACACCAAATAAACAGCTCCATCCATGCACTTTGTGGGAAGGTCGGCCACGGCATTAACTGAAGGGGTGTGAGGAAAGCTCACCCAGCCGTAGCTCAGCCTTGTCTGCACCTTAGACTCATCCAGGGGCCCAGTGTGTCCCCCAAACCGATGAAATAACCAGGGTATCTGAGGGTGCACCCGGCGACAGCAGCTTTTAAAGTTCCCGTGTGATGCCAATGTCCATCCAGGACTGCAAGGAGGGTTTCCTCAGAGTCAGGAGCAGCTGGGGAAGGGTCCTGGGGCAGGTGGCGATTGAGAGGCCCTCCAAGAATTGAGAAGATTTGGATACACAGACAAGGCCAGGGCGGGCATGCCAGGCTTTGGGGAAAGGCTGAACAAAATCTTGGAGATTGGAGGGCAGCACGGCATTTGGGAAACGGGTGCAATGAACGAGCCGGGACTGGCTGGGTAGGAGGCTCCTGCAGTGGGGTGGCTGGACACAGAGGTGGGGTCAATTGCTGAGTTGGCTTGAGGGTTAAGAGGGGCCTTCGGTTTGACTGGAATGGAACCGTTGCATGTGGGTAGATGGGCTTAGAAAACCTCTCATCTGTAGGCTGCCTCGTTGGAAGCAGCAGGGATGGCAAAGGGTGCCATCTTACATGCCAGTTCCCATGGACTGCAGTAGCTGCTCAGAGAGCTGTGTTGAGAAGGATTCTGAGTCTGCATCTGAGTGTGGCCATTGAGTAACAATGGTGGCCGAGGGCTTGGGGACCAGATGGCAGCACATGTGCCAGACATTTCCCATCCTGGCCAGGGCTGCAGGGGCCAGCTAGGGTCGAGAGTAGGAAGTGGTCTTTACTTCCCTTCTGTGGTGCTCTCCCTGAAGTCGCTTCAAGGAAGAGCCCTTTCCTCACATCTTGGCGATAAAGGAGCCAGCCAGGAGCAGAGAGTTGGGTCTGTAAGCCTTCGATGACTCTGAGCTGCTGGGATGACAATGGGACTAGCAGAAGCATTTCCACCCGGAGGGTTCCGATGAGGAAACTGAGTCTCAGAAAGGTTAAGTGAGCAGAAGGGGTCACACTGTCAGAAGCCTGTTCTGGATATAAGGACAAATTAGATACCATCCCTTTCTGTATTGGAGTGGGGGGGGGACACAAACATGAAAACAGCGCCCCCCCAGCCCAGTCAGTGCTGCGACAGAGACTGGGGGGCCATTAATTTTTCCCGGGGAAGAGGAGGGCACTGGGGGAGGGGAAAGAGGGACGACTATGGACTTGATGGAGGCATGTGAGGTGGAAGGCACAGCGCCAACAGCTCAGAGTCACTAAATGGGCAGTGGGTAAAGGGAAGGCGAGACGTTGAGGGTGGAAGGGAGGGGCAGAAAAGGCAGCTGGGTAGGTAGGCGAGAAGTTAGCATAAATAGATGGGACTGGAGGAAGCAAACAGGAAGGGCAGGCCTGCAGGAAGTCCACCATAGAGGAGGCTGAGCCAGGACGAAACACAAGTGAAAATTTTCTCATCTCCTACTGTCCACCATCTCCATCTTCCATCCAGCTGGTGGGTGAGTAGGCTTTTCCCATTGCACGTGCACCCCCCCCCACCCCCACCCCCGCCACGTGCACTCAGCCATTGCACTTACCTGGCCTGGGGTTCAAGAGACAGTCACAGTTTGGCACCAGTTGTATTGAAGTAAATTCGATAAATAAGCAGCACAGGACTCCAGTGTGCCCGACTCAGCTGTCACTGAGTTTGAGGCCTGGTCTTCCGAAGAGAGCCCAGGGCCTGATGCTGCCTGCCTCTGCCCCGCCTCCCTGTCCAGGGTCCAGGAAAAGCAGAGCCCTCCCACACCATCCCTGCAAACTCCCCAAGCCACGCTGTCAGGAATTAGGGCAAAAGAAGCTGCTGGGGAAGTTCAAAGCGAAACAGCCAACAGGCTCTTCAAAGCCTGTCTCCAACAAAAGACTGAGAGGAGGTAGGACAAATAGGCACTGGCCAGCAGGGGGGCGGATCCTCGGCTGATATGACAGACCCCAGAGACAGGTGAGCTATATGAAGAGGCAATTAGAGCCCCCAGGCTCTCTGATCTTCCACAGAAGCCCCTCAAAGGCCCTTAAATCCCTCAAGCAGTGAGGGTGGTGGCCCAGAACGGGGAATTGAGAGGCCTGGGTGCAGTCCAGCTCTGCCGTTGACTCACTATGTGACCTTGAGCACATTATAGTCACCCTCTCTGTGCCCCAGTTTTCTCATCTGTAAAATGGGCATAATAGGGACCATTGACTTGGGTCAGATTTTCTGGAGGCAGAGCCTGAGACAAGGATTCTCGTGCAAGTGACTCATTGGGAGGAACCTGGAGGGGAGGAAAGGAAATAGGCGAGGCTCTGGAAGAACCAGGCAAAGCACTGGGTTCAGCTGAAGTCTGGTCTTGGCAGAGAGCTTTGGAGTATGGACCACACCGTGGAGTTGTTACCCTGAGACAAACGCACGACTTTTGTACCTGTCTTGGGGCGGGGGGGTAACATGTCCCCATCCTTCCCCTGCTGTGAGCATGTGAATACTGGTCCCCAAAGATGTCCACATTCTCATCCTCATCCCCTAAACCTGCTGGATGTTACCTTCCAGGTAAAAAGGACTTTGTGTTAAGGATTTTGAGACAGAGAGGTTGGTCTGGGTTGGTCTGAGAAGGCCTGGTGTGGTCGCAAGGGTCCTTGTAAGGGAAAGCAGGAGGATGGAGTCAATAGCAGGAGAGGTGGCGATGGGGGCAAGAGGCTGGAGTGGTGCAAGGAAGGGGCCACGAGCCAAGGAGTGCCCTGTGGCTCTCAGATGCTGCAAAGGCAAGGAAAGCGATCTCTCCCAAAGCCTCCAGAAGGAACTCAGTGCTGCTGACACCTTGGTTTTCGACGTCTGGCCTCTAGAACTGAACGAGAACACATTTGTGTGGTTTCAAGCAACTAGGTGAGTGGTTATTTGTGAGAGCAGCAGTAAGAAACTCATACAGCTGCCAAGGCTCAGTGGCCACATGACGTGCCCAGGCTCAAGGGCCCTGGTCCCAATCTGTGGTGTGAGCAATCGCTGCTCCTGCTCACTGAGCACCTTCCCTGTGTCACACAGGTATCCCTGATCCCCCGGATGCCTCTTCCCAATCCTGATTGTCCCACCTCACCCTCAGCTTCTGTGTGCTTCTAGCGGCCTTCAGGCCTGGAGCCTCTTGGACTCAGGTGGAGAGAATTAGAAGCCAGGGTGACCCTCGGCCAGTGACTGGGGGCCTCACCTCAAGTCTGACCAACTCCTGGGTGAAAACTACCCCGAGAGCACCTGGTTGTGACACCCTGGCTCAGCTCCTGCCCTCCCCCTGCCCTGCCCTCCCCAGGTCCCCCAGTTCCCTTGGGAACATGTCCTTAATGATCCATTGCATGCGCAAGAGTCCTTGTCTCCAGCTCTGCTTCCAGAGCCGACCAGAGGAGCACTGTGCTAGGAGTGGCTCTATCCTGTCCTCACAATCACACCCCAGGGTGGAAGGAAGGATGGCTCTCATTTTACAGACTCTGCCCAGCGCAGGGTCACCAAGGGTTAAACCGGTATCTACATCCAGACACTGGAGACCATGCTTTCATTATTTCTTACATATATTTTTATTGATTTCAGAGAGGAGGGAGAGGGTGATAGAAATACCAGTGATGAGAGAGAATCATTGATTGGTTGCCTCCTGCACATCCCCTACTAGGAATTGAGCTCACAACTCCGGCCATATGCCCTGATTGGGACTCAAACCATGACCCCCTGGTTCATAGGCCGACGCTCAACCCCTGAGCCATGCTGGCCGGGCAGGAGATGGTGCTTTTAATCCATAGGCCCCACCACCTCTCAAAGTCCTCTTCCTGGGGCTCCCCCAGCCCTTGGGAAACAGAATAATCACCTCTTTTCCTGCAGGCAGGGAGTGTTTGCGTGCAATGAGCTGGTGCAGGAGAGGGGCTGCCCGTCTCCCCTTCTGGCCCAGCCTGGGTCCCCAGAATGGACCGGGGTGGAGGGAGGTCTGAAGAACCTGTTGGCCCCGAAATGTAGTTGCTGAAGTAGGGGCTCCCTGAAGCCATGAAAACTATTGAAAACTGCATAGGCTTTGTATTGACTCGGGCCCAATCCTGGCTAATGATTTACCCCTCTCCCACCCGTCCTCTCCTCTGTGAGGGGAGAATAACAACATCCGTCTCACCTGGCCGTGGGCGGGAAGGACAGAAAGGAGTGACAGGTGAGAACGTGGCCAGGATGGAGCTTGGCATGATGGAGTCTTGTTCTGTGCTTGGCCACTCTCTCTGAGCCTCAGTTTCCTCTGTAAAATGGAGGAAATCAAACAACAGTCCCCACTGATCCGTGGTTTTGCTTTCTGCGATATCAGTTACCTGCAGTCAATCGTGGTCTGAAATTACTAGATGGAAAATTCCAGAAATAATTCCTAAGTCCTCAATTGCGTGCCCCATCCTGAGAAGCGTGATGAAACCTCTCACCATCCCACTCCGTCCTGCCGGGGTGTGAATCATGCCTTTGTCCAGGGTCTCCACGCTGCTTTCGCTCCCTGCCCATTAGTCACTGAGTAGCCATCTCGCTCCTCAGAGCAGCCGACCGTCCAGGTGGAGCAGTGCTGTGGTCAGGTAACTGTTATTTTACTTAATTATAGCCCGAAAGTGCAAGCGCAGGGATGCTGACAATTCAGACACGCCATAGAGAAGCTGTGAAGTGCTTCCTTAAAGTGAAAAGGTAAACATCTCAACTTAATGAGGAAAGGGGAAAAAATAATTGTGCTGAGGTTGCTAAGATCTACAGCAAGAACAAGTCTACCTGTGAAACTGCCCCATTTATAAGTTAAACTTTATCGTAGGTGTGTATGCACAGGAAAAAAAACAGAGTATATGTAGGGTTCCATACTATCCTCGGTTTCAGGCAGCCACAGGGCCCTAGGAAGAATGTATTCCCCCAGGTAAGGGGGCTGCTGTATCCGCCACACAGTGATCCTGAAGAATGTCTCAGCATCCCGAGGGGCTGCACTGGGGTTCAGGGGTATAGCTTCTGGAGTCCCAGTCCTGGGTGACTGTGCATTAGTCACTTAACCTCTCTGTGCCTCCATGTCCTCCCCTGGTTGTGAGGACTGCATGAGTGCATGCGAGTGAATTGCTCATTGCTCGGAAGAATGCCCAGCACATAGTCAGTGCTGTTGTTATCACATATGCTAAGGGCTTGGCCAGCATCTGGTACATTGTTAGTGCTCAGCAAACAACAGCTGCTTTATTATTGGAGTTTCCTGGCCCCTCTAGTGAGGAAGGTCACCCCCACACCTCTCCACTGCCCGGTGGCTTCCATCCCAACCTCCCAGAGCCCCACTGGGTTGGTTATTGGGCTCAGGCCAGTTGGATAGAAAGTCAAATTTATGAGGAGCAGGGACCCTCCATACCCTCTCCACCTTCTAGGGCAGTGGTCGTCAGCCGGTGGGCCTCGGACCACTGGTGGTCCTTGAGGTTGGAAAGGTTGGCGACCGCTATTCTAGGGCACTTTTCATGCCTCCAGCTCTCCCCCCAAATAACCCTTTCCATTTTTTTCTCTCCCTACCCAAGGGCCCAGCCTTCCCGTCACCCCCTCCTTATTCCCTACCATGAGCTAATCCAGTGACTCACCACAGAGCTGGGCCGAGGCTGCTGTGGGTTCTGCCATACTTCCCAGAGGCACTTACCTTCCCACAGCTCCTGAGGGCACATTGTCTGCTATCTCTGAAAGTGTGCCAACCTCCGGGACCCTAGGGGTTGCTACTTGCCTCTTCTCCCCAAAGAACAGTCTAACGTGGCAGCCTTTTCAGGTGGGAAGAGGCTCCCTGTGTTGTCCCGCAAACACCTCCCCTGTGCCCATGACTCTGCGTGTTTGCTTCGGTGCGTTCCTGCCCCAATGGGGAAAAAGCAGCTTCCAGAAGCTCTGTCTGGCGCCTCCGGTACCGGAAATGTTGTAGGCGGCAAGAATGGCTCCAGGTGTTAGACCCATGGGGTCAGACTGCACCTGGGCTCAGCCACCTCCGTGCTTGAGTTCTTGCTAGGAAAGAATTCAGAGCCAAGACTCAAACTGTCAGAGAACATTTATTATAAAATCACAGAGGGAGAAGAAGTAATCTGTGGGAGAAATAGGCTGAGGAAACAAGTTATCCTGGTAAAGGAAGAGTGAGGACGCTAATGTAATGAGCCTGGGGGAGTTGAGGGGATGTGTGCTCCCAGGAGGGAGAGCGCATTGGGTCCTCTGTCCTAAGGGTTTTAAGGGTGGAGATTTTAGGGGAGGTCCCAGGGGAAGATCTTAATAGAATATTCAGCAGCTTTCCAGGGGTGTCCTTTCAGGGTCTAGGTCTCCACTGATTGATGGATGGGTGCCAGGGCAGCTGATCCTGAGGGCAGCCTTGGTGTCCCTTGTCTGGTTTTGCTGCTTTTCTGGGCCTGAAGCTGACAAAGAACTGAGGCCTAGATGTTACCTCTAGAGATGTTACCTCCATTTTCCTCCCTTTCTGAGCCCAAATGCCTGGGACACACAGGGCAGCCCAGAGTTGGTCAGACTGCTGAGAGAAGAGGGCCCCCCGCGGCCCTGGGCCTGCTCAACAGTAAGCCTGGCCTCCCTCCTGGCAGGCAATTCAGCGGCCAGGCCAGAAGCCCCCATCACTTCCTGTGCTCCCAGGACCTCAGCTGGCACTGGCCAACCCAAGTTGGAAATGGCTGGGGTCATTTTCACCGTGCAGGTGAGGCTTGGGTTTGAACCTGAACCACCGCCTTTGTTAAATAAAACCAACCTAGAAAACAAAGAGTAACAACCTCCGAATCCACCCACACAGAGCTCAGCCAAGTACAGGTTGTTGTTGGAGTGCCAGCCATGTTGACGATGCTGACAGGTTCTGGCTCTGGGATGAAGGCCCACACTCCCTCCCCATCACAGTCCATGGAGGCTCAAGGCGCTGTGCCAAGGGGACCCAATGCCCAGGTGCGCAGACACTGTGACGTTCTCTGCAGATTTCCAAGGCTCCTGCAGGGAGTAGCACATCACTGTGTACGTATCTCCTTTCCCTCCGCCAACCCCTCTGACACTGCTGCTTTTGCTGGCTCCTGCTCTCACGTGCAGGCCCTTCTCTCTGCTCTTCCCCTCCTCCTCCTGGAAGCAGCCCCCAGCCTCACTTGCTTCAATCTGCTCTCTCCTAGATCCTCCCTGGTTCCCCACTCCTCACACACTCCACATGCCTCCTGTATCACCTTCTGTTGCTTGAATGTCCCCTCTGTCACCACCACCATCCCCTTCCTCCCCCCAACCAAGAGACCCCTCTAAGTACAGTCCCTGAAGGGAACTCTAATGACTGCAAATATCTCAATCTTTTGTAAAATATATTTTATTAATTTTTTTTACAGAGAGAAAGGGAGAGGGATAGAGAGTTAGAAACATCTATGAGAGAGAAACACCGATCAGCTGCCTCTTGCACACTCCCTACTGGGTATGTGCCTGCAACCAAGGTACATGCCCTTGACCAGAATTGAATCTGGAACCCTTGAGTCTGCAGGCCAACGCTCTATCCACTGAGCAAAACCAGTTAGGGCTCAATCTTGTTTCAAATTAAAAGAAGCTCAGCTTTATCAAGGGCTAAAATGTTGATGAATTTTGAAGTTCAAACTCAAGGCTGCAAAGGCATTTCCTGCCCATGAGATTAAATGAGACAAAGTGGGTGAAGCTTGGCCCACGTTTCAGGGACACTGTGCTGGTGGAGGCTGCTTTAGACCACCCTGGGGAGATCTTTGCTCTCCTTGGCTGTCAGGCACCTTGGAGAGGAAGACCAAGAAGCCTTGCAGTGTGTGTGAGGGGGCCCCAGGTACAGTCACGTGACAATCTTCAGGCATGCCTGTGAAGGGGTACATGTGCATGTACATGCATATAACTGATGGGGAGCATAGGGAGGCATGTTATAGGAATGTTCCCACAACCTCCTGCTGAGTCTCATCTCTCCCTTGGGGTCACACTTAGCTGCTCTGTCTTGCCGCCGCCACCATGCTGGCCTCAGGAGGTCACTGTGGTCAGCACAGTCCCTTCTGGCTTGGCCTGAGCCCCTTTCCTTTAGTTCTCCCCAACTGTGCGGAGACTGGCTGTCATTTCCAGGATGCCTTTGCAGGAAGAACAAGGTGAACACCCGATCATACTTATGCTGGCTATCTGCCCCATAATTATCGCTGAAGGCCTGGTTTCTGGTTTCAAGAGACACTGAGGAAGCAGCAAAGACATTTCAGCCTCTGATTCTCCATCCTGAGATAATCAATCACAAGACACCTGTCGATCCTGGGCACACGAGCGTTCTTCTGCACACTCCCTGCTGACTAAGGGTCAGCTGTGGTCCGCGGGCATTGAGCAGGGGGAAAGCGACTTCCATATACGAACAATGCCTCCCCTGCACAGGCACGCATTGCCCCATAACAACCCGTGGCACAGGCCCAGATATGTCAAGTTCCTCGTCTAAGGTCACAGAGTTGGAAATAATAGCTCCATTGATGGGACATTCTCTGTCAGGTGGAAAGTTACTCCACATTATATATGTGACAGCACGGGAGCCTCCTAAAACAGCAGTAAAGCGTTAGGTGCTATTGTCGCCCCATTTCACAGATGAGGAAACTGAAGCTCAGAGAGAGGAAGTGATTTGTCCAAGGTCACCCAGCTGATTGGAGGCAGCGCGGGGACCCACGGTCAGGGAGTGGCTGAGAGAAGCTGCATCCCTCATTCTCCCAGGCTGTCTTGAGGAGGAAATGAGCAGCTCTTAACTTTCTTAGAGCTCTGTCCCAATAACCACAGTTAATTCAAGGATTTACAAGGGCTCAAGCTTAATCTGGGGAAGAAGTACTGGCTTTGGTAGGTGGCCCAGAGCCCAGCTCTGCCGGCAGCCATCGACTCATAACAGTTCTTTCTCTTGGACTCAGTCGGAGCAGGAATTAGGGATGCTGGGGTCCTGATAAGCCTCTGCCGGGCTCCCTTACCCTCCCAACTCCCGAGTCTTCCTGCCCCAGCCAGGTTCTGGGTCACTTCTGGGTCCCCATGGACCTTACTTTTTCGAGCCCTTCAGTTCATTCTTTCACTTTCTACTCTATCCTGAGATAACGTGTGCAACGCATTTTGGTATAAAATTTGTTTGGATTTCTGCTGTCCTCTCCAGCAGGGGTAATAGCAGGGTGGAACCAGGGTGCTCCCCCTGCCTGGGGTGCCAGGAACCTGGGCTTAAATCCCAACCCCTCCCATGCACAACGCCTGCTACGCACAACCTCAGGTGCATTCACTCACCTCTCTGAGCCTGTTTGCCTCCTAAGTTGCAACCAACAGTAGTACTCGACCCCAAAATGACGTGAGGCTTTCTTCACCCCCAATCCCACCCACCCCCCTTTTTAAATTTTCAGTGAACATTATTTATGTAATACTTACTGTTCCCGGCACTGTTTTAAACTCTTTTATTCCTAATTTAATCCTCATAACAACCCGATGAAGGAGGCACTACAACTATTTTATTTTACAGATGAGGACTCTGAGGCACAGAGAGGTTAAGTAACTTGCCCAGTGTCAGACAGCTTTTTGAAAATGGAAATAAAATTAACATGGAACATTATATTACACACAGCTTTTAAGAGGCAGAGGCAGGAATCAAACCTAGGAAGGCTGGCCCTAGCTTTCATGCTTTCACTTCTACTCTACACTGAGATAATGTGTGGAAAGCATTTTGGTATAAAATTCAACAAAGGGAAATGCTTAATAAATGGTAGCTGTGGTAACTGTGTAACATTGGTTACACCATTTCACTCTGTAAGTCTCCTCCCTGCCCGCACCCCCCGCCCCCCGAAATGGGACTAGTGATGCTTCTCTGACAGGTGTGTGGTGCGAATTCCATAAATAATGGGTGTTGAAGTGGCCACCACAGATCCTAACGCAGAGTAGGTCACAGGCTTTTGGTGGGTTTCCTTGATGGAAGGGCGGGGGGAAGAGGTCAGAACTGTTAGACACGTTCACTGAGCCAGCAAGAGTAAGGTGTAGAAAAACTGCCAGCGTTGGGGGCCCAGGTGAAGCAACAGGTGTGCAGAGCATAGGTCCAGAGCCTCTGAGGCGGGGGGGGGGGGGGGGGGGGCATCTGGGGGTCCAGGCAGGGGGAAGAAGGATGTGCACAATTATGGGGCCATTTAATCCACCCTGAGAAAACAAGAGTCTCAGAGAGGGGATGTGACAAGACCATGCTTCTAGAAAGGGGGGTGATGGGCTTTGCATCCATGACAACTTGTGATTTCTCTACCCCCTTCCCAGATGGCCCATCAGCCCAATGAAGGGCCCCAGCTATGGGGTCAAGGTCAAGAGTAACTATTTCCTGAGAGGGTCTAGCAGAGAAAGGTGAGAGTCCCTCCAGAAGAGTCATCCCAATAGGCAGGTTTCCAGCCAGCCCCTGAGCGGTGGGAAGAGGGGCCTGGCCTAGCACGGGGCAGGCAGGCAGGTGGGTGAACCAGCAGCCGGGGCAGCCAGATGCAGCCTTGAGTCGGACTCTGTCCTGGAAGGGGGCTGGGCCCAGCCAGGACTCAAGGGAGGATCCCCTCTGGGATCCAAGAAGGACGGTGGGGAGGGTGCTGCCCCTGCCTCTGCCCATCTCTCCAGAAGACATGACCCATGCCCAGGGTCAGAGCAACCTGCCCAGAATTTACGCCCAGCGGGTGACAGAGCCCTTTCCAGAGAGGCTGTCTGCTGTCTTCAGAGGCAGGAAAGCCACTTCCTGTGGCTCCAACTGTACCCAGTGAAAACCCAAGCCCCCGACCACAGCTTCTCCTTCCTTTAAGCCAGAGGAAGCCTGGGATGAATTCCCCCAGAGCCCTTGCCCTAAGAGGGCAGATCTGTTTTCTCTGGAGAGATTCCTCACAGCTTTTCCACCCCTTTTGAGGGTGATGACAGCCCAGTCTGAGTCCAGTGGCTCCAGAGTGAAGTCACCTGGGTGATGCCTGACCTCAGTGTTGCCATGGAGACGCTCAGCCTGCCACTGCCACCTGTCAGCAGCACCCTTACCCCAGAGGGAGTGGAAGGGGAGCGTAGCTGATGTTGACTACGGTCACCCTGCTCCTGGCTGGCCCCGTTGTTTGCCCCCAACATATGTTGTCAGATCTCAGCCCAACAGGGTGGGTCAGGGTGTGTGTGTGTGTGTGTGTGTGTCTGGCCAGCTTCATCGTGTGTGTCTGTGTTTGGGGCATGGGAGAGGTGTTTATGAGACCTCCCAGGGTGCCTCATTTCCTCCCTCCCTGGGCCCAGCTGCGATGCTAATCACTGTGCTCCTCATGGACCCAGACTGACATTCACAGCAACCTGGTCTCCATAGCAACTAGCTGTGACATCACGAGGAAGCTCCAGACCCTTCAGCAGGAGCAAGAAAGCACTTTTAGAGGAAGAAAGGCATCTGCTTCCCTTCTGGAGGCCCCTCGTGTGGTTGGGAAAGTGGGCGTAGAAACTTGGAGAGGGCGAGGGACTCTGCTTGGAAATGCCAGGTCTTTCTGTGAGTTGCAAACCGACGCTTCTTGGGAGGTTTGAGTGGATTCTAAATGAAGTCTCTCCCTGTGTCTTCCTCCCCTCGCCCTCCCTCCCTTAGAAACTACATCCCGATCTCCTCAACCGTAAAATGGGGGTAATAGAAGTCGCTCTTATGAAAGGCTTGTATGAGCCAGGCACGTGGATTTCTCATTTACTCGTCACAACCCAATCAAGTATTTCCTCGTACTACTCTCCCTTTTATTAGCGGAGGAAAATGAGGCATCGCACGGGATCTGAACCCAGACTGCCTGGCTCGAGAGTCTGTGTTCACAGCCTCGCAGGCGCTCCGCGGCACCTCTATTTCCAGCCACGCTGTGACAGGCAGTTCCCCACCGGCTTCCTCTCACGATGCACCGAGCACCTGGCCTCATGTGAGCACGGGGCGTTTTCCCTTCCTGCCTCAGGCTTGTGCGGTGCCCAGCACGGGCTGCTGGAGGGAGCAGGCTCCGTGTGAGGACATGTGGAGGGAAGGTGGGCCAACCTCAATCAGGGGGGGCATGGGAACCGATTGGGGAATGTTCCTGCCAGTCTGCCATCTGGCTGTCAAGTCCAAGGGTCCTTCTATACACAGCTCAGGAGTGACCCGACACCCACGGCAGTGACCTGACAATGCACTGTTGGCTTTTCTGCTTTCCCCCCCACCCACGCTCTTATTGGTCCCTCATTTTTGCTCCCTAGGATCACCCCCAGAATAATCTCCCTGCACACATGTTCTTGCAATGGCTCTGCTTTGAGGGGACCCTGGGCTAAGATGGTTGGCACTAGGCTAGCCCTGAGAGCAACATTACAGGGTGGCAGATGGAGCTGGGCCACTTGGTGAGATGCAGCAGGGACCCCCTCCGGCCGCCTCTGGCATGCTGAGCCTCACAGTTATTGACTGTCACCTGTGGTGCGCTGGGATGACATGTGGGTCGAAGGTGAAGCTTGGGGTTATGTGGAACCTCTAGCATCTGAAGGATTTGGGGCAATGATCATTGTAAGGATCATGGGGTTGACTGGCTTTAGTTCACTGGTTCAGAAGCTTTAAACAAAGAAATAACTCTCCTCCCGCAGCCAGACGGTACCCTGTGCTGGAATCCAGGTGCAGGATGGAACTGGGGGGAGGCAGGGCTGCAGAGGGGCCTGAATGCACAGCTCTCCTAGGCGACGTCGGAGCCCTGCTGGGGACAGAATGGGGCCCTGAGATGGAGCCACTCTGATGGATGATTCTGAGAATCTGGGAGACCCAGACTCCACTGACACTTTGAGCTTTGAGCTCCTATAACTCAGCAAAGCACTCCTTGGCCAGGCAGGGCAGGGGCTAAGGCTGGGCTGCCTCCAGGAAAGGCCACCATGTCATTGCTCACCACCCCACCTGTCCCCGGCTCAGGCTCAGGGCCTGACTGAGAAACCCCAGCCACTGAGGGGTCCGTGTGTGTCCTCGAGCAGAACGCCAGGCCCTGCAGCTTGTCTCATGTCAAATGAGCCTGGGATGAATCGAGTCCTGAGCAGAAACACAACTTGGTGAAGTGGGGACTCGGCTCAGGCTTGGGCTCAGCTAGACCTGGTTCTAATCCAAACGATCAGTAATAAAGCCACCCTTTGATGTCTCGCTAAGTGGCAGGCTTGTTCTGAGCTCTGCAGATCTGCAGGATCACAAGATCACAAGTGGAAACAGGTGGTAGGGCTGAGACGGCACTCGAGTCCCCGCCCTCGGCACCTGCTTGTTTTGAGACTGTGACAGCCTCAGCAGAAGGATGTCCAAGGTTCAGAGGAGACCGGTTTGGCCTGGTGGGAAGCCCCAGGTAAGCTCCCCAGGGTGCTGACCAGGCAGTCAAAAGAGTAGAATCAATGTGGATGGTGGTGAGGTCACCGTAAGCAGCTATAATGAGGGCTCTGTCTCGGAAGCAAGTTTTCAGAAACGGCTCGACAGCACAGCTCAGAGCAAGCATGCGCTCTGGCCACCGCCCCATACTCAGTCAGAGGGCAGTCCTCACGTCCACAGCCCCCCGGTTACAGAGCATGGGGACCAACCACTCCGGCCTCAGCCCTCCTCTTTGATGCATGAGCCCTGTAGGGTAGGGGTCCCCCACACAGGGGCGGGGGTGGGGGTTCTGGCCTGGATGGAGGTAAGGCTGTAGTGCTTGGGCTCTGGGTTTTGAGTCATAGACACCCACTCAAGCGGGTTCAGCGGAGAGGGAGGACTTCTTTGTGAGGCCCGATGGGGTCTTCCAGATTGTTCACCGTGAATAGGCAGAAAGGGCCAGGCCTGGAGAGACTGGGCTGAGCTGGGAGCCGTCAGGGCCATCTCTCGCTCCTCATCTAGGTTCCCCTCTGCCAGCTGGCTTCCTTCCTCTCTCTCTTTGCCAAGCAGAGCCTTCCATTCTTTGGAGGCCGTGGCTACCCTGAGTAACTGCGGCCACTCTTCTGGCTTCAGCCCAGCCACGTGGACAGTCCGACTGACTGGCTGTGTCCTTTCCTCTCCTTTCCTTCCCAAATCCAACTGTTTGGGAGAGAGAACTGGCATGAGGGCTCTGTCTTGGAAGCAAGTTTTCAGAAACGGCTCAAGACAGCACAGCTCAGAGCAAGCATGCGCTCTGGCCACCGCCCCATACTGAGTCAGAGGGCAGTCCTCACGTCCACAGCCCCCCAGTTACAGAGCATGGGGACCAACCACTCCGGTCTCAGCCCTCCTCTTTGATGCACGAGCCCTGTAGGGTAGGGGTCCCCCACACAGGGGCGGGGAGCCCTGTAGGGTAGGGGACCCCCACACAGTCGGACTGTCCACGTGGCTGGGCTGAAGCCAGAAGAGTGGCCACAGTTACTCAGGGTAGCCACGGCCTCCGAAGAATGGAAGGCTCTGCTTGGCAAAGAGAGATTGGCCCAGACTGGGTCACGTGTCCAGCCTGCATCTAATCACCCATAGCTACGGTGCAGTATGTGGTACAATCCCACATCCCCCCTCCTAGTGGTGGGGGTGCAGGGCGGGGGGCGTTGCTGCAGATAGAAGGGTCTTTGGCACGTAGGCTGTGCAGACCTCCCTGAAAGTGGCCACAGGTAGGGACCTACCTCTGTATCCACCTCCTGCCTTCTCCTTTCGTCATCCCACTCTGGCCAAATGCCCACGGAGAACATTTTTAAAATGTACAACTGGTTCTAGGTCTCAAGCAATCGGTCAGTCATCAGCTAAAGCTTTCTCCCATCAAACTGGAGTTAACGATATTTGCATCCTTATCGTTATCATTATCGATCACTTACTGAGGGTTCCTATAGTCTACGCACTGGGTATAGCCCTTGACACATTTTTTTTTTTCATTTAATGTTCACAACACTATGAAGCAGATGCCATTATTACCCTTCCTTTACAGATTGAGAAACTGAGGCACTGAAAGGTGAAGCCGCCCGCCGATGTCACCCTGGAGTGGCAGAGCTGGTATTGGAGCACCCATTCGGGTGTGTGTAACTCTGGGCTGGAGGCTGTGGGACATGGAGCTCTGGGGGTTCCGGTTGAGAGAGAAGCCTCCCCACAAACAAGAAACTCAGGGCCAGAACTCAGGCATAGCTGGAAGGGATCACAGGAGAAGGAAGAATCCTGAACAGGCCATTTGGAAAGACAAGACAAGACAGCATGCCCAAGTCCCATCCTAGTGCCTGGCCTAAGACACACATTCCTTCCCCCCATCCCACCCCTTTGCAAGTCTCCCTCGTGTCAAACTTGCGCTTCTAACATAAATGACGCACTGGTCTAAGAAAAGCTCCGCTTGTGAACTTGAATGCACAGGCGTGAGCTAAGAAAGCATAAAGCATTTTCCCTCGTCCGCCAGTGAGCGAGCACCAAGGCTTCGGGGTAAACTGGTCCAGGGCTGGGTGGGGGTTCTTGGCGGGATCATGCTGGATTCAGCTTCTGAGATTCTCCTCCCTGGGGTGCAGGTAATGGGGCAGAGGCAGCCAGCTCTGGCTATAGAGCTGGGCCGTGGAGAACTTTGTCAAGGAGATCCTTTAGTCTGGTTGACCAAGAATAGGTCAGAATGTTCTGGGTGGCAGGGCAGGGACAGCATTCCTCTTCCAAAGACTGAGCCACAGACCTGAGCCCCACCCACACTTTTTTTATTTTATTTGTTTTTTTGCTTTTAAACAAACCACCAAGTAATGAGTAGTTATGTTCCAGGCATTGTGCCAAGCAGGTTACATGGATCCCAGCCACTACCACTTGTACAGCCTTGGGAAAACTAGTTCACCCTCTGAGCTTGTCTCCTCATCTGGGAAATGGGTTTAATAATGTGCCTAGCTCATAGGGTTATATGAGGATTAAATGAGTTAATACAGTAGCAATCTTCGTGAACGCTGGCCAGATTTCATCCGTTTGACCTTCACAATGAACCTGAAAGGTAGGAACAATTGTCCTCTTCTAGGATGGGCCCGCTGATGGGTTTGTAGTGGGTGCAGCAGCCTGGGTGAAGTGGGGAGCTGGGGCAGGTGATTTGCAAAGGCCCCTCAGCCAGGAAGGGGCAGAGGCAGGGTTTGAATGTTGAGGTAGGAACCTAAACCAGCATTATGAACTCTTCCCCAGTGGGTGGTCACTGACCCACTCTCTACTGCTCCCTCAGCCTGAGGGGTTCTGGCCTGGCCCTCTGTCCATGCAGAGTGCTGGGGGCTCTCCACCCTGGCTTCCTTTCCCCAAAGCCACCCTGAGCCAAGACAGCCAGGGGTATGGGTCCCATCAGCCCTTGTGGATTCTGGGTGGTCTCACCAACGTCAGGAACACGTTCCCCATTGGCTCCCACAGACTTTCTCTCCAGGGCCACCGGGCACACAGCGAGCCTCTGGCAAACGTCAGGAGCTGCCGAAGCATTTGGTGACTTTGCTCATTTTATTAATAAATGCGCAGTGATGCCAACTCATGGAAACTGCTGCCTGGGAACAGGAGTGCGAACATGCTCTGGGGAGTTCTCTGGCTGGATCATAGCAACGGGATCTATGGCGGGGAGGGAGGCAGGCAGCCGGATGGTCCAATTTAGGGCATCCTGGGGCATCCAAGGACCTCTGGGTTTGTGAAGACCTTTTTGGGAAAAGGAGAGTTGGGAGGAACTGGATGAAAAAAGCCTGGTGCCCTGACCCTTCAGCCAAAGGACTTTGAGCTGCTTGGGCTGGAGGCCTTGCTCAGCCCAGCAGCAAGCTGTCCCACAGACACATCTTCCCCCAGGGGCGGCTGGACCCTGCGTCCATGGTATGGAGCAGGGGAGGTATATGGCAGCAGTAGAGCACCTGCTGAGGATCTTAACCCCAAAGCCAGGAGAAAGGCAGGGAGGCATCTGGGCCAGATGCTGGGCTGTGCGGGAGGGAGCCTCCATCACACTCGGAAAGGGCAGGGCCCGAGCCTGGCACACAGCGGACGTTAGTGTGCACGGCTAGCCTTGCAGCCCCCTTCCAGGATGCTTAAAGAGAAATGCCCAGGAACGATGTGCCCAATAAGGACAGGCCAGAAAAGTGGGCCTCTGTAGAAGTGGCTGGCAGGAAACCTGGCCGGGGCAGGCTCCAGGCCCCCAGGCTTTGTGCGCAGGCACAGAAATGTGCCTCTCCAGTCAGGAGGTGTGTTCTCTTCTATTACTGGCCGGTGAATAAATAATCGGACAGCCTTGCCAGGATCTGCCGTTTACCCTTTAAGGGAATGAACTTGGAGAGTTAAAAAAAAAAAGCCTCCCAGACAAGAGCCTGGCTGGGAGAAGTGTTTGTCCTAGTCGTTGTCATGGAAGGAGCTGGACGCATGGCGTGGTGCTGACAGGAACCTGGGGATTCCCAGGAGAGGGTCTCCTCATCCCCAGTAGGCCGGGCACCGGGGCCTTGGCACCACCTGGACAGCCACCTCCTGCAGGAAGCCAGCCCCTGCGGCCCAATCCTGGGCTCCTCACGTCACAGCCTGGGGTGCTCCCCCGAGTTTGCTCATGCGCTGAAGCCAGCAAAAAGGTTGATCACACATATTCAACACATGCATTCATTTATAAACAGAAATGGTGTGCTGCCGCACTAACACATCATGAATGTTGTGGAACACGCACAGAAATTAATGGGAAATTAAATTAGATTACAATAAAACAGTCTTTTCAAAGGTTTTAATAATTGTGAATGGCTTTTTGCCATCATTAGCTAACATCTCAAAGCAAAAATCTATACTCATGTTTGGGCTCATTAGCATTAATAGTGGATATAAACTCATTGCAAATTGTCTTCTCACTTACGTTTGAAATTTGGGGACCACTTTCTTGTTAGAGCCAATTATGTTGTTATTACCTTTTCCTCACTGGGGCTGTGCAGGAGGGAAGGGCTCACACAGTGCCCAGCTCTGGATTCGAGGGCTTGTGGTATGTTCGTTGTTTTTTACTTGTTTTCCTCCTTTTTTTTTACGTCCTTTGTCCATCTGGTGAGAAATCAGTTGAAGGGTGTTATTATCTATAAATCTGCTGGGCTAATCTCACACGGAAAGAAAAATCCTTCAAAATGCTAACAGCAAGGAAGAGGGCCTGCTGCCAGCTTCTCTGTGTGGTCCAAGTCGACCCTTCCCCGAGTGACAACTCACATAAAGACCCAATGGGGACATCAGTGTCCATCTGTAAATACTAGTGACATTTAATTCTTCTTCTTTTTTGAGGGGACACAGGGGACAGAGAAATAACCCCACTTAGGAGACCCGCATCAAGCCCTTCACCTTCCCCATCACCTCCTGACCAATCTCTGTTGCAAACAGTAGCAGCAGGAGCTTGTGGAAAAAAATGTAGATTTGATCAAGTCACTGCCCCTCCCTTGCATCCATGGATCTTGGGAAAAAGTAAAACTTCTTTGCAGGTCTTGCTGTTTCTCAAACTTCCTCTGCACCTGAACCCTCCCTCCTCCTGCCCTACATTGTACCTGCCCTGAGGGCCTCTTGGAGCTCCTTGGCCAAGTCTCATACCTCCACCCAGTACGACATGTGGCTGGCTCCCTCTCATCCTTCAGGTTCCAGTTCTAATGTCACGCCTTAGAGAGGCCAGGGTCAGCCTCTTATCTATAGAATATTACTAACCACCTGCCCCCCCCCCCCCCCCATTCTCTCTCTCTCAAGGCTCCTTTATGACCTTTAAGGCAAGAAGGTCTCTGTATAAATCTATGGACTCTGCTGTCTCCTCCATCAGATGATAAGTTTGGGGACCACCAGGGAGCAGGCACGCCTGCTTCTTTCACTGCGGTATGCCAGGATCCAGATGTTTTTGGGATATAGAGATTCCCAATAAATAAATGAATAATGAAATGAATGAATGAGTCAGGTTTTAGAGCATCTACAAATGTTTTCCTGGATTGGGCTTGTCTCTTGGCCACAGCTAGAAGCTACTGGATATGGGGAATTCCGCCCCCCCGCGCCCCCCCCCCCCTGCCCCGGCCTTGAACCTCTCCAGCTTTCCTTATACCAGGGAGGCCCTATCCCAGGGGTTCAGAGAAGCCTGGAGTGGTTTCCTGGGTGGAAGAGGCTATGAAGAGTGAGGTGCCCAACTCTACTCCTTTGAGGGCTGAAAACCTTGAGTGTTAGAGAAGGGTAGGGATGTACCTAATGACACACACCTCCCGGCTGGTGTGGTTCAGTGGTTGAGCGTCAACCCATGCACCAAGAGGTCACAGGTTTGATTCCTGGTCAGGGCACATGCCTGGGTTGCGGGCTTGATCCCCAGGAGGGGACATGCAGGAGGCAGCTGATCGATGTTTCTCTCATGAGTGTTTCTATCTCTCACCCTTCCTCTCTCTCTAAAAAATCAATTAAAAAAAAAAAACACACAGCAAAGTCAGGACAGAGCATACTGCCAGGAACACAGGTGAAAAGGAGAATCGGGGTTCTCTTGACTAAGAGAACTGAGGCCTCCTGAGAAATGTGTGGCTGTTGGGGGCAGCAGTGCTGTCGCCTGGGCTGGGCTACGTCAGGGGCAAGGGCTGAGGCTGACTTCACCCTCTCTGGACACTGGAGCTTGTGCTCATGGGACCATCTTGGTACCCTCCTGGATGTCCCCACAGGCTGGTCAAGGAGGCCCAGATGAGGCTCAGAGGCCGATCCAAACTCACACAGGGAGGAAACGGTGGAGCCTGGATTCATACCTGGTGTCACCTGTACAAGCGGCCACCTCCCCTGCTCTCCCCACTCCCCACCCCTGTCCCCTCAGGCCCCTTCCGGTCAGGCCCAGCAGCAGTTGTGAGGCAATTTGCAGACCTTGATCACCCGTGATAAGCTGACACCCAGGGGAGGGACAATCACCAGCCTCACCCTGGTGTCAACAGGTGTGGCTGCTCCCCGGCGCCAACCACCAACAGGGCTTTGCTCACGGCCTGCCTCGGGAAGGAAAGGAAAGCTGATCCTCTGGGAAACCCTGGAGAGAAAGCAGGAGAGAATATCTCCTTTCAAGAGAGGGACCCAAAGGGACCCTTGTCCTACCAGATTCCTTGACAGCCTCGGTGAAATGAACCTCTTTTTTTTTTTTTTAATGAAGCTCTTTTAATAGCTTTTTAAAGAAAACAGAAGCAAGGGGAATGGCTGGGGTAGGAAGTGCTGGGGGCCATTTCTAAACATCCTTCTCTCTTTGGGTCTCGGCTGTCATGAAAGGATTGGCCTTGACAACCCACAGGAACGAACAAAGGGTGGACTGACGGTAGGCTCCCAGGAGGGGCTGGAATGTTCCCAAAGGTGGGGGCAGCCTGGGGCCTGACTGCAGGGGAGGGAGGAGCGAGGAGGAAGGAGGCTGTTGGAGGGAAGCAGCTGTGGTAGAAGGAGCCTCAAACCATGATCAGGACACCTGGGTTCCAGTCCCAGCTGTGCCGCTGACTTGTTGCGTGACGTGGCCCCTTCCCAGGCCACAGTTTCCCCATCAGTGAAACTGGTAGGAGAGGGTTATAAGCTCTGAGCTCTCCTGGGCCTGATGTGTGGGAGAGCCCCCCTCCCCCACGGGGCCACCTCCTTGCTCTCACTGAGGACGGAGGTGCCACTGGGATTCTCAGGCCGCTGGCAGCTTGCTGCTGGGTCTGCTAATCCCCCTTCAACCCGCTGCTGCCTGACTACTGTTGCCATGAGTGGCTCATGGGGCCTCCACTTCCAGGAAGAGAGGACTTTGTGACTTGGCAGGGGAAGGAGGCAGGCCTGGCCTCTGTCTGCCCCCATCACCCGCCAGCAGCCCCCAGGCCATCTGTTCTTCAAGCTGGATCCCAACAGAGAGGCCATTCAGCGCTGTGCCTGTGTCTGCCCCCCTTCCAGGCCCAGGCCTGAGCAGATGGCCCACCCGCCACCTCTCCACAGAGCTCAGGAGCCCTGAGGCCCAGCTGCACTTGGGGGCGGCGGGGTCTGCCCTTCTCTGGCAGAAAGGCTCAGCCCCCGATCCAGGCCCTGGGCCCCTGCCTCAGGGGGCCTCTGTTGCCAGGCCTAGGGTTCCACTTACCTCCCCACTGCCCAGCCAGCCCCACCCCTGCTGGCCTCAACCTCAGATACCACCAGGCCTGGCCTCTGGGTGCACACAGGAGGCACCAGCGTCTGCCTAAGGCCACAGCTCCTCAGAGGATCAGCCAGCCTGGGACTGAGTCTCCGAGAGTTCACTGCCTCACAGACCGCAGGAGCATCAGGGTCACTGGTGGGGGAAGGTAGGAATGCCTCTCCCTGGGCCCCGGCCCCACAGATTCTGACCCAGGAGGCCTGAGGTCTGCAAAGGGCCCTATTAATCTGCGTTCTTGATGAACTCGGCAGGTGATTTCCAGAAGGTCTCACAGGCACTGCCACCCTGCCTGTGGTCTCTGTTTCTTTCTAGCCTGAATGGCAGTGGAACACCCGGCTCAGGGGCAGGACCGGAGCCATCATCCCCTTTTCAAGAGTAAAGATATTGAAGCCCCAAAAGGCAGTTTCACAAAGTAGATTTCACATGGCCACGTCCTGCCAATGCCAGGCCTGGACGCTTCTGGCTTCCTAGTTAATGGCTTTTGGGTAACAGTCCTCTGCCAGGTCCCCGGGGAGAGCAGGGGTGGCCCATACACACTCCCACCGCCCTTCCTCCTCCCCCCTCCCGGTTAAAACACTCGGAAGCCCCAAGGCCTGCAAAGAAGATGGGGTCTCCACTTGCCCCAGTGCACTCCTAAGCAAAACAGCACTAAACTCTAAATGGCAATAGCACTTTGATGTTTGATGAGGTTTTTTACATTAAATTCCTTATGACCACCTCCTTTCATTTTTTTTTTTTTTTTTTTGGTGGCCTACTATGTGGTACCTGATCAATACCCCCACTTCCTCAAGCTCACTGTCTCAGGTGCCCCAGCCAGTGTGGGGTCTGGGTGAGGGGCTAGCTGTCCATGGAGAGCTGCCCTCTCATCCCTGACCTGGTCCCTCCCCAACTCCCTCATTTCCACCCAGTTTTCTTTCCTAGCAGCTGGGATGTACCCACCAGGGGTGCCTGGCATCTTAGAAGGCCCTGGCAGCCAGACTCTGGTTGATGGGGACTTGAAATGCATGCCTCTATCTGCCTGATCATCTGCTCCCCTTCCTGTGGGGGCTGTGGGCAAGGCCAGGCTCCCTCCCCATGCCTCGGAGGAAGTGCCCCTCACTAACCTCTTTAGAGAGGAGAGAGACCCCAGAGAAGGTCAGCCCACCCAAGACGCAGCCCAGAGCTGCTCTCTCCATATACTCACTGGTGCGAGATGGTGCTGGAGAATGGAGAAGCTGGGAGGCACTTCAGGGCTAAGAACGCTGTGCTGTGTGCCCTTGAATAAGTCATTTAACCTCTCTGAACCTCACTAAGGTAAAACAGGGCCAATGTTCTAATCTGGCCTAACAGCATTATCCAGAGTTGAAAGGAAACAGCGCGCGCGCACACACACACACACACACACACACACACACACACACAGCGTTTAGCAGAGACACTGTCCTTACTGTCACTATGAACTAGTTTGACATCAGAAGGCGAGCCCTGGAACGCAAGTCAGGGCATCTGCATTCTCATTTGGGCTCTGCCACTAATGGGTGGGGGTTTTGAGCAATCCCCCTGACCCTCTTTGGCCTCAGTTTCCCCATCTGTAAAACAGGAGTGTGGGACCAGATGACTTCTCTAGCTCCTTCCAAGGCTGACTTTCCTTCACTCCCTCACTTTCCATAGCTCCTATTCATCCCCCCCCCCCACCCCGCTCAGTTAAATGTCACCATTTCTAGGAAGCCTTTCCCACGATCCCTAAGCTGTGAGCCTCTCTGGGCACCCCCCACCACCACCCCACTCTGTTCCTCCCACTGCTCCCCCCCTCCCCGCCCCCCGCAGGAAAAACATGTCCCAGGCTGTGCACTGTGCTGCTGCCTTTACCTCTGATGGCAGCCCCAGGGAGAACCCAGGGGTTAAGGTGACACTTTGCCAGCTCCCTTGGGCTGGTATTATTCCCTCCATTTTACAGACAAAGACACGGAGGGCCTGGGCATGAAACACCCCCTGCGACACACCTCGGGGAGCCTGGGAAGGCCTGCAGTGACTCAGCGCTTCGACAATCAGTACGGCGGTGATTACTCCTCAAATTGGTTATTTTTCACTGTTGACTGCTGTGTGGGCCTCTTTTTTCTCCCTTTGCTTTTCAGTTTGCATTCACCCGGCTGGGGGAAGGGACTGAGTGTAAAACAAAGCAGAAGGAGAAGGAAGAAGAGGAGAAGAGGGGGGGGGGGGGGGGCATTGGGCAAAGGAGAGGGGCCAGGATGGCTGGGGTTTCTCACCATCTCTGGGGCTGCTCTGGACCTTGGTGGGGGCTGGGGGCGGGGAAAGTAGGAGTGGGGGCAGAGGTGACAGAAGGTGAGTGGGGGTAATTCCGAGGGTAGATGCACCCACGGGAGGTTCTGATTAGGCTTCTTATGCTTGGGCCCGGAGCTGTGTGAGTGTAGGAGTGGGCAGCTCTCACAGTCTCCCCACATCCCCACACTTCCCCACTCTCTTCAGACACCTACCAGGTGCCCGCACTGTGCTAGGCACAAGATACAGCGGGGAACAAACTCAGAACCTAGCTGTCAAATCCACGACTGAGCTGCTGGGGTCGCTTCGGGGTCTGTGGCACCCACTCTTGGGTAAGGGTATGAGGGGTACAGGTGGGGGTCGGGAAAGGTGTGCAGAGTGAGTGAGCTGAGATCAGAGAAGCATGAGCCAGTGCTGGCAGCTGAAGACAGCTGCAGGGCCCCAGCGGAGGGAACAGCACACAGGACGGCCCAGAGGCAGGACGGAGGGATGCGCCAGAGGGCAACTGGGAGTAGCATCTGCTAGATGTGTGTCTCCATCAACTTCTCTGATGCAACAATGGGTTCCAGCCGTCACTCGTTTATTACGTGTAGATACGTGCGCAGGCAGGCTTTCATGCCTTCATTCCTTTGAGCTGGAACGATATAAAAATCTTGACGGATAAAGTGCAAGAGCTGTGATGGCCTTTACCCTGGGGCTGTAATTACTGCCTCACAGGCCACATCCTATGCCCATCCTCCCATAGTAAGCCCGGGGCTCTGCACTACATTGTCATCCATTAGTAGTAATTATCCCCTGCTCCCCCAGTAATATGTGTAGAGCAGGGGTCCTCAAACTACAGCCCGTGGGCCACATGCGGCCCAGCGAGGACATTTATCCGGCCCGCGGGTGCCGCTGTCTGTCCTGCTTAGCAGCCGACTCGGCCCGGGCCCGCAGTGCACATAGGAATTTGTTCATAGTTGTTGTTTTTTTTTAACTATAGTCCGGCCCTCCAACGGTCTGAGGGACAGTGAACTGGCCCCCTGTTTAAAAAGTCTGAGGATCCCTGGTAGAGTAAGGTGCTGGGGATACAATGGTGAGTGAGATCGATGAGGTTTGTATCTTCAAGAAGGGTATATTCCAGAAGAGGCAGGTAAACAGGAAAATTTAAACATGTACCAGTAAAGGAAATCTTAGAAGGTGACACGTGCTATATAAGGGCAGCGAGGCAGGGTGAAGCAGGTGAGTGACAGGGGTCTACTGTGATGTGTGGTCTGGGAAGGCTCTCCAAGGTGACCTTTCAGTTGACATCAACAGCTAGAGAGAGGCAGTGAAGGCCTGAGGGAGAGCATTCCAGACAGAGGAAACAGCATGTGCCAAGGGCCCAAGGTGAAAACAAGTTCAGCGGCTAGAACTAGGAAGGCAGACGGGGTGTGGCTGGAAAGAAAGGGCTAGGGGGAAGGGGCCAGAGAATGCAGGGCTGTGCTGGCTACGGTAACTTTAAATATATATATGTTTATATTGATTTCAGAGGGAAAGGGAGGGAGAGAGAGAGAGAAACATCAATGATGAGAGAATCATTGATCGGCTGCCTCCTGCACACACCTCCTCTCCCCCACTGGGTATCAAGCTCGCAACTCTGGCATGTGCCCTGACCTCCTGGTTCACAGGTTGATGTTGTCGCTCAGCCACTGAGCTACGCCGGCCGGGCAAGGGTGACCATTTATTCTAGATTTTATTCTAAGTAGCAGGGAAAGGCATATTTCATAATCTCTGATCAGCCTTTTCAAAGCTCTCTTGGACTGCTGTGTGGAGAGTGACCTGGAGGAGGCAAAGTTATGAGCTAGGGGACCATTCAGGAGGGACGACAGCAAGTCCATGGGAGAGGACAGTGGCTTGGCTTAGCATTAGGTAGCATGTTAGGGTAGACAGTGGCAGCTGAGGTGAAGAGGCACAGAAGGGACAAGATGGAATTGGGTACTCTTCCTGCTCTCCATATTAATAACAGTAATAACGGTCATGAGCACAAAGTACCTTTACAGCCACTTTCCTCCCTTCGTGAAACGGGCAGGACACTGGCTACAGGCCCATTTTCAGCTGTGCAAACTGAGGCTGAGAGAGGTGAAGAGTCCTCGGAGGTCCGCAGAGCCCGGAGGAGACTCATAGGCGCTCTCTCCCTGCCGCAGCATCCCCGCCGACACCTGCTCTTTCCGTAGGCCTGGCTGGGGTCAGATGTCCTTCCTGCCTCCAGGACCCCGTGGGAGCAGCCAGGCAGAGTGGGCTTCGTTTACCGGCAATTTCAGCAATCAGAAAAATGCAGGGGACCTGCAGCTCCCCGTGCTTGGATTGGCAAGCGCACGCTGTACCCTTCCTTTAATGTAAGGATAGGAAATAGTAATTTATGTACACTCAGCAACCAGAACTCTTCCTGCAACCCCTTCCTTCAGCCTCACTTCCAAAGAAGGGCTCCCAGAATGCCCTGGGGTCGGTGGGGACTGGGGAGGCTGAAGGGCAAAAGGAGAGCTGTCCTAGGAGCCTTCCATGTGTCCTTAACTGCTCCTCATCTGATTGTCAAAATAATCCTGGCCTGGCGCGGCTCAGTGGTCGAGTGTCGACCTACGAACCAGGAAAGTCAAGGGTCGATTCCCGGTCAGGGCACATGCCCGGGTTGCGGGCTCCATCCGCAGTGTGGGGTGTGCAGGAAGCAGCTGATCAATGATTCTCTCTCATCATTGATCTCTCTCTCTCTCTCTCTCTCTCTCTCTCTCTCTCTCTCTCTCCCTCCTTCCCTCTCTCCCTCCCTCTCCCCTCCTCTCTGACATCAATAAAAATCTTTAAAAAAATAATAATCCTGTGAAAGGGAGATTGGAAACACAGGTGACAGAGGCACCAGGGTTTGAATCCAGGCTCTGTCTCTATCAGCTGGTGAATCGGGAGAGTGTCTTATCTACAAAATGGAGATAACAGTAGCTACCTCATCAGGGCTGGGTGCAGAGTCCATGAGTCACACAGCATATAGTTGCCAAGCATCGAGTAAGGGCTCAATAAACACTAACTAGCATATGAGAATGGGTTGCCATCCTCCCCATTTAATAACGGGGAAACAGAGGCCCAGGGAGGCTACAAAAATTAACAAGGCCTGCCGGGCCGGCGTGGCTCAGTGGTTGAGCATTGACCTATGAACCAGGAGATCATGGTTTGGTTCCCAGTCAGGGCACGTGCCTGGGGTTTGCGGGCTCCATCCCCAGGGTGGGGCGTGTAGGAGGCAGCCAATCAATGAGTCACTGTCATCATTGATGCTTCTATCTCTCCCTCTCCCTTCCTCTCTGAAATAATAACAAACCAAACCAAAACATATATATTAGAAAAAAATTAACAAGGCCACACAACTCGGAGTTGGCAGAGCCATTGGCAGCTCATAGAGTTCAGAAGCCAGGGTCTGAAGCTTGTCACCAAGCATGGAATCTATCTGAGGGTTCCACCCAGTGCTAGAAGAGGCCTACTGTGTGCCAGGCCTTGTGCTAGGCGGTGGGGCAGCTCCGGGAAGATGAGTCAGACACAGCGACACATAATGGCGGCAGACATAACACTAGCTCCCCTAATGCAGTGTGTCAGGTACTGTCACCAGGTGCTCCCAGGGCTGAAGGAGACAGATCTGAAGGCTTTCTGGTGTGTGTGTGAGTGGGGGGGAGGTTCACGGGAGGGGGGGGGGGCAGAGAATGCTGGAAAGACATCCCAGAAATGAGACAGCCTGTGGATGGGAGAAGGGCATTCCCGACACAGGGCATTCCTGGGCCAAGGCCCGGAAGGCTGGTGTACTGGAGTGTTTGGGGTATGCAGGGGTTGGTTCTCAGAGGCTGGGCATGGTGGGGAGTGTGGGGCAGGGCCTGGTGTGCTGACCGCCTCCCCGCCCCAACACAAACAGCCATGGCTGTTCTTTGACACCATCTGCTCAGTGGACACCAGTGTCCCAGCTGCAGAGCCCCCCTGTGCCAGACCCCTCCCCCAGGCCCCTAGTGCAGAGATGTACAGAGTACTTTCCATCCTGTCACTCTGAGCCCCAATGGGGAAACTGAGGCAGCAACTGATCCATGGTGGTTATAAACCGCCCTGGGGGGTCCGAGGTAAAAAGCATGGGCTTTGGATCCCACAATTTCAGGGACTGGAATGCTTAGTGGGTGGACCCAGCCCTTTCTGGGTTTCAGGTCCCCGCCTATAAAGCCGCCACCTCACTGAGGCCTATAAAGCCGGCCACCTCACTGAGGCTGCCAGGAGTTTGACGCACGTTGGTCTTTTTCTTTCACTCTTTCCCAAATCAGAGTGAGGGTCTGGCAAGGAGGGGAGGTGGTGAGTGGAAGGGGAGGGGGAGCTCTGGAGCCCTCAGGGACAGCTGCCTCTGGGGGCCTCTGTACTTCTGGGCGTGGGAGGAGAGCGGGGTGAAGGGAGTGAGGAGTCCTGGGCAGGTGCTCCCTCCACCCGCCGCAGCCCCGTGCCAGGAGCCCCAGCGCCCAGGAGGAGTTCCCTTAGCTCCTGGCCAAGTGCGCTCAGGGCCTCTGGCGCCCGGGCCCTCCGCTGCTCTTCGGAGCAATTACGTAATGAAGCCTGGGTGCTTCGCGCCTGGGAGCCGCCTTTGTTATTGCAATCCGCCTCGGCAGCGGCGCCCCCGGGTATTAATAAACCGATCACTCACAGTGCCAGGCTAGGCTTTATTTATGTAGATTTGGATTGGGGTACCTCTGAGGGAATCATAAACAGAGACACCGGCCTCCTCTCCTGACCTCCTCTCCCGGGAGGGAGGAAGGGAGCCGGCCCCTCAGCACTGAGCCCTCCTCGCCCCCACCCAGTCCGCAGTCTGATCTTGAGATTGCAAAAAACAAAAATACTCCTGCCCTTTCGGCTCAGTTGGTTGGAGCGTCATCCCTACCCCAGTCAGGGCACCTTCCCCAGGGACACTCATTACCCTCGCCGGGAGAACGGGCAAAATAAAGCGTCCAGTGTCCTTTTACAACTAGGAATCTGCTTCACGAACTCTATATGGTTCTCAAACCTCAGCTCCCATCAGAATCTCCGAAGGGCTCAGGGAAATGCAGGCTGTTGCCCAGCCCCTCCCCGTCCCTCCTGCGGTTTCCCATTCCGTGGTGTGAAGCGGGACTGAGACGTTGCAGTTCTCAGGCAGGCCCTGTGAGCACATTTGGAGAACCACTGCTCCAACGCGATTTTATGAATTAGAATCTGTTGGCACAGGGGACGCTCAGCACTGTGAATCTGGACCCAGCCCGAGGCTCTTGTTTGTTTGGCAGAAGTGTCAACTGTGCCCACAAGGAATAATCCATGCTCCATCCTGTCTGAGTTCATAGCAGCACAGAGCCACAGGTATCCTGGGCCTAGGGTACAAGGTGCTCAGACATGTCCCCCACCCACAGCTGGTGGAGGTTGGTGTTCCTGCAGAGAGCCACATGTACTCCCCTCCACACCACTCACTACCATTTCCACTCCACGTTCATTCACTGCGTCAATGAACAATTATTGAGCCTTTATGGTGAGCCAGGCCCTAAGCTCAGGACTTACCTGTAGAGTCTCACTTAATCCTCCAAGTACCCCGTGAGTCATCACAATTTCCCTCTTTCCATTTGACAGATAAAGAAACTGAGGCTCAGAGAGGCCGAGAAACTTGCCTGAGGCCACAGAGGACTAGGGCTTTGGCCCTAAATCCCAGAAGGTCTAGCTCCCAAGTCCTGCTCTCACCGGTCCCCTTAAGCGTTACTCTGCTGGGTGCAGAAAAGGGCTCAAAGGATGGGGTCCATCCTTCCTTTGGGAAAGGCTGGACCCCATCCTGCTGTGTGTCCCACAGGTGAGGAGCTGCTGGGCATTCCATAGCAGCAGCAGCATGGAAGGGATTCACGGGAGGGGGAGGAGCCTGGCAGAAGACGGGGAGGGGAGGCCTGTCTCAGAGTTCCTGAACTCCCAGCTGCTTCTCCCAGGCCCCAAGGCTTTGCTCAGTCAGGGACCGCCGGGGTGGAGAGGAAAGCCCCAGAGGTCTTACCAGGCAGGCTCCCAAGGAAGGAAGCTCTAGAGGAAGTGAGGGGAACCAGGAAGAGAAACCGGTGGGAATGATGAGTGCCCGGCCCCTCTGCCTCATTCCTTGGGACAGTGGCCTTTTCGTCCTGGGCCGGAATGGTGCTCCTTGTGGCAGCTTCACCCACCCTGGCCTGACAACCCCAGAGCTACCTTTTACAGTTTACAAAGCACCAGCACCCTTGAGGCCCTCGCCCTCCCTCCTCCTTCTGGCTGCCTATCCTATATAATAAGTGAGGAATATGCTAATTATCCCTTAAGCCCTGTAACAACCAGATCACTGATCAGCAAGAAGGTGGGGTGGAGAGCTACAGGAGGGGGCAGGGCAGCAAGCTTTGAGGGGGAAGCGGGGAGCTACAGGAGGGCGGGGCAGTGGGCGGAGAGCTACTGACCAGCTACTGGCTTACGAATTCGTGCTCAAGGCTACTAGTTAATAATACCAGCAACAATAATTTACTACTTGCCGTTCCTTGCTTTATATGCATCCACGCTGTTAAACTCCCAATAAGCCCTAAAAGGTAGGCACTACGAGTATCTCCATTTCACAGAGCAGGAAACTGAGGCTCAGAGAAATGAAAGCACTGGCCCATGGTCCCATAACTAGGATTTGAACCCAGGTCCATCAGCTCCAAAAACCTCTGGGCTCAATCACAAGGACCTCGGCCAACATCCTCGTCCAGTATGTGTGCCCCCACCCCCCATCCCCACGGAGGGGATCACTGCTGAGACCTCTCTCCAGGCCCTATCCCTAAGACCAGGTCCAACCCCTCCCCCTCGCCTCCCTCCTCCACTGCCCAGGTTCTGAAACTAGGCCCAAAGCCTGCCTCTTTTTTCATTTTTGTTTTTTTTAGATATATTTTTGTTGATTTCAGAAAGGAAGGGAGAGGGAGAGAGATAGAAACATCAATGATGAGAGAGAATTAGTGTTTGGCTACCTCCTGCATGCCCCACACTGGAGATCAAGCCTGCAACCTGGGTATGTGCTCTGACCAGAATCCAACCATGATCTCCTGGTCGATGCTTAACCACTGAGCCACACCAGCTGTGCAAACCAGCATCTTTAAAATCCAATTGCATTTGTATTCTTCCTGGGGCAATTCACAATCCACAAGTGATTTCTGGTTGTGCCCATGCCATCCCCAGCACCCACCTGCACAGGCCCACACAGACACACAGGCTCACTCACTCACACCCAGGTACAAAAGTCTGCCTGCCCCTGCCCCTGCAGGGCAGAGGGAAGCCCAGCTGCTCCCCGGTGGAGGAAAGTGACCCTCCCCCAGCTGGCCTTCCTGGCTCCATCCCCCTTTTATCTCCCGTTTGAGGAAAGATTTCATAATAATGAGAATCACAATAATAATGAGAACCACAGGAATCAGCCTTTCCAGCTTACAAACCTTTTTCATCTAATTGCCTCACTTGACTCTCCCAAGCTCTGAAAGGCAGGTGTTTTTATATTTCCATGTTGCAAGTGCAGGAGAGGGCCACATAGCTAGTTAGGAGCAGAGCCAGGGCCTTAACTCCCTTCTCACACCCTCAGTTCCTTCTCCTGCATCATGATGACAGCTCATTGTTACCAGGCACTGAGAACCTATTCTTGCTTAGATTTGGCTGCACTTTTTGAATGCCAGTTTTAATCCACACAATAGCCCAGTGAGGTGAACGTTTTAATGCTCAATGTAAAGATAAGGTAACTCGGAAAAGTTAAGGCCAGAATGGCAGTCTAAGGAATGTTCCCGAGCTAGATGCACATCACTTTAGAAAAGTGTGGGAAGGAAGAGAACAAGAGTTTCTATGGGAGCTCTAAGGAAAGTGGATGCTGGGGGTGATGTGGTGGTAATGAATAGTCTCTTCCTTCTACTCCAGCCCCCCAAACACTTGGCCTGTAATTGTGAGCTGTGTCATTTACTGCTGTCTATGTGTGTCTAAAGCCTCAGTCACCAAGAGGCTGGGCCTGGATTTGAACCTGGCAGTCTGGTTCCAGAGCGCACGTGATTAACCTTTAAGGAACTAGTGCAGAAAGAACTCAGACCTGGAGTCAAAATGCCCAGCTAGCTAGACGCCTGGGGCACCACCGCTCACCTCTCTCTGCCCCATTTACTTGTCTTGTGAAATGGAGCATGTCATCAACCTTGCCTTCCTCTTCCCTCGCCCCTCCACCCTCCTCCCCTCCACCCTCCTCCCCTCCACCTCCCTAACACACATTTGTGACCATCAGACAAGATGAAGAGAGGCAGGCTGTTTTCTAAGAAGGAGGGTGCAGGCAGGATGTTGGGAGTTGGTTGAGTGCACGAATGGTCACAGAGGGTTGAAATGAGTCCAGAATCTGGGGGGAAGGGTGCTGTTTATAGGAGCCTGGTTCTTTAGGCTGAAAGGCTCCCAAAGAGCCTCCAGGGCCCCCAAACCCCATTTCACCTCCCCTGTAGTCTGACAACTGAGCATCCCTACCCCCTCCACATGTCTGGGAGCCCCAGATAAGATCTTAGTCATGACAGTGTGTGTGTGTGTGTGTGTGTGTGTGTGTATGTGTGTGTGTGTGGTATCATGTTATTTGTTAAAGTCACACCAAGTGGGGGGAGAGAAGACTGGGCCTAGGCTGGAAGCCAGAAGGCTAAATGAAATCAAACATTAATGACAGCCATCTGTAAAATGGGATTGAACATCTGGATCAAATGAGAATCAAATGAGTTGATACCCATAACACCTTGAGCTCAGTACATGGCACTGATGGGCTGGCAGACAGTGACCCTTATAACTGTGCTACTACACACTCGATACCTACCAGCCCAGCAGTCCTTTCCATTTTAGACAGTGGCCCAGGCTCCAGGGAGTGCCCCAAGGATATTTAAGACAGTGTGGTTTGCCGACCTATGGGGTTGTTGATGGTCTCACAACATAACTTGCCAACAAAGTCATCCTGGGCGGCGCGGGGCCTCGGTTTTGATTCCCAAGCGTCTTCTCCCCGGGCGTGAGCGCGCCCCCGGGCGGCGTTTTCCAGGAAAGCCTCCGCTGGGGAGCCCGGAACCCAGTCCCCACAACCTCGTTCTCCCGCCCGCCCCGGCGGCCACCCTGGGGGCGAGGCATCCCGGTGCGTGGGAGGGGACGGCGCGCCATTGGCTTCAGCGCAGCACTGAGAGGAGGGACCAGCGCGGGCCTCCAGACTCAGGCAAACCCCAGCCGCGCTGGGTGCCGCTCGCAGTCCAGCCCGGCCCGGCCCTGCCCTGCCCGGCGGGGCGGCGTGATGTGAGCGCCCGAGGTCCCCCTGCACGCCAGTTTCGCGAAGCCGGCCCCGGCGTGCGCTAGGAACGTAAGTTCTGCTCCCCACCGCCGCTCGCAGCTTCGCACTTTCCCCCTCTCGCCGCCAGCCGGCCGGTGCCTGCGCAGCTCAGCGGCGCTCCTGCGGCCGCGGGGACCGCTGGAGACAGTGAGCGAGGCGCCCCAGGACCTCTAGGCACCGGCGGATTCGGCCGGGACCCCGGGGATCCTCTCCCTGGCTCTCCAAGGCGCCATCCCGCAGCCCTTCTGTTCCTTTCCTTTGCGCTCTCGGCTCGCAGCCCTTCCCTCTGATTCGGTTTCCCTCTCCTCAGCTTTGTCCCTCCGCTGTTTTCTCTCTTGGGCTCTTTATTTCGCCCTCAGCCTCCCCGTCCCGGGCTCTCGCTCTTGCTCCAGAGCAAGAGAGAAACGGAGCGAAAAGCAATTTTTCTCTCACTGGAGTCAGACCCTGTCCTCGCGCTCAGTTCTCTGTCCCCTCCCCCTCCATCTCTGCCCCCATCCCCAACCTGCCATTGTTCCCGGTCCGGGGAGCGCGCGGCAAAAACTTGCGAATCCCCCTCCTCCCCTCTTCTCCTCGGCAGGGCCCAGGAAGGTGGTTGCGGAGTTCCCGCAGCCCACAAGCCTGGCGCTATCTTCTGGTTCAGGGGACCGTGGGGGGCGGGGATCCTTGGGCCAGAGGACCCGCGGGCGCCCACAGCCCGGAGCTCCCCGCCTGGAGTCTTAGAAAGTGGGTGACTGGCTGGAGCTGGGAGATAAAGGACACATTGGAGGGGGCGAAGAGCAAGGCTGTAAACGATCCCAGTCTCCAGACTGGGGTTGGGGGGGGAAGCTGGCAGAAACGGAACCCCTGCCTCAGCCCCAGTTATATGGAGGGCGGGGTAGAGCAGGCACAGGTGGAGACCGACGCCCCCACTCTCGCCTGAGTCGCGCGCTCAGCTGGAAGGGGGCAGTGTGGGGCCTTGGGCTTGGCGCTGGATGGCTGGGGCCCCGGCTGTCAGCAAAAAACTCGCACCTGTGCTGCGGGTCTGGAGAGGAACCGCCTGGGACGCCGCGCCCATCCCCAACGCGTCTAGCGGAGCCTGGCTTTCGCTTTGGGTCCCCTCACTCCACTCTTCACGCCCCCAACCAGTGCCGGTTCCCGCCGCCTGCCTCCTTGCAGCCCCAGGGGAGCGTATTTCTCGGTTGGATCGGAGCGCTGGGGGCGGGGGCGGGGGCAGGAGCGTGGCGGAGGCCATAAAGTCCGAGGTTCCTCCGAAGCCAAGGCGGCCTCCCCGCTCCACCGCCCCAGCCCCACCGCTGCGCACTTCCTGGTTGATTTCCTTCAGACAAACTTTTCCTGATGGGGCTGTCTAGCGGGATGAAGGCCCCCGGGCTGCAGAAATGCTCACCCCAACTCTGTGGCCTCTTGGACCTTCGCCCCTGGAGGTCTGTTGGGGGGTGGGGAGGGGGTCCACAACACTCTCATCCTGCAGCCTTCAAATCCCAGGGACCCTGGGGGTGGGTGGGGTGGTTGGAGAGACGGGAGGAAGCACTATCCATACCTTAGCAGCTCCACGCTCAGACCAGGAGGAGGAAAGATTTTTTTTGTGGAGTTGGTCGGAGATAAGGTACTGGGTCTTCTCCAGGCCTCTGTGATCCCGTCTGAGAAATGGGTCCCTGAGGTACCCTCTGCCCCCAATATCCTGGAAGCCAGCTGCCCTCGCTTCTCCTTTTCAGTCTACATACTGTCAGCTTAATCAGTCCTTCCAAATTCAGAGGGAAGGGCTGAGGCCCAAAGCCCTTCACCCAGATCTGGATGTCAACACCAGCTGGGGTCCACTGCTCAAGTCTGTTCTCTGCAGGAGGGGGGTGGGGTGTGACCCCCGCTGCTCTCTCTCAGGCCCCCTGCAGCTTCTCCCAGCCCACGCTCAGCTGCTTCCCCTCCCCCAAGATCTCATGGTAGCGATCCCCACATCCTCGCAGTGCAATTATATTCCACAGGTCCCCGGACTGTTCTGTGCTTTCACTCATTGAACAAAACGTGAGCTGTACACCAACAATGATTTAATGAACAAAGCGCCGACACTGGGAGATTGCTGGGAACAAAATAAAGATTCTTGCCTTCTTGGAACTGACACTTAGGGGCAAATAACTAACAAAATCAATAAGCAACTTAAATAGTGTATTGGGAGGTGAAGGGGGAAAAGTTGAGTGTTGGGCCAGGTATGGGATTGTTCCTTTAAATAGGGTGGTCAGGGAGGCCCCCCTGAGGAGGTGACTTTTGAGGTAAGGCTTTGAGGGAGTGAGCTGTGGGGGTATCTTTGGGAAGGAAAGATCCTGCGGAGAGCAAGCAGCCTATGCCAAGGTTCTGAGGCTGGAATGTGCCTGCTGTATTTGAGGAGCCAGTGCGGCCAGTGGGGAAGAGATAGGAGGCAAGGCTGGCTAAGAGGGGATGGAGCCTGCCCGTTTCACAGAGGAGGAAAGTGATGCCCCGAAACAGCATGTAAGTCACTCCAGGACGTTCAGTCCAGGAGCGGCAGCTGCAGGGCAGACGCAGCTGCACGTGGGGTGCCTGATATTCTGCCTCTGGGCCCACAGTACTTTCCCTTCACCGTGCATCTCACCCGTTCTTCCGCAGCACTGGTTGTGCCCCTCCCAGGGCCAGACCTGGCCAAGTGCCAGGGACACGGAAGGGAGCCACCCAGGCTTAGTACCCAAGGGGCGCCATATCTCTGCAACCTGTTGTCAGTGCACGCAGGGCAGCATCTTCCTGCTGACCCCGAGTTCTCTCTCTTCCCATCTCCTTCCCATGGCTACCCCCCTTTTAGTGCCCCACTCTGTAGTTAATGATGGTGGAGTCCCTGTAGGGTGCCTGTCCTGAAGCTGGTAAGGTCAAGGGGGAATCTGAAGCAAGGAACGGAGTCTTGAAAATAACAGCAGCAACTTTATTATTGAGCATTCACTATGAAACAGGGACTGCACTTTTCTAGGTGTTTGGTGTGTATTTTTTCACTGGGGAGAGGTCTGTTTAACGGATGAGGAAACGGAGGCTCAGAGAGGTGGTGTCACTGGCCCAAGGCCATGCAGCCAAGAAGCGATAAGCACAGACCTCTTTAGTTGTGACCTCCTCTTTTAATCACCAAGCCAGAGCCCCAACCCCCGGGGGAGATGTCAGCCCTGGACCGTGGTTCTGGCCCCTCAGCGTCTTGGGAAAAGTATAGGGACCCTTCTGCCTGCCTCCTCCAACACACCAGAAGGCATTTGCTTCTGAAAAGTTGACTCCAAATGGTGCAGCATCTCTTCAAGGAAACTTCCCTCCTCCCCTCCTCCCTCTCTCAGTTCCTGAGCAGCTAGGGGAGTGGAGGGGGGGCGTGGGAGGGTGCGGAGGAGAGAAGGATGTGTCCACTGCCTTCTCACAAGAGCTCTGGCTGCAGGGAATCCGGGAACCAGGCTCTCCCAGTGACCTTGGCCCCGTGGGATCCTGAAGCACCAGCTGCCTCTGAGGGTCCTGACATGGTCACTGGGAAGGACAGGAATTCTCCATGTGCTCTGTCTGCCCTTTGTGAGTGACAGCAGGGACAGGGGAAAACCCTCTCAGTGACTTCTGAGTGGTGACTGACAGCGAGACCCCGCCCCCCTGCACACAGCAGCAGCTTCAGACCCCAGGTCAAGGCCCCCCGGGATGTGCCCCCTGGGCCCTCTGCCCTGCCGCCCTCCCCCCAATGCAGCACAGCAGGCAATGTTTACTTTCTGTCTCAGAAGCTTTGCAGATGTTTGTTTGTAATGGGAGCTTGGGCTTTCCTCTGCCTTTCTGGAGACCAGGCACCTTCAAAGCAAGAGAACTAGTGGCGGGACCTGGAGACTCAGATCCTGACTGTCACAGCCAGGAGGGGCCCTAGGGACCACACTCCCCTATTTTCAGATGAGGAAACTGAGTCCCAGAGTCTGGCCCTGTGGCAGCATCGGCCGGTGGCCTCAGCTGACGTGTCTCAGCCCAGTGGCTCGGGCTCCCCCACCAGCCTTCCAGCGTCAGTGCGAGCCCTCTGCTGCCAGCTCGCACTCCTGGAGGCTCGTGGAAATGGAGCGTGGGATCCCTCTCCTGACTACGGAGCTTTGGCGTGGGAACCGGGCTTGTTGCCACAGCAGGATTCGCATCATGCTCCCTCCTCTCCCTGCCAGTTCTACTCTGTCATCCTCGCCCTTTGCAGCAGCATGGACTTTGAGCCCACAGTGACGGTGGGCCGTGACAGAGATGGATGATGCAGCCTGGCTCACCAGCTCCTTGAGAGACCGGGCTGACTAAGGCTGGCCCAGCCTTTAGAATAATTGCACTCTCCGGGGACATGCAGCAAGGGAGCCCTGCCACATGGCAGCCTGGCCTCGGGCTTCCTCCCTTAGCCAGTGGGCCCTGAGACACCCCCACCCCCGCCCCAACCTGCACCCAGAGACCACTGTGATGATGTCGGTAATGCAGCTGTGTCCATCGGCCTCCCTTGTGTCCTGTAACTTCCCAGTTTAGCTCTAACCCACCTACAGCCTAGCAAATCAGGCATTATCACCCCCATTTAGAATAAAGGAATGGAGAGGTTCAAATGCCCAGCCAAGATGTGAACACAGGTCCCTTTGCCCCCCAAGATTCACTGCCTGAGGGCCCAGGTCGTGGGTTCTGGGCTGGGGCTCTTTAAACCCCATCTTGCCCAAAGGAGTGATGGGCTGCCCAGAAAGGGACCACAGGGTGGATGGTGGGGGCTCTGTGCCTCCCCTTCTCCCTGGCCAGGGCCTGCATCTCTCTCACTGCCTCCCGCTGCCCGATGCTGCCAGTCCCAGACCCCATTTCCAGTTATTTTGCAGGAATGTGATAACAGAACAATGGGTCTCCCAGAAGCCCTTCCCAGGTCCTGCTCCAGTCCCAGGGCTTAACCCCAGGGAGGCTGGACCCCAGGGAGGTGGGCAGATGCTGGTGACTGGCCAGGGACTTGGAAGGGGAGATGGGAAGATAGCTTAGAGCTTAGTTTTTTTTGGAGGTCAGGCTCACACTCCCACATACATGCTCCCCAACTCCTCTCAGGAGGTCCAGTTAATTTGGTTTGAATTTCAGCTCTGCCACTTAACCCAGGAGACACGTTGGCCTTCATTTCTGTGAAATGGGGGTGATAGTACCGCCAGTCTCATGGGGCGTGGTGGGGGTAACCGGGTAACCGGGAATTCCTGGTCTGGAAGTACTTTCGCCCCCTCTGGCCCCAGGGTGGATGCCCAGGGGGTCGTTCTCCTTACCAGATGGGAGGACAGGTGCGTCCCGCCGCCGCCAGCAGGGGCTCTTGTTTGAAAGGAAGTGGTTCTTGGCTGACACGGCAGCATTGACTCCCCTTTGGATCACAGGTGGTAGGTGTTCTGGGCCCCAGGCCCCTTCCTCTCCTTCCCCTTCTCCTGCCAGTCAGGTTCCACGATGGGGACAGCTCTGTAGTCCATCCGTTTCTATGGAAACCCAGCTTCCGGGGACGGAGGTTGGGAGAGGTCCTCTAGGACTGGCAGAATGATGCCCCAGCCCATCTGCTCTGCCGCAGGAGCAGAGCCTGGGCAGCCGCCCGGTAGCCTTACTAATTGCTGTCCTTCACTTGGCACATAGCCCGTGCCGGGCCCTCCACTGCCTGCTCAGTGTGCCTCGTCACAGCCCTGCAAGCGGAGAAGGAGCAGTGTGGTGTCGCCAGGAGGAAATGGAGGCTCAGGGAGGTTAAGAAACTTTCCTGAGGTTACCGCCTAATTAAGATAAAGCATTGAGGTTTGAGCCCAAGTTTCCCGGTCTTTAAGTATATGCCCCCTCCCTTCCCCACCCCACTCTGTCGTCCGCCTCTGACACTTACCTGACACCTTTCCCACCGCTGCGCCCTCCCTTCCTGCTGGTTCAGTCTCTGGGGGCTTTGCTTGGCCTCTGCCCAGTCCTGACCCCTCTGTCTTGCTGCCAGGGGGATCTCTTTGGGAATGATCTTCCCTGGCCTCAGATGCCAAGCACGCGAGGAAGGGGGGTGGGGATGGGCTGCCACGAGTCAGACCTTGGCCAGCAGGGGCCTCTCAACCCCTCTCCCAGCTCACTAATTTATCACAAATGGGTGTTGAGCTCATGTGCCTGGAACTGTCCCAGGCCCTGTTGACACCCCACCCCTTGGCAATCCCCTTCTAGTGCCGGCTGCAGCTTTCTGAGGCAGTGGGCCGAGGTTTCACCCGAATTCTCACCCAGTCCTCTGACCCCACCACGTCCCGGCACCCATCTGCCAGGCCTTCTGGTGTTTGCACCCTCTCCTGGAGTCCTCAGCACCCTAGGAAGCCCTTGCCCAAGGCCACCTGCCCAGTAATGGGTGCAAATTCAAGCCCAGCCCTGACTGACTGCAAAGCCCCCTTCCTGCCCTCCTCTGCCACCCGCTCCTGTGTGGCCTGGGGCAGGTCCCGTCCCCTCTGCCTCAGCTTTCTGCCCTGTGTGTTTGGAGCTGGGCCCCCCTTGGGCCCTGTGTGATCCTGAGTGTCCTGGGTGGGCAGTGAGACCTGCCTCTCTTAGCCTGTCTCATTCGCCTGTGCTGACAAAGTGCCTACTGTGTGCCAGGGTGCAGCAGGGACACTCAGATGGGCACAATACCAGCCCTGCCTTCAGCTCACTGAATCTCAGGAGGCCAACTGCCCGTGACATGACTGGGAGTATGGGCTGGAGGTGGCGGTGGCTACTTACACTGAAACCCATGAGTCCAGAGGAGGGAGGGCAGGGCCCTGGGAGGAGGAACAAGGAAGATGGGGTGGGAGGGGGGTTGGAGGGCAGGAAGGGCCCTCCTGGCTGAGCAGTGGTTCAGAAGTGGAAACAAGGAGCGACTTCCCAGCTTGATTGAGAATCGAGGTCAAAGCAGCTGGCCCGGGGCAGAATGCAGAGGGTCATGAACTCAGGGCTGGGGGCTGCAAGCCAAGTCTCCCTTCTTGCTTAGCAGGTCCCCCAAGTGAGCGTGTGGATGGAGGGGCAGCCCTCCTCCCCCCCTTTCCTCTTGTGCTGGGGACGTCTGGCACCCGGGGGAGCCCTGGGGCCCTTCAGACTGCAGCTGGATCTGGGAAAGGAAGCGTGACAGCCCTGCCAGGCAGGCTTTTTCCATTGTGCGCGGCCGAATGAATGAAGAGAGGAAGTGCAGGAGCGCGGGCCTGACTGGGGCAGGCAGGGCGCTTTGCTGCAGGCACTGCCCACGAGCCCTCTGTGTCCGCCAGCACTTCTGCAGAGTGGGCCTTCCCATTGCCCCATTGCTCAGGGCAGACACAGGCTGCACGACTTGCTTGCCAAAGCCCTGCACCTGTAGGAGAGCAGAACCGGGATTCAAACCCAGGTCTGGCTGCCCCATGCCAGTGTCCAGCCCGAGTGCAGGCAAAGGCTCGGAAGGAGGTGCCTTCTGTCCTCTTAGGTTAATGTGGGGCCGGCCCTAAAATGAACACGTAGAATGGCCTTTAATGGGGAGGAAAGTTCAAGGGCAGACGAGGGGTTCTTGGGAGTGGGGCGCGCTTAAGGCTGATGGGTATATAGGAGTGTTGCAGCTGCTCACCTACCTCCCCAGGCAGGGCCCAGTCCTGCAGGTGAAAATGGGACAGAACTCAGTGCTCGGGCCGTTAACTAGAGGCAGGTGCAGGGGATCCACTCCCTGGAGATCAAGTTCAAGATCTCGCTCTCCCTGGGAGGCACCAGAGCCCTTTCTTTGTTGGTGGTGAGCTCAGTGCTGGGGCTGGGTTCTGGGGTGGCTGCAGTGGGTCCCACTAGCCAGGTCCCTGGTGGCAGTGCCTGTGGAGAAAGCTTGTCCCACCTCTGAGTGATGCCAGGGTCAGGTGGAGCCCCTTTCTATACCCAGCCCCCGCAGGCTGGCACTGCCACACCTCACCGTCTTCGATTTATGGTTCCAGCCTGTGTGGCAGAGGGGAGCTTTGTGTGTTGCTGGGGAGAGGACATTGGGCGGAGGAGCTGGGGTCACTGACACCGCCCAGGCCTGTGGGCTGGGGCTCCAGAGTCAGCCTTATGTCACGGGACTGAGGTCTGGGGGCTGTGCCCCACAGATGGAGATGTTAGGAAATGATAGACGCTTCTGATTTTCCCTGGCCTCCATCCCAGAGCCACTGCTGCATGGGGAACCAGGGCAGGGCCGGAGTGTCCGAGTGCCCATCTCCACCGAGCACTTTCCAGGGGCCAGACACACTGCCCTCCATGCTTCACAACTATAGCCTGTGTCCTCACAACATCCCTTTAAGGTAGGACCCTTTATTTCCCCAACTACAGGTGTGTGTGTGGGGGGGAGGGGCCTGAGGCACAGAGAGATGAAGTGACTTGGCCACAGGCACACGGCTAAGAAGTGGTAGACAGGGTTGGAACTCAGGTATGACTTCAGCAGTTAAGCTCTTAACGGTTAGGTCTTCTGCAGCAAGCTGGCCCTTTATGAAGCTTCCCGTCCATCACGTTGTTTCTCCTTAGCCCAGCCCTAGGGGAAAGGTAAGGGTTTCCATTTCACAGAACACCGGGGCTCAGAGAAGTAACTTGCTTTGACTGGTGACTGACAGATCAGGCCCCCGCTTCTCCCCCACCCCCACCAGGCAGGGGCCCTGGGCCACCATCCTATACCTGCCTCACAGCACATCCTCACTAACGGCAGTTTCTTCATTTAAATGTGCAGGGGCTGCACTGTGTGCTCTGACCAAGCTTCTCTTTTGCCGCTAAATCTCTAGGAGGTGGGAAGTAGTATAGCTCCATTTCACAGATGGGGAAAACTGAGGCTCAGAGAAGTGAGGAGAATCGCCCAAGTCACACAACCAGTAAAGACTGAGTCAGGCAGCATGGCCAGCCTGGGAGAGAGGGTTAAATGACAGGGGGGCCGGTTGGAAGACTGACCATGCCTGGTGCTGGCAGGATGGGCAGAGAAACCCGAATGCTCATGCCTTGTGGGGAATGCAAATGGGCTGCTGCTGTGGATGCAGTTTGGCGCGATCTCCTAGAGCAAAATGGAGGGGTAGCGTATAACTCAGTATTTACCTTAGAGAAATGAAAACTTATGGTTGCACTAAGCCTGTATATGGATGTTTATAGCAGCTTTGTTCACAGTCATTAAACTCTGGAATCAACCCAGTTGTTCCTTGGTGAGTGACGATAATGACACTGGTACATCCATCCCATGGAATAAATACTACTGTGCCGTGGCTCTCAGGCCCGCCTGGCAGCGGGAGGGGTGCCAAGCTGATTACAGCTTCTATCTGGATTCACAGGCAGGTGGTGGCAAGTGGCTGAGGTGTTGTGACAGCTCCTGGTCCCCGAGGAGCCAGTGTGATTAAGCCCTGGCTCCCCCGTGGGACTGGCCGCCTCCCGCCTACAGGCATGGGGCACTGAGCTGCCTTCTGGTGCCCCCAGGGGTGTGTGGGGGAGGGAAAAGCATAGCTGCCCCCAGTTGACAGATGAGGGACGGGGCTGGGGAGCTTAGGGGGGCCGTCACCATGGACATCGCACTCACTGGAGACCGACCATCTGATTTTACCCTGATTTCCAAACTCTAGCTGGTGCATCCTGCCCAGTGTATCTAAGCCTACAGCCTCATCATCCAAACGCCGCACAGTCTGATTCTCTGATCTGATGTTTATTTGCTCGGTGCTTCATTTTGCTTTAAAGACACTGGGGGGCTGGGAAACTGGAGGGGACCTAGAGACATCTCTGCGCTTGCCTTTGGCGGCCCTGGAGAGCGAGGCTGGCCTGGGCCACACAGCACTGAGACCTGGGCCTGAGGCCCGGTCCGGGAGGTCGGGCAAGTCCAGCCCAGGTTCCCGGTTGAGCCTTGTCTGTGAGCGGGGGGGTGATGCTCCTGCCTTCCCAGTGGGTGGCCATGGGTGGGGATGAGATGTTGGAATACGGGAGGCACCCATTGCTGGTCTCTGTCGAATCTCATTGAACTTGGTTGAACTTCACTGAACTTGGGTTTTCTCATCTGAGAAAGGGGTGTCAACAGCACCCATCTTGCAGGGCGGAGTGGCTGTGATTAGAGGAGTCTCGTGCCACCCCAGGGCCAGCTTCTGGGAGCCTTTGCTTCATTGTGGCTCTCACTCCTGTCTCTTCTGCGTAGGTGTTGTGCTGACAGAAGGCGAGAACGGGCACTCAACTCATCTCTGCGTCTCCCTGGTCCAGCACAGTGCCTGGCACACAGTAGGTGCTTAAGACCTGGCCCAAGGTGGAGCTAGGAGCTGGCTGGGGCCTGGGGACTGTGGGAAGTCATGGGCAGACACAGGGGGGTAGGGGAGAGGCTGGTGGTGGGTGCTGATGGCAGGGAAGGGAGAAACCTGGCCTGTCCGAAGCCCTGCCCGTGCCCCTGGCCATCCTTCCTCTGGCTCAGCCGGGCCCTGTGCCAGCTCCTTCCCCTGCCTTCAGTCTGGGGGATATGAGGCGGGGAGGGCTTGCTGGGCAGCAGGAATTGTCTGGGCAGGAGTTCATTGGGGAGCCTGGACCCCAGCCTCAGCAGGCCCTGGGCTGGGTGGGGCTGCCCTCTGAGGTCTGGAAGCTGGGCGGGACCCGTGGCCTGAGGCCCGTGTCTCCCTGCAGCCCTTCCACAGAGGCCGGGCTCCAGGACAAGATGGCAGCCAAGCAGCCCCCGCCTCTCATGAAGAAGCACAGCCAAACTGACCTCGTGAGCCGCCTGAAGACCCGCAAGATCCTCGGTGTGGGCGGCGAGGATGACGATGGGGAGGTGCACCGCTCGAAGGTGGGGTCTGCCTCTGAGGACCTGGGGGCGGGGGCAGGTCCGGCCCACCACTTTGCAAGAAGACTAGCTGAGACCCCCAGAGCTGCAGGAGCTCTGAGACTTAGCTGGTTTTTCTGGAAACTTAATGGAGATGTCAGGGGAATAATAACAAAACTAAAAACTGATAATTAGGTTTGCGTGCTTATTATATGCCTGTTAGTGTACCGCTGTTTTTTAAGCATTATTTAATCTTGCTAGTCCTGGAAGATGCAGAGACGGGCATCAACCCATTGTATAGCTGAGGAAACTGAGGCTCAGAGAGGTTAGTGATTAGTCCAAGGCCGCAGCAGGAAGTGGCAGAGGAGCCAGGCTTCAAGCCCACGTCCGGCAGACCCCCGAGCTTTCATTCCCAGCCACTGTCTTTTCAGCTTCCCTAATCCCTGGTGCCAGGGAGGCAGTGAGGGGTGGCCTCAGTGCAACCTTTTCAGCCTGGGTGGCCATTTGGCTAAGCATAGGTACCCAGGAGGGCTCCTGAGCATGCGGGATAGCCGGGGGGGAGGGGGGGGGGAACTGGGGGTTTGAGTGGCCTGGGCATGCTGAGCACTGCCTTCCCCGTGGTTGGCTCTGACCCCTCCCTCTGTGTTCACAGATCAGCCAGGTCTTGGGCAATGAAATCAAGTTTGCTGTTCGGGAGCCTTTGGGACTGAGGTGAGCATTGCGTGTGTGTTATAGGGAGGAGCTGTGTAAGACCCCGTCTCATCAGCCTTGCCCTCTGGTCTTGCCCTTGATTTCATCCCAGCTCATTCCCTCCCCCCAAACCAGCCATCCCTGGGCACCTTGGCTGGAGAGGGGGCACCCGCTGGGGTCTGGGGTGGCGGCGAGGGGCTTGGCTGTGACCTTCCTATTGGTGCCTCCCCAGGGTCTGGCAGTTTGTTTCTGCTGTGCTGTTCTCTGGCATTGCCGTCATGGTGAGCCCCCGCCCCACCCGGAAACCTGGGCCTCTGCTAGGGGCTCCTCCCTGCCCTGGGCCCCTGCTGCCTCTCCTCACCCATGGCCATCCTGAGGCCCCATCTGTCAAGGCTCGCTGGCTGCCTCCATGTCCTGGCTCCTGACACATCCCACCTGTGCCTGCCTGCCCCGGAGCATCCTGGATCTGTGGCCATGGTCCCAACTTCTTGTCCCTGGCAACCCCTTGCCCCTGGCAACCCCAGGGTCTCCTGTCCTGGCATGAAGGGGGGTGGGGGGCAGTTAAGGTCCTGGCCCCAGACTGCCCCAGGGACCCTGGCCTACTTCCAGTGACCCCCCTCCCCCTCCCCTGAGCCTCCCAACTACTGTCCCCAGGCCCTGGCCTTCCCTGATCAGCTCTATGACGCAGTCTTTGATGGAGCTCAGGTGACCAGCAAGACCCCCATCCGCCTCTATGGGGGTGCGCTCCTCAGTGAGTATTGCTGGGGAGGACTCTGGGGGAGGTGATGGGGAGCTGGGGTCCCAGCTGGGATGAAGGGAAACATGGAGAGTCTTCCTCTGTGCGGAGGCTTCCCTTCCCAGATCCCCCCTCTAGCTGATGTCTGTCTCTGCTGGGTGTATGCTGCCATCTTGTGGCCACTGATAGAAAATGCACCCAGTGGCTTGGGGCTCTGCCTGCCATCTTCTGGACAAGCACTTACTGTGCGCTTGTTGGTAGTGTACCACCTGGGCACTGGGGTGCAGAGTTGAATGAGGCCAAGGCCCTGCCCTCCAGGGCCTCACAGTCTCGGGAAGCGGGCAAAGTAAACACTGTCAGTTTGGCCTGGTAGAGGCTAAGTAGGTGGTTCTCCTGGGAATGTGGTCTGCCTACTCCCACCCCCACCCCCACTCCTGGGAACTCCTTAGCGAGAGTCCTTCATGGGCTCAGGTTTTCTGTCTCCAGCGGCCCATTTGAAAAGAAAATGTGATTGTAGGACCAGGTAGCTCATCAACCCAGAATCACAACAGAACCTGATAGGGGCAGGGTACCTAGAGCTCAGCTCTCCCATTTTACAGATGAAAAGACCGAGTCCCAGTGAGGAGCTGTGACTTGCCCAGTGCCCCACAGTGTGATGAGTTTTAATTTGAGGAAATGCGTGAGGGCAGGAGATGTGGATGTACAGGATCCGGGCTCCCTTGCCATGTAGGGCCAAAGGGACAAGGAACAGGCCCCTTGCCCTTGCCCCAAATGGGTGGGTGGATCAGGCTGTCCTGCCCCCAAACCCTCTTTATCCCTGCCCAGGTATCTCTCTGATCATGTGGAATGCTCTCTACACGGCCGAGAAGGTTATCATTCGCTGGACTCTGCTCACCGAAGCCTGCTACTTCGGGGTCCAGTTCTTGGGTGAGTCCTGAGGCGGGCAGTGAGGGGAGGCTGGCTGACAGCAGGGTGGGCTGGGCAGCTTTGCCCCCACCTCCCAGCTCTTGCCACTGAGATTTCTAGGAAGTGATAGAAACCTGTCTAAGGAGGAGGCCCCCATGCAGCTGTGTTTACCTGTGTGCCTGCACACCTTTGCTCACACGACGACACCACCTACCTGTATCTTCTGAATACACGCTCGGACCTCTCCACAGCCTCCCGCACCCCGGCGCTGGGGTGACAGCACACACGGGTTTCGCCCACATGCACACCTCAGTTCCTGCCACGTGGGGGACATCAGAATGGACGTGTCCTTGGGGTCAGACAGCTGGCAGGACCCCCAGCTCAGGGAGCATCCTGCCGCCCTGTGGTGGGGTGAGGGCACAGCCCTCTGACCTCTGTTCCTTCCCGGCCTTCTCCCACAGTGGTCACTGCCACGCTAGCTGAGACCGGCCTCATGTCCCTGGGGATTCTGCTGCTCCTGGCCAGCCGCCTCCTTTTCGTCGCCATCAGCGTTTACTACTATTACCAAGTCGGCCGAAAACCCAAGAAAGTCTAGCTGACCCCTGGGCGGGGGCCCTTCTGGGGCAAGGAGGCCCTAGTCCTCAGTTTCCCTTTGGTTCATGGAAGGCAGAAAGGACCCTGCCTGCCCCAGGCAGACAGGAGTGGCCCCCTTCCTTCCTCCCGGGCTCTCCCCGAATGCTGTGACCAGGGCTTTCAGGTTTGAGGAGGGACAGGGCCACTGCACCTCTGTTCTTTGCCCCACACCATGACGCCTCTTTTCTTGAGCCTCTTGGTCTCCGGATCCCCTGGACAGACACGGACTGAAGAGCCTGCATCACGGGGTATCGGGCTGAGGCGAGGCCCCGCCCCTCTGCCCGGAGGCCCTTCTTTCTTTGGAGAGAGGCTGTGGGCTGCCTCCTTGTCCTCCCCTCCACCCCCAGCCAATCTAGTGCCCAGGCAGCTGGAAAACCCAAGAACTTGACCTTGTGGCCCTACTCCTTGTGGGCCCTCCCACATGTGGGGGCCCCTCTCCACCCCTAAACACAGGCACCTATTCCCCCCACAGCCTAGCCGCAGGCTGACGGGTGGGGTGGCTGTCTTTGAGCTGGCATTGGCCCACCTCACAGGAAGGCCACAAGCAGCAGAGCCCTGTCCCGGCCACCAGGGCCTCGATCCAGGCTGCTCTGCCTCCACCCCAGCTCCTGGAGGCCCCTAGGAGCCCCCCTCGCCCAACTGGCCTGGGTCCAGAGGCTGCCAGAGGCCTCTCCACAGGCTGGCCTGACATGGCCATGCAGATCCACCTGTCAGGGATGGGGCTTGGAGATGAGAAGAAAGGCCTTCGAACTTGGCATGTTCTCCTGGGTCTGATGCTCACCTTGCTTAGCGCCCCCCCCTCCCCAGGGTGCTGCCCTCTGGACCTCCAGCCTGGGCTGCCCCCAGGGTCTGGCAGGATAGGACTGGGTGCCCTTCAAGCTCAGCTGGGGGAAAATATAGAAATATTTCAGCGGGCCACCTCCTCTCAGGTCCCTCCACGCCCCCAGCCCCCCCCCCCCCGCCCCGCCCCACAGATGCCCTGGAGAAGGCGGACACCTGGCTCCCTCAGAGCTGAACGCCCCTGCAGACCGCCCCACCACCCCGGCCTGTGTGTCCCCCATACTCCCTCCTCCCTCGCAGCACTGCCGTCCTCTCCAGCCCTGTGTTCTGGAGACGGGTGTGAAGAGCAGTAGCCTAGGCCCAGTCTCGCTTTCTGTCTTGGAAGAGAGAGTGCTTGGGGCGAGATGGGGGCTCCTGTCGTGCAGCTCAGCTCTGGCTACTGCCAGGCGGGCCCGTGTCTGGGAACCTGCCCACAGTGGGCCCCACGCTGCTGTCCCTGCGCCCAGCTGTCCCTGCAGCCACATACCCAGTGTCCCCACAGCTGAGGAGCGAGGCCTGGCGGGTCAGGGGCCTAAAGCTCTGCTGCTGACGACCATGGCCAATCAAAGGGACGACAGACCTAAGGAAGGGCCAGCTCTTTCCTGGCGTCCATCTCCTACCACTGAAGTGCGTGCCTGTCCCCAGGGAGAGCCCTAGGCATCTGGCCCACGCCTTTGAAGGCCTGGCTAGTTCTCCGGCAGCTGGTGGTTTGTCCGAATAACCGCTGGGCCCGGTAGGCGGACCCCTCCGGAGGCAGGCAGGGCAGTGGAGGCGTGGGCTCTGTGTCAGGCGTCGGATAGGGCTGAGCTGGCCAAGCTACTTCACTCTCAAGTGGGGTGCAGGGTGCGGGGCACGGGGTGTGGTGAGGGCCCACCGGGTGGCACTGGCCAGGCTCTGCACAGAGCAGTGTTCGTGTACTACTTCCTGCTGCTTGGTTAAACATTCCAGTGAGGCCTGGAGGGAGGGGCTCTGGCAGGCAGGCATGGCCTTGGGGGGCGGGGCAGTGCAGGGGATAGGAAGGAGGAGTCCTTGGGGAGGAGACAGTGACAAAGGGAGAGGGACAAGGGGACTCACAAGTCTAGTGAGGAAGACGCAGCTCCCATCCTAAAGATTTGGGAAGACCCAGAATGCCCCTTCCCAGGTCCCCTTTGCCCCACCCCACCCCAAATCAAGACCACCTTTCTTCACGGTCACTATTTATTCTTCGTTCCTTTTTCTTTTTGTAAGAAACGGTCACAAAAACCAGTGCAAAACCATCAGTGTGGGTGTTGTTTTATATTACAAAACTCTTGATATATAATATAAAAGGGGGCTCACAGGAATAAACATGATAAATTAGCTCTGCTATCTACTGCGAGGAACATTTACCATTTTCAAAATAGACTTTCGACAGGGCCCATGAGGGAGGGGAGAGGGGGCTTCTGCAGACACGGGGTGCTGGGACCTCAGCTCGTTTGGGGGTATCCCGTCAGGCCCCTCAGGCATGGATAGGAGGGAGGCTGAGGATGGGCCCCAGTCCCTAAGCTGTGTCCCTTCTCCCCGAGGCAGTAGTTTTGGAGCAGGGAGGGTGCTTGACTCCCGTGTGAGGTCTTCCCTGACCTGCAGAGGCATTCCTACCTGTTGCACCTCCACGTCCCCCTGCAGCCACCAGCACCTATTATGTATGGGCTGCACTGTAACCTCCACATCTGGAGCCCAGGAGAGGCTCCTTATATTGGGACAGAGCTTTCTTTCTTCCAAGCCCCTGCCCGCCGAACGGCCACAGGCAGCCTTGCAAACAGCGACCAGCCCGAGCAGATCCCGGTTTCCCTTCCAGCCTGGGGTGGCCAGTGCCTGGGGAAGTCAGCAGGGTCAGATTCAGGGTTCCTTGGCACCTTTCTGGAAAGTCCTTGGCGGGAGTCTCACCTCCACCCGTGAGCCTGCCTCAGCCAAATGGTCCTCCATGACCTGCCTCTCAAACTCGTATGGGCACTTCTTACCTTCAAGGCCCCAGATTCTCCTGGGCTGTCCTGGACTGGAGCCACACAGCTGTCCAATTTGATCTCCAGTCCTGCCTAGCCAGCCTGGAGTTTGTTTTGTTTTTTGCTCAACCTCAGACCGGACATTTGCCTTTTCCAGGAAGCTGTATAAGCGTGTAGGTGGATCTGGAGGGGCAGGCCCCAGGCCCTTCTCAGGCTGGGCTGGGGTACCAGCTGTGGGGCCCCTGGATCCTGGGATGCCCAGTTGCTAGGGAGCTTGTGGCATCATGGAATGGTCAGGGCAGGCTGGTACAGTGAAAGACCCAGGTGGAGAGGCCAGATGGGAGGGGGAAAGGGAGAGTTGGGAGGAAGGTAATCACTACAGCAGGCACAGAGCTCTGGCTGTAGCTCAGAAGGGGGCGGGGGGCGGGGGGCGGGGCAGGGGAGCACTGGGCACCTGGCCGCAGCTCTCTCCCCCAGCAGTTGGAAAGCAGGGAGGCTGGAAGCTGGCACAGGGCCTGGGAGACAGAAAGGGCTTGTCCCAGACCCTGAAGAGACAGTGGAGAGGAGGGAAGGCAGGCACCATGCTACCCTTCCCATCACCCATCGGGATTATACTGCCCTCTCCCACCAAGCCCAGGCCAATCCTCAGATCCTCTGCACAGCCTGCACCAGCCACTCCTGCCTCATCAGGGTTGAGGCATCTTGTAATCCAGTTGCCAGCACTGGTCTGGAACTTGAGGTCTGTGTTCTGAGGGGCTGATTTGTGGGTGCTGTGTGAGTGTCAGTGAGTCTGGGAAAACCTCTTCCCGCCGGAGCCTGGAGGGAGCGCTCAGAAATGTGCTGTGGACGGAGAAGGGGCAGGAAATGATGTCACAGCAGAAATGATGAGATGCCCTGGAATTCTTGAGCCTGATGATAACGGGAGACAGGGGGAGACAGTGTGTGGCCTTAACACTCAGGGAAGGAGAAAGAGCCTTGGGCAGAACCACAGGAAAATGAAGTCTGAAGTCAGCAGTCCAAAGGCAGAATGCTGTCCTGGGAGGTAGTAAGGTCCCCGTCCCTGGAGGTGTGCAAGAAGAAGGTGACGATGTCGTGGCAGGGATCTTGCAGAAGATATCCAAGCTACAGTTCTGGGTGGGAGAAGAACCGGATGATCTTGGGGGCTCCTTCCAGCGCTGGGAGCCAGGGGGTTCATGGAGAACAGGGAAGTGATGGGCTTGTGAGCAGAGACAGGCAGCGTGGAAAAGGGACTCTGGTGAGTGTTCCTGGGGGCTTAGAAGGTGGGGAGTTGAGAAGGTAATCGGAGGGGCGGGGGCGGGGGAAGAGTCCAGAATCATCTTAGCAGTGGAACTGGGAAGAGGCAGTTCCCGGCCAGCTGCCCTGTCTCTTCTGGGGAAACCATGATGCTGGGCCTGGGAGGGACGTGAGCAGCTCTGCTGGACCGAAGCTCTGGAGACCACCCAGTTCTTGTTCAGGATGTCATGCATGTGCTGTGACTGTGGGTGATACTCTGGGCCTACCAGATATTTGGTCCAGCAGCTGGGGAAAGTGAGGACCCCACCAGCTGGGCCGTTCTCGGGTCCGGTGTCCGCAGCCCACTCTTGGCCTGAGCAGGAGCAGGGCCAACGCCATCAACCGGACCAGGGACTGCGAGGAGATGCCGAGTTCTCAAGGACGTGGTAACTCAGTGTCCTTGGGCCCCTGGGCTCGGGGGACCTCTCTCCCGGATTTGCTTTTGCCTCCTTGTGGCCTAAATCCTCACTTTCTTGGCACCAGGTCCCGAGGCTGTGAGGAGAGGGCCCAGGCCCAGGCCCAGGGCTGCGGGAGTCCGGTGGGGCCGAGGAGGGGACCGGGCACTGGTGTTCCTTTGGTCTCTAGTGCAGCCTGCAGCCTGGGTGCAGAGCCCACGGCCCCACCCCAGAATCCAGACGGGGCGCATCGGTCCATACGTTCATCATTTTGTTTTGTTTAAAAAATAGCTATTTCCCCCTGCCCCTTCTCCTGGTCACTCATGATGGCCTCACCTTCTACCCCTGGACCCAGGGAGCAGGGGTGCAGGAGAGAGGAGGGCACTGGGTACTGAGCAGTGGTGGGCAGGGTGACTCCTCAGGCTTCAGGCCACGCCCTCTACTGGATGCCCCGGAAGAGGCACATGGCGAAGATCATGGCAAAAAGCTGCACAGAAAGTAGGAGTTGGCTAGTTAGGCCGGGCCCCCAGCCTCCCACGAGGCTGCCCACCCTGAGCGGAAGGGGCTAACCCATGCGGGGGGGTCTGCCCCAAATCCCGTGTGTGCCTTGCTTCTGGGGAGGAGTCACAGAAGTGGGCCTTCACTTACCTCGATGGCCAGCACCCCTATGGCAAGGGCTCCGGCCAGGTAGACGTAGGTTTCGAAGGCGTTGAGGATCACCGTGTAACAGCCCTGGGGGAAAGGACCAGAGGTGAATCCACAGCCCGAGGGATAGTCAGGGGTCAGGGGTCAGGGCTGTGAAGCCGGGAAACTGGCATGTGGCCCCAAAGCTCAGGCAGTGCTGTTGGCACAAAGCAAGGCTACCATCCCTAAAGGCTGCCCTCCCTCCCTCTGCGCCCCTCTAAGCACATCCTGGCTGGTGGAAAGGGTCTCAGTGCAGAGTTGAGGGGGGCGGGTTACCCCCTGCAAATCTGGGTGTCTTTGCAAGATAATCCTTCCCCCCGTCTCTCCACACCCCCCCCCCCCCCCCGCAACAGGGGACAGAAGCATAAGTCCTTCCTGTGCATGAAGCTGGCTTTGACCTGCCTCACCCAGGGGGCCTTGTCCAGCAGAGAGGACATCCTACCCCTCCTCTGCTGTGGGCAGTGCACCTGGGCCTTCACTGCTCATCTCCCCTCCGTCTGGCTCAGCACCAAGACCCTTTGGGTCCCTGGACTGAACCAACTGGGCCGGCCAATAGAGGCCCCAGATACTGAGCAGCCGGAACGCCCTCATGGCCCCCATTCCCCAGGTAGAACTGGGTGTGGGTTTCCATTGCTCTTCCAGCATCCTCAGCATGAACCTGCTGGCCCTGCACAGTGTGGCCCTCCTGAGGCCCTCACCTTGAGCTGGACTTGCCTCTTCACCAGGCTCCAGCCCTACAGGCCTTCTCTTGGGTCCTGGAACATACCATGCTCCCTCCCACCCCAGGGCCTTTGCACGTGCTGCTGCTCTTGCTCTCTGGCTGCATTGCTTTTCCATTTCCAAGAGGATGAGGGTGTAGCACTTTGTTTCAAGGACAGTCACAGAGCACCCACACTCACAGCCCACCACAAAGCAGGTGGGGACAGTGGGGATAAAGCAGGGAAGCAGCGATGCTGTGGGGAGAGAAGACCTACGATCACCTGGACAAATGGAGAGTGTGGATGGGTTCCTTTTGGTGGCCACCACACTGGCCCAGAGTCAAGGTCTAGCAAGGTCACCACCTATGGGGAGACCCTCTGCTTTGTTTCCAGCAGAACACACTCCTGACTCTTGGGTGAGTCTTGACCCAGGGACGGCTGAGGAATGAGCTGGAGAAGCTGTCACAAGAGTTCGAATCATATCAATGGGGGAGTCCAAGTATTCATCCAGGGGTACCTTTTTTGAGATTTTCTGATTTCTCTTCACTGGAATTCAACGGTAAACAGGTTGGTGGGCTAACTCAACACCCATAGGCAAGTGCCCTCTGCCTTGGCTCCTGGTGGCCATGTGACCAAGTCCTAAGCAGAAGTCGCCTGGAGGTTTCTGGGAAAGAAGCCGGTGCCACCCTTTCCCCTTCTCCCGCCTTGAACATGGGTGGATGTCTGGAGCCATGGCAGCCATTTTGCCATCATGAAGTGGTGAACACAAGAAAAGGCCACAGAAATCAGAGACCAGGCCTTGACTGACATGACAGAGCCACTGATACAATGTGAGAAGCCACCGTCTCCTAGAATTTTTTCCATGTGTGAAACACAAAGGGATTTGCTTAGCCCCTTTCGTTGGGATTTCATTGCTTGCAATAGAACACGTTGCTTGCAATTGAACATGGGTTCTCAGGCCAAGTCAGAAATGCACCCTGGGCCTTAGGGAATTAGGTTTTGGAGGGAAAAACAAACAGATAGTCCCTTGGCAGAGGCTTTTAAAAGGGAAAGATGCTCAGGAGGGACGTGAGTGTCCCGGAAAGGAGTCCCGGGAGTCAATCTCAGTCACCCCCAAGGGCAGAGGAAGAGTCGTCCTGAAAAACTAAAATAGCTGCTCAGGGCCCTCTGTGGAGCCTCCGACATCAAAGCCAGGCCCAGGAGAGGGATGGAGGCATCATCAGCATTTGAATCAGAAATGGGAAGCATGTCAGGATGAAGCCCTCAAGGACCAGGGCCCACGAAAGGCCTCCCAGAACAAGTCGCAAGTGGCCTCAGGACACAGGTTTGGCCACGTGCACCAGATATTCCTGACTTAGACGTTGGTTTGTCTTTCTTATTAAATCCTGAGTGGTGGCGGCTTTCCATGGAGTTGTCAGCAGCCCTGGCTCCTTCTCCCTTGATACTCTGACATCCAGACATCGAGGTCAGAGATGTCTGTCACCATAGCTGCATTCCAGACAGGAGGGAAGGGGTGGGGGTGGGGGGTGGGGAGCAGGCACAGTGCTTTCCCTTAAGGATGTTACCCAGTTGCACAAATCACATCTGCTTACCTCCCTTGGCTAGAAGTTGGTCACATGGCATAGCTGCAAGGGAGGCTGGGAAGGGCAGCCTTTACCTGATGGTCATGGGATCTTATAAAGACCCTCTTTCCAAAGAGGGAGGGGTGAATGGAATGTGGGGGCAGCTAGCTGTCTCTGCTACTGTATAGGGGACCTGAGGTCCAGAGAGTGTGTCCTGGCCATGGTGACATGGGGGTTAACAGCCAGGCCAGCTGACAACACAGCCTGGAACTGCCCCCATGTCCTGCAGCCTGTCCTCACAGCAGAGACCCAACCCCTGGGTGGCTCACCCTCCCCAATTCGGCAGCGACCTGATCCCAGGGCCCTCGTCTCTCTCTTGCTGTCTCTCTCCCTCAGTGCAGGAGGCAGGACTGTGGGGGGCGGGGGGAGAGGGAGGCAGAGGAACTTGCTTTGGGGGCCTTGTGTACCCTTTGACATGACATGGGCAGGCGCAGGGGATGATGGTGCTGAGTTGGTGAGACAAGGCTGAGGCTGGAAAGAGACTCACCAGACGGCCAGTGTCAGGCCTCAGCTCAACTGTCCCATCCCTTGGGACTCTAAGAGGCCTTCCTTGAGCCCTCTCCCCGGTCCCTTCTAGCCCATCATCTGGTTTTACTTCCTTTATAGTAATGGTTGCCATGTGAAATGATCACTTTTGGTTTATTTGCTTCTTGTTTATCATCTGCACCCTCTAACTCAGCCATGAGCCCCACAGGAACAGGGGCCTGTCTCCTGTCCCCTGGGGGTCCCGTGCATCTGGAACTCTCCTATAAAATTCTCATTAAAGGGCTCATCCAGGAAGAGGCATGGGTCCACCCTCATTCTCTCCTCTCTCTCGTCTCACATACACACCGAGGGGTCGGGGGCTGGTCATTGGGGAACCTGTGTCACAGGAAGGGGAAGGGATTCTTCTGAAACTGAGATGAAGTTCTGGGGCTGCATGAAGTCCAGGAGCTTCCCTGATCTTGCTCCCTTGGAGCCAGGAGGTGCCCCCACATGGCAAATGTGAGCTTCCCCCAAAACAGAGTACGTGACCAAGGAGGGGCCCCCACTGTGATTCTAGTTCTGGCTCCCAACCTACATTTTAAGAAGCTCAAGGAGTGTTCTGCCTGGAACACTGGAAAACTCCTACTCACCCTTTAACCCCAGCCAAAACGCCCACTCCTCTGGCCTGTGCCGTCACCAAGCCATCGGCCACCTTCACCCTTTCCCCTTTGGTTGGATGCCAGGAGCCTGGATGGAGCTCCGTTAGCCTCCGTTCAGTCCCGTATCCCGTCAGCAGTCCATGGGATCCTGGAGCGCCTCCAGACCCTCCGGGACGATACCGCCACCCGCCGGCTCTGGCCCCCACGTGCCCCTGCCCGGGGAGCAGGCCTGTACCTGCTTGTTCAGGAACAAGTCCCTTCCCAGGAGGCAGTCCTCCCTGCTCAGCAGGACCCCGTCACGAGTCTGTGGCTCTCTGCGGCAGCAGGCCTCGGGTACCTCGTCGCTATCCAAAGTCAGGAGTCGGAAAATGGATGCAAACTTGAAGTCGTCAGGCCCGTTGACCCCACAGCAACCAAACTAGGAGGAGAGCAAAGGAAGGGTCTTGGGGGCGGGAGCTGGCCCTGCGGGGCGCGGGGGACAGACAGCCTCCCACGGGCCACAGTGAGGAAGCGTGATGGAACGGAGTGGAGACCCAGGTGCGGGGCCCTGGGAAAGTCCCTCGGCCTCTCTGAGCCCCCAGTGTCCTCACCTGTAAAGTAGGGGTGGTGGTAACAATCCCTACCTCACCAGGCGCCTAGTCAGCGCTCAATAAACAGTTGCTGTTTATTGATTACTAGCACTGATGACAATGACAGTTGCGTGGGGATTCCAGTCAGAGATGGCAGACAGGTCTCATTCAGAGTGTGGACTGTGATCGAGGGAGTGGTTGCTGGGGATGCCGTGTGGCCGCGACTCCCAGGCGGGTCTTGGCGGGGTTGGCGAGGCAGTGCCCTGGTTGATCATTGGCACGAGCAGAGGGGTCTCTGGCGGCCAGACATTTGCAACACTGGGCATCACGGCCCTGCAAGCGCACAGCGCCCCTGGGTGTGTGGGGGGTCACTCACTGTGATCATGACCGAGTTCCAGGTGGCAGAGAAGACGTCTGTGTCGTTGTTGCCCTGATAATGCTTGGTGAGCTCTTTGGTGAAGAATTCCCGGGTGAGCTGGAGGCAGAGGGAGAGGGTGGGCTGAGACCCCACCTGGCACGTTGGTTCTGCCCCCCCCCCACCCGGGCCTCTCCATCTGTCAGCTTTGGGGGAAGGGAGGGAAGCCAGGGTCCTGGTGCCAGGCTCCTGGCATGCTCCTAAGCTTGGGACGAGTCCCTTAACCCCACCTCAAGGCCGGTGGCCTCCAGCCATCATGGGATCCCTCACATGGAAAGTCTACACACACCGCTCAGTGGCCCCGAGGCCAGGGCACCCTGGGAACCGCACTCTGCCCTGCAGCTCTTCTCAGAGGGCGGCTAACACAGGGCAGGGGCTTGCCCTCACCCCCCCTCCACCCTGAGCTGTTCCTCAGACAGAGCTAAGCGGATGCCTGGGTCCCAGGCCCGGAAGAAACCACAGCATGGGGCAGGTAGCCTTTGCACGTCTAGTTTCCAGGGATGTCCTCAGAAGCCGCTCCTTCCCTCAGAATACTCTCCAGAGGTCTAACCTAGAGGGAGACCCGCTGGGCACCATTCTGGGTACTGGCTGCTGCCTCCTCCCCTCTGGGGACAGCTCCCCTGCTCACCACCCAGGCCAGCTTGGGTCTCCTGCCCCCTCCCCTTCCCCTCGTCTCTTGGCTTCCAGGCCACCTGTGGTTGGGGCCTGGCTCTTGTAGACTCAGGAGGGAGCTGGTGCCCAGGTGTCAGAGCCCCTGGAATAAGATGGCCCGTGGGGCAGGTGGCCCAAACTGGGTCCTGGCCAGGGCCTCAGCTAATGGTGATCGGCCCCTTCTGTGTGTCACACATTCCCGGGCTCAGGGGACAGCCTCCCTGACGGTCCCCACACTGTCACATGACTACTGCTGTGCCATCACCTGGCAAGGTGGGGATGGAAGATTCCAGAACCAGGTGTGTGATGGCACTAGATGTTTTTGGAAGAGCGAAACCCTGAAGGGTCCCTGACGCTGGAAAAGCCCTCTAAGGAAGAGGCTGGCTGGGTCACAATTTGGGCTGGGAGTGCTGGGTGAGAGGCTGATGTCTCTGTGTGTCCCCCAGGACGGGACAGGCTGGCCGTGACGGCCTCCGACCCCTGGCTGGTCGCAGGGAGCCAGGGCATGGGGTACGTACATTTTCCCTGAAGATAAAGGCCAGGATGGCCGCCGAGAGCTCCGCCAAGAAGATGATCAGGATGAACAAGAAGAACTGCAACGAGAAGGGGAGGCGTGTGAATCCTGAGGGCGGGCGGCCGGGGACCCCGCTCACCGAAGCCCCCTTCCACCTGTACGCAGCTGGCACAATGCACCGATTTTGTAAAACAAAGCAGACATTTTTCATAATAAACATACCGACCTTTGGAGTCAACAAGGCTGTAATGCAAATATGGAAAAAGTAAACAGACAAGTCTTCCGGGCACACGGCCCCTGAGCCAAGGCCCTTGCCCAGTGTTCAGTCTGAACTCCCTGCCTGGCAGCCCTGGCAGGAGGCAGATGCTGAGTCTCCAGGCTCAGGGAACCTTGGCGCTCCAGCCCCAGCCCCATTCCCATGGGGAGCGGCCCCAGTCCCAGCCCCATTCCCACGGGGAGTGGACCCCAGCCCCAGTCCCAGCCCCATTCCCACGGGGAGTGGACCCCAGCCCCAGTCCCAGCCCCATTCCCACGGGGAGTGGGCCCCAGCCTCATTCCCGTGGGGAGTGGGGAGGAGATGTTGAGGAGATGCAGCTGCAGTGAAGGAGTCAAGATTGAGGGAAGGTGGGGAGTCTATCAAATGTGAAATCCCAGGGGCCAGAGTTTGAAAACGAACAGACCCGCTCTGCTCCACTCACTGCCTTTCCTGATGCTCCCCGAGTCAACTAGGAGGCCTCTCGTCTCGGGGTCCCCTCTGCCAGGAAGGCACGTCCTTCCTCAGTCACCAGCTCCTTGTTTTCCAGCCCAGGTGCAGCCCAGTTGCTCTCCTGCGGCTCCCCCCACCCCATCACAGGGCCCCACAGAGATGTCCCCATCGCAGCCGCTGGGCCCCCACTGGGCCCCCAATTAAGTGCAGAGGCTGTAGCTCAGCATGCTTCCCCAGGCCCGGACAGCACAGACCCCGGTTCGTGGCTATCAGATGAAGGAATGAAGCCAGGAGTGACTGACTCGCCATCATGACCTCGCTGTCCACTACCTCTCAGGCCCTGGCCCTCCTGGGCACTGTTTTGGGCTGAGAGCTGTTAGCAGAAGAAAGGAAGTGGCTGGGCCTTCACTACCTAGCACTGGTGCCGTTGGCATACATGGTCTGTGACCATCACCAGCAGAGGACTGAGTCCCTGGTGCACAGCCTCCCGGCCGCTTAGGCCAGCTGCCCCGAGACCTACTCCCCTGGGTCACGGTCCCAGAGCCGCCAGGCCACCCTGGATGTGCCCAGGCTGGAAGGACACAAAGGGGCCTGGGCTTAGTGTCTGACTTGGGACAATCACTCAAACCCCTTCCAGTCTCAGCTTCCTTGTCAGTGAAACGAGGGTGTAACACCCACTTCGGGGCTCCCCTGGGGAACAATGAAGTAATGGACGTGAAGTGCCTTTATGTCATAAGAGAGGCGGAGCCAAGCTTGTGGCCAAGGCTCTCACAGGAGCAGGAGGGAAGCTGCTCCCCAAGCCCCAGCGCCGGCTCTAGGGACGCTCAGCACCACTTTCTGCAGACACTCATGGGGGCCACTGGGACGTCCTCGGTGTCTCTCCTAGATCGTGCTCCTTCGGACAGAAGAAGCTTCGTGCCACTTTATCCTCATCCTGGGAAGACCCCAGTCACGTCCCCTCCCCGACTTTTCAGCTTGAACAGGTTGCCCCAGAATGTCCTGAGGTTCCTCGCAACTGCTTGGGCTTCACACCACCTTTGGGGAGCCACTGGGATGGATTTCAAAATGACCCGCTGAGGACGTGGCCGGGAACACATCCCCTAGACCCGTCAGACGGTCTGGTCTGGTCTGTTTTAAAGGTCCGCACTCCCGAAGAAGCCCTGGCTCAAACAGACCAGCCAGCACAAAGCTCCTCCCACACTGCTGTCTTTGGAGGCAGGAGTCTCGCCAGGTTTAAGCTGCCTCCAGCCTGGGCTCTGTCCCCCGTCTCTTTTCTGTTTAGCCCCCCACTTCCCCGGTGGAGAAAACAAGCCAGGGAAGGGAATGACTGCCCCCAAGGTGAGCAGCTCAAAAATTTCAGAGCAAATCCTTCGTCTTAACCCAGCTCGTTTCCCAGTGCCACGCTACCTCGCCTCTCTGCTGAGCCTTGGGGGTCTGCTTCCCATGGGTCAGCCTTGCTGGGGTCAGCCTTGCTGGGACCCTGGGCTGAGCTGGGGGTTGGGCAGAGATCCCCAACCCCAGGGGCCTGTGACAGAGGGCCTCCTGTGCCCCTGGCCACAGCACCTGCAGTCCATTCCAGCATCCCCTGGCCCCGCCCCCACGCACTGGCTGGCCCTCGGGTGAGCGAAGTGATGCGTTCTCCACTTCTGTGGCCTCTCTACCCCCGACAGTGATGGAGGCCACTGGCAGGGCTCCTGGCACTTCCATTTTGCTGGTGATGGATGGCCATCCGGTGGTTCCCCACGGCCTCCACGGGAGCCCCTCCCTGCCTGGGCCCTCCCGGTGGAGTTGCTGGCAGTCCGCAGGCTGGCCAAGTGTGGCCGCAGAAGTGGCCTCCACCCTCGGTGACTCAGCTGGCTCTTGCTATCGATCGCCGTGGCTTAGACAGCTATAAACTATGAATGAGACCGAGCTCCAGCCTCGCACTCTCAGAGCGCACCACCCTGGGAGCGTGTGCTGACCAGGATGACTTTGCACAGCTCCAGCGAGACGAGGCAGCGAAGCCCGTGCACAAGGCTGGTGCGATGTGAGGGCTGCTCAGCTGGTGGCTCTGGACCGAGAGGAAGCATGGCCTGCCTGAAGGCGAGTGCTGGCACGGCGATCTCTGGAAAAGTAACGCCAGCTACTGCCTGCCGAGCGCTTACTACCTAGGCACTGGGGATCTCACGTGGGTCCCTTCACTGAACCCTCTTGGCAGCCTGGAGAGGCCACTGCTGTTATCTTCAACAGCCCATTGCACTGATGGGGAAACTGGGACCCGAGAGGGCAGTAGGCTCAGCAGGTAGGCTGCACACCTGGAATAAACGTGGGTTTCTGATTCCAGAACACGGCCTCTCAACACCAAGTCATCCTGGAACCCACAAGAGCCTCTAGGGCTTAAGACTTTCCAACGGCCTACAGGGTCCCTTGGGGATCAACACCAGTCCCTTTGGCTTCCCATGTATCACGTGTTTACATGTTCAAGGAACAGAGCAAAGCCAGAGATGGGGAGGAGGAATTGCTATCTTCGTTTTATGCAGAAGGAATCTGAGGTTCGGTAACCAGCCTCAGGTCACCCAAACAGGAAGTGGCGGAGCAGGGGTCAGAGCCCGGCTCTTACCACATCCCCGGCACAGCCTTCTCCTGCTCCATTCCAGGGCTGTTTATTCGGTGCCAGGCGCTGTGCTAGGTGCTGGCCAACAAACACATACAAGGCAGACACAGTCCTCATCCTCATGGAGTTGACATTGAGCCGAGTTTCATAATTCAGGAAGTGCAGTTCATGAGATGAAATTAAAGGATGAACCTGGTAAGGCACCGACGGGGAAAGTGGGCCTCCGCAGAGCAAGGGGGTCTGCAGGCCTGCCTGCCATTGCTCCCGCCTGGAGCAGGGCTCCCCAAGTATGGGGACCACGGGGGCCTTGAGTGTGCGGGAGTGTGAGTCACCTGAAGGAAAGTGCCCGGCGGTGCCAACATCACAACAATGCCACTCTGCCAGCTCGCCTTCTCCAGCCTGAGGCCATTTCCTCCTCCTCCACGAGGTCACCACTGGTCATTTGGAGGGGATCCCCCTTGGCCCAGCCACAGGGCTTATCCTGATACTTCCTGGGGTGTCCCCTTATCGGGGCCTTTCCAGGGTTTGTTCACCTTGGGTTCACCTAGCCTCAATCCACCTGCCCACGGACACATTTGCCAGTAATTCCCAAGCATCAGATTTACAACACTTGGCCCAGGATGGGAAAACTAACAAAGGGGCGGGAACTGCTATTTTGCCTACTGGTGAGTATTTCCAGACTCTTCTAGCCCATCTGCCTGCAGGCTCATCTGCTTTCAGTTCTCACTTCTAATAAATATTTACCAAATTTATGTACTTCATGTGCCATTCAGCTCATCTATCTCTTTCAAACACACACACACACACATCTCTTTTTGCTGTTCTCTTTTCCCATTTAGCATGACTTTGTTATAATTTTTTTTTTTTTTTAAATCGGAATCAAATAAATGGGCCAAAAAAATTCCTATTCAGAGGTAAGTAACCAGGAAAAAGGGATGCCACATCATATCAATAATAGTCTGAAATGGACCTACTGTATGTGGAAATGCTGTAAAACTGATCAACAGGAGTGTTTGAAAAATGTACCTTTAGAAAAACTGACCATTAGGTGATGTGGGCGCACTGGCCTGGGCTCAGGGTCACTGGGACCCTGTGGTTGCAGCCTCAGAGGAGGGGGCGGGATGCTCAGCGAAGCCCCACCCCTGTCCCTTTTCTTGCAGGCCTTTGAGCCTGGGTTCTGGAGGATCCTCAAGCGCTCCTTCTTGGCCCCTCTCAAGACAAGTCTTCCCTCCCTCCCAGCAGCCTGAGGGAGGGGTCTCAGTCTTCCCTAAGGGGTGGACCCCACATGGACAGGTCCAGGTTAAAAGAGGAAGTGGTCCTTCTTATTTTTTAGGTCATGAGTTTTTTGAAAACCTTCTAGAAGCTGTGGTGTCTCGCCCCAGAACACGCATGTGCACACCATGTACACACACATACACAACATACACGCACAGGTACACACACACACAGGCCCTGACATAATATTTTACACATAATTTCAGGTGAGTTTTTAACCACTTGAGTCCATGCCAAGGTAGCAGCCCCTCAGCCCTGGTCTGAGAGAAGGAGACCTGGGCCCAAGGGTCCCCTGGATTTGACCTGCCCTGTGACCTCCAGCTTGTGTGTGCTGGGCATCAGAAGGGGGCAAGGAGAAGAGGGGATGGGAGCGGGGAGAGAGGAGAGGAGGGGAGGAGAGGGAACCCAGCTAGGGGAAGTAAAGAGGAAGGGGGAAGAGACAGGACAGAGGCAAGGAGCACTCAGGAGAGGGGTGGGAAAGGCAGCAGGAATAGAAACCAAGAGATGAAGAGAGAGGCAGAGGCAGAGAGAGAGAGAGAGAGAGAGAGAGAGAGAGAGGCGGAGAAAGAGTGAGCAAAGAAAGGGAGCAACAGAGATGAGACTGAAGAGAGACAAAAGGGAGGAATAAAGGCAGTAAAAGAAAGGAGTGGGAGGGGCTACTTTGAGGGTCGGTGGGCTGGACCCAGCCATGCCAGGACTTCATTCTCTCTCGGGACAAACCTCATGCTGGGCCTCAGTCTCCTAAGCACTGAGAGCCGGTCCAGATGGCAGGCTCAGAGGGAGCCACTTAGCTCGCTGCCTCTCCAGCCCCGAGCCCCAGCCCCTTCCTGGCTTGGCTTCAGAGATGAGCCCATTAACGACGATGTGCTCTGGGGGCCGAGGTGCAGGGGCACTGGAGGGGCGGTTCAGTGTGTCCTGGGACCCATACCCAGCTCCCTTTCAAGTCCTGGGGTCTCCCCAAGCCCAGATTTCCCTGCACCATCTGACACTGCAGAGAGTTTTCCACCAGGGGGCGCCCACGGGATTCTTTGTTTCTCTCCCAATGAAGTTTGCAGTGTGTATGTGACTGAAGGCCAAAGGGACCCAAGGCTTCAGTGTCACACATTTCACAGCTGATTTCACTTTGTCTCCGAGATGTGGGCCTCTCACTGTGACAATGGAAGCTGTAGAGTATGTCCTACTCTGGGGAGGAGGCACTGTGCCAGGTCTCTGCCTCTCAGAGCGCCGGCAGGAGCAGCCAGCGCCTTGCAAGGAAGTCCTCCTGATGACCCGCCTGGACCTTCCTATGGCTTCACTCCCCACCCCCCCACTTGCCATCCACAGGGCTGCTTTTCACTGAATCCATAGCAGGGCTGGGCTCAACCCACAAGTTTTCCTAGCCCTGGGGGCTCACAGGACTCCGCGGGGGGAGAGGACCCACCCACCAAGGCCAGGAAGGTGAGCAGAAGCCCAAAGAACCACAGCTCACAGAACTACCACAGACAGAGGAACAACATCTACCTCTTCTCTTGTTTGGCTCCCACCGACAGCTGAGCTGGTCGGCTCCTTGCTCACTTAACAAGCAAAGTCACTGAGGCTCAGAGAGGTTAAGAAACTAGGTGAGAGTCACATCGTTAGTTAGGGGACAGAGAAGGGTGCACACTCCAACGAGGTCTGCCTGCTGCCCAGCCCATCCTTATGGGATCAACACCTCCCCATGTCCACAAGGGAGGGACAGCCACTCTTGGCCCTGATGCATCGTCAGTACCTAGTGAACTATGTGGCCCATAGGAACAGTCCAAGGACTATCCTATCTAATAAAAGAGTAATATGCAAATTAACCACCACTCTGCTACACCCACCAGCCACGCCCACCAGCCAATCAGGATCGAGTAAATTAACCCAACCAAGATGGCTGCGACCATGGAGAGAGCAGGAGGGAGGCTTGGGTTTCCCCGGTGATGGAGGAAGCCAAGCTTTCCACACACCCTGGCCGGCCCAGGCCTGCATTCCAAGCTACAAAGTTTCAATTATAGAAGATAAATAAATCCCAACAAAAATGGTGACAGCCACGGAGCTGGAGAGAGCAGGAGGCTAGGGTTGCCCCCAGCGGTGGAGGAAGCCAAGCTTCTGAAGCCCTGGCCTGCCTTGGCCTCTGCTTAAGGCTACAAAGTTTCAATTATAGAAGATAAATAAATCCCAGCAAAAAAGGCTGCTGCCACGGAGCAAGCAGAAGGCTTGGTTCCGCTCCAGGCTACAAAGTTTCAATTGTAGAAGATAAATAAATCCCAGATACCAGGGCCTCTGCTTGGGTTGCCGGGGGTGTGGCCGGCCTGCAAACCACCACAGGCCCCTCACCCAGGCCACCCCACGCCCCAAGGGAACCCCCACCCTGATCCGGGACACCCTTCAGGGCAAACCAGCTGGCCCCCACCCATGTACCAGGCCTCTATCCTATCTAATAAGAGAGTAATATCCAGATTGACCATCACTCCAACACACAAGATTGCTGCCCCCATGTGGTCAAAGATGGCTGCCCCCATGTGGACACAAGATGGCCACCACAAGATGGCCAGCAGGGGAGGGCAGTTGGGAAGGACCAGGCCTGCAAGGGAGGGCAGTTGTGGGCAATCAGGCCAGCAGGGGAGGGCAGTTGGGAGGGACCAGGCCTGCAAGGGAGGGCAGTTGGGGACAATCAAGCCTGCAGGGGAGGGCAGTTAGGGGTGACCAGGCCGGCAGAGGAGGGAAGTTGGGGGTGACTGGGCCTGCAGGGAAGGGCAGTTGGGGGGGGACCCAGGCCTGCAGGGGAGAGCAGTTGGGGGGGGCCAGGCCTGCAGGGGAGGGCAGTTAGGGGCAAACAGGCTGGCAGGGGAGCAGTTAGGCATCAATCAGGCTGGCAGGGGAGTGGTTAGGGGGTGATCAGTCTGGCAGGCAGAAGCGGTCAGGGGCAATCAGGAAGGCAGGCAGGCGAGCAGTTGGGAGCCAGCAGTCCTGGATTGTGCCTAAACGGGCAGTCAGACATCCCTCAAGGGGTCCCAGATTGGAGAGGGTGCAGGCTGGGCTGAGGGACACCCCCCCCCATACACAAATTTCATGCACTGGGCCTCTAGTTTATTTAATAAATAAAGTACCTTCAGAAGTCATATCATTTCTGTTTTAGAACTGGAAATGCAAACGGTGATTTACCCCATAGCTGTCTTAGCTCTTGTACCAAGGAAGGAATTACCTATTTAAGTTCTTAAAAGATAAGCATCATGGTCAACATTCTCCATTGACAATGCCATGGAGGAGCCTGGCTGTTTGGACCTGGAGGCTGAGGCCACTCTCCACCTGGGGGCAGCTTGCCCACACGGCCCACGTAGTCCAGCACAGAGCAAGCTCTGGAAGCTGGGGCTGCAAGTCCACATGGGAAAGGCTGGCAGCCCCCCGACTCCAGGAGGACGGCCTGCTTGGCCCAGACCTCAGTGCGAGCCCCTGCAGTGTAGGCACAGGGCGCCCATGGCGGGGCAGGGATGGCAGTACTCACAAACAGCAGCAGACATTTGTTCTCCCGGATGGCCCCGCAGCAGCCCAGGAAGCCGAGCAGGAAAAGCAGGCCCCCCATAGCCAGGAGGATGTAGACACCCGTGATGAGCAAGGGGTTGGCAGCCACGATCTCTCGGAAGCCAGTGGGATCCACCATGACCCAGATGCCGATGCCCAGCAGACAGGCCCCACCCAGCTGTTCGCAGGTCAGTCAGGAGGGAGGGGAAGAAACAGAAGAACGGAGTTCGTTTGCTGCAGGAGAGGTGTCCCAGCACCGCTGGTCACTGCTCCGAGTCTTCCTACTTACTCTGACCTGGTCTAAGCCCAACCTCTGCCCCAGCCCCACCTCGGCCTGCTGAGAACCATGTATGTGGAGTTTATTTGCTACTTTTAAATTCCCCTTAAATGTCAGAGCTGCAGGATAAGGAGGTCACCTAGTCCAACCCTCAGATTCCACACGGAGCAGAGGGGGCCAACGACTTACTGAAGGTAACACACAATTTTGAGAACCCTGGCCTCCCTGACTCCAGCCAAACTCCCGGAACATGCACTGACACCTACACTGTGCCTGCACCCTGCCAGGGACAGGAAAACACAGACAGAAGCCATCCCTTCTGTCCCCCACTCTCAGGTTGGGCTCCCCACTCTCAAATCTGCGCCTGGAAAGTCTTCGTGTCTATGTCTTCATCTGCATGGCCCATCTCTCCATGCCTTACTCATCTTTGGAGAGAGGCAGCGTAGCTCAGAGAAAGGGCTGTGGTACTTCTTACTGTGTGACCTTGAGTAAGTGGCTTAACCTCTCTGAACTTCAGCTTCCTCATGGTTAAGAAAAAAGATAGTAATTCTCATCTCCCAAGGAAGGACAGAACGGATGTAAATGTATTTAGCAGGTTTCAATAAATATCCATTCCATTTGTCCTGGGCACATAGTATTGGAAACAGATCAGTTGCAAGAGAGCCAGTTTGGCATTGTTGGATTTTGAAGGCTGTAAAGTGTCTGAAATCCCTGTGTGGTGCGGGGGCCTGAAGAATGAATGACAGATGGTGGTAGGAGCAAACTGCCGAGCTCTGGCTTGGCTGAGCGGGATCTGCAAGCTGCGGGGAAGCGCTGCACAGTTTGGGGCAAGAAATGATATTTTAGGTACAGTTAGGGTAGGGGTGGGGTGGAGAGGCTGGAGGCACCCGGCAGCGGGAAGAGAGAGGAAGGGAAAACGGACAATTTAGCCTCTGTCACTGGTCCTGACCAGCCTCCAGTATGACCTGCGTCCCTCCTCATGGCTGGTGGAGGGTTGGGGTCTGCCACCTGGGTGCTGAGGTCCGCTGCAAGGAGGGCTTGATCACAGACTGAGCTGCCCAGGTGACTCCACCCACTTCAGCTGGAGACACTGGGGTTGGCCGGAGGTCACCCTGCTTAGCAACCGGGCCTAGAATTCAAGTCTGTTGGGCTTCCTGCTCTTCAGAATTATGGGGCAGGGGAGGGAATCCTGGACAGTTGCTGAGATGTATAAAAAAATGGATGGAGAGAGACAGACACAGTCAGCCTTACCAGAAAGGGGCCTCTTTTTCAGAGTGGCCCTCCCCTGGAGGACATTGGTGGACGTTTCATCATCCAGGTCTTGGCTGCACTAAGATCAAAGGTTCAGGTGGGTCAGGAAAGCCTGCAGGGGCCCAGGACGCTGGGAGCGTGGCTCTCTCCTGGGAAAGGCCAGGGGCCTGAGCAGAGCCTTGGCGGCTGCCAGCAGGTGGGCAGTGCTGCGCCACCTGAGCACTCGGGGCTCTGTCCATCATAGGTGGGATGGGATGGGGCTCAGTTATTGAGTGCTGACACATGGCAGGCACTTCCTCATCTTGCTTCATTTTTTTAAACACCCGTTGAGGTAGGTAATGAAGGGATGAAGATACTGAGGTTCAGAGAGGTGAAGTGTGCTTCAAATCACATAGCTGATAAGATGCTAAGCTTGGCTTTGAATCTCGGTCTCCCAGTTCTAGAGAGGTTTCTAATTCCATCAGGTTCCCCTCCAGCTGATGTCTGTAATGCTCTGGGGGTCAGGCTAGGTGGGGGTCCCGCTGCTGTCCTCTGATCACCCCATCTCCTCCTTTACCCAAACCCATCAGGGCTCAGATCCCAAGACAGTGGCCAGGACTGAGGCCCTCACTCTTTGTCAGAGGAGCCGGACCATCCCGGGCCCATGAAAAATATCCCTCCTAGGACAGCGGGCTTTCTGGAGTGGGGTGGGCACAGCCGGGGCCTCCCATTCAGGAAAACCTGGCTGGGCAGGCAGACCTGCTTCTTGCACTGGCCCCTGTGCGCCCTGGGACTCAGCCCATTGTGACTATTTCCCAGCAGCAGTCAGTTCTGCCCACTCAGCTGAGGCCTAAGGGAGACCCCAGGCATGTTCCAGGAATACTTACAAATATGAAGAAATTGAAAACAAACATCAGGTACTTCATGCAGCTCAGACAGTCACCTTCCATGGCTCCACCTGCAAAACAGCGAGTCTCCTCAGGCCTCCCACGGGTGGCTCTGTCCCTCCTTCCTCCCTGCTGCCCAGCCACCAGGCGGCTCCTCTACCTGCCCTTCAGACCCCAACCGGCTGCATTAGCTGTTGTTCCTTGTCAGGAGAGGTAAGGACTCTGACGTGGAGAATTTCTGAGCGGGGAGATGAGGGTGTGCAGTGGTTCTCAAACTGGGTTCCCTGCAACTAATCATATCCTAAAGCTATTTTTAGGGCATCAAATAACATCTCAGAAATCAACCCCTCACCACTGGCCAGGCAAGTGTCTTGGGTTTTAGAGCAAGTAAACCACCCCAGGGTGGCGGACCCTGTTTCTTGGGTTATTCAGAAGCTCTGGCCACTCGGTATGTATGACTTTGCAATACAAACACTAGGTGAAACATTAACATATACTTAACCAATGACCTAGGGAAGGCAACCCTGTTTGGCAGATAAAATCCTTTAAATCTTGGGGCCCTGAGGGAGGAAATGTGGGAGCCAGCATCACAGGCGAACTTGACTTCCTGTGAATTCAGTGTCCCACGTGCACTGGGAAACGAGCAGGAGAGCAGCTTAGGTGCTGAGTTCTGGGGCATCTGCCCACGGGGAGCACCGGGGAGAGCCCTGGACCTGCCTTGGGTCTCGTGGTCTCCAGGCTCCTGAGCCTGCCACGGTGTCCCCGCAGCTGGCCAAGTGAGGGTTCTGGGCTTACAGATGGGTGTTCTTTCCCCCAGATGCAACCGATTGTTTCTTGTATAACAAAACCAGGTGTTTAAGAGTTTTGAGGGGATTTAAGGGAAGCTTTTATTGGACACTACTGTTTGTGTAAGTGCTGGTTCGAGCTTAGCCCTGGTATAACTTGTGTCACCAGCATTTCCATAAAAGAAGTTCTTGGTCATAAAAAGTCAGGGCAGCACTGATCTGTTCCAACACCCTCATACTGGAAATGAGAAAACTGAGGCTGGGAAAGGGAAAGGGGGTTTGGCCACGTTCCAAAACCAGCTATTGGAGGATCTGAAACTGAAGCCCTGTTTCCTGAAGCCCAGGCCAGTGCCCATGGACACACTGCAGACTTGAAGTTGTTCTTGTTGATTTTGGTAGCACACATCTCCCGCTGTTGGAATGTACACTTCATAAAGCCACGGACCTGTTACTGCCACGTTCCCAGTGCCTCGAGCAGTGCCTGGCACACGGCAGGCCCCCAGTTAATATGTCTGAATGAATGCATGGTGGGGAGAGAGAACAGAGATAAAGGACGATGGTCAGCAAATCAAAGAAATAGATAAAGACACGTCAGAAAGAGAGAGGAAGATGGAGAGAGACAGAGAAAGAGCGAGAGCAGGAAGTGATACAGGGAGAGACAGACGGACCGAAAGAATTGAGAGGGAGAGGGGTCGGGTAGAGGGGCACAGTGAGGGGAGGCAACTGCTGACTTATCACCTGGGCAGTTCTTTTGGCGTCAGCAGAACAGAGTCTCCTGGTTAGAGGGGCTGCTGTATAATTCCGTTATTGGCCCAGCTTGTCCTATAAGAGAAAATATTCAATTACTATAGGAAGTCATTAAGGAACAGCCACGTTCAAGGAGCTGTTTATGAAAACCCGTCCTCCGGACACACACTCAGGCAAGTGCCTTGCTCCTCTAGGTCCATTAGGGCTAATGAAAAGCCCTCAGCACCTGGGCCCCTCCAGCTGCAGAGGCCGGCAGGGATGCCCGCCTTCTGCCCAGATGGCAGCTCTAGGCGCCCCCGCTGGGGCTGCGTGGGGAACATCTTCAAAAGGCTTGCAATTTCTGGCACGGCTTCATCTACGCTGCCACACTGCATGTGGCTGATGAGCTAGGAGGAGACAATGGGCCTGGGTGGCCCATGTACCTGGATGCCACCTGGCTGCTACCTGGGCATCTGCAATGATACCTCAGTACAGAGTGCCAGCGGGGCCCTGTTCATCAGAGCTCCTCCCCAGGTACCCCATCTCCCCTGAGAGAGAAATCTGGTGTTGGAAAGGGTTCCGTAGCTTTGCATAAGGACTTGCCAGAAGGGTCCTTCAGAGAGTCAGCTCCCAGCAGTGGAAATGAAGGTCTGGTTTCAGCTGTCACATGGGCAGCACCTGCCTGGGCCAGCTCCCTGAGACCTTTACAAAGTCACTTCCCTCCCTGAGTTGTTCAATTCTCCTCTGAAAACTGGGATTCTCCATTTTGAAGCCAAAGGTGGTTGTAGGAATTCATGATATAGGACATAAAATGAACTGATGTAATAGGAAAACGCTTGGAAACCAGTAAAGCACAGTTGCCGGGGGCAGCATCGTCACAGATGGGAAATAAGTGGATGCTCGAACCACATCCACCAGTTACCAATGGAGGTGAGCGCGGGAGAGAACCATGGGCATATGGCTCACTCAGGATGGGTAAAAACATCTTCCCCCTAAAGGCCCCAAATTCAAATTAATGTTTATAGTGTTGTGATAACTGAACCTAGTAATAACTAATAGTATTGAGCAATTACCTTGTACCAGACTATGCTAAGCCTTTCTCCTTCTTCTCTTATTTAATCCTCGTTGAGGAAGTGGGTGCATTTTGTCATTTACAGATGAGGAAACTGAGGCTCAGAGAATGTAATTAACTGGCCTGGCTTTATTCACATGGTTAGTAAGGCATGGCCATGATTCAGGCCCAAGTTTGCTGGACTCCAAATCAGAGCTCCTGACAACACACCAGTCCATAGACCTGGTACCAGAGAGAGGACACCAGAAAGAGCAAGTGCTATGCCTCGGTCCCCAGGTCTCCAACCCAGTGCTGCTTTGCCCTGAATCAGGCAACAAGGCAGAATCCCGGGGACCAGCTAGCATCCCTCCTGTGCCAGCTAGAGGCCTCTGGGGGGTAACCCCAAACTGCCACCCCTTGACAGATGGAGGCCCTGAGGCAGAGGGGCAGAGACAGGGCGAGGTCACGCAGCGCCTCAGGGGTCTCCTCTGCAGGCCCCTGCCAAGGCCAGACAGCTTTATTAATCTTGCCCCTCCCACTGCCCCAGATGGCGCCTCAGTCCCATCTGCACAGAGCGGGGTCCTCTGATTAAGAAGGACAGCTCAGCTCATAAATCACTCCTTTTACTTGCACTGCCCCCAGCCCCCGGGCATGCTTTCTGGAGAGAGAGAAAAGAAGACAAGTGGACATAAGCGATGGAGAAGCCCCCATCAGAGGAAGCAAATGTAAGTCTGGGCTGCTGGAGAGTGAGAAATGTCCTGAACGCGCCCCTACCAGGTGAGGGCGCTGTGGTGCAGGAGCTGCCTCACCTCCAAACTCTGGGTTCCAACCAGCAGGGTCTCTGCCCTGACAAGCTGAGACCTGGGCCACCCTCCTCAGCTCCGTGAGCCTGTTTCCTCATCTGTGCCATGGGGTTTCTCAATCTAACTCCCAGGGTCCTTGAGAGAAGCGAAGGAGATGATGTAGGTTACACATCCAGTTCCTTCCTTCCTGTGTGTGCCAGACACCTACTAATGCCAGCCCTGGGCTTGATCCAAGGCACAGAGACCAAGGACTTGCTCAAGTCTAGTGAGAGGCAATAACCCGGTCCTTGGAGAGGAGTGTTTACAGCCATCAACCTAGTGCTCTGGGCATGCCCAGCAGGAGAGAGAAAGGGCTGGAGGGGATCCTAGAAGCTGGGGAGGCCCGTGTGTGGGGAGGACAGGGAGAACCAACATTCATTGGGCTCAATGATAATTCACTGTGCCAGGGGCCGTTACCAACGACTATCTTACTTGATCCTTGAAAAGACTCTGCAAAATAGATATTATCATCATTCCCTCTTATAGAAGAGGGAAGAAAGTCTCCAACAGGCCAGAAAGGTCTTAGAGCCAGAACTGACACCAGGTTTTAAGAGCCACGTTTTCCTTCATCAGGATGGAGGAGGCTGGTCAGAATAACAATGATTCTAGCCGTCAGGTTCAAAGCTGAGGGGGGAGGACTTATTTGCGCTCTGGCTGTGCCTGCTGGGCCTCATCCCGGAGACAGACGGTCTGATAAACAAGCAATTGGCCCTAAGTCCTGGAGTGCCTGGCAATGGCACGAACATGGGGACATGGACACAGCTGAGTGGGGGATAAAATCTAATTAGGCTCCTGGGAGTGGTGCCTTGAGGGTTAACGGTACCAGGCAACCTGCCTTGGATGCAATGGGATCCTAAATGACAGCTCCCCCAGACCCACGGAATCGTGAATGTCCAGGGGGCAAAGCAGAGAGTATCCATGGCATCTGGGAAGGACATGTCTCTGGTCTAGGAGTTGAGGCAGTACGTGGGCACTCAGTCCTTGCCACAAGCCCTTTCCTCTGTCCCACCCAGAACTCGCATAAGCTGTTTCCACCAGAGAATCTCCAAAGAAGAAAGCGCCTTAGTGAGGGGTAACTCGAATGCCAGCTTTTCACACTGGGGATGCCGAGGCCCAGAGAGTGGCAGGGTCTTGCCTAAAGTCACACAGACGGCTGGAACCGGGAGCTGCTGACTTTAAGCCTGCTGCTTTCCCCCCACTCAGCCAGCCACCTAAGACTGACATCTTACTTCATCTTGACTTCCAGAAGCACTTTCCTATAGTACCTCACTGAATTGTCCCAACCACCCAGGAGATGGGCACTCCTGCTTTACAAGTGAGGAAACGGAGGCTCAGAGATGTGAACTCACTGGCCCAGAGTATCACAGGAGGTTGGAGAAATTCCTCATCCTTCCCTGGCTGTCCTCCAAAGGTGTGGCCTCCGGGACTTGAGCCTGCTGATCCCCAGAGTGACCACAATCCAGGGCACCCACATGGACCTGGGCTGGACTCAAGCCACAGGAAGTGCTCATCCCAGACCCAGGCAGTGGGTCTGTGTTCCTGCCTTTGAATGGAGACGGCCCTATTGCAAAGGCCTCTGGGAACAAAGGTTCTGCTTCCTCTTGCAGAGACTTTTACTTGCCATGGTCCAGGCGCTGAAGGCAAGGCAACCTGGGCAATCTGAACTTGGTCATGAGCAAGAATGGTGGAGGTCACTCTGTGTATCAGGAGCAGGATCTGGCCTCAGAACACGAGTCCAAGTTCAGGATGGTGCCCACCAGCGGAGTGTAGCTGAGGCAGCATTGAGGGGCTGAGTTGCAGGGCTGGGAGGGACACAGGAGGGGGGAGGGAGGAGGGAGGACACCCTCCACCTCTTGAGGCCGATCCTGCCCTGTCCTTCGCCCCTGCTGAGCCCTCCAGGGAAGTTTCCCTGACTGCCATCCTGGTGATCTGGGGAAAGGCGGGTGTAAGAAGGACATGAGCAGACATTCCCAGGGCTCAGGGAGGACAGGTGCAGTCGGGCACACCTGGGAAATCCTGCTGGGTTGTGTGGGCACACTCGGGTTCTGGGTGATGGCATGGGCATTGAGGGGACGGGAAAGAAGGCCGGCTCAGCCGCCCAGTATGGGAGGGGCAGGAGTGTGCCCTCTGGTTGTGTCATTGCTGTCAGACCTTCCCCACCAGGGAGAAGCCTTCCATGGCTGGCACAGTGCTCCCACTTTCTGAGTCCCCTCAGGACACAAGGGGGTGCTGAACAGAACGCTATCAATATAATGACTGTCCTGCTTCCCATGTGCCAGGAGCCATGCTGAGCAGGGTTCCAATATCATCTACACAGGGCGAATTACCCTCGAGTTACTGAGGCTCAGAGGACGTGAGTGAGCTCCCCATGCTGGCCCAGCTGGTAAGCGGCAGGACTGGGAGTCAGACCCCAGAAGGCACACTGCTGCTAAGAGCTAGGAACCCTGCTGGACGGGCTATTAGACAACATGCTCACAGCAAAAGCAAGTGTTGAAGAGAGGGGACTGGCTGACACAAGTCCTGGGTTCGAGTCCAGATTCTGAAAACTGGGCGAAGCCTGCCCTCTCTCTGACCTTCGAGTCCTGTGGCCGTGTCCCATGGACAACTGCATCTCTATGCCTCGAATGAGGAGCAGGAACCTCAGCCTCCCCTCCCAGCAAGCAAGCATGGTCTCCCAGCCCACATTCCATCCTCCCTCAGGGCCTGGAGCTGCAGGAGCCCCTTTGAAAAACTTGGTAATCCCACCCAAAATATGCAGGGCTGTTGCTAGAGCAACCTGGCTGCTACACAGCCTGGATTTAAACATTTAATGGCTTCATGGGCATTAAGGGGGCCTGGGAACTAGGTGGGAAAGGGCACAGGTCTGAGCAGGGGTGAGGGGGCCAGAGCAGCCCCCTTCCCCCATGCCCATCCTGCAGAGAAGGGTGCCAAGGCTCCTGGCTTCTGTTGCTGTACTTATCCTGTCAGATCAGATCACCCAGGGGAAAGCAGATCCTGACTGGAACCCAGGGAGTGGGTGTGATACAGAATACCACTGTTGGGGGTAATGGGAGGTGTGTCCCAGGGGAATTTCTCTTTTGCATGGAGACAAAGAAAACCTACTTTCTTCTTAAGTGCCTACTGTGTGCAGGTCTCATATTAATTCCTTAGAACCTCTATAATTCTGAGGCAGGCCTAATATTATTTCCAATTTACTGCTGAGATAACTAGGATCAGAGACATGCAGTGACTTGCCCAAGGTCACACAGCCACTGACTGGCAAACTTAAACCTAAGGTGTTGTGGCTCCAAAGTCAGTGCTCTTTCTGTTCCATCTATCAGGAGTCAGGGCCAGAAACCCTGCTGATAGCTGATAACAGTAATGGCTAGCATGTATGAATTCCTTTCTACAGGCCGGACACTGTGCTGAGGGCTAACCCACTGCACCCTCACAATGACCTTGTGAGGTAGGCTCTGTTACCCCCATGTTACAGACGTGACAACTGAGGCTCAGAGAGAGGAAGCAGCAGATGGAGATCACAGGTAAGCAGGGGCGCTGGGATTCAGGCCTCAGCAGTCCGCGCTTCCTCTAGCTCAGTGGTCAGCAAACTGCGGCTCACGAGCCACATGCGGCTCTTTGGCCCCTTGAGTGGGGCTCTTCCACAAAATACCACAGCCTGGGCAAGTCTATTTTGAAGAAGTGGCATTAGAAGAAGTTTAAGTTTAAAAAATTTGGCTCTCAAAAGAAATTTCAATCGTTGTACTGTTGATATTTGGCTCTGTTGACTAATGAGTTTGCCGACCACTGCTCTAGCTCTGCTTTTAGAAAGGTGTTAACAACAATAACAAACCAATCAATTGATCTAATTTAAAATCCCTTTTCACCTGGTGCTATGTCCACGCCCTCCCAAGTGGGATAGGACAGCAAGAGGAAATGCTCCAGCACTTAGCAATAAAGATGAGTCAACTCAAGGTCTGGCTTCAGTGACTTGCTCTATGCACAAGACACATTCACACAAACTCATGCAATACAGACAGAGCCACACAGACACAGACAGACAGACAGATAAAGCGATGCATGTCCAGAGACAATGAACAGATATATACATAGACACACAGACAGAGCTAGCCACGCACACAGGTCCACCCTCATTCTGACGTGTACTCCTTCAGTGGCACAGTTCCTCCTGGCATCTAACCAAATTCCCTCCTACGTTACATTACTCACAACGCAACTCTTTGCATCAATACTCTGTTACAGCTCCCTAAGCCCTTCTATTTGTATGCTCTTGCTTGATCCCCAAAGCCATCCACTGAGGCAAGCAGGGCAGAGAAGGTTATCTTTATGGGAGTGGGGCCCGGGGAAGTTAAGGAGCTTGCTGAGTTGAAACAGCCTCTGTTTGAGGGGGGCTTTAATCAGCGGTTGTGCCTTGTTTTTGAGCAGATTTCAAGGCTTCTTCCATGACACCAGGTTGCTGTCAGTTTCACTTTGTCTGCTCCTCTCTGCAATGAACTTCCTTGGACCTCAGCCTGTCAGTGTTTATTGAGGGGACTTCACTGGTCCTGGCTCACCTCCCTCCTGCCTGTGTGCAGTGTGGAGGGCTGGCCTCTCAGAGCCGGGGGATCCCGGGCTACCCTGAAGCTTCCCCACCAGAGCAGGTTTCCTCTCTGAGGGCAGACCGGCAAGGCTTCCCCCCGAATCCCCAGGGCCCAGGAACTGTCACGGAGCAGGTACCCCCGCCCCGCAGCCTCACGTCCACGGTTACACTTGCTTGGCAATAAATATTAGAGACATGGGGTCTTCCCAGGGCAACTGCAATGGACTCTAGTCACCTGGTCTGAATTAGGGAGGAATGACTACAGGTATTTAAAGCTCAAGTCGTGATGAGCAAACCACGGCGAACAGAGAGACCGTGACAGAGTGCTCCACATGGCTTGAGGAAAGCCTGGAGAAAATGAATCAAAGGGCAAAGCTGGGGCCGGGGATTGAGAACACGGGCAGGCAGGAGTCAGAGAGCCCTGTTTTCTCTCCTCCCCATAAAACATCATCCCAGGGGTGGGGGGAGTGGGGATCCTAATATAAGGTGACAGGAGACCTGACTTTGGGTGGTGGGCAATATACAGATCTTGTAATGTACAAACCCACACCTGAAACCTATATGTTCATGTTGACCAATGTCACCCCAACCAATTTAATAAATAAAAAAAGCATCATCCCAGCTGCTCTTGGGAGCCCTGAAGATGCAGGTCAGGGGTGGGTCAGGGAAGAGGCTGGGCTTGGATGGAGACATGTCTGGGTCTCAGACCACGGGGAACAAGGAGCTGCTGCATCTCTCCACGGAGCCAGCTCACCAATTCCACCAAACAGCATTTTTGCAGCCAGGAAGGATGCTGGCAATCCCGCCAGGAGCCTTGGGGATGAGCAAGTATCGGTCTCACTAAGCTCCAGAAGATTTCTACTTCCTTTTGACAAAATAATAATAAAATAATAATAAATAATAATACGAAGAAATAAAACTTCTCCAGGTCTTGGTTTCTCCATCTGTAGAATGGGACAGAAATCCCCTCCCCCACACTTACTCCACTGGGTGGTGGGGAGGTGGGGAGGAGCCAAGGGAAAGACATGAACTTGAAGGGGACATGAGAGGATGTGCCAAGCACCCATCTACAGCAGGGTTGGGAATTTTCTTTTGCCATAAAGGGCTAGACAGTAACTATTTCAGGCTTTGCAGCTATATTATTTCTGTCACCATGACTCAACCCTGCTTTGTTCGAGAAAGCAGCCACAGACTGCATATCAGTGAATGGACAGGGCTGTGAGCCAATACAACTTTATTTACAAAAGAATATGAGAAAGGCTTAGCCCACAGATAGTTTGTGGATCCCCGATCTGAAGGAATATTTAGGGACTCGCCTTGGGCTAAAGCAGAGGATTAGAAGTGGATGTGTTTCCCCTCGTTGTGTGTGGGGTGAATAATGAGAGAGGCTACAGAACTGGGTATGCGGACGGCTGGTTCCAGCCCTGTGTTCAGGCTGTGCAGCTTAGCCAAGTCCCAGCACCTCTCTGAGCCTCACCAGCTTCACTGTGGACACAGGGATAAAGACAGAAGAGGGACATCATGAGGGTTAAAGGAGGCCCTCATGAATGATGGGCAGTACCCTCAACAATCAGAAAATACTGGGTGAAAGACGAACTCAAACCGTAGGAAGCAGGAGAGCTGGTGAGGCCTAAGAGCTCCAAGTGGGGCATGTCTCAGTCTGAACAGCACAGGGAGGGGCGCTGTCCATCAGAAGGGGCTGACTGGGCCAGAGAAACTGGAGCTGTCACCCTCTGGGGCCAGGGCCTGCCCCCGCTGCCCAGTAGGAACCCAGGGAGAACCCTCCTGGATTGTATCCTTTGCCGAGAACTCTTGGGAGGAGGGCTCTACTGCACAAGGGTTGCTGGGGGGCCGGAGAAGCCTGACCCTTCGGCCATGGCCACTGCCCGGTCTGGCGCATGGCAACGTGTCTGGGCAGCCCTTCTGGGCCTGCCTGCTGCAGGCTTCGGTCCCCTCTCTGAGGCTCTCACAGATGGCAGATGACTGATGCAGAGCAAATGACAAGCCAAGGATGTGCCCTTTGATTAGCCTGTCAGGCACAGGAGGGCATCTTCTCTGTTCTGCTGAGGTCCAGTAGCAATTACCTGGGGCAGGGAGGTTGTGGACCCCGCGGCAGGTTCTGGGAGGGGAGGAGAACGGTGATGGTGGCAATAAGAGTTAATGGAATGCTTACTATGCGCCATGCACCGTTCTAAACACTGTGCGACTATTCATCCACTTCATTCCCACAACCATCTATGAAATCATTATGCCTATTTTACAGACAAGGAAACCAGGCACAGAGAAGTGAAGTAACTTGCCCAGTCTCACAGCTCTGAGGCTGCGTTTGAACCCAGCAAGTTAGTTCCAGCATCTGGACTCAAGAGGGCTTTGAAGATGTCCCAGAGCTGGTAGGTCAAACCACAGATCTCTCCAGAACTGGGAAAACCACTAAAAAGTGTTGCAGTGGGAACCGGGGGCTCAGGGTCTAGTCCTTGCTCTGCCACTAACCAGCCATGTAGTGCCAGGCAAGTTCCTCACCCTCCCTGGGCTCCTCCGGTGAGGCAGCAAGCAGAGTGACCGGAGGCGTCCGAGTATCCAGGCGGAATCGCCTTCCCCTCTCGCTACCTGTGTGGCCTTGGCCTTCTGATCTCACAGTCGTGTGAACGTGCAATGAGCCCACAGCGCCTGGGACAAGGGAAAGCTCTCTGGAAGTGGGAGCTGTTATCCTCCTTCATTTGGAAGCCACACCTCTGGTCCACCCTAGGCCCTGCGCCCTGGTTCCATAGCTCCATGGCTCCCAATGCCAGTGCTGAGCAAACATGTGCGTGCCACTGGCTCCATTCGTGGGTGGAAAGAATTCAGGTATTCTCCTTTTAGAAATGGACATGGTGGTCTGAATAGTTGATAGGCAGACCTCATCATTTAAAAATGTAAATACAGCCCAGTCTGTAGCATCCAGAGCTAAGAAATGTCCGTGAAATAAAGGGGTCAGGGTAAGGAGGCTCTGCTGAAACTGGGAACTCTGGGAGTGGAGGGAAGGTGGCCCCTAGGCACACCGGATCCAGGGTGTGTGGGCTGTGTCTGAGCTCAGTAGTGGAGGCCACGCAGGCCACAGCTCCCAAACACTCAAGCTGCCCTGCCGAGCATAGTCACTTGTGGGTCCCATGTGGCCAGTGGGAGCGTTGAGAAGAGGGCTGTGAAAAGGGGTTTCAGGCCAGGCTCTAATCAGGCAAACTGGTACCTTTCCTCATTTCCAGAGGATATAAAGATAGAAGATACTGCCCTTGTGTCTGCGGATCTGGGTTCAAGTTTAAGTTACACAGTCAGCCAGCTAGCTCTGGGGTTGAGCCAGGTTCCCATCTCTCAAAGGGAATTGGGGAGCTGGAGGTCTAGTCCTTGCTCTGCTACTAATCAGTTGTGTGTGCCAGATTGTCCCTCTGCCTCTCCATTTCAAAATCTCATCTCTCTGCCTCTGTCTGCTCTCTCCCCAGTCTCTGAATGCCCACATGTGCATGTACACACACACACACACCACATACACACACACACACACACACACACACACACACACACACTCACACTCTTCCTGGAGAGGTGGAAGGCTACCTGCTTACATCAGCTGGAACACTTCTCTTAAAGCACACCTCCTTCAGAGGCCTAGACATAAATCCCCGCCCTGGGACTATGACCCCCAGCAGGCAGTGGCCACATTTAATTTAGAGGCTCTGCATGTATGAGCCATTGTACAAAGCTGGCTGGCCCAGAGCAACTTCAGGACTGCCGGGGCCCCGCTGAGAACAGGGGTCCTGGAGCGCCTCCTTGCTGGGAAAAGGAAGAGCCTGGCAGGTGTTTCATTTCCCTCTGGCTGCCCCGTAATTAATTAAGCAAGAGAAAGACTCAGCAAGTTCATGGGGCAAGGTTGGGATTTCCAGGAACATGGGGTGGGGAGGGGGTGTATGGAGCAGGCTTTAGACCATGGCGGTCCTGGCTCCAGTCAGACCTAGGTGCTGTGTGACCTGGAGCAAGCACCGCTGAGCCCCTGTAAGATGACTTCAGAGCCACCAGGGCCCTGACCACCTGGGCAGATCTGTGTCACGTCCAGGCACACCTGAGCCGCAGGGCTGAGTGAATGTTTGGAAGATGATTCTGGGTTTTGCCTGAGACCATTATCCCATTGACTTCCTCTCCCAGGGTGTGATTCTGAATAGCAAACACTGTTGGAGAAGAAATTCTATGGGATACGAGGCAGCTAGAGTGGCATCAAATGGGACTTTCCAGTAAGAAATGAACATGAAAGAGAACCTGGATCCACTACCTAAGTGACCGGAGGGATCAGGGGCGGGGTCAGCCCCTCCTGGCTGTGTGCTCTGGGGCAGGCCATGCTCCCTGCTCAGTAGGGCTGAATGGAAAACGGTGGCTTAGAATAGCGCAGGCTCAGTGAACATCTGCTTGCATTGCCAGACTCTGGTGTTGGGACATACCTTTTCACATATATCTCATTGAAGCTTTCCTACAGCCTCGAGAGGTACTAGTATCCTTGGTTCACAGAGGAGGAGGCTAGGAGTGAGGCCCTGAAGGACTTGGCAGCGGTGGAGCCAGGAGTGAGTTGACCTGTGGGAATTCTGAAGCCCCAGCTTTCGCCTGGCTCTCTGCCGCTTCCAGTTACCTCCCCCCAGTTGAAGGTCATGTTTCCCTCTGAAATATGGATGTAAGGATCCTTTGCTCAGCTTCATCAGTGATGCTCAAAGAAATCCTCTCTTCCCAGAATGCCTTGTTCTTATCACCAGGTTACAGCTGCCCAGCTGCCCCCGGAGAGCACTGGGCAGACTGGCCTTCGGGGCAGAGGGTGGCTGGGGGTGTGGGGGAGCCAGGGCCTGGGAGGGAGCTGGGGAGGCAGCTCACCAGGAGAGAATGAACAACAAGAATGTGGTGCACTTCTGCAGAGCTGCATGTGCCAGACTCAGCCCTCACTGACACCCACAACTCTGTGTGCTGGATGCTATAATTACCGCGTTTTCAATTTTGACAACTGAGGCTCAGAGAAGTTAAGTCACTTGCCCAAGGTCACTCAGCTAGACAGTGGCAGGGCTAGGATTTGAATCCAGGCAGTCTGGGCTCCTCACAATTGCCCAGCACTGCCCCTCACCCCATCGGTGACAGCAGGAGCCCCAGGCCTGCAAGCTAGTCCCTTTTCAGGGCAGCTTCTAGAGCCCCAAGGTGAAGATGGGGCCCGCAGTGTGCTGCCCCCACCCAGAGTGGAAGGTGGGTGGGCTCTCATGGAGGAATCCATCGCTTTTCCATCTCAGAGAATGTCAAGGCTTGAGGTCCTTGAGCCTGTTCCCTTCATTACATAGATGATGGGTCCCAGGACCCGCCCCCAGTCACCCGGCATGTGCTGAGGTCGTCAGCACCATGGGCTGGGTCAATCCTAAGATTCCCTTTCCCTCTCTCTGCAGTTCCCTTCTCAGGTGCTCTGTGGCCAGTCCTGTGGCTCAGGGGTGACACCCAGGCTGGGCCCCTGCACCCAAGAGGCCTCAAGAAGTGAATATTTGGGAGATGTTCTAGGTGCTTCTGCGCTCTCATTTAATCCTCACAGCATCACTAATAACATCCCCATTTACAGATGAGGAGATGGGGCTCTCAGGGCTGAGTATCTGTGTGGGCCTCTTTCACACATATTTGATTTAAAACTTGCCAAAACTTCACTGGGAGATAAAGGACCATCTGCTTAATTTGTAGGGCCCAGTAAAAATGAGGGAAGCTCTTACTCAAAAGTTATTAAGAATTTCAAGCCAGCAATGGCAGAGAATTAAACCAAGTGGGGGGCCCTTCTAAGCGCAGGGCCCTGTGTGACAGCCCAGTTGCATACTGTGAAGCTGGCCCTCGGGAGGTGTTATCACCATTGCCATTGTGCCATTCAGGGATCAGAGAATCAGGGAGGTATAGCGGCTTGTCCAACATCACACAGCATTATGTTATGACTTAGAACCTCACAAACTCTCCCTCCTCAGTTCCTGCAGTGGCTACGGAATCCTATTACCCCTGCACATCTGGGGACCCAGCCCAGAGAAGGAAGTGGGAGAGCAAACCTGCCTGTGAATCTCTTGTATATACGTATATATTTTCTTGTATTTTACATCAAAATAGTCTGCCTGCCATTTTTAATATAAAAATAGGATACTGCCTTCCAAATCCTTAAGAACTGATGATCTATTAGAACACATCCTGGGACTTTGTGTACCCCATGGCTCAGGGAGGAGCCCCCAGGCACTGAGGGTGCCCAGGATTCAGTTGAAAAAGCACCATCCTAGGCAAAAGATCGGAGCACAGGCCCAAGAGCCAATACTGCACAATAAATGTGTCTCCCTCCCTCCCTCCTGCTGGCTTCGAAGGAAACCTCCTTCAGGATGGCCCCGGACCCAGATGGTGGGGAGCCTCCACAGGCGTGGTGGAGACGCCAGCTCTCATTATTCCACCAGAGAGAAAGAGAGGGGAGCGGGCTGGGCTCCCTCCCTCCTGGGGGAATGCCCCAGCCTGTTAGCAGAAGAGGAGGGCGTTATTGCCCTGCTCACCCGCCAGGTTCATTCACCATGCTAACTGGAACACGTAATGGTTGTTAATACAAACTAATTTGGGAAGGCGGGTGCACGGGGTCTCTGGGGTGGGGTGGGGTGTGGTGTGGGGGGAGGAGGGCTGCTAATAATATTGCCAAAGGGAACTGGGAGTTTGGCTGAAATGCTGTTTGGTTTTGGTGCTTGCTTTGCAAAGACTTGAAATCTGTTGTGCTGCTGCTGCTGTGTGTGTGTGTGTGTGTGTGTGTGTGGACTAGCAGGGTCAGTGGGCATGTGCACAGTGCAGGGCTATATGCCCACGGGGGCAGGCGAGATGAGAACACTGCTTTATCACATCTAAAGGCAGAACACAGTGGTCTAATTCGGAGAAAGCAAACAAAGGCATCTATTTTCCCCCTGACTCACTCACCCAACCCCTATTAACACTAATTAGGAAGACTGGGAATTCCCCATAACTTCGTAATTACTGCTAACAGACTTCACAGGGGCCAGGAAGGAAACAGAACACCCCCATCCTGTTTTCATGGCCAAGGTGATGATGGTTCAGGTGGTCACTGTGACCTTCCCACTCCTCCAACCCTCCAAGGCACTGGCATTTCCCCCAGGGATCCCAAGTGACCAGGGTGGCAGTCTAATGAGGTGGGCAGAGGGGGGAACGGAGGCTCCCTCATGGGCTGCTTTCACTGCCTCCTTAAGGCTAGGAGGCTGAGGCGGGGCCTCCGGGGAAAACCTGCTGGTGTTAGGGGCTGGGAGAAGGGAGGCAGGAGCCAAAGGAGGATGCGGATCTACCTCGGAAAAAGACCCCCAACTGGGCCTCGGAGGAGTGGACAGTCCCCTGTACTGACGTTGACCCACTGCAGCCAGCTCAAGCCACGTGACCTTGGCTGCCCACCCTGCCCCTGCCCACCCTCCTTCTGAGACCCTGTCCATTAAGATGAACCATATTTTAAAGGCGGCGCCAAAGAGCTGCCAAGATCACAGCAGTGACTTCACAGTCATTAGGCCCCTTCCCCAGCCTGCCGTACCCTGCAGCCTGCCGTACCCTGCAGCCAGACGTCTTAGTAAACCACAGTGAAGCCATTACAGGAACCCCTCAGCTACGTGGCGGCAGGACGGCCACTTCTGCCAGATGACAGGCGCAGAGCTTCCCAGAATCTCATTCAAGCACACAGACCCTCCCTTCGGCCTTCCCTCCCCAGCCCTGCAGCCCCAACATGCCAATGAGTCCCCTTCCCCCAGTGTCTGCTGTGCATCTGCCCCCACCCCCAGGAAATGCTGTCCGTCTGTCTAGGGCGTGGGGCCTGGCTCCGCTTCCAGAAGACAGTTCTTTGTTCTTCCCTGTCTGCCCAGAAGCTGAGATTCTCCGTGTATTAAGGAGCTTAAAGGCCACTTCCTTAATCAGGTTAAAAAGGGCTAATATGGTACCAAATACTAACTGACTGTGGGTGGTTTTCTTTTATTCTTTATTTTTTCCTTTATGATTTCTTTTGTTCTTACAAAGAACATGTATCATTAATGTAATTAAAACAAACTGTGATAGGTCCACGTAAGCCCCACACTCTGAAGCTGCCAGGTCTTCTCAGCTGCTACAACCTGGGCCTGCAATACCTTTTCTCCCTTTGCCTGGAGAACTTCTTTTCACCCTTCACAGCCCAGCCTGACGTCTCCTCAGCCATGAAGCCTTCCCTGATTTCTCCAGCCTGGGCAGTGGTCCCTTCTCATTAGTTCCAACGCCCTTATTTTGGGGATGAGAAGACAAGGCCCAGAGAGGGGCAGAGCCTCCCCAGGCCTCACAGCACGGTCATGGGTGAGGAAGTCTGCCCTAGAACCCAAAAGGGCTCCTTTACAACACGGAGGGGCACGGGGTGGCGATGTGGTACATACTCTACTTGACTCTCAAGTCCCCCTTCCTTCCCCAGAGCCAGAGCCTGCCCTGCTGGGGACAGCTTTGACCTCCGTCTTTGTTTCCCCCAGGCATGAGCCAGGGTACTCTTCTCCCAGCCTCCAGGGGCACAAATCACTGGGGTATGAGTTCAGCAGAGAATGGCCTTGTTGTTTTTCTACAAAGGGGAGTGGGGACAGAGGCACGGGGCCTTTCCTCCTTCCCTGGAGCTCAAGGCTGTGTCTGAATGGCCAGACCCATGAGGGCCAGGCAGGCCTCGTGCCCTGGGCCCCTCCCTGGCTGGTCAGCAGGAGGCCTGGCTCACACAGGACCACACTGCCCTGGGTCTGAATCCCAACTTTGCCACTGAACAGCTGTTGTTTCATGTATCTGAGCCTTGTCTTTCATAAAAGAAGCGACCATTACGAGGCGCTGCTAGCAGCCAGGGCGCTGGTTGGGTGTTGTATACGCGCATGGCTCATCTCTCTTTTTTTTTTTTTTTCCTTATGGCTCATCTTCATGACACACCTGAGGCAGCTATCCTCACTCACATTTCACAGGTGAAAAAATCGAGGCTCACAGGACATGAAACCACTTCCCCAAGGTCCAGAGCCAGAAGCGACTGAGCTGGGACTTGAGTCTGAATCCATTTGGGGTCATAAGCCCCGTCTCTCAAGACAGCTATACAGATCAGATGAGCTCATAGCCCAGGCCAAGTGCTCCGCGGACAATAACACACTGAACCTACGGCTTCTCATTCTCATTTCATGAGAATAAGCGCTGCGGTGAACTGAGCTGCGTAGTCAACCCGGCTGAGGGTCAGTGGGGAGGCGAGGCTTCCTGGGTGAGGACCAGGCAGGAGTTGGCAGACCCCTGGCAGCTCCTAGCCCTGAAGCCCCAAGGCCCAGACTTGCTCCTAGCCAGGGAGTATTGTTTGAGAGGAAATCTTATTTTACCCTCCTGCTTAATCCAGACCAAGATCATCTTTCCCACCAAAAAGCCCACAGCCAGAGAAAGGTAAGCCCTTTGCCACTTGCCTAATTGCAGGCCTGGAGCTGTATGGGACATCAGCTCTGGAAAAGCCTGAGAGGTGGTCTGGTATTTGGCAGCAGCATCAAAGAGGCTGGATCTGGGCTAGGCCGGCAGCCCCATGAGGGTGAAGGAAGGCTGGGGCCCAGGGGCTGGTTCCAGGGGTCCCAGTTCTGCTATCCCTGCCCCAGGGCAAACCTAGCTACAGTGGGTGGTGCAATGCATCCTGCCCTCCTGCTGCATGCTGAACCCCTCTTGGCTGGGAAAGCGAAATGGGTCAGTGGCTGCGGGACCCTCTTCCTTCCCAGTGACCAGGCTGTCACCCTCCGGCCTCTTCCTTTGAAGTGTATGAAGAATGGTTCTTGTTCCAACCAGTAGCCCTAACACTCCCTACCTCCCACCCCCAGTTTCTCTAAAAAAAAGGGCCACCAGAGAGGAGGGGTCCAGTCCCAGCAGGTTCCATGCTGTTGAGGATTGAGGATCCTTAAATGGCCCCTGCCTACCTCCTTCTCATATGCTCCCCACCCAGCTGCCAACTGGGAAGTGCCAGTCAGGCCAGACATAGACGCGAAGGACACCAATGTACCCTCACCCAGGTGCCAAGTGTCCAACTAGTTCTCCTACTAGTTCCCATCTCACCATTTTCCTTTTTTGCCTCTGGAAGTTTCCAGAAGGATACTTGTGAAGAGAGGTGATTGGTGTCCAGTCTTTGGAATCAAGACAGACGTGAGTATGAATCCTTGCTCTGTTCTAGGTCTGTGACCTGTGACACCTTAGTTGCCTTCTCTGTGCCTCAGTATGCTTACCTGTAAAATGGGACCGCCACACTACTCTCTCAGTGCTGTAGGGACGACTGACTGAGATCATAAATGTAAAACTCTTAGCAAGACAGCCATCATGCTGGTTCTTCCCAGGGTCGAAAGGGTGGTTTCATTCAGAGATAAAGGCACAAAGATCACTGACCTTTAGGGGGCCAGATGGGCCCCTTCTCTTAAGGACCATGCTCACGGTACCAGGCTGCTATCTTTGGTTAAGGGTGTGGGAGTTGGGGGTGGAACTCCACTGTGTGTCCTCCACTGTGCTAGGCCCATCCCTTTGATACAGATGAGGAGACAGAGGCTCCATGGTACAGAGTTTGCCCAGGAATGCACAGCTCCTATGCAGAGTGAGAACATGTTCTCATGCTTTCATACAGGGCTCTCCCGCACCCCACTGAGCCCCCATGTGAAACAGGTGGGAGTGCCATCCCCATCCTGCAGGTGTAGGATCCGAGGTCCAGACAAGTCACCTGCTGGCCTGGAGCAGTGGGGCTGGCATGAACCAGCTCTGCCACGGGGAAGGCCCAGCTCATGCGAGCCCCTGGAGGGGCTGGGGCTGAGGTCTGTGAGTGAGGCCAATCAGCCCCCTCATGGACAGCAGCAACCCCCAGCCCTGCGGGATGCACCTGCTCAGAGGGCTCAGGAATGGTGCTTTGTATCTAGGCAACAGGCGCAGCCTCAGTCCTCTTCAAGACACAGGCCTTCAAGTCAGGACAGCGCTCCCGCAGACCTCCCTCAAGTGGCTAATTTTCTGCTTTCCAGAAGGAAATAAATCTTAAGGAGTCCAGACTCCTTGGCTCCCCAGACCCTGGAGGGAGGGGGCTTCCAGCCACATTTCCCTGAACTTTCCTGCTATGTCAGCCTTGCAAATGCACCTCCGGGTCCAGTGCTCTTCCATGCTGTTTCCTTTTCTCCAATCTCTCCCACCTCCCTTGTCCAGGTTGGATGTCTGTGTGGGTCTTGGCAACCAAACTAGACACAGTGGGTAGAAATTACAGGAAGACAGAGTTCACCTCTATACAAAGATGAGTACCCCCACCTGTGGGAGGACTGGAAATGTGGTTCAGGTGTGAAAAGATGCATGGAAATCAGAGAGACCCTGGGAGAAATCCTGGCTTCCCCCCTCACCCCACCTGTGTGATTTAGTCTGAGTGCCTCAACCTCTCCGAGCTGCAGTTTCCTCAGCTATCTAAGGATGCCATCCCGGAGGATGGGACCAGAGGTCAAATGACCTCAGCAATCCTGGCACTTTGCTGTGATCAGGACATGCGAATTTCTTCCAGACTCTGGGGGCAGTGAGCTGCCTGACCCTGGATGTATTAAAGCAGATGTCGGCGGGTCCTCGTGTGGGACTGGGTACAATCTCACACTTTACTTCTTGCACTGAAGTAAAGATTGCACTCAGTGTCTCTGAGTTTTTCCATCTCTAAAAAAACACACGACTTGGCCTAGGCTGGCCGTGGGAAGATGGGTATATCACTGAGTACACACAGTCCCCCGCCTCCACACATGGTGTCTGATCTATCCATATGAAATGTCCAGAAAAGGCAAAATCTATACAGAGAGTAGGTTGGTGGTTGCCTGGGGCTGGGGGTGGGGACAGGGACTGATGACCAATGCATAGCAGATTTCTTTTGGGGTGATGGAAATATTCTAAAATTAGATCGTGGTGATGCTTGCACAACTATAAATTTACTATGAATCCCTGAATCATACCCTGCAAATGAGCAAATTTTATGGCGTGTAAATTCTACCTCCATAAAGCAGTTAAAAACAACACCACCAAAACAACACCATCCCCAACAAAGCAGAGGCCGGAAGGGCCAAGGCCACGGTTGAGGGTGATGGCCGCACCCTGTGGTGGCAGTGGCAAGCTGACCTGAGGTCTCCGCCAGTCTCCACGACTTCTTCTCTGGGGCTTCACATGGGCACTTTCTTGTTATTTAAAATGCGAGGAAAGGGAACAGACCCACCAGCAGACCTCTTTAAAAATCGGAAGCAAAGCCCAGGCGATGTGAGGAGGTGGGCTTCTGCAGAAGGGTTAGGGGCCAGGGATGGTGCAGCATGAGGGAGGAGCCTGCAGGAAACTGGTCTCCCAGAAGCCCTTGGAGAGCAGGGCTGGGTGGCAGCTCAGGGCACCCGTGGTCTGTGGTCCCTGAGCGAGGGTGAAAACCATGGGCTTGGTCTGGCCTTATCTCGAAGGCATTGATGGGTCTGCTTGAGAGGTAAAGCAATGAAACCAACCTGGAACTGAGTAGCTACTCTGTGCCAGGGAGGGAGTGACAATTATCTTGGTGATGGGACTGGCTGTGGGACCTGGAGGTCAGCAGAGAAGACCTGGGGAGAGATTTAAACTGCTCGTGGTGGTAAAGATGTCTGGTTTAAACCTCTCCACCAGTGAAAGGCGGCTATCTATCAAACCCATTTTAGACAAAAGGAAACCGGAGCTCTGGAAGGTCAGTCACTTGCCTGAGGCCACATAAGAGGTGGCAGGTGTAGGATTTGAACCCAGGACCTGTGCAGAGCAGGAGAACTTTCAAAGCAATCTGAACCTTGCTCTTAGTTGGTAGTGAGGACCCCATCACTAGAGGTATGCAAGCAGAAGCTCAATGATGACCTCTCGAGGAGTGAAAACAGATGACTTTGAAACCCCTCCCAGTCCAGTTAGTCTGTGAGGCCACAAGTCCTTGCTGACTATTTCCCTTGAGAGTTAAGTCTATACTCTGAGTAAAGCAGCAAGGCCTGAGCCCTCCTGAGGGAGGGGACTCATGGGCAGGGCCCAGCGGGCACCTCCTCAGCTGGAACCACAGCTGCTCTGAATGCTCACCACAAATCAGCACTGATTGCTGCTTGGGGCTAAAGTGATACCTGAATACACATAGGCCCGGCCAGGGCGTCATCACAGGGCTCCAAGCAACTCCACTTTAGCCTAAACCCGTGGTCGGCAAACTGCGGCTCACGAGCCACATGCGGCTCTTTGGCCCCTTGAGTGTGGCTCTTCCACAAAATACCACGGCCTGGGAGAGTCTATTTTTGAAGAAGTGGCGTTAGAAGAAGTTTAAGTTTAAAAAATTTGGCTCTCAAAAGAAATTTCAATTGTTGTGCTGTTGATATTTGGCTCTGTTGACTAATGAGTTTGCCGACCACTGGCCTAAACGCAGCCCCAAAAGTGGGTGCTGGAGAAGCAGGAGATGCCAACCCAAAGCAGTTGCCCAGCCAGTCCAATGGGGCCCAGTCTGGCCCTGCAGCACCGCCTGTTTCATACCTGCCCCACCCCCCTCCCCTCGGTGCTGGGCTTCCGAAGGCCTCAGCATCCTGGCTGCGGTTTGCAAGCTCCCTCCTCTCAGCCCTGGACTCACCACAGGATGAGCTCATAGGTGGCCCCTTCCCAAATGAGAGCCCCAGGCCTGGGAGAGGCCCCACTGACTTTCATGTGCCTGCTTGGCCCTGAGAAGGCAGTGAGGAGGCTGGGGCCTCTGAAGGAGGCTGGGCCTCTGAGAAGGGGGTTGGACTGGTCTGGGCTAGGGGCTCCCCAGTCACCTCCTCTCATGGGGCTCCCAAGCCAGCACTGAGGAGGGACCCAGGTGAATGACAGGGCCTCCCTGAGCCACACCTCCTGTCATCCACCTGGGTCCCCCCGCTCTCTCCCACCTAGCTCCATTCTCAGAGGGGTCCAGATTTGCTCTTGCAGTTCTTGCGCCTCCGCTCCAGGTCAAGAACCCGGACCTGCAGATGGTACCTAGATCTCCTCCCCGGAGAGAGTACATGGAGACATGGGGTGGGAGGGGTGTGCAGACACTAATTACAGAGCAGGACAGCCAAGATGCTTCCCAGGTACTGAGACAGGGGGACAGAAGTGGCTCCCTGCGCTCCAGCACTCAATTGGCTCAGATCCCCTGAGGGAATGTTCTAGCAACAGGGCAGGACTTCTCCAGGACCCAGGGTATCCAGCCCCACCCTGTCTCCTCCCCATCCACTGCAGGCTCAACTCTGCCCTCCAGAGGCAGCCTGCCACCTGCTGGGATCCAGAGGCCTCAGCCTCTGCCCTCCCCACCATCTTCCCAGGGCTCAGATCTTCCCACCTCCTCTGCATAGACCCTTTCAAGGCTCCCCAGCACTTCTGGGACCCACCAAACTCAGAGCACAAGAGGCCTATTGACCATCCCTCCCTCCCCTTCCCCCTGCCCTCTTGTCACACCACCCCAGCAGCACCTGTGTAGCTCCTGAAATGCTGCTGCTCTGTCATGTCCCAGGGGCTTTGCATGTGCTGATCCCACTGCTAGGAATTCCCTCCCCTCTCCTAAGTCACAGACAGATTTATTTGTCACCTCTCAGTCATTCATAATCCAAGCACCTTCCCCAGCACCTCCCCTTCCCCAGCATGGGCCCCAGCACCCCTTCTATATGCCACCGCCTCGCAGTATATTAACCTCCTGCCACCTGCCTGTTACTTTCAGTGATTCCAACTTGAGCTTGCATTCCAGTCCCCTGGACGGCTTGGCATAGCCCAGATTGCTGGACCTCAACCCCCAGCCTCTGATTCATTAGGTGTGGGGGAGGGGGGGGGTCTGAAAACCTGCATTTCCAACAAGTTCCCAGGCTGGGCTGCTGGTGTGAGGACCACATCTGAGAACTGCTAGTTAAACCCTAAACTCTTTGAGGTCCACCTTGTATGACATTTCACCTTCAGTCTCTGAAAGAATCTGGTTTACAGTTGGTGCTCAATAAACAAATGAGTGGAAGGTACTGTTTCATCTGTTGTAGCCAATGTGGTGGCAGGAGAATGTGCGGAGACAACCTTTCTGATTCGTTCTCTCTGCTGTGGGCGTTCTCTCTCCCTTTCCAAGATGGTGGTTAGTCCCTGGGTCCTACGTCTGGGACTGCTGTTTCCAAGGCCGGCAGAGATCGCGGGGCCTAGGAAGACAGGCTGGAGCCCCAGGAGGTAAACACAAGGGAGGAGCCTGTGAGGGAGGGGCAGAGGCAGAGGCTAGGGAAAGGGTTGGGGGACATTGCTGGAGTCAACAAGGAGAAGTGGATTTTGTGGGATCCAACAGCTACAGGCTCAAGTGCCCTGACCCCGGAACAGCCTTCCCAAGAGGTGACAGGACCCTGAGGTGCCTGAGAGAGGCTGGGATTCTAAAGACCCAAACTCCTGGCCTGCAGGTGTAACCAAAGACCACACGCCTAGGTTGGCATGGAAATGGCTGCCGCCCACTTGCCCTCACTGGACCCTGAGGCTTGGCAAATGAGCCCCTCTGTGGGGTCCTGAGTGCACGGAAGCCAAGCAGCCACCCCACCACATTCTGGGTCACACAAAGGCCCCCAAGTTTCCTACACAATCCTAGGGGGACAGTCTCCTTCCTCCCCAATGTGACTGGGATCGAATGTCCTTCAAATGGGCAAAGGGGGCTCAGCAACAGTCAGATCTGGAGAAATAAAGGCAGATGGCAGTTTGCACCCTAGTGTTGGTAAAACTCAAACCTGCCCCAATCCATGAGCACCGACGATGCTCTGGGCTGTGTGCTGGGTCGGCCCTGGCCCCTTCCTGATGAGGGAAGGAGAGTGGCAGCAGAAGGCACAGGTCGGAAGTGAGTGATCAGCCTGCCAGGAACAAGGCATCTGAAATTGGACTGAGCCCTGGGGCTCTGACAGAAGAAGGGGCCTGGGCATGTGGCCAGACACAGAGTCGGTGCACCTGTCCCTCCAGGCCTGGCCCTAGAGTGGTACGCCTCACACCACTCCCCTGGACTCAGGACACTGGGGATCCTCCAGGTCAGAGCAAACGGGAGTCAGAGATGCCAGGCTGCCCTGAGGACAGGCTGTGCCTGGGTCCAACAGGACCACCGAGGCACCAGCCTCGGGACTTCGGGCCTGGACTGGCCACTGTCCCCTCCTAACTGCGTACCTGTCCCTTGCCCTTAGGAAGGAAAAAAAGGAGAAAAGCTCTGACTTTGGAACATTGCTGGGAAAGGGAATGAGAGAGCTGGCCATAAAGGCCGGGGGATGGGTGTGGGGGGCTGCATTTGCTTTTTAATTTAAGTCTCTCTGGATCATTTGAATTTTTAAGGAGCATGTTTTACTTCTGAAATAACGACTTTAAAAATAATTTTTGTCTTAAAAGTGCAAAGCAGTCTGCGAAAATATGTCTAGAAGAAAGAAGTATATGCAACGAGTAGCTTACGGGGGTCATTACATGGGCTGGAAGCATCCTCTCTTGAGCGTTCACCACGTGCGCAGAGCTCTGCTCCTCGTCTTAACACCCATTATTTAATCTAATGCTCATCAGAGCCCTGGGAGCTGGCTGCTATTAGTGCTATCATTTTCTAGATGAGAAAATAGAATTTAAGAGACTAAATAACATGCCCGAGGCCACCCAGCCTCGGAGCTGGGGTCTGAGCAAGCTCTCATCCTTAGATCAGGGCACACGCCACGCCGCCTCCCACAACCGAAATGAGAAACTGACAAGCTCAAAAGCCATTTGTTTTGTGTCCCCTGCATGACTTGAAAGCCACTCATGTTGCACAGGAGCCAAAATCAAACTGTTACCGGTGCCTCCAACCCCCTTGGACACTTGGACTGAGGCTAGGAAAGCATGTAGTACAGTGAAGCCACTGTAATCCGGCCATCTGTCTACCCATCCACCAACCACTAATGGAAGCCCCCGGCGTGCCCAGCTCTGCGCTGAATGCTGGCGACTACAGAGGGTGAGAGGCTCACAGCCCCCAGCAAAGGACCAGGTGAGCACAAAGCAGACTGGGCCCCCCAGCACCTTCCAATTTGTAAGGTTTGTGTCCTCTAGAAATATCCAAAACTCCTTGCCATTCGGGATCCAGAGGCATTAAAGGAGGTGAGAATGAAGCATAGCCCTATAATCCATGCCCAGCGGCGAGCCAATCTTCTCCAAAATTCTTTAGTTTGTGTAATGCTGAGCCAGGGAATTCAATCCATCCCTTCAAACCACCTAGGTACAAGGCCAGGCCAATTCACTGGGGTGGGTTCTCCAGCATTTCCCTGGAGCCTTAGCCCCCGCACGGAAAGGGAGGGCTTGTGCAAAGCTCCAGGAGCCCGTGTACTAAAGGGTCATGGATTCGATTCCTGGTCAAGGGCATGTACCTGGGTTGCAGATTCGATACCTGGTCCTGGTTGGGCGCATGCAGGAGGCAATCAATTGATGTGACTCTCTCACATGGATCTCTCTCTCTCTCTCTCTCTCTCTCTCTCTTCCTCCCTCCCTCCCTCACTCCCTCCCTCCCTCCTTCTTCCTTCCCTCCCTTCCACTCTTTCTAAAAAATTCAATGGAAAAAAATATATCCTTGGGTGAGGATTAAAATAGTGTGAAAAGTAACTGACAAACATCCACCAAGTCTGACTGTAATTCAGCATTGACTGAGACACTGGACAAGGGGCTGGGGGCAAGACATGCAGAGGAGGGGTCCTGCCCTCAACAGATCTCCCTGAGAGTGGGGCCCTTTCAGCTTTGCTCCCCCTCAATCCCCAGCAAATGAAACAGTGCCTGGCACATAATAAGAACTCAACAGTCACTGGCTGAGAAAAGGAATGAATGAATACTCATTGCCCCGGGAGCACTGAGCACACCATATAAGGCAGGGTGATGCTGAACACTGAGCTGTCTGCCTGGTGAGTCAGAGCTGCAGAATCCACAGGAGAGAGAGAGAGAGGGAGAGAGAGAGAGAGAGAGAGAGGTGAAGGCCAAGAAGGTTTGTGGTTGACCGAAATCAAGCAAAGGACAGATCTTAAAAAGCACTCGGCCAATTGCCTGGGAGGCAGAAGCATATGCTGTGGTTTTCCATCTATTTTTTTCTGCAGAGCAATCTTTTTTTTCAAATGAAATCATACACCGCACCCTAAATGCATCACAGAGTGCCACGGTGGACGTCAGCTGGGGCTGCGAGGCTGGCCCGCTTGCCTGTGCCCTGGAACCCCACACAGGCCCCTGGGGCCCTGGAAGATGAGCTCCTACTCAGTCAGTGCACCCCCTCCCCTTCCCCTCCTTCTCAGAGGCCCCAGGAAGTGGTGCCTGAGGTGTGTGTGGTGGGGGCTATAGTTGCTCCTCTGGAAAGGAGGCTGTCATAGGCCTGGTCTTCTGGGGCCATTGAGAGCAAATAAATGCTAAAATAGCTCAAGAAACTTTACCCAGCCACGGCGTGGTGGTGCGAGTGGGAATGGGGTGAAGGAAAGAAGGAAAAGGTCCTTTGAGAAAGTGGAGGGGAACCCAAGGCAACCTGATACAGGGTGGCTGAGATGGTGGGGTGCATTTTTGTGTGTATGTGTGGGCATGTGTTTTTGTGTATGTGTGTGCATATAAATGGGTGTGTTTATGTGTATGTAAATGTGTGTGATTCTGTGTATGTGAATGTGTGTGACTCTGTGTATGTGAATGTGGTGTGTGTGTGTGTGTGTGTGTGTGTGTGTGTGTGGTTTCCAGATACCAGATCCACGAAACCGAGGTCTACCTGTCAGAGGCCACAGGAAGGACCTGTTTGGGACAAATCAGCCCTCCTGTCTGCTCCCTGTCCCCACCCCCTGCCCACTAGGGAGCATCTGCTGTTTTGTCTGCCCACATTCCTTCCTCCTTTTTCTGAAGATTGTACTTGGGCAGATGGCCACCCAGAATACAGACTCTAACTTCCAGTCTCCCTTGCGGCCAGGTGTGTCCTACATCTACATTCTGGCCAATGGGACACGAATGGAAGTGACATGTGCACCCTCTAAAGGATGGAGCACCCTCTGCTTTTCTGATTTCCCCTCTTGCTGAGCAGAATGGAGACACCACCATGGGCCATCGCGGATCATGTAGACGAGTGGATGGAGGAGTCAAGGACAGAAGGGAACTTGGCCTCTAATGCTTTTGTGTAGAAGAAACCCCTTAGCTCAGTGTTACTTAGGAAAAAGCATCCTCTCCTTTGTTGAAGGAACCGTGATTTTGGGATTTTGTCACATGCAACCAAACCCATATCCCAACTAATGCAAGGACCTTCGAGGATTGTGCACACTATAGATAAAGCATCTTCACACATCCAGGCAGTCAACAAACAATGGCCAATTTGCTCTGCTGGCATCTGGGATTCACCTAAGACAGACAAGCCCCTGCCCTCACGGAGTCTACATTCTAGTGCAAATGTGGACTCCACTCCCTCAATGTGAGACTCAACTAGTGACAAGCTGACAGGGCAGGCACACTATAGTAACAGCTAACACTTACTGGGTTCTGAGCTTACTGGGTGCCCATTCTGTTCTAAGTCTTTTTCATGTGTTACCTTATTTTATCTTCACCACAAACCCAGAAAGTGGGTGCTATTGCTTCCTTGGTTGACTGATAAGGAAGTTGAGACACAGAAAGGTCTCAAGGCCACACAGCTAAAAACTGGTGATTCCAGGATTTGAACCCTGGTCTACTGGACTTTAGAGCCTTAGCCACTCCTGCTAAAGAAGGAACTAAATCAGGGCCCTATGATAAAGAATGACAGGGTGCCCTGCTGACAGTTACTACTAGCAACAACAACAAAGCAGCATAACGCCCCGTGCTGAACAAGCCTGAACTCCCTTACCTCAGTGGCTGGCGTCTGGAAAAGGATTGTGTCCACGTTTCTAGAAGCCAAATTCAAAGGGTTCAAGTTGCTTTGACGACAGTGCCAGAAGCTCTTGCCACTGCAAGCTCAGTGCTGTCCAGGAGATGTCCACCTGTCAGAGACAAACAGAGCCAGCCGTGACTGCCTCGTTGGGGGAGATCTTTCTTGCTCACGCTGCCTGAGGTCTCTTGTTTTTGTTTGAAATGCTCTCTGGGCCCCGAGGAGGCAGTGTGATGAGGCAAAGACTGCAGGAGTCTGAGGTTACTCATCAGGACTGGGAAGCCAGACAATTCTAAGACGCAAAGATATGCATATGCCTGTGTGTACGCCCCCAAAAAAACACGTAAGCATCTCGCTGCGTCTAGCACAGTGCACTTTGCAGAGTGGGGATGCTCAGCAAATGTTCATGGTTTGCTTGAACATAAAACATAATTTTATACCTCTAAGTGAGGGGGTGGAAACTGCGGGAGAGTTCAAGTACATTGGAGGAAAGATCCTTGCTCATATGCAAATGCATTCCAGGAATGCACCATTGAGCCAGACCAACGGCATCATTTTACCAGCAAGGAGAATGACACCCAGAGAGGGGCAGTGACTTGTCCAGAGTCACACAGCAAATTGGTGGCAGAGTGAGGCCTGAACCTGGGTTCTCTCCTGTTTCATGGCTGGGTGCTCTCTCTAGGGATGCTCCCTCCTTTGTAGTTGTCAGCCTTGCAGCCCCTAGAGCAGCCAAGGAGGCACAGCTAGGGTCTGCTGCCTGCCTGTCAGGTGCATGCTGGGACAGGCCAGGGCCGAGGATGGTTTCCTGGCTGTGCTTAAGCCGGGACAAGGCGTGAGAGGCAATGCTCACAGTAGCATAAGCTTTAGAAGCAGGTGGATCTCGCCCCATGCTGGGGCAACCTCTCTCTCAGGCGCCCTCTCAGGGCGTTAGTCTCCAGGTCTGTAAAACAGGGATAACGACAGCATTATCTTCAAGAACTGCAGGGAGTCAAAATGGCTTCCATGAGTCTGTAAAGCCTTCAGTAGAGCATTTGGCATATAGCAAGCGCTCAATAAATGTTAGGGAGGCCACACAGGAGGAATGCTGCGAGTGCTGCGGGGAGATGGAGCACTGGACCGGGAGCTGCTTTTTGTCCTTGGCACATCTTTAGACAAAAATCTCTCACTTCCACCAGTTACTTGTTCCCTCTGATCCACCTTCACCCCTCTTCTCTGCCTCTCCGTGACCAGTGTGGGCCCGCACCCAGCATATCTGCTTCTCCCTCTGGGCTACAAACTCCCCACCTGCCCACGGGACCCCAAGCCCCAGCCCACATTTCACCAGCCAGCAAAATGCAAATGTCATTAGCGCTCTGCAAGCTGGTGAACGCTAATGTCACACTAATGTCACACCAGACGGCAGCCAGCGTGTGAGAACCGGAGAGGGGTGGGTGGGGTGGGACAAATCCCCAGGAGAGGTGGCATTCTCCACTTTCTCCAAGAGGGTATGATAGATAAATAAATAAATGGCTGCAGGAAAAAGGTGACAATGGAGACTGTTTTAGCAGCATGCTATGCAGCTGTGACTTTCTCACAGGCTCACTGCGGCTGCCTGTGGTCCCTGCTCCAGCCCCATCCGGATGGCATGTGTGTGTCAGCCTCTCTGGGCCTCCTCCCAATACACTTGATGAAGTGGCTCATCGGGGGTGACCCCCAGCCTCCATCTTTCATTTACACCCCAGTCCATGCTCCCTCACACCTATTAAGAGAAGCAGACCACCCATCCCATTAACAGACCCATGGCTGGGGGTGGGGGCCTTCATTCCCAGAAGGTGACAGCAGGAGGCTCCATGGACCTGCAGGCACAGTCCTGGGTTCCTGTCCCAGAATGTGAGCACTCAGGCACACCTTCTCCTCCGTGGGGCCCTGGCTTCTCCCTGTGAGAGGGGGTGTTGGACCCGCCACCGGTCCCTGCAGTCTCTTGAGGCCAGGTCTAAAACCAGGGCTCTAATAACTCACAGGCAGATACCAAAGTAAGGCCCCCCCCCCCCCCACCCTCCAAAGTCCTGATGACCCCAGCAGGCACATTAGGGCTTCCTGGAGTAGAGGGCAGACATGTGTATCTGGAGAGGAGAGAGGGTGCTGTGGGCAGGGGGGCCAGGGTGAGCAAAGGCACAGAGATACCCAGATTGGGGCTTCGGGCGGAGTAGGAAATGAGATGGAAAAGTCCTGTGATGAGCGCTTTACACTGAGAGTTGGTAAAACGTGGACAGTGTCTCCCTGACTTTGCACTGGGCTGGCCTTGAATGCCGAAGAGAAGACACAGGCATTTTCCTGTAGATCACAAGCAACATGAGCATTCACTCATGCTGGTGAGCATTAATTAAACATCTGCTGTATATCCTGTACTCAGAAGGTACCAGGGATGAGTGAGGCACACATTTCACCTCGAAAGCAGCTCACTGTTAAGTGACCTGGTTTTCATAGTTCAAGGAGGCTAAGGAGGCCTCATCACTTGGTTCTGAGTTCAGAGAAGGGAGGGGGCCCTTCTTTTTTGAGCCCCAGGAAGGCTTTCTGAAAGTGGGGGCAGATTTGGATGTATGGAGTAGAGAGGAAGACACCATGGGCAAAGGGACCAGGGTGAGCAAAAACATGGAGGTACCTAGGTGTGGGTGGGTATTCAGGACCATGAGCCAAGACTGCCTAGGAAATGACAGGGAGGGAAGGCAGGGGCTGGATGGTTAAGGTCCTTGAATGATGCTAGGCTAAGGATGAGAAACTTCATCCATAGGCAATGGGGAGCCACTGAAGGTCATAGAGCAGAGGTGTTCTCCAGGTAGATAAAAAGTAGGAGGGAGCCCAGGCAAGTGGAAACAGATGAGAGAATGAAAGGAGGATGGGAAGGGCCTGGTGGTAGAGGTGGAGAGTAAAGAGATGATGAAAGGGTGGGTGGGAGAGGGAGACAGATATCGGGGGAAAGATCGTGACTGGACTTAGACATGTTGGGTTTGCATCCCAGCTCTACCACTGTCATCAACTGTGTGGCCTCAGGCAGGTCATTTAACCTCTCTGAACCTGTTTCCTTCTCTATAAGGTGAAAAAAAATAATAATAAAGCCACTTCATAGGGATGTAGGATTCAACCAGACAATCTATACTAATACAAGGGTAATATGCTAGTTAGACCAGATGTCATTCCGGACGTCCTTCCTGACAAAGACAGGGCCTGGGTGAAGCTGCCCACGGTCCCGGGTGCCTGCAGCCGGCCAGAGGGAGGAAAGCCTGGGTCCCAGGTGCGGGGGCTGAGGTAGAGGTGGTCAGGGGCGATCAGGCAGGCAGGCAAGCAGTTAGGGGAATCAGGCAGGCAGTCAGAGTGGTTAGGGGAGATCAGGCAGGCAGGTGAGTGGTTAGGAGCCAGTGGTCCCGGATTGTGTGAGGGTGCAGGCTGGGCTGAGGGCCCCCCGCCCGTGCATGAATTTCGTGCACCAGGCCTCTAGTATAATATGTGAGAAGCACTTGAAACACACTGAGTGATTGTTGGATGCTTACTTTCTAAAATGTAAGCATTCATTGCTTTATTAATCAGCGGTGCCCTTCCCTATTGCAAATGAGGTGCTGAAACTCAAGGCAAATGACTGGCTGGGATTGGCACCAGTGGGCCTCAAATCACAGGAGAAACAAATTATGAGCAAATAAAACTGGGATGACTCAGAGAAGAGTCTCAATTTTAAAATATTGCTTTTAAAAAGGGCTGTTTTATGACTTTTGCACTATGTGCTTATTAAACCCAAGCTATAAATGTGAACTAATAACTAAAATGAGTTAAGTTAATGAAAAAGTCAACCTTCGGGATAGATCTGTATTACCTAATGGCAGTCCATAAACATAAACATAAAAATTTAAAATACAAGAATGAATTGCAATGCCCAGCAGCTCAGGGATTCTGCAGTTTCTCTGTCTGAGAAATAAAAGCTATTGATTTTAGCTTGGATTCTCATTGCTCATGAGTGAGTCTTTGAGAAGTCATAAAGGAAGGAATTATTTCTGATTGTTTACTCACTAAGGATCGGATGTATTGAATTTAAATTGTCTCCGATTCCTAATTAGTACAAAGCAGAGTAGGATCTGAGTATAGCAGATCTGGAAAGGCCTTTGGAGGCCGCTAAGCTCAGTTTTCTTTGTTTGATGGACCTGGAAACTGAGGGAAAGAGGAGAGCACCTTGACCAACCTGAGCCAGTGGTGTGGGATCCAAGCCAGAACAAGACTCCTGGCTCCCTCCCCGAGTCCTGCTCTGGTCCCTGCAGCCTCTGGGATCAGATCCTTCAATCCAGACCTAAAGGGTATTCGGGGGTATTAGATGAGGCTCAGGGCAGCTGGCTGCTGGGAAAAGTAACCTGCCCAAGAAAGGGCCTAGAAGCACACAGTCTAACACGGATTATTACATGGTGAGTTCTAGGACACTCCAGCACACGGTCATGTATGGCACCCTGGAACCCCTATGCCAACCCACTGGGCCAGGCAGCTCGGCCAGGAAGGAGATACACACGGGAGGAAGGGGACGTTCTGTTCTGAGAGGGGCTTCAGGGTGGCACAGCCCCAGGGCCAGCTCAGTTCCTCCCTGTGTCCCAGGGGAGGATGGGGACAGAAAGACCTCAAGGTATGATAGGGAAGGGAGGGTGTCTTAACTCAACCAGGTTCTCTCTCTCTCTCTCTCTCTCTCTCTCTCTCTCTCTCTCTCTCACACACACACACACACACACACACACACATGAGCACCACGGTGACCGAGGAGCTTTGCATGCATGCATGAGTGCATGTATGTTGAGCTTCAGCCTGCACACGATTATGAAGCAGATGTTTAATTACTACCTGAGTGTTATTAATCAACACGATTGATACACAACCCATACCACATAATTACTTTGCAATTACACCAAAACGAAATATTTTACTGCTGAGGGTTTGCTAATTACCCGGCCTTGCCAAAGGACAGGTATAATGGGCAGCAATTTCTCTTCCTTCCTTTTCGCACTCCCCTGCTCTCTCATTAATCTTCTGGGCTGGTATCCCCACCACCCAGAACAGGGAGCCCAGGCAGGCTGCCGCCTCCTCCGCAAGGCGCTGCTTCTGTACTCGCGTCAGTTTTAATGTGAACCCTAACTCGTCCTGCCCTCTTCTCTCAGCTCTCCAGCATGGAAAAGCACGTCCTTCCCAGAAATAAAGCCCGCCTCCTGCGGGCCTGCCACAGAGAGGCATCATGGAGCAAGGGTCACTAAATGGAGACCCTGGGAGGTCAATGGTTCCAGTAAGTGGCCAAGGGGCTTCACACCTCGGTCTATAAGGTGCCACCGTGGTGTTTTCTTCCTGATTCTAAAGTAAGGGGTTAGGGGGTCCGCTGGAGCTGCATCCTGACCCCTTTCCTGGACCGCGCACCCCCTCCTCCCTCAACCTCAGCGGTGCTGGCTGCTAAAGGCTCCACCTGCACCTAACCCTGACCCCCCTCACACACATGCACACACTCCCTCCCCCCTTAACACACATGCATGTGTGCATGCACATACAGCAAAGCCTGATGCTGGATTAAAACAATGTCAATCGGTTAGGAATGCTGACCAAGAATCGGTTCACAGCTCTGCTGTGTGCCCTGGGCAGATCATGTGCCCTCTTGGGGCTTCTACCTTCTCCTCTTTAAAATGAGACAGGTTTTCAATAACCTTCAACCCTCGAGTGAAAGGAGGGGGCTCAGTCCCCACAGTGGGTAAAGGCATGGTGAGAAGGAGCCCCCGGGATGAAATGGCCCGTGCCTGGAGAAAACCAGCTGGGTGCCAGCTGGGCAAGAAGCAGGGTCTGCTGCACCTGTCCTCATCGGCGGGTGAGGCTGAATTTAAATGCCCACCATTATGTGACTGTGGGCACCTCTGCGAACCTCTCTGGGCCTCAGTTTCCTCACCTGTACAATGAGGACAATGCCACTTCTCATTCCAGAGTTAAATGACAAGACAGGGAGCTCACCCAGTATGGCGTCTGCCCCAGGAAGCCTAGGTAAATGGAAGCTATTATTAGCATTACAATTACAGCTCCATTTACGTCCTGGGGAAACCCCAGCCAGGCAGCTCACTCACCCTCAGTGCTAACCTCAGGTGGGCAGGGACCCTGGGAAGTGGTTTACCTTCATCCTGGTCCTCCCCCGACTCTTGGCAGCCCCAGCCCTGAAGGGGGACTTTCCTGACCATATCCCAGCCACACTCAGACACTGCTCTGAAGTGTTGACATGGTTAAAAAAGAGACGACGGGCCCCAAATGGAGTCACTGGTGCTAAGCCACATCAGCAAACCAGACTTAATATCTAACCTAATTACAGTTTCAGCCTCCCCCAGGAATGTAATCTTAACTGGTCACTCTGGAATTTCCTGGTCAGCAAAGAAGACCCTGAAGACCCCTTCTATCCCACAAAGGAGGGTGACCTAGGCCTGGAGCTAGCCACTCTTTGCTAGAAATTTCCTCTTCTGCCTATAAAATCCTTCCATTTTGTGTAACTCCTGGGAGTTCCTTTCTAACTGCTAGATGGATGCTGCCCAAACTAACGAATAAGATCTTTAAATTTACTCAGTTGATTTTTTTTTTGTTGTTGTTGTTAATCACCTGAGGGTATTTTTTTCCATTGCTTTCCAGAGATAGTGGAAAAGGAGGGAGGGGGAGGAAGACGGGGGGGGGGGGAGGCGGGGGGAGAGAGGGAGAGAGAGAGAGAGAGAGAGAGAGAAACACGGATGTGAGAGAGACACATGGATCGGTTGCTTCCAGCATGTGCCCCAGGGCCAGGGATCAAACCTGCAACCCAGGTACGTGTCCTGACCGGGAATCGGAACAAAGACCCTTGAGTGCGCTGGGCCCACACTCTAACCGCTGAGCAACACCAGCCAGGGCAAATTGTGTTTTTTAACAACATCAGTCCTCTGGACAAACAGTAGTAGGGAAAGGAGCCTGGCATCAGGGGTTATAATCTCACCTGAAATGTGTCATTTTTTACAAGTAGAGTGTATCCATGTATCCTTACTAAATAACAATGGAATAAGTCAATCACTGGGGGACAGACACTGTGGGGAAATCCCAGGTCTTGGTCGACCCCAATGCCAAAGGCTCCGGCTGTGCTTCTCATTCCTGGAGGAAGGGAGCCGGGAACAATGGCCTCCTCCTCTCTCCCGGCCCTGGGACAGGGACTACTAGGGATCACAGGGTCCATCTCCCCCCTGTGGGAGGGAAGGAGCTCACCCGGGCCAGGCCAGGCCGGAGAGACCTCATCGCGGGATGTCTGCATGCAGATGCAGGCGGTGAGAGCAAAAAGCCTGACTCCACCCGCCCGAGTGCTGAGGGCCTACTGTGTGCCAGGTCCCACGGAGCTGTTGTCCACGTGGCACCTGATGCATCTTTGCATGGACCCTCCTCGGGAGAGATTGCTAAACAGGGGCCCTGGGAGGGCAATGGTTCCAGCAAGTGGCACAAAGGTACCCAGCAGGTGTTTTCTTCCTGATTCTAAAGTAAGGGGTTAGGGGGCACTCTGGTGCTGCACCCTGACCCCTTTCCTGGACGCTGCACCCCCTCCCTCAACCTCAGCAGTGCTGGCTGCTAAAGGCTCCACTTGCACCTTGTCCCCTGGTGCTATCTGGCCTCTTCCCACATCCAAAGCCTGAGACTCTCTCCCTCTCAAATGATGCTCCTTGACGCTGGCTCCTCTCCCCTCCCCCACTCCCAATTCCTGTTATGTCACAGACTTCGCAGCTCAGCCAGGTGAGTAACAGGCAGAGAATGGGAATTTTTATCTATTAATTTGATTTCTGGACCCCTGCTGCTTGCCAAGCCTGAACAGCTCCCTGGCAGGCTCCGAAAGGAGGGGGGAGAGAGGGGCAAGCAGCAAATGGGGGACAACTACATCAGCAGCTGAGGGTGAGGGCAACCCAGTGGGGCCGGGGAGTCAGTCTCCCTGGGTCCAAAAGCAGGAAGGGGGCCTGGATCTCAGGGCACCAGCCACCGGTTCACTCTGCCCCGTCTCTCACAGAAAGAGCCCACTGCTCAGGTGCAGAGCCCAGCCAGCCAGGTACAGGGGACCCCTGTCCCCTCATCCTTCCTTCCCACAACCATCAGCTTCTTTAACTTGGCTTCTCCCTGAAGTACCTTGAGCCCTGGCTACACTGGGCACTTCACTTAACCTTCACATCTTTTCCCATCCACCCGCACGAGGTAGCTATTGTCCCCCTCCCACCTCCCCCTCCCCTCTCCCCCTCCTCCGTCCTACAGATGTAGAAACGGAGGTTCAAAGAAGTGATGTGTCCTCAGCAAGTTCTACATAGCATCGCCACATGAGCCTGTGATTCCACTCCTAGTCTATACCCCAAAGACTGGAGACAGGGACACAACCGCTGCCTGCACAGGCCCTGCGCCCCGCAGAACTCCTCATGCTTGTGGAATGGAAGGGAGACCACCTCCCCTGACCAAGGCACTTTCCTACCTGTTTTCTCGTGGGGCCAGAAGCCTGTCTTGGGTCACAGTTTATAATAAATGCAACTCCATTTCCTCCCAGCACACACACCCAGAGCCCGCCGTTTCTGTGAAGTGTCTGGGGCTCCGTGGAAGAGCCAAGCCCTGCCTGCGTCTTGGTGTTTTACTGTCTGAGGCACCTTCACTGCCAGATTCACCAGGTCAGGAAAAATCAGGAGTTCTGGTCTCTTAGGAGATGGGCCCCTGCCAAGTGCTTTCCCCCATCAAACCACAGCCCCCAAATCCCAGCTGCCACTCAGGAAACATACCCGTTAAACACCTGAGGTGTACGTTGGGGGTGGGGGCAGAGGTGTGAACTGAAAGGCCTATTCGCTTCAAGCTGGAGTCACTCAGAGCTGGGAGTGATTTGGATTCTGCTACTTACTGGCTCTGTGAAATGCTAGACACGTCATGCAGCTCCTCTGAGCCTCAGTTTCTTCATCTGAAAAATGGGATAATAAGAGGACCCACACATCACAGGGCCATGGTGGAGATTAAAGGAGATAGTGTGTGTAAAGCGCTCAGCCCAGTGCCTGGCATAAAGTAAAGGTTCCACCAATGCAGCTATTATTGTTGTTATTGTTATTCTTATTTTACAGATGCAATAACTGAGGCCCAGGAAGGCCACCAGGAGAGACCCAGGACCCCTAAGCTGATAATGTACTCCTCTCAGCAAGTCCAGATTTTAGACGAGACACAGCCAGTGCTGCCTTGGCAAACTACCCCTGGGCCTGGCATCTGAGCCACTGGGTTTGGAAATGCCACAGGCTGCTCTTACTCACTTCTGTGTGGACTGTGTGCCCTGGGGAGCGTCAAGGAGACAGCGTGGAGGGCGGAAGGACAGACGGCTGAGAAGCAGCGGACTCCCCGTTTCGTGGCCAGGTAACCTTGGGTAAGTCACAGATCCCGGCTGCGTCCGTGCGGTTCTCTCGGTTTGGAACACCAGACCTTTCTCTCCCCATCTAACGAACTCCTATTCACCCTTCAAGACCCAGTGCACATGCTGCCTCCTTTGTGAAGCTTCCCCTCTCCCAGGGAAAGGTGGCCACTGTTCTGCTACGCTCCCATTGCGATTTCTTCATCTCTGCAAGTTCCCTGAGGACTGTGTCTGGTTTTCTGGTTTGTTCTTTGCAATGCCTGCCATGTAGTAAGAACTCACTGAATGATGAATGTCTCTATTACTGCACTCTTGCATTGGACATTGTCCAGAGGCAGACATCTTACTCACTGGACTTGGAATGTCCAAGCACAGGACCCATTCAGCAGCAGCCCCCTGCCCAGGACTGGGTCCGTCCTCGGTAAAAACCAACAGGACATGATCTCTCTAATAACTGTTGCCCTGCTTACTTCACTGCCTTAAGCTAATGAATATGCAATAAGATAACCATCAGGGAAGCACTTTATAAATCAAAGAAATTGTATACATGTAAGGTATTGGCATTAAGAATAATCCCAAACACCAGATACTGCCAACCTTTTCAATAGACTTTTGGAAGAGCTTTTGCATCTGCAGTGGAATGTAGTTGACGATGCCAAGAAATCCACTTCAAACAAATCAAGGTGGGTAATTAGGAAGCAGTCCCTCCAGGGAAGGCAGAGAGAGACAGGGACTTCTCTGATCGGCCTCTCTGTTTGGCTATTGATGGTGAGACATGCTAAGGGGGCAGGGAGTAGGGGACTGGGACCTCCTCTCCCACTGACACCCGAAGCAGGAAGAGGGAGCTTTGGGACCAGAGAAATGCAGTCCAACCAATTGCCAACTTTGAGATTTTGGGCGAGTCTATTGTCAGGTGGTGAGGGGGTGTGGAGAGGTGGAGGGGATGGTGCCCCCCTCACTGAGTGGTGGTGAGCAGTGGGGTAGTCAGATGGGAGAAGCTCCAGGCCTGGCACGAGGAAGCTCTCAATAAACATTCATTCTCTTTCCTCACAAACTATCCTTAGACACAATTAAGATGGAAAAAGTAAACTACAGACTGGGAGTAACTAGAACTTTCATACACACTGTCAGGACTGACGAATGGCACACCGTTCTAATTGGGCAGTGTGTGTTAAAGCTAACCCTTTGCCTACCCTGTGACAATTCGGCATTTCCACTCAGTTACATTCCCGAGAGAAATGCCTACACAGGCCCCCAGAAAGACGAGGACCAGAATGTATGCTGCAGCCTTACTCATTAGCACCCCAAAGTGGAAACAGCTCATGCCCAGCCAGGGAAGAGTGGGTAACGTCACACACACACACACACACACACACACACACACACACACACACACACACACAGTGGAATATTACATAGCAATAAAAAAGAACGAACTACTTCTGTATGCAACAACATGGATGGCTCATAAAATCATGTTGAGCTAAAGAAGCCAGACTTAGAGGAGTTCATGCTGCAGGATTCCATTTACACAGAGCTCAGGCTACAGGAACAATGGCTTGATGGTGACAGAAGCCAGAACAGTAGCTAGCGGGAGGGGGTGGGGCGGGGGGAAAGAAAGGAGAGTACTGGCTGGGCTGATGGTCGGGAATGGTCTAGATTTTGATCTGGATGGTGGCTACTCAGTATTTAAAAAATCACTGAGCTGTACACTGAAGATGGGTGCACTGAAATATATATATTATTCCTAAATAGGATTTGTAAAAGATTACTAGAGTAGAGCATGGATTCGATCAGACCATCTCTGAGGTCTCCCAGCCCTGCCATTTTATGATTCTTGGAGCCTGGAGAGTGAGTCTCAGGCTCTGACGCTGTAATTCAGGGACTCGGCTCAGTTGTCATGCTCTTCGCTTTCACGTCATCTGGCTTGTCCAGAGAGGCCCCTGCCCTGCCCCCTCTGCCTCTCTGATTTGGGGTCACCCCATCTGTGAAAAGAGGCTCATGCGGCCTGGACTCCCTCTCTGGCTCTGCTGCTCTCAGTGTGAAGTGGGGCTGAGGTCCCTGCCCGAACTGCAAGCTGTGTCATGATCCAGTGGGATAATTAACGCGGTACCTCTGCACACCATCCTGATGTTGAAATGGAAACAGAGCCTGGGGTTGCTCTGCCCAGCAGACACTGTGCCTGCCCCTCTGGGAAGCGGCCAAGGAGTGGAAAGAGCGCCTTCTGGAGCCAGCCTGCCCTGGTTGAATCCCGCTCCATCCCAGCTCAGAGCTGGGTGCCCTCAGGTGCGTGAGTTGTTTCACTCCTTTGAACTTTAGGTTTTTATTCTGGGCAAAATGAGAACAATTCCCTCACCCCCGGGGCTGATAGGAGCATTGAGCTGAGAGCACCTACAAAAGGGGATTAATTCCCTCCAAGCACTGTGAAATGTTGCTTCATCTTTTTAAAAAATATATATTTTATTGATTTTTTACAGAGAGGAAGGGAGAGGGAGAGAAAGTTAGAAACATTGATGAGAGAGAAACATCAATCAGCTGCCTCCTGCACACCTCCTACTGGGGATGTGCCCGCAACCAAGGTACATCCCCTTGACCGGAATCGAACCTGGGACCTTTGAGTCCGCAGGCTGATGCTCTACCCACTGAGCCAAACCGGTTAGGGCTGTTGCTTCATCTTTTGATGTCTTATGACATCCAGCTATTACAATACCAACTTTCCCTAAAGCGGGAGGCCCCGATGAACCAACCGGGCAAGGACACTCAGGTCTGCCTCCCCCACCCGCACTTCCAGGTGACAACACTGGAGCCTGTACAGAGCCCTCATGTGTGCCGGGCACTGCGGGAATGCCCTCTCCACGCAGTCTCCTCAAGCTCTCAGCAGTGACTTCTTTATCAGCCCCATTTTATAGATGGGCAAACTGAGCCTCAAGTAACCTTGCTCCAGGCTCCCTGGCTATGGGGGTGAAGCATTCTCCCTGTGGAGGACTTGGACAAGGTAGCACCTTTGTTTCCCATAGAGCAAAGCCCATGTGGACCTGAGGCAGCTGTGCACTCTGGACAAGTCCTGGCTGTGGGCTCCAGTCACTGCTCTGCAGGCAGTGAGGATGGCCACCCTGAGTTGGCATCTGGGAGTGTGCACACAGAACAGGGAGTGTCCTTGGAAGTAAAGGCCCCAGCTCCAGGCCCCAGGGGACCCATGCTGCCTAGGGATCCCCCCAAATCAACAAAGCAGCTCATCTAGGCTAGATAGACAGCCACTGGCTCACTCTGCCCTCCGGCTGCTCTCCACAGGCCAAAGTGCTCCCGAACCCTAAATGGCCCGGAGCATCTGCCCCCTCCCATCACTCTGTCACCCCACACTCCTCATGCTTAGTTCTGATGGTGTCAGTTTTGCTCCAGGAAGCAATTAGACAAGATGAAGGGGGCAGAGAGAAGGTGATGAAGGTTTCACACCTGAAAAAGAGAGACCCTTGGGCCTGAGAGGGGGGTGGAGAGAGGGAAGCAGGCTAGATGAGAGGGGAAGAGCAGAGGGGTTTGGAGTAGAGAGCAGATGTGCAGGGGGATAGAGAGAGATGCAAGGCCACACAGGAGAGGGAAAGAGATGGAGGTGAGTGATAGATCCTCCCTCCCCCCAACTGGTGAGCGGAGTTATGACGTAACCGGCGTCTGTGCTGGGACATCCCTGAGACATTCAACCACCAATCAGCGCGTGCCGAGTGCCCTGGGCCCAACCCCTTCCTGTTCCTCCCCTCAAAAGGCGTGTTCATGGCTGCACATGTTGCTGTCTCTCCCAGTCTGCGAGGCAGCCCGGCTGAGGTCCTCCTTCTCCTCCCCCTCCTCTAATCCTGGTCTTTCTACCCTCCTCCCTAATGAATCTCGCTCGTTAGTGTGGAATAAACCTCCTCTTTAACATGCCTTGGTCCCCGACTCCCGTTTCCTGCGCCTCGAACCTTATATCTGGTGCGGAAGTGCTGTGATTACTCCCATTTTTCAGATGAGGAAACTGAGGCCAGAAGTTTAGCAGTATGCCCAAGTTATAGGATGAGTACGCAACTGAGTGGGATTTGAACCCTCGTTAGCCTGACACAAAGCCTGTAAGCCTGACCCTTCTCTGTGTGACTCCCCAACTCCTTGGAGACACGAGAAAATGGAGGGAGGCGTGCTGGGGAGATGCATTTAGTAAAGGATGGTGGGTGAAAACTCCTTGTGGGGCCTTGGGTTTCATCAAAGCAAAACAAAACACAAAACACAGATTCATCATTTGCCAATTCATACACACACAGTGTGATCTGAAACCCAACTGTTGGGCGTCTCCCTGGGGCTGCTGCTTCCCTTCCCGGAGAAGAAACCCAAGGAGCAGAGCCCGAGGTACGAGCTGGAGAAGAGCTAATGATGGTGTCCCAATTACCCTATCTCCCCGGGTGTCCTTAGGAAAGAGAGAAAAAGAATGGTAAAAAGTCCCCTCTTGGCTCCTGGCAATCTCAGAGGTACTGCCTGGGTGTTGCCTTGGGAACAGAGCTGATCCCTGGGCCACACGTGGCTGGGCAGAGGTGGGCAGCCGTGGTTAATGATCTGGCTGCCATCATAAATTCCTTTGCAAAGGGAAGCCATGCCCACCAGCCTGTTATTTACCTGCCCAGGAGGCTCTCTCTGGGTGGGTTATGGGCAAAGCGGCCTCCTCTGCTAGATGGGAGTGAGCACTTAATTGAGGACGATCAGGAATGGGGGGTGGTACAACTCTTCCCCTGCCAGTCTCCAGGTCCCTGAGACCCAGACGGTAACTTAAAAACGAAAAAGTCAAGGCCCAGTGAGGTATTTAACCAGTGTCTGCACTTAGGCCGGAAGTGCCAGTACCTTCTCTGCTCCACAGGTTGGCCTTCCTGCCCCTGATTCTGCTTCCCGGCTGGCCACCCTTCTGGGTTTACAATAATCTGCAGTGAATTTATCCACTGCATGTGAGCTCAGTTTAGTCCAGCAGAGAAGAAAAAATCATTCAAATAATTGTTGGAAGGCATGAAAAGTGATCACCAATGAAGTGCTGTGGGTGATAACAGGAAGGAAGGACTAAGGCTGAAGGTCAGGGAGGGCTTCCTGGAGGAGGCAGAAGGTAACACCCGTGGCACTAAGACATCTACTGTCAAATGAGAGTAATTATCTAACAGTCACTATTTGCCATAGGCCAACATGGGGCTGGAGGCTGTATTTAGTCTCTAAACATCAAACAAATCTTCTTGTTATTCTGCATTACAGATGAAAGAAGGAGGCTCAGGGAGCTTAAGCTACTTGCCCAAGTTCACTGAGCCAATATGAAAGAAAGCTGGGATTTGAACCCAGGTCCACATGTCCAGCCAGGACCCTGCCCTGACCCTGAGTCATGGACAGTCAGGCACAAGTGAATAGTAAGGAGCAGTGAAGGCAGGCCTCCTGGAGGACGTGTTTTCCAAATGTGGTGGAGGTGACGGTGTGGGCAAAGGCACAGAGTGAGGGTGCAAAGTGGTGTCGGTGAGCAGCCTCATTTGGTAGATATCAAAGAGGCACTGTCAGAAAGTAAAGTCCCAAGAATGTTTAGGATACTCATGCCCATCTCTGTAGAAGGCACAGAAATGGCAGTGAAGACCGACAGTGAAGCCATGGAGGTTTCCTGTCAGTGTGTCTGCAGCCAGTGGGACCTCTCAGCTGAACACGGAGACAGGCTGCAGACACTGCAGGGCCAGGGATCGCTGGCCTGAGCCCCTCTGCTGGGTTTTCTCACCTGTACAGATGATCTGCCCTCCGAACATTGAAGAAGATAATGAACATGAATGTGGCCAGACTATGGCTGGTACCCAAGTGATGGTCAGTAAATATTTCCCCTTCCTTTTCCTGTCCGGCTAAACTGGCCCAACCATTCATTCTCCAATTGGCAAATAAATATTGAGTAACACCTCAATGCCAAGGGCAGTGCAATACACTGGGATGCGATGGTGATCAAACCAACAGGGTCCCTGCCCTGTTATTAAATAAATAATCCAGGTAATAAATCTATAAATACAGTTTGAAATATGTGCCATTGAAAGCAATAGAGTCCAATGAGAGAGTAGAGCAAGGGCTCCCCAAGGAGATGTATCTGAACTGAACATGGAAGAATGAGAAGGACCTGCCAGGTGCAGAGAGGGCTGGACAGGCACTCTAACCAGAGGGAACAGCCTATGCGTGGCTCCAAGAAAGAAAGGGATCACACTGTTCTAGGAACTGAATGTGGCTGGTGTGGATGGTGTGGGTGGGCGATGGGGGGGGGGGTGATGTGACCTGGTGAGGGGGGCAGAGGCGGATCATCAGAGGAGGGGGCACTTTTTTCTAAGAGCAGTGGGAGCACAGAACGCTGGGAGAGGTATGGTTGATCCAAACTGCCTTTTTCAAAATGTCTGTGCTGTAAAACAACAAGATACTGCGGCAAACCTATTAAAATTCAAACATACCGAAATCCAAAAAACTGGTAACACCAAATGCTGGCAAGAATGTGGAGCAATGGGGGCTCTCATTCATTGCTGGTAGAAGTGCAAACTGGTACAATCCCTTTGGAAAGTAGTTCATCAGTTCTCACAAAACTAAACACACTCTGACTGTAGGATCCAGCAGTCATGCTCCTTGGTGTTAACCTAGAGGAGTCAGAACTGTGTGTCTTCACAAAAACCTGCACATGAATGTTTACAGCGGTTTATGCATGGTCACTAGTACCCAAAACTGGAATCAACCAAGATGCCCTTCAACAGGACAAACAGAATAAACAAATGAATATTCCATTCATAGAATGGAATATTAGTCAGCAATAAAAAGAAATGACCTCTCAAGCTAAGTGCATATTGCTTAGTCAAAGAAGCCAGTCAGAAAAGGCCACATACTATATGACTCCAACTACACAACATTCTGGAAAACACAAAATCATGGAGACATAAAAAGAGCAATGGTTGCCTTAACTGGTTTGGTTCAGTGGATAGAGCGTCGGCCTGCGGACTGAAAGGTCCCAGGTTCAATTCCGGTCAAGGGCATGTACCTTGGTTGCGGGCACATCCCCAGTAGGAGGTGTGCAGGAGGCAGCTGATGGATGTTTCTCATCAATGTTTCTAACTCTCTATCCCTCTCCCTTCCTCTCTGTAAAAAAATCAATAAAATATATATTTTTTTAAAAAAAGAGCAATGGTTAGCAGGGGTTCAAGGGTGAGGGAAGCATGAATAAGCAGAGTACAGGGGATTCCAGGCCAATGGAACTCTTCTGTATTAACAGCATTAATGGACATAGTATACATTTGTCAAAACTCACAGAATGTATGACACAAAGAGTGAACCCTAAAGTAAACTATGGGCTTTAATTAGCAATAATGTGTCAATATTGGCTCATCAATTATAACAAATATCCAAATAATACAAGATGTAAGTAATAGTGGACACTGTGTGTATTGGGTGGGGGGCGGGGGGCGCGTATTTGGGAACTCTGTGCTTTCCGATCAAATTTATTTTAAACATAAAACTGCTCCAAAAAAAAGTCAAGTTTATAAATTAAACCATAAACATACCTTTAAAAAATGACAGGGCTGTCAGAGAGAGACTGGGTTAGCGGGAGAGGCCTGAGAGATGGGGAGACCAGTTGTCCAGGTGGGAGATCAGGGTGGCTTCTATGAAGGCAGTGATGCAGAGAAGGAGGTGGATTCAAGAATTATTTAGGAGGTAGAATGAACAGGACCTGGTGATGGGCTGGCTGTTGGGGGAAGAAGGAGAGTCAAGGAGGAGTCCCTGATAATGGCTTTGAATAGTGAGTTAACTGAGGCTCCATTCACTGGTCAGAATGCAGAAGGGGAAACTGGGTGAAGGGGGGAGGGAAGCTGTGAAGTCAGTAAGGAGCCTGTGGGAAATCCAGACCCTGGGGATGTGGGCCTGGAGTTTTCTAGAAATGCAGGAATCTCCCCACTGTGGGCTCCCTCCCAGCTGCCCACTTCCTAGTGATGTGAACTGGACCAGTTTCTTAACCGGGATGGGCCTCATTCCCCTCATCTGTAAAATGGGGACAAAAGTCAGCCCTCCCTCACAGGGTGTCCTGAGGATTAAAGGATCACCGGGGTAATTTGTAAAAGCTCCCACAACAGCTTCTAGCACATGAAGATGCTGGATAAATGTCAGCCCCCCTTCCTGATGGCTTCTAAGAGTCCTTTGCTTTAGAGTCAGTAGAGATTTTAAAAAACACAGGGAACTCTTTGCCCACCTTTGATATTCAGGAGCATCTAGAACACGCCTGGCCTCCCAGCCCTGGGCCCTGACTGATGCCCATCTGCCAAAAGGTAGTCCATTTCTCCACCCTCAACTCCACTTCTAAACCTTGGAGACACTCCTGCTACTGTTTTTCTGGCCACCCTGGATTTGAGACTCTGCTTGGTGTCTGTGTCCAGGCCCAGAGAAGAGTTTATTGAGAAGAGGGGTGGGCAGATGTTTTTTTATATTCCCAGCACCAAGCAAAGCAAAGCCAATAAATGTCCGAGGCGTGAATGAATGAGTGATAGCAGTGTCCCTGTGGAAGCGTCAGGCATGCCTGTCCTTGGCTCAGGCTTCTCCTGAAATGGAATAATTATCTCAACAATAACAGCACAATGAAAACCCCGGCACGGGCCCTGTGAGCGCAGGAAACCCAGCCCATGTTTACACGAAGCCTCCTCTCGCTGGGGTTTGAGGAGCCGGCCTCAGGAATCCTGGGCCCAGAGGCTCGGGCCCTGGGTTTTATCTCCATGCTTTCTCCTTCCTCTCATTGTCCTGCCTGGCTTCCCACAGCCGCAGGCCAAGGGTCCAGCTCTGTTTGCAGGTCACAGAGTAACCCTGACTGCCCCTGAGATGCGAAGTAGGGCAGAATGGCAGCCCCTCCTGGGGAAACCTTCCTTTCAGATCTTTCCCAGGTACCCTTCCCCTCACAGCTTGGCTTCCTTAGAGTCTCTGAGGCCACCACATCCCCTGTCCCTGCCCCCAATGCAGCTGACTAGTGATCAGAGGCCCCCCGCCCCCCAAGGCCAACACATTAGCTAAGGTGGGGGAAGGCAACAAATCACCACACTGAATAAGTAACCAGGACCAGTAATTTAGAAGCTAAATAATGACAGTTAGGAGGGGCCTGGAATGAGAGGCGCTGATCCACCTCACCCAATCGGAGAGGAAAAACCAAGGAGAGACTGCAAAAGTGATTTCTTAGAACTCAGCTGAACTCAAACTCAAAGGCCTTAACTCCAAACCCCCAATTGTGATGTGAGGCAGGTCTTAACAAGCAGGAGGTAGGGGATGGGTGACCAATACCAAGCCATGTGTTGTAAGTGATTGACGGCCACAGAGAAACCCATCTCCAAGTGGACGACTTCTCTCTCCCCCTCTTCTTCCTCTCCCTCCATTTCTGAAGGTTCAGGTCTTCACACACAGCTACTTGACTCAAATGGGCTTGTCTAATTGTCTCAGAGAGTGATGTAAAATGCTGAAGACAAAAATATCTCCCAGCAATATCAATTCTATGCATTTTGGTCTGAAACCTAAGTCGAGACCTTTCATTTCTGATGATGCAATGAAGGGTGGCCTGGATACTAATAGCAACAGCTTGCGTTTACTCAGCGTTGACTCTATGTCCAGAGTGTCTTGCTAACCCTCATAGCAACTCAGGGAGGGTTTTCCAAAGACTCAGATCACATCGCTGCCGATGTCATACAGCTGGTGGGTGACAGAGCGAGTCCTCAGACTCAGCTCCACCTGCTGTGCCAACCCTGGTCTTTTAATCTCCCAAGCTTCGTCCAGCAATACTTAACATTATACAGTGGGGGAAACTGAGGCCAAGGTGAGTGACTTCTCCCTCCTTTTGCCCAGGCTTCACCTTCATTTGGGGCCTGATATGTTTCAGAGTTACACTGTGTCTCCTCAGGCTGCTGGGAAGTGCTCCTCAGATAACTGAAAGGGGCTGTAATTCCAGGGCAGAGAATGTCGGCTGCCCCCCAGGCACTCACGCTTCCTCCCCTTCCAGAGTGAAGAGTTGTGGCTGGGAAGGGGCTGTCCAGATAGGAACTACATTTCCCAGCCTCCTTTGCACATATGTAGCCATGTGATATGTTTTCACCAATGGGAATGGGAGTGATGTGAGTTTTTCCAGGCCAATATGAGGCGGAAGCAGATGAGCCCTCTCTACTATTTCTTTCTCCTTCCATGGTAAGCTTAGAAGACACATATTGAAGAGAGAAGGAACTAGGGGTATGGAAAGCTGCTCCTCACTTTCATTGAACTGCTGCTGAGAGAGAAATAAATTTGCACTGTGTTAAGCCACTGAGCTCCAGAATTTACCTCTTATGCCACCAGGCACTGCCTTAACCAATACACTAGTCCTGGGCTCTCAATGATTCCCAACCACCTCATGCACAACCATTCCTGAGAATGGGAGGAAAGAACCTGGCAACCCTGAGAGCTCAGAGAGAAGTTGGTTTAATTCAGAAAACATTTACTGCGTACCTCCTCTCCCTGGCCCATCTCAGCAACATGGAAAAGTTCTCTGCTGTCTTCAGCCCTTCACTGCCACCCGCAAGCACAGCGGTGACCCTCTCACTTTCCTGCCTTCCTCACCCAGACTTCTCAAACGAGCTATCTACACCTCTCGTTGCCATTTCTACAGCTTCCACTCACTTCTCAACCCCTCCAGCCTGGCCTCCATCCCCAACATCCTAAGAAACAGACCCAGCAAAGGTTACCCTTTCTCCATTCCAGTCATGGTTTAGAATATCTTAAATTCTTGGAACCTCAGTTCCTGTATCTAATGGCCTCACCTTTCAGAAGTGGAGCCATCCACACAGCCTGTCTACACAACTGACTCCTTCTGACACTCACTTTTATCTCAAGGGAATCATTCAGCTCACTTCTAGAAATTTCTGTGGACATCTACAGTGTGCTAGACAATGTTCTAGAAGAGGAAGAGAAGGCAAAGAAGAAATGATCCCTGCCTTTGAGAAGCAAACAGCTGATTGGTGACATCTTGCCCACTGACCCAACACACAGGAGTCATATGAAAAAGATAACCAATGTACTTTAAAAGCACAGAATTCCCTTATGGAGACAAAAAAAAAAGAAATAGAAGAATCCCAGGTTCATCTTCTCTTCTACCTTGTTTTATTATCTGTGATGCTCTAAGTCAAAGCCAATAGCTCTCAATAATCCCCAATGAGACTAAGGAATGCCTTGGTCTTAACTTTAGCTACATGCCCATTAGTCCAATATCATTTTAGTCAAAACTATTTGAGCTTAAAAAAGGTTACATCCTCTCTCTGTGCTTCACTTTCCCCTGTATACAATGACAGGGTTAAACTAGATGCCTACTCGGGCTCCTTGCAGTCCTCAACATTTGTAACTCTAGGATATTCTCACTTGCTAATCAGACATCAGAGATGTCCACCTAACCCTACTAGTAAGTTAACATTTTATTGAGTGCTTATCTGGTATTTCACCAGATTGTAGTCATTTATCTCTCATAACAGCCCTATGAAATAGATGCTATTGTTTTATAGATAAGAATACCAAGAGGCAGAAGTTTCAGTAATTTGCCCAAGGATGCACACCAAGTAGGTAGAACCAGGATTTGAACCCAAGTAGTGCTATGTTGGTACCTCCCACAGTCTCATCTATTTTGCAAAAGGCTTTGCCCATAGCTCCTGAGGAGTGGGCAGTGGGCCATATGACTCCACCTACTTGCCACAGCTGACTGGTCCAGGGAGGACATCTATGTCCAGGGTGACCAACCCCTTGACCTTTAGAGTGTAAAAGGCATTCAGGCTTGCACAGGGAGGCTCAGAGGGCATGGCCACCTGGCTGTAGGGAATTGAACTGGAACCTATGAGGGCTCAGTGTCCACTCACCAGATGGTCAAGGTCAAGATAAATGAGCAGACCATGCTAATTAACACAGAGAGAGCAATAAGCCATCCGGAGAGAGCCTGACCAGAGAGAGAGATTTCTTCCGATGGCTTTCTGGCTCCAGGAGCTCAGAGATTCCCCCATTTTTGTCCCTTGGATTTCCTTGAGCCCCAAATGTATCTTGACAGCAACAGCCCTTCGGTGGCACTAGGGCAGGTGGCTCTGTGTCCCCTGTAACCCCAAGGAGCTTGCCGAAACCAGAACCTCTAAGCAAATCGATATCCTGCCTCCTTGCCAGACACTTCACTGGGTCTGACTGCACCTTTACAAACCAATATGCTCCCAATAAGTAAGCCATTGGCTCAGGCTCTGGATGTTTCTGTAATACAGAGCTTTGTGCTGTCACAATATTTATCGTAATAGGATTTGATAAGTAGAGCACTGGTGTGAGAGACAGTTTGTATAAACAGGAAAAAAAGAGAGAAAAGAAGTTAATAAAAAAAACTTAAAAAAAAAAAACACCCACCACTTCCCAGATCAAGAAAATGGAAAAAGCGGAGTGCATAACAGAGGGGAGAAAAGTCAATTAAATCATGATAATTACTTCCGCTGTTGTGCCCAAGAGCAGCATGAACGTCTATTAATTAGGATTTCCATGTTGACTGTGGCCAGTTGACTTCAAGGAGGCTGCCAGTGGGCTCAGTAATAACGTTCTCCTGGAGAGCAAGTGTGTGAAAATATTTTCACCCTGACAATTAGCAATTTTAAAGACACATCCACACGCACAAGGTCAGGTTCCCTGGGGTCCCTGTGATCAGCATGAAATGCAAGTTCCTGCAGTCCCCACCCCCATCCCCCAGAAGTCAAGATACCCCAACCTCATCCTTATAATTACCTGCTCCTCTCAGGTCTCTAATTAGCACTGAGAAGCTTGCTGGGTGCAAATTCCTGCACAAAAGCACAAAACAGGAGCCTGAAGGAAGCAGAGGGTTATCTTGTCCAGACCCTGCCACTGGCAAGACCAGCCCAAACCACTCCAGAGCCTGTCTTTAGGGGATGTGGAAGGAAGGAGGTTCAGAACAAGTTGACTCCGTCCTCAGAACCAGATTCACATCTAGAAACCAGAAACATCAATGGCTCAGATACCAGTGGATATTCTAAACAATCCATACAACCTCTACGATGATTTTCCCTGTTCAGACAAGCAAAGGTCCACAGTGTTTGCTCAAGAGGGGTCTCTGAGGCCCGACTCTGGCTTGGGAGTGGTGTGAGAGATCACTTAGCAAATGGGGAAACTGAGGCTCAGGGAAGCCAGTCCATGTGCTTTTAGTAACAGGGCCAAGACTCAGGCTGAGGCCTCTGAGTCCCAGCCAGAGAGCTAGAAATTGATATTATAGGCCATTCTTGGACATATTATAAAATACATATTATATTACATTACATATATATGACTTTACTTATATATATTTGATTTTGCATACATATAATATCAATACATTAATTATTGCCAAATAGTGTCTGGCACATGAAAGAGGGTCAATAAATACCAATCCACTTTCTTTTCCCCTCCCCTGCAAGGATAAAAGGCAGGCCTGGCTGCTATGTGTGGAGCCCTGGGGGACTGATGGGAGGCGGGGAGGAGGCAGTGGGGAGGGCAAAAGGGATGAGGGTGCTCCAGCTGAGCCAGGAGTGAAGCGGGTCCTGGCCTCTACTCTTGTTTTTCGGGAGAGAAGCAGGGAGACAAACACGGGACATTGGGCCAGCCACTCCTCAACAAAGCAGGGAGACAAACACGGGACATTGGGCCACCCTCCCTGCCCGCCCTGATCCACTGGAAACAGAGAACCCAGGCGAGGAGTGGAGGGTGGGCCCTGCTGCATGCTCTCTGGCCAGCGTGTGTTGGCTGAGCCAGGAAATCCTCTAGCCTCAGAGCCCCAGGCTCTCCCGAGCCTCAGAACCGAGGGCAGAGGAAGGTCAGGGTCAGGGCCCAGGAGGGAGGATGTATAGAAATAGCATCCCCTGCAAGGGCAGGGCCGCACTAGCAGGGCTCATGGAGGAAATGGGCCTTCCTGTCATTCACCGTCAGTTCTGCCGGGGCCAAGTTAAACAACGAAGACTTCCCCACATCACACACCTAACAGAGGCAAAATGTGGACATCCTGACTTCCAGGCTGATGCCCCCTGTCCTCCTAGCCTAATAAATGTTTAAGGCCAAAGGAACAGATCTTAGTACTCAGCATGGAAGGGATCAGAGGTCTGTGGACAGACCTGCCAGCTTCCTGAATGGTGAGCTCAGCTATAGTACTCTCCTCTCTGGCCTCAAACATCCCATCTACAAAGCAGGAATAAGTGCAGGTACCTCTGGGGAATACTCAGGCTGTATGTAAGCTAAACACTGGGGGAAGTGCCAGGACCACAGTGGCTAAGGGTTCAGACCCAGGCCGGCCTGGTAAGACTTCAGCTTCCGGGGCCTCACTTGCCCAGTGGAGGAGATGGGGTGAGGAATGGCCACCTCACAGGTGTTACACCTGAGGCACTTTGCATAGCACCTGGCACATGGTAATTGCTCCGTGAGTATGAGCAGTGGTTGGTATATGAGTCCTTCTGCATCTCAGTGGTAACTTGAGTTAGATCCCAAGTCTTCCCTCCCCGTAATAGAATTGCTAATCTATACCCTTGCTGCAACCTCATGTGGGCAGTGACTGCCCACCCCACCCCTTGACCTTGGGCCTGACCATGAGGCTGGCTTTAACCAATGGGACATCAGAGCAGAGTCATGGATGTTCCTACATGTCCTTATGAAGGCCCTCTTGTGCTCTGGTCAACTGCTGAGAGAAAATCAGAATAGCCACTGTCCCAGAATAAATGCATAGAGCTGAACACAGGCCCCAGCAGCTAGCTGCTGGTTCAAGAAGGAGAGACCCAGGGAGCAGACTCAACCCCGACCTGCAGCTGGAGCCTGGAGCCCACAGCCTGGAGTCCAGGGCAGACCAGCCAAGTTGCAGTCCATCCCACCCCCTTGAACATGAAGATAAATGTTGCTTTAAGCCACAGAGGTTTGGGGTCTTTTGTTATGTGGCATTATTTTGGTGATAATGCCATTTTACTATGAGAAAGAGAGGCTAAGTGACCTGCTGAAGCTCATGATGCTGGCAGGCAGCAAAATCAGGGCTGGAACCCAAGACAGCCCCCCTTGAGAATGCCCTCAGCTCCCCCTCCAGCATGCCGATGTGGGTGATGCTCACCAGGAGCTAAACAGGCCAACACCTGCTTCAGGTCCACACTTCCCCAAGATGGGGCCTTCACTAGGGTGGCCCCATCAGACTGCTCAGGCCACTAACCACGGCGCTGGCAGCAGAGCCCAGATGGCCACAGGATCCCCTGCCCTAAAGGTCTCTCTCACCTGGGCCTGGGCACCCTGCTTTATCGCTTCACACTTCCTTGTAGGGACAGACGGAGGCGAAACGCAGGAAGAGGATAAGCAAATAGCAGTCGGAAGGGAGGGCTGCCAGGCTCCTGCTGGGCCAGCCTGCCTCCTGCACCAGACAGCGGGCAGTTTGGGATCCAGATGCTTCCAGTAAATCTACATGCACTTGGATTAGCAGGCAGAATTCACTGGAGACAGCAGGCTCCTGGGAGCAGGAAGGGACAGGAGAAGCAGGCAGTCAGCATTGATTCTCACTGACTCATTCCCCAAGTGATTCTCTGTCGGGCACAGTGTCCTCGCCTCCTCTGAGGAGGCCGCTGTTAGAGCAGAGAGTGTGGTGTTCACAGAGATGGGTTCCAATTCTGGCTCTGCCTCTCATTGGCTGCCTGGCCAGAAAGAAGATCTTTGGGCCTCAATACCTGGTGTACGGAGAAAAGACTTAAAGACCCACCCCCACGGTTGCTATGAGGATTTCATGGGTTATGAGCACCAAGGCCTGGTAGAAACTCTACGGCAGTGTAACATGTTAACTACTGTTATGTTAGTTAGTGCCAGAGGCACACACAGCACTCATTTCTGATGAAAATACACAGATGCAGAAATTAGGTAAAGCACACACATATCCAATGTGGTCCCCTACCAATTTTAGTCATAAGTGATCCAAGAATGGCAAATGGGTGGCATACGTGCAACTGTGGCAGACATCACTAATCGGTTTCAGCACTCTTTGCTGATCAACCCAGAAGGGACCTTGGCATCCTTCCAGCCCAGTGCACTGGCAGCCACTATCACAGGTCGGAAGCAGCACTAACGGGAAAACCTATTTATCTCCCTGTCTAGACTAACAGTCTTGTTCTACAGAGAGGCCCAGAGCGGGCAGTAGACTTGCACACAGGAAGGCCCAACAGTCACTCAGGTCTCTAGATTCTGGTGCTTTCTTTACCTCACCAGCTTTTCTCACACTGACGTGGATTTTGTTTTCTGAACATACCTGGGGAAAGGACGAGATTGGTCTTCCCTGTCTCCTTAGTCCCCGACTCGTGCAGTTCAGTAAGACTCGCCATCTTCTGCTGTACTTCCCTCTCCCCAGCCTTCTCTGCTCCAGCCACCTAGCCTTCTTTATGTCCCTGGAACATGCAGTCTTGTCCCCATCTTGTTGCCTTTGCTAGCCTCTTTGCCTCCCAATGTCCCGGGGCTGGTGGGCTCTCAAGCTCAACTCTCAACTGCCCCTCTTTAAAGGAAGTGTTCCCTGATCACTCGATCTGAAGTGGCTCACCCCTCAGCCCCATCACTGCGGAACCTTTCTGCTGCAGCTCCCCCACTACACCCATTTCCACCTCAAGACCTTGGCTCTGGCCATTTCCTCTGGCTGAAATGTTTTTCTGCCAGTTCTTTGCATGGCCAGATTCTTCTGAGGATTCAGGTCTTCACACAAATCTCACTTCATCAGAGAGACATCGTGGGTCTCTCATGTTATCCTCCTGTCTCTTATCTTTGTATCACTTCCACTCCCTAAATCATTTTATCTATTTGCTTTCTTCAGTCTTCCTTTTATTTGTCTGCCCCACCAGAATTTAAACCCCATCAGGCTACGGATCCTGTAGGCCCTGTTCATAGTTTGTGTTTCTATCTAGCTGGTCTACTACAGTGGCCCAGTAAGCTATTGATGAATGAATGAATGAATGAATGAATGAATGACTCTACTGCTGACTCCCTGTGGGATCCAGTCCTCCCAAATGGCATTTCTCTCTGAAGCCCCAGGACTAACGTGGGCATGGTGCATGGCACTGGAACAGACACTTATGAAGTGTCATTCAATGAATGGGCTCCTGCTTTTCAGGGCCTCAGTTTCCACATCTGTAAAATGAGGCACTGGGGTACGTCAACACTCTTCAAACTGTGCCCGGAAAACCCCTGGAGGGGGTTCCCACCCGCTGCTTTGTGGCTGCAGGTTTCCAATAAGCAAATGAGCAAACACAGGACAAGGCCAAGTTTTCATGAAGCCGAGCATCCTCCTGGTAAAGCGCTGTCCTTTCTATATCGGGGGAGGTGGGGACAAATCTTTCTTCGTTGCAATAATGGTGCTGGGAGATGGTAGCTGTCTTTTTTTTAACATCCTTATTCTGCAACAGGAAGAGGTTGACAACCAGAAGCAGATGTCAGTCCTAACTTGTGTTTTTTTTTTAATTTTATTGGAAAAGGAAATGAAGTCTGGGACCCTCCACCCTGGAGCTCTGCTGGCATGCCACAAACAATGAGGCATTTTCCACCACACAAAGAAGAATTAAACTGCCCTGAGGACTCCTTCTCTGCTTTTGTCTGTTTCCTATTTTGGGCTTCCTTTGAAAATGTGGTTTTGTAGCTTTATAAAGTTTGAGATCTCTGAAGACTAGATCTCTGAAGACACTATCTCCAAGGGCCTGTTCCCACGGTCTCTTCCCATCTCCAGCAAGTTGCTCAGACTTTTCTCCAGGTTCAAGTGTGCTTTCCCCTCAGGAATTCAGAGCTGGGCTGATGGATCTAGAGGACCCAAGAGGGCTCTCCCAGCCCAGCCCAACTCTGCATGATGGTCTGCCAGTAACCACTGTCCTCTGACCAAACACACTCCTTCCCAGGCCTCTCAGAGCCAGGTTGTGCACACATACAAATAGCAAAATAGCCCTTGGGGTGTATTTGCCATGCATGCATCTGAGACCCTGCTGGTGGGAGTGGTTGTATCACCCCCATTTTAGCCTCGTTCAGAGAGACCCAGTGTCTTATTAGGTGTCTTGTCTTTGCGAAAAGAAAGGTGCAAAGCCAGTGCTTAGAGGCCTTTCTCCCAGCAGCTAAGTGGAAATTTCAAGAGCCTTTTGGCAACCTGTCCTGAACCTGAGAAACTCAGCCTGTCTCCAACTTACTCACACCGTGCCCACTAATGTGGGTGTTGAGCACTGGGGCTGTGCCAGGCACTTTAGTCCATTATCTCAACCCACAAAAGCAAGCTTTGCTATGATCCCCTCTTCCCCCTGTGGAAACTGAGGCTCAGAGACGTTCTGTGAGTTGCCCACGATCCCACAGGAGTCATAAGCGGCCAAACCGAGATCAGGGCTGTATCTGCTCTAAGTGTACCTTCTTGCTTTGTGTCAGCCCCCAAGTCATGGCCCCGAATCCCTGCCTACAGACGTCCAGCTGGCCTTTCTCTGCTTGGGATCAACTCTCTAAAATCAGCTCGGCTGAGCTCCTGTCTTGCAGAAGAAGGAAGCACCAGGCACAAGAAAGCACTGCCAGGTCCTGGCATCCCCAGGAACCCGAGGGGCCCTCCGGTGCCAACAGCATCAGCAGCCCTGGGCTGGGGGCTGCCCTTGGCATCCCCTCTTCCCCCCTCAGATGCCCCTCTGGCTGAGAACCCACCAGCCCCTCCTCTAGCCAATGAAGCTATTTCATGAACCTGGCATGTGCCTTGATAACGATGCCCAACCTCCTTTGAGTGGGGGTTGATGGCCAGGCAGCTAGAGAAGCCATCCTATCATCCACTGAGCTGCCCGTTTCCTGTGGGCTCCCTTCTTTGAGTTCCCTCTTTGAGCTGAAATTGGCTGGTTCTACAAGGTACAGGAGTCAAAGTAACTGCTACTCCCCTAACCCATAACTCACCTTAGGCTTTCTATATATATCAAAGCCTAAGTGACCAGATGACTGGAACAACCGGACAGTAGCCATGACGTGTACTGACCACCAGGGGGCAGACACTCAACACAGGGGCTGCCCCCTAGTGGTCAGTGCGCTCCCACAGCTGGAGCGCCACTGCAGCAGTGGCATGAGTCTCTTGTGAGTCTCTCCGGTGGACACTCCCCCCTGCGCACGCGGCGGCAGGTGCAGCGGGGCCGGGATGAGCTGGATCGGGCCTAAACCGGCAGTCGGACACCCCCTGAGGGATCCCAGATTAGAGAGGGTGCAGGTTGGGCTGAGGGGATTCCCCCCTTCCCCCTCCCCCCTCCCGTGCACGAATTTCGTGCACCAGACCTCTAGTATGTAATAAGGCATTATCAGATTTCACCTTAACCGTGCACGTGCACACACACCCCTGGAGACTTCGAGTGGCCTAACCTCAGGCTACACTTCTCGCTTCGTCTGAAATGCCTCCCCTGCTTTGCCCACGCTGGACCCTCCCTGGGAATGCTAGCCCCATGTTCTCCACCAGGCAAATGACACTTCATCCTTTAGGAACCAGATTAGGAAGTCACTCTGTGCAGATGGGTCCACGCCCCACAGCAGACTGGCTCCTAGTCTGTGTTCCAGCAGCACGTGGTCTGTACACCCTCTGTGATTCTGATTATTTTCATGTTTATCATCTCCCCCTTGGACTGCCCTCCATGAAAGCCCTTCAGCTTAGACACCACTTCTATCCTACATCACAAACAGAAAATGTCTGTCTCCTGGCGGATGGATGGAAGGAAGGAAGGAAGGAAGGAAGGAAGGAAGGAAGGAAGGACACAGTAACAACAACATAGAACTGAGCCCCTAATGCATGCCAGGCACCTCGCTAAACTCTTTACAAGCTCGAGCTCATTTTGTGATTACCGAGGCCCAGAGAGGTTAGGTCATTTGTCCAAGGTCACACAGCCAGGAAGTGGCCAGGTTGGAATTTGAACCTAGGCCTGTGGATCTGCAAAGTAATGCTCTTTGCCCTGGGTAGGCCTGCCTGCCCAGCCGTGGAGGACAGAAGATGCCGCCGCCCATTGGCCCACCTGGTGAAGATCGGGAAGCTTGTTTTGATTAATCACTGAGAGTGGATTTCCACCAGGTGCCGCACGAAGAAACAGGCCGATGGCAATACATGGTGTTGCTAGCCCTGCTCAGTCATGGGGTTAACTGTGACAGTTGTGATGCTGGGAAGTGAGTTAACCCTTCTACTCTTCTTCTGGGGGTTCCTTATTTCACCCACAGCAGCCGTTTTCATTAAGGCCTTGTCAGCACATCAGAAAAGTGCTATGATGAACTCAGTGAACAAATACTTGCAGAGCCCCAAATTTTACACTCGGAGCTAAAGAAAATGTTTAGTAAAAGGCATGAAACATGGCACATGTCATCTAGGAGTTTATCCCTAGAAGACGAATTGTGCTTGTATTTCTGATTCTATTCCCAAGGCTAATTGTAGAGTGTGCCTCTCTCTCTCTCTCTCTCTCTCTCTCTCTCTCTCTCTCTCTCTCTTCTCACATCCCCCGAACGGCGATGAGTGCCTAATGGAGGCAGTTATAAAGCCGGAACATCAGATTATGTCAATAAACATAAACAGAGACACAACCTCCTAGTTGGACAGCAACAAGTGGGAAAGCGGTGGCTGCAGTGTGAGAAGGCACAGACGTGTGCAAACTAGAGTGTGTGTGTGGTATGCGTGCATTTAAATCTCCAATTGTTGATCAAGGAAATGGAGATATTTAAACTACATTTGTAGAACCAGAAGTCTGTTATTTTGGGGTATGAGACAGATATTAACCAAATTCTTTAATTATAAATACCTGCTGGTTTAGTAATATTAAGAAATGATGCATCTGCCTATTCCTTTAAATTTTAAGGAAAGAGCCTGGCCAGTGTGGCTCAGGGGTTGAGCACTGACCCAGGAACCAAGAGGTCGCAGGCTTGATCCCCAGGAGGGGGCGTGCAGGAGGCAGCTGATTGATAATGTTCCTCTCATGTCTCTATCTCTCCTATCCCTCTCCCTTCCTCATCTCAATAAAAATGTGTTTTTTTTTAAAAAAGTAAGAGAAGTGGTGTATATCCCCAAATTGAAAAATAGGTGCTCCGACAAGAAAACGTGCACCCATGCTCATAACGGCACCACTCACAACGAGTGGAAAGCCCCAGCTTTTCCAACGGCACGTAGGCAGTGGGGTGATGCGGGTAAAGCACTGATGTCAGAGTCGCCCTGGCCCTACTCTCGCTTTCTAACTCTGGGACCTGCACAATCACTTTTGGGCTCTCCCTGCTTCGGGTTCCTCCTCTACAGAATGGGGCCTCGCCAAGCTGGGTGGGGGTCCAGCAGCTGCTATTTGGGAAAGTGATTTTGAAAATGTGAGCTGTATTAAGCTAACATTTATGGAGGGCTTACGAGTCGAGTTTCTGCACTGAGCACGTTTCGCTGTCTGTCTCATTTAATCCTCATAATGGACCCATTTTACAGAAGAGGAAGCTGTGGTTTAAAGAAAATCAGAGGTAGAGCCAGGTTTCAAGCCCAGGCTGCTCTGACCGGAAGGCCACACTGCCACACTGGTTACCATGGTCTGGGAGAGCTCGCTCAGCTGTGCTCAGCACATCTCTAGATCAACACCAAGCACCAACCCCATCCGGATTCACAAACCCACCTCTGCATTAGTTCAGCATTGAGCAAGGAGCTGGTCATTCTGCCCCACATCTCACCGACCAGCTGCTCTTTGCTTCTCAAATGGCTTCTTTCTGATTTCTTGGCACCCACTGGTGTAAATTTCCCTGAAAGTGAACTTCAAATCATTTTGTTATAAAAACAACATTATCAAACACTCTCCGTGTGCCAAGTGCCATGCTGGGTCCTGGGGAAGCAGAACTGAATAAGCCCACACCCCAGCTTCAAAGAACCCAAAGTGGAGATAAATAGGAAAATAAATGAGTACTCTCAACTATTATAAACTCAGCAATAGACGTCTGTTTAGGGTATGCTGGGTTGTGTGTCAAAGGAACTCCCAAGCAACTCAGTGTGGCACAGTGCTAGTTAAGAAGGCAAACTCTTGCCGAAACCAGTTTGGCTCAGTGGATAGAGCATCAGCCTGCGGACTGAAAGGTCCCAGGTTCGATTCCGGTCAAGGGCATGTACCTTGGTTGCGGGCACGTTCCCTGTAGGGGTTGTGCAGGAGGCAGCTGATCAATGTTTCTCTCTCATCGATGTTTCTAACTCTCTATCCCTCTCCCTTCCTCTCTGTAAAAAAAAAAAAAAAAAAAAAAAATCAATAAAATATATTTAAAAAAAAAAAAAGAAGGCAAACTCTGGTTCTAATCCTTTTCTGTACTAGCTGAGCTGTGTGACCTTGGGCAAGTCACTTAACCTCTCTGTTCCTCATTTGTAAAATGAGATTAACTATACCTGCCTCAAAGGGCTGTGCTGAGGATTAAATACTTGAGGACATGTGAAGGGCCGAGAACATGGCCCGACACATGGTCATCACTACATGATTAGCACTAGCTCTTATAACTAGCATGGTCTCTGTCTGTGTAGTGTGCAGGCATGGGAACAAGTTAAGGCATAAAGTTCAAGAAAGACACGCAGTGAACCACAATAGATTCAAATGCTAAACTAACTCAGGCCTGTTGTCAAGTGAAAGTCCATGTGGAAATGGAAATGCCAGCCCTGTATGAATAAGGGCAATCAGCAGTCAGCACTACCAGGGTGAGGAAAACACAACCAGAAGACTGTCCACAAACCCAGGTCCACCGGGAAATGCGAACACCAATTTCCAAGAAATGTCAAATTACATCCCTCTCCCTGTGTAGCTGCCAGGCCCCAGGGAGTCATTTCATGTTCGAATTGCTTTTTAATCCCATGAGATTGCATCCTCTCCCCCTGCCCCCCCCTGTGGTCTCCAGACGATGCCTTTGGACAATATTACTGGCTCCTATGCTGCAGAGAAAATGTAAAAGTCAAAGATCAGGAAATAAGCCCCAGTGTCTCCTTTCTAGGAAGACCAGTGAAATGAAGAGCAAAAGCCTGTGGGATGCCTTTACCTAGGGGATCCTTCCTTGTGTATAAAGAGATGCGGGATTTTCTGGTCAATTTCCTGTCTCCTCTCCTGCATCGGGTCTGTCTCTCATTACAGCTGTTCTCTGGATCCAGGTTCAGAGACACCAGTCCCTAAGGCAGTAGCGGCAAGGTGCTGGATGGAGCAAGACAGTGGAGGTTTCCAGTCCTCCATCTACTTCTTCTAGCTGTAAGACCTTGGTCAAGTTACTTGACTTCTCTGAGCCTTGGTGCACTCATCTGTAAAATGGGAATAATATCACTTTTCTCATGGGGTTGCCGCAGGAACAAGAAAAATTCAAGTGAAGCACTTGGCATATTGTAAGAGCTAAAAACAAACACAAACAAACAAAAACACCAAGGCCTCCTGAATCACTAAAATAGTGTCTCCTCCTAGCCCCATTCCAGCCTCAAATTTGCAGAAGGCTGCTTCCCAGGGCACTCCCCAAATTCAAATGTTCTAGGAGATTCCCCAGCTCAGAGCCCTGAAACCCAGCCAGCCCCCATGGCCTCTCCTCTGGGCAACTGGAGTCTGGGTCTGTCTTCCAGATCCCAGGAGAGGCACCTCTAAACTGACAGTCACATTCCGCCTAGAGTGACTCCATGCCCAGTGCTCCACACTCCACAGGAATGATCCGCTCTGTGCCACAGGGGCTCCCCTCACCCAATTTCCGGATGGGGAAACTGATGCTCCAAGGCAGACTGACTTGACTGAGGTTCCTAGGCCAGTAGGCAATGCAGCTGAGGTTCAAACCCAGATATAAATGCCAGACTCTCTCATCCACTCCACCGCCACTGCATGCTCCCTCACTCATTACCTGATCCATAGCCGCTTGTACTAGTCTTCACTGAATCTTGTTCTTTCGAATGGCTTCCAACCTACTCAATTTTTAAACATGATCTTGAATTAAGTTATACTACCTAGGAAGCCATGTGTTTGTTAAATACATTTTATTAAATAGTCATTCAGATAACTATATAACCATTAAAATGAGAAGTGTCCTTGTTCCCATGAGTTCCACCAAGTCATCTGACAGCCGCATGCCGCTGACCACTGACCGCTGACCTCGGGTGCGCTTCCTCCCTGCTCTGGAACTGTCGAAGGAACCGGCCTCCCAAAGTCATGTTTGATTTAGATCTGCCAAAGGCTTCTTTGATTATTCAGCCAGTGTCCCAAAAATTGTTGGATTGAGCGTTTGTGGAGTCAGAAAGTGTTCTTCCAGCCCCAAGACGGGTCAGACAGACTTCTATAGTGGAGCCAGTGACATTAGAGGGATACCTCTGACAATGTCCTGTGGACGTCCAAGCAGTCAGTGCAGACACTGCAGGAGTCGTGGGCAGGCAGCTCCATTTCTTAGGGAAAACCCTGGCTTCTGGGACCCCCACCTGGAACAGGCCTAGTACAAGTGCAGCTGACGGAGGCTTGTGATGAGTGAGGCTGGAACATCCAAACCTGCGTCTTACTGACCTTTGGGGCCCCCTTCCCCAACATGCTGCACCCAACAGGCACTTAATCATTGTTTAGGAACCACATACGGTGAACTTCATAAAGTACAACCTCACTTTAAAGGAGAGAATGGATTGCATAGTGCCCCTCCGCCCCCAAGTTCATGCTCCTCGGAACTTCAGAATGTGGCCTTATTTGGAAAAAGGGTATTTGCAGATATAGTTAGGATGAGGTCATACTGGTTTAGAGAAGACACTAAATGTAATGTTTGTTTCTTTATAAGAGGAGAGGACACACAGAAAGCTAGACACACAGGCCCTAGCTGGCTTTGCTCAGTGGTTAGAGCATCAGCCCGCTGACCGAAGGGTCACGGGTTCGATTCCCAGTCCAGGGCACGTACCTGGGTTGCAGGTTCGCTCCCCACCCCAATCGGGTGCATGAGGGAGGTGGCCAGTCAATGTGTCTCTCTCACACTGATGTGTCTCGCTCTTTCCCCCTCCCCTCTCCCTTCTACTCTCTCTGAAAAGCAATGGAAAAAATATCCTCAGGTGAGGATTAACAAAACAAAACAAAACAAAAAGAGAAATACACACAGAAGGAAGGAACACATGACAAGACAGACACACGGAAGGAAGCCAGCTGTGTGAGGACGGAGGCAGCTATGAAGCAGGGGACGCCAGGCCTGCCAGCACCCTGGGAAGCTGGAGGAGGCAGGTAGGATGCGCCCCTGGGAACCTAGAGTGAGCACGGCCCTGGCTGCACCTTGATTTCATACTTCCAGCTTCCAGAAATGTGAGTGGTTACATTCCTTTTGTTTTGAGGACCTCGGAGTGTGGTCATTTGTCGTCACAGCAGCTCTCGGAATCTAATACAGAAGACAAGTACCGGAGGCTCAGAGAGACCAAGCAACTAAGGTGAGGTCCCACCACCAGGGACTCTCAGAACCAGGCCTAGAACTCGGGCCTCCAGCCTGGGTCTTGATCTCACCCTGAGAAACAGTCACTTTCTAGAAACCAGCAGCCAGAACACAAGGTGGGCAGCCAGTCCCTACCCCCATCCTTCTCTAATTTCACCTGAACATTGAGGAAAACCCCTGAGGTGATGTTTGCCTCCGTGGAAGCAGCTTTCCCCCCCACTTTTGCTCACAGAGAGCTGTGACAGTGGCCAGAAATGCCACCTGTCATTGGCGAGGTCTCTGTGTTCTCAATGGCTTTCTGGGCAGACGCACCCGTCCGTGGCCCCCAGCCGGGCGTCGGTAAGACCAACCTTTATGAAAAGTGGTGACCAGCATGGTTTCTTCTGGGTGGGCATCTCCGGACTGTTTCAGTCTGCGATCAGCAGGACCCGCTCCCACTTCCAAGACATCGGACAAATACTCCCCACACCTCCCAGGATGGCCACGGTTTCACTGCTAACAGCAGCTGACCAGGAGAAGGTCTATTCTTTCTCCATAAACTGATTTCTCCCCGAGTCTTCCCCAGGCGCCCCTGGGGGCTGGGCTCGTGGCTCACCCCACTTACACACCCCTCGCTGTTTTAGTAGCTCTCACCCCGTCCCAGAAATCATGGGGGCGGGTGGAGAGTGGAAAGGTCCTCTTGCTTTCTCCTCTATCTTCTCCCTGGCCTGACAGTCCTCCTTAGAAATGCAATCTACTTGTTATTTTAGGCTGGGGTTAGTACATGCCTTTGGACTTGAAAGAAAAATTCAGATCCAAACCTTAAAGATAAACATACCACTGCAAGCATGAGGGTTACCAGAGGGGAGCTTTGAAACCTCAGCCTGCAAAGAATCACTCATCCACCACACACTGGTCCACAAATATTAGTCAAGGGACTTCCGAGGGCTAGGCTCAGTGCTGAACTGAGACGAGTAAGGCCTCCGCTCCCTCCCACACTTCCTCCCTCCTTCACTCCCTTGCTTCCTCCCTTCTGTACACAAAACTTATTGAACTCCTCTATTGCCAGGCACTGCAATGTACTTGGGGTCCACAGAAGTAAAAAAAAGAAACTGATATGGCCCCTGCCTGTGGCCCTAAGTGAATTCGACTAAAAGCAGAAAGGGTCAAGGAAGCAGAGTAAAGATGAATAACAATGTAATCTGATAAAAGAGCAGGCGGACAGGCTCTGGGCTGGCAACATTCTATTCTTATTTTCAAGATTTAATAAACGCTAGTCAGACCTCCCTCTGAGTGCTGAGGCAACACTGCTGGAATGGGACTCTGATGTACAAAAGGGTGAGGGAGAAAGAATCATAACCTCTTTGCCCAAAGCTGAGTTCATCATCCTGGCCCCTCCACTGGCTCTTTGCAAATCCTCTGCATTCCCCCCATTTTTCTTAGCAGCCCCAATTATCTCTTAGGCACCTTAGCTCAAAAACTCAGACATCATCATTTCTGCTCTTGCCTCATCCATTCGTCCCAAAGTCTTATAGAGTCTTCCCATTGCCTCTTGCATCTGCCCCCCTTATCTCCACCCATGTCCCTGCTCAAATCAGGCCTGTATCTTCTATTGCTCGGACCTCTGCAGTAGACAAACTGTTTCAGTCTCTCATTGCTTCAGCCCATCCTCTACATGTGTATTAAAGCAAGACCCTACCAGGGGTGGGCAAACTTTTTGACTCGAGGGCCACAATGGGTTCTTAAACTGGACCGGAGGGCCGGAACAAAAGCATGGATGGAGTGTTTGTGTGAACTAATATAAATTCAAAGTAAAGGAGCGGAGGGGAGAGCAAGAGAACCGGATAGAACAGCCGGATCCGGCCCACGGGCCGTAGTTTGCCCACAGCTGCCCTAGACCATTGGCCTGACCCAAAACCTTAAAAGACTCTCTGAAGCTGAATAATTAAGTTCAAATTCAGCATTCAAGGACTTCTAGAATCTGGCTCCAACCTACTTTCAAATTTAATATTTCACTACCCCTCTACATGTTCCCAGAATTACCACCAAAGGGTATCATTCTTTGTTTGATGAAAAATATATGCCCCACGCTTTCCCACGTCAAGCATTGGCAAAGGCTGCCCTACCACGTGGAATGCCTTCCTCCTAACCCCAGTCCTGTAAGGCCACCTCAGTGAAGGCTTTCTCCACCAGTCTCTCACTTCTGTCCTCTAAAAAGCCTTCACTAGCCTGTGGATTTTGCTTCTGGCACCATTTGTACCCTACTTTGTGTTACAGTCTGTGTTTACGCCCTTTATCTTCTCAGACCTGGTGGGGCCTGGAAAACATCAAGTGTTCCATTGATGGGAGGTCAATAGAATTAGCTCCACATTCCTCTCCCCATACCCTGTCTCCACCACTGTCCCCTTCCATCAAGGGGCAGGTGTACAGTTCACCATCGCAGCTCAATGTTAAAGTAATAACGTTTAAATTAATGTTTATTTATTCTTGATTAATGTTTAAATAATAACATTAAAAATAATAGGAACAATAAGAAAATCACTGAGTTTGAGCAGACTCAGAGGGCTTCTCTAGCAAAGCCCTCAGTATCATTTTCTTTCACCATTTCCTCTTCTCTCCCACTATTTTGGGGACTAGTCTGGATGAACTGAAGTTCCCTACCTCTCAGCTAAGATGCTGGATCCCCATCATCTGTAGCCCCCACCTGCAGACACCAGCTACTTCTCTCCCCTGAGTTCTTGAGCTCTGACAGGTGTGTGTGTGTGTGTGTGTGTGTGTGTGTGTGTGTGCGTGTGCGTGTGCGTGTGTGATGCCCAAGCCCCACAGGCCCTTCCTGCGGGGGGCGGGGAGCGGGGGGGGGGGGGCAGTCCTAACTCCCATCTCTACTCTCTGGTCTCTCTCGGCTCCTGCTTGGCTCCTGTAATCCATTCTCCATGCAGCAGCTGGAGGTTTACTTAAAATGCAAATTAGAACCCGGAGCTCTTCTGCTTGAAACCCTTGGAAGGCTTCTCATTGCTCTCAGAACAAAATCCAAACTCTTCAAAGGCCTGCAGCCCCCACCCGCCCCTCTCACTGCCCCCCGAGGCTCTCCCTACCCACCAGCCACAGCCAGCTTTGCTTCTCTGGGTCCCTGAACACACCTGAGACTTTGTGTTTGCTGTTTCCTCTCCTGGAAAGACCCCGGGGATCTCCCCAACACCAGTGCTCCCAAACACCCCTCCACGGCCTCTGGCACCCAGTGAGGGAGTTGAAGTATAAAAGGGAGGGTGGGGATTTGCCTTTGTCCACTTGACTGGGCACTAAGAATGAATCCTCATTAAGTTTTTCAAGTCTAGAGCCGGCCCCGGGCCTGAGTCCGAATCCGTTTCACCGCTTCATAGCTATGTAACCGGGGCAGTTACTCCATCTTTCTGTGCCCAGTTTCTTCATGTATGAAATAGGAATAAAGATGGGAGCTCATCTCTGATGAGCATTAAGATGACCTCATAAAGGAGACGCTGTCCATGAGGGCCTGCGCACACTCAGCAAGTCCTGCTGCCACTGGAGAGGGTCCCCCAGACCAGGCCTCTGTGCCCTCTAGCTTAGAAAGAGCACGGGTCTAAAGGCACCCCAGACCTCCTCCCCCAGCACAGAGCTGGCCCCCTCACCCATGAAACATCGCCTCAGCTCTGCAGGGGGACAAGAGCTCCCAGGGTGCAGAGGGGTGGCCCCAAGTCACGTGGCAGCAGGACACCTTCCCAGCCCCCAGTCTGGACTCCAGTGCCTGGGGTGGTGGACAAGCAGGTGTCCCCAGGCACTGGTGGCCCCTGGAGTGCATCTTCGAGAGGCATTCCCTGCTCAGAACCCAGGCTCACGCAGCATCCTGCAGACCTCTTTCCTGCCCTGGCCAGGGACTACTTCAGCTGAGCGTCTCCTTTATTCGTGGAGATGGGGATAGTGGGGGGTAGGGGTACGAACCCAGGGCTTTGGGAAACAGAGTGGAGCCCTTTGCAGCCAGAAATAAAAACCTCCTGTGCGGCCCTGGCCGGTGTGGCTCAGTTGGTTGAGTTTTGTTCTATCACACCAGAAGGTCGCCAGTTCGATTCCCAGTCAGGGCACATGCCTGGGTTGCAGGCTCAATCTCCAGTATGGGGTATGCAGGAGGCAGCCAGTCGATGTTTCTCTTTCACATCAATGTATCTCTCTCCCTCTCCCTTCCTCTCTCTCAAATCAATAAAAACATATTTTTTAAAAAATACCTTCTGTGTGGAAGTAAGCAGTGCATTTCCAAAGCCCAGGACCCAAGGAGGTAGCGAGCTCCTTCCTTTAGATAAATATGGCACCAACAGCCCTGCTTCGTGGAGGCAGCCGAGAAGGTCCAGGGAGGTTAACTGATGCTACCATGCCACTGGGTGGGTAGCTGGGGAACCTGGATGAAGCAACAAGACCACCCACCTGCATGGAAGCAGCACTCGGCATGCGCCAGGAGCACCTGCGTGGGCAACGTGGGCTCTGACACCAGAACCATCATGGTCACCATCCTACAGGTGAAATAATGGGGGAAAGCAGGGAGGTGGACTTCAAACTGTCTTCCACACTCTTCACCGCCAGCCTGAGGTGTCCTGACTCCTGTAGATATTTTTCACTTTCTCCCACTATGCCCCAGAACTCCCCAAAGCTGCTGAGGTTTCTCCAGATGCCATATGCACACTGTTAGTCCGAAGGTGCTTACCTATGCCGGGCTCTGTGCTGGCAGACACAGATACACCAGGCAGCAAAGCTAAGCCAACAGCACCAATGCAAGAGCTCACTCCACTGAGACAGACAGAAACAGAAGAATCATAAAGCAATGGCAAGTTAGCCTCAGTCCTGTGGGGGAAGCAAAAGGGGCTATAGGGAAGAACGAATGCACTCTTTTCTTTCAGAGAAGGTAACATTCATGTATGGCTTTCACTGTTGATTTCAGAAATTTTCAAATATGCGCACACCAACAGCAAGGGTACCACAATGAAGACTCACGTACCCATCCCTGAGCCGTGGCAATCCTGCCATTCTTATTCTGATGCTGTTTAAAAATACATACTAGTAAATAAGCACAGGGAGCTTAAAAAGCGGCAGACTGGGGGCCAGGAGATCTGAGGTTTGGTCCTGGCGCCGCCCTAGACTGGCTGTGTGGCCTGGGCCTGTAGGTCAAGCCCCTGCAGTCCGCAGCCAGGGAGGGGTCACCTCATGGCAGACAGCCACTGTGGCCTTCCCGAAGTCTCCCTTCCCAGGAGACAGCCTTCCGGGCAGACACCGCGCATCTGTGGGGGGAAGCTCTGCAATTAGCCCTGATTTATGATCTGACCAAGTGCCTGAGAAGTCCCTGCTCACCTCCACCCAATCCTGGGCAGCCCCCCTCTCAGAGAGGGGGTCATAAGGGGCCTGGATATATCTGGCCCAGGTGGGGAGACCAGAAACTTCTGCAGACAGGTGTCATCCAGCGTCCTGCGGGACAGCCCAGGAAGAGGTATCCCGAGCAGATCAGTCTCAAATGCACTCCCAGCAAAGCTTCCCAGCGTTGCACAAACACAGACCCATTGGTCAGTGAGGAAAATCCCTGGACCACGTGGCCAGCTCTCAGAGGCAGAGCGGCTTGTCTGGCCCTGGATCCTGGTCTCCTGCAATAACTGGCCTTCATTCACAGCATCATTTTGGCGATGCTGAGCTGTGGGCTAACGTGAAATTCAGCTGAGCCAGAAGAGGGTCCAGTCTCAGCTCTGCAGGACCCAGGAGCTCTGGGCCTCCTGCAATTCCTTTCTGTTTTTCCAGTACCTGCGTGGTCATCCTAAGACCAGGATCGAAACATGCATCACACATCTTAAAGCATGTGTCCTGGGGAGAGGCTGCGGTGGTGGTGAAGACAGGGCCTGGCTCACGGACACTTGGTAATGAAGCATTCTGATCAATGCAGTGGATGGCTAAAAGCAGACCTGAGAGCAGCCTGCCTGGGTTCGAATCCCGACTCTGCCACTTGCAGACTCTAACCATTGACAAGGAGCATCACTCCTCCTGCCTCAGTTTCCTCTCCTGCAAGAATAGCAGCAGCTACCTCATGGGGTTGTTGTGACCACATAGATCGTAGCCAGCACATAGTAAACACTCAGTAAATGCTACTCCTGATGATGTGCCTGGCCATGTGGTTGCTCTCTGCTTCCCCCACCACAGTGCCCCTCCCCACCCAGAAGCCACTGCTTATTCATTCCCTCACCCTTGAAGGCTAATAGATGTTTGTGGAATTAAAATGCAATTGAATATGGGTTGGGGAAATCTGAGGGAAGAACGAACTGGTATCTAATAAAACCGCTAAATCCGGGGCTGGCACTGTGTGGCTTGGAGAGGCCATGGGTGTTGGGGTGCAGCAGCAATAGGGTGGGGGTGGGGACAGGCTCCTGGGATCCAGAAAATCTCTCTCCCTACCAGACCGGTTTAGTCTGGTTTTCCAGGGGACAAGGTTCAGGGAGGTCTTGGGCAATGATGAGGAATATTCCACGGGGCCCCTGGAGAGGGGGCAGGGGGGGCCTACAGCCTCACAAGGGTTCCATTGTGTCTTCTCTGCACCGGCTGCCCCGACAGTGGCCCAATCTCTGGGGAGCTCCCACGAGAACAAAAAACGAGGGAGGGGAAGGCTGAGGAGGGGGACACACTGGCTGGGACAGAGCCTGGGAGAGCGGGCGGAGGGGGCTCGTACGCCAAGTCATAAAGGCGAGGGTGAGAGGTGGGGCTGCCCTGTGCTGGGCTCCCCTGGTTGACCCCAGTTCCATTCAATTCAATGAGGGGGGGGTGGTCAGGGTAGACTAGAAAAGCAGGACATGGCCGGGCCTGGACAGGGCCGAATAAAAGTCCTTTATTTGCCTTAATACCCCTTAAATGCACAAACTTGAAACCCTAAACCCTCCCTCTCTGTTTCTTTTGGATGTGGCTGTGCCTGGCAGAGCTTCCCCTCTTGCCTGAGCTTCTGACCAAAATTATACCAGTTTCCTGTTTAAAACTCTCCAACTCCGTGGGCTTTTGAGATGCTCAGCACTGGCTCCAGGATGGCTGCGGGCAGGGGGAGGGGGTGCCCAGGGGAGTCCACACTCAAGCTAGCAATGCAGACACCAAATTGGGGGCCCCAGTGGGGCTAGACCAGGGTCCCGGATAGATGGGGGAGGGTCCCCAGCTCCTAGCAGGATAGGGTAGTGGCTAGGCTGGTGGGGAGGGGGGTTCTCTGTAACCTTCATATGACTACATCCTGGTTCTGCTACTGCCCAGCTGGCAAGCCACCTAACCCTTCAAGGTCTTGCTCCCCTTATCTGTAAAGTGAGGATGGCGATGACAGGGCCCATGTCACAGGGCAGCGATGAGCTTGAAATGAACGCTGCATGGAAACTGCTCACAGCCCTGCCTGGCCCAGGGTGAGGCCCCAGTAAGGGATGCCATGATTATGATGCTAATTATGGCACTGTCTTTAGAATAATCCTCGACCACAGAGGGAGATTTCCCAAGAGCTAGCGTGGGAGGGCACTCTGGCCCTCTGACCCTCTGCAGAGGCAGCCAGCAACTGAGCAGATATGAGTGGGGCTGGCCTGAAGAACCTTTCTTGAAGTGCGTTCAGATGTTAATAAGAGCACCAGAAAAAAAAAAGGCTCTGTGATCAGTGAAGTCTGAGAAATACTGGCTTAACCCATTAAATAGAATCTTCAAAAAAAAAAAAAAAAAAAAAAGGATATGTTTTTACTGATGAGAGAGAGAGATCGGTTGCCTCTGTATACATCCCAACTGGGTAATCAAACCTTCAACCTATGTATGTGCCCTGATTGGGAACTGAACCCACAACCTTTTGGTCCAGAGATGGGCAAACTTTTTGACTCGAGGGCCACAATGGGTTCTTAAACTGGACCAGAGGGCCGGAACAAAAGCATGGATGGAGTGTTTGTGTGAACTAATATAAATTCAAAGTAAAGGAGCGGAGGGGAGAGCAAGAGAACTGGATAGAACAGCCGGATCCGGCTCGCGGGCCGTAGTTTGCCCACGGCTGTTTTGGTCCATTGTCCGACGCTCCAACCAACTGAGCGACACCGGCCAGGGCTAAATAGGATCTTTTGTGAGAGCCTTTTTGGGACCCAGTGTGCATCTTGAGTCTCCAGAAAGGGAGGCAAGAATACACCTTGGTTCCCAAACTCTGCTGTACAGTCATTTAGAGCCAAGGGTTGGTGTTGTGCATCACCCTCTTGGGGAACGGCTGGATGCTATTCCACCTTCAGCATGGAGTGCTATTAATTCCTCCTTTCATTTATTCACACTTTTCGTCTCTTTCCCCATTGAACATACCACTCCACAAACCATAACCAAGAACCTCATCCTCTCAGGCCCTGCACTAAGCACAAAGGTGATAAAGTGATGAATCTGGCACAGAAACAGTCCTTAGAATCTTTAGTCTCATCAGGGAGACAATGCAGGTATGTCGACCCCTCCCCCACTTCTGTTAATGGGAGGACTTTTCTCCCAGATATTCAGGCCCAAAATCTATTAGTCACTCTTTTTTTAAAAAAATATATTTTTATTGATTTCAGAGAGGAAGGAAGAGGGAGAGAGAGATAGGAACATCAATGATGAGAGAGAATCACTGACCCGCCACCTCCTGCAAGTCCCCCACTGGGGATCGAGCCCACAACCCAGGCATGTGCCCCACACCGGAATCGAACCCGGGACCCCTCAGTTCGCAGGCCGACACTCCATCCACGGAGCCAAACCGGCCAGGGCTATTAGTCACTCTTTATCCCTTCTGTCCATTACACCTCACATACATCAGCAAGCCCTACCGGATCTACCCTCAAATATGTCCTGAATCCAATTACTGCTCACCGTTTCTAACTACTACTGCACTGGTCCCAGTCTCCATCATCTCTGGCCTCGATGTTGCAGTTCCTTCCTCGCTCATCTCCTGCTTCCACTCTTGCCCCACCAGTGTTCTCTACAGAGTTAAATGCAATTAGATCATTCCAATCCCTTGCTTAAAACGAACTGTTTCTTCTCACACCAAATAAAAAACAAACCCTTTGCTCTGTCTTGTAAAGCCCCGCCCCCAATCCTACCTCACCCATCACTTGCACACAGTTCGCCTTGCCACGCACTCTCCTCCAGCCACGCTGGATTCCTTGCAGATCTCACCCCTGGGCCTTTGCACTTGCTGGTCCCTCTGCCTGCAATGCTCTTCCCCTGGAGCTTCACAGAGATATCAGAAACGGCCTCATCTTGCACCTCTTCAGCGAGGCCTTCCCTGAACGCCCCATTCAAAGTAGCTCCTCCCATCCCACCCAGCTCCCACCACATTTCCCTGCCTGCCTCCTGCACAGCACTACTCCCATTCGAACGTTTTATACTTACTTTGTTTCCCCGTTTCTTTCCTCTGCCCTTGCCCATAGGTAAGAAGCTCCATGAGGGCAGGGGGCTTTCTGGTGCATCGTTCTAGTCTCAGGACATAGGATGATGTCTATCTGTACTGGATATTCCAGAAGTATCTGCTGGACAGAGGAGTGGAGGAGGATGCTCAGGAGAGAGTGGTGGGGACAGTTACTGGGCTGTGACATCACCGAGGATGGTCCCTGGTCCTGGTCCAAGTGGGAAAATACTCCTGTCCATCACCACTCCTGGGCCCAATGACAAGGACCCAGGCTCCAGGTGCTGAGCAGACAGCCAGGGGTCTGCCCCGCTCGGAAAGTTGTAGCTGAGACCATGTGTTGTGCGAAGTGCCGTGTAGGCACAGGAGGTAACTTTAAAACCCTCATGTCAACCCTGAGAGGTTGGTTTCATCCCCTAATTTTAGCTCAGGTCATACCGTCCATAACACAGCAGATCACCAAGTCTTTTACTCCAAAACCAGTCCACCCGTGTAGGCTGTGAGAAATGAATGAATGGACCTTCTAAGCTGCCAAGATGGGGAGGGAAACAATGGTGACCACTGGGGCCCCCACCAGAGCCTTTCCTCTCTCACCCCTCACCTGGCCCCTCATCCCTCCCTCTCCTATTCCTAACCCTCCACCCTCCTCAGGGTACAGCGCAGAGTCTGATTTATGAACTTACTGCCCATGTGCCTTTGGAAGAGTCAACTTCTTGCAGCCTCTAGTTCTTTTTTTTTAAAATATATTTTATTGATTTTTCACAGAGTGGAAGGGAGAGGGATAGAGAGTTAGAAACATCGATGAGAGAGAGACATCAGCTGCCTCCTGCACACCCCCCACTGGGGATGTGCCCGCAACCATGGTACATGCCCTTGACCGGAATCGAATCTGGGACCCCTCAGTCCCCAGGCTGACACTCTAGCCACTGAGCCAAACCAGTTAGGGCAGGAGCCTCTAGCTCCTATCTGTGAAATGGGCAGAGTGAGCCTTGCTCTGCCTGCTTTCCTGGGTGGTTGTGAGAAAGCAGATGAGTGGACAGCACAGCGTGCTCAACAGACATGAGGAGTCATTATTAGGCCCTTCCTTGTGGCCTTCATGAGCAACTCCTCCCAGGAATACCCGCTTGCAAAGACTGCTGAGGGCAATGCTCATTCCTAAAGGAAGACCCTGCAGTGGTGGACTGTCAGGTCCAGGGACACCTGCAATGGGATGAGGATGCTACTTGGGGGTGGGGGATGTTCTTGATATGCTCAAAGCCAATCACATAAGAAGCCCACCAGCCATAGCCCTGCCCAGTCCTGTCCACACCCTCCACGCCAGTGTCTCCAGAGTGTCTGTTGGCTTGAGAAAGCCCTTACAGACCCAGAAATATGCATGTTAACAAACGCCCAGCTGTTGTTTTGCTCTGCCAGCTGGGGCAAGAGCGCAGGGGGCAGACAGAGGAGGGTGAGCGGGCGCACAGGGGCCTGGGTCAGCAGGCTTGGGGTTTGCTTGTTGCCGTGTGACAGGCTATCCCTGTCCTCTGGTCAAGATTGCCCTTGTGCTCATAGGCAGGGAGGGGGCGAGCGATCTCCAGCATTCTGCCTTCCCTGGCATTCCGGATTCCACTGTGAGCACTGTAAGCAGGACACAGCCCAGAGGGGCTGGCAATACAATTCAGAGAGGAGAGGCCCTGCCTGAGACAGGGACCGTGGCTCGGTCCGCCCACATGACCCTGAGCTGGGTTTTTGCTTTCTGGCGCAGTGGTGTGAAAATAGAACATTTCTGCGGTGGTGGAGGAGGAACCCACGGGGTGGGGGTGGGGGCAGAGGACCCTGACATCCATTTCCCACCAATCAGCAAAACAACCATAAAAGCTGAAAACAACTCTCTTACTCCATGCCTCCTCCACGGCACGAAAAACACACCTCGGGTCATTTGCCAGTGACCTCTGAAGTATGAGCATAAGTAATTAAAATGATATTACAGTTGTCAAAATAAATTAGCAATGAACCAGGAGCCTCCATTTTCTGCTCCTCCTGACATCCTGGGAGTTCCCAGTTGCTGTTCTGTAAAAGCTGATGATCGTGGGCAAAGGGGCTCCTGGACAAAGGGGTGAGATGCAGATGTGATGTGGAAAGGGCAAGAGGGGTGCCTGAGGGGGTGAGGGGGCACACAGAGGCCTTCTGGTGCATATGCAGCTGTGGCACAGCCTGTGGTCTGGGGTGGGCAGTGCAGGAGACAGGCCGTGTCTGTGGACTATGACTCTCAGCAGGCCTGAGAGCAGGGCCTCTGGCAGGTGCCATGTCACACCAGAGTCACAGAAGGCCGGCCCTTGGAGCCAGTCTGCAGTGGGCTCAGGGCATGGAGTTGGCCCCATGTGTCTCCACTAAAAACATGTGTGCATCCCACAGCTATGCAACCTAAGGCCCCACACCACCTGGGAACTGATCAGATCCCAAGAGGTAAAGATTGATTCCTCCAGGAGGTCTGGTGAGAGGAATTCTACCCTCTCCCTGCTCCTAGAGCAGAAAATGGGGTCTCAGGCTGCAGGGACCCAGTCAACCCAAAGTGGCAGAGTAAGGGGTGGCAGTTACTCGGGGTAAACCTACTGGAAGTTCAGTACATGTCTGATCTTCACACCTGTGTGCCGCAGGAGCGCACCACCGTTGCCCACTGGGATTATTGCAGTGGCCTCTACCCAGTCCCCTGCTGTGCCACTACCCCACTGCTTGGCATTTTGAATGAATGAGTAGAGGCAGAACTACCATTATGCCCATTTTACAGATGAAGAAACTGGGGCTCCAACAGGTTAACAGCTTGTCCAATATCCCTGCCATTTGAAAAGCCAGATTTGAACCCGTGTCTGTCTGACTGCAAAGCCTGAGTCCATTATACAAGTCCTGAGCTCTACACCACACACACACACACACACACACACACACACACACACACAGGCACACACACATGCGTCCCCAGGTTCTAGGAAACACTCGATGCAGGTGGAACTGGTAGAGTCCCGAGGGCTGTAATTTCTCACACAAAACTTGACCATGGCTCTTTCTCTTTCTTCCTCTTGCCATGAGTCCAGAAGATGGGGTGCCGGGGGAAGGGACCCCGCTTCTCCCTCCTCTAATGGTGCACGTTCATTCCCAGATAATGCAATCAGAGCTCCAGGATTAATGGACGTGGCTCTTGCTTTCAAGTCCCACCCGCTGACAGATCGCCTAATTCCCGCCCCTCTTGCTGAACCTTTCAGAAAAAAAATACAGGCGGCTTGCTTATCTTAGTGTGGGGTTGCCGTGGAAACTGCATCCCTTGTGAGATGCACTGTCATAACATTTCAGTGCTGTTCGGAACACTTAAAGACACAGCTTCCTCCTCTTCGGGGCCTCAGTCCACGGGCAGTTGTCAAATGGTTGGGGAGGGGATGGGAGGGTAGGGTGGTGGGAGACGAAGAGTTGGGAAAAGCCCTGGTTTTAGAAATGTCAGCTCATCTTTTGTGCCCAGCAAGTGACGGGGAAGCTTAGAGAACAAACATTCTTCGCGTGGCTTCAAGGTCAGGCAATGGCTCTGCTTGGGTTATTTGTGATGAATCCACCCATGTCCCCACAGAGTCAAGCACTATTTCTATCCCCATTTTACAGAAGAGGTAACGAAGGCCCAAGGAGGCAAGGTCCTTGTGATGAACACTGTGGTTGCTCCAGGTGACCTATCACCCTGAGTTTAGTTCTCAAAGTCCCACACCCCAGGAAACCCTTGGTCCCTGAGTGTAAGGTCCACAGGGGGAAATCCTTTGTCTACTGCTATAACCCCAGTACCCAGAATAGTTCAGCACATTGTAGGTGCTCAATAAATATTTTTGAGTGAATGAATAAAATTCCTGCCCCTCACTGACAGCTGAGACACAGACCATTGATAAAGGCGCTGTTACAGACGGAATGAAGCTCACTGGGTTAAAAGGCTGCACAGCTGAGAACCAGGGGTGCCCTGTGCCACGGGGACTGAGGATGGCCATGACAATGAACCCATCCAGCAGCACCACGCCCTGCACATTGCTCCCAGAGCCTGTCCCCTCTCTCCCGAGCAGTCGCCCAGACCTTGGTGACTGGCTCTCCTGTGCCTGGGGATTCAGTAGGAACCAGGAGGGGGATGGCCCACAGAAGAGGGGACAGGGCTGCCTCTGAGCACCTCTCAGTGCTCATGAGGAGGAGGGGCTGGTGGCAGCATGGGCAGTAATTTTTCAGACCAGAAAGATGCCCCCTCCAGCTCCTTAATTACTGCCAAGGTTTTCAGCCTCCCCACACTGGGGGTTCAGATGCAAGCACTCCAACCTCTTCAGGGGGACCCAACGTGTCCACTATTAATTAAACATATAAGCCAATTAGCTCAAAAGTTTGAATAGAAATGATGACAGATGGATTTCAGGCAGACTTGCTTTTTCCCCACAAAGGTGGGAGGAGCAGGGGCCCAATGAGATTGGTCCCACTGCTCACACCTCAGTCCCATGGCGGAGTGCCAAGCCCAGGGGTCCTTCTCTGCTGGCCCTGACTGCCATCCTTTCTGAAGGGTTCAGCGGTGAGTGGGGAGACAGGGAAAGGAGAAAGCTACCTCAGGCCCACTTTCCAAAAGCGCACAGAGAATGGAGTCACTCCCTCACACCAGGCTTGGGACTGCAGAGGGCTGGATGACTCTCAGTGGAGATTGGGGCAGCCTTATTTTCTGAGGGCCTGCAGCAGGGCCTCAGGAGAGACAGACCTTGCACTAGATGCCCCCCAACAATGTGGAGACCCAGACAGAATAAAAACTCCTGCCTCAGATGCAAAAATGCCATTTCCTGAAGGGGCCACAATCAGAAGCTGGCTTCAGGACCATCATGGGGTCATCCTGTCCTGACTGCCGTTTCCTTGGCATCCACTGTGCACCTGGGTCTTCACTAGCCTGTTCTCTACGCTGTGAGTCAGGTATTAGCAGTTCCATTGTACAGATGAGGAAGTAGAGGCCCAGAGGGAGATACAGGATTCTAAACCTCATGATGTCCCCTTCTGGGGTATCGAGCCCTGCTTGACCAAGTTCTAGGTTTCCTCAGACACCTGCCATCCCATCACCCTTTTTGTTCTACAGCTCAGAGTAAACGTGCACATGAACATATGCACACGCAGCAGCCAGACTCCTTCCTGGCCTCGGAGAGCCCAGTAGTAAAGATGCTGCCTGCCTCACCAACCAAGGGATACGAACGAGTCCATGATGTCTGAAGCCTTGAATTTAGCGACAGAATGAGCACACCCACATGATGGGTGTCCTTCTGACAGCCCAGGAAATACCAAGAGATGCTGCCCTCCAGTGTACTAGCCTACCAGCCAGCACCCCTCTCCCCAGGTCTCCAAAGCACTCGTAAAGAGGCTGGTGTGGGCCAAGGGTTCTGGAAGGGTCTTTCAGCTCCATGCACCCTGCACAGTCCCATAGAGACAAGGGTTGGGAGAAGGTGGGCGGGACTACATTTTTGAACGTGAACTATTATTATTTTTCCTTTTCCAATGCTTGCAGTGTCTTGCTGACAGACTATGAAAATAAAGACTCATTTCCTACTGGTCTGGGGTATTCTTTCCTTTCCATCCCACAAATACCACAATTCTGGGTTTTTGGCACTCAGTCCACCCCTGGCTTGCTCCTGGATCAGCATCATGAACTTGAAGCCTCCTGGGGAGACGCCTCCCTCGGCCATATCACAGCCACTCTCAAGGGCCAGGGGAGCTTCGCTGTTTGCCAAGGCCAGGCCCACATTTTGTCTCACCAAATTCCTACAAGCCCCCCACAAGGTATCATTGCCCACCTTTGCCAGATGAGGAGGCTGAGACTCAGAGAGGTTAAGTAATTTGTCTTGGGCCACATAGCAAGTTCACAAAGGAACAGACAAATCATGGAAAGCTTTTTTCTTAGCAGCAATAGAAGCCAATAGAGCAACTTTCCCCCCAAAGGCTCCAAATAGGGCAATTGAATCCTGCTCTTGGCTAAAGGTGGGAAGAGCCCTACAGGACTTGGCACTGGTTGGCTGTTTAAGTCCCCGCCCGTGACTCATTTCTGTGGAGAAGTGAGAACCTCAGCGTCTCTGATGATCCCAGCTCTGACTTGTGCAAACATTCGTAAACTGTGAAAAGACTTCATCAATGAAGTCATGCAACACTCTTTTCCCCGGGTGAATGAAATCCAGCGACGGACGTGAGGGTGGTTTGCAAGGGTGTTGCACGGGGAAAATCGGCACGTCTTTCTTCCTTCGCTTTCTTCCCTCTCTGGAGGCCACGCATGGCTTCAACAGGAAAACCCTCCACCAGGCATGACTGCGGAGCTCCTCGTGGTTTGCTCCACACGCGTGCCCAGGCGCCCTCACAGCCTTGTTTGCAGAAAGGCAATGGTAGCCAGATGCGTGGATTTCTCCTTTCACTCGCTCTCTCCTCTCCTTGGAGCGATGGGCAGGGAATCAGTGTCAAGTCAACTCAGACACATGACCTCCTGAATCCTGGCCAGTTTCTCTGGATACAAGAGAAACAAACCCACCGGCGAGTTGCCACCAGCTCTTGTAAAACACATCCCTCTGCAGGAAATCCCTCCTCCAACCTACGCTTTCTAATAGGGCAGCCACTAGTCACATGTGGCCACTGAAATCAATAAGGAGTAAATAAAACTACAATGGCAGTCCCTCGGTCACACTAGTCATGCTTCAGGTGCTCAGTGTGGCATGTAGTTCGCATACTGGACCGTGCATACATCCGGGCTCTCACAGAAAGTTCCACGGGTCAGCACGGGTACAGGAGCTGCTGAGCGTGCGCAGACATGCTGATAACCACAGCTGTCTGGGGAGCAGGGGTCCTGGGATGCGGCTGCTCCCCGGGTCCCAGCTCTCTGAGAGTATCTACCTGCCGGCTGTGTACAGAGGAGAAAAGGTGTGAAAAGGTATACCCAGCCAGCTCCTGTTTACACACTGGCTTCTCACCCTTTTCTTCATCTGCAAAATGAGGATAAAGAGAACTTCTCAGCCAGAGAGTGTAGGTGAAACGGACACTGGCCTTGGCCAGGCTCCTAGTAGGTCCACACTCGGTGTGACTGCCTGCCTTGTGCTGCAATTAGGGGCTTTAAGACAGACACACAGTGGTAACAGTGAGTCAGGTGAATCTGGGAGACTTCTAAGAGCTCCAGAGAGTAGCCTCAAGCAAAGAACGGGCAATTAGTGATCAGCTCAAAAGCATCCCAAATTAGCTGGAGGGTGGGTCCGCCTGATCTCTGGGCTTTGTCTGTACAGAGCGATATTCACACCTGCCAATATCTAGTCAGTGCTTGCTTAGGACCTGGCCAGGTGCTAAATGTTTTACATCCTTTAACTGTCATAAGAAGTCAGCTTATTACTTCCATTTTACAGATGAGGAAACTGAGGCACAGGGAAGCTAAGAAAGCCAGCAGTCTGGCTTCTACCCTCTAAGCCACTGCCTCCCTCATGCTGCCTTCCCATGCTAAGAAGATGAGAATCAACCTCCAGCGGCCAGCAAACGACACAGAGTATTGTCACAGGGGTCCCACTGGGTAAATTTTTTTCAGCTCTGCACCAACCATGGCTGGGGAAAGATCCAAACTGCAGGTAGGAAAGGAAATAGAATTCCAGGTTCTAGAATCCAGCAGGGCTGGCTTTGAATCCCAACTGTGTTCCTCACTAACTGTGTGAGAGCTAATTCTACTTTCTAAGCCTCAGTTTCCTTATCTGTAAAATGGGAATCCTAAAAGTACATACATCATAAGGTTGATGTGAGAATTGAGTCAGTGCAGATAATATCAGCTTAACACATAGAAAGCACTAAAAGCATGGTTGCTTATGTCATTACTTTCCAAGAGGTGAAAATTTTGCCCCAATTTGTTTAGCTTTAGAATCCATTCTATCTTTGTTGGACCCCCCACCCTCCCATCTTGTCCCCACCCTCATAAGCAGCAGATACACCTTCCTGAACAGGTCCTACTCTGGCTAGTAGCAAAACTGGTTTGCATTCCTGAGACTGCCCCGAACAGTGATGGAGGGAAACAGGGCAAGAGTTAAAAATATAAGTGGACAAACCATGTGCAGGTAATGGGGAAGTGACCACAGACCTGACACCATCCCAGATCCCCACACACCTTCCACTCCCAGGGGACCTGGGGGAGGAGGCCCCCAACCATGTCCCAGGAGTAACAAATGGCACAAAACTGGCGGGAAGAGACTAGAGGATATCATTGAAATTCACCCTGCACCTACCCAAAGCCAGGTCTCAAGGCACAGGTCTCTTTCCCTGCCAGCGTATCCCACCATCCCAGCCCCCGGAGCCCACCTAGCTTCTCCCCGTGAAGAGGGCAGGGGTGAGCAACCCATGGAAAAGAAAGGAGGCCCCAATCCACTCTGCCATTCACCAGTGGGGGCCACAAACAAATCCCATCCTCTCTGAGCTCAGTCTGCTCATCTGTCATCTGGGGGCATAACACATAAGGATGGTGGGTACAAAGGTCTGTAGACCCCAAACTGTCACACACTGTGAAGGCCTGTGGGTGGCATCCATCAGTGCCCTGGTCTCACCTGATCAAAGCAGCTAACTAGACAGGGCCCCCCACCATGCTGAGGACTTCACGGGCTTCCCCTCCTAACCCTCCAGGCCAGGCGTCCTCACTACGGCCCACGGGCCACTTGTGGCCCGCCGAGGACATTTATCCGGCCCGCCGGGTGCTGCTGCCTGTCCTGCTTAGCAGCCAACTCGTCCCGGGCCCGCAGTGCGCAAGGGAATTTGTTCATAGTTTTTTTTTTTTAAACTATAATCCGGCCCTCCAATGGTCTGAGGGACAGTGAACTGGCCCCCTGTTTAAAAAGTTTGAGGACCCCTGCTCCAGGCAGCCAGTGGTGGGCACTGTTGTTAAACCCGCCTTGCAGACAGGGAATGTGAGAAGTTAAGTGACTTGCCTGAGGTCATGCAGATATTAAAGAGCCAGTGTTCATCACCCTCTGCCACCCCTGCCCTGTGACCACAGCCATCCAAGTGCCACAGCTGCCGGAGCACCACTGCTCAGCGGGCGGCAAGAGTACGAGGCCCCTGGAGCAGAGTTCTGCTTGGCCAGGTCTCAACGCCACGATGCACACGGAGCAAATCACAGAGGGGAGAAAACCTCCAGACAAAGCGAACACTATTAATGGCAGCAGCCACCCTGCCAGAGCCACCAATATTTTGTGGAGAAAGCTCACAGCGGGCTGCAGTGGGGGCCAAAACGCAAACGAGGCATTTGAGGAGGGAAATTGGCTTCAGGGGCCGGTGGGGGGGCGGGGTGCACGTACCACCAGGAAAACATTTTTGGCGGAGGCCCACAAAATCACCGATCTTCCTTCCCTTGTAACAAGGGAAGGGCACGGGGCTGGGCTGGGAGCTCTGTAACTCTACCCGTGGCAGGAAAGCCCTATAAGCATTTGCTGAATGAACCTATTCGAGGAGGAAATGTTAAATAACGGATGTGGAAAACCCATAAAAAAAGAAGCAGGAGGAGGATAAATGGAAAACCTAGGATGGGAAGAGACAGGCTAAGGCAGGGCACACGGGACTTTCGGTGTTTCAGGGTTTAGGTGGTGGGTACTCATGTGCTCGATGTATTGTTATAATTCACTCCCTGCATTTATTTTATAAATATATTTTGCATCTCATCCATGTATAACAGAAGCATTCACACATGAAATTCATCAAGCCCTTAGGAAACATCTGGATTTTAGCACTACCCTTGCCCATATTAAGAATAATGCTTTGTCTTATTACCGTGGTTAGGGATGATTAAAATCCCCATAGATATTTTTAATGGTACCGTTTATTTATGTAGCACTCCACATTTTTATAGCATTCACCACTCACATGACTGGGTTTAAACTTAGGAGTAAGGAGGGCAGCCGTCCCAGAGCAGAACATGCTAGAAACCAGAAGATCTGCTGTTCCTTCCTGACTCTGCCCCTTACCAGCCGTGAGACCCTAAACAAAGCCACTGATGTTCAGGAGGCCTCGGTCTCCCAGTTGGGAAAATGGGAGCATGTGCTTGGGCTGTCTGTCTTGCTGGATGGTCGTTCGTTAACCCTCACTAATTGGTCAAGTCTTCATTGAGCAATTCCTGGGGGCCAGGCACAGCCCCGGGTGGGTGTCAGGGACACGACAGTAGACCCGGCAGAAGTGGTAGCGGCCTTCACAGAGTCTGCTGACCAGGGACAGAGACAGATAGTGGACAGGGAATAGAAGAGTACCTCATTACATTGAGATAAATATGAGAAGTGATGGCACAAGGTCCCCAGAGAGCTAACGGCAAGGGTTCAACAGGTCTGAGGGCAGAGCTGGGCCATTAATGCCTGGATTCATTCTCATCATCTGTGGTCTTGTTGGAAAGGTAATGGGCTGACATGACTGTAATAAAGACAAGAATAAAGAGGCTTTAGAGAAAATGGGATAAAAACAAGACCGTGAGCCAGGAGCAGAAGGCGGACATAGGGCCAAGAGCCCACCACACACACCAGAACAGATCCTGCCCGATGCTGGTTGGCACTGGTTGGTAATTAGCTGTTGTTCTGGGCTCCAGAGTCTTCCCAACACCTGCCAGCCCCTCCTCACACCCAGAAGCTAAAGGGGGGACATGTAGGCCAGGAGGGGCCTCTGGGATCCAGCACTCTGACCACTGTCCACTTCGGCTGGTCAGCACCAGCACCGACGTGTCCTTCAATAGTTTGCACTTTGCCCTTGAGCAAAGTGGGGTTCTAAATGGCACTTCAATCTCTCCCCCTACGCCAACAGTGCAGGCTGTGCCCTGGCCTCTTCCTCCCACCACAGAGCCTCTGGGATCCGAGGAAGTTTCTGGAATGCAAGGAAGTTTCCCTCGTGCATGGGCCTCATGCGGCACACTGAAGGGCCAGGAGAGATCGTGGGCGACAAAGTTCTAGAGGCACAGCCTGTGTGAAGGAAGCTCCAGGGGAAAGAGTTTAGAGCCTTGAGGGATGGTGAAGGCAGCTCCACACGCTGGCAGACAGCAAGGGGCAGGGCCGAGCCACGTGGAAGAGGGATTTACCCTGGAATGCTGAAGCCGAACAGGGCCAGCGAGATCAGATGGGGTTGCATAAAGAGCCTGCTGGCTGTAGGGCCTCACAGGGTCAGCAGGCAAGTGCCTGGAGTGGGCAAGTCTTCAGAAATAGCTGTGGCATAGTCTGGATTCATGTGTTGTGATGGTCTTATTCCAGTCTGCGGCTTCCTACTCATTTTCTTAATAGCGTCTTTGATGAGCAGAAGTTTTACATTTTGATGAAGTCCAATTCTCCACGTTTTCCTTTTATGGTTACTATTTTTAATGCCCCATCTAAGAATATTTGCCTACCACATGGTTGTGAAGATATTCTCCTAGGTTTTCTTCCAGAAGTTAAAAAATCTTTTAACTCAATAATAAAAGGACAATCAATCCAATAAAAAAAAAGGGGGGGGGGAGGGAGCAAAAGACTTGAGTGGATATTTCACAAGTGAAGATATTCAAAATGACAATAAGCCTAAGAAAACAGGCTCCACTTCACCAGCCAGATAGGAAAGGGCAAATTAAAACCACAGTGAGTTAACATTACACAATGATCGAATGGGTACAATTAAACAGCTGACCACACCTAATGTTAACCAGGTTGTGGAAGAACTGGCACCCTCCTGCACAGCGGGTGGAGGTATGAAATGGTACAGCCATCTTAGAAAACAGTTTGGCAGTTTCTTATAAAGTAAACATACACCTAATCTCTGATGCATCCATTCTACCCCTGGGTATTTTCCCAGGAGAAAAGATAGTGTGTGTCCACCCAAAGACCTGTACTCAAATGTTCACAGTAGCTTGACTACATAGTAGCCCCAAATTAGAAACAACCAAATGTCCATCAAAGGGTGAATGGATGGTCAGATTATTTTTTATAAACATGATGGAATACTATGCAGCAAAGAAAAATAATGAGCTACCCATACAGGCAACAACATGGTTGAATCTCAGAAACGTTAAACTGAGTAAAGGACATCAGATACAAGAGTGCAACTGTGGTTCCATCTCCAGGCAGGTCTAGAAGAGGCAGAGCTAACCCACAGTGATAGAAAGCAGATCAGGGCTGCCCCTGGGGAGTGAGGAAGGACTGACTGGGAGGGCCACAGGGGAACTTTCTGGGCTGGTGGGAAAGTTCTCTATCTTGCTGGAAGTGTGGATTGCATGTATGTATACAAGTCAAAATGTGCTTGAGCTCTGTATGTAAATTGTACCTCAATATTTTTAAAGGCACTACAGTCCTATGTACCAAACATGCCCAGAGTCATGGCAGAACAGACAGAGGCACGAACATACTTATGGAAGGTTCCATTCATTCATCATCCAGCAAATACCTGTTGACCCTACTGTGTGCTATTACAGCCTCTAGATTCTAGGGCAACAAATAAGATAGTGTCCCATCCATCAAGGAGCTAACAGTCACCTTGTCATGCGTGTGTGCGTGCATTCATGCATGTGTGTGGGGGGGAGGTGTGTGTGTGTGTGTGTGTGTGTGTGTGTGTGTGTGTGTGTGTTTAGGTGTCACGTCTCTAGAAGTTAGCCATCATTTTCCAATAACCAATTAAAGTTGTTATAATATTTTTTTAAAAAGACACTCAGCCACCTCTTGGTCCCCCAGGCCCTTGGCAGCCTAACATCTGGATCTGTCTCAAGCAGCACCCTCCCGCCCTGGGTGTTGGGGACCAGGTGAGAAGCGGAGGGGCCTCTCTGTGGATTCTGAAGACTGTGGGACGCCCTCCAGCAGGGCCCAGCATGCAGACGCCAGGGAGGTTTTCCAAGCCTTCAACAGGCTTCACTATCTCTACTCTGCAGACGACAGGACTGGCGGGGTGCCCTCCAGTGCAGCCACTTGATGACTAAGCCACCGTCTCTGGCTACTCCTCTTGCCCTTTGCAGAAACCTCTAGAACATCATATTTCCTTAATGTGTGTGATAAGCTAGTCTGTTCTCAATTGCTTTCTCTTAAAGGGACAGAAAAAAGAAACCACAGCTGAAAAGTAGGTATTCCACAGACAGGCTCAAAGACCCAGCAGTACTTAGAAACACATCATTCGCCAACGTCCCCACCTCTCGCTCCAGCCCCAGAAAGCTGGCAGTCGCAGGCAGTTTATTGCACCCATCCCCCTTTAAGAAGGGTTTGGTTGATAGACTGAAGTCCCCAAACTGGCGCTCATGGCTACTGTCCACAGGGCCCAGAGCTCTTCCTGGAGGAGCGGTACCCTGATCCCCATTTTACAGATGAGGAAAAACTGAGGCTCATGGAATGATATGGCATGTGCAAGGTCACATAGCTAGCAAGCGGCAGGAACTGGATTCCAGAGCTTCTGATTCCAAAAACAAGTATAAGGTCCAATGTCATTTTCTCCTTAACAAACCATAACCCATGGAGAAAATGAATTAGGTGGATCGTAGCAAGAAGGTAAGCCCCATAAGGGCACAGGCCATGCTTTTGCCTGGGTCGTTGCTATCGATATGAGCTGGAACGAATGAGCAAATGGATGAATAGACGTGTGAAACAAAAGGGGTCCAGAGATGCCCCAGCCTCAGACGGTATTTGCAGTGGGTCCAGGATTACTCCCTGACTCAATCTCCCCATTCTCCCCAGAGCCCCTGATGGGCTTAGCATCTGGGTCAAGCGTCCTAGGTAATCCAGAGTTCCGTAGACCATGAGCTGAAGAACAAGCAAGATTGCCCAAAAGTTGGGTTGCAGCCTGAGAGAGAGGAGGGAGAGAGAGAGGAAGAGAGAGAGAGGGAGAGGGCACATGAAGGGTGGAGAGGAGTTGGTAGGACGTGGATTTGGAGAAAGGGAACCTGCAAAGGGAATGATGTGTGGGTGGTAAGTGGGTGCAGGTTGAGTGTGCAGGAGTGTGAGTAGGTATGTGCAGGCATGTGCTCAGGTATGCTTAGGCATATGGATAGGCATGTGCAGGGAGAACGTGAAGGTTTGGTGTGCAACCAGTGTGTGTGTGCCCATTAGGAGCAATTGAAGGCAGTCTCTATCTAAAAAAGACCACGATGGCATGCTCTGTTTGCTCCCAGGGGGACAAAGGTCAGTCACAATGCTGACCCCGAAGGTTCCCAGCCTAGGAAGGTTCCTCCCTGCCCTTACACCTCCCCAGGATCTGCCCAGCTGGCCTGCCCCACTCCTTCCTTCCTGTAGCAAGTCAAAGAGGGGCCCTCACTGAATACAGAAAGGGCCCAGTGCGTTGTATTAGCATCTGAGGGCAGCCAGGACTGGGGAGGCTCTAGACCAGGGGTGGGCAAACTTTTTGACTCGAGGGCCACAATGGGTTCTTAAACTGGACCGGAGGGCCGGAACAAAAGAATGGATGGAGTGTTTGTGTGAACTAATATAAATTCAAAGTAAAGGAGTGGAGTGGAGAGCAAGAGAACCTGATAGAACAGCTGGATCCGGCCCGCGAGCCGTAGTTTGCCCACGGCTGCTCTAGACAGTTGGAAATATCTCCTCTCTCCCTGGCCCCATTTCAGAATCCTGAGGGTAGAGGGCCGGTCTCCCTTCACATGACCTGGGTTTAAACTGAGGACACAGCCCACAGGCACCCTGGGGGAGGGGAGAGAACAGAGGAGGAACCCGCAAAGCTACAAGGAAAGAGAGCACAATGGAAGCTTCTCCCACTGAGAAGGGCTCAGGGTCAATGCTGGGGCAGGTTCCCAGGACAGACCCCCCTGCCTGCGGCCCTCACAAGGCCCACGGTGGCCGGACAGTTCCTCCCTTGGCTCGGCAGGACTTGGGGCCTCAGACAGAGCAACTGGTTCCTCCAACAAAGCAATGCTCTTCTTCGTCCACACACCCCTCAACGGGACACCCGTGAGAGCAGACGTGGTGTTCACTTCAGTATCCTCAGCACCTGAACCAGGCCTCGGATACCGCAGGTGCTCAATAAATGCATGGAGCCTTACACGGACACCTCTACCCAGCCGTTCCTTCTGGAGCAGGCATAGACTTGAAGGAGTTGCAAGAAAGAAAAGAGGGATGTAGGAGACAGGCGGCAGGAACCACAGTGGTGATCTGTTAACAGTGGGAGAGGAGAGAGAATGAATTCATTTCCTCCCTGAAGTAATTTGCCTGTAAATATTCACAAACCACGTAATTTCTCTCAGCCTTCCCATTAAAAAGAAACGCATAAATAAACCAGCCTACCCAGGGGCTTTGCACACAGACTGCTGTTTCTATCCTAAAATACCAGGGTGACTACATTTATTTAGCTGTAACCACCCCTCTACCCCCAAAGAGTCCCAGAGGGTGTCCAGAAGTGGGTCACCTACAGAGCTAGGGGGTGGCTTGGCAGAAGTCAGTGCCGGTCACTCAGGAGCTGAAGTAGCTTTGCCTGCAAGGCCCCAGGAGTAGCTGACCCAGCATCCCAGAGGCCAGAACAAGTGGCCTCGCTGGCCAGGGTTTGGCTTGGCAAACTGTTCCCCCCAACCCCAGCACAACTTCCCGTTGGAGGGTCCAGAGGTCACACACAGATAGGCCTCTGTGCTCCAAGTGGAGCCCCTGGTAAGGAGAAAAACAAATGCCTTCTTGAACGCTAGAAATGCATGACATACAGAAGGGCTATTTGAAGCCAGCATCCCCTGGGCAGGGTCTCTGTCAGGGCAAAAGTCTTCTATTCAGTGACCAGGGCCCCTCAGAAGTTACCCAGGGTCCTCTTGGTGTCCTTCCCTGAGCACCCCAGGAAGGGTAAACATCAGCCAGACAGGGGCAGGAAGCAGACTCAAGAGAGGGGGATCTCTATCTCCCTCTCCAGACTGACCGTGCAAACTCTGGGGACACCAACAGGGAGCTCAGGCCCTCAGCCCAATCCTGCTAACATGCTCGGGATATGAACCACATCCAGGAAAGCTTGTTAACCTGGACTCAACCAAGTCCTAGGATGACAACGGCAAGTAAACGTGTAAACGTGTGAAACACTTGCCCCAAGATAAGCTCCCTTGCTCTGAATCATCACGGCATCCCCAAGAGGCATGTTCCTATGATCATCCCCATCATATAGATGGGAAAACTGAGATCTAGAAATGTAGTTGCATAGAGAGTCCACAATAGAGTCCGGATTAAACCCAGACATTCTGGCTCTGGGTCTGTATGCAAAACCACTAGAGTATGGAGGAGGGGAGGCAGGAACGTGGAAAGAAGATGGATGCAGGACCCAGAACAGGGCACATTTGATTTTGTCAGGGGAGTGAGTCTGTGTGTGCCATTTTTCTTTTCGATATATGAAGGCCCTGATGTGCAGCCCACCCATATCATTACCTCACTTCATCTCAGCAAAGCATTTCAAGGAAAGGTTATTATGCCCAATTCACGGGGGAAGAAAGTGAGGCTCACACAGCTTAATGGTCTTCTTCCAGCTAGCAAGTGAGGGCCAGGATTGGAGTCTGGGCCAACGCACCACCGCCACCTCTGCTGGCTTCCAGTCGAGCTCCTCCACCAGAGAGTGACTTGGGGCAAGTCCTTCACTAACTGGACCTCAGTTTCCACATCTGTAAAGTGGTCCCTTCCTGAGCCCCAGCCCAGGGTAACTGGGAAGATAGGAGGTGGCAGCCTACGCCACAGGCTCTAAGGCGTGAGAACCGGCTGTACCCAGAGGACTGACTTTTCCAACAGTGCACCCGACGGCCCCACAGGATGCCCCGCCAGCAAAGAGATTCAATTATGGTCATTATGGTGCACTCAGGAAAACCAGGGAGCAGGCTAATACGTTTTAGAAAGATTTGCAGCAACAGAGGTTGGATCAAAATGAGTCTGCTACTTAACCCTCAGTTAAGCAGAAAATCCATTTAACCACAAGGCAACACTGTCTTCCTAGTCTCCAGTCAATCACTTGTTTTTACTGTCTTCCAGTTCAATTTATGTTTTTATCACCCTGAAGCTGCGTTAGAATGAAAAATAAGTTCATTGATGGAGATAAAGATCGGGGGGGGGGGGGAGCCTCTGTGGGTTTGCAGCCTCTGGACCAACACCCTCGAACCTTTGCTCCCTCTGCTCCCAGGACACACTGCTTAGATCCATCACTGCCAACGATGCAGATGGGCTTTGGAGAAAGCAGTGTGAGGGGCCCAAGACGGGGTGCTCATTACACCTCCCCCTCCGCCCCACAGGGAGCAAGCCCCACATCTGTAGTCATTGGAAGCTCCCAGAAAGAGGCTGGGGAAGGGATGGGCTTAGGGGGACCATCGGGGCTAGACCCCATGACCTCCAAGTGTGCTAAGCCACAGAGCAGTGGAGATCGGAGTGGTCAGAGAGGCACGATCAAGAGAAGGGAGAGATTCAAGTTAGGGAGGGTGTTCCCCACAAAATGAGAAAGAAGACCCATCAACCAGATAGTTTTCTCTGTCTTTAAACAAAGCAGCATTGACATACACATGCAAAGAGACACTCCAGACATAGAATTGTCGGATGAAATACAGGATGCTCCGTTAAGTTTAAGGTTCAGATAAACAACAAATAATTTTTTATTTGTATTGACGTGCCGAGGGTGGGACTCACATTGCATGGGACTTCCACCAAAAAATTACTCATAGTCCACACGAAGTTCAAATTTCACGGGGTGTCCTGTGGTTTCACTGACTAGACCTGGCTACTCCTCCCGGAGGCACGCACCGAGCAGTGGAGACAAGCTGCAGGTCCCCTGGCCAGCGCTGCCCAGGAAGGTCCGCACAGCTGCGATGCAGCAGGATGGTGAGCAGAGAAAAGCAGGAAGCCAAACTGCACGGACCTTCTGGAGGCAATGCTGCTGAACGTGCGCCCGAGCGGGAACAAAAGCAGGAAACGAGGGGGCCCCTTGTCCGGAGAGGGGGACTGAATGACCTCTTCTTCCTCTATTTCCAAGCTCTCTGTAACTGTGTTTTATTGTCTTCGTAGCCACAGCGTACACACGCACACAAAACCATCAACTTTTCTTATCTTTGAGCGAATCAGGTTTTCTATCAGAGTCTGAGCTCGCTGAAGCCGGGGACTGGGAATTTTTAATCTTGGTATCCCAATGGATGCTCAGGGAATGAGGGAGGGAGGAAGAAAGAAGAGAGAGGGAAAGAAGGGGTGGAGAAAGAGAGTAAAGAAGGACCACTGTACAAATGCCAAGAGTTGGGAAATCCCAGCTGGAAAGTGACTTCTGAGGGTCACGGGCCCTCCCGGCTGGAGGAACTCCTGTCACTCTGAGTCTCCTCGCTACTCCTGGCTGGGAGGCCCCTACGGTCATGGGCCTGGGTGGTATGTGGACAGCAGGCAGCACCAAGCCCAGCCTCTGTCCTGAGGTCCCCTGCTCCCCAGTCCTCCGCACTCACTGAGAGCCACCACCCAGCAAGGGGACGCACTGCAGGATGCGGGGACAGGCTTAGGAGCTCCCCGAGACAGAAAGCAGACTCTGCACCCTCCTGCTCTGCCCGGCCTGCTTCTGTGGACATGCCTGCCTCTTGGTGCAAGTTCAGTTTAAACAAATGCGTGTTCCTAAGAAGCCCTGTCTTTGAAGTCTGGAAGCAAATCTCAGCTCCAAAGGGACATTTCCTACCGAAAAGGCTGTGTAGGGAGTCTGGGCAGAAATAAAAACCAAAAGCCCTAGATCTTTATCTCCTGGTATTTATGAGATTTTTTTATAGAATGGCTGCCTCCAAGGACTGCATGGCCGAAAGGGAAAGGGAAGGAGAGAGAAGGTGAGGCAGGCATCCACTGCGCAAGGCTGGGACGCCCACCCCAGGAGGGCCGCAGCCTCAGATCCACCAGGGCACACCGTCACCCTGAGGATGAAGCTTTCAGTGCCGGACTCTCTGTAACGCTAGGCACTGTACCCAGACGGCACTCATAACTGGAGCCATCAGGAACCGGAGCCAAATACCTGCCGATGAGGGTCCCCTGGACACCAGGCTCAGTGCTGCCTCCGCCTCAGCCTATACTAGACCCCTAGAAAGCCCTCTTCACCTCTCCCACCTGGAAGCTCCCTGGTCACACTGCAGGACCAGCCACAGGTCTCCTCTTCAGGATCTTCTGTGTACCTTCCGCCCCTCCCCCACCCCCAGGAACAACCCACTTGGAAACACCTCCGTATGGGTGTGCCAAGGGTGGGGCAGTGGGAGCAATCTGTAGGCCATAGGGGACAATTGTCTGTAGATAATTAAAAAGCAAACAACAACAAAAAAAATAAACATGAAAAGCTGACAATTCTAAACAATGTCAATGATAAAACACTCTGCCTTAAAAAAATTTTTTTTGTTGCTCCAAGTTCTTAACAATCGCTATAGTCGCTGATGAGTTTTAATATGTATGTAAGCTTCAAATGAATGCACTGTTATGCCTTAATCTTTAATAAACATCGTGCTTACATGGCAGTTAGTTCAGAGAACATCCACTTACCCAGCCAGACCCAACACGAGGTGGTTCTGCTACACACGTTCATCTCCGTGTGGAGAATAAGGACTCAGGATCCCTGGAGTTCTCTGTACCCAGGTCCCGTCTCCAGCCCCGATGCCACTTGATATGTCCCCACTTACACATACATCTGCACTAAGCCATGATACACAGTGGTTGTGAGGTCAGGAAACGGAAACTGGATTACTGCCCTTGGGGCCACCTCTGTACAAGTCATTCTCTGAACCTTGTGGGGTTCCCTCTTTTGGAACTTCCTTCATGTATATTTTTTCTTTTTTCAAAATATCCATTAATATAATTAAAACGTATGGACCCATTACGTTTTCTCCCCTTTATTGCTAGCTGTAATGTTTGCTTGTCTAATGGCATGGTTAGATTATGAACTTCACTAAAAGAAGAATTTTACTGTCTGTGTTTCTTTTCCGGCCAATATTAGAATCTGTGTTGTTTCATTGTTATTATTGAAAAGAATTGAGTTGTACTGAGGAGGCAGTATTAAGACACCATCTTCCCTAGGTGCCGGAGACCTAGGTGTGCCCTGCTGCACCTGTCCTATTCCACATCGGGCACTGGCAGCTGAACCGGCTCTCCTTCGGGGTGGGCACTGAGCCCAGGGCTTGCTCTTGTGGCTGATTTCTCTTCCTCATTCCATGCCACTCAACAGCTCTCAGGGTTTTGTGAAAATAAGATGTTTGCCACATTATGCTGGATGGGCTGCCCTCTGGGTAGCACAGATAGCCTTCACTGGGCACCTCCCATGGGTCTCCAAGATCCTGAAGTTCCCCGTCATCATCTCCAACTCACTCACACCCTAGGTGATCTCATTCAGGTCTAAGGTTTGAAATACTCTCTAGAAGCTAATGGCTCCCAAATTTGTCTCTCCAGCCCTGACCTCATCCCTGAACTCCAGGTTTGTATTTCCATCCACATTCTTGCCAGCACAATGGGGACGGTTTATAAATGTCTCAACTTGGCAGTGGTCGGCAAACTGCGGCTCGCGAGCCACATGCGGCTCTTTGGCCCCTTGAGTGTGGCTCTTCCACAAAATACCACGTGCGGGCGCGCACGTACAGTGCGATTGAAACTTCGTGGCCCATGCGCAAAAGTTGGTTCTCGGCTCTCAAAAGAAATTTCAATCGGTGTACTGTTGATATTTGGCTCTGTTGACTAATGAGTTTGCCGACCACTGCCCTCAAATAGAGCATCAGCCCTCAGACTAAAGGGCCCCAGGTTCAATTCCAGTCAAGGGCACATGCATTGGTTGCTGGCTCAGTCCCCAGCCTGGGTCTGGGAGTGTGCAGGAGGCAGTCAATTGATGTGAATCTCTCATATCAATGATTCTTTCTCTCTCTGTTTCTCCCCCTCCTTTCTACTATCTCTAAAAATCAATGGAATAAATATCCTCAGGTGAGGATTAACAAAAACAATAAAATAAAAAGATAAAATAAATGTCTCAACTTAAAATGCCCCCAAACAGAACTTGGTATGTTCTAATCTCCTTCCACCAGAGCCTAGCCCACCAAGGTTCCCCCATTTCAGGCACAACTCATGGACATCCTTGACTTCCCTCTTTCTCTCCCATTCCATTCAAACCATCAGTGAGTCTGTCAACAAAACTTCCCAAATAAATGCTGAAGGTTTGGGCTCCTCGGCACCTCTGCCACCATATGTCCTTCTAAACCACCTCATCTCTTGCCTTGATTTTAACAGTCTCCACACTGGTCTCTCAGTCCCACATGGTCTGTTCTCCATGCAGCAGCCAGAGCCATCTTGGTAAAACATAAATTTGATCTTGTTTCTTACTTGCCCACTGACTTCCCATTACACTTAGAATCAAAATCCAAAATCCTCAAGCTGGCTGCCAGCTCCCTTGTGGCCTCCTCTCCTTCCACACCACCTTAGCTCCAGCACCCTGGCCTCGTCGCTGGTACTTCAACATGCCACCTGCCTGCCCACCAAATAGCCCAGACCCTGCTGTTCCTCCACCAGCAAGGCTCTTCCCTCAGATGAAGTCAAGGTTTGTTCCTCACTGCCTTCGGGTCTCTGCTAAAGTGACACCTGATCAGGAAGGCCTTCCAAGTGCCCCTCAACACAGCGACTCTCCTAGCCACTCCCTGTCCTTCCCTGCACCTGATACTGCCTGGCATTCAGTTTGTTCGGTCTCTGAGCTCCATGAGGGCAGGAACTTCGCTGTTTCATTCACTGTGGCACTCCCAGCATGCAAAGCAGTACTACTATCTAGGGGCTCAACAAGTACATATTAAATCAATGAATGTGGACTCACATGTGACATTTTCCCTCAAACTAACTCTGGGCCAGGAATCGTTATCACTGGGTTTTGTTATTTCCACATCTGCAGATGTGGAAACTGAGACGCAGAGAATGAAAGCGATTTACCCCTCAAGATCTCTCAGAGAATTAGTGATAGATCCATAATTAAAACATAGGTTTCAAAAAATAGAAAATCAATACAGAAAATTAATAAAACCTAAAGCTAGATCTTTGAAAAGAGGTATAACATCAAAGGGCCGCTATCCAGGCTAACTAAAAACAAACAAAAAAAACTAACAAAACAAAAAAACACACAGAGAGAGAAGACACAAATTACTAACATCAGAAATGGATGAAAGAGGGGATATCATTATAGTTCCCATGAACATTAAAAGGATAATAAAAGACTTTGAACATGTTTTCATATGTCTCTTGGCCTTCTGTATAGCCTCTTTTGAAAAGTATCTATTTAGGTCCTTTGCCCATTTTTTGATTGGATTGTTTATCTTCCTTTTGTTAAGTTGTATGAGTTCCCTATAAATTTTGGAGATTAAACTCTTATCGGAGATAATATTGGTAAATATGTTCTCTCATGCAGTGGGCTTTTTTATTGTTTTGTTGATGGTTTCTTTTGCTATGCAGAAGCTTTTTATTTTCATGTAGTCCCATTTGTTTATTTTCTCCTTAGTTTCCATTATCCTAGGAGCTATATCGGTAAAGATATTGCTACGACATATGTCTTCTATTTTGCTGCCTATGGATTCACTAATCATCCGAGAGATGCAAATCAAAATGACAATGAGGTACCATCTTACACCTGTCAGAATGGCTATCATCAACAAATCAACAAACGATAAGTGCTGGCCAGGATGCAGAGAAAAAGGAACCCTCTTACACTGCTGGTGGGAATGCAGACTGGTGCAGGCACTGTGGAAAACAGTATGGAGTTTCCTCAAAAAATTAAAAATGGAACTTCCATTTGATCCAGTAATCCCACTTCTAAGAATATATCCCAAGAAAACAGAAACACCATTCAGAAAGGATATATGCACCCTTATGTTCATAGCAGCATAATTTACAATAGCTAAGATTTGGAAACAGCTTAAGTGCCCATCAGCAGATGAGTGGATTAGAAAACTGTGGTACATCTACACAATGGAATACTATGTTGCTGTAAAAAAGAAGGAATTCTTACCATTTGCAACAGCATGATGGAACTGGAGAGCATTATGCTAAGCAAAATAAGCCAGTCAGAGAAAGATAAATATCTCATGATCTCACTCATTTGTGGAATAAAATGAACAACATACACTGATGAACAAAAATAAAACCAGAGACACAGAAGCATCAAACAGACTGTCCAACCTATGAGGGAAGGCAGTGGGTGAGGGGGTAACAGATCAACCAAAGGATTTGTATGCATGCATATGAGCAGAACCAATGGACACAGACAGTAGGGGGTGAGGGCATGTGCTGGGGGGTGGGAGTGGCCGGGGAGAGGTCAATGGGAGAAAAAGGAGACTTATGTAATACTTTAAAAAATAAAGAATTTAAATTACAATAAAGGATAACAAAAGAATACTACGACTAATTCTATGCCCATAAATTACTAACCTAGATAAAATAGATTAATTCCTTGAGAGATACAATCTGCCAAAACTCACACAAGACGAAATAGGCAATCTGAATAGGCCTGTGTCTATTAAATAAATTGAATCAATGATTAATAATCTTTTAAAACAGAAAGCATCAGGCCCAGTTGGGTTCACTGGTGAATTCTACCAAACACCTAGGTAAGGAATTATATTAATTCTCCACAATCTCTTCTAGAAGATATGAACAGAAAGAGTATTTAATAACTCATTCTAGGAGGTCAGCATTACCCTAATACCAAAACCAGACAAAGAAAACTATAGGCCAATATCTCTCATTAACATGGATACAAAAATCCTCAAGAAAGTAATAGCCAATCAAATCCAGCAATATATAAAGAGAATTATAGACCAGAGCCAGGGAATTTATCCCATGTATCTAAGGCTGGTTTATCACTCAAAAGTCAATTAAAGTAACCCATCACATCAACAGGCTAAAGAAGAAAAATCACATGATTATATTAGTAGGTGCAGAAAAAGCATTTGATAAAATCCAACATCCATTCATGATTTTTAAAAAACTTGGCAATCTAAGAGGAGAGGGGGGATTTCCTCCACTGGATAAAGAACATCTGCAAAGAACTTACAGATAACATCATACTTATGGTGAGAAACCAGGAGCTCTCCCACTAAGATCAAGGCAAGGATGTCCCCTCTCACCACGGCTTTTCAACATTGTACTAGGAGCCCTGGCTAATACAATAAGACAAAGTTTTCTTTTTATTATTGAGGAGGAAGCTTTTTTTTACAGGTTTGTGTTTTGTTTTTTTTTTACCAATTGGGAAGGAAGAAATAAAACTGTCTTTGTTCACAGATGCCCTGATTGTGTGGAAAATCTTTTAAAAAATTTGACAATAAACTCATGGAACTAATAAGCATTTATAGCAAAGCAAGGTTGCAGAATACAAGGTTAATGTAAAAATCAATTGCTTCCTATATACCATCAATGAGCAAGTACAATCTGAATTTAAAACACAATACCATTTCCATTAGCACCAAAAGAAATAAAATATTTAGGTATAAATATAACAAAATATTCACAAGATCTATATGAGGAAAGCTACAAAACTGTGATGAAAGACATTGAAGGAGAAGTAAATAATTGGATAGACATTCCACATTCATGGATAGGAAGACTCGATATTGTCAATATGGCAGTTCTTTCCAATGTGATCTACAGATTCAATGCAAGCGCAATCAAAATCTCAGCAAGTTGTTTTGTAAATATTGACAAAATGATTCTAAAATTTATGTGGAGAGGCAAAAGACTCAGACTAGTCAACACAATATTGAAGAAGAACAAAGTTGGAGAATTGACACTACCTGACTTCAAGACTTGCTATAAAGCTACATTAATCAAGACAGTGTGGTAGTAGTGAAATAATAAATAAATCAGTGAACCAGAACAGAGAGCCCAGAAATAGACCCACATAAATATAGTCACCTGATCTTTGACAAAGGAACAAAGGTAATACAAAGGAGAAGAGGTAGTCTTTTCAACAAATGGTGCTGGAACAACTAGACCTCCATATGCAAAAGAGTGAATTTAGACACAGATCTTATAATCCTTGCAGAAATGCACTCAAAATGGATCACAAACCTAAATGTAAAATGCAAAACTCTAAAATTCCTAGAAGACAACACAGAAGAAAAATCTAGATGACTTTTTGTATGGCAATAACTTTTTAGATACAATACCAAAGGTATTATCCATTTTAAAAAAAAAGATAATCTGAACTTCATTAAAATTTTTTTAAATGATGCTCTTTGAAAGACACTGTTAAGAGGAGACAAAGACTAGGAGAAAATATTTGCAAAAGATATATAGGTAAAGGACTGTTATCCAAAATAGCAAAGAACTCTTAAAACTGAACAATAAGTAAATGAACAACAGATTAAAAAATGACAAAGGACCTGAACAGACACGTCACCAAAGATATACAGATGGAAAACAAGCATGTAAGAAAGAAAATGCTCAACATCATATGTCATTAGGAAACTGCAAATTAAAACAATAATGCGATACCACCACACAGCGATTAGGATGGCCAAAATCCAAAACACTGACAACACGGAATGCTGGGAGGGTGTGGAGCAGCAGGAACTCTCATGCACTGCTGGTGGGAACGCAAATGGTACAACCACTTGGGAAGATAGATTGGCAGTTTCCCTCAGAATTAAACACACTTTTACCATATGACCCGGCAATCGCGCTTCTTGGTATTTACCCAAATGAGTTGAAAACGTATGTCCACAAAAAAACCTGGGCACAGATATTTATAGCAGCTTTATTCATAATTGCCAAAACTTGGAAGCAGCCCAGGTGTCCTTCAGGAGATGAATTGATAAATAAACCATAGCACACCCAGACAATGGAATATTATTCAGCTTTAAAAAGAAATGAACTTAGCAGCACTATTCACAATAGCTAAACCGTGAAGCAAGTGCCCATTGATGATGAATGGATAAGCAAAATTTAATTAAGCACATACAAAAAAAGGAAGGAAATTCTGTCATAGGCTACAACATGAATGAAACTTGAGGACATTATGCTAAGTGAAGTAAACCAGTCACACACAAAACAAATATTATATGATTACACCTATATAAGGTACTCAGAGTAACAAAATCATAGGCACAGAAAGTATACAGGTGGTTACCAGGAGCTGGGAAAAGAAGGGGACAGGGAGTTATTATTTAATGGGCGTAGGGTTAGTGTTGCAAGATAAAGAGAGTTCTAGAGATGAACAGTGGTGATGGCTGTACAACAATGTGAATGTACTTAATACTACTGAACTGTACCCTTAAAAGTGGCTAAGACAGTAAATTTTATGTTATATATATTTCACCACAATAAAGAAAAATGGAAAAAGAAAAGAGCTATCAAGTCATGAAAAGATGTGGAGGAAACAAATGTATATTACTAAGTGAAAGAAGCCGATCTGAAAAGGCAGCATCTTATATTATTCCAACTCTACGACATTCTGAAAAAGGCAAAATTATGAAGACAGTAAAAAGATCAGTGATTGCCCGGCCTTAGGAGGGAGGGAAGAATGAATTGGCGGAGCACAGAGGATTTTTAGGGCAGTGAAACTATTCTGTATGATACTCTATTCGTGGGTACATGTCATTATACATTTGTCAAAGCCCATTGAAGGTACAACACCACCACTGAACCTGGGATGGGCTTTGGGTGATAACGATGTGTCAACATAGGTTCACCGATTACAATATACTGTATGTCCCACTGTGGTGCAATGTCAGTAGTGGGGAGGCCCTAGGTGTGTGTATGGCGGGGAGACGATGATGACTCTCTGCACTTTCCCCTCAGTGTTGCTGTGAACCTAAAATTTCTCTTGAAAATAAGTTGATTTTTTTTTTTTTAAAAGGCCCGTATCCAGAGCCCAATCTCCTTCTTTGATCCCACAGTGCCTTCCTTTTCTAACACGGCCCTGCCCACACCCCAGAAAGAGACACACCTCGGCAAGTCCCTAAGCCCAGGGAATGGCATGGGTCATTCTTCTCCCATCAGCAGCTCTGGGCAGGTAACAAACTACCATAGCTAACAACACTGCCAGCAGATCTGGACTCGCTCCTGAATTCCAGGACTATTAGTCAAAGTCTATTATTTTACGCTTTTAACTAAAAAGAGAAGCAGCTGGGAGGGGCCAAGTGACCACCAGTTGGGAAGACTGGCAGACGAGGCCCATCTCTGCCATTGCACAGCTGTGTGGCCCCCTCCAATGCTGACATGGCATCTGCAACTGGGGTCTTCTTCCCTCCCTCTTTGCCCTACCAGGTGGGTGTTTGAAAATTCAGAGGTGATTCACAATGTGGATATATGTCATTATTTTAAAACAACAAAGAAAAGCCTCTTAAGGGGGCTTTCTGCTAAGTTTTGCTGCATAAACAGAAAAGCAATCATTTGCTCATTCTTTAGATGGGGGAAAGGAAGACTTCTTATTATCTCTCCATGATGTCAAGGAGGTCACCCCACACGGCGATGGGTCTGCCTGGCCTTGCTCTCACAGCCAACCATGCCAGGGAGACGGGGCGTCCCCGAGGGGACACTCCACCGACTTGGCCTCCTATAAGGACCAACAGGTATGTGGCCCTGGGATGAACCTTCCTGGGTAAATGTAAAACAACTTGAAAAAGAAAAGAAGGAAAAGGTTTGGGATGGAAAATGTCCAAGAAGGGAGAAAAGGACCAGGGAGCTGCCACGCGTCATATGTGGACGTGAGGCTGGCCTGAGTCCAGAAACTCTGGCAGACGTTGAGCTGAGTGAGCAGGAAATGGGTGGTGAGAACCTGTCATCCTGTCCCCTCGCATACGTGTCCCAGACAGAGAGGGGGAAGCCAGGAAGGCAGATGAGGCGTGGGGGCTGCGGCCCCTTCCTGTGCTTAAACTCAGGGCTGTGCCCCACCAGTCAGAATTAGAGAAAACTGGGCGGGGGGCGGGGGGCGAGGGGGGGGGCGTTGTTCAGATGACAATGGAAATTATATCCACCGTTTTCTGGAATGTTGACTTCTTCCTAGGCGGTGGACAACATGTCTGACATCCATCATCTCATTTAATCTTGACCATGAGTCTGCAATTGTCATGACTCTCTTTGTCTAACAGGAGAATAAACTGAGTTCATTTGCCCAACCCAAAAACTACCTAAAAAAAATAGTCCTGAGAGCCATCTAATGCCAAAACCATGCTCTCCCTCTGGCATCCTCAGAGGGAGGCAGAGGTGACTAGGACCTTTCAGCCAGCAGATGAGAAGGGGAGGGTAGAGATGCTGGAGAACAGCCTGGAGGAAAAGGGGTGATGCAGCCCCACAAGGCAGATTTGGGGCAAGCAGACGGAGGGTACAAGAAAAGAGATGTCAGCTCAGCACAAGGAGACACTCTGACCCATCAGAGACAGCCCAATACAGCCCCAGGCAGCACAGGCTGCAACAGAGGCCATGAGCCCAACACCCTGGAGGCGGTGAGGCTGATATTGACAACCACCTGGCAAGAACTTTGGGGGGAGATGCTACCTAGCATTCAGTTGTCTTTAAGCCCTTCAGCCTTCACCGAGTGGCCCATTTGACCCCCCCCAGCCCTTTGCATGAACAGCAGAGAATATTGGTCCTACACAGACCATGAGGATGCTCAAAGAGGTGGAGCATCTAGCCCAAGGTCACACAGTGGAGCAGAGCTGTGACTGGGACCCAGGTCTTTCTCCAAACCATACTGGGTGTGGGTTGGAGTTTAATCAAGCTCACCTGAAACATTGGCCTCTGTTCTCACCTTTGTCATCTATGAGGCCGTCCCAGAATCAGGGAGGATCAGGGTGTCTCCCTCATTGCCCTCTCTAACTCGATAAATGGCCTTTTTACCGCCATGATTGTGGCTTGGCTGCAGGGCTGCATCCTCTCCCCCTGCACTGCCCTGGGTCATCCCAGCAGCCTCCCAACTGGGCACCGAAACAGAGCCCCATCCTCCTCTGAAAACCAGTAAGGGAGCTTTAAAATATACTAATACCCCTCCAAAGTTACACATTAGTATATTAGTTAAAATGTACTGATACCCCTCCAAACCTACACATCTATGGCCAACTGATTTTCAACAAGAGGGCCAAGACTATTCAATGGGGGAAAGAATAGCCCCTTCCATACATGGTGTCCCAACAACTGGATAACCACATGCAAAAGAATGAAGTTAGACCCCTATCTCACACCATATACTACAAAAGTTAACTCGAAATGAATCAGGGACCTAAATATAAGATCCTGCTCTCAGATCTCAGCAGGAGGAAGGTCCCGATGCTTCCTAGAAATTGCCTTGGCTCGCTAGCTCGGCCAGTTGCAGCGGTCTGGCTGGGAGATAAAGACTCCCCTTTTTGCAAAGTCCATGCAAAGCCAAGTGAGAACATGGGAAGAGTGCTACCATGGGCACCCCTGGGGTGTCACTGTGGGAATGCAGAATGCTCTATGGACACATGGGGCACTACCATGAGTGCTATGGGGTGATGCTGAGTCCTGTGGGTGCTTTCTGGCCTCTATGGGCCCTGTGGGGAGCCACAGTGCGGGTGCTGTCATTGGCACCACGGGAAGCCACTGCGGTGCTGTGGGCTGCAGCTATGGGCACACACAGGGTGCTCTGTAGGTGTGCCAGGGTGCCACATGGCCATTGTGGGTGATGTGGGGGGATATAGCAAGCACACTGCCATTGGGGCAACAGCCCTATGTTTGAGTCCTAATGAACTTGCTGCTTTTTAGAGGTGAAACCTAGAGTAATTTACTTCTATGAACCCCAGTTGTCCTCACCTATAAAAATTGTATTAATACCTGTTTCTTGGGTTGTGGGGAGAATCAGCTATTATCTACAGAAAGGGTCCAGTGAAGATCATCAGGGCCAAGTGTAAACTACGGGATAAAGGCTCAGTTCATATCAGAGGTGGCCCCCAGCTCTCAGAACGGAGAGCTGACACAACCCAGGTCCCATACTCAGACCTTTTTTAGACCAGGCACGGAAAGAGGTATGTGTCTCCAGGGTAACCCCACTGTTTGGTCATAACACCCAGCTCTCACATCTCAAGAGCCTGAGCCTCTTCAAAGAGGTCACCTTGGGAGGCCACATTACTCCAGGGAACTGCCATCGCTCAAAGCAAACAGGTATGTCTTGCTGGCAGTTTCCTCGCCCTCACAACCACCCAGTGGTTTGCCAAAAACTGAGGCTCTGGGAGATCAAATCACTCGCCTGAAGTCAAACGGCTACTGAGAAGGCGGAGCTGGGACTCGGTCACATGGCCTTTTTACCACCAGTCTGACTCCCAAACCCCAGCAAACATTTCCCACAACAGCACATGCCTGTCTGCCTGTGGCCATATGGTCATCTTTGTATTTTTCCTGTGACTCTAACATTGATATGTTTCCTGGCTAACAACAGGGGTAAGGCTAAATCACTCTGCTCCCTGCACAACCCCCTGAAGGTAACCCAGGAACAATAGCATGCTTGCTTCTTTTTTATGCACTTAAAGAAATTCTTGGCTGGCATGGCTCAGTGATTGAGCATTGACCTACGAACCAGGAGGTCACAGTTCGATTTCCTGCCAGGGCACATGCATGGGTTTCGGGCTCCATACTCAGTGTGGGGCATCATTGATGATTCTCTCTCTTTCTCGCTCTCCCTTCCTTTCTGAAATCAATAAAAATACATTTTAAAGAAAGAGTTTCTTTCCCTTGGCTCACCCAGGCCCCCAACTTCCTCTGATTAGAGAAACATCCGTAGCAGAAAGGTCCCGGGAAAGTTAAGCCTTTTCGGACTCACTTCAGAGCCTTCTCCTGAGTAAGAAAGCATGCAAGATCCAAGCACTGTGATAAGGCAATAGCTTCCTGTGAGGATAGGCCATCTGCTGCCAGGAGGCTTACAATTAAGACTGTGGCCCGAGAGCAGGCCAGACTTGGGTGCTGCAGGGCACAGGCACTATCGAGGGGGAGAGAGAGCCCACACCGGTGCCAGACCAAGCCACTGCAATGAGGCTGTCCACTCGGGCCTCAGCCTGGCCCTGCTTTACCTGCCTCGGAGAGCTGGCCAACCTGCCTTGGACTTCAGCTGGGAAAATGCTGGCCAGCCAGCACAGTCCGAAAGCGAGAGGATGAACTGGGAGAGCAGGGGACTCTCGGATCAGTGATGAGGATAGTAACCCAGTGCTTCCCCACCACGGGCACCAGAGGCAACCAAAACTGCAAATGCCATCAGGCGGCTGGTGCAGCTCCCCTCCAAGGGCTCCCTCCCTCCAATCCCTCGGCCCTCGCTTCCTGGGTGGACTCAGGAGCAACGCTGACCTACAGCCCCCTCAACAGGGCAACCAGCCTCATGAGACCCCACTTGAGCATCAGCCTCTCTCCTCACACATCACACTTGCTCCCCATTCCTGAACCAACATTTGGGGTAGCGACAGGAGTAAAGCGACCCTTCACCTGCCCTGCATTCCCCAGCACGAGTCCGGAGCTCTCTCACGCAGGGAGGGCGGGCTTGGAGGGCAGGGAGAGAGGAGAGCAGAGCAGACCCTCTTATGTGAATGAGTTGAGATGCCACTCCACCACGTTACCAAAATCATACCTCTTTCAACTGGTCTTTTTCTTTCAGGGGTGTCAGGGTTCTCTTGACGTCTCTTTCTGATGGTGGCTTCAGGAGACCCGCTGGAGGGAGAAGAGAGAGAAATAAGCTTTAAGAAGGCATGGGTTAGCAGGGCATGGGCCTTCTGGGGGCCAGCTCAGTCCAGACATGCACCTACTCTCTGAGGGCATGCTCCCTCCTTGCACCTCTGCAGGTGCAGCAGCCAGACAGGGTCCCCATGGCCAGAAAGACAGAACAAAGCACCCAGCCCCACACAGGTTCCCAGGATGGCATCCCCAGTGCCTATGGATTGAGGCCTATTTTCCGTCTGCTAACATCAGCCCCAGAGCCTGTGCAACGTCCATGTGATGACTTTAAGAGCATGCTAATTACAACATTGCATCACGTTTCTTTGCTTCTAGCTAGAATATTATCAACTTGGTGTGGGAACTCCATTTTCCTTAGGCGGAAAAACGGCGCTCTGAGTAATTTTGAAATGTGAAAGGGAATTAATCATTGCCTAATGAAAGCAGGCTTTTTGGGCAGAACAAAACTTTCAAGATCTGGAATCCATGAAGAGATAAGTCATAAGAGGAGGGGTTGTTGGTGTTGAAAAAACAGCTCAGCCCCAGAGTGCAGGGGCCAAAGTCCCACCCCTCCCACTTCCTTTGTCAGTATGACTGAGTCCCAGGTCACAGGAGAAGGATCAAATTCACTGTACCCAGGCCACACACCTGCCCGCCAGGGCTTAGGCCAGTCCCAGGGGACCAGGTCATTCATGTGCACAGCTGAGGAACAAAAGCAAAACTTATAGCAGACAGGGCAGAGCCAAGTTCCCCGACCACCCCCTCCCCGCTCCGGCTGCCCTCAATGGACAGGCTGCACAGTGGAAGCCCTGATCAAGTTTCAGGCTACCTCAAACGATCATGACAATCATCCTGACACCCTCTCCAAGTCCATGAGAAAGTATTACCACTTCAGGAATGAGGACCAGGAATTCAGACGCATTAAATAACTTGCCCAGGGTCATAGCTCTGAACTGGGGAAGAACGAGGACTAGAACTCAGGTCCCTAGGAAGTCAAGCCTGGTGCAAATGCCATCTCCACAGTGAGAGCGGTGCAAGCAGGACAGCTGTGAGTGCAAGGTCTGCTCTGCAGTGCACCGTCCTCACAGAGGGCATTCTCAGGACTCCCTGCTAACTGATGGGGAACAGGGCTTGGTCGGAGGATATTACCTCTACCTTTACCTCTACTTCTACCTCATTCATCCAGACATTGTCAGCCTGGGGACTTCATGCATTGGGGGCCAGACTAAAGCTACAGTCAGAGGAATTCATGATATATATACACATGCATATATATTACAATTTTCTAACTACAAACTGAAAGTTCTTCCTTACCCATGCATCCTAATTAACAGATAGAATCTCTGCAAAGACTCTGTACTGTGTGCCCTTCTAAATCTCATTCTATGTGAGCCCACATGCAGACAGTGTGACTTTATACAAAGGGGATCTTGCCACAAATGTTCTACATACAAGGCCACTTATCAGGGATATCGTGTCTACCCATGACTGTGAGACTATACAGACCTTCTGAGCCGTTTTCACAGCTGCACAGTGCCCCATAGTGCATGTGGACCACAATATAGTTTCCTCCTCCCCGTGGATATGTGGGGTGTTTCTGTTTCCGGCCATTGCAATCTTGCAGTGACCCCCACATCTCTGTGTGGAAATGTCTGTGCAGTTCCAAAGCCTAGAAGTGGGTTGGCTGGGCAGAAGCTCTGCACATTCCACCTCTGACTGGATGCAGACAAACCGCCTTCCCAAAATGCTGGGTGGATTCCCCTCACACCACAGGGCAGAAGGAGCCCTTTTTCTTGGATGCAAATTGGAAGCCAGGGTTCTGTTGGCAGAAGGGCTGTGCCTGTCACCACCCAGTGGCCTGGGACTACGAGTCCCCTGGACAAAGGGAGGAGTAGATTTCTTGGCTCATGCAGATGGCCGCTGCTTCACTGCCCGGAGGGCATTTCTGAAGACTCAGGCCCACCTGAGCCGGGAACTACATTTACTGGCTCAGAACTGATAATGAGCTTTTATGAGCTCTGGGGACCACAAGGAACACGTATTAATGTCAAGCATGCCTGTCAGCCACGCAGCCTGGGTGAATGTCACACATTAACGAAATTAAAGGCCGCAGCCACACGGGGAAGGAGCTGGGGGCTGCATGTTGGCGGCGCGAGTACGCCTGTCAATAACCACATTACTTTCCAGCTTTTGCACTCCGGAGCCTGAAGCTGTCTCCTGTCTTCACAGGAATTCTGCTTTCTTGCAGCCTGAGAGGAGATTAGTTTATTACCATTCTGCCAGGAGAGGCAAAATCCAGCACTAATCCTAATTCCCATTTAAGCAAATCTTCATTGTGTGAGAGAAACCAGCTGGGCTCGGAATTTCTTCCCCCTTTTCCCTGAGATCTCATTTCAGCCCCCTCCTCTTCGTGGAGGAGGGAGGTCACTGCAGATGTTGGACCCCGAGCCCTCCTGGGAGGGAGAAAAGAATCCCAGGGTTTAAGGCCAAGAGGGGAGACTGGTGCTGGGTGACAAGAGGCAGCACTGCATGACGGTGAGCCAGGTGATGGTGTTCGCTGTTGGCCTGGTTGTCCTGGGCTGTGGGAAGGAAGGGCCACCACCCTCCAGGTCACAGACTTGGTCTTGCTTTGTACTAAGATCCCACAGATTTGAGGTGGCACAGGCTCACATCCCCAGTCTATCCCCAACTAGTTCTGTGACCTCAAGCAAGGACTTTCTTACTCTACACCTCAACTTCTTATCTGGGGAAAAAGGGCTCACAACATCTGATAACTCGTAAGATGGTGTGAGGATTGCATGAGGAATGTATCTACAAGACTTAGCAGAGAGCCTGCCATACACTATCCTATTTCTTGAATATAAGACTCTGGATTGTATTTTATGGGTTTCTAAGAAAGAAAACACGGTCAGTTAATTAATTATGACATGTCACTTTTTATATTGATGCGTCCTGGTTTCAGAGACATTAAAATATTAAAAAATAAAGTGTGCCTTAGACTCCATGAAATATTGCAAGAACTTAATCAATGGCAGTAAACGTGATGACTATTGGCCAAGTCCTCCCATTTTGCAAAGTTCAGCTCAAAACTCAGATCTTTTTCCTCCTCTTCGTCCAAACAAAGCAAACGTGCACTGCGTGAGGAAAACCAGCTCTCAGGTTATAAGGAAAATTCTGAGAGCCACTTTGGTGTCCTGGGTGACACTCAGGTGAGAGACTTCAATGATGTTTCCTACTCTACTTTTACCCTGATGGTTCCCACCCTATTTTTAAATTAAAATAGGACATATGCACAGCAGTGCAAACACTATGTGTATACAGCCTACTGAATTTTCAAAAACAGAGGCCCCGACCTACCTGATACCGACATCAAAGACTCCTCTCAATTTCCCCCAATATTTGTTCCTCTTCCATCCATGTCTCTCAAATCATCCCTGATTCTCCATCCCCACCGCCCCTGCCCATTCTGCCTGGATCAGCCTCACCATTGCCTGTCTGCTTGCTGCAAACAGGCTCCCTTCTCTTTTGCTATAGGACTGAGCCCATAAATATGGCGCAACACATCTCCCCCCTGGGAGATGGGTCCCCTGGTCTCCTTTTGCCTGCACCTGGGGATTTTTATAATCTTATCCCTAGTTTCCCATCTTTCCAGGCCCACCTTCAGGTCCTCACAATACACACAGACCCCCACAGTCAAACCAAACTCATCTGCAAAGTGTGGACAATCATAGTCCTACCTGGCGGGCCTGAGCTGGGGATGAGATGAGCTAACAGATTGTGAGTGGTTCCCTAGGTACCTGGCACAACATAAGCAGTCAATAAAGAGAGGAAGCAGGAATTGTGTAAAATAGAATCTGCTTGCTACTCACTGCAAAAATGATAGTAGCCATGACCAGTGGTTCCCTCCCCCTTCCCGCCCTCCCTCCCTCAGGGGTCTACACAAAGAACAGATGGGGTCTACACCCCAGACATATGCTAACACTTAATTCACAGCAACTGGGCTTTCTGATATTTTATATATTAAGTTCCCAGATAAGACTGAAAACCACTATTTTATAATCTTTTCATATCCTAGATTCCAAGCCAGTAGGATTTTAGAGAGCTGGGAAGGCTTCCTCCAAGAGGCAGCAAGGAAAGGATGAAGGGAGGTGATGAACCCAGTGATGAGGCTTTTCCCAGCTAGCTCCTCTCTCTCTCTCTCTCTCTCTCTCTCTCTCTCTCTCTCTCTCTCTCTCTCTCTCTCTCTCTCCTCTCTCTCTCTCCTCTCTCTCTCTCTCTCTCTCTCTCTCTCTCTCTCTCTCTCTCTCTCCTCTCTCTCTCTCTCTCTTTCCTCTCTCTCTCCCTCTCCCTCTCCTTCTCCCTCTCTCTCTCTTCCTGGCTCCTAAGTGGAACTTCCATCCTTCTGAGCCCTGTGACCACAAGGACTCTTGTTCCTGTGTCCCAACAAGGGGTAGTGTCCCCAGCGAGACCCTGGAGGTGGCTCAGCTCTGGGCCCTTTGTCCCCATGCCAATGCCAAGCCCCAGGATCCAGGCTGAGCCACTGCCAGCTGATGCAGGGCTTATTGACAGATAAAAGCTCTGCAGTTTAAGGCTCCAAAGCGAAGCCGAAGCAGGGGCTCTGTATTGCTTTGTTTTAAATTAGCAACGCAGGGGGTTGGTGTGGGATGGAGGGAGAGGGAGAGGAGCCAAGGCGAGTTCAGGAGGAGTTCCTGCTGTGTCCTGCATCTCAACTATTCCCTGGGCAGCCCCTAATGAAGCCGCATCCTGCCTCTGCATCTTCTCTCCACTTGTCTCACTGGGAGAGTGTCTGCCCCACCCACTCACTCAGCCCCCCTCACCCTGTTCCCATAATGAGTCCCTGAATTGGCCTGCTAATTGTGCCCCTGGGTCACTGTGGGGCTGAGGGGGAGGCATGACATTCTCAGAAAGATTGAAATTTATTTTTGCTCCATAAAGGGAGAGCCACTCCTTACATTTACTTGGGCAGTGCACAGTGGGCGTTGGCACTGCTAGCAAGGGTCCCAGTGGGCAAGGAACTCCCAACCTCAGTCCATTAGCTCTTGGACTGGGGAGGGTGGAAGTACCAACATAAGTTAACAAGTGAAGCTGTTTATTCTTAATGCAACTGTCATTAATAATCATCTCCCCTCTACCCCACCTCCCATCAGGTCTGGGCTTTGCTGCAGGCAGCACAGGCCAGCCAGGGTCTCTCCTGCTCTCCCCAGTAGTGCCCGAGTGAGCAGACACCACCAAGATGCTCAGCTGAGCAGGAAGGGCATGTGTAGCCTCTGAGAGCCTGGGACTCCCCTGTCCCCAGAGGGCACTGCCCTGCACTTGCTCTTGTGCTGTTCTGTCTGGAAGTGCTTTCTTATTAGCAGAAGGAGGTGAGAACAAGGGCTACCCATCTGCTGGAGTTCATTTTACACTTGATCGTCTCTCTTCTTCCTCCCACACTTGTAGATAATACTCATCTGCCAGGGGGGTATCATCGCTCTTCCCATTCTGCAGATGAGGAAAGTGAGCAGCGGCATCTTTATGTAACTAAACATGGGTCCACTGTTGGTGGAAAACGGAAAACAGAAAACACAAATGATTCTGTCCACAATGTCTGCTAAGTAAGGCTCCCTCGCTCTCGCAAAGAGGGGGTGCCCAGCAGACCTGGGAGCCTGATGTTAAACGTGTCCCTGAAGGTGGAACCTGGCCTGCGCACCCCTACTCCACAGTGTCATCGGAATGAGAAAACACATGAAAAACACGAAGACATACTCTTCTACCGCGTGGCCTGTGTCCTCCTCCCCAGCCAAGGAAGGACCTGAGGCTCAAAGAGGCCAAGCAGCGCGTCTGCCATCACAGAGCTGAATCAGGCTGAGGACCAGAACCCACAACTTTGATTTCAGCCCAAGTCCCCAGAGCCATCTCACCTGTGTCCAGCCTGCACTAGGCCAACCCATAGTCCATCCTCCCAAGGACGTATCTGAGAGGTTCTCAGGCCACTGGGCTATTTGCACAAAGATACCCGGGGGTTCAAAGGCACGAGAATAACCGGTGCTTCCAGTGCCTGGTTCAGGAAAGGCAGAGAGATCTTAGTGGTGAAGTTGGCTTTGGTCCTTCTTCTGCCTCCGCACGTTCCAGCTCTTGAACTCAACGTGGATCCACGGTGCAGTCTTACATGTACAGGGACAGGTTCCCCAGGACCCTCCACCACTGAGAGCAGCATAACGGTATCGGTCAACAACGGGCCTTATATATACAGTGTTCGTCCCATAAGATTATAACGAAGCCGAAAAACTCCTATCGCCCAGTGAGGTCATAGCAGCCATCATACCGTCCACTAGTCACATCCTAGGTGCCATATATTGTCGTAAAGGACGCTGTCGTAAAGTCGCAGCGTAACTCATTCCTCACGTGCTCGATGTTAAACCTGTCCCTGAAGGTGGAACCTGGCCTGCGCACGCCTAACTAGCCCACTGCGCTGCCAGTCGTACGAAAGCATCGCGCACACACTTAGGTACAGGACATAATACTTGATAATGGTAACCGCTGACTATGTTACTGGTTTACGTGTTCACTAGACTTTGTATCGTCATTTTAGAGTGTCCTCTTCCTGCTTATTAAAAACAAAGAGTTTGCTGTAAAACACGATGCCTTGTCACACTGGCAGCAGCCTCATTCCTCCCGTGTTTATTTACCACATCTCTTGGTTGCATTGTTTTCTCTTGTGCTTGATTTAATCTCGTGTCATTTTATAAACGTACTGTTGCCTCAGGGTTCTGTGCTGGTAATGTCTACAGCTGTGCACTGGAATGTCCTGGCCTTCACATTCACTCACCCAGAGCAATTCAATCCTGCAAGCTTCATTCAAAGTGTCCTATACAAGTGTAGCATCTATCTTTTATATTGTATTTTGACTGTCCCTTTTCTATGTTTAGATACACAAATATTTACCATCTTATCTAATAAAGAGGGAATATGCTAATTGACCCTCACGCTGTCGCAAAGATGGTGACGCCCACAGCCAATAAGGAGGGAATATGCTAATTGACTATCCCACCCTTAAAGATGGTGGCGCCAACAGCCACAAGATGGCAGCGCCCAGTCCCCTCAGCCCCACCGGGTGGCAGGCATGTGGCAAGGCCAGGCCCACCTGCCTCTGGAGTCCTCCAGTCCCCTCAGCCCCCCAGCTGACCAGGACCAGCCTGAGGCGCAGGCAAGCCTCGGATGGTGGCTGCCCAGATGCCCAGGGCCGCCTTAGGCTCAGGTAACCAGGTCCGGCCGAGGCTTGCGCTGCCGGCAGTGGCAGTAGCAGAGGTGTGATGGGGCGTCGCCTTCCCCTGATCGCTGGGTTGCCTCCCGCCCCTGAGGGCTCCCAGACTGTGAGATGGGGCAGGCCGGGCTGAGAGACAACCCCCCCCCCACACACACCGCCGCTCCAGTGCATGAATTTTCATGCACCGGGCCTCTAGTTGTATTATAAGTGGCTACAATATTCAATATAGGTCCATGCTGAATAGGCGGGTAGCCTGGGTGTGAAGCAGGCTAGACCATCTAGGTGTGTATAAGTGCACTTTATGATGTTCACACAATGACAAAATCGCCTACCAACGCGTTTCTCAGAACATATCCCTGTCGTTAGGTGACACATGACTGTATGAAAAAGCCACATGACAGTAATAGAGATGTTTCCAAACTGGCCACCCTGCAGCTCACAAGGAAGCCGAAAGCTGAGAACTCATAACCTGAGCTGAGGGAAGCGGCCAATCCCACAGCCAACCGCAGCTTTCCTCCTCTTCAACCTGGGGCTATTAACTCAGACTTTACAACCCACAGGGTGGTGGTGGGGTGGGGAAAACTACACCCCAATTCTTAGTAATTCCTCCCGGCTCCCTTAAATATATTCTAATGCAGAAAGGGGTCTGCAGGAGGTTGGACCACAGCCGCATTAGCATTTTGATGGGTTTTCCCAACACGTGGAACAAGAGAGCTTTAAAATTCATAGTGAAGAGATTAATCCTTCCAGCTACACTTCTCCCTTCCCTGCTTGAAGGCCAAAAAGTTTTTACCCCTTTAAGACCTTGATTAAGAAAGAAAGTCAGGAACTCCGAGAGCTCACTCTTTAGAGTCCACAGAGAAGAGACAGATGGGTTTCCTATGCTGAGCGTACATGTAGAGCCCTCCAAACACAATTAAAAGGCAGAACCAGAGACAGGGGCATGAAAAGGTTGTGCCACTGTGTGAGGGTTGAGAGTGTCTTTGACTCAACAGAAGGACACAGCCTACTGTTGAGTCCGGAGAGGAGCCTGCTGGCTCCTAACAGCAAGGTTCACCTACTGACAAAAGCCATTCTTCTTAACACCCATGGTCACTCACTCAGCAAGCATCTCCAAAATGAATTGCTCTGGGCTGGGTATTAGGTCCTTGGGAGAGAAGGATCTGAGGACAGTTCAGCTCAACAAATCCCTGATTTCAAGAAACTCAGCTGAGAGAGAAAGAGAGAGAGAGAGAGAGAGAGAGAGAGAGAGAGAGAGAGAGAGAGAGAGAGGGAGAGAGAGAGAGAAACTGACCGTCAAAATAAAAACATAGTGGTGACAGAAGCAAGTGTGGCTGCCCAGGGACCCCCAGGGAGGAGGGGGGCCTCAATCAAGCTGGGTTTATACCCTTTGGGGAATTCTTGTCCTGCTTCAAAACTTTCTTTTGAAAAATGCATGTGATGCAATATTAAGTGTCGAAGGGGAGGCACACAATGCTTTGTAGCGTATGCTCAGAGTGAGTACATAGATGGTGTTGAGGAAAATGATCCAAGGAGAGGACTGTCTTTTCGACATCATGTTGGACCACTGTGTAGCAGGCCCCCAAGGACTACTGAATTATCCAGGGGATTCCAGAGGAATGTAAACTTTAAGGCTGGTGAAGTTACATGTGAATTTGTAGGTCTTGTAGAAAAGATAACCCCAAAGGTTAAGACTGTATTGCCCTATAGGGCATAACCAGTTTTGTATCCCAACCAGCCACCTATTCCAGCATTCTTTCTCTAGTGCCTACATAACCAGCGTCTCTAATTCTCCGGAGAACCAGCTTTACCATCCTGCTGGCTCCCACATTAATGAGCTCAATCAATCTCCGACCCATGTTCATTTTACATTTATATGAGATTTTATAGAATTTACAATTTTTTGAAAATTATACTTTGGCAACACATGCCCAATCAACACACACACACACACACACACACACACACACACACACACAATGCACAGGGGGGGAAGAAATACAGCAAAATGTTACCAATGGGTATCTTTAGGTAGTTGGCATATATACACACATGTGACTTTTATAATCAGGGGAAAAAAGTGATAAATATTATTTTTTAAGTAGAGAAACACCCCCATCTAAAATTCCCCAAATTAATAGCTAAGGCAAACTGCTTGCTAATCCTATCTGTGGACGGGGAGCTAAGCACTTTCTGTGTATTATCCCATTTAAGGTCTCACCACCACCCCATGTGAAAGGTACCATTACTCTCCCCGTTCTACAGATGCGGAAATGGAAGCACAAGGAGTTAGCCTCAGATCTTAGGTCTGAGCGGTCAGAAGGGGATCTGAATCCCAGGCAGCCCTGCCCAGAGGCTGCCTGCTTAACCACGCGGCCAGACACCGGCCTCCCACGTGGAAAAGGCAGAAATAAACACATCTGCGGGGCTGCCAGGGTCAGGCTTGGAGAAGGCTGTGTTCCCACACACTCCCGGAGCCCACAGCATGCTGGGAAGCCCAGCACAGGCCTCGCCAGCCTTGAATTAAATTCGCATGTGTCTCTCCCACATGTGCAGGTGGGGGCCAGGTCCTCTCCATTCTTAAACCTCCCATCACATTGGGATGGAGGCACAACAGATGCTGAGCGAATGGCTCAGGACACCTCTCCACCTGCTCTGGTAGCTAAACCTTTCATGCACTCTAGAAGCCAGCTTCGACTCATAGTTCCCCCCATCTCTCTCTTTGCCCACACAGGCACTACGGAGCTGGTTCACACCTTTATCAGAAAGCAAAGGGCAGACTGGCTTCAGCAAAGACGGGTTCTGTATATTGGAAAGGGCCCCAGCCTAGGAACCCTAGAGGCCAAGGGCCCTGCCTCTAAATCACTGTGACCTTGGGCAAGTCAGCAAGTCTCCCTGGGATGGGGCATCGTGCCTTTAAAGTGGGCAGGAGGACCCACGGTGCTATGATGCCCCAGATGTTTTGCCAGCATCGGTCTCGCTTTTGCCGCCAGTGTACTTTACATGCAGCGGGCGTGGAGCCCTCACCAGGGACCCACGCCTATTGATTCTCACTAAAGCTCTTCATGTGGCAGGTCACTGCGGGCTAAATCTGTGCAGAATTAGGTTTTGAGGGAGGAATACCATGTGATCTAGAAAACCAAATTGGGGGGGGGCTGCAAGAGGGGGACTACGGGGAGTGGGGAGAGATGCTTCATTTACATCAGGCTCTTGAGAGCCTCTACAAACCACCTCATCGGGGGGTTCATCCTGAGCACAAACTGATGGATTGATTTTGGTCAAATACATTTTCCTAGGTCTCCGAACACCTGCAGACTCAGGTAGGATTACTTGGGTAAATATTGTGTTTCAAAAGCTCCCAAATAAAAAGCCCCATTTCCCTTGATTGAACAATAAATACCTCACAGCCTTTGTGTATGGCTGTGAGGAGGCAGGAGAGAAAATTCAGAAATGTCAGCTGCTAAGTGTCAATATTGAGAGCCACGTGATTAATGAAGACCAATGGCCAAAAGAAACACGGGAGGGCCCTCTTATAAAAACGGAAAATGATACTGCTAATGACAATGATTCCAGCAAACGGGCCTGCTTCTGGTTCCTGGGTGAGTTACTGTCCCTTTAGGAATCTCAGTTTGAGCATCGTGGGATGCTCAAAATGCCGTCCCTGTGGGTTCCCCGGCAGATACCAAAGTGGAGGGGAGGTGGGAGGCGCAGCCCCCATCCTGCTGCAATAAGATAGCTCCATTGTATTTCCTATTGGCTGCTCCAGGTTGAACTTCCTTTGACTTCTATGGCTGCAACTAAGGTGAATGCCACTGAACTAAGTCATCCCAGGTCTTTTTCACTTTAGTCTTTGAAACGCCCAAGATGGTACCTCGGTTAAGAAACCCAAGGCATTCTGGCGGCTGAATGGTTTTATCCGAAGTCATCATGGTGACTCATGTGCAAGGTCACTAACTCTGGGGCAGGGCATTCCATGCCAGGTAGCGAGCTCCCATCCCTAGCGAAAGGGTCTTCCCAGACAGATCATAAAGCCACAGTAACAGCTGGCAGGCCAGGTGCACGTACATTGTCCTGGGCTTTTTACCTCTCAGTCCTCACCGTAGTAGGTGTCAATCTTCTCTCCACTTTGCAGATGGAGAACCTCAGCACCACACAACTTGGGTAACCTGCCCAAGGCCACTCGGCGCCTAAGTCAGGATTTAACCCCAGCAGCCTGATTCTTAAGCACTGCCTAAAATTGAACACCCCAGAAAACCATGCTGGAAGGGGACTTGGGGATCGCTGGCCCCTCTCCTCCATTTTACAGTGAGTGATTGAGGCCCAGAGAGGGTAATAGATGCGCCCAAGGTTCATCATGAGTTGTCGCAGAGCAGGGTTAAAATTCAGATCCCATCTTGAAATCTGTTTCTTTCCACTCCACCTCGGCATCACTGCGCCCCTCAGGACATGCCCCTCAGGACGGGCAGCATGAGTTGGTGGTCAGAAGCTGAGCTCACGTGCAGGCCGCCACCCAGCAGCAGCCCCAGCTCTGCCCCTGAGACGCTGTGTGACACACTCGGCCCCATCGTGTTCCAGTTCGCCAGCCCTAAAATGGGAAAGGTGGCTGCGCTTACCTAAAGTGTTCCCAGGTGTGTTCTCACTGAAGTCTGCCCTCTCTAACCTGGGGCAGCGTGAGAGGGACACAAAATGAAACGGATCCTCCTGGTGGAACCATCCCCCTCTCCCACCTGGCCATGGCGAATGGACCACTGCCCCTGTTTCCCTGGCCACCTCTGCGGGGACCTCGGTGGGGAGGAGGAATGAGACCAACCGAGACTGATGTCCCGTCTAAAGTCAAGAGCGAATCACCTCTTGAACTTTCTGCTTTCTCCTGACCTCCTGTTAATTTCTAGCTCAAAATAAAACGATGTCTCTTCATACCAGGAAAAGGCTAGAAAAGTAATTTCAGGTTGGCACACCGTCTGCCTAATGAGATTGAACCCACTCATTTGCAGAGTCAGGGAATTTAAGATGCAGAAAGGACCTGAGCTTGAGCGTCTGAGATCCTGCGGAAGAAAAAGTCATCATCTCTCTAGGGGTCCTCAAACTTTTTAAACAGGGGGCCAGTTCACTGTCCCTCAGACCGTTGGAGGGCCGGACTATAGTTTAAAAAAAAAAACTATGAACAAATTCCTATGCGCACTGCGGGCCCGGGATGAGTCGGCTGCTAAGCAGGACAGGCAGTGGCACCCGGCGGGCCGGGTAAATGTCCTCGGCGGGCCGCATGTGGCTCACGGGGCCATAGTTTGAGGACCCCTGCATGTAAACTGATAGCTTTGCCTCTGTTGGGAGGGTGGAAACTGAGGCCCAGAGAGGTTGAGTGATTTGGCCCATGTCACACAGCCATGGCTGGTGAAAGAGACAGAGTGAGAACCAGGTCTCCTGACCTCAGGCTCTGCTGGGGTGGGGGTGGGGATGGTGGGAGGGATGGAAAAAGGGAGGAGAGTTGAGTGTGAGTTTGCAAGCACATTTGAGAGTGTGTACTTATGAGATTATGAACCTCTGAGGTTGAAGAGAAGCATTTGAGTCATTTAACATTCCACCTGCACTTATCTGAGTGAGAAGATGGGTGTGAACAAGTGTAAGGGTGGACGAGTGAGCAAGAGGGATTTGAGTGGGAGTGAGTGAGAGGGAATCCAAAGGCTAAAGAGAGAGAAAACCAAGAGGAGGAAAAACATTTGGGCCATTTTCAAATTCCCACAGTTGAATAAATCAAAACAGCTTGTTCTAAGACAAAGAGGCCATTTCAAACCACATCCTTTACACCAAAGTCAACCCCAAACGGCCCCCTAGATGCTTTCTCATAACCAATGACCATAGCAACAGGAATATCATAGTCATATTTAGGATTCTCGAGCAGCAATGATGGGCCAGGTGTGATTAATGCCCACTTCCCAGAGAAGCAACTGAGGCTGGAAGGGGAGTTGCTTGGTCCCCACACCCAAGTGGTTTCTTGGATAAGGAAGCCTGGTAGGCAGCAAAGATGCAGCCAGCAAGCTTCTGTGGAAGCACCATGTGCCTGAGAACCAGCCCTGGGGACAGGGCTGCTCCTGACTGTGAGCAGAAGGGAGAAGGAAGGGACCCAGGAGTGGGGAGTGAAGACAGCATGTTCCCTGCCAGTTCCCACAAGGCAAGGCAGATGCCACCTGTGCAGGAGTGCCTGGTGCCGTGACCAGCAGTCACCACCCCACCTGGCACCTGGCCTCGAGAGGAACGTCAGGGCCCCAGAGAACTCCCGTCTCCCAGCCCAACATCAGCAAAGGGAGCCACATCGGAGTAACCGCCAAGTCTCCCGTCCCAATGGGCATGAGGGGCCAGCACCAGGCCAGCTGTGCTCTGCCAAGCATCCCCGGCCAGCAGGCCTGCTGTGCACTTTCTAATAGTCCTGTCCTAACCCCAAAATAATCCTTTGAGGTGGGTGCTACTCTTCTCATCTTACAAATGGGTAAACTGAGGCTCAGAGAGTCTGAATACCTCATCCAAAGTCACCAAGTTAGTAAGTTTAGGCGGAGTAGGGACTGAACCCCAGCATGACCAGGAGACCTTTGCTCCCTCTAACTCACCCATCACTCATCCGCAAAGCTCTCGCCTCTGGTGCAGGTTGGGAGCCCCAGAGGGCAGCATTTTGTTGTGGGTTTCCCTCCACAGAATGGGGATTAAAATCTCACCCCAGCCCGGGCTGGGTGGCTCAGTTGGTTGGCGGATCATCCCATACACTAGAAGGTAGTAGGCTTGATTCCCGGTCAAGGCACATACCCAGGTTGCAGGTTCAATCCCTGGTTGGAGCACGTGTGGGAAGCAACCAATCGATGCCTCTCTCTCTCTCTCTCTCTCTCTCTCTCTCTCTCTCTCTCTCTCTCTCTTCCTCCTCTCCCTCTCTCTAATATCAATAAAAATAACAATAATATAAATTTGTTTTAAAAAATCTCACCCCAATCGGATTGTTGGGCATCAAATGAGGCAGTGTCTATGGGTCTAGCATAACGATGACAAAACTCTCTGTGCTTCTGGGAAGAAAGGGAAGGGAAGCGAGCCAACAAGGTAGGTCCCTCCACACCCAGCACCAGGTTAAATAGCTGCTCCAGCCTTTGCTGTCCCTTTTTTCCAGATGGGGAAGCTGAGGCTCAGTTAGGATTTTAAAAACTGCCAAATGTCACGCAGCTAGTAAGGGGCAGGATCAGAATTTGAACTCAGCTCTGTGGGGCTCAGAAACCAGAATTCTCACATTAAGTTCAAATGCCATTGGACTCCACAAATGCCTTTCAATTGCTTTCTTCTAGAAGAGCATTTCATTTTAAGCCCATACATTTCTCACCAGCAGACACACATGAACTTTACTTAATACACTATCATCATTGTTTTGCCAAAAAGACTATCAGTGAGACCGTTTTTTTCTTTACACTCTCACACAACAAACACGAACCTCTCAACTAGTTAGAATCGTGCTTGAATACTGGTTGGGCTACTTAGAAACAAAAATTGCCCATTATTTAAATTCAATTACATAGCAACCACTTTTTAAAGAGCATATTTTTATTTGAGCTCATTGTGCAGCAAATCCTCAGACACTTTCTTTCTTCAAGCTACTTGGAGAAGGAAACATTATCAAATGAAAGGGAGGAAATGTTATGCATATCATCCCAGCTATTGAAAATAATGCTGATGGATTTTCCTCCTTTGCTCTTAATTTATTTAAACAACACCCCCACTTCCATCAACAGCCACGCCTGGCCTTCCTAAGCATCCTAAGCACTCCTCTCTGGGGAATTCAAAGCTTTCTGGTCATAGTCCCTGGTCAGGATTCCTAGGGCAACTCTACAGGCAGAAGGAGACCCAGAGAGCAAGCAGCCTCCGCTCCCCGGTGTGTAGACGAGATATCAAACGTCCACAGCAGAAACAAGAACTCGTTCGAGCCGAAGAAGAACTAGGCTCTAAACTCTGACTTTCTGGACTCCCAGTCCAGTGCTCTCCCAATCTCTTCAGTTAGGGAACAATGGGGACAGCAATTCATGGGATGGATCTAGGCTGTGATCCAACTGTCTTGGCACCCCCAGCCCCAGTCTCCCAAATTTCATGGTTTTACCACATCCTCAGGCCTCATGGAGTCCATCAGGCTCTGAGGTTGGCCCCCAGTGTCCCCATCTGGTCTCTGGACTCAGAGGAGGGAAGCTCCCACCTGTGGCCCCAGCTCTAGCCCCTCCAGCACCACGGCCTGGTCCTCCAGCTCGCTCAGCCTTCCTTGCACAACAAGCAGGCAGCAGCCTCAGAGGTCTCTGTTTGCCTTGGCTCTGCAGCCTGCTTCCTCAGCAAGAAGCCACTGCAAAGGAAAATAAAACAACAACAGAAAGCCCTTTGATCTGCCAACAGACGGCCAGGAGGAAGGTGGGAATCACCCTCTGCTGTGACCTCTGGCCTGCTGCTCCCAAGTTCTCTGCAAAGGGTCCCAGGGTTCTTTTGCACACCCCACCTGGCCCAGGCACCTGGAGCCCATGAGATGAAAGGGTCACAGTGACATCTGTGAGCACCAAGTAGGGATGAACAAGAGCAGAAAGAGGCTGGACAGGGCCAAGCAACTGGGAGAGAGGAGATGGACATTGGCCCAGGCAGCCACTCCACACAGTGGTCTCCCCAGATTGTGGAGCATCAGGAAAGAGGTGTGTGCGAGAAAGGCATTCCAGTCCGTCACTGGGGAATCCAGCAAAGCATCACAGTGCTCCACGCAGGAACACCAGGCATCCCTCACAAAAGGATGTGCTGCATTCAAGATATGTGAGCTGTGCCTCTCCCATACCCTGGGGGCCCCCCACAGCCTCAGGAAACATGAGTTCACTCTGGGAGCCGCATTCAAGCCCCCTTCCATCTACTGGCCTGAAGGCAGGCTGGAAGTATCCCGGTGCAATGTCCCAGGAGCAGCCCTCGGCTCATGGGAGATGGAAGTTGGTGACCACTCACTGGGAGGGCTCTCAGGTGAACTCCACACAATCACTGGGAGGGTCGCCAGGGGGAGGGAAGGAACCCCAGTTGCCCACAGAGGTAGGCAGCTCATTAGTGCGCCGTCGATTGGCTTTCCTCCCCTCCCTGCCCACTCACCTCTCTAGGACCAACCTCCTATCTGACTCTTTGCGCCCAAATCCTTGCTCACAGTCTGCTCTTGGAGATAACCAACTAAAACAAGGCAGGTGTGGAGGTGCTCATGCCGAACAAGGGAAAAAGTGCGGGAGGCAGAGCAGAGGGTGGAACATCACCAGCTGTAAGATGAAGGTGCTGCACGCACAGATGTGCTCGTTTACCCAGAGGACAGTTCGAGAGACAGGAAGCTGGCTATCTCTGCGCGAGGAGACTGCGTGAAGACGGAGAGTTAGTTTCCATTGTATATGCTTTTGTTCTATTTCCATATTTTCTGATTACTTTCTTCCTAAGCCTTTCACCACTAAAGCATGATTCTTTCCCAAGAGCTTCTGAGACCTGGGAAATAAATGACCACTGCAGAGGGAGAAAACCCTGGAACCGGTCATCTCCCTCACTCTTTGGCACCCTCTCACTTCCTCTCTCCCCATCGTGGCCTCCCTCTCAGCCCCGGGGCAGGAAGGCAGGTCCCCGTTCCCTCAAAGGCTTGGTAGCTGCCAACGAACAAGGAATTCAGGGCTGGAAGGGAGAAAAGGGCCCGATGAGAGGCCTCTGAGCCCTCCGCATCCTGATTTCCTCGCCACTCACGCTGTTAAGACACAACCTGGCTCCAATGGGGAAGACCCTGGTGTCCCACGGGCACAAGCCAAGGAACAGACTGGGCTTGACACTGGGCTCCAGGGTTCAGACCACCTGGGTTTGCATTGCTACAACTCTGGTAATCAGCTGTGTGGCCTTAGGCAAGTGTCTTAACCTCTCTGTGCCCCAGTTTCCTCAACCAAAAAATGGGGATAGTCATAGTACCAAATTAGAGGGCATTACAGGCTGAATTGTGTTTCCCCAAAAAAATCATGCATTAAAGCCCTCATCCCAGTACCTCCGAAATAGAATTATTTAGAGGTAGGGTCTTTAAAGAGGTGATTCAGTTAAAACAAGGCTTTAGGAAGGGACCTAATCGAATCTGACCAGCGTCCTTATAAGAAGAGATGACCTAGACACCCAGGAGGCATCAGGGATGAATAGGAACAGAACAAAGACCATGTGAGGACACAACAAGAAGGCGGCCCTCTGCAAGCCAAGGAGAGAGACCTCAGGAGAAAACAAACTTGCTAGCACCTTGATCATGAACTTCTAGCCTCCAACACTGTGAGAAAACAAATTTGACATGAGTTAAGTTATTTAATCCTCACAACTCAATATATCAGATATTATTTTTAGTCCCACTTTATGGATGAACACATGAGGCACAGAGAGGCTGCGTGACTTGCCCGAGGCCGTGGAGCTGATAAGTGGTAGAGCTAGGACTGTAAGCCAGTCTACTGGTTAAGATCAGACTTGTAAGCGCCTGGCACACTGCAAGTGACCAATACATGTTAGCCATGCCCATGACCCAAAACAACCTGGAGAAGACCGGGCTGCAGAGGAGGCAGCTCCTGAGCCCCTGCCAGGTCCCTGGGGTCCCTGGATGAGCAAGGACAGACAGGGTCCCTGCCTCTGGGACTTACACTAGAGTTGGGGAGACAGACATGAAATAGTCACCCACACAAGTTAACAACCGCCCATTAAGGAGGGGATTACGGAGCAAGCTGAGTCAACAGGGGATTTGGCCCACTCAGGAGTCAGGGAGGACTTCCCAGAGGAGGTGATACAGGGGCTGAGATGGAAAGGAGGAGGAGTCGGGTAGCTTAAGAGGGAGGAAAAAACACTGCAGGAAATGTTGGGGAGAGCACATAGAGTGGCCCTGGGCGGGTGGGGGCAAGAGAAGGAAGCAAAGTGGGCCTGAGTTGCGGGAGGCAGGCTTGGAAGGGAAGGGGGCAGAGGCCTCAGAAGAGCCTTTTGAACACAGTGAGAATGCACGGAAGGGTTTCCAGCCAGGCGGCTAACATGCTCACATTACACAACAGATGTTTTCCCTGACACAGCGTGCAAGTTGAACTTCTGTAAATCGAATTTTATTTTTAAGGCGGTGGGGGTCAATGGGAATCTGAGAGTTCATCCACCTGCAAATTGAATGAGGACCCTCTGATCCAGCTGGCATTTTATAGCTCTGGCTGCCTCGAGCGAGGTCCACCTGTTAGGTAGTAACCCTGGAGAAGGACGGGCCTCCCTTCCATGTGCCAGCGTGGGGGGGCACTGTTTCTGCTGGCCGCGTCCTTCTGTTCCCCCATAAGACGTGGGAGAGCAACACACTGTGAATGTGGCTCTTCCCACTGGGCCTCCACGTAGCCTGCTTCCTGGGGTGACAACCTTCCAGGCTCCTCTTCCCCAGCTTCTCCTCATCCTCTAAGCTTCAACTGGTACTTCACTCCATGGGGGGGCCTGCGCTGCCCCCACCCCCAGACCTAATGCTTTCCCTGAGTTTTTACGGTGCCCTGGGACTCCCCACTGGGTTGGTTCTGGTGGTATCGCCAGACAAGAGGAAGAGACGGTGCACAGCAAGGAAGGATGCGATCCCAAAGAAGCTATTACTAAGAATGGAATCATTCATTCATTCATTCATTCAGCATGTAGGAACTGAGCATCTGTTCCCCAGCACTGAGCTACATCCTGCAGGTTCCCTGGAAACAAAACAGGCAGGCCTCTGCCTCATTCCATTGAGGGAAACAGAGAATAAATAAAACAATTAGAATAATTCTAACATTCATTGAATAGTTTTGAAGTGCCGCATTCAATCCTAAGAGAAACACTTATGCATTTTACGCTTAATTTACCTTCATAAAACCCTATCAGATAAAATGGTGGCACAGAGAATTACCCTGTCAGAGTTCAAGATACGGGGCTGACCCGAGATTTGAACCCAGGCCGTTAGGTTCAGAAGCCGCACTCCTCCTCCTCAATGGCACCGTGTCTCCTCTACTGTCACAGCGTGGGGATAAGGCTGCATGTCTGAATCCTCAGCCTCACCTCTGAGCCCCCAAGCCCTCCTGGGCCCCCTGGGGATGGGCTCTGGAGCTGGGAGCTGTTTCCCTCCTCAGCCCCCTCCTGAGGCAGAGATGCCCACATGCAGCCCCTGCAGAGAGAAGCCCTACTTGTAAAAGTCTCGGTGATTTCCAGTGCTAAAGGTGAACCAGGACAAATAGCAAGCGAGAGCGATTCATCTCAATCAGAAATTCTCAACTTGAGAGGAGATGGAGATGGCAGGCGACTCCAGAAAGACACGTGGAAAGAATGTAAATGGTGCCTGTCATGCAGTCATTACAAATCCTTATTTCTAGAAAACATTCTACCTGCAGCTGGTTATAATTCATATTCGTTGCTGTTTCCTGAGCCCAGATTGAACACCCAGCACCTTTCCAGGCCGGGAGGTGGGGAGGGAGCAGACAGCAGCATCTAACAAATGCTCAGCTGTGGGCAAGGCATGTGGATGCAAACACTCACCTCCTTTGTTGCTGATAACTAAGCCACGAGGCGGGTATAAATCCCTACGTTATGGATAAGAACACTGAAATGAACAGAGATTAATATACCAATCACCAGATTAACTTGGGCAAATTACTTAACCTCTTTGAGGTGGTTTTCTTGGTTGTAAGATCGGCCAGTAACAGTACCCACCTGTAATGAGTTGGATTGTGAGCCCCAAAAAGGTATGTTGAAGTTCTAACCCCTGGTACCTGTGAATGTGACCTTATTAGAAATAGGGTCTTTGCAGATGGGCTCAAGTTAAGATGAGATCATTAGGCCCTAATCCAATACGACTGATGTCCTCGTAAGAGGAAAGACAGACATGGGGAACGCCATGTGATGCCAGAGGAAGAGACTGGTATGCCCACAAGCCAAGGAACACCAAGGACTGCCAACAGCCACCGGAGCTGGGAAGGAGCAGGAAGGACCTTCCCCTCGAGTCCTGCCAACACCTCGTTTTGGACTTCTAGCCTCCAGACTGTGAGAGAATAAATGTCTGCTGTGCGAAACCCCCAGTGCGCGGCACTTCGTTACAGCAGCTCTACAAGACCAATACACCGCCTCGTCCAAAGGGCTCCTGGCTGGTCCAGAGCTCTGCCCAGGTGTTTCAGGTGGGAGGACTGCAGACGCTGAGGTCTGGGGCGGGAGTGTTTCAGGGACCCCGTGGTGGCGGACTCACGGGCCCGGCTGGCCTGTGTGCCTGCCAGTGATTCTCAGAGAAGCCGGGGCCAGCGGTGCCTCCCCGGCACTTTGGCAGCTGCAGTGGCAGGTCACCCCCTGCAGTGCCTCCAGGAACAAGTGTCCACCACACCCAGGGGGCAATGGGTCACCTTCAAACCACCGTCTCCCAAAGACCTCTCCATGCACCTCATGCTCGTGGGGGCTAAGACCCCGCAGCAGATGAGCGCCCTGGGCCTACCTACCCTGCTGGAGGGAGCCCTACATGTCAGGCACCAGGTCGCAGGGGGCTGCACCCCCAGGAGGCTGAGGCGCACTTGGCCAGCAAGCGCACTGCAATCTGTCCCAGCCAGAGAAGCTGCAGTTCGGGAGAGGGCCTCCCAGCAGCGCCCCCACCCCAGGCCCCGTGCCCACAGTGGTAATTAGACATGAAAAGATGGGCCTAAATCCAAGGGCCAGCACTCCAAATTCTTCTCCCATTTCAAATAGAAGCCTTATTAGTTCAACATGAGAGCTCAGCCCGAGGCCACGGGGGATGGGAGCCCAGAGCGTCTTCGTCCAACGTCATGGGTGGGTGTGAAGGCCGCTTCTAGCCTCCCCTCAGCACTGGCCTTTTGCCACAGTGTGTCTTCCTTCTTACTCCAGAGGGAGAGGAGAAATAAGCAAGCATGTTGACACTACTATGTGCCCGGCACTTGGTTAGCTTTACAGCTTTCCCATATTCCCATTTTGCAGAGGAGAACACTGAGGCTCAGAGGGATGAACAAGTGCTAAGTAGAAGAGTCAGGATTCAAACCTAGGTCTGGCCATCTTACTGTCCACAGAAAAACAGGGCTGGAGAGCCTTATCAGGACCCCTCTCTTCCCTGCCCAGCCCCATGGGGCTGCATGGATTGACAGGGAACACAGGTAACCTTGTGTGTCATTTGAGGGGACCCCCAAAGCTTGAAAGCACAACAGTTCCCAAAGCAGTATATGTGAGGCCCGAATTCCTATGGCTTTCACTATGCATATTAAACCTATGATTTCTCTCACCTCATGACATACACTTCTATCCCATCTTCCAGATAGTTCCTGCAGCCTTCCCTCCCCGGCCCTTTCTCCACGCCATTAGGGTAGGGGCTATGAAGATGGGGACATACACTTCTATCCCATCTTCCAGATAGTTCCTGCAGCCTTCCCTCCCCGGCCCTTTCTCCACACCATTAGGGTAGGGGCTATGAAGATGGGAGCAAAAGAAGGTTTTGGAGGATTCTGGAAGAAGTCCTCTGAGCAGTAAATTTCAGGAGGCCATGGTAACAATGGGCTGAAGGTCAAGGGCCCTTGCTGTGTATTCATTCACTTGCCATCTCTTGGCCTCTCTGAGCAGCCCCTCCCTCCAGTGTATCATAATACTATATAATCTGCCCATTTACATAAAGATCATTTCCATGTAGCAGTCTGTAATCTATAAAGAGCAATATACATCAGAGATTATTAGGGGAAAGAAGCTTCCATGTTTTCTTTTTTAAAAATACATATATATTTTTTATTGATTTCAGAGAGAGGAAGGGAGAGAGAGATAGAAACATCAATGATAAGAGAGAATCATTAATCCTGCATCCTGCATGCCCCCCACTGGGGACTGAGCCCACAACCCAGGCATGTGCCCTGACCAGGAATTGAACCATGACCTCCTGAACCACAGGTTGGTGCTCAACCACTGAGCCACATTGGCCCCAGGCAAAGCTTCCATGTTTTAAGGACTGTGTATGCTAGAATCTTTCAGCGCATCACATCATCTCAATTAATCCTCTATTCAGGAAATGTAAATGCAGGGAGTTCATGCTCAGCAAATAACCATTATCCTTCTATTCTCAGCCTCCCTTGCAGCTGGTTGGGGGCCAGGTGACAGTTCTAACCAATGTACTGCAGCTGAAGTGATGTGTGTCACCTCCTGGCTAAGCAGTTGTATGTTAAGTATGCCTTTTCCATGTCTCTCCTTTCCTTCTGCAATAACTGTGGGTGCCACAGAATCTAGAAGGTGCAATTACAAAGATGGCTATCAGCCTGGATCCCTGAGTAACCATGTGGAGCAGAGATCCATGTTAGACAAAAAATGGGAGCGAGAATCAAACCTGCAGTGTAAGCCACTGATAGTTTTGGGTCATGTGCTGTGGCAGCTAGTGTTACTTGGCTTAACAGTATCATTGTTGCTATTATTCTGATTTTCACAGATAAGGAAACCAGAGCCATACAGCCACTAAGTGGCAGAAACCAGATTCAAATGCAGATCTGTGACTCCAACACACATCCTCTTTAAATTACAACCTTTTGTTGCTTAATAAGATCATTCCCCTCTGAAACAGACTTGCAAAAAGAAACAAAAAAACAAAAACAAAAAAAACTCCGACCCCTCACTGTCCCCAGGATGGCTGAGCAATGGATGCAGGATGAAAAGAGGGACTCTTAGAAGGCATTGTGAGCCCGGAAGATGATCAAAAGCAGGAAGATGGGGCCTGGTTGATATCTTTCCTGGGGTTTAGGGGCTCACAGAAGGTTTTAATATAAGAGGAAAGATCACATAGTGGCTTAGAACACAGAATGGGGAATCCAATCAACCTAGGAGCACATCCCAGTCCCATTACTTACTCTCTTGATTTTTCTGAGCCTTACTTTCTACTCTGTAAAATGGGAACAATATCTGAACCAACCTTGAGGTGAGAGAAAGCATTATCCAACTCCTGGCTGACGGTGAGCCTCTCAAAGTGTCGGCCACCATGAAGATCATCCCTGGGAGGGCTCAGATCACCAGCCTTACGGGGAGGGAGGGGGAGGGACCAAGCAGAGGTATAGCTCGGGGAGACCACCCCAGCCAGCAGGGCTGAGAAAGCCTAGAATCTCAGACTGTAAACCTGGCCCAGCCCACATCCCTGCAACAGACCCAGGGGCAGGACACGGAGAGAAGCAGGGCCAGCCAGACAGAATGCAACCCAGCAGAGGAGCCAGATTATTTACTTGAAAGTGGAAAGTGTCTTCCAGAGGATGGCCTTTTATTTGGGTGAATAGGGGGGGTTGTGTATCAGCTTAAACTCATTATCTGCACACATGGTCTTCGTACTCCGGTTCAGGGTGGGAAACAAAGGGTGGAAGAGAAAGGATGGGCAAAGAGGAGCTGATGAAATATCATCCCTCAAGTGCCAGAAACCGGGATATTTTCAGTGACGTCAAATTGGGCTTCCTGCCATGGGGATAGGGCTATCGTGAGAATACACACAAGACTTTAACTTAGGAGTCCTCAATGAAGCAGGGGAAGAGAGAAAGAAAACCCAAAAAGCAGTTTATTTTATGTACCCTTGTCTTCTATCCCCCAAACGCGCTCTCTCTCTCTCTCTCTCTCTCTCTCTCTCTCACACACACACACACACACACACACACACACACACACACACGCTGTGCCCCAGAAGATCAAAGCTGGAAAGGACCAAAGTTGATCTTCCTACTTCACAGTAACTGTATAATGATAATAATGACAAAATGAGACTATCTGTGCTAAGTGTTTTATATGTTTCATCTCATTGGTTATTCACAACAATCTGATAAGGTATTATTAGTCCCATTTTACATATAAAAAAGCTAAGGCATCAGAGATTGAACAGCCTAGGGCTGCAGAGCTAATAACTAGGAGAAAGCCAGCATTCAATCAACTCAGGCAGCCAGCCTGACCACCACGCAATGCTACCGGTAAAGAAACAGAGAAACAAGCACAGAGCGGGGCGGTGACTCACTCCAGGTCACACAGCTCCGTGTGTAACAGAATCAGGGTTAGGACACAGATCTCCTTGGCTCCTGGTTCAGTGACCATTCCACTCCCTCCTGTTGCCTCTTCGTATGTACTAGTACACACAGGCACACAACAGTGAACATGTTTCTGCTCATCTCCAAGTTGTTTAAATCACTAATTACAGCAGCAGTCAGGGCTAATGGTTGCGCCTTATGAGAAGTGCCCAGATGAAAGGCCTGCTTTGCCCGTTGCCAACACCGGGACTCCTCATCTCACTCTCTTATTTTAATAAGTGTTTCATTATCTGCTCCCCCTCCCTCGATCGGAGCGCTGATGCGGGTCCAAGGTGCCAGCCTGTGTGGCAGGAGGAGCCCAAGCTGGCAGGTTTGCTCAATGGCATCAGGTTGCAGAAATACCAGCTCAACCCATCATCTGCTCCCGGGGAGCAGGCGGCCGGGGGGGGGGGGGGGATGGGGGGGGGCAAAGTGCTGGTTTCCAAGGCCCCTCCCTTTGCAGTGTCCCAGCTGAGTCTGAACAAATGTTCCTGATTTTCTTTTCAACGGCTGATGAAATAGGCCAGCGAGCAGCTCTCGGGAAAGAGGGGTCCCTAAAAGGGGCGGCCCAGCCACCAACGTTTGCTCCTCCCAGGGAAGGGGAGAGAGTGAACGCTGGGCAGGCACCAGGAGAAAAGCAGTGTGCGGATAGATATGGGTTCCCAGCAGGCATTGGCATTACCCCCTACCGAAAACTGATGGAGGCCAGGAGTCTGGCTCACTTTGCTGGGGGGGGGGGGGGGGCGGGCACGGCGGGATAAGACAGCCTGGAGAGGTGTCCTCCACTGGACCAAAGGCAGAGCAGGGCTGCCTAGCACCCGGAGAGGTTAGACTCTTCTGAGTTTAAGTTGCAAAGCCGCTCAGATCTCCTAGGCCAGCACCCTCATGTCACAGGCTGAGAAAGCATGTCCATGAGAGGAAGTGACTCACCCAAAGCCATACTGATGACCCAAAAGAATCGGCTCCCTTCCCAACCCCCTCCCACAAATCCCTGCCACAAGCTCTTGCTTTGATACTGCCTGGCACACTTGTCCCTGCCCAGCACCCTGTCCTCCAGCCCACCCCTCACACCATCAAAACCTTATTCAGTAACTCAAGGAGCTATTTCCAAGCTCATGTGGAATTTTTTTATTGGGGGGGGGGGGGGGCTACTTTTTGGACCAATCCAAGGTGCCCTAACTCCAACTCCAGATGAACTTCTGCTTCTAGAAGGTGCCCTGGAACTTTCACTGATACACTGCCATTTCAGCCACGGGTTGCATGAAGATACCACCAAGGGTCAGGCATTTGAATGTATTTGGGGACGGGGTGACCAAGACACAGACTGGCCAAGACTTGAAGAGTTGCGGAATCAGAGATCTCCGAGTCAGCAGCATGGGGTCTCAGTTCCCTCTTCTCTTCAGGGCACGTGGGGGTTGGGGGGTGGGCAGTGCAGAGAGAATGGGTAGAACAGGACAGGGCTGGCTGGATTGAGCAGGCTTCCCTCCTCAGAAAAACACGTCACTAAAAACAAAACAAAACAACCCTTTTGTTTTCTGGCCCCATGGAATGTCTTGAGCCCCAGGGACAGTGGCTCCTCCACCCTTTCCTCTGTCTCTGCTCCTCCTCTTGTACTCAAAATAAAAATCACGCTGATCTTTCCTTGTGGCAGCTCTGTCCTAGAGGAGGTTGGTAGCATCCAGCAAAAACAATGGGTGGGCTGTGTGGCAAACAAGAGCCTCAACTCTCTTTCTGGACCCTCCCCGCTTCCATCATCTCTGCAGGAGACTCGGGGGACACTCAGGAGGGGGGCCGCCCAATGCACGCAGTTTCTAGCCAAGAGAAAGATGAAAACTTCCGCTGGCCACCGTGAGGCCACTGCACGGTCTTTGATTTGCTCATTTGTACTCACTTGGAGTGCAGGGAGGAGGGAGGGAGTTAGAGAGAACGATGAGGCAACAGTCCCTTCGGTGTCCCTTCAATGTCGAACAGCCCCACACATGACAGAGCACACACTCTTCACCGATGCCAGCAGCCGCCTTGCTTCCCACAGCGTCAGCAGGGACACAGGGACTCAACGCACAGGGTCCCTGAGGTCAGGCAGGGCACACATAGCAGGTCCCCACCAATACGTGTGAAATGACCAGATGACTGTGGCCCGTGGACCACAGAGGGGAGGGGAGGGGAGGGGGCTCTTGTTGACTGCTGAGAACACTACAAGGGCCCCCCATCACCCCACCCTGGCCTCGCAGCTTATTTGTGCCCAGAGAGAGTGTGGATAGGAGGAGATGATACGCCAGGAGATCTCACCCAGGCACCGCAGGGTAGGGACCTGGCCAGATTCAGGGAACAAAGGTACAACTTTCACAGAAAGGGTGGTGCATTCAGCGATTTGGGGGTCAGACTCCAAAGAAACCTCAAAAAAGTTAATCCTCCCAGTCATTTTCTCCACACGAATTTGCTGTTAATGTACAGTTTCTCTCGTTTTTGTTTCTCTGGCGGTGACTTTTTTATTCACCAATACACCCTGACAGCAGGGCTTTCCAGCACACGGTGCAGTTACAAACGAAGCACCCAGCCTCACACTCGACCCTCTCCCCCAGGCCGGCTGTGCGGAGGGGTGCTCCTCCGGGCGGGGCCCCGCGTGTGTTGGAGGGTCTGTGCTTGTCTGCACTGGATTTCAGTACATTTGTCTGGAAGGAACCAGCACTGGCCTTCCTATGGGTGAAAGGGCCGGGGAAGTGCGCCCCCTGGCGGGAGTCAACTCACCTCCATCCAGCCGGGTCCCAAAGCCGGCGTGAACCCACCAGAGCCCGCCAGCCCTCCAAGCGGACTCCCACTACACCCCCTAAATTTGCACACACCTGGGCTTCGGATCCACCGAGAACCACACAGAATCTCTGCTTCCCCAAACCGCACACACCGTGTAGGGGATCCAGGGGTCCCCGAAGGAAAGGGTGGCGCCCCGGCCTCACCCCGCTGCCAGGAACCCCTTAGGCGGCAGGCTCTCAGTGCCCCTGCTGGGCCCAGTGATCCTCCTAGCCCGGATCTTCGCTTCTCATCCCTAGACCTCATCCTGCCCTCCTACAGAGTCGGGTGGCGCGCGCACCCTCCCTCGGGGTGCAGCCTTCGCCGAGACCCCAACCTTGTAACCACACCTGCCACCCTCCGCCATTCTCCTGGCGCCCCCACTCACCCACCCAGAGCTCCCCGAGCCGACTGGCGCTGCACCTGTCCGCGGGGAAGCCCCAGCCCTCAGCGGATTCGGAGCAGGAATTACAGGCGAACAGGTCTCCCTTTCCTCCTCCCCATGCTGGTTTAAGTAAAACTTGGCTCCAGAGCTTCCCCGGACCGTCCTGGGATACCCCTGATTGCACCCCTACCCCACCCACCATGCCCAACAGTCTCCCGTGGGGAGCGCGCGTGGAGTCTCCAAGTGCTAGGGCGCAGCGGCAGGACGCACTGAGTAAAAGAAGGTGTGGAGCCCCCTACCTTTCAGCGGCAGCGGCCGGACCCCGCGCCAACTCCCGCCCGCGGCCGCGGGGGAAACTTTCCCGGGGCAGATAGGCGCGCTCTCAACTTGCTGGGCTCGGGCTGCCTTCCTGGCGGCGGCTAGTCCCGGGACCCACTGGCTCGAGGCGGCGACGACCGCGGCGGCCGCGCTCGCTCGGGGCTCGGGGCTCGGGGCTCCGGGCTTGAGGCCGGGCTCGGGCGGCCTCGCGCGGCTTCGCTGTGGATCGCCCCACGCTGCGTCCGCCCCGCAGCCTGGAGCCCCTGAGATGCCGGCGGCAGCTGCAGGCACTCGCGCGCCCGCCCGCCGGCCCCACCTCCCAACCACCGCTCCGTCCCTCCCTCTCCCGCGCTCCCTCCCAAACCTCCTCCCTTTCAGTCTCCAGTCGCCGCCACCACTGCTGCCTCCGCGGCCGCGCGAACACTTGTCTCCTCCCGCCTCTCGCGGGCTGCCCCGCGCCACCTCCCTTCCTAGGTCTCCGCCTTCAGTCCAGCATCCAGGCCTTGCTCCGGGGGCACTGGGGCCAACTTCTGCCCTTCTCCTCTTCCTTCGCCCCTGCGCGCCTCCCCTCTCTGCTTATGGACCCACTTCCGTTGTGGAAGTGGGCAGAGTGGCACGCTAGACCTGAAGTATTTATTCCAGAGAACTTGACGTTGCCCCACCGTGATCCAACTGCAGGGTTGGGGGGAGTGACCCCTTCCATCCGGGCCTGCTCCTAGGCTTCTGATGCCCTGGGAGTACCTGCTGAAAGCCAGGGGGTTCCCCTCCTGGGCTGCTATTAGATTATGGCAGATAATAGAGGCCCCTGAAGGGGTTGCAGCAGGGAGGGGCTGACCCTAGACCAGATGCAAAGACTTGATTGTAAGAGGCCAGATCTGTTTCTCCAATCTCAGGACTTATCTTTTCATCTCTGTACTGCTGCCACAGCCTCACGCCCCCTCCTCGGCCCCTGACGCATGACTTCACTGAGACATTTAACCTCTGAACCTCCTCTGTAAAGCAGCTACCCACCCCACTTGCCCCAGACCAAATGGGTAAGCAAGTAGATCAAAGCTGACAGCTCAAGTGAAAGTGTTTGCTAAACCCCAGATGAGCAGGGCTCAGGTTGTCTACTCCTCCTCCCTGGGCAGCTTCTTTTTTTTTTAATCCCCTCTCTGAAGCACCCATACCCATGTTTGCTGGCCCTGCACATTCAAGCACACAAGCTCTGTAGGAGGCCCCTTGGTTAACTGATTCACACTAAGTAGTGAGTGACTGATAGGAGCTGAACCTACTCCAGTCTTGGATATGAATGTGGGTGATATCAGGCCACAGGGCAGAGTTTCAAGGGGCAGGAAGTTGCTGCCTTTGCTTGCCCACATTCCAGGAAAAGGATACATCCCTCTAAGGACTTCGAGGATGTCTGGTCCTTCCAGCAATTTCAGAGTCACTGGATAAACTGAGGAGGGGCTAATAGAGTAGAGATGTGGCTGGGGAAAAAAACACATGGGATCCGCAATTTTTAAAGGGACCCAGAATGAGCTACACTTCCACAAGGGGGGGGGGGGGGGGCGGTCTCTAATAGTTCAAGTTCTGTGACACAAAGACAGGGAAAACACTAAAGGGCCCCAGGCTCCACACTCATGCTTTCAGCTGCCAAAACAGGGTTGGGAGAGAGGCTGACCCTTTGAGCTGAGAAACCCCACAGGCCCTGCATTTATGGAATGCTGTTGGAAGAGGCTATCTGTGTGGGCCTCTCTGGACTCAAGGCACACATAAATTTAAGAAGGAAAAAAGCATGAGCCTACAGTGAGGGTGCTGGGACCTGGGAGGTGGAGCCCAGATAAAGTTGGAGGGAGGGAGGGAGGGAGTTTCTGAAGGTCTGGGGGATTGGTCAAAGCAGGCAGGAGGAAGTGGGGGGAGAGAATGCAGGAGATGAGGACCCAGCAGGCCAACTGGACAACTCAGACATCCAGCTGGGAAGATAGCTCAAGTTCCAAGTCCAAGTCCCCCAGACCTCAGCCATTCCCCTGCCACCATGGAGATTCTGGCCATATCTGCACACCAGCTAGAACTGTTTGCTTAATAGCTTTCTTTAAATCACCTCTTGCTTTGTTATTGTTTTACTTCAATGTGCTTGTTTTTACAGAGAAACACTATATCATCAACATAAATGGAAAACCAGAATCACATTACTATAAATAGAAGGTAACCATAAAATAAATACAATGACAATAAAAGTGTTATTAAATTCTAACAATGTATACTAAACCACAATTTAAAAAAAAAAATTCCAGCAAGAAAATACTGCTTAAGGAAGGTGCTGAGCTGGGGCCCACTCTCTATTAAAAAGGGAGATTAGCGAGGGCTAGAAGGGTCTTAAAGATGTATTAGCAGCAAACCAAGACTCCCACATTGTGATCAAAAGGATGGAAAGAGAACTAGCAAGGGGCTCCCCACCTCCAACTCCTGGGGAGGTCAGTGGGGTTCTGAAGATCTCCAGATGCATGGCCTTAAATCTCTTTGAAGAACCCGGATATCCCACAATTGGGAAACATGATTCTAAGTATATTAGGCAAAAGTCCTATTTGTCAAAAGTTACCAGCCACTAGAGTTTAGTCCTGGGCAGAAGTGATCCCTGCTGCAGAGAGCGGGCCTCCCTCTCACAGGTGACCTTAGGGAAGTCACTTCCTTCTCTGGCCTGTGTCTCCACCTGTACAATGAGGAGCTTGGACAAATGGCCTCTTTTGCTATTCATTCATAAAAGCAAGAAAGGAAACTGAGAGAAGAGGGGATGAGGGGGGGAGGGACTTGGAAAGGGAGGGGACACGAACAGGGTCAGCAAGCCCCAGGAGGGACAGGGGTGGTGTTACAGCCACTGTTGACTGATTGGAGTCTAGGTTATCACAAATCCAGAAGTGGCATGTGTTTCTCCAGAATGTTCTAGGCTCCCCATTTGCCCATTCTGGACAATTTATTGTAATCCAACCACCTCATTTTACAGATGGGGAAACTGAGGAAGAAACACAGACTAGATCCTAGTCATGGTCAGAGAGCTGTGCATCCGACTGAGGTCCTGTGACTCCCAGTCCACGGCCCGTTCTGCTCACTCCCCTGCTGTTTGGGGGTCTAGTAGAAATGGTTCTTTTGAAAATTCTCACCTTTCCTCCAAGGGGCTCTTAGACTCTGTTTTCTCTGGCACCTGGAAGAACTGGCCTGAAAGCCCCAAATTCGCCAGGGTGTGGCCAGTGCTGGGATATTGTATGCCAGGCATTGGGGCGAGCACCCACACACTGGCATCCTGGAGGCACAAATGCAGAGCAAAGAGCCCCAAACCAGGAGTCCACAGGCCAGAATCCCAGTCCTGGTGATCTTGACAATTCCCTTTCCTCTCTGGACCTCAGTGGTCCCACCTGTAAATGAGACCGTTGGTTTCAAGTTGGGATGGCAGTTCCTGCTCCACGGTATCCACTGGAGCCGCAGGAGAGGAGGGAATCCCTCTTCCAGCTTTAGCCAGAAGCAGGTTACCTTTTTATCTATTTTGTATGACGGTGCCTCGCTTGTGATTTTAAGGAGAAGAAGTGTCCTTCGCTTAAAAAAGAATGTAAAATCACTAGAAGGGATGACCTCTTGCTCCTAATTTATAAATTTACTAGAGGCCCGATGCACAAAAATTTGTGCAAGAGTAGGCCTTCCTTCCCCCAGCTGCCGGCACCGGCTTCCCTCCAGCACCCGGGACCCAGGCTTCCCTCCACCGGCCGTGGGCAGGCACCCGGGACCCGGGCTGGCTTCCTTCCGGCCCCGGCTTCGTCAGGAAAGATGTCCGGAATGATGTCCAGAAGGACATCTGGTCTAATTAGCATATTACCCTTTTACTATTATGGATGGCTGATTAGACTGTGAGCTTCTCAAGGGCAGGGGCCCTGCCTTGTTCATCTCTGAGTCTCCAGAGCTTGGCACAAAATCAGGGCCTAAGGGGAAGTTGGAGGCCACTTCCTAAATGCGCTGCCTGGATCCAGCCACTTAAACACTCTAGCCTCAGCTGATGCATTTCTCAGGTGGGGATCGTCACCACACCTCTGGCTCAGGGTGGCTGTGAGAGGCTCACAGAGAGCGTTCAGCACAGTCCTGGCACGTAACAGATGCTCAATAAAGGGGAACCTGATGCACGAATGGATGGCTGGATGGTACTAAATGGGCCACACCTTTCTCCCAGGAGGCATCTTGACCTTACAACCCAGCTTTTCCAAAGCAGTCTGCATTTTTCAATATTTAATCATTGCCTCCCTGATTTTTTTTCTGAATAATCTCTTTTTATATGCAATTTGCAATCATTTCCCCCAAATGACAGTTCATTAGAAGTACAACTGAGAGTGATTGAATTTATTTATCTTTGCAGTGATTTTCATAGAAATAAATTTGCAAATCCTAAGACTGTCCTTGGGGGGTTGAAGCATGCGGTCTTGACCCTTCAAGGCCTGGACTACTTTCAGGCACCCCCTCCCCCCACCTCTCTCTTTTTCTCCCTCCAACAAGATACTGACAGGCCACGGCCAGTCTCTCTGAGTGTTTTCAGTACAAGGCCCAAGGGCCCGCCTGCCAAGGTCCTCCTCCACCCCCAGGAATGCTGCTGGCTGGCTGCTGGAAGAAAGGGATGGTGCTTGCTTCCTCCCAGCCCGCTGCAGGAACAGAGGTAGGTTCTGGGTGGCTGTGCCGGGAGGGGCCCAGTGTCCAGCTTCTGCTGGTACTTGTAGCCTAACTTTCCAGAAAGCAGAACCCAGGGAGATGCCTAGCTTCTCTGTTCACCAGCTGTGTGGCTTTGGGCAAGTTCCTTTGCCTCTCTGGGCTTTAGACTCCGAATCTTAAGGTGAGAAAGGGATATTGTATGCCAGGCACTGTCATAAGGTCTTTAGAGCAACAGCTCACTTAAACCTCCAAACAACTCTATTACTCACAGAGAGAGAAACTCAGAGAGACCTGCCTAACATCACCCAGCAGATAAAGAACTGAGATGCAAACATTTCTATTTTCACTTCCATCAGGACAATATGTTCATGAGAAAGGGAGAGCAGGGAAGAGGTCAGGAGTCCTGGGGCCATCCTGGCATTGAACATTCTGGCTGTGTGGCCTTGGTGGAGTGGCCTAACTGCTCTGAGCCTCCCTCCTCTTCTGTAAAAGGAGATGCTAACACCTACCCCACAGGGCCGTTGTAAACTTTGAGAGATGAAGTCTGCAAAGGGGCTTTGAAAACCAGGAAGGGTGTAGCAGATATAAGTCTTTGTTTAAATAGCCTTTATCACCCATGTGGAGCTACAAGTTTGGAACCCAGGGGTTCCCCGTACAACTCAGTCATGCAGCAAGTATTTATGAAGCCATCACTGTGGGCCAGGAACCGGCTTCTAACCTGGACATCCACACCTGTATAAGGACAAAAAATGTGCATGGTCCTGGCTTTCATTTGAATGACTGATGGGGAACCATCAACATCATCAGTTGATTTTAAATTTAAGACTCCTCTTGTACAACAGCTCTCCCATTTTACAGATGAAAACAGTGAGGTTAAGCTGGGAGTGGGCAGGGGTAACTTACTGAAGATCCGCCAGCAAGTTGACTTCAGAGTTTAGGGGAGATTGGGTCCTGCGTCCCGCATCAGTGTTCTTTGGATCAATCCTTCTGCCTTATTTTCTGCTACGGGATCCTCAGTTGCTCCCGGATAAGGTCTCTCCTCTGCTATTAGTCCCCACACCTCTGCTCTCAACCCCAGAGCCTCTTATGTTCTCTGTTCTCTTAGCTCTGCTGCAAACACCTCCCAAAGAGAAAGAAATGGGAAGGCAAATACACACTACTGGTCAAGCAGGGGCCTCAGGCAACATCCAGGAGTTGCTCCAGAAAGCCCCAGGGCTGGGGTCATGGCCAAGGGCTCTTCTGCAGAGGACACCTCTCATCTGAGTTGCTATGGGAGTAACGGTGAAGATCCATTTCCAGGCAACAGCAGGATGTTGCTTTTGTCTGGGGCAGATTAGATGTGGGCTGAAACCTCAGGCCATTGGGACCCTGAGCAAGTCACTTGACCTCCCTGGAGCTCAGTTTCCTCCTCTGTAAAATGTAGGTAGTAACTACCTCTTGGGGTTTGGGGTGGTGAATCGAAACAACACATGTAAAGCGCCTACAGAAGGCACACAATAAGCATTCAAGATAGTGGTATCTACTTCCCTTGCAGACCAAGTCTCATTGATAGACGAAAAATTGACAGCCTACTATGTGCTTAGAAGAAGGCGAAGCTACAAAGGCCATAGCCAAGAACTTTATTGAGGCTTGGTGTTTGGGATGGTGAATTGAAACAACTCATGCAAAGCGCCTACAGAAGGCACACAGTAAGCATTCAAGACAGTGGTATCTACTTCCCTTGCAGACCAAATCTCGTTGATAGATGAAACATTGACAGCCTACTATGTGCTTAGAGGGAGGCAAAGTTACAAAGGCCATAGCCAAGAACCTTATTGAGCTCTTACTAAATTCCAGCATTTCACTAAACACTGTACCTCTGTTTATTCCTCCCAGGAATGCTATTAGGAAGGTTCTATTATTGTACCCATTTTACAGAGGGGAAAACTGAGGCTCAGACTGTTACCTGTCCTTGATCACCTGGCTGGTGAGTGGCAGAGCTGAAATTGAAACCCAGGCAGTTGTGTTCCAGCCCAGGTTCTCTATCTTGACTCACGCTGCTTGGTGAATTCTTCCCAATAGCCCCGTGGTTTTTAGCATGGTCCTCATTTTACAGGTGAGTAAAGCGAGGTTCAGAGAGGTCGAGTGACTCAGGGGCAGAGCTAGAAAGAACTCCAGATGTTTTGACTTCAGTGCCATGACTTTTGAGACTAAGGAAAGGTGACCGGTCTATGGGGTCCCTCCAGCCAGGAAGGGCTGCCTACTAAGTGCCCGTCAAGGAGTCAAGCAGGGCCCTCAGACCACTGAGGTGCTTGAGGCGTGGTTACAAGAAGATGAATCCTCCTCCTGATTGTTACATTTGATGTCTGTCTTATGGTGCCAATCAGCTGCAGAGTGGGACTACGGAACCTGGATCCACACTGGGCCATCTCCGGGCTCCAGGGCAGACCTGCACCTGCTGTGACGTGACAGGGCTGTGAGTCAACAGGCCCTGCTCCTGTCACCCAGGCAGCACAGGCTGGCTTCTACTCCCTGGCTCTCTTCAACCTCTTCTTCCTCTCTCCTGCCACCGTCCTTCCCTCTCCCTCTGCTATGGATTGAATTGTGTTCCCCCAAAGGCTGTTGAAGTCCTAACCCTCAGTAAATGTGAATGGGACCTTATTTGGAAATAGTGTCTCTGTCGATGATATACTTAAGATGAGATCATTAGGGTGAGCTCTAATCCAATACGCTTGGTATCCTTATTAAAAAAAAAAAAAAAAAAAAAAAAGGAAGCCTGTACACAGACCAGAGGGAAGACAGTGTGGAGACACACAAAGAGAAAGTCACATGACGATGGAGGCAGAGGTTGGACTCGTGCGGCTGCAAGGCCAAGAATGCTGAGGGTTGCTGGCCACCATCAGAAGCTAGCAAGAGGCAAGGGGAGATGCTATCCAGAATCCCAGAAGGAGCGTGGCCCCGCCATCACCTTAACTTCAGACGGCCAGCTTCAGAAATGTGAGACCAGCACATTCTGTTCTTTTAAGCCGTCTGGTCTGTGGTTCTTTATTATGGCAGCTGTAGGACACTAGGACCCCCTCTCTCTCTTCGCTCCCCAACTTGGCCGCCACATCCAAACATGCACATCAAGGTGACCAGGCTCAAAAGAAAGGACCTGCCTCAAGTTCTCACCAACAAGTGTGCTCTGTGCCTGCTGTCCCTGGAACAGGTGCACAAGACAGTGGACTCCAGAGGCTCTCCCGCTCCTTAGAAAAGGTGTTCCTGCTTCATTAATATTACAGAGCATTTACTATGTCCCAGGTGCTTTGCTAAGAACTTTCTGAATATTTACTACTATCATTATCCCCATTTCACAGATGGGATAATTGAGGCACAGAATGGCTAGGTAATTTGACAAATGCACAGCTAAGTGGCAGAGCTGGGATTCAAACTTGGGCAATCGACTCCTAGACCTGAGCTCTTAACCACTTTATCTTGCTGCCTCTAATCCCGTTGCGTCTGCTTCCACATCTGTTCAACGGGAACAACTAAGAATCGCACACCCTGTTACGTGCACTGGGATCCTAGTTCCCATCATGGAGCTCACAAGGCCTTGGTGACGGAAGGAACTGTGATGATTGGCTAGCCCGCTACTTGAGTGTGTATGTGTTTGTGCTTGTGCGTGTGCGTGTGTGTGTGTATGTGTGTGTGTGTGTAAGGGTACATGTCAGTGCTTATATGTGTGCGTGTTTGTGCTTATGTGTATATATGTGTGTCTATGTTTGTGTGCATACATGCCTGTGCGTGTGTGTGTGTGTCTCTGTGTGTTTCAGGGGGCTGGGGGTACACACCCACACTGACTAATGGCATCTTTTTATTTTTCAGATTGAGGCTGATTCACTTAATCAAATTAATGTTCACATTTCGACTGACTCATTTAATGGGAACAGCCAGTTCGTGTGCCAACATGTGAACTGACCCTCAAGACCCTTCCACCAAAAAAATATGGACTGTGTCTCGTTCCTGCGTTAACAAGCCTTGGGCAGCGATCAGCTTTCCTGCGACTTGTTCTTGCTTTTCACGGAGATGCCTGCTGACCTCTGTCTAGCATGCTGACAAAAGAGGGTGTGCGAAGGAAGACGGGGAATAAGGCCTCCCAGGAGAGAGGGAGAGGGGAGTAGTTCACTTATCAGAAGCACTTTTCCCAGCCGACTTTCCTCGCAGATGCGGAACCTACAGATCACAGTGGGAAGGGGCAGCCAAGTTCACCCGCTGATCCGCAGCGGAACCGGGGCCAAGGCCCATTAGTCCAGCTGTCCGCTTCTCTCCTTCCAGTGATTCTTTTTCCCAGGCTTTTCTTCACCACAACTGCCTGCCTGATTCCTGGCTTTGTATTCCAAACATGAAAACCTCTAATAAACCTAGAGGCAGGCTTCTGCCTGATTTATTCCCCTGTTACACAGGAGCCAGAGCCAATTCTGAGGTGGGCAGAAGGTCCCATGTGCAGTTTTTAGAAATGCTTTCCCAGCATAAACAGCTTAACTCCACAAAGCTCCCCGGAATGTGTGCTTAGTGGCTCCATTTTTTAAGAAGCTGACCTTTGCTACAAGACCTTGGGTCTCCTCAGAGGATTGCAACATAAAAGGTCACAGTAGCCCATGACTGAGTGCACATGAGCCAGGCACTTCGGGATGGCCTTGTCCAGTGTTGAATTCACAGCACCTAGCAACTGGTAGGGGCTCAATAAATATCAAGTGAATGAAGAAATGAATTGAATGATCAATAAAAATTACCTTTAGCAAAAAAAAAAAAAAAAAAAAAAAAAAAAAATTAGGACAGTAAATCCTCTAAAGGGAAAAATATCGAATAGCATATCTTCTCTGGCCAAAAAGATCTTATTCTGATTATCCGCACCATGGAGCACCTGTTATCAGAGAAACAGTGTGCATTCTGGGACATAATCCCTCAAACCAGAGGTTCCCTTCATCTAGCCAGTGTTTTAGAGGAGCGTCTGTGTGCCAGCGGCTCTGCTAGGTGAGCGCTGGGCGAAGAATAGTGACCCCAGCAGATGCGGCCCCAGCTTTCATGGCACTTACAGGTCACGGGGAAGGCAGCCCTGTGGATTCAAAGGTGACCCAGTCCCTCCTCACGTCCCAAAATGGGGAAAGAGCCCCAGGGCCCACCTACAGGAATAGTGGGAATTGCCTCACCCTTCTACGGGGCCCAGCCAAGGAGAGCAACAACACTATTGAGATAAAAACCCACTGAACGATCTGTACCCCACTTTCCATAGCCTGGTCCCTGGAACCATTGCCCCCCAAAACAAACTAACAAGAATTCCTAAGAGGACTCCACGGGGCTCAGAGACACTGGACAGCAGTAGATCAAAATGTTTGTTTTAACTTTGCTGGTGACGTGCTGATGAAGGCTCTGCCCTTTCTGAGTGCTCTGGGTTGGATGAGATGAGCCATGAGTCCCCTCCAGATCAGCCCTTTTAAATCTGCATAAATACTTCTCTCTTCTCTGTCTTCTCTGCCCCTTGGCCTGTTATCCATCCCCCCACCCCCACCCCCACCCCCACGTAGGAACCTGCTTATGCCTGAATTGTCCTGTGTAATTCTTAGTAATGTGCTCTCACTCTTAAAAGAAAGGTTCTTAGGGCCCTAGCTGGTTTGGCTCAGTGTATAGAGCATTGGCCTGCAGACTAAAGGGTCCCGGGTTCGATTCTGGTCAAGGGCACATATCAGGTTGTGGGCTTGATCCCCAGTACGGGGTGTGCAGGAGGCAGCAGATCAATGATTCTCCCTCATCATTGTGTTTCTATCTCTCTCTTCCCTCTCCCTTCCTCTCTGAAATCAATAACAATATATAAGAAAGGAAGGAAGGAAGGAAAGAAGGAAGGAAGGAAGGAAGGAAGGAAGGAAGGAAGGAAGGAAGGAAGGTTGGTCCCTAGGGAGCCACTGGCCAAGTCATGCACAGCAGATGGTGCCAACTCCAGGTCTGGGAGGGAACTTTCTCTGTTGGGCTCAGAAGTTGAAGGGCAAAGATGCCAGTGCTGGGGGTCCAGGGGCACAGGGAGCACCTGGGTTTAGGGCTCAGTAGACCCCTGCCTCTTCACACGTGGCCACCTGTGGCTTTCCAGAGACCATGATCCAGGCCTTTTCTCACTGTTATCCACAGGGGTCTTCACTTCTACCAGGCAATCCCCATCGAACACCCACAACTGACAGTCCAATGAGAACCAGAGGGAATAGTGATCAAAGGGAAGACCTGCATTTGTCCTTATTGCTTCTTCAAGAAAAAGCTAAAGACTTAACAGTGATCTACCAGGCCCAGCCTGATTTCTCCCCTCACCCACTGCATTAGATCATCTCCTTCCATCTTCCACCTTGCTTGTGGCAGAAGTGATGGTTTGTGACTTCTGGGACTAGATCAGGAAAGGCACTTAAGTCTCTCTCTCTCTCCTCCCTCTGGGGAAACCAGGTGCCACGATAAGAGGTCCACATGGTGAGGAACTGAGGCCTCCAGCCAACAGCCATGTGGGTTTGCCATCTTGGGAACAGATCCTCTGGCCTCGGTCAAGCCTTCGGATGACTGCAAACCTAGCTGATATCTTGACTATGACTTCAGAAGATACCTCAAACCAAAACAATCTAGCCAAACATCATGAGTTCCTGATCCACAGATCTGTGTGTATTGTTTTATGCCACTAACTGTGGGAGTGACCTGTTTTGCAGTATTAGATAATTCAGGGTGTGGACTGGCCTTAGGGGGAGAGACTCCTGGGGACTTAGGGTCAGGAGGTCAGAGGAGGAGGCCCCATGGAGGACAGTTGTCCATCGAGTGGATGGATTGGATGTGAAGTGACCACAGTGGTAATGATTACTGGTGCTATCACAAGTCATATGAGCTTCATGTGCCTTTGCTCATGTCATCTTCACATGGGTCCTATGTGATGGGAATTATTTATCATCCTTCTTTGAAATATGAAGAGACTGGGGCTCAGAGGGGTCAAATGAGCTCCCTGGGGTCACAAAGTCCATGCAGAACAGAGTCAGGATTTGGCCAGAGGCACATTGAGCCCAAAGCTGTGCCCTCAACCATGATACTGCCGTTTCAGACAGAACCCCGGAAAGCCAGGTACTCAGAAGGAAGCTCAGGGTGGGAACATGAGTGAGGGCCCAGTGGGTTGTGCCTGACCATTGCTGTGGAAAGGAAGATCTGCAAGAGCTAGAGGGCTACAAGGCTTGCAAGTCTAGCTATGGGCAGAGGCCCTCTGAGTGGTCATGATGGGGGCAGGGACGCCTTCACATGATGCTAAATATCCCCGGGAACTAGGTGACTGTTGCTCAAAATGTGTGATTTTGCTGTGGGAACTCAAGGATGGCCATTTGATGGCATACAGCTCAGCTGCTGTAACAAAGAGACCCCAAATACAGTGACTTACTATAACAATGTATTTCTCTTTCATGTAATAGCTCCAAGATTGATAGGTCCCTTCTAGTTGCTTTTTCACTGAAGTCATAGTCATTTGAAAATAGATTCCTGGCATTTTCAGGTTCTAGCCAGTGGAAAGGGGGTAGACAATGTAAAACAGGTACACCCAGTGCCTTAAGGCATGGCCTGGGATTAGCATCATACCTTGCACTCATATCCTTTTGGTCAGCACGTGCTCAGTGGCCATGTCCAGGTGCAGAGAAGGATGGAAAATACAGTCCACCTGGGCAGCCGTGTGCAAGCCTACAGCTGCGTTACTATAGAGGCAGAGGAGAGGGACTACCAACGGCCTCTGCAAAAGGGGGTTACTGAATGTGACTTGACCCAACAGACAGAATATTGTAAGCTTAATCCAGACGGCCCCCCTTTTTTCTAACCTTTCAAAGGTAACTGCCCTAGCCAGTTTTGCTCAGTGGATAGAGCAAAGGGTTCCGGATTCAATTCCGGTCAAGGGGTTGTGGGCTCGATCCCCTGTATAGATGTGCAGGAGGCAGCTGATCAATGATTCTCATCATTGATGTTTCTATCTCTCTCTCCCTCGCCCTTCTTCTCTGAAATCAATAAACATATATTTAAAATAAATAAATAAATAAATAAATAAATAAATAAATAAATAAATGTAACAAACATCTTTGAGAACCTTTAGGGAGCTGAAGACCCCCCTCCCCAGAAAAATATACACATAATTGTTGTGGATTGAATGTTTTTGTCCCCCCCCCAAAAAAAAAAAATTCATATGTAAAACCCTAACTTCCAGGGCAATGGTATTAGGAGATGGGGCCTTTGGAAGGTGATTAGGTTTAGATGAGGTCATGAGGGTGGAGCCCCCATGATTGGATTAGTGCCCTTATAAGAAGAGAAAGAGACACCAGATCTTCTTCTCTTCATCATGTGAGGCTATAGCAAGAAAGCAGCCTTTTACAAACCAGAAAAAGGACCCTCACCAGACACTGAATCTGATGGCACCATGATCTTGGACTTTCCAGCCCTCAGAAATGTGAGGAATAATGCCTATGGTATTGTGTTATAGCAGCCTGAGCGGACTAAGACAATAATTTTGCAAACACCCGAAACCAGTTTGGCTCAGTGGATAGAGCATCGGCCTGCGGACTGAAGGGTCCCGGGTTCGATTCCGGTCAAGGGCATGTACCTTGGTTGTGGGCACATCCCCAGTGGGAGGTGTGCAGGAGGCAGCTGATCGATGTTTCTCTCTCATCGATGTTTCTAGCTCTCTATCCCTCTCCCTTCCTCTCTGTAAATATCAATAAAATATATTAAAAAAAATAATTTTGCAAACAATTTCAGGGGCTTTAGAAAGCCTATGGAATCCATGGACTTCACGTTAAGTATCCCCTTGTGGAAGCTGGTTATAAATGCATTAATCATTGCAATTCATCTCTGAGTTTCCCAGCAGTCAAAGCAAAAAAGAAATATTGGGTTCTATAGTTCTCATTTGTCTTCAGGAGAAATAAAGTACATTAAGTCCCACCACTATCTGTGAAGAATTTATCTCTGGAAGGCAAAACAGTAGCTTTTATTTTTCCATTGAGTAGGAACTGCAGGGTGCCTGGGAATTTCAATCTGCAAATATGGCCACACCACCTTGAAACGTAAAACATTGCCAGCTTCCTTCCCCCAACAATAGATGCCATCCGCCCTGGGTGTGAACACAGAGCTGGAGTTTGGAGGCAGGTTGCTAACAAATGCATAGGACATACAGAGGACCCTGGGGGTACAGCCGCCACCAGGAAACCTTCCAGCAGCCAACCTGCTGCTGCTACTGCAGCTGCTGCAGCTGCTGGGACAGCTGGGCCTGGGACACTCTGCCTGGCTACTCTCCTGGGAAGGAAAGGGACAGAGTCCTGGTGACCCTTCCTGGAGCAGACCAGGGCTGTCTCCGGGTCCATCACATGGTAGGGGTCTAAAGTCCTTCATGAGGCAGGACTAGGGCTCGCCACTGTGTCTTAGCCCACCTCTCTGCCAATCTGAGCATTTCCTCTTTCCCATTTCCTGCCAATCTCTATTTCTGACATTTTTTCCTTTCTCTTTATCTTTTTATTTATTTATTTATTTTTGGCCATTCTGGTTCTCTCTCTCTCTCTCTCTCTCTCTCTCTCTCTCTCTCTCTCTCTCTCTCTCTCTTCTCTTCTTATCTCTCACCTGTATTCTTTCTGAGCTCTCTCCCCTCTCATTGATTCTTATCTCTATCCCTGTTTATCTCTGCCTCCCTGCTTCTTGTATCTATTTCTCCCCCTATCTCTTTTACTGTCTCTTTTTTCTTTCATTCTGCATCTCTTATTAGCTCTTTCTCTTTGCCTCTCCATCCACCATTGTTTTTCTTCCTGTCTTCTGTCAGTACTGCCCCTCCCGCCCCCCCATCCCTCCTCTCTTTTATCAGTGTGTTTCTCCTTTCTCTTACTCTGTCTTTCTTTCCTAATTCTGAGAGAAGGGGCCTCCGCCCAGAGAATCCTCTGCTGTATGAAGCACAAGGACAGTTCACCAGCTCAGGACCTTGAATCTATCTATGCCTTACAGATGCCCGTTTCCCACAGCCAGGTCACCCTCTGGTCTCGGGGCTACCCCTCACTTCCCCCTTTGCCCCTACCCTGACACACACTCGGAGTGGCCCTGGAGCCCAGCCTGGCCTGCAGGCCTCTCAGTGGACCTGCCTCCATTCCACTCCTGGCTCTAGTGCCTGGTTGCCATGGTTTCCTCACTCTCCTCAGAGGCCACAGAGGGTGGCTGGCACTGTGGCTTGGACTAACTGGGACCAAAACACCTTTCTGGCTCCTGTGCTCCTCCTCAACAGTTCTCTTTGCTCCTCTCCAGGGGACTTCAGCCTGGAGAACCCACCACAATTCTCTACGAGGCCATATAATTAACAAAATGGCATTGCTGGGTTCCTTTGAAAAGAGAAGTGAAACCCTGGCCAGCTCATCTCAGCTGGGTTCATGACCAGGACACCATTAGCCAACTATGAGTCAGACTTAGACCAAAGCTGCTGAATCCTTAGACATCCATTCAATCATTCAAGTACTCATTCATTCAAACATTTGGAGAAAGAGGGCTGAATAAAGACAGATCCCTGCCTTTGAGAAGCCCCCACAGATGATGGTTCCATTTTATGCTGAGTAAAAGCCAAAGTCTATTTGTAATGGAGCTTGAAACGCCAACCTCCCTGAGTCTAGGGCATCAAAAAAGGTGCCCCAGAGGAGAGGACTGGGACTTAGAAGGTGAATAGGGGTAGGAAAAAGAGAGTGACTGTAATTTGAGGCAAATGACAACTTGTGCAAAGGTACTGGGGTATGGGAGAATGTGAGAGAGTAGGTAACAGTGAGCTCCATGAGAGCTGTAGCCTTGATGTCTGGCAGAGTAAATGCTAAACAAATGCTGATTGATTGAATGAATGAGTGAGCAAATGAATTTCGAGGGGCTCACTGGAGACTGGAGGCATAAGGAGAATGGAGGGGGCTGAGGGGAAAGTGTTGGGGAGATGTGTTTGGGCAGGTTTTATTAAAGACCCTTCCACCCCTGTTAAAGAGTTGGGACGTCATGTCTTAGCCAACTAGGGTTTTTGTTTATTTTTTTCATTCATTTGTTTGTTTGCTTTTTAAAGAATCATCACTCTGGCAGCTGTTTTGAAGATGAAGAGGAGTTGGAACTTGTAAAGCAGGGGTGGGGAACCTTTTTTCTGCCCAGGGCCATTTGGATATTTATAACATTGTTCTCGGGCCACACAAAATTATCAACTTAAAAATTAGCCTGCTATATTTGGACCAACATTTAATTAACTTACCTCTAATGCCTTGGCAGGGCCAAACCAAATGATTTTGTAGGCCTTACATGGCCCGGGGACCTAATGTTCTCCACCCCTGTTGTAAAGTTAACAGGTCCAGAACTGAACTCTTGATCTTCCCCACCTTCTCCCAAACCATCAAGAAGCAGGAAGAGCCATGTCCTCCTCTCTCCAGCTGATGGCAACTCCATCCGTCCAGTTGCTCAGGCCAGAAACTCTGACATCATCCTTGACTCATCTCTTTCACCCCGTAACTCTGATCTGTCAGGAAATCCTGTTAGCTGAACTTTCAAAATGTGCCTGGAATCCAACCGCTTCTCCCCACCTCCATCACCACCACCTTCATCCAAGACATTGTCATCTTTTGCCAGGGCTATTGTAATAGTCCCTAACTTTCTGTTTCCTCTCCCATTACCTCCCTGACTCCAAGTCTCTTGGGCAGCAACCATAAGTCAGATCATTCCACTTTCCAGCTCAAAACTCTGTGATGGCTCTACCTCATGCTGAGTAAAAGTCAAAGTCTATTGGTCTTCGCCAGGTGGCTCAGTTGGTGGGAGTGTAGTCCCATGCACCAAAAGATTGTGGGTTCAATTCCTGGTTAGGGCACATACCTAGGTTTTGGGTTGGATCCCTGGTCAAGGCACATATGGGAGGCAACTGATTGATGTTTCTCTCTCACATTGATGTTTCTCTCTCTCTCTCTCTCTCTCTCTCTCTCTCTCTCTCTGTCTAAAAATGAAAATTAAAAAAAATGAACATATCCGATTAAAAAAACAAAAACACAAAGTCTATTTTCAATGGCCTGAGTCCCTACCTGATCTACCCTTCAGCCAATCACCTCTCTCATTTCCTCTCCTACAACTCTGCGCCCTACGCTTACTACACTCTGGCCTCCTTGCTCTGGCAGGGGCTTGCCTCAAGGCCTTAGCACTGGCTTTCCCTCTGCCTGGTGTGCTCTTCCCCCCGATACCCGCACTTCACATCTTCGTTCGGAGCCATCTTCTCGATGAGGTCTACCTGATTCTTGTACCCGTTCCCGAGGCTGCCATAGAAGGTGATGCAAACTGGATGGCTTAACCAACAAAACTGATGGTCTCAGTTGTAGAGGCCAGAGGCCAGGGTTGATGCCTTCTGAGGGCTGTGGGAGGAGGATCTGTTCCATGCTCCCCGCCAGCTTCTGGTGCTTTGCTGGCATCCTTGATATTCCTTGTCTTGTAGATTCCTGCCTTCTTCTTCACATGACATTCTCCCTATACATACGTCCAAACTTTCCTTTTATTTATAATGAGCCAGTATGGGCCCACCCGACTCATATGACCTTATTTTAACTAAATAAACTACAATGAGGCCACATCCTCAGGTATGGGGGTGAGGGGGGAGAGACATATTGACTTCAATGAATGAAATATTTGGGGTGACACCATTCACCCCATAACAACCACCAAATTTAAAATTGTACCATCCCCTCTGATCTCCCTAATCCTGATCTATAGTATAATCACCATCCCACATCTAGAAACGTCCTTATTTGTTATGGTTATTGTTTACTGCTGCTCTCCTCCTGTGACAATATACGCTCCATGAGAGCAAGACTTGTTTTGTTCATCAAATATCTCAAGTGCCTAGATCAGTGTCTGCCACAGCATAGGGATTCAGCGAACTTCGCTGGATGAAGGGGGATTGACAGGCACCTGACAGACCATTTAGGAGGCTATTTCCTGGCTTAGTCCTGACAAAGGCAACACAAAAGGGATGACAAGCAAGCAGCAACTGAAGGATTTTATGGAATTAAAATGAACAGGACGTGGTGGCTTGTAGATGATTTAAAGGGGAGGGGGGTGGTAAAAATAGAAGACATTCCAGAGTTTTCTAATCTCTTGTGGCAGATACTGTTTATTGGCTGTTTATTGGCTCCCCAAATCATGCCCAACCCCCGCCTTCCTTTCTGCCTTCAACAATGTAAGGTTGGAAGTGTGACAGCTATCTTGACACCATAAGGAAAATATCCAGAGAACCAGACAGGCTATCAGCTCCTAAAGGACTAGTTAGCAAGGAGAAGTGGAAAGGAAGAACATTGTGGAGAGAAGGAACAGCAAATGGAAAGGCTCAGAGGCAGGGGGAGGTGGGCTGGGTAGATGGATAGATGGGAGGGAGTGAACGAACGGTTGGAGGGATGACTGACTGAATGGATGGGTAGATGGATGGCTTTAAGAAGGCATGGAAGATGCAAGAATACACAACCTGCTTCCTCTGGCCAACTATAAGGCTAGAGCAGCTACATCGAGCAGGAGGCCAGGGGGAGGGTCCCGGGTCATGCCATTATCCTCTGTTGGCCCTTTGATCTGAAACCCAGGCCAACACTAATGACAACTGCCCCCACCCCCAGCCACAGAGACCAGACCTCTGGCCTCAAGCCCTTCTGTCCCTCTCCTGGGATCCTGGAGATGGGTTATTTATAGCCGATAACCCCCTACCCGCCTCCACCACCAACACAGACACTTTCCTCTCTCTGGCCATTTCCTTCTATTCTTCTGCCTTATGTGTGGGAGGTAGTAGCTCTGGCTCCACAGAGGCCTCCCCCTCCTCTCTTTTCTCCTTATCTTTCTCCTGGCTGAATTTCCTGCCCAAGGAGATAGGGAGGAAAAGGCAGACCCTCCTGTGAGTTCTTGTAATAGTGGGAGCAAGGCTCTCAGAGGCTCCGGGGTAGGGTGCACTGCTCAGGGACAAAGGGCCCCCCACCTCGCCAGTTCCCTCTGGCAGAGTGATGGCCGCCTAGGCATAGGTGCCCAAACGTGGGGCTGGATGGTGATGACGAGGCATGCTGCTGCGTGCCTAAGAGCACGCGAGTTACCTCTGCCTACTCTCATTCTTGGGGGAGTCACAGCCCCCATGCACTTGACAGTTTCCCCATCTGTGGAACAGCGCTGGTGGAGGTGCCCATCAGTGTGAGAATTAAGGGGGACAACGGAAGTCACAACATGACTTTTATTACTGAGGTAGACAATCTCTTCATGAGCTCTGTGGGGAGGGAAAGGGGGATCCGGGCTGGGCCAGTAGGACCTCGAGCAGCACAGAGGCTGGACAGCGGGTGCGTCTCAGACCTACTGAGCTCAGGTCTGAGGCTCACTCCCCTGGGCCTGGGAATTGCTTGGGAAACAAAGCCTGCAGTCTGGCATCCTGCCTCTGGCTTCCAGGAAAGACCCGGGCTCCTGACTCCAGCCTCCGGCCTCCCCCTCCCCTTCCCCCCGCCCCCCCCCACCCCCACACACACAGCAGGGATGGAGGGAGCTCCTCCCACTGTCCTCTTGCAGCAAACGGGGAAAGGTCCACAGAGACCCCTACCCCAGGCTTCCATAAGAGCCTGATACAGCCCTTCCTAGCTGCTGGCTCAGAGCTAAGAGCTAATATCCCCCCTCCCTCTCTGTGACTTTAAAGAGGATCTTGAGGTGAGGAGGGGGCAGGGCTGACATCAAAGCAAAGAGTCCAAATGGTGGCTTTCCGGCAGGCAGCGGGGGCATATGAGTGTTCCTGGGCATTTCTCCCATGATGGCCCTCTGGTATCTCGTGTATTCATCCAACAAACATTTTCAAGCCCCTGCTATGTGCCAGGCCCATTGCTAGGCCCCGGGGACACAGAAGTGAACCCAAATAGGGAGGATCCTGGCTCTCTATGGGGAACAGAGGACAAGCAGGTCAACAGCGGTGCAATTACCAGCTGGGACGCGTGTTACAGGGAACCAGCAGAGTGCGAGGACAGGAAAACAGAGGGCGGCTGCTCCGGACACGGTGGTCGGGCGGCCTCTCTCAGGAGGAGACATTTAACAGCCCAGGCCACGGTGAAATCCCAGAGACTGTTCGAGGCGAGGGAGCAGCAGGTGGAGAGGCGCGTGGGGAGAAAGAGTTCAAAATCAAGGTGTCCCGATTCAGACCGCAGTTGGGCTCGAACTTGTTTCTCCTCCAGCCGTTCATTACCTGCTTTCCCAAGTCACTGAGGCTCCTCCTCACCGGGCCCTACAGACCATCGGTCATGCAGCTGAGAATCCCGCCTCTGACATGGTTCTGTCGTCACGTTCCCGCCTCCAACCCTGGCTGGGCTGTTGAGACACCTCCTCACTGGTCCCACCCTCTGGTTCAGCCTTGGGCAAACTACGGCCCGCGGGCCGGATCCGGCTGTTCTATCCGGTTCTCTTGCTCTCCCCTCCGCTCCTTTACTTTGAATTTATATTAGTTTACACAAACACTCCATCCATGCTTTTGTTCCAGCCCTCCGGTCCAGTTTAAGAACCCATGGTGGCCCTCGAGTCAAAAAGTTTGCCCACCCCTGCGTCTAGTTCAGCCTCTTCCCTGCTCCCTGGGATTGTTCTAAAACCAACACTGTCATGAGCTGCCCTGCTCTAAAGCCTCCCATGGCTCCCCATTGCCTACTCAGTTAAAACCACACCGTTTCCCTGGGCCTCCCGGATGCTTCCCAAAGACACCGCAGGCCGCTTGCCTAGACCTATGTCCCCGTCACCACCCTAAGCCCCTCGCAGGAGCATTTACGCTCCCCTGTCCTCTGTGCCTTTACTCATGCCCCACTCCCCCCACCCCCACCCCACCCCCACCTCCCCGGCCCAGAATGCTGTTCCTCATGCTTCCTCCACCTCCCTTACCTGTGGAGCTCTTCATCTGTGGGCAGTCCTCTGCTGCATGTCCTCTGCACTCTACACGTTCCTCTGTCTACTTCCTCACCATGCTGGGTAGGGAGGGGTCCAGGTGTTGCTGTCCCCAGGAGGGATGCCTTTTTCATATTTGGGTCCTCAATGCCAGCCCAGAACTGATGGACAGGAGGAAGGCAGTGCAGCCAACTGGATAGACTTAACCTCAGGTGAGGGTCCTGGCTCAGCCACTCCAACCTGGGCGCTTCAGTTTCCTCATCTGTAAAATGGGGATAATATTAGTACCTGTTCCATCAACTTGTTGATGACTAAATGATGCATCCAATGGGGTGGCACTGCCCCCAGGGATGTCCTGGAAATGGATGGGGGGGGGCGCATTTTGGATTGTCACAAAGCTGGGGGCAGGTGGGGAGAGCCACTATATTTAGGAGACAGTGGAATGGGGAAGGCAGGTGATGAGCAGAAGGTGGGATGGTCCTGGGCAGTGAGAACTGTCCCATGATCCACGTGACTCTCCTGTGTCCTGCTGGACATCACACGGGGAAGAAGAGATGTTTATCATTACAGGCGTCTAAACCTTCACTCTGCTTTGCACATAAACATAAAGCATTTTTGCACAGTTTGAATATACACTGAATTTTCCAGGGGTGGCGCTAAAGACAAAAGCGAGAGAAGCCTATATTTAGTTTATTCAGAACATGCCAAGAGCTGCTCACAATTTGGGATGGTGACACTGTTGGTCTCCGCTCAGCACTCCACGTCTCTGCACATCTGTCTGTCACCTTCACGGTGGCTCTGCAGGGGCCACGGCTCCTGGCAACCCCACTGTGTCTTCGGGAGCAGCTGGGCCTGAGCACTTAGTACAGGTTCAAACAGATTTTATTTTACACGAGGTTCTTTTTATTCTTCCTTTATATTACAGTTGGGGCATTCTATATGAATATTTTTAAAAGTTATGTGTGTGGGCAAGTTACGGCATTCATGGGGTTCATTCCAGAGCATTAAAGAGGGTATTACATGTGTTTAATATAAAAGGTGTGAGAGGGCGGAGAACCGCTGCTGCAGAGCACTGACAGAGTCGTAAGAATTCAGACATTATTGTTAGGGGCGCAATACACATTTGACGGGTGAATGAATGACTGACTGGAGACCTGTTGCGGGAGGAGGCTCTCATGTTACCCTCATGCTACCACCTTCATATGCCCTTCATATTACCACACACAGGAGACCCCTTGTTTGGGCCAGCCTGGCCCCGTCTGCTTCCGGTTCCAGAACCTTCTTTGGGGCCAGCTAAGCACAAGGCTTCCTTGATCCCAGCAGCCAGCTCATTGCTGCTCCAGGAAATTGCTCAGGATAACTTTAACCTTGCTTTTGGAGCCCCTGGGCGGAGGCCACCTGGATTTGAAGGCCCAGCTGGAGTTGGAGCGGGGCCACCGTCCCACCCTCTGGGGCCTTTGCTCCAGTCCCAGGGTGAGAGAGGGAATTCCCACCCAGGCCTGGGCAGAAGGGAGGGAAAAGATGGGGACCGTGGTTCTGGGTGCCACAGCTCCTTCCTGCTGGGAATAAATATCATCACGTTAGCCTCAGATTTGTTCCTTTATTTACACATTTTCTCTTTACAGGAAATACATGCTCAGTGTTAAAAGATCTCCAACCGGTACAGGAGTGTGGGCTCTCCGTTTTGTCTGTTCTTTCTCACTAACCAGAGGTGGGCTTTGTCAGGCACACGCTTCGTTCTTCACAAACCCCGATCATACTGGATCTATTATTCTGCCATTTGTTTTCTGCTAAGTCCTGTGCTGAGAACGCCTTTCCAGGGCAGCGCCTACAGAGCAACTGCTGTTCATTTTGTAGCTCTCTGTTTATTTATTTGGCCTGAGATTTTGTTGTTACACTTTCCTTTTTTCTCCTGGAAGGAATAAATCATATGGTGAACAATGATTTTAAAAGAAAAATAATCCTCTATTTCCCCAAAGTTTCCAAGTTTGCTTTTTGTTTTTCTGGACTAAACTTTTAAAAAATACACTCCAGTTTCTTCATGTGACTGTTATAGGCCACATCTGCCTGTGACCCTCCAAGGAAAGTGAGGGAATGAGTGAGCCTTCCCTAAGGTTTGCAGTCTGGGTGGTTTTATTTTTATGTTGGCAGGGTTCATTGGCACTGATATTCTATTTTAGTACTAGAATTGATTGTAAAAAGCAAAAGTTAATATCCAGCAGTTTTGGTCACAGCTAACACTTATGAAACCCTTAGCCATATCCTGGTATTGTTCAAAAGCACTTCACAGGGAAGTTAACTTGTTTAATCCTCACAACAACCCTAGGAAGTAGCAACTGACATTACGCCCATTTTACAGGTGAGGAAACTGAGGCAGAGAAAGCTGAGGAGTTTTCCCGGGATGACTCAGCAAATACGTGGCAGAGTGGGGAATGGAACCCCAATGGTGTCAGGTCTGTGTTCTGAACCAGTTACACTGATTTGTGTTCTGGCTTCGGGGCGAGACTCCGCAACCCAGAGGAAAACAGAACTGAGAGATGGCCAGATCTGAGTGCAAAGAACATAATTATGACCCCCTGGATCCAACCGTGCCTGAAGCCCTACATGTTGACACTTCCTACATGCTGACGTTTTCATGAGCAAAGATTCTCTTTATTGCTTCATCCAGTTTGGTTTGCATTTTTCTGTCACTGGCCACCAACAGAATCCTGAGCATATCTCTTCTCAGTGTGGTTTAAGAAAGGTTTGCAGAGAGAGGTGATGCCTGAGCTAAGCAAGTCTGGAAGGAGAGGTAGTCACTGCTCAAATGCACAAAAATGGAAGGAAGTTCAAGAATGAAGAGAGGTATGGAGGCAAGAAACAGCAAGATGCGGAAGTCTGGTCTTTCTAGAGAGGGCAGTGGGAGGAGGGCTGTGACGGGCGTGAGAGTGAGGCCCACAGGGTCAGAACTGGGAGAAGCTTTCTGTCGTGGATGCATAGATTCAGCCCATGGAGAGGGAAGGAAACCAACAGGAAGGCTGCTCTGAGGCCACAACTTGAGTCCAAATCAGCTGGCGATGACAGGAAACTAAACCGGAGCCCTGAGGAGGGAGAGTGGGTGGCGGGACTCCAGGGGCTTTGGTCAAGGTCTGATTCCGAATCAGAAACTGTGTTGGTGGTGAGATGTCGCTGAAGCGACAGCAGCCTCCAGATGGCTCGGGGCCTCCCGATGGCGACGCACAGGGACACGCATCGGCTCCTCTCGGTTGCACCTGCAGAGCCCCTGTCCGAGGAAAAGAGAAGCTGGCCGAGTCCCTGGACCAGGCCATGAATCATGGCAAACACTTACACAGCGCTATGTCTTCCTGGCCATGAACTCAACCCTCACGATAATTTTATGAGGGAAGTCTTGCTACTACCTTTATTTTACACATGGGGAGACTAAGGCACGGCAAGGCTAAATGACTTGCCCAAGGTCGCACAGCTCACACGTGGCCATACTGGGATTTGAACGCAGACAGTCTGGCTCTGCCCAGGTTGTTGCCCCTGCCCTGTAGGAGGCTGGGAGGCTGAGACTCAGAAGGGCCATGCAGCATCCCTGCCCTCTGCCTCGTCTTCCTCCCAACAACATGGTAGGAACAGCAACAGGAACAGTGGCTTGTGGACTCGGGAGAGTTCTGACTCCCCTCCTTGCTGCTGTCCCAGGAGAGGGCTCGTGGGATAGGACTGGGGCAGGATGAGAGCAAAGAGGACATCTCACTCTGATCTTTCACCGGCCGTGGAAATTCTGAACCCAAGGGCCTGTCCCCAAACAGGGAAGAGATCCACACCATGGGGGCAGTTAAGAATCATTAAAATCATAATGGTAGCAAAAAAAAAAAAAAAAAAATCAACCAGCTATGACCTACCTTAGAGCCAAAACTATCTGGAAGGCATTCACGTAGCTTTTAAAAATCCAAGTCTTAGAGCTCTTTAAAGCTCTAAGGGAGCTTTAAGGGATGAGGGAGGGGACCACGCCTGCTCTGATGAAGGCAGAATGAGAGGCTGAGAGCGAGGCTTTGGCTTCAGCCAGTCCCAGGTTCTGGGTTCGAGTTCCGCTTCCACTGTCCACCATGGGAGTCTTGAGCAATCTCTTTAATCCCTTTGCTCACCTTAAAATTGGAATAATAAAGGTGCTCACCTCCTAAGAAGTTATCAAGTTTAACAAATGAAGGTCCTTAAAGATGCTAATCCAGGGCCCCCATACCCTCAGGCCAAGGGAAGGAAGGAGGAGGCTTATGGGGGACTTGTCATAGCCCCCCACCTTGTTCTCCACTCAGGCAACCTCCCGACCTCCAAACAACCCACATGAGAGTCTGGGACTCTGGCTGGTCCAACACCAAAAGCAGGAGCCCCCACTCACTCACCTACTCCATGCCCCCTACCGGGGTCCCCTCCCCAGCCTGGAGCCCGGGGCCTGCAGCAGCTCTCCACTCATCACCTGAAGTGGACCTGACCCCTCCCCACCCCAAAGGGGGCAGCATGTGGGGCAGCACTGATGGGAGAAGCAGACAGGCTGCCTAATGGGGCTCTGGGGAGGGGAGGTGTTGAGTGTGGCAGGAGGGGGTTGTGGCCAGAGAGCTAATGACATTAACAGGCCCTCAGGCTGACAGGGCTGAGTTCCCATCTGGGGCCCTGGGAGGGGACAAAATATGGGACTCAAAGTTGGTACAGGTGCCCTGGGTACCCCTGCCCCCCTCACTTAAGCGACCCAATGTCCTAGTGCAGGCGGGCTGAGCTGTGATGCTACTAGTAATAACAAAGAGAATAAATAAGGAAATCTGCCGAAGCTCACCAGGCTCACCCGTTCTCCCTGCTTGGTCTCACGCTTCACAGTGACCCTCTGAGGGAGACACTCTGTTGTCCCCATTGTGTCTCCGATGGCACAGAGAGGTCAAACCATTTGCCCGAGGTCACATAGCACCTAACCCAGGTCTGAAGGGATCCATAACCCACCCCTTAATCTCAATGGCTACGTGACTCTCCAACTTCAGTGTCCATCAAATCATCTGAGGCGCTGGTACATGCAGATCCCTCGCCCCCCCTTGATTCACTACATCAGAAAGTTAGGGGACAAAGGCCCCTGGGCCCAGGCAGTTCTGGTAACGGAGGCTGCAGATTGGGAAGCCGCTGAGCAGGCAGCTGTTGCTGGGCTGCCTTACAGGAAAAGGGGAGAACCCCAGGGGTGAGGGAGGCAGAGAGCCAGCTACCCTGCCAGGCGGGCACCAGAGGGGCTCTCAGGAAGGGCCTTTGCAAATCAATGGCAAATGATGAAAAATGCAGATGGATAAATAACTTAAAAGACCCAGGCTTGCTGGAAATGGTTTCTGATCTCAGATCAGCTGCTGGGCAGCCAGGCAGGCTCACCAGCTCTATTTTTAATCAGGGGCAGTTCAGTGGGGGACCACTGGCTCTTCGGGTCGCTTTGAAAGGAGGTTCTGCCTCTGTCTTCCCCGTGGAGCGGCCTTTGCCCTGTCGTCAGGAGCCCTTCCTCCCCAGCCCCAGCATGAGAAAGGTCGCTGGGAGCCCGTCCTAGGCAGGCAGGAGAGGTGGACAGCACGGCGTGGACCTCAGAAAGGGTGTGCCCAAGCTCCGGCTCTGCCACTCCAGTTATGCATTTCTGGGCAGACCATTTACTCTTGCAGAATCTCATCGGTAGTCCCTACCTTGCAGTGACATTTGGAGGATTCAATGGGACCGTGTATGTGCAGTGCTTAGCACACACAGTACCTGCCGAGGAAGTGCTCGGCGAACGTTAAGGGAAACTGAGCTGACATTCTAGGGGAAGGCTGCCTGGATTCACAGCCTAGTTCTACTCAGCCTCTCCCAGCTTTGTCTCCTGACCTGTAAGATGTGCGTATTGACTGTGTCTACCTCCTAGGCAGTTAACATGAAGATGAGGAGAGATGACACATGTCTGGTGTCAGACCGACAGTAAGCACTAGACAGAGGGTAGCTGTGTTGTTGTTGTTGTTTCATGAAAAGATTGGGAAGAAAGATTAAATAACCCAAAGTCACTACTATAGGGTGAGGTCTGAACCAGGGAGGGCGGTTATAGGCTGTATCCCTACCCATCCCAGTCCTTCATCTCTGATTATCAGAGTAAGAAATGCCAGGGGGAGATGCCTCTCATGGTCATGAAATGTATCCTTGGGATAGGGAGCCGGTGCCCGTCAGTTCAACGTGGTGAGTGAGAGCTGGAGCCTCGACATCAGGCAGCCTCCACCTACGGACCAAGCCTCCACCTACGGACCAAGCCTCCACCTACGGACCATGGAATGAGTCCTTTCACCTCTCTGAGCCTCAGTTTTTCCACCTCTGAGGTTCCTCCCAGCATAGCAGTTATGGTTGCATGTTAGGATTTCAGGGCTTACATTAAAAAGGCTCATAATTAAGGGTGTTTTTTAGAAAAATATTCCTTGGATAAGATCAGAGTCCTCGGTGTCTCAGAGGGAAGGGAAACAAATTGCCCTACTTGAATACGGAGAGAAGAAATGTGTTCAACATCACTAATCATCAGGAAAACGCAAGTCAAAGCCATAATGAGAGATCACCTCACAGCTGTTAGGATGCCCTTTGTACAAAAGACAAGAATAACAGATACTGGCGAGAATGTGAAGAAAAGGGAACACTTGTGCACTGTTGGTGGGACTGTAAATTGGTGCGGCCACTATGGAAAGCAGTATGGAGGTCTCTCAAACAATTAAGAATAGATCTAGCAATTCCCTTTCTGGGTATACAAGCAAAGGAAATGAAACCATTATCTCAAAGAGATACCTGACTCTCGTGTTCACTACAGCATTATTCACAACAGCCAAGATACAGAAACGATCCCAGTGCCCACTGATGGATGGATGGATCAAGAAAATGTTACATACACAATGGCATATTGTTCAGCCTTAAAAGAGAAGGAAATCCTGTCATTCGTGACAATATGGATAAATCTGGAGGGTATTGTGGGCCAGACAAAAATAAATGCTGCATGGTGTCACTTACATTTAGAATCGAAAACTCATAGAGTAGAAAGGTGGTTGCCAGGGGTTGTGGAGAAGGATAGAGAGATTGGTAAAAGGGTATTAACTTTCAGTTACAAGACGAATAAGGTCAGAGGATCTCACGTAAAACATGGTGACTATAATTGATAAAATTGTATTGTATAATTGAAATTTGCTGAGAGTAGAACTTAAATGTTCACACACACACACACACACACACAAGATAAAATGTGGGATGAAAAAAGACACATGCGAGGTCATCCTCATGACCAGTGAATAGATTGTCCCCAAAATGCTGTGGGCAGGAAGAGTCAGCCCCCTGTCTCCCCTCCAAGGCCTGCATTCCTAGTTGATACCACACACAAGCGGGGCAGTCTGAGTTGCTACAATGCCTCCCCCAGCTACCTGGGTACCCCTGGAGAATGGGAGACCATGTCTCCCTCCCCCTATCCCATATCTGAGTTCTGGACTGGTATACAATCAGCGCTCAATAAGGAGAATTGCACAGTTGTGTATGGTGGCACCATTTACAAAACATAGCCACATGTGTTATTACCTCTCAATTCCATAAGATTGGCTTTACTACCTCCATTTTACCAGCTTGGATGGACCGGAAGACCTGCCTAAGGTCACACAGCTGCTAGAGATCTAAGTATGCTCCCATCGCCCCTGGATATTCTCTAAAATGGCAGCTGAAGTGTTTTATTTTGCTTTTAACCCTTATCGTGTGTCTCAGATCATGTGCTGTGTGCTTTACATCCCTCATCTCATTTAATCCTCATGATAGCTTTGTAAGGAAAGTGCTACCAGTGCCCCCATTTTACAGGTGTAGAAACTAAGGGTCCTAATATAGAGTGACTTGCCCAGGGTTACACAGTCATTGGAACAGAACCGTGGCTTGCAACCAGAGCTATTCTTCAGAGCCTTTCTAAACCTTCAGAGCTCATACTCTCAACCACTACCCTCTACTGACCAGCACTTTCTTTCCAACTCCAAGCCATGTTTGCCAACTCCACAACACCCATTCATACAAGATGTCCATACTGCTTTCCTTTCACCTCACCCCCATACCCAGGACAGGGCAAAGCAGAAGGAATAGGCAGGGGTGGACACAGAGAGAGGAAATTACATGCTAGGGGTCAACATAACAGTTAAGCAGCAAATCCAGGATTAGAATGAGGTTTGTCAGATTCCAGAGCCTACATTCTTAAATAGCATGTAATATTGCCTGCAATCATATTTCATTTATTTAGTACTTAGTCTTTATACTTATGCCTTATAGTGGAATACTTATAGTTTATTAATCTCCCATTTATGGTTCTTACACATCCCATTATAATTAAGGATCCATTTGTTGTAGGCGAGGAGTCAATAAGATCACGTATGCACCGTGCTGAGGGCACAAGGTCCCTACAGAGACCAGGAAATGTCCAAGTAGTTTTGAGCTCCTCTGGAGCAAGCACCGGGTCTCATTTGCCTTTTTAGATGTAGCACCTAGCACAGTGCCTGGCACAACACTGGTATTTAGAGCAGTGAATAAAATAAATGAATGGAAAAGCCTGAACCTCCAGCCACATTTTCTGTTTGTTTGTTTTTCTGATTTCCAGAACCGTTCCCTTTACATCACAGCCTTAAGGATCTGAAGTTGCTGGGACTGTGAGTGGTCAAGGGCACAACCCAGCAGAGGTGGGAAGTGCCAAGGGGTGGACTGTGGATAGCAGTTTGGCTAAACATGGAGGCTCTGGACCCAACTTGCCTGGGTTCAAATTCTGACTCTACCACATATTAGTTATGGGACCTCAGGCAAGTTACTTAGCCTCTCCCATCAGTAGGAGGGGCTGCCACAGGCAAGACTTCGGTGAGGGAATCTTGAGGTCCACCAGTGGGTGAGGCAGGCCAGACGGGGGTTTGCAGTTTTGCCCTCATGCTTCTCCTCTGTCAGACTCCCCTTGCGGCCAGCGTTGTACTCCTGCCTGGCCGAATGCATAAAGCCTTGTTAATAATGAATAGGCCCCTGTCTGCCTTACTTAACACTGAGCTCCAAGCAGATGCACGGCCCTTTATAAATGATCCAGTCCAGCTGATTAGGCCTCACGGGGCGCGTTCCTGCAGCCAGCCTCTTGTTCCCCGTAATGGAATCATAATGTTAATGTGATTTCAATTAGGGCTACGTTACAGAACACAGGTGCTGGAGTGAGCCTGGGGCCGGAGGCCTCCCCAGGGACTCATTTTCCTGGGAAAGGTACGTGTGTTTCTAAGGGTTCTGCCAACCTCGGGAAAAAGCAAGTCACCCCGGCCGAAGGGAAGCTGTAAAAGCAGAGACGAGGGGTATCCAGAGCCCACATTTCCTGCTCTTCAGGGGCCCCAAACCCATGTTTCTTATTCAAACTTGATTCGTATGTAACCCCCTTTTATGAGAGAAAGTGTGTCATGGGGAACTCTGAGGTCCGCACGCAGGCCTTGATTTGAGAAACACTGGCCCAAGAACCAAAGTGTTAGTCAAGGACAGTGGTAAACTGCGGCTCTGTTGACTAATGAGTTTGCCGACCACTGCATACTAAGGCATTACTCTTACCCAGAAGTTTTGACTTCAGGTTAAAGACATTAGTACATTATTAAAATGTTTTTTAAGTGTTTTTCCCCTAAGGCAGTGGTCGGCAAACTCATTAGTCAACAGAACGGCAAACCGCGGCTCGTAAGCCGCATGTGGCTCGCGAGCCGCAGTTTGCCGACCACTGGTCTAGGAAAATGTCTTTTCATTATAAATAATCACAGTGAGAGAGGCATTGTCTTGAAAAATGGCAACAGCATTTTTTCTTAATAAAAATAGCTCACAAATAAGGAGGGGTTTACCATGTACCAGACATAATTCTTAGTATTTTATGTGTATCATCAAAATAAAAGCATGCAGATATTTTTTGAAAATTTTCATAGGATGCGAAGATCTCCAAGAACACCCTTTAGTCCCCAGTCTGAGAGCAGCCAGTCCAGATGGGATCTTGGAGTGCACTGGGCCAATTCTCATTCTATGTCTGAGGAAGCAGAGAGCCACAGGCGGAAGAGACTGGCCCAAGGTCTCCTAGCAAGTCAGGGGTTAAAAGGAGACCGAACGCAGGTGTCCTGACTCCCAGCCCAGGTTCCTCCCACCATGCTCATTATAAAGCAAGTACAGAGAGGGAAATAAAAACCATCCCAAATTCCACCACACAGAAATCTCCATTGCTAAGATTCTAGAATATATCTCCAGTATTTTTTCTATAAACATATATGCACTGAATAGCATAAAATAGGATAATAATGAATAAACCTTCACAACCTGGCATTTCCCCCACCTAAATATAGCATGCCAGCCAGGCAGTACTGGGGCATTTATTTCTGACACCATGTCATTCTAATGACCCCACAGGCTTAGGGATCCTTCAGGCCACCCACACCCTGGACAAATGCAGGCAGAGAGGTGAGAAAGGCCAGTGGTTCCCACAGTGCCCCACGGGCCATCACTGGCAGAGTCGGGCTTAGCAGAGTCTGGGGTTTGTCCCCACCCTCATTGCCGCAGGCCTGTTTTCTATTCGTTGGCACCAGGTAGGAAGGTCAGGACTCCCTGATGCCCCTGAGTGGGGTCCTGGCTGGGACAGTTTGCCAAGGGCTTATTTATATTGGGAAACAGTATTTCTTTCACAGCAACTCTTGTAATACTCCAGGTGAGTCAATATCCAGGATTCCTGGGAGCTGACGGACCCCTCCTCCCCCAGGCCCTGAAGCTGATGGAAGGAAGTGGGACAAGTCCCTCTCCACATGCAGCCCTTGGTGATTATTCCTGGGACTCTGACCTGAGAAGTGAGCAAGGATGGCCTAGGAGTTCCTTGGGAGCTGTAGGGGAGGCAGTGCCCAGTGGAAATTAACTTGTGCCCCCAAAGCTCCCGTTCTTAGGGGTGGAGCCACAGTGCCTGGGGTTGGAATCCTGGCTCCTCTCCTTACCATCTGGGTGGCCTTCAGCATCACCTCCGTTCTGTCTGCATTGCATGGCCTGATAGAGAAAGATGGAGCAAGGGATGCCATGGGGTCGCCTGTAAGAAAAGAGGAAAATAAGGCATTATTTCAGGTTTTCCAAGAAAGCAGGAATTTATTTATTTATTGTTTATTATTTGTTATTGTTGTTAATTCTCACCCAAGGATATTTTTCCATTGATTTTTAGGGAGAGTGGAAGAGAGAGGGAAAGACAGAGAGAAACACATCAATTGATTGCCTCCTGCACAAGCCATGACCAGGGACCGGGCTGGGGAGAAGCCTGCACCCAATGTATGTGCCTGTGACCTGAATCAAATCCGGGACCCTTTGGTCCGCAGGCCGACACTCTCTCCACTGAGCCAAAACGACTGGGGCCAAGAAAGCAGGAGTTTGAAATGGCAGGTTAAAGTCCTATTTATCCAAAGCCCACCTGATAGATCCTCCCTTCCCCCAGCTGGCGGGTGGAGTATGACGTAACCTGCAGCCTGGAAATACCTGAGCACCTAACCAGGCACCTTACGTGAACTCTACATTGAACCACCAATCAACACCTGCCAAATACCCTAAGCCCTTGTTCCTATGTGACCATACATTAAGCCACCAATCAGCGCGTGTGGAGTACAGTAAGCCCCCATTCCTTCCCATTCCTCCCCTCAAAAGGCGTGTTCACCTCTGCACGTGTTGCTGTTCTCCCCTAGAGAGACAGCCCGGCAGGTCTCTTTCCCCTAATAAAGCCTGTAATCCTGGTTTTCGACTCCCGATTGATTTCCTCTCCACCAAAAAGAACAATGAATTTGGAAAAGAGAGAGAGAAAAAAAAGAGCAAGACCTCCATCTCTTATTAAACTAGAAAGTATACCTGCTAAATGCTCTAAAATATGATCTCAAATAGACACGAGACCTGAGGAGGAAGGGGGTATCCCTGCAGAAGGCACAGCTGAGAGGCCTGCCTGGTGGATGACAAAGTCTGGGGTGAGTTTAGGCCACGGAGGCATCAGGCACTTCCCCATCTAGACCCAGTTCAATGTCACAGGGCAGTGTGGGGAGGGAGGGAGCTTGCTGACTTGCTGTGTCTCCCTGCCCAGCACCCAACACCTCCCAGCTTGGGGAGACTGCTAGATGAAGAAGTTGCAAAATGCAACGCTGGAGCCTGGCAGCCTAGAGGTCTTTGCTAAGAGTTTCAAAAGCCTTAGGGCTGAAACTGTGAGGGTTGGGAGGGGGGGCAGGGTGGGGAGAGTCAGGGGCAATGAACTCCAGGGAAAGAAAATGAAGGATTTAGTAACATTGTTTTGGTGAGCACAAACCCAATCACCCTACCCCTACCCCCCTCTACCACCACCACCACCACCACCACGATTACCTGCTCCTTTCAACATCAGCTTTCAAGAAATGGCTGGCCTTTTCCAAGATGAATGAATCACAAAGGAACATCATGGAACTGGAAAAAAAAAACACCAAAAAAACAAAACAGGAAAAAAGAGGAAATGAAGCTAAGAAACATAAGCAAAAGCCAAAAGAGCTTACATCACAAGAGGAATTACTAAAAAACAAAAACAGAGGGAGAGTTCAAGCACATAGCTCTCCATGGACTCAGAGACTGCAGCCGTCTGACCTCTCTGAATGAGCTAAAAAATGTCAAGGGCTCCTTGAAGAGCTTGTGAAGGGACCGACAGAAAGAGAATTGGCGGCACTCAGGAAAGACGTGAATTTAGAAATTAAAAAGACATATCGAAAAGAAGAAAAACTCAGGGTAAACGCGACACAGAACAGAGAGAGGTACATAGCAAACACCTGGAGAAAAGCACACAAAAACAAATGGAAAGAAACAAACGTAGTAAAATTAACTGAGTGAATTTGAAGATCTGATTGGCTTTGTTAGACAACTCACAAACTGGGCAGCGTCCCACCTAGCAAGCAGAGAGCTACTCAGGAGTTAGACAAGATGGAAAGCTTTTATAGAAAGAAATGTGGGACAAGGAAGTAATCAGCAAGAGAAAAATGAGTTCATTGGAGGAAAGTAGGAGTTCAGATGATCATTGCTTCTCATTGGCTGAGCTGCCGAGTTTCCATTGACTGGGCTTGTTGCTGGGCAAGAGAAAAATCTTCCTTCCTCTGGCTAGAGTAGTAAATAGCTACACTTCCCGTTTGGGAGTATAAGGTATGTACATCTCTTCCTTTTGGGGTCAGTGTGAATGTCTTCCTGTGTAGTGTGATTGACATGCAGTGGTAGGGAATGAGAGCGCCTTCTACAGGCCTTACCAACTCCAATTTTAGTTGATTTTTCCCTTATTTTCATAAAACATATAAAAATGGCATATTTGTTACTGCTGAAACAAAGTACCATGAATGGGGTGGTTTAACATAATAGAATTTTATTCTCTTACAGTTCTGGAGACTAGAAGTCTGAAATCCAGGTGTTAGCAGTGCAAGCTCCTTCTGAGGGCTCCGAGGGAGAATATAGCTTCTGATGATGATGATGGGCAGCCCTTGCCTGCAGCTGTAACACTCCAATCTCTGTCTTCATCCTCACATGCTATTCTTCTCTCTGTGTTTCTGCGTCTCTCCTCTTCTTATAAGGATAAAGGTCCCATTCTAACCCATATGACCTCATCTTAACTGATTGCATCTGCAACAACTCTATTTCCCAATAAGGTCACATTCTGAGGTATGGACTTCTACATCTTTCTGGGAGTCACAACTCAGCCCATAACAAATAGTTATAGGGAAGACTAAATGACATGGCGGACGGACCAAAGAGATACAACAGCTTCACAGTTAGTGTTCCTGAAAAGAAATAAAACAAATGGAACAATGATGAGAAGCATTTAGACATAATGGGAAAAGGCTTTCCCAAAATAAAAACTTGAATGTGGAGATACAAAATAGATTCAGGACCATCAGCATCAAGTGTGGCCTTCTAATAAAGTGATAAAACTTTAAAGATAAAGACAGAATCACAGGCAGTAGGGGGCCGAGGGCATGTACTGGGGGGTGGGAGCGGCTGGGGAGAGGTCAATGGGGGAAAAAGGAGACATATGTAATACTTTGAACAATAAAGAATGTAAATTTAAAAAAAAAAAAAGACAGAATCACAAGTGCATCCAGACAAAAGTCTCCAGTCACATGAATGGGGAAATCAGGCTGGCGGCAGACACCTCTCTAGACATCTGCAAATTTGAAGCATAGAACACAGTGTAAATGTTATAAACATCAACAATAAGGTAATGATACCAATAAGACTAATAAGAATTGGGCTATGGAGTCAAGAAGGTGGCAAGAAGTGTAAATGTGTTAATTTTCTCATTTTTTCACAGAAAATATTAATAGATATTTGGGGTACATTTGAAAAAATGTCTTTAAGAATAATTATTCCAATCTCATAATTAATATTTTATATAATTATGTTTCTTAACTTTAAGGGACAACAAGTGTGTGGTAAAAATAAAACATTTCATCTAAAATTTAGTGATTTCTTCTGTTCCAATTTACCAGTTTATTTTTAAACTTTTTATGTTAAAATAATTTTAGATTTACAAAAAAAGTTGCAAAATGTTCCCCATATACCCTTCCCCGAATGTCTCTTAAGGTTAACATCTTACATAACCATGCCACATTTATCTAAACTAGGACACTAACATTGGTACAATACTGTTAACTTGATTAGGATTTCACATTTTCCCACGAATCTCCTTTTTCTGTTCCAGGAACGATCCTGGACAGCACATTGCATGTAGTTGTCATGTGAGCTTAGTCAACTCTGCTGTGTGAGTTTCTCAGTTTTTCCTCATCTTTGTGACCTTGACCCTTGCGAAGAGTCCTGGTCAGATATTTGGTAGAATACCCCTCAATCTGGGTTTGTCTGATGTTTGCTCATGACTAGACTGAGACTACATATAGCTTTGAGAAAAGAATATCAAAAAACTAAAACCGCCATTCTCATATATCAGGACGTATATGACAACAACATGACTTATTACTGGAGATATTAACCTTGATCACTTGGTGAAGATGAAGTCAGCCTGCTTTTTCTGTGAAAAGAAACCATTTCCCCCTTCTATCCTATATTTGACAGAACCAAGTCCCTAAGTCCAGCCCCTACTCAAGGGGAGAGGAACGCACCCCCCCTCTCCTAGAAGGAGGAGTAGGAAAGAATTTGTGGACATGTATTAAACCTACCACAGTAATTAATTAATAAATATTTTAGGAGAGATACTCTGGGGACATTCATCAGTGGATCTTGCCTGCAGCAATTATTACTCTTGTGTTCTCATGTGATTTTGTATTGGCCTCATTCCTTCTACATTTCTTATTTGGAATTCTCTAGAAGGAAGATTTGTCCCTCCTCCTCCATTTATTTGTTTAGTCAATTATTTGTTTATTTCAGGATGGACTCATGAATATTTATTTTATTCTTTGGGTTACAATCAACACTATCATTATCTATTTTATTGCTCAAATTATTCTAGCCTTGGCTATTGGGAGCAGCCTTATCAGGTTAGCTCCAGTGTTTCTCTATCTCTCTCTCTTTTTAACTTAATAAACTTCACATTTTAAAGCAGTCTCAGGTTTACAGAAAAATTGAGTACAGAGGATTCCATATACTCTGTCACCCCTCCCACCCCCCCCCCCCACAGTTTCTTCTATTATTAATATCTTGCATTAGTGTGGTACATTTGTCTCAACTGATGAGTCAATATTGACGCAGTATTATGAACTAAAGACAATGGTTTACATTAGGGTTCACTCTTTGTGTTGAATATTCCATGGGCTTTGACAAATGTATAATGACATGTGTCCATATACTGTTTCATACAGAATAGTTTCACTGCCCTAAAAGTCCCTTTGTTCCACCTATTCATCCCTTTCTCCCCCCAAGCCCTGGCAACCACTGTAACTTTTACTGTCCACATTGTTTACCTTTCCCAGGAGTTCTTATCATTGGAATCACATAGCATGTAGCCTTTTCAGATCAGCTTCTTTGACTAAGCAATGTGCATTTAAAGTTTCTGAATGTCCCTTTCAGGCTTGATAGTTTGTTTCTTTTTATTGCTGAATAATATTCCTTTGCAAGGATGTGCCACTGTTTGTGTATCCACTCACTGATCTATTCACCTATTGGAACACCTTGGATGTTTCCACATTTTGGCAGTTAGGAATAAAGCTGCTCTAAACACTTGTGTGCAGGTTTTTGTGTGGACGTAGTTTTTAAATAAATGGGGTAAATGCCTAAGAGCATACCAGTAACTGCTGGATCGTTCTGTAAAACGATGTTTAACTTGGTGAGAAACTGCCAAATAGTCTTCCAAAGTGGTTATGAGGTTTCACATTCCCACCAGCAGTGAATGGCAGTTCCTGCCGCTCTACATCCTCCCCTTTGGTGTTGAAAGTGCTTTAGATTTTAGCCATTTTAAAAGGTGTGTAGTGATATCTCATTGTTTTAATTTTCAGTTTCCTGATGACTTACGATGTTGTATAGCCTCTGTTTCCTTCCACATCTTTTTTTTTTTTTTTTTTTTTGTCAGCACTTTCTTACTTACTTTCTGAGACAAGATGCTCCAGACTCACATTTTCTCTGTTTCAGCCCTTGAATCAGCCATTTCTCCAAGGAGTCCTGTTTCTTTTTTATTGGAGAATGTATTTAGAGATCAAAATCTGGATGCCGGGTGTGCTTGGGATTACTGGGGTGTCACTGTTTCCAGGTCTTCTCAGCGGACAGAACTAAGAAATACATGCATACACACAGAACTCTACCTATCTCTGTGCCTACCTGTGTACATCCTATCTAATAAAGAGGGAATATGCTAATTGACCCTCACGCTGTAGCAAAGATGGCGGCACCCACAGCCAATAAGTAGGGAATATGCTAATTGACTGCCCTGCCCTCAAAGATGGCGGCGCCCACAGCCAATAAGGAGGGAATATGCTAATTGACTGCCCCGCCCTCAAAGATGGCGGCGCCCACAGCCACAAGATGGCAGTGCCCAGTCCCCTCAGCCCTGCCAGGGTGGCAGCCGCACACCTGCCTCTGGGGTATCCCAGTCCCGTCAGCCCCACAGCCACCCAGGGCCGCCCGAGGCTCAGGTAACCAGGGCCGGCCAAGGCTTGAGCTGCCAGCAGTGGCAGCAGCAGAGGTGTGATGGGGGCATCACCATCCCCTGATCGCTGGGTTGCCTCCTGCCCCTGAGGGCTCCCGGACTGTGAGAGAGGGCAGGCCGGGCTGAGGAACACCCCGCTCCAGTGCATGAATTTTCATGCGCCGGGCCTCTAGTATTCTAATAAATATGAGTTCATACTGGCCTCGTGACTGTAACGCAGCATCACAGCATGCATTCTTTGTAACTTACTTCTTTGTAACTTCTTTCTCCGATAGTGGAAAACCTGGCTCTCATAGTCTAGAATATATATCCTTATTTGTTCTGCTCTAGGATACATGTGAAGTGCTTTCAGGTGGCTAACCTGGAGCCCCTGTGAAACAAACGAATGAGACCACAGTGTCCGTGTGCAGGGTTTTCTCGTTAGTTTCAGGTATCCAGTCAAAAACTGTTTTTTAAAGTCACTTAGGTCAGCTCCTTTTTCCCCACTGAGATTTTTTTTTTTTAACTGTTAAAGTCAGGTAAAATTAAATTCAGTACTTTTTATTTTAAAATAGGGTACTTGTTATCCCATAGTATTACAGTAGATCTCTATTTTTTCTAACACTCTATCCATCCTTCTATCTCTATGTATACATAAAGTGACACTCAAATGGTAGTAACAGTTGCTTCTGGGTAATGGGACTTGAGGTGATGTTTTTAACATTATTCAGGTCCATATTCTGTAATTAATTTTTGTAATAAGCATAGATATTATTTTTACAGAGATAGCTCCTATTGGTTCTATTTCTCTGGAGAACCCTGACTACTACAAGGGACCAGGGCACTGGACCTCTGAAGCCGGTGGGGGGCTGTAATGGGTGAGCATCAGGCAAGATGAGGATGAGAAAGCCCGGCCTCCAGGGAGAAGCCACCTGAGCAGCTCTGCCCACCGAACAGGGCAGTTTTAGGTCTGATAAGGACTTTCTCCTACTGGCTCCTGCAGGCTGTCTTTCAAATTTCAGTCTTCCCTGACCTCCCAGCACCAGGAGCAGATCGCCTTCTCTGTGCCTCCCTCCGTCAGGAGCCCCATCACGCTGAATTCTTTTTGTCTCTTCCCTGTGTGCCTTCCTGTGCTCTGCTCACCGCTGAGTCCTCAACACCTGGCCTGGCACGCTCTGTGGCCCAGAAAACATTTGCTGAATGAACCAATGTGGAAGCAGGGACTAATGGATGGGTCCCAGAGTCCAAAGGGACTTGGTCAGTGGTGAAAGTCCAGCACCTCTCAGCCTCGTGATTTCTCACCACTTCCAGAAGGTAAATGGGAGACCAGAGAGGTTAGAAGGTCTGCCCAGGTCACACAGCAGAGCAGTGCTGATGACCGAAGCTGCAGCAGAAACAAGAGCAAGGGCTGGGAGGGGTGGGGGGCGGAGGGAGGGGACCAGGGAGGGCAGCTGAACGGAAACCCAAAGATCTCAGCTCTGCAATGTGTCAGCCCCTCGCTGACAGGGGCAGACTGTCTTCTTCTCCCACCCTCCCCACTCCACGGGCTGCAGGGAGCAAGCTGGCCCAGGGGCCAGGGGTGGCTGCCCTGGCACACTTGGCAGCCTGTTAACTTAATCTTCACCCAGCTGGGGGGAGCTGGGGAAGCTGGGGGGAGCTGGCTGTCACCTCCTTTCTGAAGCAGCTCCAGGCTGCTGGGGAAACAGCTGGACTAGCCCAGCTGTATTTCCCCCCCTCTCCCCCGCCCCCCAGTAAGGAAAAGGAAAAGGACAATTAAGAGGAAACCCAGAGGCAGGAAGCCAGGGTTGAGGCTGCCCTGGGAGGGGGAGGCAACCTGAGGAAATCCCTGTAAATGAATGTTAATTTTAATGGGAGGTAAAGGGAGAGGGGCGGAAAGCTATTCTGGGGATGGGGAGGCAAAGGGGAGGGGGAGAAGATGCAGGGTCTGTGCTCACAGATGGGTCTTTGTGAGCTTCCTGGAGGCTGCCCATCTAATGAGTAAGTAGCCAAGACGCTGGAGGCTGGTGTGGAGGCTGCCGTCTCCTTCACTCACACCTCCACCAACGCCTGTGTCCCTGTGACAGGACTGCATGCTAGGGGCTGGGCAAGTGAAGACCAATCAGCCCGGTCCCTGCCCTCAAAACATGGGGAGACCCACAGCGAGGCAGTCTGTGGTAATGCGTTGGGGCAAGCACTGAGCAGCCAGGATCACAGGGGCTGTGGGCGCATGAGGAGGCCCAGGGACACAGGGCAGACACCTTCCCAGGTGGTCCCACTTTTTAGGACCCAGCGTTCTGGGCAGGGGATACTCCGGGGCATCCTCACCCCCAGGCAGTGGCCTGGAGGGCAGCCACATCCTCAGTGTCTGGGAGCCCCTCCCCCAGCTTCTCTGCCCAGGGGTGTTCCTGCCATCCCAGAAGGAGCCGAAGGCCTCCCTCATGACCAGACATACCCTGACCTTCTCCAGGGTAAGGCTCGCTTCCATCCCTCCCACTTACCCCCTCATTCAGGACACAGCTCTTGACAGAGACTCTATGGGGTAGTCAAGTTCAAAGCTGAAATTTTCATTCATTCTTTCATTCATTCTTTATCCATTCATTCAACAGATCTTCATGGAGCTTCTCCCCTGTGCCAGCACCATCCTGGGTGCTGAGGACTTGCAGTGAACGCAAACAATTAAAAATCCCTGTCCTCCTGGAGCACTGGAGCGTCTAATGGATGAAGATCACAGAAGTAAGAAAAATATACAGAGCGTCAGATACTGACAAGTGCGGTGGAGAAAAACAAGGCCAGGGCGGCCACATGCTTAGCAGGAGCTTCTACTAACAGCCTCCACTTTCCCTCCTGCGAAGCGAATGCACCGGCCGCCCCCACAGACTCACCTGCCGGAGCCAGGGCCTTGGAGCACAGAGGCCCCGCTTGATTCATCTCAGAACCCCCGCCCCACCCACACAGACAGACACACACACATGCTCGCACCCCACCCTCTGGGGTGCTTTACACATTCCTTAGTCAGTGATTAAGACATATTTGCTAAATAATAAATGAGTGCAAACTCTCAGATCCAGGAAACCAGAGAGCCCGGCTGGGCCCTGCCTGTCTGCAGTTCCCCCTGTCTCCCAAGATGCCTGCAGTCTGTCTGCTGGGAGGGAGAGACCTCGGAGCTGGGGAATGGGGCGGGGAGGAACTGCTGAGCTGGCTGGCGGGTCTCACTGGGGCTGGGGCTGGGGCCATGATGTTTCTTTTGAAAGTTTCAAGACTGGGACAACCTGCACCGGGTATGTGTGTGTCGGGGGTGGGAGGATGGGGGGTGATAATGCTTGTTTTTCTTACTTGGTGATAACAGCTCCTCACCTAACCAACTCCAGTGGGCAGGATGGTTTTTGGAACAATGTGGAAACTGAGGCCCAGAATGGAGTCAAGTGTTTGCGGTCCCTTGGTAGATAAGTGGCAGCATGATCTCTGAGTCCAGGGCTCCTTCCACAACGCTGATTTCTTGGAGCTAGATGGGCTCTGAGGGCCTGGACAGGTGAGGGCCTGGTCCCTTGGGTTCCTGCTGGAGACTTGGGGGAGTGACTGTTCCTTGAGCCCTGGGGGACAGGAGCACAGCACCCACCTGCTCTCAGCTTTCCACAGTCCCTGGGGGCCTGCCCCAGAGCCAGGCTCCAGGCCTCCTGCCCAATCACCAGCAGTTCCCTCTGGGAACGCTCCATGTCCGTGGCTGCCAGCATTCCTGGCATTAGGATTCTCTGGTGCCAGGAGGGAGGGGGCCACATGTTCCCCATATGCCACCAGGATGAGGAGTTTATACCCAACAGCTAAACCAGCCGCTCCTCCTCCTCTTCCCCCAGCAGATTCCCCTGCCTCTCTTCTCTTTGTCTTCCTCAAAGGACCTCCCGCTCCTGACCAAGGAGGAATTAAAATGGGATGTTTTAGCATTTGCAGGGCCTCCAAACTTTCCAAAGAATGTCCACACGCATTGGTTTCAATTAAACAAATACGCATACCCTGAAATCAAACAGAAATCGGACTCATATGCCGAGCCAGAATCTGCAGGGACAGGTAAAGGTGAGCTCCTCAGAGGATCACCAGACCTATATCTATTCATCCATGTCTCCACCCATTATTCAACCATACATCCACCTTTCCATTTCTCCCTCTCCCCTCCCTCCCTCCCTCTACCCTTCCCTCCATTCATCTTTCTACCTCTCTATCCCTCCCTCACTCTCGATCTCCTCATTCCTCCATTCCCTCTCTACCCTTCCATATTTTCATTCATCCATTTCTTTATTCCTCCATCCTTCCCTCCTTCCTTCCATCCAATCTTCCACTCCTTCACCCCTTCATCCAGCCAGTCACTCACCTTTTTCTCTCTCCCTCCATCCCATCATCCAATCATATCATTATGCATCCATTTATTCATATCCATCTCTATTCTTCCTTCAATCTTTTCATTTTTACATCCACTTCATCCATCCATTTATCTCTCTCTCCCTTTACACATATCACATTCCTCCATCCTTCCCTTCTCCCTCTTCCCATCCCTCCACCCCTTCACCCTTCATCTAGTCAATCAGCCCTCTCTACATCTCTCCCCCAATCTCTCTCCATCCCCCTCCATCCCTCCTTCCATCCCTCCATCTCTCCATCCCTCCATCCACTTATTGAGAGCTCTCAATGAACCAGGCACTACCAGAGTGTGTCCTCAAGGGGGCAGTATGCTGCACACTGTGATATCTCAATAAATGTTTGTTGACTGGACCTAATGGCACCCATGTTCTAGAACTTACACTACAGTGAGTGCTAAGTCCCCAACAAACTCCAATTCTGCTGAGTCTGCAGTTGAAACTGAGTCTGTACTTGGGAAGTGAACAGAAAAGAAACATTAGCAGGACCCCACTCTCATGAGCGCTGACAGGGAGCCAGGGGCCTCTCCTTATCCCCATCTTATGACTGAGGCACTGGGCCCAGAGGCCCTGGCACAGGAGGGAAATCTGAGTGCACCTCAGCCTTCCACCAGCTCCACTTTGGGGATCAAATGTGTCCTGCCTTTTCCGGTTTCACTGTATATCCCTCCTCCAGCCAGTCCTATATTCCACCAAACTCAGGTCACACTTCAAGGCTGATTTGTTTGCTCCCACTTCTGCCCCGAGTCCAGAATCCCCCAACCTTCTCCTCCAGAAGAAATCCTACCCACTCACCAATACTCATCTCCAAAATGCCTCCCTCGGGAGGTCTTCCAGCCTCTACGAACTTCCACCAGAGTTCATCATGTCCCTGTTCCCACAAACCTATTGTTACACCCCCTTTACACATATCACATTCTCTGCCTTGTCTGAAGATATGCTGAGTGAAAGAGTTGTGTGTCTGCCTTCCCCCTCTGAGCTCCTTAAGTAGGTTAGGGACCTGCTATCTGAGCCATCTTGCGCCCCCCCCACCCCCACCACAACACACACACAAAACCTAACACCAGCATATGCACAGTGGGCAAGCAATAAATGTAGTTCAACCAGCTTTATAAGCCAGGTGAAATAAAAAATATTTGTCCATCAGCAGAGCATGGACACCTACTGTTGGAAAGTTGAGGACCAATAGGGCATAATTTCTATAATTTCTAAAAAGCTTCAACCTTTTGCCCAGCCCCTCCTGACCTCCCTCTCTCCCTCCACCTGGGAAAGAAGCTAAAAGGTGTCTAGTCTCTGGGGGGGGGGGAGGTTGGGGTGAAGTAGGTACTAACTGAACTTGGGGAGTCCAGGTTTGATTAGATCACACCCAACACCTCCTTCCCTTGCCTTCCCTGTCCTAGGCTAGCCCCATCCAGGCTTCAGAGGAGTCTGGGAAGGAGGAGGAGAACCTGGGAATCAATCTATATATATAAAAGCCTAAGGGACCAACGGACTGACCATCTGGTAGCTATGCCATGCACTGACCACCAGGGGGCAGATGCTCAATGGAGGAGCAGAAACCACAGGCATGAAAACATGGAAAAGACTGATGAATCTCAGAGGGAAGGGGGGAGAGGGGAGGGCAGGAAGAGATTAACCAAAGATCTTATGTGCATACCAGAGGCCCAGTGCACGGATTTATGCACGGGTAGGGTCCCTTGGCCTGGCCTGTGCTCTCTTACAATCTGGGACCCTTCAGAGGATGTCAGACTGCTGGTTTCAGCCTGATCCCTGCAGGCCAGGCTGAGGGACCCCACTGGTGCACAAATCTGTGCACCAGGCCTCTAGTTAATTAACAAGAGCAAATGTGTAGCAAGTGCTACACCTGCTCTAGGGGCTGAGATTGACATGCACCATTTCATTTAATCCAAGCCACCCTCAGGGGTGAGTACCACTGTTATCTCTATTTTTCAGGCAGAAAAATGAGGCTCAGGAAGATGAGACAATTTTCCAAAACATCCCATGAGTAGAGTAGGCATACGGCCAGGGTTGGAATTCAAGCAGTGGGACCCCCAGGACCCAGAGCTGTCAAGACAGCCCACACTCCTGCCCTGGCTTTAGAGGGGCCAAGAGGGAACTGCACATAGGCCGTAGGTGGGGCCCTTTTAGGACCGGAGAAAGGTTGGAGCTGAGGCTCCAGGCTTACGCACCAGCTTGTTCCTACTTGTGGGAGCTGAACCTGCATGCGCCATTTGGAAAAGAGGCCCCCGTGTGCCTGCAGGGCCTTCGGTGCCAGCTCTGCTGAGAGCCCAGCTTTGCACCCACATGGCAAGGCAGTCTGTGAGACCAGGAGGCATCACTTAACTCCCTGAGCCCCAGTTCTTATCTGTAAAATATCTGATAATATTTGCATCACAGGCTTAATGGGAGGGCATGTGATAAGGTGCTTGTCTGGTCCTTAGAAGGCATGCAATAACATCAGTCCCCTTGTCCCTCTGTCCCCTGCACTGCACCTGGGCAACCAGGCTGGGCATGGAGGGGGTGGGCGAGTGGTAGGCTCCTGAGGTCTCCTCTTCCACCCAGCTGGCCCAACAGGGGAGGCACCTGGGCCAGGTGAGAGGGAACCTGCAAGATCCCTCGCTGGCTGGAAGATGGGCCACGTGAACAGCGGTCTGCCTGGTATCTCCTGGGCCACAGCACAGCCAGCTCAGGATACTTGCCCTCGGCAATCGCAGTGCATCACTTCCCAGGCACTTTAGGGCCCTGGACACCCAGGATGAGAGCTGGGACAAGGACGTGGGGCCTGCTTCCTCGGTGCTATGCTGGGTCAGGCTCACTCCATACCTTAGCTCTCAGTTCACAAGATGAAGATTTCCATGGCTATTTGGCAGATGAGACAAATGAGGTTCAGAGAAGCTAACTAACGTGTCCCACATTGTAGAGATGGTCAGTGGCCAAGCTGAGGCTCAGCTCCAGTGGTGTGGCCTTGCCCTGGCCCCTTGCTGTCTAGTGTTGATGTGTAAATGGCTGTGCCTAGCACCACACAAGCACAGGTTGGCAGTCACAAGGCGAGATCTGAGCACCAGGGTGCTGGCCAGCAGGGCACTCCAAGGAAGCTCCAAGGAAGCAGGAGAAATGAGAGCCTCCAGAGGAGAGAGGACTGTGGCTCCCTGCCTCACAGGCCCCCAGGCAAGGTGCAGTGAGGCACTTCCTACCCAGTGCCCAGCAGGAGGCATCGTCTCACAGGCTTTAGCTCCAAGTTCTTTGAGGAGAGTGACAGGCTTTTGTGGCCTCCTTCCCAGAGAGGGCAGTGAGGAGTCAGGAACCCCCAGCTTAACCAACTTCGTGTGCCCAGGATCTGCCCAGCGTGGGCACCGGGGAGTATTGCCACCCCAGTCTGTCTGCATGAGTGAGGGTGGGAGGAAAAGGATGAAGAGACCGGCTTTTACGGTTCTTCTGGGGACCCAGGAACTTGACCTGAACAGGAAATGCCATCCTGCTTCTCTTATTTCACAGACTCCAAGCAGTTTTCTACCCCATGGATCTTCAGCCTCTGGCAGGTACAGTGAGAAAGCACGGCTGGCTGGAGAGGAGGCTGGCTCCCTCCCTATGGGGCTCCTCCCACTTTGGTCCAGGGGAGGAGAAAGGCGCGGTCAGCAGAATCCTCCCTCCCACCCGGAGTCCTGCAGCAGTCCCCCCCCAACCCCCTCCCCCAACACACACATCCCAGGGGCTGCACACAGCTATGGAGCTGGAAAGCCCTGGGAAAATAGTGTGAGGGATGCCATCCGCTGAGAGGCAGGGAAGCCAGCCCTCAGGCCAGAGCCCACCATGGGGATTTCCAGAACTGCCCCTCACCCGCCACTGAGCTGAAGGCACAGAAGGGAAGTTACATTCAGCAAACCTCTTATGTGATCAGCCCTTTATGTCTCGTGGATCTTCACGATAACCCTGTGGGCAGGAGGCACTGCCTCCCTTTTACAGATGGGAAAACTGAGGCTCAGTCAGAATACACAGCTAGGGAGTGGGGTGCTTGGGATCTGAGCTTCAACGTGTGTTCCTTCAGAACCTGCCCATCCAGATGGGGGAGGGTGTAAGTTACTCTCTATCATGAACCCCTTAAGGGACCCTGCTGCTTGTTCCCGGCCCAGGAGGGCCTGGGTAAATCATCAGCTGGACCATCTCCAAAATTTCCTGGAGAGTCACCCATCATGTCATTTGAGGTCTGTCACTGAAAGCCACTCTGGTCCCTGCAGGAGAGCCTCCCAGTGAGGTTTTGTGTGGGCAATGCTGACGACCTGGACAAAACGTCCTGGGGTCAGTGCCTCCTGGGTCTTGGTACACGGGAGAGAACTTGGGGCGTGTGCTCACTGATGGGATGCCTGGTCCTCAGGACACACTCTATGAAGGACAAGAAAGAGGGTGGCCCTGTTGGAAGAAATGTGCCAGGACGCGGAGGCTGGATTCAGGAGATGTGGCTGGTCAAAGGCTGTTCAGCTGTGCAAGGTATTGAGGCTGGCGTTTTGGGGGGATCTGATTGGAGTTTGGGGCTGGGGGCTCCCCACAAGCTCCAGGCTCGAGCTCCCACACCCTGGCCTGTCTCCTCGATGAAACACGGTATGTCCTGTGTCTGCTCAGAAGCTGTCCTTTGTGCAAACCCAAGTTAGCTGTAACGTCTGATGACTCCGTATCATTGTGTTTGGTGAGGGCTGGGTCTCCAGCTGAGGCCTCCATAGAACCCCATGGCACAATTCTACCTGTGTGCCTGCACATTCTACCCACAGACCCACTCAGGGGAACACACAGAACGCTTACCCTCAACAATCTGAGGGCAGAAAATGCCCTCCAGCCACAGAGTCCAGCAATGAGGGTTCCACATGCAGCCCCCCAGGTAGAAAGGGGCATGGAGCTGAGCCCGGAAGCAGGGGAGGGGAGAGGTGAGCGGGGATGGCAGCTGCTGAGCCAGCCCAGCTGTTCAAACATCCAGGCCCCCTTCCCTTTTCCTTCCAAAGGCCCTGCTCAGCGCTCAGGCCTGGCTCTCGGCCACCCTGGGGCCCTGCAGTAAACACCATGCAGAGATTTCCTCTCTAAACCTCAGGGGCCAGAGGGCCACCAGCTCTGGGGGAGCCATCGGGGCTGGATGGAGCAGGGGATCAAATGGAGGACCCTGCTGAGCTCAGAGGCAAACACAAGAAAGAGCATGGGAGGAGGAGAGGGACCACAGGTGTTGGCTGCAGCCAATACCAGCCCCTCTCTCTCTCCCCACATTCCTACCTCTAGCCATTGTCCACAGTGGCCTCCCTTTCTATGTCTTCTCTTTCAAGGCCCACTTTCAAGGCCCCTACCGAAGTATTTCCAGATGGAAAGCATCTCTCTCTATCCTCTGGCCACATGGTACCTGGTCTCCTGTGGCACCGGTCATTTCCTGCCTCACATGATAGACATTTGGGTGGGGGTCATGGCTGCCTTCCTACAGCTTTTGAGGCCAAGATGTGAGCTGAGTCCTGCCATGTGGTCCCCAGAGGGTATCTAACTCAGTGCCTCGGGGAGGAGCCAGAGGAACTGATCTGTAATAAGTTCGTAACTTTGCCCTTGCTAGGACTTACCTGCCTCATTAATCCTCACACAAATGCAGAGAGAAAGGCCCTGCCCAGTACACTTTATAGATTAGTTAACTATTGTCAATACTATCATTCTTATTGTTTTCATTTTTGAATTGTTTGTACCGGGGCACAGAAACATAATGGATTTTTCTATGTCGATTTTTTTTATCCGGCAACTTTGCTAAATTCTTCTGTTATTCCTAACACTACATCAGTGGGTTCCTTTAGGTTGCCCACCATCATGTGCAAGTAGTTATTATTTCTTCTTTCTTTCCAATATTTATATCCTTCAAGCTTTAAAAAATTTATTTTATCTTATTTTCTGTCTTACTGTGCTGGCTGGGCCCCCAATACAATACTGACTGGAGTGGCATGTTTGTCTTATGCCCGATGTTAGAGTTTTCCATCATTTCTCCGGCTTTATAATGTGTGTGCTCTAAAAGGTACCACTTATTAGACTAACAGGATTTCTTCTCCCCCTAGGCTTCTAAGACTTTTTTCATGAATGGATGTTGAAATGTATTGCATTCTTTTCTGCATCAGTTGAGATTATTACATACGTCCTGTCCTTTGGCTTGTCGGATGTGGTGAAGGACTCCAATCCATTTTCCAAAGTCAAACTGACGGCCTTCCTGGGTTAAACTGAACACGTCATCATGTGTGGTCATTCTTATTCATTAGAGGAGTCTGTTTGCTAACATGCATTTTGTCTCTGTGTCCACGAGTGAAGCAGCTTCCTTCTCCATTGTGCTGAGTCTGGTTTGGCCAGCAAGGTTTTACTCGCCTCATAAAAATGAGCTGGGAGTTACCTTCTCTGCTTTGATCTCTGGAGTATTTCGCGCACGATTAGAATGATCTGAAACTTGACTGTTTGGTAGAACTTGTTTGTAAAGATGTCTGAGGCTGGTGTTTTCAACTCTGAAAAGTCTGAAACGTTGGAGTCAGTGTCCTTTGTGGGACTATTCCGGGGCCCTCACACACAACTTTAGAGGGCACTGTTTTGCATCGTATTTCTTCTGGTGCCCATTTTCAAGTTTTATTTTTCTAAGAATTTATTGATGTCCCATAATTTTTTTTAAACATTTCAGAGAGGAAGGGGGAGAGAGAGCGAGAGCAATAGAAACATCCATGATGAGAGAGAATCATTGATTGGCTGCCTCCTGCACGCCCCCTATTGGGGATCGAGCCCACAACCTGGGCATGTGCCCTTGACCAGAATCAAACCTGGGACCCTTGAGTCCACAAGCCAATGCTCTATCCATTGAGTCAAACCAGTTAGGGTGTGTCCCATAATTTTTAATATGTATTTGGAGAAAACTCATACTATCTTTTGATTATTCCAGCAGCTCAATTGCTGTATAATTGACATAAACTAACTTTACATATGCAAAGCACACCTTTTGATGACTGTGACATATGTATACACTGTGAGACCATGACTGCTTTCAGGACAGAATATATCTATCATCCTTCAAAAGCTTCCTCAAGCCCCATCCTTCACCTTCCCTCCAGGTAACTACTGATTTGCTTTATGTCTCTGCGCATTTGTTTGCATTTTCTAGATTTTTGTAAAATGGACCATATAATGCATACACTGCTTTGTCTGGCTTCTTTCACTCAGTGTAATTATCTAGAAGTTCATTTAAGTTGTTGTGTTATCAACAGTTCATTCCTTTTTGTTGCTGAGTAATATTTCATTATATGGATATACCACCATTTGTTTATTTTTTCACCTTTTGATGGCCATTTGGGTTGTTTTTAGTCTGGGCTACTATAAATAAAGCTGCCATGAACATTAGTGTACAAATTTTTTAATGAAACATATGCTTTTACTTCTTCTGGGTAAATAGAGGTGGAATGGCTAGGTTGTATGACTGGTGTATATTTGACTTTTCAAGAGACTGCCAAACTTTCCCAAAGTGGTTGTATTATTTTACATTCCTACCAACTGTGTCTGAGCATCCTCACATACCCTTACACACTTGGTAGGATTGACTTTTTCACATTAGACATTCTAATGGTGGATAACGGTATCTCCTTGTGGTTTTAATGAGCATTTCCTTATCTGGCTAATGATGTTGAGTATCTTTTCATGTGCTATTTGACATCTGTATGGTATATCTTTCTTGGTGAAGTGTCTGTACAATTTTTTGCCCTTTTCTAATTTTTATTTGTTGAGTTTTAAGTGTTCTTTATGTAATTTGGATAGAAATTCCTCATCAGATAGGTAATTGGCAAACATATTGTTTTCCTGCTTATGATTTCTTTTTATTCTCTTACAATGTCTTTGAAAGAGCAAAAGTTCTTAATTTTGATAAAGACCAGATTTTCAGTTTTTTTTCTTTAATGGTCCAAAATGTCACACATATCTTCTGTTATGTTTTCTTCCACAGTTTTATAATTTTATGTTTTACATTTTGGTCTATTGTTCATTCTGAGTTAATTTTTTGTGTATGGTGTGAGGTATGGATCAAAACTGTTTTTTTAAATACGGACATCCAATTGTTTTAGCATCTTGTGTTGACAAGACTGTTGTTATGACTTTGTTTAATTAACATGTGTTAAGTGGAGCACAGGGTGAGTCAAGGTTCAATAACAGACCACAAGAGAAATGGAAATAGGGAAGTTTATTATCCCCAGGTCTTGGAGGAAGTACACCACATGCCTTGAGGGGCCCCATGTGGAGGTCAAGGCAGAGTGCAGATAGAGAGCAATAGGAATGGGGGCACATGCCTTTGTTAGGGTCCATGGGTAGAGGATTTGAGTTCCTGGGCTAAGGCTGGATTACCAATTCAAATATGAAAAGCAGGACTTTGGGAAACTCTCTGAAGGTCTTACGTAAGGGGCACACAGGGGAAGGCCCTGGGAGGTGGCGGAGACTGCTGGTCACAAAGGCTGTTGAGGAAGTTGTGAGTCCACAGGCTGTTCTCTCAGGCATGCTCTTGCAGGAGGGGCTAGTGTCAGGTTAAAGCCCTTGAAGGCACTTGGCCAAACAAAATGGACATCAAAGCAGCAATACCATGGAAGCTTAGCTAAATTCTTGAGAACTATCCTTCTCCACTGAATTGCCTTTGTACCTTTTTCAAAATCAATTAACCATGCATGTGTGGGTCTAGTACAGACGCTTCATTTTTTTTTTCATTAATCTATGCATCTATTTTGATGCTAGTAGCACACTGATTTGATTACTGTAGCTTTATACTAAGTGAGGTAGTGCAAGCCCTCCAACTTTGTTCTTTTTCAAAATGGTTTTCACTGTTCTAGGTTCTCTGCATGTCCAGATACATTTTGGAATTAGCTTGTCAATGTCTACAAAAAATAGCATGCCAAGGCTTTGATTGGGATTGAGTTGAATCTGCAGATCCATCTGGGGAGAACTGACACCTTAACAACATTGAGCCTCCCATCCATGAACACAGTGTATCTCTTCACTTATATAGGTCTCTTTAACTTCTACCAGCAGTGTTTTATAGCTTCAGCATACAGGCTTTTCACATCTTTTCTCAGATGTATCCCTACGTATTTCATATTATTTGATATGATTGTAAATGCTAATTTTTGTTTCAATTCCCTATTGTGAGTAGTATCAAATTTTGCATGTTGATCTTATATCTTGTCACCTTTCTTAACTCACTAATTAGTTATAACAGTATTTTTGTAGATTCCAGAGTATTTGTTGCATGGGTTATCACGTCATCTGCAAAATAAAGACAGTTTTACTTCTTCCTTTCTTATCAGGATGTTTGTTTTATTTTTGCCTAAATGCACTGGCCAGAAACCTCCAGTACAATATGAATTGAAGGAGTGACAGTGGACATCTTTGACTTGCTCCCAATTTCAGAGGGAAAACATTCAGTCTTTCATTGTTAAGCATGATGATAGTTTTAGTTTTTTTATAGTTACTGTTTGTCATATTGAGGAAGTTCCCTTCTATTCTATTGCTGAAAGGTTTTTTTGTTTTGTTTTGTTTTTGTTTTAAATCAGGAATGGATGTTGAATTTGACAAATGCTTTTATTGCTTCCATTTAGGTAACCAAATGACCTCTATTTTTTAGTCTGTTAAAATGTGAATTATAGTGATGGATTTTTTAATATGAAGCCACCCTTATGTTCTGTAATAAAACACTACTTGGTCATGATGCATTATCAACTTAGTGGCTATAATAAAAAAGTCAGATAATAACAAGTGTTAGAGAGGAGGTGGAGAAATTAGAACCCTAACATATTGCTAAAGAGAATATAAAAAATGGTTCAGCCACTCCGTTGGTTCTTCAAACAGTTAAACGTATGACTCAGCCATTCCAGTCTTAGAAAACAGGCATTCACACAAAACGTATGAAAAATAAAACACACCCCCACAAAAACTTGTACAGTCACGCACTGCCTAACAACGTTTTAGTCAATGATGGACCGCATATATGACAATGATCTCACAAGATTATAGTGGAGCTGGGATGCCGTAACCATCATAACATCATAGTGCAACGCATTCCTCACGTGTTTGTGGTGCTGCTGGTGTAAACAAACCCACTGCGCTGCCAGTCGTGTGAACGTCAACACGTGAAATTATGGACAGGACATAATACTTGATAGTGATAATAAATGGCTATGCCACTAAGTTATGTATTTACTATACTAAGCTTTTAGACATTATTTTAAGGTGTTCTCTTTCTTTAAACATCTGCTATGAGATAAGTACCTGCAACAACCTCATGCATCTCGTGTTAACTGCGTCTCTGGATTGCACCCTGTCTTCTTGCGCTTGATTTAATCTCGAGTTGTTTTGTACAGTAACGTGCTGCAGAGGCCCGTAGCCTCGGAGCAGTAGGCTATCCCACACAGCCCAGGTGTGCAGCAGGCTGTACCACCTAGGTGTGCGGAATTGTGCTCTGTGATACTCGCACAACGACAAAATCGCCTAATGACTGTACATGAATATTCATCGCAACATTATTCATAAAATTCAAAAGGTAAAAATAGCCCAACTGTCCTTTCACTGATGAATGGACAAATAAAATGGACAGACAATATTCCTTACAGTGGACTATCATTTGGCAATAAAAAAGAATGAAGTATTGAGCCATGCTACAACCTCAGAGAGAGTATGCAAAGTGAAAGAAGCCAGCCACAAAGCACCACATCTTGCGTGATTCCGTTCAGTGACGTGTCCAGAGTAGGGAAAACGCTAGAGACAAAGTAGAAAGTAGTGGAACCTAGGACTGAGGAAGTCTGAGGGAAATGGGGAGAGTTAATGGGCATGGAGCATCTTCTTGGAGTGATGAAACTGTCCTCATGCTGACTGTTACACAACTCTGTGCACATGCTAAAAACCTGGAACTGTACACTTTAAACTGGTCAATTGTGTGATATGTGAGTCACATCTAAATTGAGCTGCTATTTAAAGAGAGCAGCAAACAAACCAACAACAAGCAAATGTAGGCTCAAAGATGAAAAAAAAAAAAACTGGCTTAGAGCTGAAATTTAATTTTTAATTTAGTCTGAAAATGTTGTCTTCTCACCAGAACGTTTAGTCCATTTACACTGATTGTAATATCTGGGTTTATTCCCACCATCTTATTTTGTGTTGTCTATTTGAACAGCTTTTTCTCTTTTCTTTTCCTTCGTGCCTCACTTGGAATTAAATGAATTTGACCCTCATTGAAAAAAACATCTTAACAGAAGGAAAACAAACAATGGGAACAATAAGTAATGTGACCCGCCAGTGTCCCCAAATCCAGCTCGGGGAGGAGCTGTCTGCTTGGGGTGAGCTGCCTCCTCTGTAGAACTCTACTCCGGGACCTGCTCCTGTGAACAGTAATAAGACGCGGTTCAGATTTCTATGTGTATTGAGTTTCATTTCCCCCTTTACTAGTTAAGCAGTTTTATTTTCTTTCTTTATTCTTCTGGCTGTTACCCTTAATATTTTCACATTCTTACTTAGCATAGCAAAGCTAAGTAAGTTCTCTTTTGTTGTATTAGACTCCCCCACATTAGACATTATTACCGATGCATCACAGTCACTGTGTCTTGAATTTAAGCACACATTTACCATCATCTTTGCTCAACATTCTTCCTCGAATCTTAGGCCTTCCAACTCTGAGGTATTTTTCTTCTACCTAGAGTACATTTTTTTAAAAGCAGCTTTATTGAGCTATAATTCGTCTGCCACATAATTCATCATTTTAATGGTACAATTCGATGGTTTTTAGTATAGGCACAGAGTTATGCAGCCATTACCATGATCAGCTTCTCAACATTTTCATCACCCCAATAAGAAATCTTGTAATCACCAGTAGTCACTTCATATTTCCCCCAAAATCCCCCAGGCCTAGGCACCCACTAACTTTTTTTTCTGTCTTTTTAGATTTGCTATTCTGGACATCTCACCTAAATTGAATCATGCAGTATGTGGTTTTTTGTGATTGGTTTCTTTCACTTAGCATAATGCTTTCAGGGTTCCTCACAATTGTACATGTATTAGTACTTCAGTCCTTTTTATTGCCAAATAATGTTCCCTTGTATGAATATACTACATTTTATTTATCTGCTCATCAACCAAAGGACATCTGGTGTTTTCTCACTTTTTAAATGAATAATGCAGCTATGAACATTTATATGCAATTTTTATATGGATTGATGCTTTTATTTCTCTTGAGTATATATACCTAGGAGCAGAATTGCTGGGTCATATGGAAACCCCATGTTTAATAGTTTGAGGAACTGTCAAACTGTTTTCCAAACTACATTCCTATCAGCAATGTCTGAGGGTTCCAACTTCCCCATGTCCTTGCCAATACTTGATATTTTCTTTCTTTATTCTTTCATTTTTTTTTAAAAAAAAAGTTTTTTTATTATAACCATCCTAGTGGGTGTGAAGTGGGTTCTTATTGTAGTTTTGATTTTTATTTCTTTGATAGCTAAATATGCAGGGCATATACTTATGTGTTCTTGTACTTATTGGCCGTTTATATATGTCCTTTAGACAAATGTATGTGTAAATCCTTTGCCTATTTTTTAATTAGTCTATTTGTCTTTTTAATATGGAATTGTAATCGTTCTTTATATATTCTAGCTCTTACCAGATAGATGATTTCAAAATATATTCCCCCATTCAGTATTTGTTTGTTCACTATCTTGATGGTGTCCTTTGAAGCACACAAGTTTTACATGTTGATGAAGTCCAACTTACCAATTATTTCTTTGGCTGCTGTGCTTTTGGTGTTGTATCTAAGAAGGCTCTGCCTAACTCAAGGTCACTAAGATTTACACCTATGTTTTCTTTTAAGATTTTTATAGTTTTAGCTCTTACTTTAGGTTGAGGACCCATTCTGAGTTGATTTTCATGTGTGCTTTAAGGAAGGGGTTCCAACTTCTTTATCCTGCATGTGACTATGGAGTTGTCCTAGCACCATCTGTTGAAAAGACTATTTCCCCTCCCCCGCACTGAATTGTCTTGGCACCCTTTTGCATTAATGTACTAGTTTATTTCTGGTTTCTCAATTCTGTTCCATTGAACTATATGTCTATCCTTATGGCAGTACTATGTCGTCTTTCAGTTAAGTTTGTAGTAAGTTTTAAAATGAGGAGGTGTGAGCCTTCCAATTTTGTTCTTCTTCAAGTTTGTCTTAGCTATTCTTGGTCCCTTAAATTTCCATATGAATTTTAGGACCAATTCAATTTTAAGATCAGGGCTATTTCTGTAAAACAACCAGCTAGAGTTTTAATAGAGTTTTCATTGAATTTGTAAATCAATTTGGAATGCATTACCATCTTAACAATATTAAGTTTTCAAATTAATGAATAGGAGATATCTGCCTATTTAGGTCTTCCTTAATTTATTTATTTGGTAATTTTCAGAGTACAATTTGCCCTTCTTTTGTGAAAGGTATTTCCAAGTATTTTATTCTTTTTGATGTTATTGTAAATGAAATTTTCTTAAGTCCATTTTTTTAAAATATATTTTATTGATTTTTTACAGAGAGGAGGGAGAGGGATAGAGAGTTAGAAACATCGATGAGAGAGAGACATCGATCAGCTGCCTCTTGCACGCCCCCTACTGGGGATGTGCCCGCAACCCAGGTACATGCCCTTGACCGGAATCGAACCTGGGACCCTTGAGTCCGCAGGCCGACGCTCTATCCACTGAGCCAAACCGGTTTCGGCTTAAGTCCATTTTTTGATTATTCATTGTTAATATATAGAAATACAATTCTTTTTTTGTACATTGATCTTGTACTGCAACCTTACTGAATTTGCTTATTGTTTCTAGTAGTTTTTTAGTTGATTCCTTAGGATTTTCTATGTGCAAGAACATGCTCATCTGAAAATATAGTTGTACTTCTTCCTTTCCAATCTGCAGGCCTTTAATTTCTTTTTCTTGCCTAACTGCTCTGGTACAATGTTAAACAGAAGTGGTGAGAGGAGACATCTTGCTCTTGACTTTAGGAGGAATGTCCTTTAGTGAGGTCTGTTGGTGGTAAATCCAATCAGTGTTAGTACATTTTTGTTCTTGAAATATAGATCCATTAGAGAATTTTAGGTTAACAACTATTTTATTTCAGCTATATAAATTTTAAGTATACTAAAAAATCATTCTGTTGTCTTCTGGATTGAATCATTGCTCTTCAGAAGTCAGCCATCTGCTTAAATGCTGTTCCATTAGAGGTGACTTTTGTCTCTCTGACTGCTTTCATTCTCTCTCTCTCTCTCTCTCTCTCTCTCTCTCTCTCACACACACACACACACACACACACACACACACACTCACTTAGTTCTGTTGGTTTACTGTAATGTGTATAGGTGTGGCTCTTTTAACTTTTAGCACTTAAGAATTATTGGGTTTTCTGCATGTAAGCTTTGCTGTCTTTCCACAACTCTTGAAATGTTGTTATGATCTCCTCAAATATTTCCTCTTCCCTATATTCCTCTCCTTTCTGTCCAGTATTCTAATGAAACATGTTAGATGATCATACCTCTTTTTACTTGTCCTCTACATTCTCCAACACTTTTCTCTTTGAGCTGCATTCAGAATAATTTCTGCACCTCTAGCTCATGTTTTACTAATTATGTCTTCAGCTTTATATAATCTCCTCTTTGGCTTTGAATTCTGCAATTTCAAGGGTTGTATTTTTCATTTCTAGAAGCTGTATTTGATCAATTTCCAGATCTATCTAGTTTGTTGGACTCTTGTTACTTGTTCACATTTTTAAGTGAATTGAGGAGCTTCTTCTACAGCTTTATATTTGCCTCCATGGTGGCTTTTGACAGTAATCCTGTGTTATTTTTATAATAAAAACACCAATGAAAACTTGGAGCGTTCATTGTGAAAGGCTGAGTGGGGTTGGGTAGATGGGGAGTATGTTGGGAAGGTTTTGGGCATCATTCCTCAAATTTAGTGGACCACGCACCCTCCCTACACTTGTTTTGTTTTTGGTGGTAGTGGTGTGTATAGGTGTATCTCAGGAGTGAACATCCCACAGGCAATCAAAATGGAGCCAAGTTCCCCTCCCTGGGGGCAGGGTGCTGATGGACATGACCTCATTTAAGCCTCACACTGGCCCTCTGAGGCAGGTCTGATTATTATCCTCATTTTAGAGAGGAGGCCCAGTTAGGTAAAGGCCCCTGCCCAGGGCCACCCAGCTGGTGAGTGGAGGAGCCTGTGTGTGCGTTTGGATCTGTCCAGCATGGTCTCTGGGAGCAGAGCTGCTGAGCAGCCTGCCGCTGGGGGAGGCAGGGTGGTCTGAGTGTGCTAGCCTGGGGCCAAGGACCAGCCGTGTCTGTCCCGGGGATGGCCCCTCCCCCACCCAGGATGTGTCATATTCTCAGGGGCAGCCAAAGGTGAAAGGTAAGCAGGGTCTGGGGTAGGGTGGGACCAGGGAGGGTGACGTCACCCCCACTCTTAGTAATGCTTTGGCAGAGCCTGAAGCTCCCACCTTGGGAGGGAGAGAGGAAGGAGGAGGGGCAGTGCTGGAGCCGGCAGTTAGGAGGCTGCCAAGTCGGTGATCAGGAGCGGGCGCTGTGCCAGGAGCACCCGGGACCCGGCCTCCTGGGGAGGGGCCTCCAGTAGAGGAGAGACAATTTCAGAGTCCTGGGAGGGGACTCTAGAAAGCAGTGTCCATATCAGATGGATGTGGATGATTGTCAGTGGTCTTTCTGTCTCTCTGTCTGTGTAACTAGCAAGTCTAGTGGCCAGCTGTCCCTTGATTGGTGCCTGACTGTCTGATGGCCTGATTTCTTCACTGCTTGGTGCACTGTCTCATTTACATGACTGACACTTGCAGATGTCAGCAGGGATGGCCGGGATCTCTGCCCACTTCTGTGAGACCTTTCGCTAACTTTTCACAGGTGCCTGATGCTGACCCTTCTGAACAACCAGGGTCAGGTGGCAGCAAGGGAGGAAATGAACATCTACAGGTGCCAGGGGCCAGGGGCCAGGTGCCGGAGGAACAAAGCTGGGTTGGACAGGGCCTGCCTTCAAGGAACTGGATTCCTACCTGTGGTGACTGACTGGCACTGGTGCCTTGGCTGAGCTGGCCTCATGGGCTGGGAGAGGAAAGCAACTTGATTCTTGTCTCCTGACATCTGTTTCTGGCGCATTCACAGGAGGAAGCTCTTCCCTGTGCCTGGGTGAGAACTATGCAGCCCCACAGTGTTCTGACCTCTGTTCGGTGACAAAGATGCTTAGGTCACTTTAAGTTGCAACACACAGAGTCTGATTAACCATGCAAAGCCCCGGGTCCCAGGTGATAGTCACTCACAACTGTGAACTTGAATTAGAGTTAGTACACTGCCCTGGCTCTCCTCTGCAGGCAGTGAGCTGAGGGGGGTTGACCTTCCTCCACCCAGCACGTGTCCTTGCTCCTCGCCCCTAGGCCCTCATCCTGCTCTTCACCTGTAGGGCTCCTGACTGTATGTAGGAATGCTGTTGATTCTTCACAGGTTCCTAGAGCCCCTCACCCTCAAGGAGCCAGATCCTCCAGGGTGGGCCCAGGAACCTAGATTTCTAAGACGAGGCTCCAATGATTGTTACATACAGCAAGCATGGGGCACTGCTAGCAGGACGGTAGCCCAAGTTCTTTTCTGCATCACCTTATTTCATTCTAACACCGAGAAAGGGATCCTTTATATTCATCCATCCATCCATCCATCCATTCATCCATCCAACCATCCACTCATCCATCCATCTATTCATCCATCCATCCACTCATCCACTCATCCATCCATCCATCCATCCATCCATCCACTCATCCATCCATCCATCCATCCATCCATCCATCCATCCACCCATCCACTCATCCATCCATCCACTCATCCATCCATCCATCCATGCATCCATCCATCCATCCACTCATCCATCCATCCACTCATCCATCCATCCACCCATCCATCCATCCATCCACTCATCCATCCATCCATCCATCCATCCATCCATCCATCCACTCATCCATCCATCCATCCATCCATCCATCCATCCATCCATCCATCCACTCATCCATCCATCCACTCATCCATCCATCCACTCATCCATCCATCCATCCATCCATCCATCCATCCATCTATCCATCCATCCATCCACTCATCCATCCACTCATCCATCCATCCATCCATCCATCCATCCATCCATCCATCCATCCATCTATCCACTCATCCATCCATCCATCCATCCATCCATCCATCCATCCATCCATCCACTCATCCATCTATCCACTCATCCATCCATCCATCCATCCATCCATCCATCCATCCATCCATCCATCCATCAACTCATCCATCCACTCATCCATCCATCCATCCATCCATCCATCCATCCATCCATCCAAAAAAATATGTATTAAATGCCTTTAATGTGTTAGGCATAGTGTTCCAAGCTGGGGGAAGGGCAAGGGACAAGCCAGAAGCCTTCCCTGCCCTCAAGGAACTCAGAGTTCAAACCAGAAGACCCAAACCCTAACCAGCAATTACAATTTTCTGCCAGGAGAGCCCCATGGGGAGAACAGTGCCTGGAACCGGGCAGGAGAGCTTGCTCCCTCGGGCAGAAGTTCCAAGCCTGCCGAGCTGCCAACTCATTTAGTCAGTGTGAGGTTGGGACCGGCAGTATGCCCGCTTTTGAGAGGAGGAGCTAAAAGGTTAACTCACTTGCTGATGGTCACATAGCTCAGGAGGGCAGAGCTTGGATTTGAACCCATGGCCTGTGTGTGCGGACAGGAGGCAGTGCTAGAGGAGGGAACCATGGGAGGGGGATGGGCATAGCAAAACCCTGATATCATTGGGGGCATGGTCAGGGAAGCCGCCTGAAGGTTGATCCAAGGGGGAGCAAGGTTAGGCAGGAGAACAGAGGGATAATTTTTGGGGGGGCTGGAAGAGCAGGGCTCCTTTCTGAGAGAAGGTCAGAGCACTAAGGGAGTTTGGGGCTGGCTACTTAGTCTAAGACACCAGGCAAACAAGTGTGGGAGACCCACCTGATCAGCAGCTGATGAGTCTGGCAGGTGTGGTCCAGGCATTTGTAAATCTTATCTCCCCCCCACACACACACCAAGGAGGCCGGCAGCCATGAGTCTGAGCCCCAGGGTTGGGAGCGGGGGTGACTAGATTCACATGCCCTGTAGCCACCCACTCACCAGCTGTGTGACCCTGGGCAGGCTAAGCCTCATCAGTTAGAATGAAGATGACACTAGGAATTCTCAGATCTTCGTGTTGTTTGGGGGAATAATTAAGATAATGTGTGCAAAGTGCTGACAGGAAACATTAGTTTTCAGTATCTGCTGGTACGTGGCTCTGAGCATCCTCTCCGATTGAAAGGTGAGGAGACGGAGGGCCAGAGATGGAGAGTGGCTGAGGTTTCTCAGCTCCAGTGCAGGGGTTTTGGCAGGCTGTCCCAGAGGAGGGCAGCCATGTGTGGGATGCGAGGCCTCCCCCAGCCTCTCACCTGGGCACCTGTCTGCTCTCACAGAACATCTGCTGGGCTCCCAGGCCACACAAAGGCTCCTGGCAGCTAGATTCTGACAGGCCAGGGCACCTGGCCCAGGCCTGCTGACAGCCTGGAGGAGGCAACCTTGGCAGGGGCTGGCTCTGGGAACTTTTGGGAGGTCTGTGGCTACCCCGCCCGCCCCCCCCCCCCAGGGGTGTGATCGCCCTGGGAGCAAGAGATAGCCCGACTGACCCTGCATTCCCATTTGGAAACAGTGCGGCCAGGAGATGAAGGGCGCCATGCCCAGTGCCTGGTGGTGGAAGATGGCTGTGGTCCAGCAGCTAAAGCAGAGGGCCAGGGAGATGGGTGGGGATGAAGGATGGCTGTGGCTTGTCAGCTATGGACACTGGGGAGCAGGATGCAGCCTGTGCTTCTCTCTCTGCCCCTCCAGCACATGCCACCTCCTCCTTCACCTGCTGCCACTCACAGCATAACTCCTGGGCATCATTGAGGCCTGGGCATCATTGAGGCAGGGAGCAAACCAGCTCTTAGAGTCGGGGACACCTTCCAGCACCCCCCTCCCCTTTCTTTCTCCTCTCAGCTTCCCAGCCCCAACATATCACACACAGGACCCAGGGGAAGTTTCGGAATCCCTTTTTAAGAAGCCACAGCTGTGGTGATAGAGTAAGGAGAGGCCCTCCCTAAATCCAGCCAAACCTGGAACGAATTCTATCTCGACCACTTACTAGATAGGTGGCCTCAGGTGATCACTTCACCTCTCTGAGGTCTCAGTTTCCCCATCTGTAAAGAGGGGATGATCCTAACTACCTCGGTGTGCACCGAGTGAGGGCCTGGCATGCAAGGGGTCCAGGAAATGTCACAAAAGAAAGACCACTGTAGAAATGGGCACAGGCTCCCAATAAATACTGGCTGGTTAAATAGGAGGCGGCATAAAAAAGAAATAAACGGTCCCAACATCGCTGCCTTCGTCTTCCTTTCCTTAGAGGCACGGGCTGGGGTGAGAGACAGCAGGGTGAGCTACGGCATAATTCTTGGGCAGGGAAGGCTGAGAACATTCTCAATGACGTCAGCCCCTGTGTGCAGAATACATTACACTCCCTCAAGCTCTCTCTGACATTGAGGCTGGTCTGGGAAGGAGATTCAGAACTGAGTCCAAGAAGACAGACTTTAGGTTCTAACCTTGGCTCCGCCTCTTCCTGTCAGGCAGTCTTAGATGAGGCCCATGTCCCCTCCAAGCCTCTGTTGTTGTATTTTTTTTTTGTCTATAAAGTGAGGGTCCCAGTACCAATTCTCAGAGCTGCTGGGAGGATGAAATGAGGTCATCTATGTCATATGAGAGCATGGGCCTGGGCCTGGCATACAGTAGGCCCTCTGCAGGTGATGCTATCATTATTACTATCTGAGGTCATCATTGTATCAGTTAGCTACTGCCGGGTAATGACTACCCTCAAATTTGGGGGCCTAAACAACCACGATTGATTTAGCTCATAATTCTGTGTGTCCAAGAGAACCAAGAGGATTAGCTGCCGGGATCACAAGGTTGCTGTCAACCTGGACGCCGCAAGCTGGGCTCACCAGGTGCGTGATGCAGGGGCAGAGGCTAGACCCCTGCACCGCTGTCAGCTGCCACCACTTCCCCTTCCCACCCCCCCAGCATCCCAGGAGGCTGTTCCCACCTCCCATCCTCCCCAGCCCTCCCCTCTGGCCCCTCTGCACGTCCAGCTGTTCCTGCCACCCCCCCCCCCACCCCCACATCCTGCAGGAAGCCCATTTCTGTCTACAGAGGGTGCTGCGAGAAGCATCTCAGGGAACATTAGGGGGTGGGGTGACTGGCTTGGCTCTGGGCCTGACATTGCTCCAGGCCAGACAGCAGATGCTGGGGAAATGACTTCAGAGGGGTCAGCTGGGGGTGGGAGTGGGCTTTCCAGATCAGGTGTCCTCTAGCGGCCCATCCTACCTGGCTGCACCTTCCCCAGAAGCCAGGAGGCTTCGCCCCACCGGGCAGGGGCCCGGGCACTGATTCCTTCCTGGCCAGACTCTGGACCAACCAGCAGTTCCTGACCTGGAGGCACAGACACACCTGCCTGGCCTGCCCGGTCCTGTCCAGGGGGTGGCAGCACTGAGGGAGGGATCCAGTCCTGGGACAGGCTACACTGGGAAGCAGCTCCGGAAGCACATGCCCTCACTTGCTCCACAGTAACAGTAACACTGGAGGTCGGAACTGCAGTCCCGTCTCACAGATGACACGAAGACAGGTGATGCCACTCTGCCAAGCGCTGTTTTGATTTTCTTTCATTTCAGCTGGGAAGGGGTTTACCGTGAGAATGGCTAATTATGCAGTGTGGCTGGGGGGTGGGGGCTGAGTGATGGGCGCTTCCACCCTCTATCCTGTTTGTTCCACCCAATGTTCATTATTCAGCTTCCTTCCACAGGATGCCAGAGGCCCGGGATGGGCCCCGGGGGTCCCCAGCAACATTGGCATGGCCCATGCTGTCAGGAGTTGGCAGCTGTGTGCATGCGTGTGCTGTGTGTGCATGTGTCGGTGGTACAAGTATGTACCGAGGTGTGTGCAAGACTCCCTGCATTCACCAGAGCACAGCTGCCATACAGCGTCTTCGCCACTGCGCTCTCACAGCTTACAACACTGGCGCAGCCTGCCCTGGTGTGCCCACTGCACAGTCACTGCCAAGGAGCCCCAGGGGGTACGGGGTGGGGGGCGGGCGGGAGAAAGGACCAAGGCACAGACACAGGGATGAATCTCCCTGTGAACCCCAGCTGTCCCCAGAACCCGGTCAAGCCCCAAAAGGAGGGGCAAGTAGGTGAATATTACCTGAGGCTGCTGCTCTGATAAAACAGACTGGCTTAAAGAAACAGGAACACGTGCTCTCCCGTTATGGGGCCAGAATCTGAAATCTGGGTGTCTGGGGCTGTGCTCCCTTCAAGGGCTTCAGGGGAGGGTCCTTCCTGCCTCTTCAGCTTCTAGGGCAGAGGTGGGCAAACTTTTTGACTCCAGGGCCACAATGGGTTCTTAAACTGGACCGGAGGGCCGGAACAAAAGCATGGATGGAGTGTTTGTGTGAACTAATATAAATTCAAAGTAAAGGAGCGGAGGGGAGAGCAAGAGAACCGGATACAACAGCCAGATCTGGCCCGCGGGTTGTAGTTTGCCCACGGCTGTGGGCTCCTGGCCACATCTCTTCAATCTTCATGTGAGCCCTCCTCCTTCTTGCAGATCATCTTTCGCATAATGAAGTGCCCCCACCCCCCTGTTCACCTGCCCACTTCCTGCTGATCAGGAGCCCCCATCCCTTTGTTCAGGTGCCCACTTAGGGCTGATCACTTGTCCCTGCCCCCTGTTTAAGTGCCCATTTCTGGCTGTGCCCACTTCCGGCTGATCACATGCCCCTGCTCCCTGGTCACCCGCCCACTTCTGGCTGTGCCCACTTGGGGTTGGTCACAATCCCCGACCCCCTGTTCACATGCCCACATCCAGCTGTGCTGACTTCCGGATTTCATGCCCCTGCCCTCTTGTTCAGGTGCCCACTTCTGCCTGGTCATGTGTTCCCACCCCCTTGGCAGCGGGTGGAGCCTCCTTTCAGCTGGGCTGAGTTGACTGGGAGGTGGGCCAAGGCTAGGGACCTCCGCTCCCTCTCTCTGAGCCTCAGTTTTGGCCTCTAGAATCCGGACACAAAAACCCAGTTGCTGGCTGATCACAAGCCCTGACCCCTGTTCAGGCAAAGACCTGGGAGGTAAGGGCAGAGCTTTGGACCATCCTCCATCATCCTGCAGCCTGGGGCTCAGCAAGCGGAGGAGTCCCTGAGCCAAGTTAACTGCACTTCCCACCAACTGGTAGGTGTCCATTAAGTATTCACGGGATGAATGAATGAATGAATGAATGAACCTTAACCCACAGGTTCCAAAGACCCCAGGGGGCAGCCAGATGTTGGCCTGAGGCAGCTTGGCCACTTAGGTTTCTGTCCCTCTTCAGAGGAAGGAGGCGGCGGTCATCCTGGCCCCAGAGATGCCCTGGTGCACAACACCCCCATGTCACGAGTGTCCCCCTTCACCCCGCTGCTCCTCAGCCTGGGGACCTGCTCACCTGGAGACCCCATGGCAGAAGCTGGTGGAGGCTCTGCTAGGACACAGGCAGGATTGGGATGGGTGGCCAGGTGCTCTCCCAGCGCAGGCCTGGAACATTCTAGGCTGGCAGACATTCTGCCTTTCCTACTCACCACCGGCCATCGCGGCTTAATCTCTCACACCTGGAAATGGACTGCGCTCTCAGGGGCTCAGTCCTGTGTGTGTGTGTGTGTGTGTGTGTGTGTGTGTGTGTGTGTGTGTGTGTACTGACGTTCATTGGTACCCACACAGCCACACCAATTACTAAAATATTGTAGTATTCCTTTCCTGATTGACTGACAGTGCCCCCAGGCCAACCCCCAAGCGGCCCTGCACCTCCCACCAGTCCACCGAGCAGGCCCCTATTCCAGCTTACGTCTGGTTTTCATTCCCACGGGTCAGTGTCCAGCCCTGCACCCTCTGAGTCCAGCTTCCTAGACACTCCCAGGGCACCAACACTGGCTCCCCAAAGACCAGAGAGCAAGCTGGCACCCACCTGTTTCCTGCCTGGCCCCAGGGAGCTGTGGGTGGGCACTGCCCAGGGGTACCTTGCCTACTGGTTCAGCAGCCAGGCCACTGTGGGGCTCATATGCTTGGACGTCGTGGGGAGAGAGAGCAGCCGGGGGTGACCTCTATCCCCACAGAAGGCCTGAGAGCAGCTCAGCTCGCCCAGCAGCTCGGAGAGGGAGTCTGGAAGCCTCAGACTGTCTCCAGACAGAGGACGGGCTCTAGGGCCCACCAGGAGTCAGGGAAGCTGGACTGACCCTTCCGTGTGGAACTTCAGGCTGACGCGGGGTCCTCCCCAGGAGAAAGCAGGAAGGGCCCCACTGGTCGGTGTTTGGTGACCAGATTCCACAAAAGTCAGGGCCATGGTCTGACAACACAACACGACCGTGGGGTTGTCCGAGGACACCTGGGCGGTGGGAGGACTGAGGGTGCCTTGAGTCAGGGCCGTCTGGTTCCGGTCCTGGCCCTGGCACTTGCCGGCTGGGTGGCCTGGGCCTTGCCATCAGGGGTGGACCCGCCAGAGGAGGCAGGCTGGGGGACTGAGCCCGCCCCCTCAGTAACTGCTGCCTTTTCTCAGTCCCCGCTGACGTCTTTTGCAAACATATTGAGCCCACCCCCACGCTATGTGGCCAGGGCTGCACAGGAAGACAGGGGTGGAGCTAGATTGCAACCCAGGTCCCCTGGCTCCTAATACATGGCATTTATGACAAGCCATCCTGAGAAGGCCCCTGTGCCCTCCCTGAGGGGGAAGCTGGCGGGGGAGGGCCCGGCCTCTCTCCTCCCCTCCGTGCCCTGAGAGGGAGGTGGCCAAGGCCACCGAGGGGACCTGCTGTTGATCCCTCTCAGCTGGTCCCATTTAAGTTGGAGGTCAGCAGGGGGCCAGGACAGGGTTAGCTCGGGTCTCCCTTGCCCCCACCTTCTCAAGGTGCCCAGCCTAAGCCCCAGAGCCCTGGGCTTACTCCGATTTCATGCTCCATTCTTGGCCAGCTACCATCTGCTGCTGCTCTTTGGGGAGGGGGCTCTCAGCTTCCCAGACCATCCCGGCACCCCTTCTTCCCACCACCCAGGCCGGAAAGTGAAATCAGCATGGGGGGAAAAGGCCCCGATGGAACCCTGAGAGATGGCCGGGCAGACCCCCTGTCTGGAAACCCCAAGCCTGGTTCATACATGCCTACTTCTCCCCAGTGTCATGCTGGGGGCTGCCACCCACAGGTGGCCTGAAGGGCAGTTAAGCTCCACCATCTGGCAGCCCAGACTCTCCTGACACCTTCCCAGAGGACCCTGTGCTCCTCAGTCCCCGGCCCCTGCAGACCCTCGCCCTCTGTATGGCTCCCACTGCCCTCCACTGCCACGGTCTCAGGCAGAGACCGGAAAGATGTCTGCTCAGCAGGGGGCACTATGAGGTGGGCCAAGCCAAGGGACCCTAATTAATTAGGGTCAGATCACTCTGGTTCAGGGGTCCTGGGGCCAGGTGCCTCCATGTCACCTGAGCTTCACACAACCACGTCAACATCCCAGTACAGAGGAGAAAAGAGAGGGGTTTGCCAGGGGCCACGTGGCTACAAGACACCAGAGCCTCCCTTGGAACTCAGGTCTGCCCAACTCCGGAGCCAGGCCTTCTCAGGGCAAAAGGGATGGGCGGCTGCACCCCCTCCCAAAACCTAGTGATGTGGAATTGCCGCGTGCGCACAGAGGGACCCCTGAGTGAAATTGAACACCCTCCCTACCCCACACAGCCCCAAGTCCAGCTGAAGCCCCAGAGTCCCCTGGTCTGCAACCAAATGGCTAGAGGGTGGCTCCCAGCTCCTCCTACCAAGAATGGGATGCTGAGGAAATTATTGAACCTGTCTTCATTGCCTTATCTCTAAAATGGGTATAACAATGAGCATGCGCCTCATAGGACTGCAGTGAGCAAATCGGTTAACATGTGTCAGTGGGACTAGGATGGAGCGGGTGCTGCCTAAGCACCACGGTATGTGAAATCGTCGCCCAACTGTTCCACGTGCATCCACTGGGTCTTCCTGGTTCCTCCTTGGCAGAGGCCCAGCTCCTCTCCACACTGACAATAACCAGCACAAAGTCACACAGTAGGCTCTTTTGGCTTTGGTCATGAAGGGCTATTGAGGTTTGTGCATTGGATTGTGGTTTGAATTCTAGATTCCAGCCAGCCACATTCTTCCTAGTAGCTAGGCATGATGAAGCCGTGGGGAAGGAGAGCCGTATAACTGACAATAGTTCCTTTTTTTTTGCTTTGACCACTGGGAAGCTCAGAGGCAAAATTATATAGGGGGTCTGCCCAACCCTGTACAGTTCAGCTAAACAACGGGAGCTCAAGGGTGGTGGCTGCTTTCGTTTTGCAATTCAACCTGGTTGATGGCTCGTGCTGAGCTGAGCAGGATTCTGAGGCTACAGCGAGTGAGGGCCACAAGAATGGTTGGGAGCATCTGGGCTAAGAAGAGAACAGTGATCAATTAGTGATGTCTGCTGTGAGCTCTCCATTCTCTCTTTGGGGTACATCGGTGGCTACATTGAATCAGGGCCTGAGAATCTAAAGTACTGTGATTTAGTAACCACCTCCGAGGGCTGCTAACAATGCAGATTTCTTGTCCCCGGCTCAGAACGGCTGCATCAGAATTCCCAGGCCCTGGAATCTGCATTCCACCAGTGCTCCCACTGGAAGGAGAGACCGCAGGCCTGGGGCTGGTGAGGGACCTGCAGTAACCAGGACAGTGGTCGGCAAACTCGTTAGTCAACAGAGCCAAATATCAACAGTACAACGATTGAAATTTCTTTTGAGAGCCGAAAACCGACTTCTGCGCACGGGCCACGAAGTTTCAATCGCACTGTACGTGCGCGCGCCCGCACGTGGTATTTTGTGGAAGAGCCACACTCAAGGGGCCAAAGAGCCGCATGTGGCTCGCGAGCCGCGGTTTGCCGACCACTGAACCAGGACAAGCCCTGGCTCCTAGGCTGGGGCAGCAGCGCCACCTGGTGGATTCTTCTGGAATACTTCCCATCCGTTGCCCTTCCTGCCCTAAGGTAGGGAGGCAAGTCCCTCCCCCGCAACCCCTCTGCCTCTTCCAGGGCCCCAAGAAGTTGGAGAGAAGATGGTGGGGCAAGTGTCCTCCTATGTCAACCTTTTCCCCGACTTCCACACCCATCTCAGCGGAGAGGGACCTCCCGGGACATGCCTCACAGTCACTGTGCAGGCTCACGGAGCCAGGCCTGGGGAGTGCCGGGTCTCCCTCTGTGTACAAGTAGGGGCTTCCTTCAAGGTCAACGTTGCATTGTGAAAGCTCCTGAATTCTGCACATCTTACGCCATCACATTTCTTTAACACAAAAATGCTTCCTTCCTTTGTCAAAACCAGATGCTCAGACAGAGGCCAGGCTTGTCCTGCGGCCTCACTGACCCCTCCCTCACCAGTCCACTTTCTGTACCTTCTGGGGCCACCTGGTCTCAGAGGCAGGAACCTAGAGGTACAATCTACACCTGTTTCGATATACAAATCAAATTCCAGCCACATGGGCAGCCAGGCAGATGGACCAAGACACCGGGCCGAAGAGGGGGCCAGAGATGCCAAGAAAGGGCCCCTGCCCTGGGGACAGTAGTGGGTGCCACCACGCTTCCCTGCAGACCCAGCGACTCCACTCACACCCATTCTCCCCCCTCTGGTCCTCCGGGGCCCAGGACGCAGCATCCCCAAGTCAGACCAGATTCTTACAAATCCTCTTTAATAGTCAGTCTTCAGATATGCAGCGTGTTTACAGAGCGGCGTGCTTTACAGAGCGGCGCACGGAGCCCTCCTCGCCCTACAAAGCACAGCCTCACCCACCCACTCCTGAACAGCTCAGGTTCTGGGAACGCAGGGCCAGCTCTGTGCCACATCCCGAGGACGCACCCCTATGATTCCCTAAGCAGCCCAGGGCCAGGCCAAGCCCCCTTCAGCCTGGCCCATCTAGGCCTTGCTCCCACGAGGTGGCCCAGGCCGATCGGAGCTGCCTGGGTGGGGCTGGGTCAGGCCTGGGGAGGGGTGCCATCCCTAACGTCAGGTAAAGCCTCCCCTTTCCCACAACCTTTAATGAAAATATGAAAGCCAAGGTATAAGCCTTATAGTGGAAAAACAGTTGACCCACGCAGTGGGTAGTCCCCTGACAGCCCAGGGTGCCTTATCTACCCCCCCCCCATTTTTAATACACTTTCCCCCTTACAATATATACATCCCCCGAGGCAGGTAGAAACCCAGCCCACCTGCGCAGAAATGCTGCAGGGAGGGTTTTCGTTGAGTTGCTCAGAGAACCCTGGCGGGCAGCGAGCGGAGGAGCCACAGCGCAGCCAGCCGGACTCAAGGCTGGAGGCAGAAAGGCAGGGAGGGGTCCAGGCCCCAGACAGCACCCCACTTCCAGCAGCACAGGGCGCACAGGTGCCTTGGCAGTGAGGTGGGAGGCGGGCCGGGAGGAGGGAGCCAGGGACACCCTGGGAGCCCTGAGGTTGGGGGACAGGCAGGGAGGTGGGGACAGCAGCTGCCTCAGTACTTGGGGACCTTGCTGTAGTCTTCGGAGTGCACGTTCCGGCACAAGCAGATGGACAGGAGCATCCCCAGGAGCTGTTGAGGGAGAGGGCGAGAGTCAGCGGAGGTGGGCTGCCCAGCCCCCTGAGGCCCTAGGGCAGCACCCCACTGTCCAGGTCCACACACAGGGAGTAAGGGGACCCTCGCCCGAGCATCAACCTATGAACCAGACCACGGTTCATTTCCCGGTCAGGGCACATGCCCAGGTTACAGGCTCCATTCCAGGGTGGGCTGGGGGGACGTGCAGGAGGCAGCCTATCGATGATTCTCTCCCATCATTGATGTTTCTCTCTCTCTCCCTCTCCCTTCCTCTCTGAAATCAATAAAAGGTTGAGAGAGAGAGAGAGAGAGAGAGAGAGAGATTCCTCAGCTATGGCCTCGTGACCAGCCTGAGATTCAGGTGGCAGAGGGCCAGGGCGGGACAGTGCTCAGGCCAGGCTTGCCACAGGGCCTCCCCCAGGACATCAGCACAGCAGGGACAATCCACGGGGACAAAGCATGGGGAGGGCTGCAGGGAGGGGACACGAACCTCAATGACAGCAACGCCCACACACACGCCTAGGATGGTGCCCAGGTTGTCCTGCAGCCACGACTGCACCTTCTCCATGCAGCCCTGCGAGGGAAGAACACAGCCACGTCACCCACGTCACGCGCCTCACCCCATCATGCAGAACCACTGGGGGCCACCCCAGCCCAGAGGGGTCTGTGTGTATCTTGAATAGATATATTAGTGAATAGGTGAGGAAGGTACAACTGACAGACAGACAAATGGATCAAAGGCAGGAATAACTAAGTGAAGGAAGGCGAAAGGATGGAGCGGGAGCCCAGCCCCTCGACCCCACAGGCCTCTACGTACCTCCTGGTACACAGGCCACTGCTCGGGACTGTTGCCACCCTGGGTCTCGTTGTCACTCAGGGTCCTATTGCCGTCGGAAGCCTTGCAGAAGCCCTTCTTCATGAGGGGACTATCGTCCTTCCCCTTCTCGCAGGAGCAGGGGTAGGTGACGGTGGTGCGATTCATGAGCTCAGCATTTTCTGTCCAGTTGTAGAAGTTGACCCAGCCACAGCACTTGCCCTGGGCAGAGAGGGGACAGGATGCTCATGCCCATGCCCATCAGGCAGGCTGCCCTCCTGGCAGAGGTGGGGCCGCCTGGGAAGAGGCTCAGATCTGCTACTTCTAGCTCTCCCCGGTCCCAGCCACACGTCCAGGACTCGAATATAAGTTTCGCTTGGGCTTCTGTGAGCCACGAAGAATTTAAAGGGGCTTTCGGGAAACGCATACCATAAACTGCTAAACAGTAAGAAGGAAAAAAATCAGGACCAGCAAAAATATGAAGCGGAACAGGAGGGAAGTTCAGGTTGAAAGGCAGAACACAGGTGTGGGGACAAGTAGGAGGGCAGATGGCATTCAGCTAAGAGTGTGGGGTCTGGAGTCAGGCTCCTGAGTTCAAATCCCAGCTCTGCCACCTACCAGCTGCTCAACTTTGGTCAAAGTACTGACCTCAGTTTCCTCATCTGCAAAAAGGGGTAATACGTTTTCTAACTCCCTGTTACTAGGACTAAACGGGACGAGGCAGGCGGAGCGCCCAGCACAGGTCTGGAGAGCACAGTAATTGCTCAGGAAAGGCCAGTTCCACTGCCAGGGGCTGGGCCCATGCTGGAAATACCCCAGGAAGGCAGAGCAGAGTGGGGGCAGGGCTCCTTTCTAATCCTGGCCCTGTCCCGTGCATGGGCAAGCCGCTGCCTTTCTCTGGGCTCGACTCCTCGCCTGGAGAATGGGATGGCAATAGCCACTATGCTAGGATCCCTGGGAGGACTAAATGAGCTGCATGGGTGAGCTGGGCGAGCTGCGTGCCACCGTGCCCAGCACATGGTCAGTTCCTCGCCTGCTTCCTTCCCATCTCAGTGATGAGCCCCTTGCCAAGCAGCCCGGTCGCCAGCAGGGGGCGTGCCAAGCATCTCGGGTGTTCTGGGGCTTCAGGTTGTACTTTTTACGTGGTAGTTGCCTGTCGGCCTTCTCTCTGGCAGAAAGGTTGGCACCTCGGAGACCCGCCCACAAAAGGAGGCGGCTTTCCTTGGCCTTCTACTGCGCCAGGCGGAGCCCGCCTCTCCAGGACCTTGTGCCGAGGTCTGAACCCAGCCACCACCCACCCTGTGTCTCAGGGGTTGTGCATGGCGAATAAAACACCACATAAGTGCTAAGTGCTGCCTAAGTGCCACGGGCTTTAAAAGTTCATCCCACGAATGATATTATAGATATCCAAATGAGTATGGATCAATAGCCCCATTTTACAGATGAGGAAACTGAGGCTCAGAGAAGGTCTGGCCAGGAAGGGGCAGAGTTAGTATCCCAGTCATCGGGAGCCTGACTCACAGTCTACGTTCTTGACCACCTTCCCAAGTGGTGTCTGACAGACATCAGAATCATCTAGAGCCTTGACAGCTGCAGGGAACCCCCAACCAGCCAACTACCTCCCCCGGTGGGATGCTCCTCAGCTCCCAAGGGACTCACTGCTCCCCCCAGGCTCCTTGAAAGGTGGCACTTGTTTATCCTGGGACAGCGACTCCCTCCAATCTGAGCAAAGCATCTCAGGAATTATGGGTCAAACTAATGGTGTGATGACAACAGCCTCCTGTGTGCACCCAGCCCTCCAGGTGACCCAGGCCCTCCTACCTGGCCTCACCTGGGCCTCACCAGGAAATCCGTGAGGCACTCAGGCCAGATAACATCACCCTCCCCTTTTCGCAGCTCAGAAGACTGTGCTCACGTCTCCTGGACAAAGTCCCTCCTCAGTTGCCAGACGTTCCTGCCAATCGGTGCCAGCAGGTCCTATGTGATTGCTGTGCCCACTGTCCTCAGGAGAGAGGAGGAGGCTGCAGCCCAGAGGAGGGGTCCTGGCCAAGGGCACACGAGAGAGGGGGCTGCCGGGACCTGATCACTGAGCCGATGTGTATGTGATGATTGGCTCATCACCAAGGCAGGCTGGGAGCCCAGTCAGATGGCCATTCATTCATTCAGTCAGTCAGTCAATCAGTCATTTATTCAGTCAGTCAGTTATTCCATCAGTCATTCAGTCAGCATGCCAGTCTGTCTGTCACGTAGTCCTTCATTCTGTTAGTCAGTCATTGGTCTCTGCCTCTCCCACTTTAATTGAGGTGGAATACACATACACTGAAGTACACGAATTCAATCTGTGAGTTTTATATGCATGCCGGCATAACCACCTGGATCAATGACTAGAACATCCCTTTTACCCCAGAAGTTCCCACGGGCTCCTCCCTAGAGGTAGCCTCCATTCAGACTTGGCACCCCGTTTCTTAACTTCCAGGGTAGAGCTCCCAACACTGGCCAGCCTGGCTTGTGGTGAGAGGGCCGAGAGCTGACCCCCCGCTCTCTGGCCACAGGTGGGAGCACTGTGAGCCATGGGACAGCCTCCAAGACCCAGGGCCCCTGAGCAAGGAGCTGTGTGCCAGGAGGCCCCCCCGCCACCATCAGATGCACACTCACACAAACTCGCTAACATATTCTGCCAGGTGCATACAGGCACACGGACGACCAGACCCAGACACACAGATACCCACAGGCCCGGAACCTCACGCTGGCCACCCCTCCCCACCCAGCTTACCTGAGCCTGCACGTAGTCCCAGCCCTGCTGCAGGCTGTCCTCCTGCCCATCCTTGTAGTCCCGAATGAGCTTGGTCACGATGCTGCCCATCTCCTGCTTCACCTGCAGAGAGGAGAGCCAGGGTCAGGTCTGATTTCTGGAAACCCATGCCCACCTCTGGTCACATAGACTTAAACCACCTCTCCCCCTCCCTCACCCCCGAGCCCGGGGACATGCTCGCGGGGCCACCGCATTTCATTGTCTATTCCAACCACTTTCCTGGCACTTCCTGTCGGTCACCACGCTATGCCCAGTGCAGCCAGGACCAACAACTCCTGCCCTGCATTCTATTCGGCACTCAGCAGCCGCAGGACCCTTTAAATGTGAATCTTTCCATGTCACTGCTGAAAACCTCCCAGTCGCTCCCTGCAGCTCTCAGGACAAATGCCAACATCCTCTCAATGCCCACAAGGCCCTGCCTCATCTGTCTCCTGCTCTCCCCAGACCTTGTTCCTTCTGTTCTTGCCTCCTCTGCTTCTATTCCACCAGTCTCCTAGCAGTCTCTGTACTAGGCTCACTCCTGCCTCAGGGCCTTTGCGCTCGCTGTCATTCTACCCAGAATCCTCTTCCCCCAAACATCAACATGACTCCCTTCTTTACTTCCTTCAGGGCTCTGCCCAAACGTCACCTCCTCAGACAGGCCTTCCTGGACCACGCTACAGGATAGCGCCCCTCCCCTCCCCCCACCCTCCCAGGCCCTCCTTGTCTTGTATTCTCTCCATAGCATTGTCATGACATGATCGTTTGTTTCCAGGATTTATCATCCGCCACTTCTCCCCGCTGAGAACGTCAGCTCCGTGGGAGCAGGGACTGTGTCTGTGAGCCTGGCCAGAGTAGGTGTGCAGTGTCCACAATAAGGAACATGTGCAGAACTGCTGCTATCTGCACACACCCCACAGTCCTCATGCATGCACCCCACAGTTCTTATAACCACCTCTATCTGCATGCACCCCAAGTCCTCATGCACGTACCCCACAGTCCTCATGCATGCACCCCGAGGTTCTCATGCATGCACCCCATAGTCCTCATAACCACCTCTATCTGCATGCACCCCAAGTCCTCATGCATGCACCCCACAGTCCTCATAACCACCTCTATCTGCACGCTCCCCGAAGTCCTCATGCACGCACCACATAGTCCTCATGCATGCACCCACAGACCTCATACACGCACCCCACAGTCCTCATAACCACCTCTATCTGCACGCACCCCACAGTCCTCATGCATGCACCCACAGTCCTCATGCACGCACCCACAGTCTTCATGCACGCACCCTGTCCACTCTCACACCTTCCCTGGGCCCCACAGAATCCACATCCTGGCAGTGCTGTTTGCCATGCTCAGGAATTCAGAGGCCCACAATGAAGAAGAGAAAAGCACACCCGCTTTTCACTAAATGCACAGAGAAGCACTGGTTTACAAATAAGGCAGATGAGGGGTGCAGGATCCAAAGAATTCACCCCAAAGGCCTCTCACAGGGGTTCTGAACTGAGGACCTCACTACAGCAGCTTTTCAGGAACGAGTCAGCTGAGCGAAGGGAAGCAAACCGAAGCCAGCCCAGGTGGCTGAGGACAGGGCTTTCCCCAGTGACTAGAACGGCCCCATGTGGATGGGGCCCCGGAGCCAGCCCTGGCCTGGCCCCACCTGGCCTCTCCCGTGGACCTTGCCAAGGCCTGGCTCAGCATGCACAGGCTGGTTGTGGTCACCCCAGGGTGAGGGGCCCGAGAGGCGCAGGGGCACCGAGGACAGCTGCACACCTGCCCCTCAGTCCCTGAGAAAAGGGGATTAGGGAGAGGGGACAGGTGCTTCCAGGCAGGGGCTTTCACAGCCTAGCTCTGAACCCTGTGCGTGGGACTTCCGCCAGCGCCCCACAGGCAGCCGTGCCTGCTGTTCAGAGAAACCACATCCTCCGGATGGACCTGCGGCCCTGGCTTCTGGGCCTCCGTCACTAACCTGGGGAAACCAGCCCGAGGACCTCGCTCTGCCCTCTCCCTCTTGATAAAACTCTTTGCATGTTGCTTCTTGTTTACTGCCCAGAGCTCTCTACAGTTTACCACGCTTTCTGGTCAGTAACAACAAGCCCAGTGGCTAATGTGGGCCGAATGCTTGCTTTGCACCAGGGCTGAGCTAAGCACTTTTCATGCGGCATCTCACTTCAACCCCCAGAGCAGACCTATCATCTGGTACGGACCTTGTTCCCTCCTTTCAGAGATAGAAAACGAGGCTGAGAGATTCGTTAACTTGCTCAAAGTCACACAGCCAACAAGTACAATAGCTGAGGTTTGAACTGATTCAAAAACCCAAGCTTTTACCCATTCAACTCTACTGGCATTTTAAGCATATGGCTATACCTTGAAGTGGGTCATAGCACCTTTAAGAAGGGCCCAGAGAAGCCTAGTGTTGGCCTCTGCCACATAGCTGGGGCTGTCCACCTGCAGATCTGGTATCTTTCTGCCCCCACCGTCTCTGCTCCCCACCTCTGCCCCAGTGAACGGATGATCTCTGAGGTGAGGAAAGAAGGGGGTTCCCCAGAGGCATTTGCTTGGAAAGCCACCTCTCCCACATCCTCTCACGGCCTTTCCCCACTGACCCAGGCTCTATTTACACCCCAGTGTGGTTGCCACAGCAGCCTGGACTTCCCTGTTGCAGGCCCTCCTGAAATGAGAAGGTGATGGGAACTGCGTGCTTTCCACTGACACTGGGTGGTTTCCATGGAAACACCATATCATCCTCCAGCCCAGAATGTGGCTGAAGGCCACAGCTGAGCCACAGCGACCACGGCCGCAGGGGCTGGTTCAGCTGGCAGCTAATGTCTTGGGATCCCAATCCCAACGCTGTGTTGGGAGCCCAGGGAGGTCACCCTGGCAACCAGGCTGCTCCTGAGACAAGGAGGAGCAGGGAGATAGAGTGAGAGGATGCTCACCATCTCGCTTCGCCTCTGCAGGCTGCCTCTGTGGTTTCTGACTGCCCTGCACCCATTCTCCCTTCTTCTTGAAATAACAGCCCCTTTCCTTAAGCGTCAGCACCCCTCAATCCATCCATGTGCCTGGCAGGCCTCCCCCCACCCCACACCCCTGCTGCTATGGGCAGGCAAAGACCCAGGCTGCCACTTTAATGCCTTCCACATCGTTGGAACAGCGGGTGCTTAGGGATGAGCATGTGTCCCATGGCCACACGCATAGGCTCTCTCTTTCTACTAATCTGATGGGAGGAGGGCCGCCTCCTTGGGCTCCACTGGGGACAGCCCGCCTGAGAAGGGAGCCAATGGAGGAGAGAGAGTGGAGGAGGGAGAGGGAGAGACCTGCTGGCAGCCTCGGGATGCCTGGGCCCAGCTGAGCCTGTGGCCGGCCGGCTACTCTCCGTGGGGCACTGCCACAGGCGATCGAGTCCTGCCCAGGAAGAACTGCACCTTTACAGCCAGTGCGAGATGGAAATGCAGGGCCCTTGCTCAAAAAGGACTAAGAATTTCGAAGTAGCAGGGCAGCAGGCCGAGCACAGGACCCTTCTACGTGCGGGGCCCTGCGGGGCTGCCCAGGTCACGTGCCTCAGAAGCCAGCTCTGGTCCTGCCCAATACCATCCTCCCATTTCCAGGAGGGCAGACGGAGGCCCCCAGGGTCAGAACCACTTCCCAAGGTCACACAGCTGCAGGCAGCAAAGATATGACTGTAACCTGATGTGTGCAGCTCCAGAACCCCAAGATCTTAACCACAACAAGCCCTCACTGTCTCCACCGTCCCCCGGATCGACACCTCCCCGCCTTTCCCCACCAATGCTATGCTTTTATGTCACCCTGTAGTGTGACTTTTCACAGAGAGGCTAAGTTAGAAGAGAACTTTGAGTCCAGCGTATCATCTACATGTAAGAATCCCTCTCGTACTTTTCCAGGTTCTACTTAAATGCTCCCTTTGATGGGGAACTCAATACCACACAAAACAGCACACTACAGGGTTGAGGGCCTCTTGACAGAAGCAATTCATTTTAAGTTGAGCCCAAATGATTTCCACCATTTGTGTTAGTTCTCGTCTTCCCTTTTCCTCCCCAAGTCCCAACGGGGAACAGATCAAACCGCTCTCTCCCAGGACAATGATGTTTCAGATATTCGAGACCAGACCACGTCTCCCCTTACCCCCTTCTTTCCAGGGGAAGTTTCTAGGTTCCTTTGGTCACCCTTTGAGATGGTGTCCAGACTTCTCCCCACACTCTTTATACTAACTCAGAGGTAGGAGACATCCTGCCCATGGGCCATATAAGGCCCACGAAATCATTTGGTCTTGCCCTGCTAAGGCAACCGCAGGTGGGACTCGAAATTCAATAAATCTAGGAGCTTCTTTTCATAGCAACATCTATATATATAAAAGGCTAATATGCAAAGTGTCCCCTCGGGAGTTCAACCGGGAGACCAGGAGTTCGATCGCTTGCTATGATGTGCGCTGACCACCAGGGGGCGGCGTGGAATGACAGAAGGCCCCAGCCAACAGCCAGAAGGCCCCCCCCCTTCCATCGGCCCTGATCACTGGCCAGGCCTAGGGACCCTACCCGTGCATGAATTTCTTGCACTGAGCCTCTAATAAATTTATATAAAGTGAATTATATTAAGGGCCCTTGTCAGAAAAAAGGTTCCCAACCCCTGGTCTAACCTGTCAAATCCCCTTAGAATGGGTGCCACAGGCGCAATATAATGGCTACATTCTCCTGTCTTCTCCCTGGGTTTCACAGGCCATGTTGCTGAATGCTTCCAGGCTTCACCCCGGTGTCCTGAGAGGAAACAAGCACCCTTTGCAGTGGCTAATGTGGAGGGATGGCATATTGACTCTTAATGACCACCGGGGTCTTTCCTGAAATTCCACTGCAATCCAAACAACCAGAGACCTCGAGTTCAGCAGGAGGCCACGCCACGTCCCCAGTCACCTCGGAAGGTCCTGAGGGCAGGCCCTGCGCTGGAGCCACCCGGCACCCAGCAGGTGCTGCAAGTCTTTGTCCCACTTTCCCTGTGATCCCTTCCCAGAGGGACAGCCTGGATACTTCCTTCCCTAAAGCGGCGAGAAAGGGCGCCCTCTCCCTGCCCCGCTCCAGCTGCCTCCAGACTAGTCCCCCGGGAAGTTTCATCTCCGCGAGCAGGCATCTCCCAGACTCGCATTGTCCCCAAGGAACCCGCTTCACCGCCTGTGCTTAGGACGTGTGCCCGGTGCCTATGTGGGCTTCTCGGGGAGAGAGGAGGAAGGATCACAGCTCTGCTGACCACACCCTCTGAGGACCCCAGGGCAGTCGGCTCAGACAGTGTCCTGACCCCCCACCCCCAGCTCCCACCCAGACCATGCGAGCCCCTCCCCCGTCAAGCTCTCATCTTCCAGGCCTTCTCCTGAGCCCTTGATATAACAACTTCATCTGTGCATGCTGCTGGGCAGGTTAGAAGTGTGCACTGCGTGAGTGCAGTCAGCCCGGTGCCCAGCACGTCATAGGCAGCACTATCAGCCCACTTCCTTCCTCCTCCCCTCCTCCCACACTCCACTGCCTGCAGGGAACACATCAGAACCCCAGACTGTCAGTCACCTGAGGCTCAGAGAGGCTAGGGAACCTGTCTAAACACACACAGCCACCAGTGGCAGAGCCCACCCTACAACACAGGGTCCCTGAATCCCAGACCTGCCCTTTGCCCACTAAATGGAGGCTGGATAAACAGGCAAGGAAGCAGCCAGGGGAATCTCAACCTCACACTTCCGGTCCCACAGTCCTTGCTAATATCAATATTGATACCAACAACAACAGGAACAGCTGCCATTTATTGAGCCCTTATTAGGCATCAATGAAATTAATAATGGTGACAGCAGCAATAACACTTGCAATGATGCCAGCGAACATCTGCTCGGGGCCAGTACTACACTGAGCCCCTCCCCCATGTCAGCGCCCTTCACCCTCACCACGGCCTATACAGGCGTCCTCAAACTACGGCCCTCGGGCCACATGCGGCCCGCCGAGGACATTTATCCGGCCCGCCAGGTGCCGCTGCCTGTCCTGCTTAGCAGCCGACTCGTCCCGGGCCCGCAGTGCGCATAGGAATTTGTTCATAGTTTTTTTTTTTTAACTATAGTCCGGCCCTCCAATGGTCTGAGGGACAGTGAACTGGCCCCCTGTTTAAAAAGTTTGAGGATCCCTGGAAGGTGGCTCTTGGGGTCCACATGCTCTGGCACTGAGATCCCCAGTTTCACAAAGGAATCGGGCTGTGTCACAGCCCAAAGTCTCTCCCATTCCCATTTCCCGGGGGACACCTGAATGGGGTACACAAAGGCCACAAAGAGCCCCACTTCGGTTCAGGTCCATTTTGCCACCAAATGAGCTGCAAATTTTTTTTATTTTTTTTGTGGGGGGAGCGATTTCAAAGTGGTTTGGGGTTTCAGAATTGCAGACAATTGCTTATTGCCATTTGACACACAAGGCAACTGAGGCACAGAGAGGCTAGGTAATGTGCTGAGGGTCTCAGCACAGAGCTTCCAACATGGGTGGGTTTACTCTGGAGTCAGGCTGGGCCACCACTCTGTATTTTACAAACGCGTTGCAGTCGGTGCACCTGGGTGGGGGTGGGGCCAGACAGGTTTATTCCTGATTTATAATCGAGGAACCCAAGGCTGGAGAGCCCACATGCCTTGTCCAAGGACCCAGCTGCCCTCGGCTCTGCCCTGGAAACAGTGGCCGCTGGAAACGAGGGGCAGGAAAGACAGATGGCAGCCCAGGGGTTCCTTCCCTCCCACCTGCCCAGGGGGCCTGGAGAGGGGGGAGAAGCCCCCCTCCTTGGAACAGGCCTTTCCTTCAGGTTCCCAGCTCCCCTCCCCAGCTGGGCCTCATCTGCAGGAATAAACACCATCAAGGGCATGTTTAGTCTTTAGCTGGGATTTACAATGTGTCGGGAAAGAAAAAATAAATCATTTGTTCCAACTTGGGCGATAGGGTGGCGCCAGAACTTCCCCAGAAAAGCCAGAAAATTTCCCTTGCCTTCCAGAGAGGAGGTGGGCCAAGGGGAGGGGGCTGGGACCAGGGGAGAGGGGTGTCAAGTCTGGGGGTGGTGAAGGAGGCAAATAAGGGGACAGAGTCTAGCCTGGAGTCAGGAGGGGCGATCCTCCCCGCCAAGCCCTGCTCTGGAGCTGGGGACACCTCGGAGGTGTAGCTCCTGGTCGTGAGCCAAGCAGAGACTGTGCCATCCTGTGGGCAGGCGGCGTGGTGCAGGGGTAGGCACGGGCCTCGAGGCAGAGGAAGCGGAGGGAAATCTCCACTCTGACACCTCCAACCTGTGGGTGCCGTGACCAAAAGTCACTTTACTTTTTTGGGCCTCAGTTTCCTAAAGTGGAAAATGCTTGCAAAACGGAAACGTGTGTCAAGTTACGAAGTCAGCTCCTGGCATGTGGTTGGTGTCCACAGATGGGCGCCACCTTTAGTACTGTGAGATGGGGAAGCAGACGGGGTGAGAAGGTGGACTGTCCGACACCCTGCAGAGCCGACTAGCTTCGGAGTCATAGGAACCACCTCATGGGAGCCCAGTTCTGATCTAACCTGATGATAATGTGCAACTGACTGGGTCCCAGAAAAGCCCCAGGTACTGATCCCAAAACCCTGTCTCTGGAAAAGGATAGTCCCTGCCCTAAGCATTTGCTTCCTGTGTGATGGCCAAACAAGCTTCCTTTCATTTACTGAAACTCTTTCCCCTTTTTCCTTGACTGCCAGGAAGCTCAGTGTCCAAGTTAGCCCTCAGTTACATGAGAATCTCATCCCATGGCTTTAGGAACAGTGGTCTTCCTCTCTCTCAGTGTGCATTCTGATCTCCCCAATTTGATTTTCTGTAGGAAGTCAGGGTCAACCCTCCTGGGAAACAGGCTGGGTGTGGATTGTAAATAAGTAAAGCAGATTTAGGTAGGAACCACAACAGTGAAAAATTTCACCCGCGGGGACCCAGAAACCAGGTTGCTGGGGTTTGAATCTCAGCTCTGCCATTTACTAGCTGTGTGACCTTTGGCCAAGTTGCTTAACCTCTCTGTGCCTCAGCTTCCATATGTGAACATGAGGGTTTTCATATCCATGATCTCATGGAATTTCTGTGAGGATCAAATATTAAATGCAGCAAGAGCACAACATTCAGTTCTAAGTGTTGGCTGTTGATGGTGTTATGTTTTCTCAGCTTCCTTCTAAGAGGGATTGGAGGTAACTTGACCTTCAAACGGTAAAATGCAGGAGCCCACATGGCTGCCGGCTCTGCACCTGCTCAGTGGATCAGATCTGTAGCCCTGGAGGCAGGCAGGCCCCGGCCCAGCTGGGCCCCGGTGAACTCCTCCTGGAGTCCGGAAGCCTGAGCTCTTCCTGCTCTGGCCATTGACCTGCTGGGTGCCCTCACGCCCCCACCTGTAGGATGGGATTCTCACACTTGGGAGAGCGTGGTGGGTGGGGATCAGTGAAAGAATGAATGTAAACCAACACTGACCCAGCATTGCTTTGTGCTGACCCAGTGTAGGGATGGTGGAGGCTACTGTTACTATTGCTGATGTTGCTACTGCTGTTCATCTCTCTGAGCATCTGCTTCCCTGTCTGACAACGTAACACTTACTGTACAGAGCTGCTGTGAGGAGACACTGTGTGTGTAAAGCTTCTAGAAGTTACCATGTGCACATAGTAGGTGTTCCTTAAATAACTGTGATTACCACAATTGACTGGCTCACCCAGCAGCCACTCCCGGCTCCTTGTATCCCTGTCTTTCGAGTCGGAAAGCCAGATACTTTCTCAGCCACCCTAAAAGCCAGGGGTGCCTTTGTAATGCAATCTGGGGCACACTTTTAGGGGCCTTGCTCTTCTCCCCCTGATCTGGCCACAGCAGCACAAGATGGGGCTGTGGCAGCCACCTTGGGACGACAGGGTGAGTGGCATGCTGTAGAAAAGCCGTCACAATAAGGATGCTGAAGAGACAGCCAGGACCACGGTCCCTGAGCTTCCACACTTGACTGCTGGCCACGCCCACCAGTGTCCTTAGATCTGAAGCCCAGTGAGTCTAAAGTTCTCTTCCTCAAAGCTGCGCACCTCCCCTCTGGCGCAGGACTGGTGTTTTTATTCACAGTCTCCTCCCTGGGCCTCCTCTGTGGGGGAGTGGCATGGATTTAACAGTTGCTAAGGAGCCTTTACATTAATGGAAACGTTTATTGAGTCCTTACCACGCCAAGCGCTAACATAACTCACTGAACCCTCCCAGCAACCCAAAGAGTTAGATTTCATTATTGTCTCCAGTTTACAGAGGGTGAAATGGGCAGAGAGAGGCAAGCGGCTTGCGCACAGTGGCTAAGGCCTAGAACGAGGTGGGGTGGAGGGGGATCCTGGACCAAGAGGGACTCTGCCCACAGACCCCACCTTCCAGGCTAAGGGTCCGCAGTGTAACCACAGGAAGGCTGCCTGCACCCACTGGGCTCGTCTGGGACAGCTGAGGCTTCTGGTCTACCCCCCCACCCCCGGGCCGACCCCCCACACGGCTGTCCAATGCCGGTTGGGGACGGAGGGAGGGGTGCGTACCTTGTCCATGTTGAAATAGAAGAGGATGCCAGCAGCCACCTGGGCGATGAGGATCAGGAGAAGGAAGACGAAGTACTGGGGATACAGAGCAGGCAGGTTAGCTAGAAGCCCTCACCTGGTCCCCACTCAGGTGCTCCCCACCCAGCCCGGGCCGGGCAGGGCTCAGGGCAGGGCAGGCGGAGGGGGCACTACTCACCAGTCCCAGCAGGCAGCGAACCTCGTTCACCGCGCCGACGCAGCCCAGGAAGCCCATGAGCATGGTGACGGCCCCCACGCCGATGAAGATGTAGGCGCCCACATTGAGCGAGGGGGAGGAGGCCTCTGGGGGATGGAAAGGAGGGTGATCCATCCAGCCTGGCTGTCTCACTCTCATGAAGTACAGAATCAGGGGCAGGGCCCAAAGGTCCAGAACCTTCCTTGGAGTCAGGGTGCTGGGTCAGCCTCCCAGCAAGGAACTTGCTCCTCTCCGCCTTTGGAAGCTGCTTGGATGTGCCTCCCTCAATCTATCCTAACCCCCATCCCTGTTTTACTTGATCTCCTCAGCACTGACCAGGAGTGAGAAGACGACCTTTGACTAATCTCTCTTGCTCCTGTCTGCAGCCCCACAAGAATGAGAGCTCCAGGAGGGCAGGGACTCAGGTTTGCTCCTGCTGAACCCCCAGATCCCGAGCCGTGTCTGGCACAGCAAAAGGATGAGCGAACAGCTGCTGAATTAACGAACCACGGACTGGCAGGTCCTGTTGGGGCCACAGACACCACTGCCTGCCTTCCTCCTCGTCCACATATAGTAATATAGTCATAAACACCAGCCTCTCTTGCCCACTCCCTGTGCCTCGAGGGCTTCAGGCCACCTCCAACTCTGACATAACTTGGCACAGCCACTTCCAGCGGAGGCAGCAGAGGCAGCGGAGGCTCAGAGAGCTGCACCAGCACAGAGCAGAGCTGGGCTTTGGAAATGTGCAGACTTTTAAGGCCGCTCTTTCCACCAATGCACGGGGCACATGTCCTGGCACGGGTGTGGCGCTTGTTCATTCATTCAGCCAACAAATGTTGACAGGTGCTCACCACCTGCCAGACACTGTGCCGGCTGCTGGGGATGCAGTCAGACGGCAGAGGTTCCCACACCCCGGAGCTGACATTACGTGGGGCAGTGGGGGAGGGGGGGACAACGAGAAAACAGTATAATCTTCTGACTGCATAAAGGGCCACGGAGGTGCTAAGCCGGCTGACGTAGAGAACTACGGAGCGGGGAGTGGGTTGCGGTGTGGGGAAGGCTGGTCTGAGCAGATGACATCTGAGCTCAGACGAGAAAGGAGAGGTCAGTCAAGTGAAGACCTCAAGTGAAGGGAAAAGCATTCCAGGCAGTGGGAACAGCAGGTGCAAAGGCCTGAGGAAGGAGTAAGCTTGATGTATTTGAAGAATGGAAAGAAGGGGAGAAAGAACTGACCAGCGTGAGTGAGAGAGGAGTGTGATAGGCGATGGCAAGAGTCCCTCCCCAGGGCCATGGGCAGACAGAGCCCGCCCCTGAGGGTGTAGATGGGCAGTTCTGTGCAGGCATTTGACCGGCATTTCCCAAGAAGCCCAACAGATCACACAGGGCAGAGCGCATGTCCACCTCTGGCCTGTAGGTGTGAGGTACCCACTAGCCTGAGGCTGAGACACACCAGGAGGCCAGGGTAAATGTGCCCGCACAGGCGGGGGCTGAGGGCTCACTCCCAGGAGGCAGCTGGGAGCAGAGGCTGGAGACCACACTAGCGATCGGAGGAACTTCCTAGGGATACGGATTCGGATTCCTGGGTGCAGCACAAGACTGCCTGGAGTCTGCATGTTTGATGCGCTTCCACAGGACTGGGGCCCAGTCGGAGCTGGCCCAGGGAGAACACAGGCCTGCCCCTGGGGGGCCTGGGAAACCACTGAGGGGGTTAGTGCTCTTAAGGAATAACCACACAGCTGGAGTGTGGGTGGGAGGAGGGCCTGATCCAGCTCCACTTCCTGGTGGCAGACAGAATGTTCTGGAACTCAGGAAGAGCCTGGCCCGCCCACCCTACTCTCAGGGTGCCAGGGCAGGGCTGCCTCTGCTGGCTCCTCACAGGCCCCCAGGAATCTGGGCAGAGCCCTGCTGAGTGAGGGTGGGGCTTCCTTTGGTTCCAGGCCCTCACCACCCTGGCTCTGGGCAATCTCCATGGGCAGTAGGAGCCCACAAATTTCACTTTTCCTGAACTTCCTGGGCTTGGGTTCCGACAGACCTTCCCAGCGACGACTCATCGAACAAAGGAACTGGCACTGCCTGGTGTGTGGCAGCCCCACAAGGCCCTTTACCCATCATCCTGCTTCACTTCCACCACAGCCCCAACGAGGGTGGGCTCACATCCTGATTGGTCCCTAAGGGCCCGAGGCCCAGAGAGGCTGAGAGGCGGCCGGCCGAGGTGGCCAGCAGGCCAGGCCCAAGGCTGAGACCCCAACTCAGGCTCTGCCCCTGGGAGGCAGCTAAGCCTCGAGGTCCTGGTTTCTCAGAACATTTCGTCAATACCAGTCCCTGTCCTCACCCAGGTCTCAGGCCGGCCCCTATCTGAGCAGCTGAATGAAGAGGGGACCTGTGACTGACTATTCCCGGGAGACCCATCCGCTGTGTGTGGCACAAACACCTTGATCTTACTGGGCCAAGCAGGTACCAGCGAGGGCGAGGGAAGTGGCCAAACCGAAAGGGACTGGGGATCACGAGGAGGGAGCTCTAATCCCAGCTCTGCTGCCCACAGCCTCTGGGCACTTGACCAGCTCTTCCCTGACTGTGCCGAGTCCTCATGGAAGCGCACCGAAAATGCAGACTCCAGGCGGTCTTGTGCTGCACCCATTTCCCTGGCCTCTATTTCTTTCTCTGTAAAAAGGAACCAAGTCCTGCCTCCTAAAGATGTTATAAGGATTAGATGGTATTACTAATGTTATTCTTTAACAATTATAATTATTATAAATAATATAACAATTGTTATAAATATTAATCTTTAACCATCACTTAGTTTTCTAAACTGTTTTTGAATATTAACTCATTTAATTTCTCACAATAACCTGATGAGGTACATTCTATTACTTCTAGTTTACAGACAAAGGGGCACAGAGAGGTGAAGTAATGCACCAGGTTCACAGAGCTCACAGGCAGCAGAGCCGGGATTGGAAGCAGAGGAGCCTGTATCCAGAACCTGCACTCTTACACAGTGCTTGCTTCCGCTCACTGTGTGAACCCTGTGAACCCGTGGTGTCCCCAGAACTGCAGGGGTTCGGGAAGTGGGGGCTCAGGAGCCATGCCACCTGGTTCACATCCCGGCTCTCCACCTTCTGGCCGTGTGCCCTCAGGTAAGTTCCTTCCCTCCCTGTGCTCAGTTTCCTCCACTGTAAAACGTGGATAGTAACGCAGGGAGGATTCGCTGAGGTAAGAGAAGCGCTGTGTCACACAGCCTGCACATAGTAGGTCAGGAGCCCTGGGTTCCCAGCTCCCATCCTTATTTGCTATGTGACTTACCAAGTCGTTTCCCCCTTGCCAAGCTTCAGTTTACCCAAGGGTAGAGTGACTGGGCTGGCAGATCTGATCAGTGTTTCTGAACCCTGGCTGCCTGGGGAACCACCTGGGGAGCTTTGTAAAAACCACGGTGCTCCAGGCCCCACCCACACCCTTGGGGTGGGTCCCAGGCCTGGCATTGGTAAAACACACAGTGTGCATCCAGGAGCCTCTAAAGGCTGGCCAGCTTGAGATTCTCAGACTTGAACAGGGAGGAAGCAAGAGGAGGCAGGAGGAGTAGCAAGCAGGGTGCAGGGTGCAGAGGGCAGAAATGCGGTGGGTGGGCTGGGCCTCAAGACTTTGCCCTGTGGCACAGTGCCTACTGGGTGTGGGCCATGGCCCAGGAAGTAGTGAGTCTGGGCTTAGTCAAGGCCAAGGAGGATAGGTCCCCTCTTGGGAGGGCATGGGAGTGTGAGCACCCGGCTGAGACAGGAAACCTGGACCCTAGCCCCGGAATAGGGAAGCAATCTGCTGCCCCCCCAGTAGGAGGAAAGACTGACAGCCCCAGGTCGAATCTGATGTGGCTGGAGGGTGGATCATCCTTGCTCCCCTCACCCTCTGAGGGGAGAAGGCCTAGTCCCCTGGGGCCACGGTGACAGGTGTGCCCCTCCATCACCCATCCCAGCCCGGTTCTGTTTTATTCAAATCAAGCAGCTGTCGTGGGCCTGAGTCCAAACCTGCTACCTCCACAGCTGCTGGGAGGGGAAGTAAGCCAAGGACGACACACTCGCTGATGGGAGTAGCATCACTGTGCTACTTGGGGCTTGGCTTCCCTCCCAACACAGGCGTCCATGAGAGGTCAGTGCAGCAAGCCTGGTGGGCTTCCTGGAGGAAACTTTGAGTAGACTGGGAATGGCTCTTATCATCTTGGGTGTCTTTCTTCCTGCTTCTAAATAGTGAGAGAAGGGCCTTCTGTGTTGTGGCTCTCTCACCCTGTGCAGCGTTTAGGACCAAAGCTCTCTGAGCTCACGCCCCACACCTATCCCTCATAAGCTGTGTGAACCTGAGCAAGGGACGTGAGTCCTTTGGACCTCATTTCTTCATTTGTGAGGCAGGAATAGCACAGTTCCTACCTTGCAGAGCTGTTGTGGGATTAAGACAATTGATGTATGTAACATGCTTAGGCCTGTGAGAGCACGAACAACAGAAGTTGTATCTGGTACCTTCCTCCTCAGTGCACGTGCCTGGCCCACCTAGGCAGTGCCAGGCATACAGCAGGCACCTCATCAACACCCGACAACCTGCTATTCCTGGCTTTCCTACGTCTCTCTGAGCTGGGAAGGGGAGGCACTGCTGCCCACACGTTGCTGAACGGCCAATGGAGAATGTAAGAGGCTTTCTCAAGGTCAGGGCTGAGGGAAGGGGCCAGGATGGGAGAACAAGCCTCCCCACACCCCAGTGTTCTCCAGACAACAGCCACTTTGTTTGGGGAGGGAGAGAAATTCCTTCTGGAACCCCCGCAGCAGTCAGCGACAGGACTGGGCAGGGCCAGAGGTCAGATGGGAAAGTGACCAGCAGCTCTGGAGCTGAAGTCCTTGTGGGCCAGCCCTGTCTGCGCCTGGCCCTCCCCTCCAGGGCCGGCAGGGCAGGGGAAGCAGGGATCCTTACGCAGGACAGAGATGAAACTGCTCCTGTCGGCCAGGATCCACACCCCGAAGCCCAGGATCACTCCGCCCAGGATCTGGAAGAAGAAGAAGGCGGGGGAGGGTGGTTAATGCGGGGACTGAGAGCAGGTGGGGGAGAGAACCCTGCCCAGCTGTCCCTGTAGCCCAGGCCAGGGGGATACAGGGGAGCCACCGCTATCCTTGCCCAACCCAGGATGTCAAAGTGGCCTCTGGCCCTGAACCCCAAGTCTCAGTGAACCCCAGCAATCCAGACAGCAGGACCATTGTATCACTAAAGACCAGAGCTGGGACCCTGAGGAAAGCGAATGGGGCATTTGCTTCAGGTGTTAAAAATTAAGGAGACACCAAAAGACTCACCAAGATAAATAAGAGTTTACAGCAATTATTTAAAAAACAAAAACAAAATTAATGCAAAAAAAAGACCCATGATGAACAAAACAACTTCTAAATAAAAACTATCTCAGTGTTACTGATTTTTCCCTTTAAAAACATACTTCTATTGATTTTTAGAAAGAGAAAGGGAGAGGGAGAGAGACATTGATGTGAGAGAAATATCCATCAGTGTCCTCCTTCTGCAATGCCCTACCAGGGACTGCAACCAGGGCATGTGCCCTGACCTGCTGGAATCGAACCAGCAACCTTTCGGTGCATTGGGACGATGCCCAACAAACTGAGCCACACCAGCCAGGGCCGATTTTTCCTTTTGACAAGGAGTGGGGGTGCCTCAGACTGCACAGCTTACTGGGAGGGAGGAGGGGGCGCTTTACAGAACCTGGCAGTTAGGTTACCAAAGACTCCTGAATCCTTGCTCTCCCCATCCCAAAACTCACAGCACAGCTGGGCAAGCACCCCAGTGAGGCCCAAGATCTGTTCCTGTCACCTCAAACCCACGAGGGAGAGGGAGTCCCTGTCTCACCCACCTCCTGTGCTCAGAGGGCAGGGCAGGGTGGGGCGAGCCCCCTTCCAAAGAGGGATGAGAGGCAGGGCAGAAAATTCCCTCTGGGCAAATGTAATCCCAAACAGAGTAAATCTCAGGCTGCCCGGCTAAGCTCCTCGGCTCTCCTGGAGAAACCCGAGGGAAGGCCCTGGTGCGGCCCTGTCAGTTTCTCTGCAGGTCCCATGACTGCAGCCTAACCCGCAGGTATGGCAGGTCAGCCATCAGGTCATGCTGCAGCCAGAAAGGAGGCCGGGCCAGGTGGCTGACCAGAATGGGGGAGGCACCACGGTACCCCCTTTCTCTGAGAACCAAGACTAGGGCCCTGGGACACACCCCACATTAATGCCCCCCCTCCAGCCCTGCCAGAATCTCTCCTCCTCCTCCTTCAGGGCTCTCCGGGAACTGGGGTCCTGACAGTCAGCGTTCTTCCCCAAAAGCCCGCACCAGCAGCCTCAGGATTCTCTGATGTCAGAAAAGCTGATGGGGCAATTTATGAGGAGTCTGGGGTCAGGAGGGTGTAGGCAAAAATGTACACGTGTACACATGTGCATGTGTGAGCATAAACGGCAGCGAGAGCAATATTTCCAAACCACAAGTCTGATCACGTAACTGCTTCCCACTGTGCATAAATCAAAGATTAGAATCGCTCTGGGAAGCCTGCGGGTGTGCCCTGGAGAAGCAGCCTCTGTCCCATTCCCCACTGGACCTCAGTTCCTGCTGCAGCCACCCTCTCTCCCCAGCCACACGGAACTCCAGGAAGCTTTGCTGATGGCCCAGCTGAGGTCACGCGCCTTATCCGCTCTCCTAGGGCGGCATCCTTCCTTCCCAGAACCTACAACTGCGAATTCATCACCCATTTGAGTAAGTCTTTGTTTGGAACCCACCACCGCCCGGACATAAACCCCATGACCGGCTCTTCTGCTGGTTGTGTGTACCTGGCAGCCCCACAGGGTGTGAATACACAGAGGTGTCAAATACACATCTGGTGGATGAGTGAACCGCAAACACACACTGTTGCCTCCAGCTCTCTCCTTTCCTTCTCGTCCTCTGTAATAAAAGCTTCCCGCCCCACCACACCCCCACATCCTGAGGGGCCATTCTGGCCCCAGCACACAGGGAGTTAACAGCTGATTCCTGCCAGCCCCCTGGAGTAGCTGGGAGGGAGCCAAGCCCCAAGAGCAGCCCCAGGCTCTGGCCAGAGAGAATTTTCCAATCGCTGGGTGCATAGGGCTGCCTCATAGAACAGGAAAGGACAGTCGGCCAAAACCATCAAGCCCGAGGCCTCTCTCCACAAAGTCTTTACCCTCCCTCCTACTGCATGGGGAGAGGGGGTCTACCGTCCTGAACCCCAAGCCACGTCACCGTCTAGGGTATAGTATAGAGTCTCTAGACCCTTCTCTCCTGTGCCTAGAGCCCCAGGGATGGAGCCATAGCATTCCCACCCCATCCCACAGGCCTTAGAAACCAGGGAGTCTCCTGCCTGCCAGGAAGGCTTGGCTCCGGCTGCTTGGGCAGCTGCTTTCCACTGACCTGGGCCAGCCAGGAGGGCCGGACTGCCAAGCTGGGGAAGCCCAGGTGCCCAGGCCCTGCCCGGGTGGCTTCCAGGCCTGGCTGCCATCAGTGGAGGGCCTCAGCATGGTCCTCAGGAGGGAGGGGGCGCTGGAGCCAGGGTGGTCCATGTGCATGTGCATGTGAATGTGCATATGTGACACATGTGAGCTTACATATGCCAGGAACTCACTTGTGAGTATCTGTGTGTTCAGTTAAAGTTATGAGGAGGAATTTAGAATGATTCTTTACTTTCTAAACTTTCCGTAATCCTAGGTAACTTGTAATATAAAGCAATCCCCCCACACAAGTAATTCATATCTATTGTAGAAAATTTGAAAAATGCAGAGGCACAAAGAATAAACCCCAAATTCCCAGGAACCCAACATTAACATTCAGAGGTATTTTTTCTCCTCTTAAAAATGTTCATGCATGTGTACAATTTTTAGAAATTAAATTGGTTCATAAGAAACATCCTATTGCAGAACCTGGTTTTAACAGCATGGGGTGAACCAGCATGGAGAGGCGGCAGCCTCCAGCACCAGTCTAGGCTGTGAAGGACCCTCTAGGTCACCCTCACCCCCACCCCATCACACACACACACACTCATACATACGTTCTTGTGCACACATTCTCTCTCCCTCACACACTCACACACACACTCCTACTCATATACTCTCAACACACACACCTACTCATACACTCTCTCTCACACACCTACTCATATACTCTCTCTCACACACCTATTCATACACTCTCTCTCACACACACACTCATACACTCTCTCTCACACACACCTACTCATACACTCTCTCTCACACACCTACTCATACACTCTCTCTCACACCTATTCATACACTCTCTCACACACACACACACACACTCATACACCCTCTCTCACACACCTACTCATACACTCTCACACACATTCATACACTCTCACACACCTACTCATACACTCTCACACACATTCATACACTCTCACACACCTACTCATACACTCACTCACACACACACCTACTCATACACTCTCTCACACACATATACTCACACACTCTCTCGCACACACTTATATACGCTCTCACACACACTCATACACTCTCTCTTACACCTACTCATACACTCTCTCTCACACTCATACACTGTCTCTCACACACCTACTTATACACTCTCACACACATGTACACTCATACACACTCTCTCACACCTACTCATACACTCTCTCTCACACACACTCATACTCTCTCTCACACACACACTCATACACTCTCTCTCACACACACTCATACACTCTCTCTCTCTCACACACACTCATACACTCTCTCACACACACTCATACACACTCTCTCACACACACACTCATACACTCTCTCTCACACACACTCATACACTCTCTCTCACACACACTCATACACTCTCTCACATACACTCATACACACTCTCTCTCTCTCACACTCATACACTCTCTCTCACACACTCATACACTCTCTCTCACACACACTCATACACTCTCTCACACACATATACTCACACACTCTCTCGCACACACTTATATACGCTCTCACACACACTCATACACTCTCTCTTACACCTACTCATACACTCTCTCTCACACTCATACACTGTCTCTCACACACCTACTTATACACTCTCACACACATGTACACTCATACACACTCTCTCACACCTACTCATACACTCTCTCTCACACACACTCATACTCTCTCTCACACACACACTCATACACTCTCTCTCACACACACTCATACACTCTCTCACACACACACTCATACACTCTCTCACACACACTCATACACATTCTCTCACACACACACTCATACACTCTCTCTCACACACACTCATACACTCTCTCTCACACACACTCATACACTCTCTCTCTCTCTCACACACACTCATACACTCTCTCACATACACTCATACACACACTCTCTCTCTCACACTCATACACTCTCTCACATACTCATACACTCTCTCTCACACACACTCATACACTCTCTCTCACACACACTCATACACTCTCTCTCTCACACACACACTCATACACTCTCTCTCTCTCACACACTCATACACTCTCTCTCTCACACACATACTCATACACTCTCTCTCTCACACACTCATATACTCTCTCTCACACACACACACACTCATACACTCTCTCTCACACACACTCATACACTCTCTCTCACACACACTCATACACTCTCTCTCACACACACACTCATACACTCTCTCTCACATACACTCACACACTCTCTCTCTCACACACTCATACACTCTCTCTCACACACACACCATCATCCTGGCAACTCCAAGGCAGAGGATTCAGTCGGTGCCAGGCCAGCGAAGAGAACCAAGGCCCCAGAAAAACCAGGTCCAGATGTGCATGGAGCTCACATCGGGGCATCCCCTGGCTCAGGGACCTAGTGATGCCTGCCAAGAAGGGTCTGGGGGAAGGGAACTGTGCCTCCCCCTGGCCCAGAGCCCAGCCTCCCCACACCCTCTGCGACTCAGGGCACATCCTCCACAATGCGGGTGGGAGTGTGGTGAGGGCAGCAGAGACCCAGAACTGTAACAGACAAGTTCTCAGAGTGGCAGAGGAAGGTGGTGGGTCAGGGTGGGACAAGAAGGATTCCAGAGACACCCCCTCACACACAGTTCCCTGAGGACAAGAATTTAGGGGATGCCCAGAGGGCTTCCTTCCCCCACACCAGGCTCCAGCCCTGGCAGCCCGGCCTGGCCTCAGTGCTCCAGGAGAGGGGACGCTGGGCCAGGAGTCCAGGGCTCTGCATGGAGCCAGCTGGGCATGCCAGGAATCTCCTCCCCACCCCGAGCCGGTTCCACTGGGAATGGTCTGCCCTCAGCCCGCACCTACCACGCCCCACCACCATCCCCAGGCCTGGCAGCTCAGAAGGGTCTCAGGCTGGGATGCACCAGGGACAAGAGTCCTGTTGGAGACAGTCAAGCAGCGCTGGCCATACTTACAAAGAAGAGCAAGTTGAAGAGGAAGAGGAAGTATTTGGTGACTTTGACACAGGCTGACCCCATCCTGCGGCCCTGGAGCTCCCTGTGGAGAGAGGAGGCAGGTAGGTCAGTGTAGGGTGGGACTGGGTGGGGCAGGAGGGAGAGAGAACCAATGCTAGTGGGCGCCGACCATCTGCTGGCCCCAAATCCTCACAACAATCCCAGGAGGTGGTACTAATGTGAGGTCCCGTTTTACGGCACCTTGAGGCCGGGAGAGGTTAGATGACTGGTCCAAAGCCACACAGCTGGGAGGTATGGTCCTGAGTAGTTTCGGCTGTTAGATGCTTGGCGGTCAGGGTCTGAGTCAGCCACTCTACTGGGGCCAGGCCTGGAGGAAAATTATATGGAGAACCGCAGGGTCTGAGATTGCCCAGATGGGCTCATGGAAGTCCAGGAAGTTAGTGAGTGACTGCTGGATACCCAGCGGATGAGACCTGTGGTTTGTCCCACGCATTTTCAGATCCCCTCCGACACAGCTCATGCTTCTGAACAACACGCACCACGCTTGAGCATGCTGTAACCCTTTACTCAGGACCCCAGGCCAGGGCCGGACTGGGGCGGAAGGGGGAAGCTGCAAGCTGGCTGCCCCTGTGCCCTCCCCCAGGCCAGACAACCCAGGAATGACGGAACCAGAGCCAGGCAGCTAGGGCTGGGACAGCTGGCCAGGGCAGCTGCATGGCTAGAGCCAGGCTGGGGGTGGGGGAAGCAGGCACCAGACCCAGCCATGTTCCCACCACCCAATGAAAGCAGGGGCGGGGGGGGGGGGGTGGGGGGGGGGAGGGCGCCACAGAGCAGAGAGAATAGGGGCCCGGAGGCCCTTGCAGGGTGAAGGGCATCCTAAGTCATGGGAATCTCCCCTGTCCATGCGGAGGTCCCTCATGTGCTCTGCACATAATAACAATCTTCCATCATCCCTGCCAAGTGGAAGCTCGGCTTCAACTTTATACGCTTCCAGGGACAGGGGAGGGGGCAGAGGGAGGGCTCACCGCCGCCAAGGGGCCCAGTTCAGTTTCCTAACATCCCTGTCTTTAGCTAGCTGCCTTTCTAGGGGTCAGATTTGGGCCCATGAAGCAAAGACCCCGAGAGGAGGGAAAAGGCTGCCTGGTTGGTGGTGAGCGCCCCATCCCAAGTGTCATGGAAACACAGTCTGAGTCAAGACATAGGGGGTTCGAGTGCTCTATGGGGAAATTAGACTAAATGGCTCTTCCAAGCCATGGGGGCCCACGGTCTGGGTCTGAGAAATGGAAAGAGGGCAGTGACTTAGGAACCATGAAAGTCCAGCCTTAGCAACTCTGCCTAGGAAACCCCGCCCCCCCCCCAGACCCCGAGGGGAGAAAACAGGCCGGCCACCCCCACGTCAGGAGACACAGAGATCTGAGAGTAGTCCTGCAGGGGGGCGGGGGGCGGGGACGGTCTGCATACAGGAGAGCTACTGTTTTCCTCTGTCCCCTCCCAGCACAGCGCCTGACACACCACAGGCACTTCACACACTTGCAGGGAACAAACAGCCAGCGAGGAAAGGTCCTCCCGTGGAGGGAGGCATGCTTTTCTTTCCTCCCGGGGCCGGCTTGCCTGCCTGGGTTTCCTCCCAGTAAATGACACGTGATGCCCGCCCCACGGGCTGACACAGGCTCAGCCAAACGAGATAGAATAGGCGGAATTTCACCAGAAGAGCTTTTCAGTCACCGCGTCCCAGGGTGGAGGGGCCCAGAGGCACGAGCGGCGGTGCCAGTCGGTGCTTGTGAAACTGGAGAAGTGTGGAAACAGCCCTTTGGCAACTGCAGCGGCCTCGGAGCCTGGGAAGGGAGTTTGTACACTTTCCGGCTCCCACATCCTGCTCTCGGGCCAGGTGTCCAGGGCAGCTTTTAAAATTTTTTTAAATGTTTTTTCTTTTCCATTGATTTCAGAGAGAGAAAAAGGGGCGGGGTGGGGGGGGGGGCTAGAAACATCAATGATTTGAGAGAATCATTGATCAGCCTCCTGCACACCCCACACTGGGGATCAAGCCCGCAACCCGGGCCTGTGCCCTGACAGGGAATCAAACCGGGACCTTCTGATTCATGGGTTGATACTCAACCACTGAGCCACACCGGCCGGGCTGGGATGGGGCAGCTTTTAGACAAGAGTGAACAGCAGGCACTGCCCAGTAAGCAGGAGGGGCTGCCTGTGAACAGCCGTTGGCCTCGGTCATCCTTGTAAGCCTCACAACCTGCCCAGAAGGTGGGAAGGTGAGGAGGGTATTCCTATCCCGGGGAGGGGGTGGGACAAGCTCAGGCAGGTGCAGTCACTTGCCCAAGTCACACAGCTCCTTAAGCAGCCTGCGTTCTTTCCACCATGAAACGCGGTCTGCAGGGAGTGGTTGCCGCTCTATCTGGGGATGGCTGGGATTCCGTTGACCACGCGGGTGGTGAGGACCAAGGTGACTGACTGCTCGAAGGCGCTCTGGTTTGGTGGGCAAGAAGGAGGCAGAGGCTGCTGGGCTGGCATCCCCAATACTCCAGCCCCCGGGTCACTTCACCGGCCTCTTGGTCACTCACACAAATTGTATCAGGCGTTGGGCAAAGCCTTTCAATATCCTATGATCGAACTAAGGCACAGAGCACAGGGGGGTAAAGGAGCTTGTCCAGTTTCCAGCATGTGGACTGGCCAAGGCAGAACCCAGGCCGCTGAGCCAGGGCCGCCCCCTCCTCTTCAGGAGGCAGCTGGTTGGGTTTAGATGCTGGAGCTGGAGCCAGGCAGCCCCATGACTGGCGGGCAGCTTGGCCAACCGGGGAAGGTACAGAGCCTACCTGGGAATCGCCTGAGAGAGGAGAAGGTGCTGAGAACCAGAGTGTGGGGTGGGTGGCTCCTGGGCTCATGGGCCTGGATCCAGGATGCAAAGTCTTTCTGCCTAGACATTTTCCTTTAAGCCACAGGGAGCAGGGCTCTCCATGCCCGACAGGAGATGCGTGGTTCCACGAAGGGCAGGGGGTCAGCGCAGGCTGGGAACACACCCATGTCGCCCCACAATGGCGTGTGGCATCAACTTTAGGGAGCCCACCACCACCACCAGGCCCCAAGGAGACTCCAAAGTTGGAATCAGAGGGCTTGGGGTTCCATTCGAGCTACCTGCTCATGCTGAGGGGTCTGAGCCTCAGTATCCTCATTCACAGATATGAGTAAGGGCTAGGGTAGGGCAGGGGGTGGCCTGCCAGGCCTATGGATCAAATCCAGCCCCACCCCTATGTTTGTATGGCTTACAAAGTAAGAACAGATTTCACATTTTTAAATGGTTGGGAAAAAATAAAAAGAAGAGTATTTGTAACACATGAAATTGAAATGTCGATGTCTGTAAATAAAGTGGGTTGGCACACAGCCACACCCTCTCGTGTGCCTCATCGGAGGCTGCTGTGGCGCTGTGGGGGCAGAGCAGGGCAGCTGCGGCAGACCCTCGGCCCACAGAGCCCGATACATTCACTGCCCGGCCCCTTATGGAAAATGTTTGCTGGTCCCTGGTGTAGGGAAGCAAATGGTGGTGACACAGGATCTCTGGACAAGGTGCAAATCCTGGCTCTGCCAGTCCATGGCCACAGGGAAGGACTTCCGGGCCTCATTCTCTTCACCTGTAGAGTGGGGCTCCCAACTGAAGCCCCTGTTATGAAGACAGTGAGGTCACAGCTGGCAGTCAGGACGCAGTGAGTGGAGCTGGCTAAGCATCTACACTGGGACTTCTGGAAGAAGTGAGGGTGAGCGTCTCATTTGCAGATGAAATTAAACAGAGAGCCTCTCCCGGTGTTATGCTTCCTTGTATACACTTTCTGTAAACACTGGAGCGTCTGCCCAGGCTTTCCTATGAGAATGCCTTAACAAAACAAGCACATTTTATTTGGAAAATTCCAGGACAGTCACTGACATCTGTGTGAGCGGTAGGAGGAAGAAGGTACTGATTTTATGTTAGGCTTTACAGCATGTAAATTGACCATTTCTAAGCATCTATCATTTAAATTGACCATATATATACTTTTATGCCAAACCAGTTTGTACAGTGAAATTATTATGCTAATATATTACTAATTCCTACTCATCCTTCAGTCTCACCTCAGACATCCACCTCCTCCAGGAGCCCTCCTACTCCAGCCAGTCCTATCACCACTGCCACGGCCACCCCTCCCAGGCACCAGCACACGTTGGTTAGGGGCGCTCCCTCTCTGCTCCCTTCCAGTAGCACTGGATGCTGGAGCAGTTCCCAGAACAGGCTGTGGCATCAGACTGCCTGGGTTTGAATGGGATCCTATCACCTAGCTGTGTGACTTTGACAAAGAAATTCACCTCTCTGAGCCTCACCTGACTCATCTATGGAAAGAGGAAAATGAAATCTATTCGGCAGATTTGCTCAGACGATGTGGGTAAAGTATCTGGTAGGCTTTCAACAAATGGAGGTTAGTATTCCAACTCAGAATGCTGTACAGTAATTTTCTACTCACTTGTCCATCTCCCCTATGGGTTGTGGTACCTTGAGGGGAAAGACTATGTATTATTTATGAGAACAAAGTAGGCTCCCAGAAAATATTGCCAACTGGAGCATGGGTGGATCGAGGGCTAGGAGGATGGAGGGATAGAGGGGTGGATGGATAGATGGAGGAATGGATAGAGGGATGGATGGATGGATGGATGAATGAAGGGATGGATGAAGGGATGGATGGATGGAGAGGTGAAGGGGAGGGGGAAGAACTTCCACATCGAATACCAGGACTTTCAAGTACTCAGCCACCTGAAGGGGGTTGAGACCCACTGCCCCTGGGTCAGCTGAGACTCTATTTTCAGGCCTCTTTTGTCCGCACCCAAGGGATGAGTGGGGGTTGTGTAGGGTGAGCACCCTGGGCCAGCTCTGAAAGTCAGACCCATGCCCAAGGCTCCCTTGCCTTCCCCAGAGCCCCTGCACCTGTAGAGGAGGAGGTAGAGGAGGAGGTTTGGTTTGTCCCTCAGCTGAGGAGGAGGAGGAGGAGCCTTCCACCCAGACCCTAGAACCTGGATGTCCCCACCTAGCCTTGGGGACACTAGGTGGGGCCTGCAGCATTGTACCTCAAGGCCCGGAGTCAGGAGGTGCGGGCTGAGGTCTGCTCTGATGGGTCACTCAGTAGGAAACCTAGCACAGGTGACTGTCCCCACTCCCACCCTCCTACCCTCCCACACCCACCCCACCCTCCTCACCTGTCAAATGACAGGACCAGAGCAGTGTTTCTGGATTAGTTCCTCCGAATACGAGTCCTAGGAGATCCCTGTTAAGAACAAAAGGTTTTACCGTCACCAAGTTTGGGAAGCAACAGTTCTTTCCAAGAGTCACCATATATTAGGCTGTTAAGGACTCCACACTGGCTATAAACACCGCTGACTTAAAACCATTGTTCACCTTATAGCCCTTAACACCATGGAACACATCCTAGTAAGCTCTCAAGGTTCCTGGGGGGCGGTGCTCCAGGATTCTATGTACCACAGGATTCAGAGGAGGGGACGAGATGGCCCTTCCATCCTCCAGCTAAACACCTAAGAGCCTCAGGCAGGTCTCTGCCTCCTCCCGTCCTCCCACAGCCCAATCCAGGGCCCCTCCCGGCCCCACGCCTCACCTCCCCCTGGACCAGTACAGTTCCCTGGCTGGTCATGGGTTCCACTCCTGCCCTTCCCCACCTGTTATCCACACCCCAGGAAGGGCTTTGCAAAATGTAGGCCAGATCTTGCTGCTCCCCAACCCTGCAGCCCTGCAACGGTGATACAGCCAAGAGGTCTGCTATACCATCCATGCTCTATGTGGCCCCGGAGCCCTGCCTGGTGCACCCTGCCCACCTCTGTCCTCAGCACCTCCCCCTTCCCACACACACGTTCATTCCTCAGGCCATAAAGGCCACACTTTCCTGTTGTTCCAGTAGAGCAGGCCCTTGTCCATCGCAGGCCCTTGACCGGCCTCTTCTCCCATGACCACTCCTCCCCCAAAACCCCAGGCTGGCTCCTAACCTCCTTGTAGGCTGAGCTCCCTCCTCCCAGAGGCCTTCCCTGAACACCTGATCTACTCACTCGGCCTCACCCCCAGCTGCACATTAGAACCAAAATATGCCAATGCCAGCCCCCCAACCCTAACCCAGCAAGTCATCAAAGTCTTGGGGGAACTCCTCCAATGACTATACAGAGCAGCAGCTTTGACACATGGCCCTGTCACACGCCCTGTTGGCTGCATTTTTCCTCTTAGTTCACTACTATGTCTGCAGCCCCCATTGGAGTATGGCTCCTTACGGGGAGGGGCTGGGTCTGTCTTATTCACCCGATACCCCAGAGCCTACGACAGTGCCCAGTACATAGCAAGTATTTGCTATGTATTTGCAGGAAAGGAAACGAGAGGGCGGGGGCAGCCTGGAGAGGTCAGGAAAGGTTTCTTAGAGAAGATAAGACAAACCGACTTTGATCCTGCAACTGGAGGCTTCTAGTCCTTAGAAATGATGTGGCTGGCTTGTGGGGAGGGGGTTGCTTCCCATAAGAGTGGGATTTTCATCTCCTTTGGGTCAGAAAAGCCAATGGAAGCTGTGAACTGTCTCCCAAGAAAGATGCACACAGCGGGGCAGGCAGATGCTGTCATCTGGCCAGGGGGTCATAAGCAGGGAGAGCCAGGAGGTGCTTACTTCCCCTTTTGTCTCCCTTTCGTGTGGAGCAGCGCCCTCAATCATGGCTGCACACGGGAATTACTCTGGGAGCTCTGAGACTGGCCGGTGCCTGGGACCCCTCCCAGAGATGCTGATATAATTGGTCTGGGGAACAGCCCCACCATCAGGATTTTTTAAAGCTTTCCTGGGGACTCTAATGTGTGAGACCCACTGCCATAGGCCCCACCCCCAGCATGGCCCGGTGCCTCTGCTGGGAGTGGGATGCAGGCAGACCCCGGATCCCAGTGCAGCAGGGCCTGGCCAGGGAGAATTCCCACAAAGCTCCCGGCACCTCTGCTCCTTCCTTGACTTCCTCAGGAGGCACAACCCCCCTGAGTCACCAACTCCAGGGTAATGTCCGCTCTGCTCTGCGGGCAAAGACCTTTTAGATCAGTGCATTTTTCAGAGGGGCCCAAAGGTAGCAAGAGCCTGCAGGTCACACAGTAAAATCAGGGCTGAGCACGTGATGGAGACCTGGGAGAGTCTGGGTCCAGAGCTCTTCTCCCTCCATCTGCGGCCCTGTCCCAGCTCACCAGGCCTTCGGCATAGAAAGGTATCAGAACTGACCTCAGTCGCACAGTGACCCTTGGTTCCCTCCCAGGACCTGCCACATATCAGCCACATAGCCCTGGGAGACACTGCAGAGCTCCCTCATTATCAGTGAATGGGGATACCAAACCCGCCCACCCACACTGCTGTGACGGTGACCTGCTATCAGGCTAGCACCCAGGAGGACCGTGCTGGCACCCTAGCCCACTCCTTCTCTCCCTCCCTGAAATGCCAAATCAGCTGCATCCTACCAGCTGTATGGCCTTGGGCAACCACTTCACCATTGTGCCTCAGCTTTCCCACCTATAAAATGGACTTAATAATGGGTTATGATGAGACTTACATGAATTAGTATCTGTAAAGTGCCTGGCACCCAGTAAATGTCAAATAAATGCTACCAATTACGATGATGATGATTAGTCTCCGGAAGTTGTTAGTTTCCACCAACAGTCTGAAAGCCCTCAGAGGAGCTTGACCAGCCTCCAGATGTGTGCCCGGCCTGGAGGGCTCCGTGCCAGCGGGTGACTGCCACTGCTCTGAGGCAAGGGGTTGAGGGTGAAGTTAAACAGGGCTGGGCTGAGCCGCCTAAGGAAGGAGGACCTCTGCCCTCACAGGGGATGGGCCTCTGTCTCCGAGCCTCTGGCTGTGCCTAAGGGCCTGTCTCAGGCCTGGAGGTCCAGCCAGTCTAGTGAGTTGGACAACTGATCCCGTGGGAGCTCAGGCTGCTTCCTTGGGCAGAAAGTGGAGCGAGAGAGCCTGGCCTGGCCGCTCTGCTTGGAAGCCCTATCTGCGGGCACTCCACCTACAAGCCCGTTCCTGGCCACCCAGCTCTCCCGTGCCTGGACTTTGTCTCGATCACCCATGCAGAGGCTGGCCACAGGTGGCTGTATTTGTTTTCACATGTGACAGGTGATGTGTTTCCTGAAAACACGGCTGACTCCAGGGGCTGGCTTTTTGAACTCATCACTATCTTATTTTTCAGCCTCTGATCTTGGTGTTTTTTGTGTGTTTGTTTGTTTGTTTTTGTTCTGGTTAAAACAAAAAAAGAAAAACAAAAGTAAAAGGCTGTTACTCTGGGAAACAGAAAAATCATGAGGCCACAGGTGTGGTTAGGTTCTCAAGTTTCCTCCAAGACCTGGGTTTGAATCCCAGCTCTGCTTCCTACTAGCTGGGTTGTGACCTTGAGCAAGGGAGTTATTAAACCTCCCAGAGCCCAACATCTCTTCTCTAACACAGGGACACTAGCAGGACCCTCTCGTAGGATTGTTGGGGGACTGAGATAAGGTGTGTAAAGAGCTTTGGGGAAACTGTCAGTTGCTCAATACAAGTGAGCAAATCCCACCACCGCTGCCATCATGGCTTGGAAGAAACATACTCAGATCAGACCCTCCCAGGAATCACGGGATTTCTGAGCCCCAAGGCCTCCTTTCTTCTTACGGATGCAGAACTGGAGGCTCCATGAGGAGCGGCTCCTACCATATGATTCCATCCACGTGTAAAATAGGGTCCCATTCTCCTGAGGGCTTACACCCTGGAGCTGGAACTGACCCCGGCATGTGCGGGAAGGCCAAGGGTACCAGAGGAATGTAGGCAGTAGCCACCCCTGGCCAGACTGTGGCAAAGGAGGGACAGCACTTCATAGTGTGTATCATGCCATTCCCACTGTCCTCCATTTAATCTAATACCCTGCCCTTGAGATATTATTGCCCCCATTTAACAGAGGAAAAAAACTGAGACTCAGAGGTTCAGTGGCTTGCCTAAGGTCACACAAGTAAGTGACCAAACCCTGATTAAAAATCAGGCCTGTCTGGCCCTGGCTGGTGTGGCTCAGTTGATTGAGCATTGTCCCATGCACTGAGGGGACGCTGGTTCAATTCCTGGTCAGAGCACATGCCTGGGTTGTGGGCTTGAGCCCCAGTGGAGGGGGCGGGGCATGCAAGAGGCAGCTGATTGATGGTTCTCACTCATTGATGTTACCCTCGCTCTCCCCTTCCCTTTCCCTCTCTCTCTAAAGACATCTCAGTGGACGTCTTCTGCTCAGAGTTTCCGACCTGCTGCCTATTGGAATGAGGTAGATGGTGGGGTCTGCCTACCCTACCCTTCCATACCTCTGTTTGCCCGCCTGACCTCCTGCCCTCTCCCAGCTCTGAGGCCTGACTCTTAGCTTCCTGTCAGGAAGGAAAAGATCAGCCCCACCAAACCTGGCCAGGCTGTTCCTTCAATGTGCCTGATGAGGCTGACAGATGTGGCCCTTCCCAGCATGCTTTGCTATGAAATCCAATCAATGAGACTGGAGAGCCTTTAGCATCAAGAAGGGGTCCCCTCTGGCAGCTTGGGGAAGAGCACACACCTGGAGCCTTTCAGCCTCCCCATCTGGCCCTCATGCCACCAAAGACTCAAGTTGAGGCAGAGGCATTGCCTTTGGCCTCTCCTTCTCCATGGCTCCCTTTCTTGATGTTTTTGATCTTCTTAGCAGGCTGCTTGGGCCCCATGCAGACCCTGCTCCCTCCTAACACTGGGTTCTAAGGCTCACACACTCAGATCACAGTGCCAGAAAGGCCTTTGACATCACCTACATCGGTCCCCATTTCTCAGACGAAGAGACTGTGGCCCAGAGAGTACCACAAATCCCTACCCTTATGGGGAAAGTGTGTGTTCAGTGTGTATGGTGGGGCAGGGAGGGCATTGGTTAGAGCCATCAGTACTTCCCAACCAGTTTCACATCGTGCTACACAGAGAGAAGTATACATATTTGTTCAGTACTGGGGTGGAGAGACAGAACTATGCCTGGTCTTAGGTGACCGGCCAAGGGCTAAGGGGAATCTCAACACATCTGTAACCCATTTGGGCATATCGGTTGGGAGGCCCTAACTTGAAGAAAAATTTAGAAAGATTAAAGACTTTCCAAGAGTCCCAGATTCCAGGGGCCCTGCAACCCAGATTCCCAGGGAGGCTCTACAGGCCACAGAGGGAGGCAGAACAATGAACTAGGTCATACTGTGGACTTGGAATTGAGAGAGACCTAATTCCACTACCATCTTGTAGAGCTGTGTGACCTTTAACAAGTTGCCTACCTACTCTGAGCCTCATCTGTAAAATGGGGATATCAAGGCTTGCCCAGGAAGATGGCATCATCAGCTGCCAACCCCCAGAAGGTGAGTGTGACAGAGACAGAGGACTCTGGGGAGAGCTCATGTTAGACAGCGTCCCCTCCTCACACGTCAGGAGGAGAATATGCAGAAAGGCTGCCCCTTGAGATGTGTGACACACTCAGGTTCCTATAA